>NC_137899.1:95208216-96582960 GCF_963455335.1 Martes martes
CCACTGACCAGAGGCAGCTTGGGCTCATCATCGTGACTGCCGGCAGCCATTGGTGAAGTCCCTAATTCATACAAAATGCTCTCTGCTTTGTGCTGAGAAATTAGGAGGTCAAAATCAAATGAGAAGCTTACAGACTGGTTGGGAATCTGAAATGATCCGAGGTCCTGGGTCGCACTCCTCTTCTGTCTCCTCCTTCCCTGCCGGGTCATGGGAGCACAGGACACACAGATCATTATTCAGAACAATGAGGACCAATGACAGCGTGAGGGTTGATAGCCTCGATGTCCACTAGAAATGCCCTGAGAGCACCTTTGAGGGAGTCTGGGTCCGAAAGCTTCCCGGAGGAAGGGGGTTCTAGCAAGCCCTAAAAGGACAGGGCCATTCGAGTCACGGCGGTGGCAAGAGCCGAGGCCCGGGGCCCAGGACGTGCTTGGGGTGGGCGGCAGATCCAGGCACCCCGGTCTGCCCAGGGCAAGGCCTGCTCTTGAACTTGAAGGCCAGGTCAGGGGGATGGAGGCTCAGAAAGGACACCTTGCCTCATTGCGCTTGGAGATTTGGGCTCACAAAATATTAATTAGTGAGCTAGACTTACTTATATTTTTTTTTTTTAAATTTTTTTATTTTAATAAACATATAATGTATTTTTATCCCCAGGGGTACAGGTCTGTGAATCGTCTGGTTTACACATTTCACAGCACTCATCATAGCCCATACCCTCCCCAATGTCCATTTCCCCACCACCCTCTCCCGTCCCCCTTCCCCCCTGCAACCCTCAGTCTGTTTCTTGAGATTGAGTCTTTTATGGTTTGTCTCCCTCCCAATCCCATCTTTTCATTTTTTCTTTTCCTACCTCCCCCCAACCCCCCCTGCCTTGCATCTCCACTTCCTCATATCAAAGAGATCATATGATAGTTATATTTCTCCGATTGACTTATTTCGCTAAGCATGATACCCTCTAGTTCCATCCACGTCATCGCAAATGGCAAGATTTCATGTCTTTTGATGGCTGCATAGTATTCCATTGTGTATATATACCACATCTTCTTTATCCATTCATCTGTTGATGGACATCTAGGCGCTTTCCACAGTTTGGCTATTGTGGACATTGCTGCTATAAACATTCGGGTGCACGTGCCCCTTCGGAGCACCACGTTTGTATCTTTAGGATATATACCCAGGAGTGCAATTGCTGGGTCGTAGGGTAGCTCTATTTTCAGTTTTTTGAGGAACCTCCACACTGTTTTCCAGAGTGGTTGCACCAGCTTGCATTCCCACCAACAGTGTAGGAGGGTTCCCCTCTCTCCGCATCCTCGCCAGCATCTGTCATTTCTTGACTTGTTAATTTTAGCCATTCTGACTGGTGTGAGGTGGTATCTCATTGTGGTTTTGATTTGTATTTCCCTGATGCCGAGTGATGTGGAGCATTTTTTCATGTGTCTGTTGGCCATCTGGATGTCTTCCTTGCAGAAATGTCTGTTCATGTCCTCTGCCCATTTCTTGACTGGATTATTTGTTCTTTGGGTATTGAGTTTGATAAGCTCTTTATAGATTTTGGATACGAGCCCTTTATCTGATATGTCGTTTGCAAATATCTTCTCCCATTCTGTCAGTTGTCTTTTGGTTTTGTTAACTGTTTCCTTTGCTGTGCAAAAGCTTTTGACCTTGATGAAATCCCAATAGTTCATTTTTGCCCTTGCTTCTGTTGCCTTTGGCGATGTTCCTAGGAAGAAGTTGCTGCGGTGGAGGTCAAAGAGGTTGCTGCCTGCATTGTCCTCAAGGATTTTGATAGATTCCTTTCGCACATTGAGGTCCTTCATCCACTTTGAGTCTATTTTCGTGTGTGGTGTAAGGAAATAGTCCAATTTCATTTTTCTGCATGTGGCTGTCCAATTTTCCCAGCACCATTTGTTGAAGAGGCTGTCTTTTTTCCATTGGATATTCTTTCCTGCTTTGTCAAAGATTAGTTGACCATAGAGTTGAGGGTCTATTTCTGGGCTCTCTATTCTGTTCCATTGGTCTATATGTCTGTTTTTGTGCCAGTACCATACTGTCTTGATGATGACAGCTTTGTAATAGAGCTTGAAGTCTGGAATTGTGATACCACCGACTTTGGCTTTCTTTTTCAATATTCCTTTGGCTATTCGAGGTCTTTTCTGGTTCCATATAAATTTTAGGATTATTTGTTCTATTTCTTTAAAAAAAATGGATGGGATTTTGATAGGGATTGCATTAAATGTGTAGATTGCTTTAGGTAGAATACACATTTTCACAATATTTGTTCTTCCAATCCATGAGCATGGAATATTTTTCCATTTCTTTGTGTCTTCCTCAATTTCTTTCATGAGTACTTTATAGTTTTCTGAGTATAGATTCTTTGCCTCTTTGGTTAGATTTATTCCTAGGTATCTTATGGTTTTGGGTACGATTGTAAATGGGACTGACTCCTCAATTTCTCTTTCTTCTGTCTTGTTGTTAGTGTAAAGAAATGCGACTGATTTCTGTGCATTGACTTTATATCCTGACACTTTACTGAATTCCTGTATAAGGTCTAGCAGTTTTGGAGTGGAGCCTTTTGGGTTTTCCACATATAGTATCATATCATCTGCAAAGAGTGATAGTTTGACTTCTTCTTTGCCGATTTGGATGCCTTTAATTTCTTTTTGTTGTCTGATTGCTGAGGCTAGGACTTCTAGTACTATATTGAACAGCAGTGGTGATAACGGACATCCCTGCCGTGTTCCTGACCTTAGCGGAAAAGCTTTCAGTTTTTCTCCATTGAGAATGATATTTGCGGTGGGTTTTTCATAGATGGCTTTGATAATATTGAGGTATGTGCCTTCTATCCCTACACTTTGAAGAGTTTTAATCAGGAAGGGATGCTGCACTTTGTCAAACGCTTTTTCAGCATCTATTGAGAGTATCATATGGTTCTTACTCTTTCTTTTATTAATGTATTGTATCACATTGATGGATTTGCGGATGTTGAACCAACCTTGCAGACCTGGAATAAATCCCACTTGGTCGTGGTGAATAATCCTTTTAATGTACTGTTGGATCCTATTGGCCAGTATTTTGGTGAGAATTTTCGCATCTGTGTTCATCAAGGATATTGGTCTGTAATTCTCTTTTTTGGTGGGATCCTTGTCTGGTTTTGGGATCAAGGTGATGCTGGCCTCATAGAATGAGTTTGGAAGTTTTCCTTCCATTTCTATTTTTTGGAACAGTTTCAGGAGAATAGGAATTAATTCTTCTTTAAATGTTTGGTAGAATTCCCCTGGGAAGCCGTCTGGTCCTGGACTTTTGTTTGTTTGGAGATTTTTGATGACTGTTTCAATCTCCTTACTGGTTATGGGTCTGTTCAGGTTATCTATTTCTTCCTGGTTCAGTTGTGGTAGTTTATACATCTCTAGAAATGTATCCATTTCTTCCAGGTTGTCAAATTTGTTGCCATAGAGTTGCTCGTAGTATGTTCTTATAATTGTTTGTATTTCTTTGGTGTTGGTTGTGATCTCTCCTCTTTCATTCATGATTTTATTTATTTGCGTCCTTTCTCTTTTCTTTTTGATAAGTCTGGCCAGGGGCTTATCAATCTTATTAATTCTTTCAAAGAACCAGCTCCTAGTTTTGTTGATTTGTTCTATTGTTTTTTTAGTTTCGATTTCATTGATTTCTGCTCTGATCTTTATGATTTCTCTTCTCCTGCTGGGTTTAGGCTTTCTTTGTTGTTCTCTCTCCAGCTCCTTTAGGTGTAGGGTTAGGTTGTGTATTTGAGACCTTTCTTGTTTCTTGAGAAAGGCTTGCACTGCTATATATTTTCCTCTCAGGACTGCCTTTGTTGTGTCCCAAAGATTTTGAACTGTTGTGTTTTCATTATCATTTGTTTCCATGAATTTTTTCAATTCTTCTTTAATTTCCTGGTTGACCCATTCATTTTTTAGAAGGATGCTGTTTAGTCTCCATGTATTTGCGTTCTTTCCAAATTTCCTCTTGTGATTGAGTTCGAGCTTCAGAGCATTGTGGTCTGAAAATATGCAGGGAATGATCTCAATCTTTTGGTACCGATTGAGACCTGATTTATGACCCAGGATGTGGTCTATTCTGGAGAATGTTCCATGTGCACTAGAGAAGAATGTATATTCTGTTGCTTTGGGATGAAATGTTCTGAATATATCTGTGATGTCCATCTGGTCCAGTGTGTCATTTAAGGCCTTTATTTCCTTGTTGATCTTTTGCTTAGATGATCTGTCCATTTCAGTGAGGGGAGTGTTAAAGTCCCCTGCTATTATTGTATTACTGTCGATGTATTTCTTTGATTTTGTTACTAATTGGTTTATATAGTTGGCGGCTCCCATGTTAGGGGCATAGATATTTAAGATTGTTAGATCTTCTTGTTGGACAGACCCTTTGAGTATGATATAGTGTCCTTCCTCATCTCTTATTATAGTCTTTGGCTTAAACTCTAATTGATCTGATATAAGGATTGCCACCCCAGCTTTCTTCTGATGTCCATTAGCATGGTACATTGTTTTCCACCCCCTCACTTTAAATCTGGAGGTGTCTTCGGGTCTAAAATGAGTTTCTTGTAGGCAGCATATTGATGGGTTTTGTTTTTTTATCCATTCTGATACCCTGTGTCTTTTGATTGGGGCATTTAGCCCATTAACATTCAGGGTAACTATTGAGAGATATGAATTTAGTGCCATTGTATTGCCTGTAAGGTGATTGTTACTGTATATTGTTTCTGTTTCTTTCTGATCTACTACTTTTAGGGTCTCTCTTTGCTTAGAGGACCCCTTTCAATATTTCCTGTAGAGCTGGTTTGGTGTTTGCAAATTCTTTCAGCTTTTGTTTGTCCTGGAAGCTTTTTATCTCTCCTTCTATTTTCAATGATAGCCTAGCCGGATATAGTATTCTTGGCTGCATGTTTTTCTCGTTTAGTGCTCTGAATATATCATGCCAGTTCTTTCTGGCCTTCCAGGTCTCTGTGGATAGGTCCGCTGCCAATCTAATGTTTTTACCCTTGTATGTTACAGACTTCTTTTCCCGGGCTGCTTTCAGGATTTTCTCTTTGTCGCTAAGACTTGTAAATTTTACTATCAGGTGACGAGGTGTGGACCTATTTTTATTGATTTTGAGGGGCGTTCTTAGCATCTCCTGGATTTTGATGTTTGTTCCCTTTGCCATATTAGGGAAATTCTCTCCAATAATTGTCTCCAATATACCTTCTGCTCCCCTCTCTCTTTCTTCTTCTTCTGGAATCCCAATTATTCTAATGTTGTGTCGTCTTATGGTGTCACTTATCTCTCGAATCCTCTCCTCGTGTTCCAGTAGTTGTTTGTCTCTCTTTTGCTCAGCTTCTTTATTCTCTGTCATTTGGTCTTCCATTCACTAATTCTTTCTTCTGCCTCATTTATCCTGGCAGTGAGAGCTTCCATTTTTGATTGCACCTCATGAATAGCTTTTTTGATTTCAACTTGGTTAGATTTTAGTTCTTTTATTTCTCCAGAAAGGGCTTTTATCTCTCCGGAGAGGGTTTCTCTAATATCTTCTATGCCTTTTTCGAGCCCGGCTAGAACCTTGAGAATTGTCATTCTGAACTCTAGATCTGTCATGCTACCTATGTCTGTATTGATTAGGTCTCCAGCCTTCGGTACGGCCTCTTGTTCTTTTTTTTGAGGTGAGTTTTTCCGCCTTGTCATTTTGTCCAGGTAGGATTTGCTTTCTCCTGCTGTGGAATTCCGCTGTTCTTGGTGACTGAAGTTGGTTTTGGATCGGTTTCTTGTTGATCTTCTGGGGGAGGGGCCTGTTGTAGTGATTCTCAAGTGTCCTTGCCGCAGGCGGAATTGCACCGCCCTTGCCAGGGGCCGGGCTAAGGAATCCGCTCAGGTTTGCTTTCGGGAGCTTTTGTTCCCTGAGCGCTTTCCGTAGAGTTCCGGAGGACGGGAATGAAGATGGCGGCCTCCCAATCTCTCGGCCCGGAGGAGCCGAGAGCTTGGGGTTCCGCTCCTCAGTGCGCTCTCAGAGCAAAGCGCCCAATAGCCCCTCCTCCCTGGCCTGTGGTCGCGCCTCGAGGAAAGCAGTCAATTGTTGGAGCTGGAGAAAAGCGCCGGGTCGCTTTTGTCTCCGTGGCCTCCGGCCGCGCTCCGAGCCCACCCAGCCTGCGACCGGCACAAGGTAACCCTGGGCTTAGAGCTCACTCCTCGGCTTTGTCGCTATAGCCGGCTTCCCCGCTCTAATACCTGCGAGCTCTGCGGCACTCAGACACCCCCAGTCCTTCTGTGACCCCGCGGGTCCTGGGGTTATGCTGACCCCGCCTGGGTTTCCCCCCAGTTTAGCCTCTGGAGCGATGTCTCCCAGTGGAGCCGACTTTTAAAAGTCCCGATTTTGTGCTCCGTCGCTCCGCCGCTTGCCGGGTGCCGGCCCCTCCCCCCGGGGTCTATCTTCCCGTCGCTTTGGATTCACTTCTCCGCAGGTCCTACCTTTCAGAAAGTGATCGATTTTCTGTTTCTGGGATTGTTGCTCTTCTTCTCTTCGATTTCCCGTTGGATTTGTAGGTGTTCACAATGCTTAGATAAGCTATCTAGCTGATCTCCTGCTACCTGATGTCGTCTCAGCCTGCTACTTCTCCGCCATCTTGACTCCTCCCTCCTAGACTTACTTATATTTACCATCTCCTTGTGGGTGCTTTTGTCATAAGGAAAGGGGATAAATGTTCCTTTGGAATTCTGAAGAGCAAGCTGTCAGATGGCTTCTGGAAGGTTAAACTGAAATGGCTTAAATACTGCTTTTTAGGGGACGCTAGGCCTCGTCAGGCTCTCAGCAGTTAGCAAATGCTAGGTAAATGTTAAAAGAGAAAACTCTTAGGGGCATCTGGGTGGCTCAGTTGTTAATCGCTCATCGTCTGCTCTCGGCTCAGGTCATGATCCCAGGGTCCTGGGATCGAGCCCCACATCGGGCTTCCTGCTTCTCCCTCTCCCACTCGCCCTGCTTGTGTTCCCTCTCTCACTGTGTCTCTTTCTGTCAAATAAATAAATATAATCTTAAAAAAAAAAAAAGAAAACTCTTAAAAAATTGTTTAAAGGCTGCTCATTGTAGACAACCAATGCAGAAAGAATAAAGAAAGCAAAAATCTCCATAAATTCTTCTACCAAGATTGATTGATTTTCCTCTCTCTCCTTTCCTCTTTTCTACCACCGATCTATCCACACAAAGACATGCTCACACAAATGGGGTTTTATAACAAATGCATGTGATGCATACACATGTGATATTCGTGTATAGTAGCTTCTGCTGGGATAATATTAGACCGACTGTTCTGCCACCTTCTTATTTGACATACTAGGTTGTGTTGCTCCTTCCACATGAGTGACTCAATTCTGTGTGGTTATGTCCTAGGGCTGCCTGGTGTTATCTTTCTGTGGCTGTGTCATTTAACCGATTTCATGTTCATAGGCATTGAGGCCATTTCTCATTTAAACCAGTCACATTTTGTTTTTAACTATTAATTAGCAGTTGAAATGCCAACTGAACATGAACTAGTGTTTCTGTAGTCGGTAAGTGCTTGTTGCGCACCATGCGCTGCGAGACACTCTCGCAGTGACTCTTTCAACAAAAGAGACAAAATCCCTGCTTTTATGGAACTTGTATTCTGTTGTGACATAGATGATGAACAGGATGAGTGAAGGATAAAATGCATTAGGTAGTGATAAGCATGCTAGTAGGAAGACAAGTGGGAGAAGGGATATGAACTATTGGGATGGGAACAGAAGGTGAGACTTTGAGAAGAGTTGTCAGGAAAGGCCTCTTGGAGAGGAATATTTGGACAGACACATGAGAGAGGCAGCCATGGGAATATCAGGGGAAGAGTGTTCCAGGCAGAGGGACTAGCAAGTACAAAGGTCCTGAGGCATCAAGCTGTAGGCACATTCAAGAACCTCCCTTGAATAGGAGTAGAGTGACTCAGAGGTCTTTTTGGGAGGTGATATAAGAGAGTTATGAGGAGGCAGATCATTTGGGGTTCTTGGATCCTAGAGGGGAAACTACTGGAGAGTTCTTACTCAGAGGGGTGATAGGATATGAGTTACGTATTTTAAAAATTTTTTTTTAAGATTTTGTTTTTAAGTAATCTCTACACCCAGTGTGGGGCTTGAACTTACAACTCCAAGATCAAGAGTTGGATGCTCTACCAACTGAGTGAGGGTATTGGGTGGGAAGGGGTCAGGAGCTGGGAGCCACACTTCATGCTGTGGGAGATGCCGCACACCTTTGAACAGGTTCTTTCCCTACCTGGTTCTCATGGAAGGCATAGGTTGGCTCCCAATTTTGAGAAATGCAACTGTTAGATTTCAGGGGATTTTCTCATCATAGTTTTGAATCAGGGTATAACATCCCTTTAAAGGATCATTTGCCACTTTGTGTGTGTGTGAATTTGGAGGCACTCATGTTGATTTAGCCTTAAATGTGTTTATCATAGGTTACATTTTCGGTCATTATCTCCGAAGACTCTTTGTAACTATGTCTATTTGCATAAAAACGGGACCTTTTGTTTCTGAACCGTGATTAGCTCTTCTCTGTATCTTGGTTTGAATTTGTTATCCTGTCTTTGTGACAGCATAGTGGTTGCTCTTGGAAATGATTAGGATGTCATAATTAGTTTAGGACTCCAGGTGGAGAACAAGTGGGAGGGGCAGATGATCATTTTCTCAGAAGCAAAAAATTTCCTGCCTCCTACCCGTGCTCTCGGTGATAAGAGAGGGAGGCCAGGGAAAGGCATGATCTAGAAATAGAAGTGCTTCTAAGGAGCCTGCTTTTCTAAAGGTTTCACTGGGCATGAGAAAGCCCTTTCCTCTTAGCAATTAATGGCCCTGTTTTGACTGTGCTGAATTACGAAGATTCAAGAAAGAAACCGGAATTTGCTTTTTTGTAGAGCAGATTCAGGTAAAATGCCCAAGAGAATTCTAAATGGGTGTCTGTAAATATCAAGCCATCTTTCCCCAGATTGTAAGAGCACCTTGAGGAAGAAAATCATCCCTGTGTTGCTGGGCCAACTCTTCATTGTTGATGGTAGCTAACCCTGGGCCGTCCCTCTGTCTACCATCCTGGGAGCCGTACCCAGTGAGGCCATCCCCGGGAGGGCCCCCCGAACCTGGAAGAACTGCGGTTTGCTATCCGAGCTATTCGCATGCTGATGGGGGGCACCTTGGTCTTAGCACGACCTTGTAGGGAGTGGGCTTACAGTCTGACCTCATTACGACCATGCTTGAGCCTGCTGGACTGGCAGGGTTCACAGGTGAGACAAGCCTGAATTCTTTAGGAGTCTTTTTCCATATGCCAGATCTGTGTCCTCAGACTTAGAAGACGCCAGGATCCTCTTCCTCCATTTCTCTTGAGTGAATTATGTTTAAAACAAGTAGCTTTTCCACCTGCAATGGTTTAAATTCAGATAGATGACTTTGGTTAGTTGCAGAAGACAGCCCTGGGAAAAGTCTGCCTCTCTAGGGGGTGTAATCATCGGTGGACCGAAGCGTGAAGGCCTGTCAGTTGAGTCCTAAGGACGACCGGGGGCTTCTCCTCCTTTTAAGGTCGTAGATATCCCCGACGACAATTCAACAAAAGCTATAGATCACTCCAGAAATCCTCACGTGCACCCAGCATTACTCTCGTCGGAAGGTTTACAGAAGTCCTGAAGGCCATCTGTGAACACGCCTGTCTTGTGATACTTAGTCACTTTTGTCATTCAACAAATATTTATGCGGCACCTCTCCTTCAGCACTGAGCTAGGTACGAGAAATGTAGTTGTGAACGAAGGAATCATGTATTTATATGTTAACGATTGTTAAAAAAATCTCTTGTGGGGAAACTCAGATAATTCCCTTTGCCGCCGCCTTCTTTTTTTTTTTTTTTTAAATCTTGCTCCTTCGTTTTTCTAAACCAAACATGCATTACTTGATTAGAGAAAGCCAATCAAAGAGATAATATTCATGGTTCATTTCTTGAGAATCATAGGCAATGGCAAATGCTCCTTTGAAAGCAGTAATGATTTTAAATGGATTTGTATTTTATCAGTCATGATTACATAGGGAGGTGTCCTGATAAATAAAGGTCCAGGTTGTGCCGAACATAGAGTTTAGTCTGGCCACGGCTATTGCTTGGGTGTGCCTGAGTTGACGCCTGGCAGTCACTTAGGGCCTGGGCGTCAGATGTCCCCAGGAATGGGTCCTCCAGACCTGGGCTTGACAGACGTGGCTTGCAGACCAAATCCCATTTTTGTAAATGAAGTTTTGTTGGAGCAGGGCTATGGCCATTCATTTGCATATCGTCTGTGGCTGTTTTCTCTCTACGAGGGCAGTGTTGAATAGTTGTGACAGAGACCATTTGGTCCACAGAGCCTGAAACTGTTCTTTCACGGAAAACGTTTGTCCATCCCTCCTCTAGACCAGTATCGTCCACTAGCACTTTTTGCAGTGACTGGAATGCTGAGTATCTGTGATGTCCGGTACCACAGTCACTAGCCACGTGTGTCTACCAAGCCCTTGGAATGTGGCTCGTGTGACTGAGGATCTGACATTTTAATGGCTTTTACATTTGGATTTAAATAGCCACATATACCTAGTGACTACTGAATTGAACAATGCAATTCTACACCAAACAGTGAAATTAGTTTCCTGGATATTTTCTCTGCTGTTGTTTGCTGAGTCCTCTCCACATTGTCTTGACTGAAACACTTTTTTTTTAAATGTTCTAACTATTCCTACATTGGGTAGGAGGTGGCCTCTTTTTATGAGGCATAGAGTTCATGAAGTTTTCCACCCAGAAATATCCCATCATGGGAAAGACAGATTTGCCAGTGGAAAGTGTTGAGCAAAGAGAGAGGAAAAAGCTCAAATTTACTCCCACCCCATTTTTTTAACTACTTAAAAAAATAAACTTATTAAGAGCAGTTTTAGGCTCATGGCAAAACTGAACAGAAAGCATGTAGAGAGTTCCTACATGCTTCCTGTACCCCGCCCCCAGCACCCTCCATATGTTCTGTACCAGGTGCTATGCTGGTCCAATGTTGATACGTCGTGATCACCTGGAGTCTGTGATTCAGAGGGGAGTTCCCTCTTGGTGGTGTACATCCTGTGGGTTTTGACGTATGTACGATGTACATGTTCAAGTCCTTCTGGGGGGATTGGAGAAGGACAAGGTGTGTGACCTAACCTCTAGCCTTTGAGTTTCAGGTGAAGCTCATGGTGACTTGCAAGATCCTAAATGAAGGCACCGCTTTAGGGATGAAGCGGGGAAGGCAGGTTGAGGATGACAGAGAAGGTGCCCAAAGCAAGAAGAGGAGAAGAGAGAAAACTTCCACTGGCTTTGTGATTCTGATACTTTCTCCTTCCCTGCCAGGTGCTGGAGGTGGGCAGGTGGGCATGATGGTTGGGACTTCATAGTCTTCAGGCGTCCTCCCTCCATCGTGTATACTCATGATCATAAAGGATGGGATCCCAGTTTCCTGCCGATTTCTGATGACTCCCAGGAACAGCTGGCGTCAAGAGCAGGGCTGGCCGTGCCCGCAGCTAGCCTGGTTGTCCACAGAAGACACATGTTCCAGTCGCAGCTCGTGGAGCCCTCATTTCCAGACCCATTGTATGCTCAGTGCAGCCACGAGGTCTGTGAACTTTGTTCTCTGAACTTGGCCTCTTCCAGTTAGTCTGTGTATAGCCCAGGGTTGAGTCAGAATTTGTTGTTTGCTGTGACACATTAATGTAGCTTCAGGATGAAATCACCGTTTTAGGCAACATGCTTTAGTATTTTGTCTTCTGAAGAAAGCTATGCTTATTTTATTCAAAGTTGTGATTTGGGTGATGATCTAATACCCTGTACCTCCAACTGCTCCTCCCATTCTGATATCTAATTAGTAATGCAGCCTAGTGGGAGGGCATTTTAAGAATCTTAGTGTCTTTCAGGGAATGATCTGAAATTATATTTTATCAACACAAGAGATCTTGGGGTTGATTGCTTGCTGTCTTCAATGCATTTGCAGTTGAAATGAGGACTAGAGAAAACAGGACAGGCACAGGCTATATAAGACATGGTCTGTAAGGTTGGGACAAGCTCACCTGTAGTATACACCATGGGGTTTTATATGAGGCTTACAGATCTTCAATTATAGACATAACTGGGGCAGAATGTTGGTAGCTCATTAAAAAGTAAAGTTGTATTTTTAGGGGCATCTTCTATTAAAGTTTTGGTTGAAAACAACTTCTGAACAAGCAACGTAGCCTCAGAAAGTAGAGTGCATGTAATTCAGCTTAATTGCTAAGTACATGTTAAGAACTCTTTAGAGAGAAACCCCGTCAAACCATCCTTGCCTGGTGGCCTCATGGCTCCCAGGCCACAGGCCTTAGTGTTTAGCCAGCTTGTCCCGTGGGAGGCTGACTCCCTCAAGGATGACTGGATGGCTTAGGATGTCACATCATTCATAAGTGTGTCCTAAGACTTTCAGTTGTGCTCTCCTTTCTTCTCTACTTGCAGAGAAGGAAGGAGTGAGGTTAGCTCCTGAGAGAGAATGTATATATGTTCCTCTCTGGTCATTTCTTTTCTTTTGGAGGCACAGGCACTGCTACTGTAGAGGTGGAAGGATTTGTTGGCTTGGGATTCTGTCCAAACTTCACACGGTGGGTATCTTCTCTTGAATACCTCTTTTGATAGGAGGAGTCCCAGAAGGGAACATGACATCCAGCCTCTCCTGAGGGAAAAGAAACAAATGGCATTCTTCCCCTTCTCCCAGGGGAGGCTAGGGGCTGAGGGAGAGGGAGTGACAAGCATACAAAAGCTACCATGAACATGGCGGACGAGCTCTGGCCTAGGAGATGACACACCCAGGCCACTGAAAGCATCACTGGTCTTCCAAAGTCTTGGGGTCTAAACCAGGAATAAAAGGAGAGCTGTTTCTGCCTCCTGAGAGCCCTCACATCCTGGCTTATAAACTGCTCTGTTTTCATCCTTCCCTGTATCCTGCTGTAACACATGGGGTGAAGATTTTCTTCTATTCTGGAGAAGAGGTTGAAGCTGTTGGTGTGACTCTTCTCTGCCATGGGCCAAGGAGCCTGGCCACTGTGATTTGCCATCACCAGGTTAAACATTCCAGCCTAAATAATGAGTCCTAGGCTCGTCCACCTGCAGAGGTCTTCAGAGACTGGAGAGTTTGTATACTTGGCTCAAGGTGACTCAGGAAATTAGCGGTTAGATGCAGGTCTCATGATTCTCAGATCATTTTGACATGCTATATTTCCTCCCTAATTAGCCCTCTTTATATATTAATATATCCCCCATCCCAGTCTGTGATATCTTTAGGTTTATTGCCTTTATGCCATTAGAGTCAACCCCTGCATCTTAGAACAGGAGGGCTGGACGCTTGAGACATCGACATTGGATATTTCAAAACTCCCCAAGGAGGGTGCATTTTCTACTACTGTCCTCCAACCAGTCCGACCTGCAATCTCTAGCAAGGGAGTGCCTGGAGTTTGGTTAAAATACGCTGTGTTAGAATGAGTGAAGTAACAGCACCCCTCACACATTGCCTCATTCCCCCACTGAGGGTTCAGATTTGTGGCAGTGTGCGGGCAGAATCTTGGTTGCTACCCATATAGAGTAAGAAGAGGGAAGTTGGGGCTGTGGCTAGCATAGTCACCATGGTTGTCCTCAATGCCAGTTCCCTCCCGTGACTGGCTAGCAGATTCTACAGGCCAGTGTCCAGCCTGTTGAACCACTGTATCAAATCTTTATCCTTTTGTCCTGATACTTATCAGGTCAGCAGAGCTGCCTTTTATTCTTGTCCCAGGGGAAAAGCTTTTCTGTCATTGCAACGTATTCAGGTAAAGTCATTTGTTCTTGGTGTTTTTGTTCAAAGGAATTGAAAAACGTGTTGTACCAAACTGCTAGCACATCGACCATTCTACAGAACATTTTATAATAGCCATCGAAGATGTGTTAAGGGAAAAAAATCAACCCGTGGCCCAGAAATACCTGTCTAGCATCCCTTTACCCAAGTCATACTGTCTGTTCTTCCCCATTAATTAAGCAAATATGAAGTCACCTGCTAGCATCAGGGAGCTGATAAAGAAGCAGAAAATAAAATAAGAGTTGCAGTACTAGCTCACAGGGAAATAAAAACAATCTGGTTAAGGAGATCAAATGCACACAAAGATGGTAATTCTTCAAAGACTATTCTAATGACAGGTTACTGTTCTAGAGCACACAGAATCAGTGGTCTCTGTACCATTGATTACTGAACATGCTCATTAAGACCCATGGCCAGGAGATACACTAGGACCACTACAGCACAGCAAAGTGGCGGGATAGATTGAGCGTGCCAAGAAGACCACACTAAGCCTGAGGAATTTACATATTATCCTTTATGGGGTTTATAGACTCCCACTGAAGGGCTTTTGGTTGCAGAGTACGGTGATTAGATGTCCTATTTAGGAAGGTCATGGCTACTGAGTGGAGAATGATATGGGGGGATGGGGACACGGATGGTATTAATAGAGAAGGTAGTAAAGATAAGTGTGAATTGTAGATAAGAAGAAACTGATGGATTTGAGAGAAACACCGCAGTTAGAAGCCATTGGAGGATTTTAAGAAGAATGATATGACCCGATTATGTCTTAGCAAGATCACACTCACTCCTGGGTTGAATATATCCCAAAGGCAGGAAGAAGACAGTGGCAGAGGGACCACTCATTGCAGTAATCTAGGTGAGAGATGGTCAGCTTTGACCAGGAAGGTAGCAGTGGGAGTTGTGAGAGGCAGTCACACTCTGTCCTGATTTTGAAGGCTGAGCCAACAGGATTCTTGGTAAACTAGATGTGAGGTGTGAGAAAGAAAAATCGAGGATGGCTCCAAGACTTTTCAGCTTGAGCAACTGAAAGGTTGAAATGCCATCAGCTGAGTTGGAACAGACAGAAGGAGTTAGATTTATGGAAGTGTTGGATGTGTTAACACGTCCAACCGGAGATAATACGTAAACACATGGATTGCAGATCTTGAGTTCACTGTGAAGTAGGGACTGGAGACATAAATTTAGGAGCCTCTGGCATGCAGATGATGTTTAAAGCTGCAGACTAGGTGATGTCACCAAGGAAGTAAAACGGAAATAGGAGAGAGAAGAGTTGGGACAGGCTCCTGGGGCACTCTCATGGTAAGAGGTCAAGTGGATGAGGGAGAAGCAGCAAAGTAGATGGAGAAGCTGCATCCAGTGACTTAGTAGGAAATGGACAGTGTGGTGCTTGGAAGCCATGGGAATTACCCGAGGGGAGGAAAGGGTGAATGTCACATACTGTTGTTGAGCCAGGTAGAAAGAGGACTGATGTGTTTCCAGTGGATTTAGTAGCATGGAGTGCAGTGATGAGCTTGATAAGAACAGTTTTGGAGAAGTGGAGGGAACAAAAATCTGTTTGGACAGGTTTCAAGAGAGAACAGGAAGTGAGAAATTTGATATGATGACTACAGATATGTCTTGAAGAGTTTTTACTATAGAGGGAGGAAGAGACGTGGGGAGGGTGATTTGGACACAGAAGGTCAAGGAAATCACTAGTGACTTTGATGAAAACAGTTTGAATGGGTGATGCTATGGGGAAAGAGGACCTTGAGTGTCTGTTTGCTCAGTCTTGAAAAAGGATGAGTGCTTCAGATCAGCTGGGCCATGGCCTCACCAACCAGTGGCAGACCCTGCAATTTTCTTGGTGTTTTCCCTGTTCGCCATTCTCTCTGTGCCATTCTCACTGGTCTAACCTATTTGTTGTCTTATTGGGGACCTCCTGTTGCTCCCTCTGGAGCATTCCCCAGAGGTTGTATCCTCTGAATGGGCTTTTCCCCATGTTCTCAGAATATAGATCTGCCCACCTCAAGGAAGGGGTTGACCTCCTGGCTGTGACTCTCCATTGGCATAGCCCCAACTGTCACATATGTCATTCCAAGTCAGTCTGACCAGACATTGTTTGCTTGCTGCCCAAGATTCAAGACTCCCCCCCAAGCCTTTATGCCCATTTTTGTTCTTAAATACAGAATCCAGGAGTCCATTATCCCTGTTCACATTCCATACGTTTTAAAACTCCCATTCTTTTCAGTGCCCCAATACTACATTATATTGTAAAAAAAAATTAGAATAACCATGAACAAAAAGAAAGTCCCCTGTAGGCCCACAAGCCCCACCCAGGAGCTATGACCACCCTGTGGTCCACATGTACGCTGATACACACATGCACGCACAATTCTGCTGATGCGTTCTGATCCTTCAAACTAGCGATCATGTGGACCCCATGACCTTAGGAACTGTTACCCTTCCTGCCCTGTGCTTTTATTCTCCTCCTCCTCTGTGCACAAGTTCCCTTCCCCTTTCTAAAGTTCTTTCAACTCCTCTCAGGGAGGTATCATCAATTAAAAGATACACATGAATGTCACATGAGTGCCCATGAAGGTTTTCAAGCATCTCTTGTGGACATTCCTTTCAAACGATAGAAGACAAGGGTATGTGCCTGTGTTGGGGGGTGATGGATGAGTTTGCCCAGAGAAATGGAGGCATGAGCTGCATATCCATTTGTTTCCTGCCTGCAATTCTGTCCTTCCCCAGAGAAAGGTACCTATTGCCCATCTCCCCTGAAATATGCAAGCTCTGTTCATTTCTCTAGCGCTCCTGCACCTGTAGTGAGTGTAACAAATTAAATTGCATACTAAATGACCCCGTGCATTCATCATTTTGAGAACTGGTGTATCCTGGTGCTTTGCTGTTCTCCCCCTGGCCCCCTGGCTGGCTGATGTGGGTGTAGTGGATATGATTGCAGGAGTCTCCTTGAGGAGCCCCAAGGAACACAGGCTGAAGAACCATTCCACCCATTTTGTTTTGAATCCACCCTTTCAATGAAATTTCCAAGTTTCTTTGCCATCGTATTTTCTCTACTCTGCCCCTCCACTGTTCCTGGAGGGTCAGCACTCCCAAGGGTGGCCCAGAATTATCATGTACTTTCTCTTGGTCTCAGTGGCATCTCAGTCGAATACTCAGCTCTAAAATTATGTGGTGTTGAAAACCTCATTGGACATGAACTTTCTTATGGCTCAGTTGCATACTAGTTGGCAGGATTTAGCCGATGAAACCAAATGTACCCACACAATCATTAGCAAGTGTGGGAATTGTTGTTAGAACTGAATATTTATTGTACACCCACAAATTTTTAGGTGCTATGCAGAATATGATTGCCAGAGGATTGCTTTTGTCTAAGATGCCAAAGGAAGTTAATTAGCTTTTGAGAGAAATGCCCACATTGCTGATGGGGCTCCTGACCACGTCAGGCCGGAGACAGAATGATGCTGGGCCCGGGCCTCGTCCGCTGTGCAGGGTGAAGGGTGGACATTCTCCTGAGGTCCCAGGAGGGAGGAGTTCTGGAGGGGAGGGGTCAAGCCCAGAGGGAGGAGGCCACAAGAGGTAAGGCTTCCTTACCCAGTCTCCAGAACTGTCCATTTTTGTTCAACTTGCCTCTACACAGCCCAGGGACAGAAACTAGTCCAGATTTCTGGAACTTTCCTGGGAATTGGGTGTCGCTTCCTCAAAACAGGCTGGACATGCAACACAAGATTGTAATCAGACCCATATATCTTTGAGTCCTGCATAGCAGCTCAGTGGTTGGTGCCCTTGGATAAGTTACATAATGTCTCTGAGCCTCTGTTTCCTCGCCTGAAAAGTTGGTGAAACAATGCCTCCCACAGGCTTATTATCCAGCTTGGAAATGAAGTATGTTAAGAGGCTGGTACCATGTTTGACCCTCGGAAGGTGTTTCCCACGTGCTGGCTATTGACGTGGTTCTGGTCATTGCTGTGTCGGTTCTAGATCGTACATTTTCAGTCACGTGTCCCCAGGACCTGAACAAGACCCGGGTGTGAGAGCCTGCTGCCCCTGGTGGCATCCCAAAGAAGATGAGCGACCTAATCCCCAGGAAATGGGGGAAAAGCTTTGTCTGTGTCTGAGCAGGTGGATGTCTATTGAAGGGAGTAGAGAAGAAAGCGGAGGAAAGAGAGGGAGCAGCGTTTTGAAATTTCTCCTGGGAAGAAAAATTGTGAGTTCTGTGTGTGGCTGCCCTTCCCGCCAACAGCCCCCCACGGAGGTCACCATCGAGTGCCCTCTTCTCTCCCTGAATCAGTCGTGAGAAGCCCCGGGAGATGCATTTCGTTGGCATTGCAAGCCACGTGTGTGCCGCGTCCTATAGAAGGAGAGCACTTGTTCCAGGTAATTAAAAGTGTCAGCTCCTTATCCAGGAGAGGGTTCTATTAAATTATGTACAGTAAATATTTTTGCAAGTTGGAACTCTGAAGAAGACTTATTGATCTGTGGCAAGCTGCCAGGCAGCTGGTAAAGATTTGGAAAATTATTCTCAATCCAGGGCGGGTCCTAGGAGGGGTGCGAACGCAAACAGTCTGGAGGCTCTTTTGTTTCTCCTTTATCTTTACCTCCCGCAAGGAGCCTGCAGATTCTCCCGGGGCAGCCGAATCAATAGCAGACAATGACATGAACTCCTTGGTTGGTGCAGCCTTGGTGATTCTGATCCGAGCTATATCAGCACGGCTGCCCAGGGGAGCCGGCGCGGAGTGGGGAGGGAAATCGATGTCAGGAGACCGTGCGTCTGATCCGGCCGGAGGGCCCGGGTGGCCCTGTTGGGAGGTGAGCAGAGGGGACGGTGCTACCTGGATGCTCGGCTCAGGCCTGTTCTCCAGGAGCTCCTGAGAGGCCCCGGGGTCCTTGCTCGCCTCCGCTAACCCCCACCCGCCAGGGTCCCTAACTGCCCTTCATCTTCTCTCCTGCCTCAGCACCAGGCCCTGAGGATGCTGGAAATGGTTTTGGGTCTTGAGAAAAGATGTGGGAGGTGTGGGGGCAGGTGTGACCAGGATGCTTTCGCTCATGGTGTTGGTTCTGTTCAGGTGGACAGGCGCCCGCCCCCTCCCGCCCCGCATGGAGGGGCCAAGCATGACAGCTGAGGAGGCCTCCCCAGATGCCAGGCTCTCCTAGAACCCTGCTAGCCAAGGTTTCCTGTTGCTGGGTCTCTCTCTTCCTCACAGCACTATTCTCAGTCCTTAGAACACTTTCTAGCACAGAGTAGGTGCTCAGTAAATGTTCGCTGAATGACTGAATGATGCCTTCTATCTTGGTCCTGATTGAACTTTCCTGAGAAGGTTCCCAGGGCTAGAGCCCAGAGAAGGTGCGGAAAGGCCCGTCTCGGGCTTGGAGCTTTCGGAAAATCCTGTTGAGACCACATGCTTGAGGAAGGCAGCAGAGACTGCTCCGGGGTCTAGAGTCCAAGTGCCCCCTGTCATTTGGACATTCCTAGCAGCTGGGCTTTAGGGCAGAAGGAGTAAATGAAACAAAGGGACAGGTGGCCGAAGATGAGACGTCAGAGGCAGGTCTGCAGGTGACATCTCTGATGACTGTCGCTGACTGCCCTCCTCTCCCCTGCCTCCTCCCATCTGACCCCCTGTGCCGGGAGCTCACGACCTCAGGCCTCGCTGTCCCCTCCTCACTCCTCTCCCCAGTGGCTTGGCGTGCTGGCAGGGGCCTGGCGCTGTCTGAGGCCGACTCTTGGACTCCCCCTCACTCTCTTCTCGCTGCCTGGCATCTTGCAGATTTGTGACTCATTTGCACCTTCAATGGTTCTGGAAGAACAGGAGAAAGAACCCACAAACAGTTTTGCTGCTCTTCAGTAACTTCTGTCGGGTGAGAGGAGCGCATGAACACCATCGTAACATGGTGTGCGGTTTGAGGTTGCTTTTTTTTTTTCCCCTTTAAACTTCTCGTTTCCTTGCCTCTTCTCCATTAGCACGACGGCAGGGGAACTTGGCTGCATCCAGGTGGGGTAAGAGCCAGCACGCACAGTGGCCGCATTTCGGGGGCGCCATCTGAGGACCCTGTTAGAGAGAGGGCTGAAAGGAGGTGCACATGCACGCGTGTGTCCTGGTGGTCCCAAGGCCACGTGCTTTCTGCCTGAGTCGGGGACACGCGCTCGTTTTCCTCCCAGCGTCTCTGGGAGGAGAAAGCCCTGCTCTGTGCTCGGAGTTTAGTTCTCTGTAGGGAGCCATTACTTCGCTGTTTAAAGAAGCCTTTATGCTTTGCAGCTTTAGATCATTTCACATGATGAAACACCATCTCACTACTGACAATTGTAATTTAAAATGTTTGACGGTCTTTTCAGCTGAAAAAGAGTAATCATCACTTGCCGCAGGCAGACTTGGAGAGTTGCTGTTACTGAGCCAACTGGAGGAATCTAGTTCTCGGTGGGGTCCGCGCTGTGCCATTTTCTCTGACCCCATCCTCACTGTCCAGCCATCCATCCCCACTGCTCTCTGCCCACACACCCCACTACCACTTTCACTACCATCATCTCTGCTGTCGTCCTCACCGTCCCCGCCGTCATCCTCACTGTCCCTGCCATCATCCTCATCATGCCTACCATCATCCTCAACATCCCCGCTGTCATCCCCAACATCCCCGCCATCATCTCACCATGCCCGCCATCATCCTCAACATCCCCGCCATCATCCTCACCATGCCTGCCATCATCCTCAACATCCCACCATCATCCTCAACATCCCTGTCATCATCCTCACCGTGCCCACCATCATCCTCAACATCCTTGCCGTCATCCCCAACATCCCCGCTGTCATCCTCACCATGCCCGCCATCATCCTCGACATCCTTGCCGTCATCCCCAACATCCCCACCGTCATCCTCACCATGCCCGCCATCATCCTCAACATCCCCGCCATCATCCTCACCATGCCTGCCATCATCCTCAACATCCCTGCCATCATCTTCAACATCCCCACCCTCATCCTCACCATGCCCACCATCATCTTTATCAACCCTGCCATCATCCTCACTAAACCTGCCATCATCCTTCTCATCTCTGCCATCATCCTCACCATCCCTGCCTCCATGGCCATCACCTGCACTAGTGTACTTGTACTTGTACTTGTACTTTACTCCTAAACCTCTACCTCCTGGTTGCCCCCTTTTCCTCATCCGTTAAAAACTGGGAGTCTGAATCCTGGCCTGCTGGCTTTGCTGGAGGGACCAAGCAATGGGAAGCATTAGCTTTGGAGAGAGACTGGCCTGGAGGAGAATGTTTGTTGAATGACAGAATGCCGGGTCCACCATTGTCCAGTCTATGGCCTTGGTTACTTAATTAACTGTTGGGGGTCTCTATTTTCTTCCCTGAAGAATGAGATTAGTGATACCTACCTGTTGGGGTTGTTGTGAGTTTCAGAGCCAATGTTGTAAAGTTCCTAATGTAAGGATTGGCTCAGTGAATTTCGATTTTTTTTAAAAGATTTTATTTATTTGATAGAGATCACAGGCAGGCAGAGACAGAGGGGGAAGCAGACTCCCTGCTGAGCAGAGAGCCCGATGTGGGGCTCGATCCCAGGACCCCGAGATCATGACCCGAGCTGAAGGCAGAGGCTTTAACCCACTGAGCCACCCAGGTGCCCCAGTGAATTTCAATTTTATTATAAGGGCAATATCCATGAAACACGGTGTATTTAAAAGTAATGTAAATTGCATAGATGTATGGTTTTCCTGCTCATACTCTCTTGCTCAGTGAACTCCATGTTCTAAAACTCTCATTTCCATTGTTCCTACAAGCACTGTCTCTCCCACTGCCCTACCGTCCCCACTACCACTAAAAGTCAGCCACAGGCTCTTACTGGACTTTTTTGCCAGGCGCTGTCATAAGGGCCTTACATGTGTTTACTCATCTAATTCTCACAAAAACTCTATGGTATATTCAATTATCATTAGCTTCATTTTCAGTATTATTACCTTCATGGTAGATGACAAATGTGTCTCAGAGATATTCGGTAATTTGCCCAAGGTCATAGAGTTAATAAGCAATGGAGCCTCTCTTCCGTCTATGTTTTGGCTACATCTTTCAGATTATTTATGTGTGAGCTTATGTATCTGTCTGTGTGTCTGTGGATATATGTTTCTATATAGGTCAGTGTGTTCTTTGTCATTTTGACAAGGAAGAGGCCATAGTGGCCTTATTAAAGACTTTAAGTCCATTGAAAACAACGGAAGTAGAATATATTCAAGAAACATCTAGCAGATACCACAAGATGGCCTGGTCCTTTTAAAACCAAGGTTATTTTTGAAATTCTGTGATGGAAGTGAATTAGAGTAATGAAGGTGAACGAAAGTCAAGTTTCGGTCACGATGCAGTGAAAACCTTCACTTAATAACCTTATTTTGTTTAAGACTGATTACAATCAGTGGAGAAATGCTATAAATTAGCCAATTATGTAATTGAGCTGTTTCTCAACCGTTCCTTTTACTCCCAACTTTCTTTTCTCCCCTGGAAATCAAAGAAGCATATAAAAGTAATTTTTGGTGTTCAAGTTGGAGGGCACTCTTATTGTGGCCAGAAACATCTCATTAAGGCAGTTAATAATGAAAACACCTGGAACCCTAGAGTGCCTGTCCTCTATTTGACTTTGGACAGCAGTTGAAGGAAGGCAGGGGTAATGTCTGTTTTCTTATGTTGTTTAGAACAAAAGAAGAGGAAAAGTCCTTTTTCAGTGATTCCAGGAGCCAGTGTCACATTGCCCGTGAGGTCTGGACTGCTTAGGTTTGTGAGTGAGTTTGTGACATTTGATACGGTGTGGAGATGCGGGGAGATGAATGACCAAACTCTACAAGCTTCTGGCCACGTGGCCATGGTCTGCGGTGTGTACGGAGGCTGGCAGCCTCCAACTCCGGGCGCTGCCCCTCTCACAGCTATAGGATCCAGTCCCGGCCGGTCAATGGTGACACCACTTCATAAAAAGTCACATTCTTTTGTATTTTAGAAACAGGTCCTTGGATTTCATATTTTCAAAAATGGGTCCTTGGAAGCATGGTGCCTTTGGGTGCGGTCCTCGTCCATCACGGATAATTATAAGTGCGCTCGTTATCTCAATTGTAGGAAGTTGGAGCTATCAAAACATAATTCAGACAAATATAGGGACTTCCGTGGCAGGTGTCAGGGAGAGAAGATGGGTGTGGATGTGTGTGTGTAGTGGTGGGGAGGGAGGATTGTGGCTTTAACCTAAACCTGCGCTGTAAATCTCCGAGTGGGCCAGTTTCTTCACACTCAGGTTAAGGAAAGCTATAGCAACCCTCGTGGCGCCTCCTTCCTTTCCTTCAGTTCTCTTCCCACTGGGGAGTGGGGAGGCCTGGGAGGAGTCATTTCAGCGGTGGGCAACCTCGCACGGCTGGAGTGGGGAAGCCGGAAAGGGAAATGGACAATGTGCTGTAGCAGCCAGAGTGTCTCGAGGCGGCAGTGCGTCCCGGGCTGTGCATTGGGCGGGGGGTGGTGTGTGTTTTGGGGGGGTGGGAGGTGCAGATAGTAAAGGCTCAGGAAACTAGCAGCTAGAAGAAGTACAGATTTCAGAAGTCAGGCCAGGTTGGGAGGTCAGAAACCAAGACTATTCTTCAACGGGAGATCTAGCAGAAGGGTTAAAATTAGCAGATGAGATTTTAAAAATAAGTTCGTAAGTTGAAGTACAAATATAAAATCGGATAGAAGGTCAAGGGCATTCATGTGCTTCATGAAAGGAAATTTGAACATGAAAGCAAATTCTCTCCTCATCTCCCCACATCTCACCCTGTGGGGCAGAAACTAGTGCTCGAGGCTGTAAGCGTGGGGGCCAGTGATGGAGAGCACTGCCTGAAGTGGGGAGAGGCACAAGGACAGGAGCAGGCAGAACCTGGTACAGCCAGACCACCCTGAGTGGGTGGACTGAGTCGTAGAAACTGTAGAACATTTGCTGTAACCCTGGCTTGTGGTCCAAGAGCTGGGCATTCGACTGCATGATTGGATTTAGGGCCAGTTGGAAAGGGTCATTTTGTCTGAGTCTTGGAATAAGACCAGGATCAAATTAACATGGGGTGATGGGTAGGCTTGATTTGATTAAAGCAGTACCATGGTGGACAGAATAACAGCCCCCAAGATGTCCACCGCTTCCTGTCTGGAACTTGTAGGTTACCTTCCATGGCAAACGTGACCTTGCAGATGAGATCAAGGTAAGGCTCTTGAGTTGGTAGGTTAAACCCAATTATCTGAGTAGGTTTTTACAAATACAAGGGTCCTTATATCGGGGAAACAGGAGGCTCAGAGTCAGAGGGAGATTTGAAGATGTTGCCCTGTTGGTTTTGAAGTGGGAGGAAGAGGCTGAGGGCCAAGAAACGCAGGCAGCTTCTAGAGCTGGAAAAGGCAAGGAAACACATTTTCTCCTAGAGCCTCCAGAAGGAGCACAGCTCTGCGGATACTTTGATTTCAGCCCAGTGAGATCCATTTTGGACCTCTGACCTATACAACTATATGATCATAAATTCGTGTTGTTTTAAGCCACGAAATTTACAGTGATTTATTACAGCAGTGATAAAAACTAGTACAGGTATGAATTTCTTCTGAGATAGTTCTTACAAGTTTGCTCTAGAACTTTCCTCTACAATTCCTGTTGTTGTAATTTGGTATGTATAGCTGTACTGATAACAAATAAGGATTTGTGTTTTTGAAAGGTGTAAAATGATGCTTTTTTCCAGTCTTAGTTAAAAGTCACTGAAAGATGATGTGTGCTTCTCAGAGGACCCGGATTGTGGCCATACCACCACCTGTTGGCCATCTGGTTTTCATTCACTTTAAAGAAAAAAAAATCCAACGAGAACACAAAACAGTCAGGGAACATTGCAACAGAAAAACACTTAAGTTATAAAGGAAAATCAAGTATCCTCGCTTGATGTAAAACTGTGCCTAATAGATTGGTGGGTCGTTGATGGGTCTTAAAAATAGTTCTATGAGCCTGGTGCACTTATGGAGAATAGTTTCCTTCCTAGGTATGTACGGAATACCATATGCTATTTTTTTCCCAGCAAGATTATTTGATTCTCCTTATTTTTTCATATTATACAAATTATGTATCTGTATATTCTCAAATATCTGGCTAATATGAAAGTCACCACTCCTTTCCTCCAAATCTGAAACAAAGACAAGCTCTAAAAAATCACTTGCAGCCAAAACTACCGAGTGAGATCAATGCACAGAAACATACACCTTCAAACACACACACACGTCAACATCAAGGAGAAGGAAATGAATCTTCTACTGTCTTCCTCCATCCAGAGCTGGGTTTGACCCTGTTTGGAGTTCTCTGTGCACAAGCTAGAGAGAGGGATGCAAACTGCTTGCTGGTGGTTGTTGCTATGGAAACTGGCAGAGACAAAAGGCCACAAAAATGAAGGAGTAAGATGACATGGAAGGATTAAAAAAACAAAACAGGAGGGGGTTTTCTTTCTTCCTCTCTCCCCATTTTGCTATAGTAACTTATTCAGTGCTGTGGCAAAGAGAAGCCAGAGGTTCGGGGAGGGAAATATGAAGGAAAACAGGCAAGATTTTCCTTCTGTCTTGTCACTTGAACCGCGTAATCCAATTAAGGTTTCTCTCTGTAATTGCTCCTCACTATTGCTTTCCTGTAAAGAGAAAGAACCTACCCACACGTCTGAAGGTAGCAGGCAAATCTCTCATTTCTCTGTAAGGAAGGACATGGGACTCAGCTTACTCTGGGGAAGAGCTTTCTAACCAGTGGACCTTCTGCTTGGGCTGTATCTCTAGAGGTCAAGGAGTGGCTTCACGCTCAGAGTGAGGTGGGCAGGGTGGCCACCAAGGTCCCTGCAAATGCTCATGTCGAGGGACTTGTGATTAATCATCTCAGTCACACGACTTAGGGGAAAGAGGGCTGAGTTTCAGATGTGTCGCTTGCTTTCCTTTTTTGCATGGAGGAAAAAAAAAAAAATACAGGAGCGCCTGGGTGGCTCAGTGGGTTAAAGCCTCTGCCTTCAGCTCGGGTCATGATCCCGGGGTCCTGGGATCGAGCCCTGTATCGGGCTTTTCACTCAGTAGGGAGCCTGCTTCCTCCTCTCTCTCTGCCTGCCTCTCTGCCTACTTGTGATCTCTCTCTGTCAAATAAATAAATAAATAAGATCTTTAAAGGAAAAAAAAATACATATGATAACCAGGCTCCTGTCCTGAGAAGTCCCAGAAATCTTCCACTGCCTTTCTCCCTGCACCATGTTCCCTTGATCTAGAAGTTTCCTGCACTTTGGGATTCCAGGACTTTTTGCCACTTCAGAAATGAAACTTGACTTTTCCAGTGTCTTCTAGTAAAAAATTCTACGAATTACATAAAAAATACAACGTGGAAAACAGACAAGTGTCAAATAAAAGAGGAATGGTGGATCTTTTGGTTGTTGGTTCCAACCGTCCTGCTGCTGGATGAGTGAATCATGTAGCCAGTGTGTCCTCCGAGGACCGCCTGCACCAGGATTGGTGGCGTCCTTTGTTGAAAACAGATATTCAAAACAATTCTCTTCATGGAGCCCCTTCTCAGACCTGAGTGAGGAATCCCGTGGGGTACGCCTGAGGAATCTGCTCATTCTACACATTTTATCCTTAAGATAAAACTCCACTTTTCAGCCTGAGACTTCCATGGAGGCCGAGATCCCAAGATGGCGCTCATTTCACGACTTAGCCACTGTGTCGATAAGGCCATCTCTTTTGAGGAGGTTGACGAGAATGTTCTTCTTCTGGACAGAGAGAAGAGCAGGCTCGGAATCCACTCCAGACAAAACTCTTCTCACATATGATGACTCAATCATTCCTGGTTTTTTCCCAGGTGCGCTTCTCTAGTCAGTGAGGTGTGAAACTGACCTCTCTCCGTGTTGTGTCAATCTCCAGTTTCTCTCAGCTTGATTGACTCGTCTGCCCACCGTGGGAGGTGCTCGGTGCCACGGGGTTTTGTTAGCCACAATGTCTGTCCTGATGGAACGCCAGCTTCCTGTCACCGTTTGTTTTGTCACTGCTGCTGTCTGGCCTCTCCTCTTGAACACATCCTATGCCACTGGTTTTCCAGCCTTAGCTGCCGGAGAATCACCTGGAAAGCTTGCTACAGCAGGGATCGCTGGGCCCGCTCCCAGGTTTCTGCTTCAGCAGAAGTCTGGATGCAGCCTGAGAGTGTGCCTCTCAAACGAGTTCCCAGCCGATGCCAGGACCACCCTGTGAGAATCGCTTCCGCACACCTCCCCCACGTGGCTGGACCTGGTCGGGCCCCTAAGGGAGTCTGTTTGCTCCTGTCGTGCCCACACCTTGCGCTGCGTCTCACAAGGCCACAGACAATAATGACATGCTATGCGGGATTGGACATGAACGGAGCCACCTCGGTGACTTCTGACGAGTCCTTGGATTCTGACTATGAATTTCCCAAGCCAGATGGCCCCCTGGAGAGGCCTGGCCGGCACTCCCCAAATCTGGCACTGGCCTGTTGTTATACTCCTCTGCAGCCCCAGAATCTAAAGCCAGATTGGTGCCCAGGCTGCTAACCCTCCCGCAGCTGCCAAGCTCAGAGTCAGGTTGTTGGAGGCCATGGCTGGGATGGGAAACTTCCTGAAGCTTCTGCTCCAGCTCGCTCTTCTGAGGCAACCATGGGGCTGGCTGCCCATGTCCCTGGACTCCTGTCTGCATGGAGGATCTTAGCCTGTGATTCCCAAACCTCCTTTGGGAACAAAATAACTACTAATTCATACCACAGAGGACAAGACGGTTTGAATTGTAGGGTTGAAAATACAGAGTATACGGGCTCCTCACCATGTGCTGATGTAGGAGTCTGTTCTCTGGTGTTAATGCACACCTGACATGGCATCATAACGACTGCATTGGTGGCAGCGGCAGTGGTGGATATGCATTATCGCAGTCTTTGTGCTTTAAAGTTGTGGACATTCTAGTCTGTAGATCAGGACACTGAGCATTTCTGTGGCCGAGTAACTCGTCTGTGGGCACCGAGCTGGAGGTACTGGGCTCTGGGGTCTTTGCCTTTGGGCCAGGAGCTCTGAACCCCTGGTCCTGTGGCCTTTCACTCCCTCAACTTCAGAGGGATCCAACTTATATTGAATGGCAAGTTCTAATATGTCTCCAGCATATGTGAGAAATATTTTTACTTAGAAAAAAATTTTTTTAAAGATTTATTTCTTTTTATAGAGAGAGAGCATGCACGTGCAAGTGAGTGGGGTGTGGGGGTAGGGCAGGGGGTAGGGTGGAGAGGGAGAGAAGCAGACTCCCCACTGAGCACAGAGCCTGATGTGAGACTTGATCCCATGACTTGGGCCAAAATCAAGAGTCAGATGCTTACCTGACTGAGCCACCCAGGTGCCCCTCACTTTGAAATTTTTTAGACGTGATTTTAAGCCATGGATTTTTTTTTTTTTAAGTCAAATAATAGAAGGAAGGCCAAAGTATAAACCCAACAAAGATGGACCTGAAAGGGCCAACGCACCCCTCTCTCGGACTCCCTAGAGATCCACCGGTCAGTTTGAAAACCACCGGAGAGTGTAAGGATCCCAGAACTTCGGGAGTCAGAGGACTGGGCTTTCAGTCGTGAGCTCTGCTAACTGGCCATGAGGCCTGGGGCAAGCCAGCGAACTGTCCAGGACTCAGTGGCCTTGACTGTAAAGCTACAGAGATGGACAAGGGCCCTACCACATCTCTGACTACAACCCATTAGTTGATGAATGAACTTGAACTAATGGCTGACAAAATGTAGTAACAAAATAGGCTTGACTTTTATGAAGAGATTAAAGCTAGTCGTAATTAGCACATTGCATACAAATGTGTTATGGAGGAGAGCTTGGAAGGGAATTATGTCCTAAAATAAAGGTTACAAATGCACTTTCATTTATACTCATACTTTGCTTAGGACCCCATGCCCGCACCCCCACTCCCTACCCAGTTCCCATTTGTATGTAGAAGATAGCTACATTTCAACCTAACCCTGGCCAAATTGGCACAAATCTATTTTCTTTTTAAGATTTATTTATTTGAGACAGAGAGAGCGGGCCCACAAGCAGGGATGGGGCAAAGTGAAAGAGAGAAGCAGGCTCCCCACTGAGCGGGGAGGCTGTGGGAGGGGGTCAAATAACGGGGCTCCATCCCAGGACCCCGGGATCATGACCTAAGCCAAAGGCAGATGCTTAACCGACTAAGCCACCCAGGAGCCCTGGCACAAATCTATTTCTATCTAATAGTACCTAAATTAATAACAGGTTACTCATCAAAGTCTCCCACATTTACAAATACATTTAGAGAGAGGGTTGATAATTCTGTGATAAAATGTTTAAACCAAATGTCAGTGGTTTGGGATTGGCAGTATGGGTTTTCTGGAGAGATTCTGGAAAAATAGGACGTCACCCTCCAACTTAATTTTGTGTTCTATCTTTGCTATTGTAGGGCTTGGTCTTTTTTCTGACCAAGCTGCAGTAAAGGTGATGCTCTTACATTACAGTGAATGATGGGGTTTTCTCAGGATAAGCTGTGGTGTGTGCAGTCGGGTCATGTTATCCTTTTTGTATTCAAGTATTAGGTGATTTTGTCATTATTCTCTTGAGGTTATGGTTTGGTGTATAAATAGCATTTCATAGAAAAAGCAAAAGGAGCTCTGACATGGCCAGGAAATGAATATTTATTTTAGAAAAAAAAAAAGAAAAGAAAAAAGAAAAAAGAGGAAGAAACACATCAAAGAGATTGGTTTTAATAATTACTAAATCAAATTATAAATGGTTACATAAAATATCCTTACTAGTTGTTTTGTATTAACTACCCCTTTTAACATTAGGTGGGGATTCTTATTTTTATTTTTTTTTAAAGATCTTTTTTATTTATTTGACAGACAGAGATCACAAGTAGACAGAGAGGCAGGCAGAGAGAAGGTGGGGGGAGCAGGCTCCCTGCTGAGCAGAGAGCCCGATGCGGGGCTCCATCCCAGGACCCCGGGATCATGACCTGAGCCGAAGGCAGAGGCTTTAACCCACTGAGCCACCCAGGTGCCCCAAGGTGGGGATTTTTAAACTTTACAAGAGAAACCTGTAACTTGGCATCCTGTAAGAAACGGCCTTTGTGAGGCACCTGGGTGGCTCGGTCATTAAGTGTCTGCCTTCAGCTCAGGTCATGATTCCAGGGTCCTGGGATGGAGCCCCGCAGGCATCAGGCTCCCTGCTCCATGGGGCGCTTGCTTCTGCCCCTCCCCCTGCTTGTGTTTACTTGCTCTCTCTTTCTCTCTCTGTGTACCTCTCTGTCAAATTAATAAAATCCTTTAAAAAAAGGAGAAGAAAAGAAACAGGCTTGTTTCCTGGCATGTGGTCCAGATCTCATCTCTGAACTTTTATTTATGTTAGTCCAAAATAATTTTTTTTTGAGAGAGAGAGCATCCACAGGCAGGGAATGGGGAGGGGCAGAGGGAGAGAGAGAACCTTAAGCAGGCTCCACGCTCAGTACAGAGCCTGATGCAGGGCTCGATCTCACGACCCTGAGATCATGATCTGAGCTGAAACCAGGAATCGGATGCTTAACTGACTGAGCCACCCACGGGCCCCCAAAATAATTCTTTATCAAAATAGATGGCATGGAAAACAGTACATCATGCCATAGAAAATCAGAGATGCACGAGAAAATAAAGACCTGTGTGCAATTTGCTGTCCTTTTCAACGGTTCTTGGGTGTTGTCCTTCAGCCCCGGTCGTATCCCCCTTCTTCCTCTTTCTTCATTTTACATCTATAAATTGTATCTCAAATCTTCCGTTTTAGATCTACAAATTAAAATTCTACCTAAAACGTCACCTGAAAGATCAATCCCTCTTAGGACAGTATCCACCTCTGGGACTGACTCGTGGCCAGCTTTGTGCACAGCTTCCAGGGAGGAATAATGCATCATTATCTGTCTCTTCCCTCTCCTCCCTCCAGCCCAGCTAGAGACTATGGGTATCTCTGCATATGTACATACGTGTGTGCACACACACCCAGAATTACATTATTTTTCTATTAGGAAGTACGTTTCTATTACAAAATAAATTACCCAGAAAAGAGTCGTGTCTCCTGCTGTGTACGGAATCTTCTAGACCGGGCCCTCCCCAAGCTGCTGGTGAAATGTATTGTAGTGAGGAGAGTCCTACACTGTGTGTACCTTCTAAAGGCAGGGCGTGAGATGAAACCTCTTCCCTCGGAAAGAAGTCCCTTCAGGCCAGGCTGCGTTGGAGAGCAGCGTGCAGTCTCTCGGGAAACCCCACAGAGCCTTATTTCCCTTCATCGAGGGAAGAGACCATTGTTTGTTTGCTGAATATCAAATGATACAGTTGGTTTTTGTTGAGGAGCCAAAAATATTTACCGATAAGGACTGGCATCCTTCACCACACGGCAAGAGGCTTCTGTCCGAGAACCATGGTGATGGGGTGCCTCTGGGGCCCGCAGGTTCCTAGCCCTCACCCGGCTCACTGTCCCCCCACCCCACCGCTGTCGCATGGAGTCTTGGCACCAGGTCAGGGCCTAGTCTGTGTGTCTCCTGCCCTCCCCTTCTCTCTCTTTCCTCCGCCCTCACCCTTTCCTGACCCCCCTCCCACTACTCCGCCACCCCTGCCAACAGCAGAATGTGTGTACGGTGAATGCAATCCGAGACCAACTACCCTGACAATCTTGCTTTGTCAAAGTAGTTACCTAGGAAGGATGATTTCACAAACAGCCTCAGTCATAAAACCTTTCAAAATTTAATTTCCAAAGGGTTGCATCTAATTACCACAGAACTTTTAAAAACAATATTCATACTAGATGGAGGAGAAAAAGGATTTAAACAGATCTAGCCCCATTTAGCAGCAAACTCCATATTCCGTTGCATCCTCATGAGATTTTTTTTTTATTCTCTTGCTTCCTCATGAGATTTTTTATTAGCTGGGTCTTTTTCTGGCTTTTGCCATGGCGGATTTTTTGTTTGTTTGTTTCTAAATTTTGCAGGTGTTTTATGGTAAAAAATAAAGCCACAAAATCAGTGAGTTGAAGCTGCTTCTCTAAGGAAGCCCAGATTGTATGAAGGTGCTCTAAGATCAGCTCTGAAGAAGTTAGGTAATATACCATATATTGCATTTAACACATACCTCATGTAGGCGTGTGCGTGTGGTTCTGCAGAGAGTGGGCTTCTGGGTGACAGGGCCATGAGGAAGCTGTGAAGGAATGGCCTTCTGACTGGGGGAGTCAAGTATTAGAAGAAAGACAGGTTTCTAGAAGACAGAGACCATCTCTGGGCCATCTTGGCAAATTGTAATTTAGAGAGGGAGCAGCCCGAAATTAATCTAATTTAGACTGTGAGAAAAATGCAGCCATTTCAGAGAGAGTGTGGATAATTTCGGGCTGAAAGCAAATTTTAACTGACAAGAATATCTTCAGCCTAGTTAAGCTAATGAAACCTTAACTAGGTTACAAAGAAATCAGAAGATGAGAGTTGGAAATGGACCGGGGAAGAAAAGGAGCAATTTCGGATAATGTGTCTTACCCTGGGCAGGAGGCTGATTTTGTCTGAAAAAGAACAGCATCAGCCTAGTTAAGATAACGAGCCCTTAACTAGGTTACAAAGCCATCAGGGCATGAGTCAGCAGAATTGACACCAAGAACCTGTCAGAATCCTGTTGAGAGTGACAGGTGGAGGTCATGACAAGGAAGCAGGGGCAGATGCCGTTGGCTGATGAGACGTGGCCCATCCCACATGACTGACGTGCAACAGAAGGAACGGGCCCGCAAATAAAAGTGTGAATACATTTTGTAGTTTTTCCAGGCTCCTCTTCTTTCCTTTATTTCATACTCAACTGATGTTGTTATTGGTTCATAGATACTAATTTAGCTTTTGTTTATAAACCAGAAGCGGTCTGTATTTTTAAGTATTCTATTTCCGATGCGTACTTTCTCTGTATCCACCTTGCTCAGATCTGTAGAGTGCCAAAAAAAGTTACTTTTTTTTTTTTTTGAGAGAGAGTGTGAGCACGAGTGGGGAGGGGAGGAACAGAGGGAGAGAGAGAATCTTAAGCAGGTTGTACGCTCAGCACAGAGCCGGACATGAGGCTAGATCTCCTGACCCTGAGATCGTGACCTGAGCCGAAATCAAGGGTCAGATGCTTAACTGACTGAGCCACCCAGGGGCCCCTTTTACATATTTTTAAGTGTGTATTACTCACGGGGCCTGTTTCAATTTCTTTGTGGTAAGCCTATATCTCCAGGTAGAACAAACAACTGATGGGTCATCTTAAAAGCAGACACCTCACAGGAGGAGCTAGATAGGAAAGGGACACGTTGGATTGAGCTCCAAAGCCCTTGAGTTGGACAGGGTCACATTCAGGCATTCAGCACATATTTTTTTGAGCTCTTACCATGTTCCAGGCACTGTCTGCGGTTCATGGGGCATGACAGCAAAACAGACAAAGATTCTGCCCTCATGGGGCTTACATTCTGGCGGTGCAAGACAGACAAGCAATAAACTAAAGAGGGAGGCCAGTTACCTGATATGTCAGAAGGCACACTTTGCTGTGGAATAAAGGACAAATAATGGCGGGCTAAGAAAATGGGTGTGTTGGTAGTGGGGCAGAATGTGGTATGAAGCCTTGCTGGTGGCCCCCGTCAACCTTTATTGAGTTCCCAGGATTCTCAGAGCCCTAGGAAGAGTTCATCTACCCAGCCATCCACTTTTCCACTCGGCCAGCCACCCACACAATCACCCACCCACCCATTTACCCACCCATCCATCCATCTCTACCCCAACCATCCATCCAGTAAGATCTAATGGGTACCTGGCACTGTACTAGGCTTGAAGATACAAAGATGAATAAAACATGGCCCCTGCCTTCAATATACCACAGTTGGGAAAAACAAACAAACAAACAGACAAACCAAAAACTAGGAATGAGTGGTTACATGACAATGCCCTTCTTCCCCCTGTCTCTGCATTTAGGCTCCAGTGCAGCTCGTTATCTCTGAGACCTTCTCTGGCCTTCTCATCTAAAAGAGCCTCCTCAATGTCTTTCTGGTCTCTGGCCATGCTTTGTTTTATTTTATGGTCTGTATCACTCCTGGCATTTTTATATATTCATGTATATTTGATTTTCCTGTCCTAGAATGTAAGCCCTGAACAGACAGGCAGTGTTTCCTTCACTGCTGTATCCTTAGTGCCCAGAACAACAGCCACTACATAGAAGAAGCTTAATAAGATTTGTTGAATGAGTGAATAAATGAAGTGCCATAAAAGAGGGACATATTAAATACATATTTACAGACCTTGTATCTCCTAACAGAGTTGTGAACAGAAAAGGCAACAGTAACAGAGGATTCCCTGGAAACCGTGTAAAGGAGAGGATTAAAGTTACGACAGTATGAAACTGTAATATATTTTTTACCTGGTTAAAAAAATTTTTTTTTAAATTATGAGGTCTTGTGGACAAAGAGTACATGAAATATCCATATATACCTTTTATGTAGGTTTTATTTTCCTCATGCGCACATAAAATTCACACGTACTTCCTTGAAGTTTTCATAGGGCTTGAATCTCGGCTCAAAACAGTGGTGCTTAGCAGCAAACAGCCCCAGGTCGCATGAAGACTGTAGCGGTCTTGCCCATCCCTCCAAGAATTTCCTCTGGTTCCAGCAGTGGGGAGACCATCCCTGGGCCCCGCTGCACCCCTGGAGCAGAATGCCGCCGACAGAGGCCAAGAAGAATTAGAGAACACCGCCAATTCCCTGAAGTTGGCCGAGCGCCCCCAATGGGCTGGGCTTAGGATGAGAAAGGAGAGAGCCGAAGAAGAAGAGGACACAAACTCTGTTATAAGGCATTCGAGGCGGTTTTCAGAGTATTTAGCCTTGTCTCAGGTGGCTTGCTCGCCTTCATCCCCTCAGTCCCACCCAAAGTCCCGTGGATTTCACTTTTAAATGCTTCCTGGGGCGTCCCTTCCGCCTCGGTTCGGTCCCCTTCATCTGTTGCCAAGACTGTTGCACAGTCTTCTTGCTGGACCACCTGCCTCCACTCCTCCTCCTCTGCCAAGCTGGGGGCTAGGTCCACACGGCTGCCCCAGTGTCCTCTGCGTGTCCGTTTGGTCACGTCCCTCCCCTGTGAAGACGCTTTTGTGGATCCCGCAGCCAGAAGGCTCACAGCTCACCATCTTTCCCTGCCTTGCGAGAGAGACCCTTTCTGAGCAGGCTTCCCATCACCTACCGTCTCTCCAGGCCCGTCTCAGTTCTTTTCTTGAGCAAAACTGACCCTCCACCCCACCCCGTTGTTTTTTTGAATGCACCAGCCTTTCTCAAATCCTTTGCCTTACCTGTGTTGTTCCCTTTGACGAGAACACTCCCCCTCCTGCTTGTCTGCCTGAAGGTTTGAGCCTTCTTTGAGGGCAGGTTATTCTCAAGCAGACACCTGCATTATTTAGGACTTGCATCTGAAACTCAGAACGGATGCCGTCGCTGCCGTTGCTAATGACTTGAGACTTTTATTTCCACCGCAAGCGTGAGAGCCCTGTCTCCTCTCCTGTTGCAGTCACGCTGTGCCATTATTGTCTCTTATCATTATTGTTTGTTTTCTGAGACTTCCTCCAAGGCAGCTGCTTTTCAACTTTCTGCAGAAAGGAGCACTTACTAAATACTAGTGAGTGAATGTCAAACCAGAAAGAAATGGAAAAGCTGGAGTTTGCTTTCGTTACACGGACGGACGCACAGCAAGGTGTTGTATGTCAACCATGAGACTTCATCCCACATGTTGCTTTGTCCCTTAAGAGCCAGCTGGCCTTGAGGAAATCTCATTCCTTCTTTGAGGCCTTGGTTTCCTTATGAGCTAAATAATTGGAAACCCACCCTTTCTAACTTACAGGGTTAGGAGGATCAGAAGGAGTGAAATGTGGGTGTCTGATTATTGACAAAGCAAAACTGAAGACCAGCACTAATCCTTAGAGAAGGGCTTCGAGGGGTCTGTGGTCTTCATACCCCCACTGCATCCCTCCACAGTTTAGGGTCTGTGACTTATAAGGACTCCGGTAGGCGGTAGCCACATATATGCTTCGGGTATGAATATATGTTGTGTATTGAGCTTACTTACTCTAGAACCTTCTAGATCCTGTAGTTGTTTGCTTGCTTGCTGTAGCGTAGCTGTCCTCAGAGAACATCCAGGACTATATGAGCCCAGGGGGAAGGGGCTCGGTCGAGTGGAAATGGTTTTGGTGCTGTGGTATTAGTTACACCCAGGACGCCCTCTTCCACCTCCCCCCACAATCCTAGAGCCTACCGTCGGTACGACCCCCATTCTGACAAAATAACGAGGCAGCCTATTGGTCCCAGGTTAGTCGGGGGAAATGAGAAGTTTAGGAGTTAGAGTGTGTGCATGTGAGAGCACACGCATGTGCGCACGTGTGTCGTGTAGGTGCACGTGCACTGCTCGAGAGAGAGGTTATTTTCATTTGGTGGAGGTTCTTGTGTTCTTTGATGCCCTCTTCCTACCTATTATGCCACTCCCCGCTGTTACTAACGTCCCACATCAAATCCTTTGAAGCCTTGGGAGGCTTACTGCGGCAGCCCATCTCTCTGCCCCGCCCTCCCCACCCAGTTTTGCTCCGGTGGTCCGGGTGGTTCTCACCTGCACACCCCCTTTAGTTCCACAGCTCGGTGCTGGACTTATTCCTGAGCCGGTACCCTTTACACCGTCTCATCCTCGGTTGTTTCTCTGGGTTCCTCCCTCGTCTCTCATCTTGTCAGGGCTCCGGGTCTCCTTTCTTTTCCACCCTTCCTGGGACCCGATCTCAAATGTCCTTAAAGGTTTAAGAGATGCGAGCTGCTGTCTATTTAAGATGAGTCTTTTTACCCTTCAATTTTGAATTTTTGTTTGTTTGTTTTGCTTAGAAGAAACAAACTTGATTATGTTAATGACAAAAATTCATGAAAGGCAGCCAGCCTAGGTGAACAGCTTCCCCAGGCGGACCCTCTGCTGCCTGGAAGGGATAGAGCCGGGGGGAGAGCCCGGTGAATACTGATGGTTCTTCAGGCCATCTCCTCTTTGACTGAAGGGAATCGAATGTTCTTGCTGCTACTGTCAGGGTTTGGGCTGCTGTTCAGAGTTGGGGACTAACTCAAGAAATAAAGGGAGTTAGATGATGGAAAATCAGGGCAAAACCAGCCACGACCAGACGGGCTTCTCTCCTGCCATGAGCCTCAGAGAGGCCCTGGAGCCCCCTGGGGATCCCTGCCAATTCCGTCATCAGCTATGCATCCGACACAAATCAAGAGATCCAGAACAGATGACAATCACTGATTCTCTTAAAGCAGGAGGGGAAACAGAATAAGCATTTCAGGAGTTTGTGATTCCGGAGCGGGATAGAGTGGGAATGTGCGCGGTAGAAGGGCAGGGTGCAGCCCGGTGAGCCGGGATAGGTGCTCCATGCAGGTTTACGGTTCTGTTAGCACAGACTATCGGGAGGATCCCACCTATGAGCCCTGGTTGCATTCAGGTGACCTTTGGGGCATTGATCTTACTCTCAGAGTTTCTGCCCAAGAATTTGACTCCTTAGAACCTTGCTACCCTTGGCAGCATCACCCCAGAGCCTGTGGCTCTGGACCTTAAAATCCACTTTCACCTTCTCTGGACCTTAAAATCACTCTCTGTCCACTCCATTGCAAACATGGTATTTTGCGGTTTATAAAATACACCTTAAATCAGCAGCTGGAGCCCAAGCTTTTCGTGCTTGGTCCCTGCCGCTGAGGTCTGCGTGGAAATGCGCGGGTGTTGTGGATTGTATTGTAATTCGTTTGAATTGTGAGCAGAGAAAAAAACTGACTCAGAACAAAAGTGGATTCCTGACGAAGGTGAGAAATACTGTGATATTGATTCAGACCCAACGGCCTCCAACTTCATCTTCTGCTGCAGAGGATGGCCTCAAATGAGGATTCCATCATCTTCCCTTCGGTGTTAAGTGCCTCCAGCCTTCCCCTCCTTGAGCTTTTTATGGCAAAAATGGACAAATTTGTCTAAACCCTTTTTGAATCTTTTCATATTTCCAGTAAGTACTGAAATAATGAGGTTCACATCTTTCTAAAGGCTTATTGTATGTTTTTTATTTGTTTCAAGTTTATATTAAAATTCAAGTTAGTTAACAACAACAATGTGCGTTTCAGGAGTAGAATTTAGTGATTCTTCACTTCCATACAGCATCTAGTGTCCAAGGCTTACTGTGAAAACTGCCCCCTCTTTTTTTAAGTTGACTCTACACCAAGCGTGGAGCCCAACACAGGGCCTGGTGAACTCATGACCCCAAGATCAAGACCAAACTGAGATCAAGAGTTGGAGGCTTAACCAACTGAGCCACCCAGGCACCCCCAAATGGCCTTTTTTTTTCATCCTGAATTTGCACCTGTTTCTTCTGCCTTCCTGCCAGCCTGCCTTTGTGGATGTGGGAAACAAGTTTGTTTCACCTACATTGTTCATGACGTGATCAACACTGGTCAGATTCTTTCTCAACCCTCACTGTCATGGTGGGGGTACTTGGCTTTGGGTTCCCAGACCCCCGAGGGGCCTGAGGGAGAAATCTAGGCTGTTCATGAACTTGGATGGAAAAAATTTCACCTTTATTCTCACGAGCATCTATTTTCTTCCATTATAAATACCACCGAAAGACACCACAGACCTATTCATACTATGTTGTAATTGATGCAGGTAGGAGAATATCATTTATGTTCATCGCTACTTAGAAATTATGGTAGTTATTAGAACTGTCATCAGACCTTGTTACTTGCCGTGTTAATAAAGAAGCTTATGTATTACTTTATCACCAATTTGGTTTTTTTAAATATTTTGAAAGCTAGATAGCATCATAATTGGTTTCCTAAGTACTATGGTGTATTCTATTTTATATGTTTAAAAAGATTATCCTCAGAAGATATTCATGGGCTCTCTAGACTGCCAAGGGCATCCATGGCATAAAAAAAAAAAAAAGTGAAGAATCCCTGTTTTACAGATGAAGAATTTTCAAGCTTTTTGGAATTCTGCCTTCATACAGGAGCTCATATACCCTACAAACTATTTTAGCTACTCTTATCTGGAACTCCGGTTCTATTAAATACTTCTTAAGGACAAAATTGAACATAGCAGTTAAGAAACGGAAGTGTTATAGTTTTACACAAAAGGAAACTAACCCTTTCTGCCCCATTTCAAATTTCCTTTTATTGATATTGGTTCTTCATAGTACACTGGGCAGGTATCCTCCGGAGACCTCATCATTCTATAGGGGGAGTTTGGATTATTTATTGTGTAACGTGTTACTTTGTTACTTACCTTCATTAAGATTTTTTTTTCACTTTTTTCCCCTAATTGCACAGGCTTATAAGATTTTCCTGTATTTTCCCCCCACCTCCTGGTATCTTTCCCCACCAGTTTGACTCTCCTCTCCCCATACCACAGTTGGTGTTATCTGTGAGACAGTCTTACGTCCTTTTTCCTCAACTTTATTTCTGAAGATGCCAAACAGCCTGGCTTGGTGCTTATCTTTGAGAAAGCAGGCTCTTCATATTATGCTTCTCAGCTCAGAGACACTTTAAAAATACTCTTTGTTCCCTCAATAGCTCTTCATATATGAACCCCCAACCCCGCCCTGTCTCGGCAGTCCCATCATAACTCATTCAGTAAATTAAAAAAGCACCGGATGGGGAAACTTTTATTAATGACTAAGGAATTCCATTCCCCGTTATTTAAATTTATCCTTCTTTTTGCAAAGAATTCGACCAAGTAGGCAGACAGGAATTTCCTCTTGTTTGAATCGTGTTGTTTTCCCATTAATAGGGAATGTTTCAGTTTATAACCAACTATTAAAAATGAGTAGAAGATAGGGTTTAGACAGATCATCAGCAGATGTAGAATTGTGATATTAAGAGCTTTGTTAAGATACTAAAAGTCATTCCCAGGTAGATGTTCAGTTTCTCACACATACACATACTCGCCTCTGAACACAGAGCTCAGTGAACACAGTGAACACAGTTCACTTACTATAACCTGTTACCATAGGCATCATAGTTACCATAACATGTTATCATAACAGCTCTTAGTAACCATAATTACTTCAGAATGACCGACTGTCTTTTATAAAGTAGTAGCTATGTTTGGCATTGAATGGAATGGCTCCAAGAAAGGCTGTGTGGGGTACTCTTTGATATAAGATCCAGAAATCTTACACTCGTATCTTAAAAAAAAAAAAAAAAAAGGCATGATCACTTAGTACTTTATTGATGGTTTCCTTCCTTCCTGCCTCTCCAGAGTCCGTCTAGTCTAAGTGAGATGTACTTACCAGTTCTGCCCCATGGGAGATCCCACTAGCTGGGTGCTCTCCTTGTACTCGAGTCTTCCAGAATGAACACACTTGATGTTACTGTCAGAGTTCACTATAGAAGTTGTCTTTACCATTTTCTTAGAGTAACTTCCAGGCTCTCCTCCCAGTTCTCATCTTCACTCTGTCCCAGCCTGTATTCTAGTTGCTCCTAACTGACCCTTAGCATTCACTCAATTGCTGGCTCACTCTAACTGTAAGGACTGTAAACAGTTGTGATGGTAACCTAGTCTTTTAAGGGTTTCTGAAGCATTTTGGCTCACAGCGGTTCAGGTCCTCTTTGTTCCAGGCTCCACCAGCCATTTCTCCAGATCTACCTTGGAGTTCTTCTTATGAATAGGGGATTGAATTCTCAGTAAATGAGTCTTTAGAATTGGTGGCCATTTATATATGAGTAGGTTACATATTTTTGGCCAGTTTGATTCTCGAATTCCTTCAGAGCTCTTGGGTATGTGCCATTTCATTCCGACCATTAACTGAAACTTATTTTGTAACTTTCGCTTTGTGGCATACTTGTCTATGTATTAACCATAGGACCATCCCTTCCCTGCCAGCAGATCCCAGATTCTGTTCCCCCGGGATGGAGGTCCTCTGAGAGCCTTGGGGGATGAGTCAGGATTGACGTGAGCCAGTCAGGGTCATCCCATTCTGCTCCATCAGATACTGCTGTTCCCAGGTTTCCGTGCATCTGGGAGTGCCCATGGAAAAGAGGATAGGAGCTGATCGGAGGAAAGGAAAAGTCTTCTGGGAACCTCTGGGAAGGATTTTGGTTCCAAATGAAAGGCGAGATCCGATGAGAAGAGAACCTTTCTTCCTCAGCCCCTTCCTACCTGCTTGAAATGCTGGTCCACAGGGATGACGTCCACGGTTGCTCTGGCTGCCGTGCCCGTGAGACGAAATGGTCGAGAGGAGCACAAAATGCTGACCCAGCATCCTAACGTTTCCTGAGCCCCTGCACTGACTCTGTAACAGCCCATGCCCAGACTTACTATTAGGTAGGAGAATGAAACAATTTCTCACACTTCGGATTTTCTGTTGCTTGCAGCCAGTCACACACCTAACTGATTTGGGCTTAAACAGTACTTTAACCACTTTTTCCATCTGGGATTTAGGTTAGATTCTGCTTTTTAGATGTCGTTGTAAGTAAGAATCCAACCTTGCAGAGGACATTTTGGGGAGCTAAACAGCATGTAATCCTTGTTGGTGGGATAAAAAAAGATGATTTGGGGATGCTCTGGAGCTTCAAGGGCAGCCAGCAAGGAAAACATTAATTATTATGGGCAGTTTGGCCAAAAAGCCTCACAGAAGGGAAATAATACATGAATGGAACTTCTCTGGGTGGAGAGACAAGAAAAAGTTAAGGAGGCATTAAACCAGGAAAGGTGTGATGCTTGCTATGGACATTTTCCTTGGTTGTGTGTCCTAGGAAGAATCTATTTCAAGGAGGTGATACTGGGTGGGTGTTGTGAACACTGGCCTGGATCTGAAACACCACCTGACAGGCCATGAGACACAGCGACCTCTCTGCTCCTCACTGCTCTCCCAGGGATGTGGCAGAATGAGGCACCACAGGGTTGTTTGTCTCTGCCCTCCCTTGGGGGAGCAGGGAGTAGATAAAGGACCACACTGGAGTGTTTAAATAACTTTGAGAATATACTGGATTCTTAGTACATTCCCCCCCAAAACCAGTTTTATTTTTGAAACAGAAAAATCTTCAATTTTTCTTTACTCTTTTTTTTTTTTTTTTTTTTTTTTGGTAAGATTTGGGAGAGATTGAGAGAGAGAAAGAGGCAGGTCAAGGAGGAGGGAGAGGGAGAGAATCTCAAGTAGACTCCCTGCTGAGTGCAGAGCCCGATGCAAGGCTCAGGAACCTGAGATCATGACTTGAGCCCAAATCAGGAGTCTGACACTTAACCAATTGAGCCACCCAGGTGCCCCAGTTTTTCTGTATCTCTGGCACATTTTGGAGAGAAGAGGACGAGAGCAAATAGCGTCAGCTGAGCTTGCAAGACTGTCCCACGGGTTCTGCCCTGGTGAGACACGTATTGTTTGGCCTCTGTGCTTTACAGTGCTTAAAAAAATTGATTGTCCACATTTAAAGATGAGGAGATTTTACATACAAATCCACGTTTCTGGCCTCAGAAAGCCAGGCATGGTGGCGACAGCAGGCATGTGTTTCTGCATGCCTCTCTGGTCGGAGCCGCACACCCGTTGTCCCGTTGCGGGTTTTCCGGTTCACCAGTCGTTCTTGCCTTGTTTCCATGACACTGGGGCTGGGTGTTAATTTATCATCCTTCTTGCAGTGCTTTTTGTCCCCATAATAGAGACTGTCTCTCTCAAGAGTGGGAAAACAAAAGAGTAGATAGAGTAGGCTGTGTGTTTCTTATACCCGGCCCACTTCATCATTAAAATTAGCTGCCTCCCAGCACCTGTAGGTCTCAGAATTTGCCAACCAACTGTACCTGCGGCGCGGACCACAAATGGAAATTTGCCTTTGTGCCACTTCCAAACTCACCCTTCCTGGAGGAGGGGAGGGGAGGAGGTTGATTGTTCTTACAAGGCAAAGCATCTTTAGTGCATGGTGGAATTAATTAATTAATTCAGTTTTCTAGACCCCTCTGCTGCAAGACAGCTAGTCTGACAAACGCCATTGCTAATTAGTACACCATGTCACAAGAGGGAACCCATTATCCAGTGATCACAATGAACGCTTTTCTGTGGGTCCTGCAAATTAAGACATGATGTGCGGTCTTCGTCTGACACGGAGGGGTTCCTCCTGGGGGTCTGTACAGGACCTGCACTCTCCAGGGGGTGAGGAGCATTCCCACCAGGGCCATTTGCTGGGGAAAAGACCACAATTCTGGTGCCAGGCAATAAACATAGGACACGGTAGTTGTGCCAAAGCAGACCTTTTTTGGCTTTGACGTGTATGGACAAGTTGCTTGCCGCCCGATCGTCTCTCCTGCTTCAGAGTAAAATGCTGTCCCCTTGGCACCTACAACTTCTGGTTTCCTCTTCAGTTCTCTCCTAAGTGTGAAAGCCTCACATGTGTGCAATTTTTAAAAACACCTGTCCAGACTATTAATTTGTCCACTAAAAGAAAAGCGCTCATGATACAGGGAAGCTGAAATAATTTTCTGATTGAAATGTCAAGTCTCAGCGTCAGGACCCTCGGACACGGGCGGTTGGCTCTGGAGATCAGGGAACACTCAATTGGGCATTTGGTGCTTCCAAGTGTTGGACCTTGAGACCGAAAGACTGGCCACCAGCCTGGCTTCTGGATTTCCCAACTCCACCAGGCAGGAATGCAACAGGTAGTTGGAAAGTTACAGAAAAGGGAAGGAAATGGCCCATGCTGTAGCCTTCCCTCCTCTAGCCACCAGCAGATGCTTGGGGGGTGGGGGGGTGGGGAGACAGGCAACAATGTGCCCAGCCATCTGCAGAAACCCTGGCGAAGTCAGATCTGTGGCAAAGGGGGACATTTTTTGAGCACACATAGCAAGGGCTGAGGTGAAAGTGAGTCTGTCTGCTGGGAACAGAGCAGGCCGAGGGTTCCCATGCCAGTGAGTCTGGAGAACTGGCAGGGCAGGAAATGTAGGGGAGAGAAATCATCACAGAAGTCTCCAGTGCTTAAGACAGAGTATCTCATTAATGTTTGGAAAAAGAGTGAACGCATCTTAATATGAGTCAGAATACTGTGGCTCATGAATGGGGCTGGTGTGACACCTTCCGGATTTGCGTTTGCAGGGCTAGTAAACAGCTAGGAATTCCTTTAGGATCTAGAAGTCAAGAGTCCGATTACTTAGAGCAAAATGCATTGTACATGACTGTCTTCCCTGGGTCTGTTCGTCTGTCTTTTGACCGGCCAGTTAGTCCGGGATTCATAACTTAGTCCACTAAGTGAGGCCACTAAGAGGCCTTAGAGGCACCCCCCTTCCCGCCCCTGGCCATTAACCCCTTGGATTTGACAGGATGGTTGAATTTTCAGGGGCAGGACACTGAAGATCAGCGAAGTGATTGGCCAAGGTCATTCTAGTAAGTGGGGGACCAGGCTGTGCACCCAGTCCTCTGACCCTCAGCCCAGGACTATTTCCACTCTACAGGCTGTTTTCCCCGAAAGAGCTCCTTCAGCTGGTGCCAAGAATTATCCCCTGCTGACTCCCCTTTGTGTGCCCAGGTGGGAAGGAGTTCTGCAGAAGTTAGAACTCTCTTTGTTGGTCATTTGAGGTACAGTGCTGTCCCAAATAAAGGTACGCTCGGGGCCTGGAGGGAATGCGACGTGGCCGTCTCCCTCTTGATGTCTGTTTATGTCTTTATCATCCATGAATGCGTGTAAATTATTTTGGGATCTAGTTAGAGCTTTACATCTTCTGGAAGAAATGGATTTATATATTTTCTGCCTCCAGTGATGACTGTGACAGGGGGTGTGACCTTGGCAAAGGCCGAGGACAGTTTCTTGTCTGTAAAACGAGGCCGGCAAGCCTGAAGGCCTTGGTTCCTGCTCTGACCTGATGTAAGGGGAGTCAGAGCTTTTTGTGGTGCTCCCCGATGGCTGCAGAAGTCGGGGCACATGTCCTTAACCCCTCAGAACCTCATCTGCGCGCTCTACAAAATGGAATTCATGACGATCCCTGGCCTTACAGGAATGTTCGGGCTCAGAGAAGACCCTGTATGCAGTTGTGGGCATGGCGTGCTAAAGAGATGCTGCCATTAGGTTTCTGTTTTACACTGAAGTTTTACTGACATAATGTCAGCTTTTTTCCTTCACTGACAGTGGAGATCGCTGCCCACGGAAGTGGAATGTGTTGAAGGGAATCCAGAGACGTGGGGAGAGCTTTCGGTGCTAGGGAGACGCTAGTGTTGAACGATGGGGCCTCCGTGATGTGAGCCGAGTGAGGTGGTGGGTGGCCTGGGAGAGGAGAGGGTGCAGGGGTGGCCTGGCCGGGGAGGCCTGTGGGCGGGGCGAGAAGCACCGCTCGCAGAGCATTAGGGAATCGTGGGTGGGATGGTCTTGGGGACAAGAATGACAGCCACCCCCACAGCAACGCCCCAGTGACTGTGGTTGTTTCCTGACCTGCTAGATGAGGCCCTCCCAGACCCGTGCCTGAGACAGGAGGTTGATTCTCTCACACTTGGGGAGGCTAGAAGTCCAAGGTCAAGGTGTTGGCAGGGCTGCATTCTTTTTCCTGACTTCAGGGGGTGCTGGCAATCCTTGGCATTCCTGGGCTTACAGCTGCGTCACTGTGACCTCTGCTGCTGTCACTGCATGGTTGTCTTCTCTCTGTGTGCCTGTGTGTTCAGATGAAATGCTCCTCCCTATGTGTGTCTCTGTGAATCGTCTCTTCCTATAAAGATACCAGTCCTGGTGGACGAAGGGCCCACCCTCCTCCAGGGTAGCCTCCAATTAAGTTACACCTTAATTATGTCTGCGAAGACCCTATTTCCAATTTCCAAATAAGGTCACATTCTCAGGTAACAGGGATTAAGACTTGAGCCTGTCTTTCTGGAAAACACAGTTCCACCTACAGCAGTGACCTTGGGCAAAGCCTTTAGCCCTCGGAATGGTACTTCTGTATTTTGTCAAAGGGAGATGCTGCCTCACCCACCTCCCAGAGCTGTTTGGAAGACCCAGTGCAATAATGTTGGGGGAAACCTGTCTGTAGAGCAGAGCACTTTGTAACTGCGCAGTGTTTTGTTATCACCCGGAAGGGATGTGATGAGGTCAGAGCTGATGAGTGTCGGGCACGTGCATGCCTCTGGAGCTACCATAAAGATAAAAGCTGGTAATATTTATTATTAATGACCTGCTTGCTAGATCCCTGGAGGCCAGAGAGCCCACTGATGGAATCCTTTAACAGTCTTCTCGTTCTTCTCCTGACCACTCCCTCTCCTTCCTGCGCACAGCGAAGGAGCGCCCGTGAGTTCCAGCCAAAGAGGGAAATGATTATATTGTTTCCTCCCTACCCGCTTGAAAATAGACTCCGCACAAGGATCACAGCAAATTTGCCTTAAGGTATTTTGCTTTTGAAATCCATGCTGACTCTGATGCGATTGCGTGTTACCTAATCTGTAGGATTTAACAAACTGCACATTCGCATGAACCCAGAGTTCCCTTGTTTTGAAGAAGGGAAGAGGGCACAGATATCATGGCATCTCAACCCCTCCAGTCTTCCAGCCGCACTGTCCCCCCACCCCCGATCTATTTCCATTTATTTGCCACCATTTTGTTTGGTTTTTCACCAGTTCTCTCTAACTCCCTTCCCTCTCCATGTTTTCTCCCTCATTTCTCTCTTTTTTTCCTTTCCTTTTCCTACTCTGCTTCTGCTCCCCTTCCAGAACAGAGGTCCCCTCCCCTTCTCCCACTCACTTTCTTTATCAGATTGGCTGAGCTCCTTGGCTCACCTCTGCTTTATTCTCATTCTTGAGACCTCATAGATTGTCCAGCCCGTAATACACTCTGCCACTCTCCTGTGACAGTTTATAATCTGTTTTATGGACCTTAAAACCGTTCAATCTCCTTGCTCCCAAAAGGGGGTGGCTGATGCCGAATTGAATCCAAAAGGGTTTGCAGGTGGGGCTGCTCCTTCATAGTCTGCCGCTTAATTATGCCCCTTTCTGGTTGGCTGCTCTGTGCTGCTGTGCGTCTGCCAGGAGGGGCTCTCAGGATGGCAGAGGGCAGAGCAAAGGCTCCTAGCCCTGCTGAGATGGCAGCACCCCCAACACTAATTCCTGGACTGGAAGCAGAAGGGGCACTCTGCCCTGTACTGAAGGCTTGAACTTCTTCTTTTTCTTCTTCTTTTTTTAAAAGATTTATTTATTTATTTATTTGACAGAGATCACAAGTAGGCAGAGAGGCAGGCAGGGGTGGGGTGGGGGAGGGAAGCAGGCTCCCTGCTCAGTAGAGAGCCCAATGTGGGGCTCGGTCCCAGGACCTGAGATCATGACCTGAGTCGAAGGCAGAGGCTCAACCCACTGAGCCACCCAGGCACACCAAGGGTTGAACTTCTTTTACAAACCAATTATTTGATAACAAGATGGAAGTGTTCTTAATTCAATCATCCAACAAATACGTTTTTGAGCTCCTGTTAGGGACCAGGCATCATATTGGGGAAAATCTTCTCTTAAAATTAGAAGCTCTTATTGGTCAATGCATAGATAATCCCAGAAACAATGCATAATGACAGGTTGTGTGAGCACTAACCAGGAGTCTAACCTGACCTCATCTGGTGGGAGGTGGAGGGAAGGGAGAGGAGGCTTTCTTGTGAGGCAATGACCTTGAGCTAATACCTGAAAGATGAACAGGGGTTAACTGAGGGAAGGGGTGGGAATGAGGCAGGGAGTTGGGGGGAGAGAGCAGAGGGGGTGGGCTTCCAGACAGAGGAGCCCACTGATGCAAAGGTCCTTAGGGCAGGTAGACCTCTGAGCATCTGCAGATCTAAAGACCAGCAGGATGGGAGGGCGTGAATGGCCCAAAGCCAGGTGAGAGAGAGAGGCAAGAGGCTGTGTTCAGCCTGGAAAGGCAGGAAAATGTTGAAAAATATAAAAAGGTGAAATGGTCTGAAATTCTACTAGCCACTCTTCTGAGTGTGTATCATACTCTCTGTACACATTTTAAACTTTTTTGAGATAGAACGTACATAAAATGCATTAAAGTGTATACTTCTCTTAAGGATGTATCTCACTGAATGTGTTCTTGAACAGAGGATGCTTATAAACTTGTGATCTGGCTTTTCATTGTTACTTTGTATCGCAGAAATTTACACTGTTGAAGGTACTTGGAGGATATGATACTTACAGACTGAATACCATTCTGACCTCGTGTATTGGAATGTGTCCCTTCCGCAATGTGTCCCTGTCTCTTGTTTGAGTTTCTCTTACTGTTCTGTGCGCCAACCACGACTTCATAGACCCGGTGGTGTGTGTCTGGTTATCTCCATGGCGATCCTAGAGGTACAGTGGGTGGGAACGTAGGTGAGGCTCTTGAGACGTGTTGCCAGATTGTAGAGAGAGGATTTTTACTCCAAGATTTCTAACAGAGTGGAAAACATTCCCAGACTCCCTCTGCATGGCTGTCTCCTTCTCGACCTGGCTCTCTCTTGAGGGGACCATACTGTTCCTGCTTTGTTCCCCCTATAGCTTAGTCTGAGCAAAGAAAACCCCTCATGTTGGATATCATTGGTGAGTAAGTGACATGACAGCAAAGACCCCATTTCCTTCGTGGTCGGAAAACGAAGCTGCATGGCCGGGGATCCCTCCCATTGATGAGGGCCTGGGGACAGGCCTGCTGCCCTGTGCCCCTCACATAGCTGTTGAACAGACTTTCGGGCTGTAGGAGCAGTAAGCACCCCTTCAGCCTCAGCTCGCCTTCTCGGGTGTGCTCCCTCCGCTGTTGCTGTTTTCTTCCCCTGTGGCTTTACTCATTCCCCACAAGGTACAGATGCGATGTCTTAAAGTGACACTGTCTAGCCATTATGTCCTTTTTAAATGTTTATTTATTTAACCTCTGTGTGTGTGTAAAGGAGAATAAATATCACAGAGGAGGTGAAATTTGCTGGTGTTTCTGGCACTGACTTTGTCTCCAAGCAGTGATTCCTTGTGGGGTTTCTGGGCTTCTCCAGCTGTTTAAAATGGCTGACTTCCTGTTTACTTCCTCGTCTGTGTGTCGGAGCAAAATGGAAAATTCAAAGGTAGATGTTTGGCTTTCTCCCTGAGCGAGAATCCTGAGCAGGGAAGCAGCGCCCCACCCCTGCCCCCGCCCCAGTACTAATGGAGCTTGCTCTCTGCAGACTGGCTGTGAGCCCAGGTTTGCAGAAATTCACCTCAGACAGATACTTTCTGCTACTTTCTCTCTTGGGAACAGACATGGCAGAATCCCAGTGGGTCATTCCATCTGTCCCCTGGAGCCAGGATTACTTCCTACCTCTTATCCACAACGGCTTTTTCAACACGACTTTTAAATAAACCATAGAATGGAAATACGCCCCGCAAGTGGAGAAATATTCTGCTGGTTGAAGAGGTTCATGGGATCCTACAGCTTGGAGAAAAACAAAACAATAGGAAAGCAAAAACAAGAGACAGGCGTCTGTTTATTTGATCCCTGCTTCTCCCAGGACAAGGCAGACTCCACTGTTATCTCTGATGACAACGGGTGCTGAGGGTTTATACTTCCCGGCCCGAGGTGAGTGCAGGAGGCTCTGCCCCAGGTAGGAGGGTCTCAGAGGCAGAAGGGACTGTGGGGGGAGTCCCCAGACATATCACTGCAGCTCAGAGATAGAGCAAGTGTAGCAGGAGTGGCAGAGGAAAGAAAAGGAAACCTGTGGAGGGATTCACTCAAAGGAAGGATCTTAAGATATCCAATCTTAGGGGTGCCTGGGCGGCTCAGTGGGTTAAACCTCTGCCTTCGGCTCAGGTCATGATCTCAGGGTCCTGGGATCGAGCTACGCATTGGGCTCTCTGCTCAGTGGGGAGCCTACTTCTTCCCTCTCTCTCTCTGCCTGCCTCTGTGCCTATTTGTGATCTCTCTCAGAGATCTCTGTCAGATAAATAAATGAAATCTTAAAAAAAAAAATATCCAATCTTAGGATAACAAGAGTGGTGGCCACGGGGCCCAAGAGAAGGGATTGACACTGGTTAAGTGGGACTTGACTGAACTGGGCTCATGCTCCCGGGTGACCAACCCTGGAACATTGCTGAGCTTTGAGGAACAGGAGCTAAATGCCTAGCGCATGACTCCTGCCCTCAGGAGCTCTTAATCCAGGTAAGGAGACAAATGCGGCAATAGACAGTTGTATGAAGCGATGTCTGATAAGGCGGCCCAGTGTAGGAACAGGCACGGGGTTCTGTCTGTGCCCAGCAGGAGGAGAAACTCTTTTAGCCTGAAATAGTTGAGGAAGATTTGCTGGAGAGGAAGAGAACCTGTGCTGGGTCTTGGAGGGTGAGTGAGATTTGGACAAAAGGGACAAGACATTTTAGACTCCGGCTCTGTGACATTTGCTAATATTTAATAGGACTTGTTTTTGCCAGGCCAACCCCATCGAGGTTGGTTAATTGCTCCCAAGTATTGGGAAAGAAGAGCCTTCCTCTTTGTACGCAGCGTATGTAGAAGACACACGTCTGTCTGGAGCTGGGCTGCGACATCTGTTACTTGGCCACTAGACGCTGCTCTCAGTGCTGTGGCTCAGAAGCACGACGGCTCTGGCATTTTGAGAATGGATCCGTCTTCCCTGACAGGATGCACGATGACCAAGTTCAGAGGACCAGTGCAGATAACCCAAAAGCTGGACTGTGAACTCACGTGGACAGATGAATGGTGACATGGATAGGAGTACCCAGTAGCCTATGACCGCCTCTTGTTTTTTCCCACGTAGGCAGATCCATGACCAAGGCAGAACCGAAGTCAACAGGAGTCGCCATATGATCATAGAATAAGTAGGACTAGATGGGATGGGCCGTTATGGCCTCAGGCTCAAACAAACTGGGCGTCTTCATCTCTCTTCCGTGAGACCAAGATACACGAGACCGGAAAACTCCAGGTCTCAAGGTCATGACCCCCAGCATACATCCCCGCATCAGAGCAGACTTGCCAGTGGGGCTGGAAATACCCATCGTGCCCTGGCTAAGGCCTCCTCAGCCCATCGGCCTGCGTCTGCAACCTGCTTCCCGCATCCTCCCACGGAAAGCCCGTCCCTCTGTCCCACCAGACCCCCTCTCCTCTCCACGACTCCCAACGCTGCTCTGCCACTTCTCCACCAATCTCTGATCCCCTCTTTCTTTTTTCCCCATTGGGCTGACCTCAGGAGCATACACATGTCTGCTACTTTTTTCATCTTAAAAAGGCCTCCTCTTGAACCCATGTTTCCCTGCCAGCCAGCTATGCACAACTTTTCTCCTCTGTGCAGCAAAGCTTTCCAGAAGTGTCGTCCAATTCCTCTCCTTCCCTGTCTCTCAAACACACACTAATCCGGCTACATTGCCCTCGGAGTGTTCTAGTGGCCCTTCAGAGAAGCCTCACTTGAGACAAGGGGATGACGCCATCTCTCCCCCACCCCTCGCCCCCCGCATTGACTGGTCACCGGCTGCAGGCTGCACCCAGGACCAGGGCATAACCTGGGACGAGCGCAACTCCAGGAGAGGGCTCGGCCGTGAGCCTCCAGCAGCCCCCGATCCCGACAGCTGTGAGAGGTGACGGCTTGGGCTTGAAGGGCGGTTGGGCCCCATACCACAGGATGCCCTGCAGACCTGCTTGCTGCCTTCCCACCTGATTCCAGAGGTTGAGGACTGAGTTTGCAACCTCTGCTTGGCAGCTGGAACGTGAACCTGAAATTTGGGAGAAGGGGGCCCCTGGCTGCACCACGGGGTTCCTCCCTCGGCCAACCGTTAAGTAGCAAACCCATCTTTGTGGGATGGACTTGCCGATGAGGAAGGACGTGGCCGTGACATTTAGAGGACCCTCCCTGCCTCATGCTGCCTTGTCCATACTTACTGAGCGGCAGTCAGCATTTAAACAGGACCCCACCGGCTGGCCTCTGGCGCCTCCTGGGACTCCCCTGGTGCTCCAGCATGCCAGACACCTAGTTTGGCTGCCCGCTCTTTAAAATCATCATCTCTTACGGGCTTACAGAGGCGGTTCTGCAGTGTAGACCGCACTCCCAGACTCGCTTCTGCACGAAACCTTCTTGCAACTCTTCCTTGCTGTCTCCATCGGAGCACGGAGGTAGACGAGGAAAAGTGGTCATTCCTGGGAGGGAGTGGGCCGAGGGGGTGCAGGGTGAGCACGGCTCCGCGGGACCTGCTCGGGACCCCTCTCGGGCACCTGGTGGGAGAGTCTCTCCTGCTCGTGTCCTGGCCATTTCCAGAGAACTCCCCTGTGTCGCCTCACGTGATGCTTACTTCAGCACTCCTGGGACTTCCTTTCCCAGACGGGCAACTTGTCATCTGATTTTATGTGGTGTTTACTTTCGCAGGCCATTCTCTCTGTGTGCCTGTATGTTCATCTCTGGCATTTAAACAACATTTGTGAAAATTTAATCTGAGAGACCAGATCATTATGAGGGAGCTTGCCCTCCTAAGACTCCACGGATGCTGAATGTACTGAGGCAGTGTACCGACTGCACTTACAAAATCCCGGAGTCCGTCCCACCTGTGCGTTCTCTGCAGTGTGCACTTTGTCCGTATGTGCCTGTCCCCATAGCCTGTATCTGGGATTTGAGTTTGTCTTCCAATTCCCGTATGCTCTTGTTCATGACTTAACGTGTGCTCGTGTACAGGCAGACGCTTTCCCTTCCGGGGTTGCATATTTGATGGACCGATCGCCACCTCAATTTCTATATTGGATGATGAGTATTACTGTTTGCTTTCATTTGCTCCTTTGTACCTTGTAAGTATCAGTCCATCTCCCTGTGACTTGAATAATTAACATGAGAAAATGATGCCTGTGATTATATAACCTTGACAGACTCTGACACAATGGAGAGTTTTTGATGTGGCCCATATTTGAGACGGCTTGCAGTCTGAAAATAGTGGCCCCGTCCTTTCAGGGTCATTGTGATGTGCCATGTGAATTGCAAAAAGCAAACCCTTCCATTACATCCATCTTGACTGCACCTGCACAGAGGTTGTCAAAGTTAGATCCTTATTTTTAAATGAAAAAGACATGGGAGTTAAAAATATAGTAGAAACCTTTTATGATGCTGATTTTAGCAGACAGGACTACTGTCTGTGTTAGAAGCAAACTGTATTCTATCCTATTTCTTATTACAGCAGGTAATAGTTGTGTTCCAGGGGAAATAATTTGACTCTAGGAGTTCTTCCACCATTTTCTGTTAAGGAAGCCACAGAGAAACAAACCCCCTGTTAGTCGGCGTAATTCTTGGTTTTCTGGAGGTTGTGGTTCTTGCAGCGTATTTAGGAGGTCATGGTGGTGGCCGTATGTTTAGAAATGGCCATACTGATGGGTCTGTAAGAATTTAATAGGCCACCATATTGAGTAGGAGGTGTTTATGTGTGGGAAGGGCTCACTTAAAGGAAGAGATCATTCTTGGGGAAGAGGCCAGACTCTTAGACATAAAAGAAAAATAGAGCAAACCTTGGTGAACGACTGAAGGGGACATTCCTCTAGGCCATCAGCCTGGAGGTATTTAGATGGGACCACCCACCTGGGGACCCTGAAGTCGTGCCAGTCTTCTGGGTACATATCTAGTCTTTGTAAACCAAAGCAAGCTTCTGTGTCACATGTATAATACTTTCAGCATTTATCTCCCTTTCATTCTTCCTTAATGCTTAGTAGAATCTTCTAGAAGCTTCAGCCAGCATCCCTCCTGTCTTTTCTGTAGGAACTGTATTTAAGGGTAATTACATAGACCCACCTGATTAGGGAATGTTCTACTTTACAGAAGAAAGCCAACTAATAATTATATAAATAATTTTTTAATTCATTTCACAAATCCCAATAAATGTATCGATTCAGGCAAGTATCACTAATTAGAATGAAAATCACTGCATATGTAGCTATTAGGGAAATGGTATTAGGGAAATGGGTATCTGGCTATACTGCCAGAATCACACTGACTACCAGATTACTTTCTGGTCTCAAGAGGAAAGAATAATTGTTCAATAGGAAAAAGATTATCCTCCTCTAATCTGGTACACCATCGTAACATCACTAATGGCAACAACCTGATGCTATGTGTCTTTGGATGTCATTGAGCACAACTCCACAATGTCACTTACAGTGTTTTCTAGGAAAAAAAAAAGTTTAACATTAATCCGTTGGGACTTTAGAGAGCTCTTTCAGTTTCTATGAAATATGAAGGATAGAAGAACAAGTTAAGCATCACCAGAAGGAAATAATCACATAAATCTAGAGGCTCAGACATCTTGCAGGACCACTGGTCTGGGGTCTTCACAAATCAGGGTCAAAAGGGGAAATTCCTAGGTTTAAAAATATTTAAATGACCTTATAATCAGATGCCATCATCCTGGACTAGATACTGATTTGAACAAAGAAACTGTAATGGCGTTTGGGGGAAAAGTTGACTGTGGTGAATGTATTAGATGATATGAAATTTACTGAAATAGAGGCAAAGAAATCATTGACTAAAAAAGCTACCAGATGGTTTCTGTACCATAAGATCTCATATTGATAAATATACATGTATATAAATATGCTAGGGAGAGCCAGAAAGAGACTACGTGCTAAGGTAGTAGCAGTTGATTTCTAGCTGGTTGAAATGTGACATTTAGGTTTTTAGTTCTTACTTGTGTATATTCTATAATTTTCTATAATGCATGGGGGCTGTTTCTGTTATTTTAGGAAATCACTCTTTAGAAAACATTACCAAGAAGGAATTAAGATTTCATTTTGTATTAAGATCTGTTGAGTCTTTTGGAGTGCAGATATCTTTTTAAACAGACTTTTTGTTTTAGATCTAGAGAAAAGCTGCAAAGTTAGTACAGAGAGTTCTTGTATAACCTACGCTCATTTCCCCTAATGTGAACTCCTTACATTACCATAGTTCATTTGTCAAAACTAAGATATTAACATTGGTGCGTTACTATTAACGAAGCCCCAGACTTCATTCAGATTTTTTCCACTTCTTCTCCTAATGTCCCTTTCCTGCTGCGTGATGCCACATTTCATTTAATCATCAGGTCTGTGTGGTCTCTCGAGTCTGAACCCGATTCTCAGTCTTTCCTTATTTTCATGACCTTGACAGTTCTGAAGAATATGGCTCAGGTATTTTGTAGGCTGTCGCTCAGTCTGGATTTGTCTGCTGTGTTTCTCATCATTAGAAGGGGGTCGTGGGCTTGAGGGAAGAATTCCACAGAGGTCAAGTGCCCTTCTCACTGCGTTGTAGGATGGGGTGCATGAAGGCAACACGGATTATCCCTGGTTAATTTAATCTTGGTCACTTGGTTAAGGCAGGATCTGAAAGGTCTCTACTATTTTTCTAGTTACTATTTTTGACTTTTCCCTTTCCATACTATTTTTCCTTTTCTATACTGTATTCTCTGGAGTGAGTCACTGAGTCCAGCCCATATGGTTTTTAATTTTTACAAAATGCAGCTCTGTACTGCCCTCACCCCAAAATACCCAGAGCACTAGTTTAATTTTAGCTGAGCTGAGGGACCCTTATTTTTCCCACTTTTGAAAGAGCATCATCAGGTAAGAGCACACAGTAGGGTCGTGGCTTTGGTAGAGCTAGTAACCAAGTGAGAGGACGCTAAGGGAAAGCTGACACTGAGGGTCACGGCTTCCCGGGGCCTGCGGTGAGCCCCTGCTCCTCCACACTGTGCTGTGACAAACCTGGACATCCTCCTTCCCATGCTTACCTTGCAAAACTTCTGGTTTTGTTTTTTGTTTTGTTTTAATTTAAATTCAGTTAGCCCACATATAGTACCTCGTTAGTTTCAGATGTCATGTTCATCGCTTCATTGGGCTCATGTACCACATCATGTCACATCATGTCACGCGCCCTTCTTCATGCCCAATCCCCTAGCTTGTTTTGTTACAGAAGTGGTCTTCCCTTACAGGAGGTACTTTTGATTTCCACGGATCCTTGCTTGTTGCTGGAGAAAAATAGACACCAGCCAGCTGAGCTCTCCTCCCTGGTGGACATCCCATCCCTTGTGGCTGCAGAGTGGGACCGACCCCACACATCCAAGGCGAGGGCCTCTCCTATTTGTGTCCCTGCCGCTTTCAAAGTGGTCCGCATGGGTTCCCGATCACAGGTGTCGTTTCACGAGAAAGAAGTTTCCAGTTCAGACTAACACTGAGAAAGTTCTTGGGAGATTTTTATCAAATTGGGGATTGCTCAGGTGTGTTATGATTCTTCCAGAAAATTCTTTTACGTTTGGGGAGTTTGGAAATGGGTGTAAATGTATAGAGCTTCACATTGGTTATCTTTTTCTGCTCATCTATTCTTCCTACTCTAGATGTAGACTAAGAAGTTCCTGAGCGCTGTACCGCATAAGTGTGAATTTGAAAACAAACCTAGTTGAATATTAAAAATGAATATTTCAGTGACAAAATTTTCAGGCCTAGGTGTATGTTTGGGGAGGCTACTTGATTAAAGTCTTCATGCATTTGTGTTAATCACCTCAGTAAAGTAGGACGGATTGTAGTTCTGCAATGTTTAATGGGGGGGCAGCAAAAAGGTCTATTACATTGCTATTTCTTGGCTATACACAAAAATCTAAACATACAAATGTGTATGTATTCAGATATACAAAATATCTGAATGTTTTAGATTGATAGCAAAACACTTGGAATAACTGAATCTTTCAGTCATATTCTGTGTGTGTGTAGACCTTTATAAAGCAACAGAAAAGGAGACACATCTTTCTGATATTCAATTGTAGGAAGCTTCCTGCAACTTTAGAAAATATCTAATATTTAAACTGGTGGGTTTTGTATAAAATTTCCTTAGGTTTTTAGTATTTTTGCCTTTCTGACCAGGATATACCTTTTACCAAGTGTCTCCCTTGAATAGAATGTTATGTACTACTAAGATAATTTTGGGCACTGTACAGTCCTAGTATTTTGATTAAATTAAAAAAAAAAGCATTACATGTTCCCTTCCCTGCTAACAGTAAGGATCCAACTCTGTGGTTTTTGTTGTTCTGTGCATGTGTTTGTTGGGGGGAGGCTTCTGTGCCTTTCTACAAGCAAGTATTAATAGAAAATCTATCATCCCAATCTTTAAGGCAATTATTCCCATACATTGTAATCCTCCTTGCAATGTTAGATCTTTTCAGCTGACCATACGTTGTGGGTGAAGTAGTCTCAGCATATTACTGGCATGACATTTTAGAGGTAGGGTATCATCTCAGGAAAGAAACTCCTACCTCTCTGTCAGGAAGTTTTGGACTTCGATCTGTATCTCGAAGCCAACAGACCTATAATGGGTATTAGGGAGGCTAATATGTAGTTACAGAGCCCTGAGTGGCAGACCCGTCACTGTCTCCCCACCCGTGTCTAGCACAATCCACGTCTGACCTGTGGACACAGCATATTTCTTTTGTACACTTATTTCGCTCTCCGGCGATGTTACAGCCAGTGAGGTGAGGGGAATGGAAGTGTTCCAGATCCCAGCATTTGGGGCAAGCGGAGCCAGTGACAACATGACGATGATTGTTAGGTGTAATTCAGCCATGTTCCCTTCACCCACCAAGTCTGGGTTTTGTAGTTAATTAGTAGTGGCTTCTCCTGGTTTTTCTCTTACGGCCTTTCTCAGGTTTCTTAAATTGTTCTACATCCTTAAGCCAGTACCGGACAATGTCAGCCTCCCATTCTGAGTAAATATGTCGGCTCATTCTTAGTAGTAGTCGTCTTAGTAGTAGTAGTAGTCGTAGTAGTAGTAGGGGAAATCATTTCCATTTGATTTTCTTGTGCCACACTTGATTTGTTAGAGAGCTAAGTGTTGTGTGGGAATTTTTCCTTCCTTAGAAGAAGCAACTTTCATTTTTCATATTTTTTCCTTGACTTGCTTGAGTGCCAAATACTTCTGTCTATAAGTTATTTAAAAAGCCTGCTTCTATTTCCCTTCTTTCCAGATATCCCCCAACCTTGTCTTATTGGAGATGTAATGAGTCTCAAGTATATATAAATGAATCAATAAAATGGAGGCCTCAGTAGCTAATGTTAAAAAAAAAACAACCAAAAACCTTAACCCCTTCTTTGAGGTTTTGGGTTATTAGAATAGTTTGACAAGTGTAGGAAGGACTTTCCTGTCTCAGGACAATGACAATTCATATTCTTCCTTTTTGCCCATGAGGATAATATGGTTTTTTTTTTGTAGCTGAGGGGAATTGAATGTGTTTACACCCTTGTGGCTAGACCATTTTCCATTTTTAATTCACAGTAGGCATCAGGCACTGATTTATTCATCCTAAATTTAAATCTCCAGTCCTATATACCTCTCAGAGTTTCAGGATCAGACACCTTCTACTATCTAATTGATGTCTACTTGACGTCTCCACACAGTTTCTAACACTAATCTCAAACTTTGCGTGCCCCAGCAGAACTGGATTCTCCCCCTTCAAACCAGTTCCTTCCTCTGTCTTGCCTGTCTCAGTTAATGGCACCCTGTTGCTCAAATGATGCTTGATTTCTCTTTCCTCAGTGCCACACCCAGTCCATGAGTACATCTGTTGGCTCTGGTCTCCAGTGTATCTTGAACCATCTGACAGCCCCCAAATCTAGGCCACAGTGGTCCCTTGATTGGTCTATTCCAGGAGCCTTCTCTGTAGGGATATCTGGTCTACCTTCTTCTACCAATGCTCTTCCTGTTTTATCATGTGTTCTCTATGTAGCAGCCAGAGTGACTGTTTAAAACAAATCATATCCTATTGTCCCCCTGTGTAAAAATGTCCAAATTCTTCCTATGGCACTTAGATCAATATTCAAATTCCTCATTATGAACCACTAGGCTCTACCTTTCTTGGCTGCTGCCTTTCTCCCAATCTCCTTTATGTCAGACACTGCTTTCAGAATCAGGATTCTGGGAAGTACCAAAGTCTGCCTCCTAGAGCTGACAATCTAGTGAGATTCTGAAGGTCTAGGCCCCAAGATGTATGAGAACCTACCAATTTGTGAATATTAGCACATCATTAAAAATTCCCCTGTAAATTATAGCCTTTGCCCTGGCTGGAACATTCAAATTATATTTTCTAATTTCCCTAGTCCCGGTAAGCAAACTTGTTTATTTCACATGTCTGATCTGCCAAATTCAGCATTCTGCTTTTTATTATATACAAAATACTGCTTTCTGAGGCCTCTTCTCATCTATTATCAGCATTAGCAGTTGGCTTCCTTTAATGGACTTTTTTTTTTCCACAAAAAAGGCAATTTAAAAGAATAATCACTTTATGAGTGTTAATGCACGTGTGACGACAGAGAAACAGCACTAATGCATTGAGTTGGGTAGGCCAGGTAGTAGACTCACTTTTCTCCCTGGCTTAGTGATTCAGTCCTACAAACAAGCCCCAATTCAAAGTTGTGCTTCAGCAAAGTAGTGAGTCCTTCTGTGTCCCTAGAGTCTCTTGAGCAGATGCAGAAATCATAGTAACACCTGCCAATGTGAATGCATAGAAGCTCCCTTAACCTCCTTCCTGGTACCTTTCCCCGCCATGTCCTCCCACCCCACTTCCTTTGGGAACCTGGAGAACAAACCCATCTCTCTGCGCCAAGCGGTGCCCATGCACGACCTTAATTCCTTAGCTGCCACTGATGTCTCTACTTGGTTTGAGGTCACCTGGTGTTGAAATTGCTCTTAAAAGTGCTTTTGTTTTTAACACGTGGAGGAGACTATTCACTGCCAGAGTTACTCCGCTTCCTGTATTTTTTCGTAAGCACCCCAGCTGTACTGAGATATCACTGATTAATAAGATTGTAAGACATTTAAAATATACAACATGATGCTTTTTATACACATTGTGAAGGGATTGCTCCCATTGAATTAATCAACACATCCATCACCTCCCATAATTGCCTGTGTGTGTATGTGTGTGTGTGAGAGAGAGAATATTTAAGTTCTAATCTCTCAGCAGATTTCATTTGTACACTATAGTATTATTAACTGTAGTCACCATGTTCTGTTAGATCCTCAGACTTTATTCATCTTATAACTGGAAGTTTGTACCCTTTTACTGACCTCTCCCCAGCCCCAGCCCCAGCCCCAGCCCCTGGCAAACCAGTTTTCTACTCCATTTCTATGAGTTCAACTTTACTTACTTATTTAGATTCCACATATAAGGAATACCATGCAGTATTTGTCTGTCTTTGTCTGGCTTATTTCACTTATTTCATCCTCCAGTCTCACCCATGTCATCAGACATGAGAGGGTTTCCTTCTCTCAAACTGAATGATGTTCCGTTATATACGTGCACTACATTTTCTTTATCCATTTTTCCATTGATGGACACTTCGGTTGTTTCCATGTCTTGGCTGTTGTAAATGATGTTGCAGTGAGCCTGGGAGTACAGGTGTCTCTTTGAGATACTGATTTCGTCGCTTTTGAATATATACCCAGAAGTGGAATTGATCCATCATGTGGTGGTTCTGTTTTTAAGTTCTTGAGGATCTGCCATATTGCCTTCCATAGTAGCCCTACAGTTTGCACTCCCACCACCACTGCCTGAGGGTTCTCTTACCTCCACATCCTCACCAGCAGTTCTCTCTTGTCTTTTTGATAATAGCCATTCTAACATGTATAAGGTGATATCTCCTTGTGGTTTTGATTTGCATTTCCCTGATGATTGGTGATGTCGAGCACCTTTTCATATATCCGTTGGCCATGTGTCTTCTTTGGAAATATGTCTTTTAGGTCCTTTGCCCATTTTTAATAGGGTTATATAGTTATTTTCTTCTGAGTTGTATATTTATATGTTTTGAAATGTATTCTCACCACTTTCTGTAGGTCAAGTTGTACTCCAGATCTCACTGATAATCTACTATTTTGATAGTCTTTCTGGTGTGGGAAGCCATTGTACATAATTAGTCTTCTTACCCTGACAGAGAACACTGGTATTCTTACATCACCCTTTCCACACTCCTTCCTTCCCAGATAAACCTTCTTTCTAAGTTTGTTATGAATCCCTGAATTCAAAATTAAACCCAATGCGTTCTTGACTGCAAGTGACCATCCTAACTTAAATTTATATGAGTTTTGAAAAGGTCCCCTCGTTTTTTTTTTCCCACCAAGAAGAGAATCCTTTCCCAGCTTTTCACATTTTCTAAATAACTCTCATGCCTCTGCACCTGATGTTTTGGGGTCCTTAATTATGCTACATCTTGAGCTCACGCAATGTGTCCATTACTGAAATAGAATAACATGTTGCAAGACCAGCCCTTAAAGTTGAGCCAGATCCCTTGAGTTCTATATACATAATTGGGCCTCACCTAGGCTTTGTTGAGCTACAAAGAGATCACCAGACTATCTTCTGGGGCCTCTTTTTAAACTCATTGCATAACAATGATAGGATTTTCCTTGGGTCTTTGAACTTGGCACTGTAGTCCTCTACTTTTCTGCATGCATTCATTGCAATCACAGAACCCGGAAACCCAGGGGTCCTGTGGACAGATGGCCTCTAGAAGACTTAGGGGGTTTTGAAATTTTGCTCCCATCTCCTAGGCTTTGAATTGTTGTGGATATAATTAGTCTTTTCTCTTTCCTCCTTCAGCTCTTTCTTCTCCTGGGAAGACTTGTGACTTAAAAATCATATCTACTTATTGGTGGCATTCTAGTGCAGAGAATTTGTTTGGGGACTTGGCAGAAATTTCAGCACTGTTCCCTGGACTCTCAAGTATGGGAGAAGTCAAAAGCATTAAAATTCACCCTTGGGAACTTTGCTTTTCAGTGAGTCAAATGGCATGCTACTTCTGCTCTCTGTTGAGCTATTACCTGCCTTCATGAGGGTCTTGTATCTTGGGTTTTAGTCATGCAGGGTCATGCAGGGTGAAGTAAAGAAGACCCTGTAACTCTTATGAAAACTGTGGATTTTCTTTCTAAGTAATGCAATCATGGATGCACGTACATGTGCGCATCATTGGTTGATAAGCAGTGGAAATCAACTCCAGCCAATGTAAACAAAAAAGAAGGATGCTGGGGTAGCTCACGGAATAGAGTAAGAGGTAAACAATGTAGATGAGAGCAGGGCAGGAACCAGAGCAGGCGCGGGGGGGTTCAGCAGCTGGAGTCTGGGGGTGGGGGGCTCTCCTTTCTGACTCAGCTCCAAGAAGCCCCCATGTCCACATCAACCTCCAAACTTCAGAAATCTGCAAGCGAAATAAGTTCATTGTCCTAGCTTGAGTCAGTCCAGTCAGCTACACCAGAAGGGTGGTGTGCTCATTAAGATCCATTTTGTGTAGCATGAGGCCATTCCCAGAAATAGGGAGAACATCGTGAGCTAGGCAGGCGAGTCTCCTACAGTCTCCACTTTGCATGCAATTTCGGGGCATTCACAGTCCTCCTACTTTGGAGGAAGATAAAACTAGTTTTGACAGGATTTCATAGAACCTCAGAATGTTAGAGTGCACAGAACCCTACATAATATTTATTTTGTTCATTGACCATTTACAGTGTGTCAGACAGTAGGCTAAACACCTCACATGTGGCGTCCTCTATTTTCATGGTAACTCCATGTTGCAAGTCCCGAGTGCATCATCTGCAGAGGAGCGGCCCTCAGAAGAAGATAGTGCGGAATCCCTTTAGCTCCTTATAACCGGTCCTCTTCATTTCTAGTCAGGGGCAGAAATTCTCCTCCTGCTTCTAGTTCCTAGGGCTGCAGACTTTCTCTCTGGTTAATCTAAATAGGTCAGAAGTGAATTACAGGACAGCATTTGTCCCGGCCTAAAACGGATTTGGGGACAGATGTATCCCTCCTCCTGGCCATCTTCCCTTATTCCACTGTGGACCAGGACCTTGAGGAGTTTTTAGGGAGGAGACGCTCCTTCGAAGCAGACCCCTCTTTAATAAAGGAGAAGCGTGAGGCATCCACGCATTCACCCATTTCTGCCACCCGGTGGCGTGGACTCCCTCTGCCCGCCCACCGCCTCCTGCCACCATTCCCCGTGGCCTGACACTTGTCTCCTGTCACCACATGGCTCTCCCACAGCTGTTCCATTTCTGGGCCTCGCATCCACCCACGCCTGCTCTGTTCTTCCGTCGCACAACCTGAAACTCACGCTGTCGTCTCCCCTCCTGCACGGTCACCCCGCTGGTCGCCCCTTCTTCACCCTCAGCCCACCTGCCCTCTAAACACCCCTTCCACTCACCTGTACTTACTTGCAGAAGTTGCCAGGCGACACCCCCTTTTAGCCTTCCCGCAGCTGACTCTTTGGGGTGTGTGGTTTCAGTGTTGTCAGATTGTGTCCATTTCGGCATTTGAGTACATCTCGATGGCTTACGTAAGATCTCTCTGCCTGCGCTCCTGTGGTCCTTACTGGGAAATTACCGTTTCAGCTTGCGTGTCTGTCAGGTGACCTAAGGGTTCCCAGGGAGCAGCAGGAAGCAGCTCAGGTGTGTCTCTGATTCCTCCAGACCTCGTCCCACCCCAGGCTCATCGTAAGGTGCTCCCAGTGCACCTTGACTTGTCTCCATCGTGTCCCCCAAACAGTCAGGCTCTGACAGGAGAGATGTGTGTCTGCCGTAAATGATTAGCGTGCCTTTCTGCTTGCAAAAGCGTGTCACTCGTGTGACCGCCCGGTTTGGGGTGGGTGTACCTGAACCTACTAAGTGTGGAGCTGCTTTTCTCTAGGTGGAAAATAGTCCTGTCACTTTAATTGATTCGTGCTAATTTCTTCCGAGCCACAAGGAAGACGATTCATCATCGTTTCTTCCTCCTGAGCTCTTACGCTCCCCGCCTAAGCCTCTTCCTGCCAGTCAGAAGGACCCTCCTGTGATACCCAGAAACCTAATCCTAAAAGAGGTTGAGGATTTCGTTTGAAAGGACTAGAGTAATAACTACCCCAGGTTGACATGAACTCTTCCCACCGGCCAAGGCAGCCTGGTGAGCAGCCCCACGCCCAGCTCCGTCGAGGTTCTGAAATTTTCTCAACGCTGGCAATTTTATACAGCATGGGGCTGATTTAGGTAGCAGTCAGCAAGGCTTTCGCTCATTTCCAAAGATCTGCACAAACCGAGCCTGGGTAAAATCAAATATCTCCGTTTCCTGGAAACTCTGCAAGAATTGCAGATGTCTTCGTTGGTACAGCCTTTATGGAAAGCAGCATGGAGTTTCCTCAGCAAATTAAAGACAGGACTGCTCTGTGATCCAGCAATCCCACTTCTGGGTATGTAGCCAAAGGAAATGAAATCAGTATTTCAGAGAGGTCTGCAACTCCCCTGTTCATGTCAACACTTTTCACCATGGCCAAGATATGGAAACAACCCAGATGTTGGTCAAAAGATGAGTGGATAAAGGACATATATGTGTATATATGTATATGTCTGTGTGTGTATTTACATGTTATGTATAACATGCATATTTTCTTCCATTTTAAAGCTGGATGATATTCCTGTGTGTATGTGTTACACATAAAAGAAAATCCTGCCATTTGTGACAATGCGGAGGACCTGGGGAACATTATACTGACTGAAATAAGCCAGAGGCAGAAAGCCAAACACTGCATGAACTCACTTATTTGTGGAATCTAAAAATGTCAAATTCCTACAAACAGAAAGTAGAAGGGTGGTTACCAGGGGCTGGGGGGGAGGGTGATGTGGGGAAATATTAGTCAAGTGATACAAATTTTCAGTTATGTAAAGTAAGTAAGTTCTGGAGACCCGATGTATAGCGATATGACTGTAGTTAACAATATTGTATCGTATACTTGAAATTTGCTGGAAGGGTGGATCTTAACTGTTCTCACCACAAACCAACAAACGAGAGGGGTGAGTATGTGAGGTGATGGATGTATGAATTAGTCTGTGGTATTTCACAATGTATAAGTCTATCAGATCATACATGTTAAATATATACGTTGGTAAATTGTCAACTATAGCTCAATACACTTAAAAAAAATTTTAAATTTGAGGTGGTAAGTAGAATAGCAGCCAGTGCATCTACCAATACTAACTTGTATGCTTATAATTGGACATTTTATAGATGTTAAATCTTTTCTTGTCTCCCCTCAACTCCCCCCCTGCCCCAAGTTGCAGGAATTTTAAAAGCACCATTTTTGCAAAAGTACCCACATTCGTGTCCCGTGATGGTCCCAATGCTGAGCTGTGGTAAGCTTGCTCCTGGCAGCAGTAAAGAGTCAGTAGACCTTTCTAGGTTCCGAAGCCCAGCCGAGTCTGGTGTAATGTCTTCGCAACCTGATTAACTGGGTCTGGGAAGTGGGCCTTCCTGGGTTTCTTTATGTTGGCAGAAACAAAATCCTAGCTCTGGACTGCAGTCAGCAGGAACATACCAGCAAGTTCATCACTCTTTCCTGATACCACTATTCTTATTAGTTCCAGGAGGTATAAATAGAAAATTCGTAGTACAAAATGTGTAGCTCTCCCGTCAATTACCCACATAACATATGACATAAAAGGGAAAGCGTATCTATTTCTCTGTTACCAGCTTGCCATAACGAGCATGTCATTTTGCCCTCCTAATGGCCCCTTCTGGACCCATGGAGTGGTCTCTCTAGTAAATTGATTTTGAAACTGGGTCATATTCTGGCCTGGACTTCCATTTATACAGCCTAATGGAAAAAAGGGTCTATCTGTACACAACTTAGTATATATAGTAAAAGAGAGTTTATGTGAGAGTTCTTATGTCTTCATCATTGAGAACTGGGACGGGTGGTGCATGTAGGAGGTCCCAATATTCCTAGATCCTTGAGACCTCTGACTGTCCAGGAGTGACACCCATTAGTACACCAACTACACCGGCCATCGCTAGACAGCACCATGCCATCAGAGATATCAATAGAGTGACAATCCCCTTTATTTCCAGAACTTCCTTTGGACAGTGTGAAAGACACTGTGAATTGTTGAGAGATGTCTAAATAAATCTGAATGGAGACATTTGTGTGGGGCCTACAGTTCGACAAGAAATTTCTGGGTCTGAACAAGGACTCATTCAAAAAATGGGGGAGAAAGGATGTTTCCAGAGACCTGTCTTTCAGCAGGGATGGCTCCTGATCTGCTTGCTTGGAATCTCTGGAAAGTAACGAGAGATTCTCTTTTTCCTTTAAAAAATATAGCTGCTTTGGGAACGAAGCAGTATCTGACAGAGGTAGCCTTCAGGGACCCAGCGCGTGGCTGGCAAACACCTTGTTCTAGGCCCAAGCAATTACTACTAAGAGACATTTAAGCTTCTCACCTAGAAATACTTCAAGCACTAAAATCCATTTCTTTTCAAGTTCGAATTCCCTTCAAGAAAAGAAAAGAAAATCATTTAGGCTTAAAGGAGAGAATGAGAGCAGGACAAGCCAAGATTGAGTTAGAGGGTGACTCGTCCCTTCTCTCTGCGCCTTCCTCCTCCCTTCTCCCCCGCGTTTTGGGGGCAGCCCTCCTCCTCTGGAGTCAGGATGTGGTTCCAATGTTATTGTTTCTCACGTGCACTGTGGGCTCCAAGTCTAGCCCACACTTTGCTGCCGTGAACGAGCTTTGGCGGCTCAGTGACCATTTCTTGCTTTCTTGTGTTTTCGTATACTATATGCTGTTCACAAAAATGCCTTACCGTGGTTTTGGAGGGATCAGCTCCCGCTCAGAATCAAGTAGTCTTTACTTGTTAGGGAAATCAGAACTCTCTGCCCACATCTCTCTGTCTCCAGAGGGACCAGCCTCATGGCCAGGTCGGACAGGCTGGCAAGGTTTTAAGGACGCTTGCTACCTTCTATCCCTGACTTACCTTGCCTTTAGGTTTTCAGAAGCAGAAATTCTGAGACTGCCTGATCCACCCTGAGATGACATTTGGTTAGAAATGTTAGACAAAGCTTGGGATTGAGGTAAGGATCATAATTGCCCAGCTATGACCTTTCGCTCTCAATCCCATGCTAACCATAACCTTTCTAATGGGCATATTTCCTTGCAAGAAAATTTATGCCCCTGCACATCGGCAGGGACTTTCAAATGAGCTATAGATGCAGTATGCTCAGCCTTGGCCAGTATCTAAGCATTGATTTTGTTTTTAAGAGCAAATGAGAATTTGCAGAGAATATAAATAATAATGCAGCGGGAATCAGAGAAGGAAAGGATCGCTCTGGTCAGGAGGTTTTTTTTTTTTTTAAAGATGGCATCTGAGCTTGACTCTGAGAAGGGGGAGATTTGACAGATGGACAAGGGGGACAGAGTTCAAATGGCAGGCCAAGCAAGAAGAAAGGCCCAAGGAGGCTGGGTGCTGTGGGGTGTGCACAGGGCCCTGCGCTGGGTGGGAACAGTCAGCAGAGCCAGATGGCCTCGAAGATCAGGCCGAGGAAGCTTCCTGTGCGTGTATCTAGTTTCTTTCTTTCAGCTCTGTACTATGAAATCTTGTTATTGTGGAGAATTACATGCATAGTTTGAAATTTACCATTTCAGCCTTTTTTTCATGATTTTATTTATTTTAGCGAGCACTCGCCAGCATGTGAGTAGGGGGGGGGGGACAGTGCACAGCAGTGGAGGAACAGAGGGAGAGGGAGGAGGAAAGCCTCTCAAGCAGACTCCCTGCTGAGTGCAGAGCTCAGGACACGAGGTTCAGTCTCACCATCCTGAGATCTGGCCTGAGCCAAAACCAAGGGTTGGACGCTTAACCAACTGGGCCACCCAGCATCCCCCATTTTAATCATTCCAAGTGTACAGTTTTTGTAGCATTTAATAAATGAACATTAAGTGCAGCCAACACCACCATCCGTCCAGAGCTCTTTCATTTTCCTCACCCGAAACTCTGCACCCAGTGGACACCAGCTCCCCATTCCCCCTCCCCAGTGGCTGGTAACCACCGTCCTGCTTTCGTGTGGATTGGTTGTTCCAGATGTCCCACAGTAGTGGAGTCCTACAGTATTCGCTGTTCTGTGGCTGCCTTATTTCACAGAGCATCATGTCCTCAAGGCTCACCCAGGCTGAAGCACGTGACAGGATTTCCTTCCTTTGTTTAAGGCCAGATAATGTTCCATTGTGTGGATATACCACTTCCGTTCATCCGCTCATCTTTCTCTGGACATTTGTGTTGCTTCTGCCTTTGGGCTGTTGTGAACAGAGCTGCTAGGAACACGGGCATACAAACACCTGCTCAACTTTCCACTCTCACCTCTTTCTGGTGTACAGACAGAAGTGGGATTGCTAGATCGTATGATAATTTTTTTTTTTTTTTTTAGGGATTGACATAATTCTGAATTCCCATTAGTGCTTTAGAGTTGTCACTCAATAAATATCCTGCTTTTAATGGTTTATTGGACCCATTTAATGGGAACACATATGGTAGATGGTTAGGATAGTGAGTAGTAACTCATTTTTACCAGTATCTGTGCCATCTCTAAGACCATCTCTGTAACATGGCAGTAATACCTATCTACTTCCAGAGTGGGAAGATAAAGTGATTTTTTGAGGTAGGGATTTTAAACATGCACATAAGTTAAAAAGAAAAAAAAAAAAAAAGCAGGAGTGGGCAGTGAATACCCAGATACCCATGTCTCAGTTTCTAAACAAAAGTCTCAAGCTGCCTGGCCTGGGAGGCCGTGTGATTGGAGATGTCACGTACGGTTTGGGATTCAGAGGCAAGGATCATCATTTCCTAGTTCTGTCCTTAGATCTCAATCTCTGATCACACATAAACTTCTGCTGTGTATTTCCTCGAAGAACATTTTCACTTCTGTACTTGAGGGCAACAGAGCCATACGGAGATCCACAAAACCGATCTAATAAATGCTAATATTTTATGGCATTTACTCCCTCTTTCTTCTTCACTGTCTATCTAACAAAAATGTTTTGATCATTAGTGAACCAGTTCAGTGTACGTGAAGGGCTTGGGGACCCTGAGTAAGTCAGCGTACCCCCAGACCCACATGGCAAGGATCACACCCAACAAAGTGGACAGTCCTTTCTCGACACCACCTATGCCTGGTTCATATTCTGATGCCCGCAGTTGTCCTCTAATGGCTTTTGTGGTTGGATTTCTTTTTCCAAACTGGGCTTGAGTAACCAAGGATCATACATGGCAGGCTTTCGACTCTATCCAGCAGCTGAGAAGGAGACCTGGGAGTTGTGAGCCTGAGCGGGGGGAGAGAAGATCCACACTGAAATCTGGTGTTGTGGACAGCAGCATTTTGGGGGCCCCTTTTGGAAGTGGATTTAGGAACAAGACTGAGGAGTACGTTCCCGATTCCGAGGCAAAGCAGATCTAATTTCCAGTGGGGTTTGCATCGGGCATGTCCTCTTGCCAAACCTGCAGGATGTCTGAGAAAAAGACTTCCCGTGAGTCATTACCAAGCTCCCAGAAGTTGTGTGCACACCATCTCCAAGTCCTGTTATTTAAGGTAAATAACTCACCATCCTCAGCAGTTGGATCCTCTGCGCTTGTGGTGCATTTCGATGCTGGGAATTCACAATGCATATAATAACACCTTTTCTCCTGCAAGACTTTTCCTCTACTCTTGGAGAAAGAGAGCTTGTCACCGGGGAAGGATGCCCTCCGGGGTGCTTCATGAGGGTTCCTCTCCCTCAGGGCAACTCCATCTGCATCCTCTTTTCCTTCTCTCTGTCTTGAGGTAACCTTGACACCCAGGAATTCCTAAATCTTTTACTGAATCAGCAGGATATTTATTGAGTGACAACTCTACACAGCGCTAATGGGGATTCAGAGGAAGTGTAAAGCGTTTGAAACCAGGAAAGAGAAAGAGAACTAATAGAGGGGTGAAGATTCCAGAATCAGTGCTTTTCAACCCAGAGTATAACGTATAGTAGATGTTCTGATCCAGGAGGAATGAAGGAGCCAGAGGACTTCCATGTGAAGACGGAAGTTGAAGGGTCTTGAAGGATTTGAGGGATGTGACTAAGGGGTCAGGAGAGGGCACGCATTCATCCCTGATGGGGGATGGGCTCAGAACTCAGTTCTAGCCCTGCCTCCCCATCCCCATCCCAAAATGCCAAACCCTTGCCTCATGACATGATGGACCTACTGGTAGCTGGTGGTCCAACGAGTAAGGTCCCTGAGCCAGAAATGTCAGAAATCTGCAAAGATGCCCTCCTGCCCTCCAGAACACCTTTATCTTCTTCCCCCTGGTTTTTGTGCACATGGTTACAACAGGCCACACACATGCTTTTCTCCTATGGGAGCCATGTTTGGGTTGGAGGAGGCTGACTGGACAAGGGACTCTTGGGTTCGCAGCACTCCATTTGGCAGAGTTAGTACAAAGACAAAGCTTTTCGCTTTAATTTAGGAAGAATTTATTAGCCTGGATTTTTTTCCTTTTTTCTTTAGACAAAGGGATGGCTTCCTTTTTGCAGTTTATCCTCTGTTTCTTTAAGTTGTGTTATCGTACCTCCTAAAGTCTGGACACACTGAAGGAAACCCCCCCCCTCCCTTTTTGGGTCTCAATAAGTTATCAGTGAGCTTCATGACTTGGACTCTCCTCGACTTGCAGTTGCATTTCTGGGGTTTTGCTTGAAGATTGAGTCTGCACAGGTTAGTCAAGGGTTTTACCTCTAACAACCACAGAGCATCCTCTGTACCTTGCGGAAGTCCCTGGGAAGACTGGAAAGAAAGCAGCAGCTCCATGAAGGTCAGCCTGTAGCCCAACTCTTGCTGGTCTTGGTACTTTTCTTCCAAATTTGCACGATAAACATAGGCTGAGCTTTTCTGTGGCGAAATGGAGGGTGATGGCAAGCACTTTGACTTTGGGCCTGAGAGAATTTTGTTCAGACTTGGCCTCCCACATCCTATCTATCTGGGCTTACTAGAAAGTAGGGACCCTACGGTCTACTAGGAGCGTCAGCGCAGTGTGGCGGCTCAGGAGTTGGGTGTGAGTTTGAATCCTAGCTCTACCACCTACGGGCTGTGTGGCCTTGGGCAAAATACCTACTTTTTTCTAGCTTCGGTTTCCTGGTCAGTAATAATATCTAACTGTGAGAGTTGTTTGGGGGATTATAAATTATAAAATGCCTCACCCTCTACGATGCCTGATAACAAAAGCCAAATTGTGACCCCTCTGTAGAATAATAATGCCTTGGGCACCTCCATCCCAAGGATACGGCCCAGGGCCCAGCCACTATTTTCCAGTGTTAATGTAGATCTACAGTATTTTGAGCAAATTCTGTTATTTTCCATTTTTCTTCTATGCCTGGTTCGTTTACATATTTTCAGATTCAGATGAAGCGAATTACATAAATAGTTCTTTTGTACATATATTTTTTATATATCTTATGTAATATATATATTTATATATTTTTTTCTCCTTAGCCATATATCACCCCAATCCTCCTTTGCCTTTCTGCTCTGAATTTCATTAAAAATGAAACCCAATTTTTAAGTAAGGGTTCCCCACAAATTCTGTACCCACCTGGGATGTCTCTGACCTTCCATTAGCTTGAACCTCCTCTTTGTCTACCCACAGTCAGCCCCCTGCTGCTTATATATACCCAAAGGAGTCCCCTCACTTCCACCAGCCCCCGCCGCCAACTTAGTATTTGTCTCCAATCATTCTGATTCTGGTTCCTTAGTTAGGTTTCCTAAGAAACCTGGCTACGGATACCTCCAGAAGACTCTCCAGGAGGGAGTCTGCAGATGCCGGGAGCAGTTAGGAAGATTTCAACTGCCTGTCTGGGGGGCCTCGCACAGCCGGCCGAGTTTCATCGTTTTCATCCTCCTGGCAAGCTTAGAGCCTGAACGGGGCTGGTTGGTTATTCCCGTTCGAGGACAGGGAGGCTGGGGCCCAGAGGTCGAGGTTTCCCCAAGACGTCTCTGCCAGGCTGTGCCGGTGCCCGAGGCAGACCCGTGACTTCGGAGTCAGGGCCTGGTCCCCGGTGCTCTGCCCGCCCCCCTCCTCCGCCAGTGGGGAACGAGCACTGCGTATTTACTCTGCTTATTTATACATCTGTGGCTTTCTATATGAGGGGAATGGGAGAGAAGGACGGAGGTGGGTTTGAGAACGGGTTGGAACCAGAGAGCTATAATTAATTCTTTCTCCCACGCAAACCACTGAAATACCGCATGTAATAAACAGTATCATCCGCAAAATGCCATGATTATACAGCGTGGCTTCATATTTGGGAGGAAAGGGGGGTTGGTGCTAATTAACAAGTGGGGACGGAATGTTTACAACATGCTATTACTGGTAATAGAATTATCTTCACCCACCTAATCACAATGGAGACACAGAGACCCTCCCAGCCGCGCATCTGGCCGTGCCCTGTGAGATGGAACAGAGAGAGGTTTGGGGGCCTGTGTTGGGTCCTGGTGTGCTCCCCTGCCCCCCACCCCGCAGCACCCCTCCCCGCCCCCGTGTGAGGAGCAGGGCAGCAGGGAGGGGGGAGGCGGGGTACGTCACCACGCCAGGGAAATTGCCACTTTGCCAGCACCCCTCACCTGCTTGTCATCCCAGATCGTCTCTGGCCTTCTCGCGTGTGTAGCTGCCCTGAATCTAAAGGAAGGGGACAGAGAATCTATCCTTCCAGCAAGACCTCTGACACACCTTAGACAGTTCTGGTGGCCTCTAGTGTAGAATGAGCCGTGTTCCAAATTTTTCCTGTAATAGGGCGATTTGGATCTAAGAACACAGTTTCTGACAGATCCATGCCAAAAACAGTAGGCAGGTTTCCTAGCCAGTGGGTAAGTGTCCAGTTAGCCCACGTGTAGCTGAGCTGGGAGTTGGGAGCCCTTGCCTTGGGTTTCAGCTCTGTCACTAGCTGCCTGTGTGACCGTGGGCAAGCCATTTGGTCGCTGCACCTGAGTTTTTTCACTTGAAAACTGATGACCTCTCTATTTAAATAATAGAGAGAATGACATCACCATTACGAGTCCTTTGTGAGAAGTTTCTTTTTTTAACATTTTTATTTTTTTATTGTTTCTTTTTTTTTTTTATTTAAATTCAATTAACCAAGGTATAGTATGGGTGGGGTTTTTTTTTTGTTTGTTTTGTTTTTTAAATGTTCTGTGAGAAGTTCTCGTCCAGTTTCTAATGTGCAAGACGGGACTGCATCTTCCCAGTCGGGGCGGAAGCGGGGATGTCCTGTCTGCGGTGCCTCGTGCCCGCTTGCAGGCAGAAGAGAGCTGGAGCTGTAACACCGGCCTCAGGGCCCCGGAGAAATGGGAGAAGCCCGATTCCAGCTCTACTAGGAGCTGAGTGGAAGTCGTCTGCAGGGTCGGGAGATTGGTGGAGGGGGAGGAGAGTGGGTAGGTAGGAGGCCACTAAGGCAGGGTGGAGGAGGAGGGGGGGCCATTGTATACACAGGTGGACTTCTATTTATTTTTTTTTAAAGATTTTAATTTTTTTGACAGAGCACAAGCAGGGGGAGTGGCAGGCAGAAGGAGAGGGAGAAGCAGGCTCCCCGCTGAGCAGGGAGCCCAATGCGGGGCTCCATCCCAGCACCCTGGGATCATGACCTGAGCCAAAGGCAGCTGCCCAGGCGCCCCCACAGGTGGACTTTCTAACACACTGGGGACTCAGGACGGAGCCTCTGACCGGGGCTGAGGGCAGTATCAAGGACAAACTGCAGGACGTTTGAGACCTTTGCTTGGCTCTGCACCCTGGAACTTTCTAGCAACTCTTGGAGTCTCATCGGAAGGATACATTTAAGTTCTGGGTCCCCATTTTGAAAAGGAGGGGTCCACTTCATGCTTCTGAATGATCTTTGCCATCCGGATACATTGAGGATGAAGGCACCTTGGTTTTGCTGCCCTGCTTGGGGAGCAGCTGTGACCCAGAGCCTACGCCCCACTCCCGGCCGCAGCCAAGGAGGGGTGGGCGCTGGCGTAGGGAAGCTGCGCCGAGCAGCCGCCGCTCCTGTCTCCTCCTCCACGTCTCCCCATTCTTGCCCACCGCAGCGGGCTGTCTTCTGTCCCCAAGGCTTGGAGCCTCAGACACCCAGGTGGTCTTTTTGCCAGGCCATCTGCGAGAGCACGTGGGAGGCAAATTAGACTGTGAGGCAGGGAGCAGAAAATACGATTTGCTAGAACGGCTTGATGGAGGATCCCGGGCGTTCTGGAAGCTGCAGGAGGTATGCGGAAGCTTCCGAGAGCCGCGTTCCCGTGGCCTCTGGTGTGAGCGCCCAGAGCTGGCAGGTGAGGCAGTAACCCAGGTCCAGCCCCCTCAGTGGACACGTGAGGGATCTGAGACCCAGAGAGGGAGGCTGACTTCTCCCGGGTCACAGAGCTCGGCGGCGTCCGAGGCAGGACCGTGACTCTGCTGTGTGTCATGGAGAAGCTCCTCTTTCATTTCCAGGGAAAGGGCATAGAGCAGAGAGGCCTAAAAGGGCATTTTATTTCCGTCGGTAGGAAGGCACACCATCTCCCCATTTGTCATTGCAAATTAGAAAGCATCAAGCCGGGGACGCCTGACTGGCTCTGTGAAGGGCGAGCGTGCAACTCTCGATCTCAGGGTTGTGAGTTCGAGCCCCGCCTTGGGTGTAGAGATTCCTAAATAAATAAACAAATAAAAAAATAGAGTTTTCTAAACAAAACATTGAGCTGTAATCCGTGTTTTCAGCACAGATTCAACACCTGCTTGCTTTCTTTGCTTTTCTTTTTTTGATTTTGGAAAGGTTTCACGTCGGTGCATACTCCAACAGATTTCTCTCCCTGTCCCCACTTTCCTCTGATTTTTTTTACTTCTTTATCTTCAGGTGCCTAGCCTGCATCCCCGTTCAGGCCTTGCCTTCATCTCCAAGTCAGCACCGGCCAGTTTAAGGGTTTTTCTCATGATTCCTGGATTTGGGCATCAGCCACCTTACTATCCCCCTGGCCTTGAGTCTGCCCCTGGCGTGGACCATGCCAGGATAAGCATTTAGGGGATGTAGTGGGAAATAACGGTATATGGTGGAATCCCATTTCAGTATATGAGCTGATACGTGGTCAAGATAGAATCGTGGCAGGAACTCAGGCCTTCTGGCTCCTCTTTCCAGTTTATGGTAGTGAAATATTCCCTATAAGCGCAAATGTCCTAGGAAGGTAACTTGTCTTACCCCGGTTTGCCAGACACCTCTGGGCCTCTGCCTGCTAGATTAGTTTCACACCTGTTTTCTGGGTCTGTATCTTTGCCATTTCTTGGAAGGTGGTTTACAGATGTCATTCTGTTAAGTTCCTTTGCCTGCACGTTGAGCCCCATTCAGGGGAGAATCAGATGCCTTCTGTTCTGCTCATGATCAAGAGAAGTTCTACACCACTGTGAATCCTTTTCTTCCTTTTGCTGGCCCCAGAGCTTTTCTGTTTCACTTTCCTTTTTAAAGTTACGTATTACTTTGGGTTTGGGGATTTTTCATTGCTGTGCTCTGTCTGAAAATAAATGCACAGGTATTCTCCATTTGAAAGGAGAGCTTGGTGGGCAGCAAAATACATATTCAGGGACTTTAAAAACAGCCTCCTATCTGTCAAACTCTGTGTTGCCTTCTGGGAACACAAAGATGATTAGACGCCGGTATCTGTTCCCCAGGAGTCCATTGTCAAGGGGAAGCCACAGGCGTGGACACAGCTAACTATAACGTGACATTATATGTGCCACTGGCGGGGATTCTCCCCCAGCAGACCCCCTGGTAATGCAGGGAGTTCTGAAGTTTTGGGCCAAGCTCAGTAGAGTTCACTGCCCCCCCCCCTTTTTTTTGCCTTGCATCTGTTACCAGAGGATGAGAACAAAGATTCGTCCAAATTAAGACTGAGTTTCAGAAGTACAGAGAAGTTTCTCCATCTCCTCGGAGTTGACTCTACCCTGAGCCCCAGAAGGTCTTGCCTCAGGCTCCTTCTCTAGAACACACCTGCGTTTTCGTGCCTTATCCCACCGCTTCGGGGGGGCCCCGAGATGCACACGTGGCCTTAGCTTGGATCGGTGATGCCCTTCCTTTTCCAAGACTGTTTCATCTTTCCTAGAACCTCCTTTCTCCTCTTTGTTCCAAGCTGGGGATGTACCCACACATGCCCAGAATAGGATATTCGAGCCATACTCCTGTTGAAGGCAGCTGGCAGCTTTCCACTGGAGGCAGTCTTTCACGCAGTTCTGAGAAGAGATGGTGAAGTTCTCTTGTAAAGGGAGGGCCTACACAACACTGCCACAAGGGAGGCCACAGCGTCTCTTCCTCGGGTCTCAAAGGGGATGGTTAGGGAGACTTCAGGGGGAAGGAGCCCTTGAGCTGGGCCTTGGGATGTGAGTAGTTGAGTAGGGAAGGTATTCAAGTCACTGGTGGGACAGTGCAGAAGCACGAAGTGTGGCAGCATGTGGTATAGCCTGTCATTGCCTCTGGCCCCTCTTCTTTGTCCCAGCTTACATGGTGACAGTTGTCCTGATGTCCTATTTTTCTTTTCCTCTCTAAAACTTTCTCCAAAGGCCCGAAGATCTCTTCCTCCTGAAAGACCTCCTAGAAGCAGTATTAGGGGAAACAAAAGTGCGAGCCAGTGAACATTAACACCCCAGGTCTCAGATGACTAATGGATTGCCTAGGGTAGGTACATGCAGGGAGCGCACCACTCCCGATTCTAACCAGTCCTGGAGAATCATTTCCCAGACGTTAAAGACATGACTCTCTTACAGAATAGAATGAGCATGTTTCAAAATTTTATCCATCTATTAATGAGGAAACCAGTAAGATGGCATACGGTTCATGGACAGTTAATTAAAGAACAGCTGATATAGGGGCACCTGGGTGACTCAGTCAGTTAGGCATCTGCCTTTGGCTGAGGTCATGATCCAGGGACCCTGGGATCGAGTCCCACATCGGGCTCCTTGCTCAGTGGGGAGTCTCCTTCTCCCTCTGCCTCCTGCTCCCCCTGCTTGGGCGCATTTTCTCTCTCTCTGTCAAATAAATAAATAAAATCTTTTTTTTTTTTTTTAAAAAAAAAGAAGATTGTGACGTTAGATACAAAGCTGGCGCATGGACCACAAGGCAATGACCGGAGCACTGGGTCTATCTTTTCTCCAAGCCAGAAAGCATCTGTATCTCCCGGACAGTACTCACTTGGGTCACCATTGGGTAGAAGTGGGGTTTTTTGCTATCAGTTTTCTAAACATTAACATCTACCCCGACAGAGCTGTAAGTGTCCTCATCCATAGCAGGCCGAACCCCAGTGTGCCTCTGGGCAGCTGGACACCTGCCTCTCAATGCTCCAGTAGAAGGACCCACACCTGTTCCATCTCTAAATCTTGGACAGTTTTTTCTCTAAGGCGGCCTTAGGAAGATGCTCGGGTTTGCTGTTTTTCTTTTGCATTAATGAACACACACCCAGCATCTTCCACATATGAGGTGCTCTCCTGAGCCACGGCCAGCAGCAGGAGGCGTGAGTGTGAGCCTTGTTCCAGCACCCTGGGACCTCACCGCACGAGCAGGCTCTGCAGGAAGGGCTGAAAAGAGGAGTAGGCGCCAGCCGTAGATACTGTTCAAGTTCTGGGGACAGGAAAATCCATCCCGGTGTGGATGGGCAAGGAGGCTTCTCGAGGGGGTTTGGAACACCTCTGGGTTCTGCTAACCTGGTTTCCCCCCGTCTGGCACGTGGCTGTCTGTCTGTCTGCCTGTGTGGGTGTGGGCTCCCTTCTTTGCATGTTCTTCGGAGCTGGGAGTTGGCTTTTCAGCAATTCGTTTCCCCTCCCTCCCTGTGCCTGTCGTTACCGCTCACATTTCAGCTGTCAGGTTGGGTGCCACCTCGCTCTGGAGATCAACGCTGCGCCGTGACTGCGGGGCCCGCTGCTGGTGGCCTGGGATCCAGCGCCTCAGTGCTCCCGGGTGACGGCATAGCCCAGCCAGGGGAGGACAGGAGAGATGGAAAAAATGGGAAGAAAGTGCATCCATGAACAGTTGCCTGGAGACAGGTGGACAGACATGGAGTGAGCTGGATGGACAGACTTGAGACAGATGTCACCACCTTGGCTAGTTTGGGCCTGTAATTATCCGAGTTCCAACCAACTTGTTATTATAGGCACTTAGCAATGACAAGGGGAGGCCTGAGGTGGCCCCCGTGCTCTAAGGCTTGCGAGTTGACAGCCACCACCGATCTGGGGAGGGCTCGGGGTTAAAGGGAGGAGGAGGCATAGAATGGGAAATAGGAATCCTTGGTTTCTTTGTTTCTTATTTAACCCCTGCAAAGAGGAACCCACTACCTTTGGCAGAGCTCTGCCGGTGCTGTCTTATGTCATCATACGGAGGCAGGTGCCCTGCGGGGCTGGCATGCCTTGCACTTGCCCTCGGTTTGTGCCTCTTTGAAAGTGTGGTGGAAATTCTCACACCGGTGCGTGGTGTGGGCGGGGCACGGCCTCAGGCAGCCAGGTCCAAGAGTAATACAGAGTGAGGAACATCGGTAACTTTTCGTTTTCTTGTTGCCACGTTAAAGAAAGCCTAAAAGCAAATAGTGAAATGAATTTTAATGTATTATCTTTCAGGGTATCCAAAATATTCATCGTGATATGTGGTCAAAATAAGAGAGTGTACACTCTTTGTGCTTTACAGCACATCCCCGTTTGGACTAGTGACGTTCAAGTGCTCAGTGGCCCCATGCGGCTCACAGCAGCTGGATGGACAGCACAGACCTGGGCGGAAGAGCCCAGGGGTTCGTGGTCTTGTAACATCAGAGCTGTGGTTCAGCTGGGCTCTAGTCAACTTTAAAGCTAATTACAAGCATATAGAAGCAAAATTCTGGACCTGCTACAACGCAGATGAACCTTGAAGATAGCACGCTAAGTGATCGAGCCAGACACAAAAGGACAAGTGTCGCATGATCCCACTTATGTGAGGTACCTCAAATACTCAGTTCAAGGAGACAGAAAGTAGAACAGTGGTCGTCAGGGACTCAGGAAGGGTGAATGGGGAGTTAAAGCTTAATGGGGACAGAATTTGTGTTCGGGAAGATGAAAGAGGCGGTGACGGTGGCCCAGCAGTGTGGGTTCACTTGATGCCACAGAATTCTGCACTTAAAAATGGTTAAGATGGTAAGTTTTATGTCTAATTTACCACAATAAAAATGGGGGAGGGGGCATGTCTGGGCTGGCCTGCTGGTCCCAGGAGAGGAAGAGAGACCACGGGGAGCAGAGCCTCACCCCAGGTGCCCACGCACTCATTGGTGAGAATGGCAGAACTCTGGAGATAGTTCCCAAAAGGAGGTGACTCTGATCTCTTACCCAATAAGCCCGCAGCAGACCTGCCCCATCACCAGGGAAGACGTGCCTCGTCCCCCCATTACCTGGCCCAGAGGCCGTGGCCTGCTGCCACCAGGAGCCATACCATGGTCATTGGAAAACCTGCTGCAAAGGGATCTTTTCTCCGAGATGTGGTCCGTGAGGGGTGTGGGGTCTCTCCTGCCCTTTGTGAAGAGAGGGCATTCATGAAAAATGAGCCAGGAGCAAGCGTGGGGGAGTCAGCTTGGCTCAAGGGGCTGGCAGGACCCTGCTCTGGCAGAGCCAGCTGAGTGTTATGATCGAAACAGCATGAGTCTGCTGTCCTAGGGACCTGGATGGACCCCTCCTTCTGCCACTTTGATGCCGTGTGATCCCGGAAATTGACTTTACCCGTCCCTGAGTGTCCGTATTCATACCTGCTAGTGGGCACAGTAGGGCTGTTTTGTGATTTAATCTGTGAACATGTCAAGGGTCTTTCCCAGTGCTGGGCACAGTGTGGATTTAGTCAGATGTCGGAGTTCCCACCTGCCGGGTTTGAGGGGCGCAGCCCTCCAGGGAGGGGCCTGGTTCTTACACTGCCCTGTGATAGGAAAGAGCTCAGACTGTTGTGGTTGGAATGGTTGGAATTCTGCCTCCACTACTAACTGTGCTCCCGGGCCAGCTGCTCACTTGCTGTGTGTCTGTTTTCTCATTTGTAAAATGGGAACGATACTGGGACTGATCTCATGTGGTTGTGAAAGCCTGAGTGAGATCATCCACACCAAAGACGGAGTTCCATGCCTAGAGCAGAGAGAGCCTTTCCGCACCGTTAGCTGTTCTAGAACATTCCCCCACCTTGACGGCCCCCTAAGCCCTGAGGGAGGAGGAGATCACGAGTAGTTACTGCAGATGTTTCTCTGGAAGGAGGACCAAAAGTTCTCCCAGAAAATGCCACCCCTTCCCTAGTTTGTCCTTGACCGTATGTCATTGAAGCTAGTGGCTGCCCTAGGAGGTAAAAAGCTGTTCTCTTCACTGCCTCGATTTCCTGAGGCCCTCTTAACAGCTGGCCACAGACTAGGGGGCTTAAACCACGGGGATTTATTGTCTCACACCTCTGGAGGCCAGAAGTCCAAAGTCAAGGTGTTGGCAAAGCTCTGCTCCCTCTCAGGGCTCGGGGGAGACTCCGCCTGTGCCTCTTGCAGCTTCTGGTGGCTTCGGACGCTCCTTGGGCTGGGCCTGCATCCCTCGGTCTCTGCCTGGTCCTCACATGACCTTTCCTGTGTCTCTGTGTGTCAGTCTTCCTGTCCCATCTCTTCTGAGGACACCAATTGTTCTCAGAACACATAGGGCCCATTCTAAACCCAGGGCGATCCCTGGAGACCCTTCATTACATCCGCAAACCCTGCTTCAAATTAAGGTCAGATTCCCAGATACCAGGGGTTAGGACTTGGACATATCTTTTTGGGGGACATAAGTCAACCCGCTACACCCATTTTACATATAAAGAAGTTGGGGCTTCTGTCTTTTTCAAGGTCGTATGGCTGCTTAGCAACATGGCTGGGTCTAAAACCCAAGCCTTCTGTGCTGGTCCAGTGCTGTGTCCAGTCCTCTGAACACCCCTCTGACCAGCATCCAACACCCCAAGGGCAAGGCCTAGGGACAAAGTTCCCCTTTGCAGCCTCCCTGGCAGGACGTGGTGCTTCTGCTCTGGGCTTTCCAGCCCTGCCTCCCGTGCCAGCCCAGGCTTTTCTGTGTGTCCTACTCTAGATAGCCGCTTTCTACAATTCCTTATAATGAAAATGAACTTGGTTCTGTGATCCTCCCTCGTGCCGCTGGGACACTTGAGGACAGCTGGATCTGGAGACTTCAAGTCCTAACCCCACCGAGGGAATTTGGACCCAGGAATGGCGGCTCCTCTGACAAGCTGGTGCCATTAAAGCAACCGGGTCTTTGGGCCCCTCGCCTCGTACCCATGGTCAGCCAGACACCCGTGTCCAGGCCAGACCTAGGCAGTGCCCCTGACCACATGATCCTGGTTCAGAAGAGGAATCCCACCATTTCGGAGGCCCTGCTGCCCTGATCCAGAGACCAGGTCCAATCTGTCTATACACCTGACCTTGACCTTACCTAACTTTGACCATGGAACACTTCTCCCCAAGTAGAATGAGAAAAACACACTCCCTATCTATCTTGCAAGCTGAAAAGCAAATGAATAATTTCTCTAAAAGTTCTTTAATGCCAATGTGAAGACTAATTATATTAATATCTCCCCATTCTCCCCCATCCACATGGGAAAACTCAGAGTCTGGAGAAACGGGACCCCTTCACTGGGGTGGGTCCTGTCCCTGCCCAGAGGCAAGGGCAGCCACCCAAGACCTTTCCGGCTCTGCCCTCCTCTGGGCCTGGGGTCTGGGTTAAAGGAGGAGGCCCTGAACTATGGGCTCCCTCTGTCACTGCACAGAAGCCTCAGGGACTCTTTGGAGAGGGGATTGGGCTTCCTGGTGTCGAGGCAGCTGTGACAGGCTCTACGGATGGATTTCCATTTTAATGGATATGTCACGGCGTCAGTTGTCTGTGTTGCATTCAGTCCTCATTAAAATGGAAGCCCACTGCCACCGGGTACAGAGGAGGTGTGCTGCATTATTTATTGTTTTTTATCTGTTTTCCTAAAACTGGGCTGTTCAGGTTCAAATGGCAGATAAAATTGCCACCCACCTCTCTCCACCCTGTCATTTTCCAGCTCGCATCTGTTCACAGCACATCGTATGTTACATGTTATGTTACCAGAGTGTCAGAAGCCCGGAGCAGTACCCTCTGAAATCTGATTTGTCTAGCTCCCCGGCAATTTGTAAGGGGTATTTCTGCTCCGTCCTTTCTCAGCAAGGTCCCTGGCTCCGGTTTCCATCCTCTGCCTTCTGGCGTCTTCTCCATCTTGTGCCCCATTGGAGCTCCTGCCCAAAGCTGTCGGACGGTTCCTCCCTCCGTCTATCACCCTGTCTTGATCTTATACTCGACCAAGCCCCTGATCCTCAGTCTCAGACTGCGTCAGAGTTGGACAGAAACACGAGAGCTCCATCCTTCACTTGTGAGTCCTAAGGATTCCTAACAGAACTAAATAAGCGCTAATTGAACCCCACGCCACTTGGAGATCTGTGTCTAAGCTTACTAAGATTCTTGATCCTTGCACTGATATTCTTACATAATTACTGTCAAAATATACTGAGTCAAAAGGACCGTGTTTCCATATCTCCCTAACTTTGATTAATTCCTGGAGAAACAGAGGAGTTAAAACATACATAGCGTATGCTAAAATTTTAACACAACACATTGTATTCTAGTTAGAATGAAAGAGGAGGAGCTCGTGTGGGCAGACACGAAAATAGTTTTGTTTAATAATACTGGACCTTTCTTCGAAGGTCATTTTAAGATAAAAATCTTATAACGACCCCCACAGGACTCAAATTCTGAAGTTGAAGTGGGATTTTGTGGCAACTTGTACATTTCTAGAATTTACACCCCTTGGGTATAGAAACTAGAGATAAAATAGAGTTGATAGCCATCTTCTCTATATTGAATTAGCAAGGAAAATGAAGTGTGTTGAATGTGGTGGGGAACAGGAGGGACCACGATTCTGTCACCTCCCATGCCTCGGTTCTCTGAGCCAGAGCTAGCAGACTGTGGCCCATGGGCCAAACCCAGACATACCCTATTAGTTTACACATGGTCTAGTGTATCTTGGACAGTAGCAGCAAAGACAACGGCCTGCAAAGCCTAAAATATATACTGTCTGGTCCTTTACAGAGAAGTTTGCCCACCTCTGCTCTGAGCCGCTGGGCACTTCTGTGCTCGTTAGCACCCCCTGGGTGAACTTCTGAGCAGGGATGATTGATCCCCGAAATGCTTAACTTGAAGACTGGGAAAGACTGCGTGCTTGATGTTTGGACCAAAAAAATAAGACCAAAACAAGCAAAAAGCGGATGAATAGTACTCCATAGTCTCGTACACAGCAAACTCTACAATCGGGTGTCACATAATTAGATTGTAGGAGTCTCTGTAGATTGCTTACTACGAGGCGATGTCTTATTTTGTGTTCCCCTGAGGAATGAAAATACCATTAACAGCAGCAGGCCGGCACTGGTAGCGAGGGTCCTCAACCTTCACTGAAGGCTTACAACACACTTTGAATGTCTTACATCGGTTTAAACGACCCTGGGAGGTGAGTTTGGTAGTAACGACCCACTGGACGGGTGAGGAACCAGAGGTATGACGGGAGAGGAAGTCACTTTTCCCTGTCGCACACTCGGAAGCATCAGAGCTAGTGAGCACCCAGTCTGATGCCCCGGCCCACATCACGGCCCACCACTGTCTGTGAGGAGCCCATCTTTTTTTAGTGTTTGTTGCGATGGAGTTTAGCTTGATTTCACAGAATCGTAGAACGTTAGAGCTAAAACGGTGGTATTCACGTAGCCCAGCAGATCTCATTTTGTCCATATGAATGAATATTTATAGGACGTTTTAAAACTGAGGAAGCACATTCCCCCGGATTCTCTGGCGTGTCGCTCATCCCAGCCCTGTGATTAGGCAGGCTACCTTTTCGGAAGAGCATCAGAGGGTCAGAGAGCGCACGTGTGTTGCCAGTAAGAGCCAGGCCTGGGCCTCATCTTGAGGTGTCTGACTCTGAGGGTCGTTACGCTTCCAAAAGGCCACGTGACCCGAAGGGCTGCTAATTCGTGTGTTCCACAGTCACCTAGCTAGCCGAAGTCACCAGGGCCAGAGCAGGCTGGAAATCCAGTGAGGCCAGACTCTGCAGGCCAGACCAAGGAGCTAGGGAAGAGTGTCCGATCTCCTCCCAGGGGGATGGTGAACAAACACGGGGCTCTGGGGTAGCTGGTTCCTAGGGACAGCCGTGCATTCATTCATTCCATGTTCATAGAATACAGTGCCCCAGCATCAGATGGGAGCAGTGGTTCCCAAACTGGATAGCTTGTTAGAGCACAGACTGCGGAGCCCCGTCCCTGGAGTTTCTGTCCAGTAGTAGGCCTGGGGTGGGACCCAAGAATTTGCCATTTCTCTCGGGTTCCCTGGTCAGTTGTGTCTGCTGCCAGGGACCACAATTGGAGAGCCGCTGGATGTGAGGCAGGAGACACAGCGATGACCAGAGCTGGTCGTGGTTTCTGCTCTGGGCAGAGCTGACATGCTTGAGTGAACGGGTAGATGAATGAGTCTCATCAGGGAGGGGAGGAGACACGGGGAGGAAAGGTGCCGTTGCAGCGCAGCAGGGGAAGCCCTGTAGTCGAGGTAAGTCTGGGAGGTGCGGAAGCAAAGAAGGGAAGAAGGGAAGCCAGCTCGATGTGGCTGGGCACAGGAGGCTTTGCAGAGGCCGTGGCCGTGGCTGGGCTCTGTGTGCGACGTGCAAGTAGAAGGGGGAGGCAGTTCTTTGCCCAAGGAACAGCCGGTGAAAAGGCCCAGGGGTAGGAGAGGAGGAGGCAGAAGAGCCCTTGATGGGTGTGGGGGGGCTGAGAGGTGCATTCCCAGGCAGGAGATGGGGTGAGGGGCTGACGAGCGCCCCAGGAGCCAGATGACAGAAGGCAGCTCATGGCACCCGGAAGTGCTGGCATTTCATTCCAAAGGCTACCGGAGCCACCGAAGAATTTTAAGCTGATCCGGGTGTGTGTTGGAGAAAGAGGCAGAGGCTCTCAAATTGAATCTGGCTGCCTCATAACAGGGCCACAGGCAATGAAAGAGCCTGTGACGGACGTGCCCAGAAGCACCGTAGACGTCCGGCAGGAAGCGGGGAGACAGACTTGTCTCGGCATCGTGTTCCGTGGGACCCTCACGCCCTCGGCTTTAGGCCGTGGGAGAGTGTGGGTAAAACACATCTGGGAACACTGTGAGTGTCCTTCATGGGTCTGGTGTTTGCATCACTGTGTTTTAGCTGGCGGTCTCTGCTTTCCCGGGAGAGGTGACAAGGTTGGGTGTTTCTGTTTCACCTCTGGTCTCTGTCATTAGCCTGTTTTCCTCAAGAAAGAGAACACGTCTCCCCAGTACACAAACGTAAGTGCTTGTCCTCTTTGGCTGTCTCTGTCATTTTTTTTTCCCCCACTCTCTCTCTTTAGAAGTAATTTCATGGCTCATGCACTTGAGATTTCATCTAGAAGGCAGGGCCTCTCTATCAGGCAGATGATCGCCCCTGCTGGGCGTTCATTGGCAAATCACAGTTCTGTTAATTAACGCAATGTGGGATTCAAGCTCTCGAGTCCTTTCAGAGTCAGCCTTTCTCACTTGGGGTTTGAATTGTGGCCCCTCGCCTCTTCTGAGCCCTGGGGACATGTGTGCCTTTCCGGAACCCCCTTCTGTCCTTGCTCCATCCTGGGCCCGGCAGCCAGAGGACGCAGGCCGCACCCCTCCCTCCTCCACACGCTCCTGTCTTGGGCATCCGTGGTCCACTCCTTCCTTCTTCACTGTACAGCCCATCCCCTCCTTTCTGGAAAACCTCTTCAGTGCACACCCCCCTCCCCAACCCCACAGGGTACCAAGGGTAATGGGTTTCCGTTTTGAGTGCTTTGCTTTGACTTGGCGTGCCTCTGTGGGCTCGGGCCCTGAGCCTGGGTCTGCGTCACGAGCCTCATTGCTGCAGCCGACAGACAGGGGTGCTGCTCTAGCGGACCGAAGCCCCCGGATGGACGCGCTCATGAGTCAGGCCTCCAGCTGTCTTTTTATTCCTCTCGTCCTTATATTACTTCCCTTGAGACTGTGTCCTTGGGCCTCCTGTCTCTCACTCTCTCTCTCTCTTTTTTTTTAAGTCAGGTGTGGCTGTGGGCTGTGCCCACACCACCCACTGTCGCCCGGGACCAGTCACCGGAGGCCTAGAAATAGCTCAGGAGGTGAGTAGGGCCGGGTCCTTAATCTGGACTGCTCGACCTCAGCTGAGGCACTGGCTCTGAGAGAACGTGGCGAAGTGAGAGGTCTGCCCCTTGCAAGCTGCTGGGGTTGTCACAACGGTCATATTAGCAGTGAGCCACCATGGCCGCCGAAGTGTCCCCTTAATAATGGTCGTGCTGGTGGGGGCGCCTGGGTGACTCGGTGGGTTAAGGATCTGTCTTCAACTCAAGTCATGATCCCAGGGTCCTGGGATCGGTCCTGAGATGCCGTCCGCATCAGGCTCCCTGCTCAGTGGGGAGTCTGCTTCTCCCTCTGCCTCCTCTGATGCTCTCGCTCGTTTGCTCTCTCTTTCTTGTACACTCTCTCTCTCAAAAAAAAAAAAAAAAATGGTTGAGATGGTAAAGTTTTTATGCATACTTTCCCATTTTTTAAAAGGCATAGGATCCTGATGCATGCTACAACATAGACGAATCTTGGAAATGTCACGCTAAGTAAAATAAGCCAGACACAAAAGGACAGATACCGTGTGATTCCACTTGACATATCTAGATAAGCACATTCACAGAGGCAGAAAGCAGAAGGTGGTTGCCACGCCTGGAGTGAGGGAAGAGTGGGGGGTTAGTGTTGGATGGGTGCAGAGTCTCAGCTGGGGAAGAGGGGAATGTTCTAGAGATGGTGGCGTGCTTATACGACCGTGTGAAAACGCTGAATACCATCAAACTTGAGACTTAAAAACGGCTCCTAGAGTAAATGGCATAAACACAGTTTGGGGGGGGGGCAACACCGTGTAGACATTTTTAAAGCACAACATGAACATTTTGGGGAAAACAAAAAATATATTCATTCCTTTTTTGGAATCCCCATTTATTGATTCAGAGTCCTTCTCTTGGCTTTGGGATATAAAAATATATTATGGATGACTTGGGTTGTTCATAAAATGATCCTGGTTGGGGTAGTCAACGTGAAAGTAGAACTCAGACAACCCAGCCATTCATTCAGTGCGTTTACGGAGTCTCCGTGGGAGGCGCCGTGCTCAGCGCCGAATAAAACAATCAGTGCAGACTCCCTAATTGAATTTAATTTTAAATGCTCGACATTTTTCTTACAAACAGCTCCACAAGCTGCTGAAATGAAGGAATCTGGTATCTCCTGGCTCTTGTGGGTTTTATTGGTGAGTCTCCTTCAGGTTGCTAGGCGGAGCGTCTTTAGTGACAGTCTCTGCTGTAAAAAATGCCAAGGAATAAAGTGTGCAGGGAATGGGGTACGGAGGGCAGCCGTGGCCCGATCTGCAGCTCCCGGGGTCCCTGGGCAGGTCTGAAGACTCCGGAAACGGGAACTCAGCCGCTCTCAGATTTCAGGCTGAGCTTGAGTGCTTTCTCTCTCTCTCCATGTCAGATAAGTGAATAAAGTCTTTAAAAAGACCAACAAAAAACAACAATGGCAAAAACGAAAACAAAAACCCAAAAGACCGACATCTGATCAGTTTGGATGCTCTGGGTAAGACTGACTCTGTACACATCGTCTAGCATCGCGCCGCCAGCGGGCCGCGGGGTTGAGCCCAGGCAAGGGCAGAAGCAGCGACGGCCTCTCGAGTGCCTGCTTGGGAATCCTGGCCCCGAGAGGATTGCAGCAGCAGGACTTTGTTGACAACAAAATTCATGGTGTTTACGGACCAAAAAAACGAATGCTTTCACTTATGTATTCAGGTTCAGGGAAATTGGGGGTTTTATTTTATCGAAGCTGTTTGCCAACAAGTATTTGGACAGACTCAGGGGAGCCCATGGAAGGACAGTCCTCTGCCAGTGATGTGGAGCTTGGTGGGACCCGGAGTCCAGCTCGTCCAGGGCTCAGTTCCCCGCATAGCTGCCCCCGCTGGGGACCCTGATGTGGTCCCTCGTGGCCCCCTCCTACCCCACGTTCTGAGTGGCACTGTTATGAGCTCTATCTTATAGATGGGGTTGCTGGAGGGGACCAAAGTCACACGGCCAGCAAGAGCCGCTGCTCAAACCCAGGCCACCTGACTCTAGACTCTGCTGGTTCTCAAAAATCAGAACATTTTGTTTTAACTGAAATGCACCGCCGTGATTTGTGAACTGGCTCCTCTTTAGCTCTTGGGAAGAGTGCTTGGCTTCGTAACGTCTAGAAGGAGCACAGATGACAGCTTTCACCGCCATGTCGTTCTGATCTTTCACGTTCCAAAAACTGTCAGTCAATGGAGAATGTTTCTCGAGCGCTTTTTTTTTTTTTAAAGATTTTATTTATTTATTTGGCAGAGAGAGAGAGATCACAAGTGGGCAGAGAGGCAGGCAGTGGGGCGGTGGGGGGGGAAGCAGGCTCCCTGCGGAGCAGAGAGCCCGATGCGGGTCTCGATCTCAGGACCCTGAGATCATGACCTGTGCCGACGGCAGAGGCTCAACCCACTGAGCCACCCAGGCACCCCTCTCGAGCGCTCTCTGTGTGCCAAGCATGGTGTCAGATCCAAAGCCATTTTCTGCTGCCCCCGACCTCTGTCCCACACTCCGGATTCTCAGCAGATACACTCGTCAAGGTCCACGCGCATGGCTTGTTTCCACTTGTCGACAGAGTACCGACTTCATGTCACCGCACGGGCCGCTGTCACAGTGTGTCCGTAAATTCGTCATTGTTTTGAGTCACCCTGATGCTCTCAAAGATTCCTGTGTCTGTTCCGATTCTTGAGAGAGGCCTACGGGGAGATTGCCTGGTGCTCAAACGGCATAATGGTCTTAAGAATATGAAGCACTAAATAAAATTAAGACTTCTCCCGGTGTGCGTTGGCATTTGTGGGCGGAGACGTTACAGGAGGGAAAGACAATGCTGTGTTCTTCTAGAAGACACTGGTTCCATTTGCCTGGCGTTCTGGGTCATCTTGCCCAGAAGTAAAGTCCCTGAGGGTACTTCGCATGCGGCTGCTCACAGTATTGGATTCGGAGGCTGATGGGGAGGCAGTCTTCTCGTGATCAGGCTGGGGAAACCAGCCGCCTCCATGCCGTCTCCAGCCTCTGCCTGGAGAAGGCTTAAATGAGCTGTTCGAACTTCCTCTAGCCAGTAAGCCTCCTCCAAGCTCAAGGACGATGGTGTGTTGCTGTGTTTGTTTTCAAACCACGACTTGAATATGCTCCTCTTTGATTATAAAAGCAACACATCCTTATTGTTGAGAATTTGGAAACCACAGAAAAGGATAAAGAAGATAAAAATCACCCATAATCCTCTCTTCCCATTAACCTTTTCCTTCCCTCGTTCCTCCCTTCCTCCCTCCCCCACCTCTTTCTCTCTTTTGACTGACAGCGGTTCATTCACGATGTATGTGCCCTCAGTGTCCGGGGAGGAGGACACAGCAGGCCACACTGGGCCACATGTGGACTGTGCTCTGCAGCGGAGTGAGGCCACGGAGGCTATGGAAGGCTGGCCTTATAGGAACCAGGGGTGGGTGCTCTCTGATCCCCACAAAAGAATGTGAAGCATCTTTTCTTGGTCTCTTTTTTCTTGCCTATTATTATTCTTATTAGTGTTCATAATCATTATTATTACATAGCTGGGAGCAGACAGAATGTACAATTCCATATCTTACTTTTTTCAACATCATTTAATTTCTTCAAAAACATCATTTTTATGGCTCCATATTAGCCCCTAATGTGAGTATACAAGAATTTATTTAACTATTTTTCCAATTATTGGAACAGTTTAGATTGTCTGCAGCTTTCACAGAGGGGTTTTGAATGTCTGCAATGCATGTGGAAGGATATGTTTGGTCAGCTTATAACCCTTGGAAATTAATACTTCGCTAGAGAATATTTGCAAATGGATTTTATTCCTCAGATTAATTTACTGTGTAGAAATATGGAGGCTTCAATGTAGGAAGCTAGTGCCTCGCTTTTTGCTTTATCTGTCTACCCCCATATGCCCAGAAATCCTCTAAGCTACTATAAATTTATATTTATGTAGTTAGTAATAACATCTTAACATACATGTTTGTTTAACCATGGCAATTAAATGATGCCTGAAGAGTGCTAAAAGTTGGGTGAATTATATGTATCTGTTATTATTTATTTTGGTTTTTGCCACAAATCAAGTTAACTTAATCATTTATGTGTCGTAAAAAGGCGAGCCTATCTTCCAGCTGAGGATTGGCGGGACTCTCTGAAGGTTCGAGAGCAGAGTAAATGGTGGGGGTTGGGGGCGTGGGACCTGGACACACAGGTGGGGAAGGCACCTTCTCCGCAGGGTGAGCAGAGATTAGGAAAGCAGAGAGCATCCTCGGAGAAGGGTAGGCCCCTTGGGTGGCCCCGGCACAGAGCACACAGAACAGGGAAGTGAAGAAGGAGATCACGCTGGCAGTGAGGGTGGGATCCCAAGGCCTGAATCTCGAACTTCCATGTGGCCTTGCCTCTGACTGACAGTGGAAGGCATTCAGGGCTTGGAGCATGAGAGTGAGAGAGTTTTGGTTTAGAAGAATTAACCTGGCAGATTGGAGGGGAGAAGCCCTAGAAGGAAGGACCTGGGGCAGGGGGAGGTGAGTTTCAATAAGGAGGAAGATTACTGGTGCTGATTGGGCCCCACTCAGGGCCTGGCACTGTCCCTAACATTTTATGTCCATCCTCTTACCTCTGCTTAGAGATGGGGAATTGAGGCTTGCCACAGGCCACGTGGGCAGAAAGTTACAGAGCCAGGTGTTGACCCTTATACCGAAGTTCAGGCTCTTTTGACTACACTGGGGATGAGGTTAGAAGGCTGAGGTCCAGAGAGGGGAGGGGATGCATGCATTAGTTATCAAGGAGGCAAGATCTGGTGCACTTGGCAACTGGTCAGAAACGAAGAGAGCAAGGGAGGAGGAGGGTTCAAAATGGCACTGAAGTTTGGGTCATGAGGGTGGTGATGCCGTTGGTGTCGATAGGGGAGGAGTGCTGTGAGAGTAAAGAAGAAGAATTGGGTTTTAGAGGTTCCGAATTCAAGGCAAAAGCAGACCACCCTTGTCGATGTGTCCAGAAAGTCGTGAGACACATGGAGCTCAGGAGAAAGGTCTGTGCTGCTGACCTAGAGTTATTAGATGTCAGATGAGTAGGAATTTTGCTGATTTGTGTAGGTGACAAATGTGTTTGAGTGCAGCCAAAGTAAAATGTAATATTATAAATTCAGATAAATCTAAATGTTCTTCTTTCAATAAAAAGGAATACTTTAAATTCTTTGGTAATCCATCAGGTTCCAGAACTTTCTTCCATTTCCAAAACCTGAGTCTTCCTGGCCTGTGTTCTCAGGTTCTTCTGAGCAAGCAGAATCAGTTCCTTGCTTCTAACCTGCTCAAGAACACCTAGACACCTCTGCCAGTCAAATCCCTTCTACTCAAACAAATGGGGTCCAGTCCAGTGTCCAGGAATGTCCCCCCATCCCTGGAGTCTAACTCCTACCAGCCCAGAAGACGCTGTCATTACAACAGTATCCCCAGAAGGCAGAGAATAATCTTTAACTTGAGATTTTGTTCTGCTGCTGGGGCTGAGGACACGGGATGCACAAAGACCTGACGAGCTAACCTTGGATAAACAACTTGGCTACTTTTCCTGCAGACTTCATTTGAGATGTTGGGAAGGCTGGGTGTCAATAGATAAGCCTCTTGCCTTAAATATTTTATCCATCATGTTTACAAAAAAAAAAATCCGTAATCCATGTACGTTTTTTCTAACTCAGCAGCAAGTCAAGCACACCAGTTCCTTTGGGAGAACCAAAACAAAGTTTTTACCCAGTGTTTCCTGTTTTGTTCTGAATTTTCAGGTACCTGCCAATGATCCTAGCCTCATTAGTGACACCTTGCTGGAAGATGCCTCCATAGCCTGCTCCAGAACAAAGATAACGCTGAGGTTGGAGGGAGGGAAAGGCACCCCTGGGGCCAAAGGGGTGGGCATGCTTGTCTCTTGTAGAATCAGACACAAAGTACATAACAAGCATTTACTTAACAAAAGACCCAACAGCCAAACACTGGCAAAATTCAAAAGTGACTGACTACACATGAAGCATAAAAAACGTTTCCAGTCACATGAGACGCTTCAAGCCTAGAAAGCAAACCACACAAAATGGAAAACATTTGAAAACATAAGCGTGAAGCCATTAGGCATCACTTTTCAACAAAACCAATAGAAAAGGCTTTCTCTTTGACTGGCTCTGAGTGAGTGGTGTAATGTCAGCGGTGCCTGGCCCATAACGAGAGTCGAATGAAGATCAGGTCCTTTTCTCCTGCTAAGTCACCTTCCAGGAGAGACACTGGGCTCCTCCTCCTTTGTGCATTTACCAAATGGAACAGACTCATTCCTTCATTCTGTGGAGCTTTAGAACTCCTCCTGTGTATTAGATGTTGGGAGAGACAAAAAGAAGGAACGTCTCGTCTTTCCAAGTGGTTGAAAGACTGCAAGATAGGGCAGAGGGTAGGAGAGAAGACCCAAGGGTTTATGGGTCAGCAGCCTTCTCGAGGGAAGGGCTAGTGTCTTACCCATATTTATAAAACAAGACCTGGGTAAAAGAGGGACCTCCACAGGTGATGGCCAGATGAGTGACTCAATGAAAGAACAAGAGTCCGGTAAGGGGGAGAGCCAGCCCACAGGTATGCTACACGACGGGCCCTTCCTACGGAATGGGTGGTTCTGGGTAGAAGTGCTCAAGAGGACAGGGGCTGGACTGAGCCCTGAGTGACTCTGGAAAGGGAAGGGGTGTCTCACTGATACTCACCCTCTTTCGAACCCTCCTCCCCTCTACCAAGCTTCACCTTGTTTCTCAACTCCTTCCCCTGCATGTGCATATGTGGGTATAAGTGTGTATGGCGTGTCTGTTTCCAGGCCTTACTTTCTGGGCATTTACGTAGGACTTACTTTGTGTGCTATGTACACAAAGCCTCTAAGCAATAGACATCTAATCTCCACAGCAATCTTTGAGGTAGCTACTGTCCTTATCCCGTGGAAAAGGACACAGGCACAGGGACGGTGAGCTCACACAGCTAGTAAGTGAACTCTCTGGAGTTCAAGTCCAGAGACTCTGAACCCCACAGCCCAATGCTTTGCACCACCAGGCTCTGCTGCCCGCATTTGTCCAGTGGGATTGGGGAACTTCCCGAGTGTGTGTGGGTCTGACTTTTGGATTTGGATAAAATGCAGAGCATGTACAAGGATGTTGTCTCCAGTCTGCTCAGTCTTCCTCCTCTGCATAGAAATAGACTCAATCTTGCATATTTCAACAAAAGAAAAGTCCTCACTTTGTGTTCCTCCCCCTTTGTGTTCACTCCGTCTCCCTCCTCTTCTCTACAGTCGGCCTACTTGAAAGCACAGTATCTAAGTGATTTTTATTCCTTATCTCCCATTCATTCCTAGTAACGCAATGAGACGGACTTCCATTAAAGAGCGTTTGCCAAGATCAGGAGGGATCTAGTTACAAATCTAGTGAGCTCCACGCCGGACAGACCGTGCCCATTTTATGATCTACTGTGTTCCCTGTGGCAAGCACAATGCCTGCCACGCAGTGGGTGCTCAGCAAATCTTTGCTGAATGTCTCATGATGTGATGTCTTATTTGATCTCGGCAGCCTGAGGATCATTGAAACTCTCCCTTCCTTTCACTCCCATGATATCCTTCGTGTTGGATTTTGCCTGACCCATCTGGGCCATCCATTCTCCTCCTCCTCTCCCTCTTCTCATCCCCTCAGTACTGGTGTTCAGACTCTATGCTTAGCCTTCTTCTCATTTTTATACACCTATCCTGGGAGAGTGGGCATTCAGCCTTCAGCTTTACATGATTCTCATACCAGTATCTCAAATAGGAATCTCTTTCCCAGGCTCGAGACCCATGTGTCCGGAGCCGTAATGGACATTTCCAGTTATATGTCTGTTAGGCTTTTAACAAACTGCACTTCACATCATTCTCTTCTAAGACCTGTCCATCCCATCCTTCCTCTCTTACCCCCTCCAAAAAATAAAAAAGAAAATAGAAATAAATCCAAGAACAGAAGCAGTACTCTCTGCCTTTTCTTCTTCGTCTTCGTCTTTGGCTTTTTAAGATTTATTTATTTGAAGGGCGCCTGGGTGGCTCGGTGGGTTAGGCCGCTGCCTTTAGCTCGGGTCATGATCCTGGGGTCCTGGGATTGAGCCCCACATAGGGCTTTCTGCTCAGCGGGGAGCCTGCTTCCTTCTCTCTCTCTCTCTCTCTCTCTCTCTGCCTGCCTCTCTGCCTACTTGTGATCTCTGTCTGTCAGATAAATAAATAAAATCTTAAAAAAAAAAAGATTTATTTATTTGATAGAGAGAGAGAGCACATGCGAGCCGGGGAGGGGCAGACGTTGAGAAGGAGAGAATCTCAAGCAGACTCCCCAGTGAGTGTGGAGCCTGACACAGGGCTCCATCTTACGACCCTGAGATCAGGACGCTGACATCATGACCTGAGCCAAAACCAAGAGTTGGACACTTAACTAGATGAGCCGTCCAGGAGCCCCACCTTTTCTTCTGTTCTGAATCTTGGTCAGTGACATCACCATTTCCCATCATCCAAGTCAGAAGCCTGGGAATTACCAGCATCTCACCCCTCTCCATGCCTCTCACACTCAATCACTAATTTCTATCAATTCTACTGCCTTTTCCCCTCTAAGTTCTACAAGAGCTCAGCTGGTATAGAAAGTACTTCTTTGGGGACATGGGTGGCTCAGTGGGTTAAGCCTCTGCCTTTGGCTCAGGTCGTGATCCCAGGGTCCTGGGATCGAGCCCCACATCGGGCTCTCTGCTCGGGGAGCCTGCTTCCCCCTCTCTCTGCCTGCCTCTCGGCCTACTTGTGATCTCTGTCAAATAAATAAATAAAATCGGGGCGCCTGGGTGGCTCAGTGGGTTAAAGCCTCTGTCTTCGGCTCAGGTCATGATCCCAGGGTCCTGGGATCGAGCCCCGCATCGGGCTCTCTGCTCGGCGGGGGGGAGTCTGCTTCCTCCTCTCTCTCTGCTTGCCTCTCTGCCTCCTGTGATCTCTGTCTGTCAAATAAATAAATAAAATCTTTAAAAAAAAATAAATAAATAAATAAATAAAATCTTTAAAAAAAAGAAAAAAGAAAGAAAGTACTTCTTTGTTTTCAAGTGATCACTGAGATTTATCATGGTGGCTCTAAGTCACCATGTGGTTACAATTGTGAAGAGAATATTATACCGGCTTATACAGAATATGAGGTCTTCTTCTTGTTCCTCAAATACGATGCACAGGTTCCTCCTTGCCAATTTTGTTCCCGCTGCTCCCTCTTCCTGGAATGCTTTTCCTCCAGATACCCGCTTGTCCGATCCTTCACTTCCTCGGGGTCCGCTCAAATGTCACATTCTTGAGAGAGCGTTCCTCATCTCTGTGTGTTGAACACCCCCCCTCCCCCGCGTGTGTTCGCCCCTGCTGCATCTTGCTCCCCTTACTTACTTTTCCTGCATAGCATTTATCTTTGTCATTTAGACATATGTGTTTGTGTATGGGTGTGTAGTTTGGCTTGTGACCTGACATAAATATGTTCGCGTCTACATATAAAGTTTGTCTTTCTCCCCAAAATGATGTCACGAAGCCAGGGACTCGGTTTCGGTGACTGAATTCAGTTTTGTTGTTACTCGTAGCAGCTGCTTGACAGAAATGCATTGATGAATAAATGAACGCATATGGGATGCCCCCAAAGAGAGGCTTTCTGCGGATGGAATTGTTCTCACGTGGAGGGTGGGCTCTCACTTTAGTTTTTTCCCTACAGAATTCCTTTTCTTGGCAAGATCTTTATTTGAGTGAGCTTGAACCATCTGCCAAAGAAGCCTGGGTCTCAGCCTCCAAAAACAAGTCAGGGGAGCCACAGAGGAAGGCACAAGGGGAAAGGAGAGGTCAGCCAAGCCCACTCGCTCGTCACCGGCCATGACCAAGCATCCACTTAAGGGAGGAGAACCACAGTGGGGGGGTGGGGGGAGCGCTGCTGTCTCATGCACGGGGAACTCCCAGCCTGCGGGAGGTCCCCAACCCAGAGGGTTGATTTGCTTTAAGATTATTCACTCCTCAAAAATGACTTCATGCTGTATTGTGTATGTATTATTATATGTTATTTTTGTTTCAATAATGCTCTTTCTTTTTGAGTTGTGTGCTATCTTTTAAGATAGGGGCGGGCTTGGGACACCTGGGTGGCTCAGTCGGTTAAGCATCTGCCTTCAGCTCAGGTTGTGATCCCCGCATCGAGCTCCCTGCTCAGCGGGAAACCTGCTTCTCCTTCTCCCTCTGCCTGCCACTCCCCCTGCTTGTGTTCTTTCTCTGTCAAATAAATAATAAATAAAATCTCCAAAAAAAAAAAAGAAAAGAAAGAAAGATAGGGGCGGGCTGACATATTGCAGAGGTGAGGCTGTGAAGCTCACCCACTGGAGTGGAATCATCCCTACCCCAGAGCTCCAGACAGGAAAGGTATTGCCACCCCCATTTCAGAAAGCAGACAGGCAAACAGAGAAATAATGTGACTTAGCTGAGACTGGAGAGGATCAAAGGCCCAGCTCCTCTCCCAGGCCAGTGCTCGCCACTGCTGCGTGGTTCTTGCTCCTCCCAAAGACCCTTTTCTCTGCCCCCCTGCCCGCTCCTGCCATCCTGTGCACAGAGGCTGTGGGAAACGTCTTTGCTTATACGTGCACAGAAGCATACATCCCTTAGACTGCTTTATCACACTTACAAATTAGAAAACAAACCTTCCCAGCATTGCAAATTTAAAGATTTTTCAAGGTGGCCGTGGCAGGGGGGTGGTTGGGTAGTTATCGGACTCCTATTGCCCATGTCGTTTGTAGTGACTGCTATGCCCCCTGCCACATGCCCATTAGATGACACCAGGAATGCCCACTGGGTCCGTTGTGTCTGTTCTTCTGCCGTATAGGCCGGTGGTGAACATAAATGATGGCAGGTGTTCGCGGTAACACGTTACAGTTTACAAAGGGCCGTCACGGATCTTGTTTGATCAGCGACTCTAGGGGCCTGGAGGCCACCGCGATTAAGAGCCTGGGTTTTGGAGTCTCCCACTTCTAAGCTGCCTGACTCGGGGCAAGTTCCTTATTATCTCATCAGTAAAAGGGGAATGATAAACTCCTCAATTTGTTGGGAAGATTAAATGCCGTCATGTGAGGGAAGTGCTCAGGACGTGCCTGGCATAGGAAAAAAAATGCTCACTTTATTATCATTGTTCTTGGCGCGGATATGATGTGGATAAGGGTCATCTACAACCACCTTAATGAAAAGGCTGCAGCCTACAAGTTTATCTGTTTCTCACTATAACCTTTGAAGGTCATTCTGCCTGATCTCCCATCCCCATTCCAAGATGACCTCTATGGGAGACTGCACAGATTTGGGGGGGAAGGGGGAGAACTCTCAGGTTTGAGTCAACTTGCATTTGCAGATATTAAAATTCGAGTCAGATGTGACAGCAGACTTTCAGCCCTGTGTCTAGTTTAAATCCTCTCCCTTTCCTAGCTTGGGTTGACCCCACTCTTGGAAACCTGCTGTGACAGGGGAGATCCGTTCAGACTTTTATTCTCATTGTCCCACCTGCTGTCCCTGAGCGCTGCTAGTTCCAGTTCTTCTAGGGTTGGGGAGGGCAGGGTTGGACAGCTAAGCCACCCACAGGGTCTAGGGCCTGGCCTGACTGCTCTCTGAGTTGGTGGCTTGCACACGGTAAGGCTCGGCTGCCGGCTCTGTCTTCTGTATGGGGCCTTTGTGATTTCTTGGGAGGAGCTTCATGGGGACTGACATCTCCTGTCGTCTCCAGCTGACCTGGTCCCTACCCCCTCCTTGGTCCCCATAGTGGCTGCCGTCCCACCATGGAGACCCTAACTGTTGCAGTTATCACACCCCTGCAGGCAATATTAGAGGAGTCTTTCCCAGAGAGCCTTACTCTTCACTGGCATTCAAGAGGCCCATGCTGGGAGCCCTCCCCTGCCGGACTCCGGACGCATGGCTTTGTCATCGCTGTGTGGCCACAGGTAGCCCTTAACCCTTGCCTCATTTTCTCAGACCGCATGGAGATACCATGCACTACACTCTAGGGTACCTATGGGCAGCTCTCCGAGTGGTGCTCTCGAGGCTTAAAGTAGCGCTGGCGGAGGAGTGGGAAGCTTCCGTGGCAGTGGGAGATTATATGTAAATCATAGATGCCTAGCACGCTACAGTTTGCCGCACGAGCTCGGGGCTCCTTCTAGCACATTCAGCACGAGGTCCTGCAGCCCGTCTTAAAACAGTGCTGTCCCATAGACATGGACTGCAAACCGCACATCTCATCTGAAGCCTCTTTTAGCCACGTTAAATACATAAAAAGCAGATAAAATTAGTTTTAATAACATTTTATCTAAGCCATTCATCAACATGTAATCAATAAAAAAAATTATTACTGCCGTATTCCCTGCTGAATCTTTGACAGCTGAGTATTTTCTATTTACACGTGTCTCAGTGCAAGCACTCAGTAGCGATCGCAGGTACGCATGGGGCCGGTGGCAGCCGTACGGACGGGCCAGCATTAGACGGTGGAGGGAGGGGGCTGGTCCTCTGTTGTTCGCCGCCGTGAGGCCTCAGAACCAAGAGCTGAGCTAGGACCCGTACGGTGCATTCAGCCGGCACAGGGAGAACCAGGACTCAGATGCAGGTCTTCTAATGTACCTTTCAGTGTTCTGTCTGTTTGTTCTTTGCATCCCCGTGCCGTTCCAACAGATACTGCTGTGCTTGGTTCATGGGGATCTCCATGGTGGAAGGGGCTCGGGAGATCGCTGTGGACATCTGTGCAAGTTTGCGGAGGTCCTGGGGCCACCCCGCTGTGGCCAGTGGCGGTTTGGAGGCCGTCCCTGACCATCCGCTCGTGCTGGCCTGAGGGGGCCTGGGGGGAAGGGGGAGGCTCTGAGGTCCAACGGCTGATGTTTCCACAGTACGCACTGTTAGCCAGCAAGGAGCACGGCAGGTCTCCAGCGGTCACTGTTAAAAAGAGACAAGAAGCTATTCTGGGGTGTTGTGTCTTTGAAAAGGCCGTCCTCATCAGGAAGTCTGTGGCCCGGCTGGGCATCCCCATCTCCTGTCACGTCCACATTAGGGCAGGTTGCCTCATTCTCTGGACTTTGAACATTAAAAACAGTAAAGCTCAAATCTTCTCAAGAACTGGAAATCATTAAAGCATGTGTTCCCATCATAGAAAAGAACAAACAAAATCCAAAATATCACACCCCAGGAAGTGTCGGGGGTGGTGGGTCCCGGGACCGGTGGCTGACCCGGGAGCTGGACCCCAGCCCTCAGAGGCCTCTGAGCATTCCCCATCCTTTCAGATTCCACCCAGGAAGCTCCCGAAGAGGTTGCAGACCTCTAGAGACGCTCCCTGTTAACATCTGGTGTGTTCTTCCTTGCGCCGTCCACGTGCTCGATGCCCATGCGCCGGCACCGTGGGGGGTCGTCAGGAGTAAGTGCGCCCGTGTTATCAACTGTCCCTTGTCATTGACATTTGTCAGAAGCATCGTAAGAACCAAATCATGTTCCATTACGTTCTCCTGAATGTTAAGTTGTCTTCTGGGGTCTGAGGTGGCACCGAATCTGGAATGGTCTGAGGCCTGGAAAGGGCCTGGGCAGACCGAGGCCCTCTCCCAGACCTGCCTCTTCCCGGCTGGTGACCTTGGTCTCTGGGTCACTGGCTGAAATTCCGTTTGTCTCACTTTCTAAGTCTAGAAAATGAGAACAGTAATGTCTGCTTGACAGAGCCCTTCAGAGGCTTCCTGGACAAGTCTGTGTAAATTAACCAACACTATGATGGCCCGTAGTCAATACACAGTAAAGGTTCGTGCCTGTTTATCTTCCCTTCCCTCGGCTTTTCAGAGTTTTTTGCCATCAGCCCATTCTCCAGCACCCGCTGCATTTTTCTGGAACGATAGCACCCTATAAGGTACCTACGTGTGTTAAAGCTCGCATCTTCTCATTGCTCGGTGGGGACTTTCCAGGGACATATGCTTGCCAAGCCACGATGATTTCTGCACGGTGCGCTCAGAGCAGCTGCCCGTGACACATGATCCAGAGGAGACGTGGGAGCGTCTCAAGATGGAATAGTGGATTGCACTGGTCTAGCTCCTCACTCCCAGTAGGCAGGCCCCCGGGGAACAGAGGGTGAGGGGCTGAGCTGGGGGTGGGGTGTCCCCGGGTGTATCTGGTTGGCTAAGTTGAGTTTCCTTTTCGTCCTTCCTGTGCACGGTTCCTGCTGTTGGTGTAGCAATGGGGCTACAGGGAGAAGGGAGTCCGGTGAGTCCGTGCTTCTCACTGCCGGGCTTTTCTTCCCTTCTTCCTTCTCTCCGGGCACTTGGTTTAGCTGCTGACCTACTCAACAGGCGAGTACGCATTTTGCAACCTCTCTTCTGTTGTTTTGACAATGGGTGTGATCTGTCTATGGCGGCATCACTAATATCCCTATTGATGGCAGCTCTCGAAGCCAGAGGTAGGGATGAGGAGGGGGAAGCGCAAGTCTGTCTTCTGACCTAGAAACCACTTTTTGGTTCCATTGCAACCATCTTCCCCTCCCCCCATCTCTTCCTGACCTGGGGGGAGGGGTGGGGCAGAAAGGTCTGTTGGGTTCACACTCTGTGGGGTATCTTGTGTCATTAAACTTTGAGGTAAGGAGCCCCACGCCGCATGGCTCTATGTGATCTGGAACCCGGGCCTCCGGTGATGTTTTGTTTGTATACAATAAAGCACTATATTGGATTGGTACATGATAGGTACCCCTGGCTTGTAAAAATAAAATCAGATGAGAGGCGAGAGAAATGGGTTTCAAGTCACCGTGACATTTGCGTCCCTGCAGGGTGTCGAATCGGGCAGGCGCACCCCCCTCGCCCTGCTTTATGCTGTACTGCCACACAGTTTTAGTCACTGCGGCAAGGGTGGGGTGGTGAGCTCACTTAGCAAACATTTGCTGAGCACCTGCTTCTGCCAGGCCATGTGCCAGGGATGGCAAAGACAAAAAAACCCAGACCTGACTGCAGCCCTGAACATGCTTGCATCTCCGGGAGGGAGGGAGACATGAGGGGTTACATGCAGATAGGTGAGAAGGGCTAGAGGAGACCGAGTACCGGACACCAGCGTCTGCTCACGTGCCCGGTAGCCTCCCACAGGCTGACTCTGTAGGGATACCTTTAAGGGCGATGAGAAGCTTGTCAGGCAGAGCAGGTGGGCAGAGAGCTCAGTGCCCTCGAGGAAAGGGCGGGGGGGGGGGGTGGTCTCCGTCCACCAGGACCAGATCCTGGGGGCCTTGGAGAGAGATGGAGGCATGGGGGTGGGGGGAAAGGCAGAGGACAGTTCTGAAGGAACTTCCGGGGAACAAAGCAAGTCAGACAGCCCTAAGAGCTCTTTTGTTTTCACATAAAAACGACTTTTTAAATACGGCTACATTATGCTGAACCGACTTATGCTCTAGAAGGCTAGAGGCAACATCTCCCATTAGCTACTTCTCTGTTTCAGTTTAAGGAACGATCACAGTAGCCCTGGCAGTGAGTCTGCTCCTTCCTCTCCCTTCGAGTCTGCGCAGAGCTTAGTGCGAGAGCGCGGGGCTCTGACAGCCTCTGGGGTCACCAGCACCTCCGCTGTGAGCTGGGCAGCCTCCAGCGGCTCGTCCCCAGAGGAGAGGAAGCAGCAACACTCCGGAGTGAATGTCTCAGTCTCAATGAATAGAAAGATCAAGCCTTCGTGCCAGCTTCTCGAGGTACCTGGAGGCGTAAGGACGGACTCTAGAAGGCTCTTCCTCTGGGTATCCGATCTTTAATTAGGGGCTAACCCTGACCTGTTACTCAGCCCTTTTTATGCTACGGACAGCAGATGGGAAAATGTGAAAAAGAGAGTGGCCCTAAGTGACTTCCATTTCCATGAGTACTTCTGTAGCTCTAGTTTTGTCCTAGGGACTGTTGTAAGCAGTATAGACGTATTAACCGACTTAATCCTCTTAATAACCTTCGAAGCAAGTACTGTCCTAACCCTCCGCCCACAAGTGCAGAGACCGAGATCCAGAGAGGTCGGCTAACTTGCTCAAGGTCACACAGCCAGTACGAGGCAGGGCCATACTTTGAACCAGGCAGCGCGGGTCCAAGAATCTGGGCTTCTACCCCCAACAGTCAAATCTCTATACGGTCCCCCCGATCCAGACCCCCCCGCTTGCTTCAGACGTGGTTGCCGTGCAGTAATTGGGTCCTGGAATATTCCTTCTCATTTGAACCCGTTTGCCCTGAGTTCATCCCATGGCTGGCATGTTCCTGGCAACTCTATTTCTTACTTCCCAGACTGATCCCTCGGGGGCAAAAGCACTTGAGTCCTGGCCTCGCCATTTTGTTCTCCCTTCCAGTTCCTGGGATCTTGAACTGCAAGGGATTGATGGACTCGTGAATGAATGTCCAACTCCCGGGGCAGCCCACGCTCTTCCGCCCTCGGGGCCTGGGTGATATGCTCCTGTCTCACAGAGTGAGAACTTGCGGCAAACAAGGCTAACCCAGACAGTGCCCTGTGTGGCCAGCGAGAACCGTGGCCTTGCTGCTCACTCCATACCCTTGACTCTGGGGCTATTAATACGGCGACTTCCCCCCATCTCCACTGGGTACCATCTCAGGATGGTCTAACACGTCGTTACCCTCACTGGTTTTTGTGGGGCTTGGGTTTTTTGTTTTTTTTTCTCTTTTTTTTGGATGAGAGAAAAAATTACAATCATCATCATTTTTCTTTGCAAGGTCTTTAAAGAGCAAATAGAAAGATATTCAGAGCCCATATATATTTTCCTTCTCTAAGTGGTATTTATTTAAATGCAGATACCCTGGTTTCCCGTGTAGAGTCGCAAGCAATACCTTTCCATTTAAATGTTAATAGGACCGTAAACTTCAAAATCAAAATTTTCTGTGAGGGAGAACGGCTTTTTCTGGTTCTATTTAGTGGTTCCCCTTGCCTTTCCTCCTCCACCCTCCCTCATTATCCAGCCGCCTTTGCGCACCATTTCCACTGTGCTGAACTAAATGCTTTTCCTAAAAAGTTGAGAATGCACCTTTCTCGTTTCAAAACTTAGAATGTTAATCGTCTGGGTCCTGGAATACAGATGACGGGCTCCAACCCAAAAGGGTTCATGAGAAGATTTTTCTCTATCTCAGCTCTATCCCGGGCTCTTTCTAAGGGGATTTTTCTTAGGTCGACCCTGCATGGTATTCTAACAAGGTTTCAGATAGATGAGTTGGATTTTCTTTCTTCTCTAAAAAGGCAGGAAGAAATGGGGAATGAGATGGAAGGTGCATAAGTTCCTGGGTGCAGAGCCCTGCCGTGGGCGCGGTGAGCAGTCACAGAGGGAACCAGGCGGTCTCTTACCCCCGAGGAGAGGAAGTAGGCACACAGGGCAGTGCGGATGGGCAGGAATGGGGGCTGTCATTGGCACCGGGCCTGTCCACAGGCAGAGTGACACGCGGGATTCACTCAAGTGCAAACGGAAAACAACAAAGAGTTCAAGACAATGGAAACCACGTGTATTGCCTTTCAGCTCAGGTACAGTGAGCATCATTTCCTTTGCAAGGATCTCCCACGAGCATGTGAGATCCAGCTTCTTCTTCCCCTTCTTTTCTGTTCCCTTCGTTTTCTCATTATTTTTATCCCATTACACTGTGTGGGTTTTGTAAGCCTCCTTACATCTTTCCTTAGGAACATGATAGCGCTGGTAATACATAAATTAGAATCGATTTTATAGTATCAATTTCAGTGACTTTGACTCTATTTTAAGGGGTTAGTTTTGTTCTCCAGATGTTTTCAATAGACTCCTGTTCTGATTTCATGGACACAAAATACATTTTGTGTCTTGCCTCTCTGGGAATATTAATAATAACTTTGAATTATTGCCTCTTCTCTCTGCGGCTTGTTTCCTCAAGTTCTTTGGCCCCCCGTTACAGGCACTGGGTTGTCAGGGGGCGGGGCCAGATGCTGGGAAGGGCTGAATGGGGGGGGGTTGTCTATGGGACGCTCTACTGCAGAATGGTGGGAGGGGCTGCCTGTGGGACTCCCCCAGTGCTGGGTGCCTAGGTCTTTCCTCTCGTGCTGGTCATCGCTGGAAAGACTTCTCCTGGTTCCCAGGCTGGACGTCAGAGGCCAGGCAGCCAGCTTCCACTCGGGGGCTAGGGTCCCAAGGACAAGCCTTCAAGATTCTGTATGTGAACGGTCACTTAATGAACTACGGGGAATGAGCCTCGCTGAGCTTGTCAACCGCCAGTGCTAGGTGCCCCCCTCTACCCGCACTGGGGAGTCCCCCAGCATTGTGGAGTGGATGAGGGGATCTAGTTCCATCCCAGACAGCCGCCACCACATCCCGGATGCTCCTCCCCTCTGGGTAACTAACAGCCTGATCCAGAGGAACCGGCAGCTGCCGGGTCGCGAGCCTCCGGGCCACAGGGCGGTTGGTTTGCTGCTCGCCTGCCACCCACCGCGTCTAGTTTGGCTTTAGCCAAGCTCACTGTCCACCAGCTTTGCCGCTTCCGGTCCTGGGTTGTTCCCTGTCCTGTTTGCCCATCCTTGTGAATGCCTGTCCTTGAAAAAAAAAAAAAATCTCATAACAATTGTCCTCGGTGTATTTGGGAGGAAGAAATGCTCAATACATTCGTTCAATCTCCATGACAACCCAGTGGGTCCTTAACTGCGTTATTAATTTTATTTTCCCACACAACTCACTCTCCCTTTATGTCACTGGTTTGTCGATAAGTTGTTTAACTTCTTTGGATCTTGCTTTCCTTGTCCAGAAAATAGGACTATTTCTTGTCCTGTGTCCCTTGCAAGCTGTTGCTGCAGCTGCCTTAATTACTACAGAAGTCTGAGGACAAAACACCCAACCACGCGTGCATCACCCTGCAAAGTCGTAACAGGGTGACGGCAAAAGGCCTCCTGGTCAGTGAAAATATTTGGGTCTGACCCCTGGTCTTCATCCTGCTTTCCAGGTCAACAACTTAGCCCGGCCCTCAGCTTTTGCTGGCAGAGCGCCCCTAATCTGTGCTCGAGGGGCCACAGCCCCTCTCAGACCTGGGACACAGGTGACAGTTCCCTCTCTCAGAACTTTTGCAAGAGAAACTACCTTCTTCATGTCCCTACCTTTCTGCCTTTTCCTCGAAGCCCAAGACTTGGCTTCCTTCTTGCAACCATGATGGCCTTTCCGCGTCCTCCGATGGCATTTCCTTTTCCAGTCCAGCCCTGTTTGTCCATTCCAGGCCCAAGGGGACACACCTTATGGGACACATTGTCCACTTAATCCCCCAGGTAGTACCTTTGGTCCCGTGGATGGGCAGAGCCTGAGGACCAGGAAGGCTTCCCATGAGCAAGGCCAGGTGTGGCAGCAGGGTCGGGGTCGGGGGGCACGCGGGGAGGCGGTGCAGGGAGGGGTGCTTTGCGGCTTCAGCAGTGTTGTCTGTCTCCAGTATTGCCAAAGTGGCCAAGACGTTAGAAGCCCCTCATGCACCAAAAAGGAAACCGGTGGTCTCACAGGGGCCTAGGACAAAATTTCCTGATCTGTTGAAGGGGGATGTGAACCTACTTTACTCCAAACATACCCGGACCTCTCCTTCCCCACTCTCACCGTCTCCTTGCCCTTGACTGCAGCGGAGAGTGGACGAAGCGTTTCCAGGGATCAGCCCAAACGGACTCACGCGTCAAGGCGGGGTTTCTTCTCCACCAGGGAGGCAGCTCGGGCCTGGCTCCCTCGAAGGACTGTGGGTGGCCGTGAAGGAAGAAGGGCTGAGCAGGTGGCAGCAGAAGGAGCCAGGTGGGGCCACGGGGGCCGGCATGACCATGGCAGTCAGCTCCCAGGATAAGGGCCTGTGCACCTGGCCACACGGCCAGGCCTCCTCCTTTCAAGCTGGCCGTGGGCTCCTGAGCAGGGAAGCCAGGGGCCGGCCCGGAAGTGCGGCGCACGTCCGAGCGCCGGGATGGAGCGGCGCCTGTCCCAAGCTTCCTCCAACACATCGGAGGTCGTTGTCGCTTTCCCTGCCGTGTGGCATGATAATTAGGCAGCTCTGGCAGTTCCTGGAGGCGACTATAATGGGCGTTGCTTCTACCTGGCTGGGGCGGGCATTCCAGGCTGGGGAGGGGAGGACCGAGGAGAACAGCTAGAGCAGAAAGCTGGATGGATTCTGTGGATGCAGTCCGTGGCAGGAATCCGTGGATGGATTTCTGCCTCCGCCACAGGGTCCTGTCCTGCTTCCCATCCAGGCTGTTCTCCTTTGTCCCTCCCTCCCTATACCCCAGCCAGTTCCTCAGGTTGTGACTGTCGGGGACAGGGGTAGGGGCGGCTCCCAGCATCTCATCTTCTGTGGCAGGTCAGGGGAGAAGGCTGAGGCTTCTCTAGTCTGACTGTGCCAGGCTCTGTCATGGCTCCCAGGGGGGGTGACTGGAGTGGGAGAGGGACAGAGGGGATGGGACACCCTCATGGTGTGATGATGGTGTGCAGAAACCGGGCACTTTGCGGGGGATGCAAGATGATTGACCTGTGTCTCCCTGGGGAGTGGATGTAGTTTGTTCTCGGGTGCCTTCCCCTACACCCTCACTATCCCTCCCTCTTTGAGAGAGGGGAGTGCCCATGGGGTCCTTCAGGCTGCGCTGGCAACCCCCTGGGTGCAGAGGCTGGGCAGGTGGTTTCCTCCTATTTGGCCCCATTGCCGGGACTGGGGCTGGCGGATGGGCTCCACACGGACCAAAGAGATGGACAGGGAGCTGCAGGCCGGTGGGCGCTGGGACAGGGTGGAGGGAGTCAAGGACGAGCAGCTACGGTGTTATTCAGAAGGAGGTTGGAAGGCTGGATGCCAGGGAGGGCATGGGAGGCGGGTGGGGGCACGTACTGGAGGGCAGTGCAGAGAATCAAGGGCAAGGTGCTGAGGGAGAGAGGCTGAGCTGTGTGAGCAGCTGTGCCTTCTCCCTTCCACTGAAAATACTGCCTCTCCAGACAGCTCTTCTTCTGACCGTACCCACATTGGCTTTGTCCGGCGGAGTCAGTGAGGTGTGGAATGGGAAAAAGCCAGACCTAGAATGCTGAGCTGACCTGTGTCCTGGGAGCAGAAGAGGCCTGCCCAGGGGCTCCGTGTGAGAGCAGGTCGTGTGGCTCCCCAGCCTGCAGCCCCACATACAGGGAAAGCTGAGCCCCTGGGAGCTGGCTCGGAGGGGAAGGAACAAGACACCAGCAGCAGCTTCCTCCTCACTGGACCTCCTGGGGACCCCAGTCAACCCTGGAGGGAAGGGAGGGGGCTCCCGACAGGTGCAGCCAGCCCCCCAAGACCCCACCCTCCGCCCCAGGAGAGGTGGGTGATGACACAGGGACAACCAGGAGCCATACAGATCTGGGCTCGATACCCTGTTCTGCCACTTGCCACCTGTATGCCTATCAGCAGTTCAATCCATTTTCAAATAGGGATAAAGACAGTGCCCGTCCCCCTCCAACGGCTGAGCCAGATGCTCAGGAAGGACAGTGCTACACCTGGCACCAAGAAATGACAGCAATGATGATGACGATCTCTCCCTGTGCTTATGAACGCAGCTGTCCTGGCCCGCTTTCTGCACCCAAGGATAGCTACACCCGGGGGCTCTCTCCTCTACAAAGGGAGCTGGGTGATGCAAACCTGTCTGAGTAGCGTAGGTTGCCTTCCTACTCCCCACTTCTGCCCAGGGCCAGGATGCACCTTGACCCCGAGGTCTAGGTTCTGGAGCTAACCGCTGTGCCCCCTGCTTCCCCACAGATCTGCGCAGGATGACAGCTGGCTTCATGGGCATGGCGGTGGCCATCATCCTCTTCGGCTGGATCATCGGCGTGCTGGGCTGCTGCTGGGACCGGGGCCTTATGCAGTATGTGGCGGGGCTTCTCTTCCTCATGGGAGGTAAGGCCGCGGGCTCGGGGGACTCTTGGGGGGCAAAGGTCCTTGCTACGGGGGTTCTGGGAGAACGGCTAGGGGACACTCGTTCATTCATCAGACATGTTTTTGAGTTCCTCGTAGCTCTCTGTCACTGTGCCAGCTTCTGGGGTTGCAGAGGCTAATAAGATCTGGTCCTTCACTCTCGGGAGTCCGGCTGCCTGGTATGGGAAAGATGGTGTGGCCGTGGCACAGAGAGAGGATCAGACCCAGCAAAAGCACGAACTCAGAAAGTGGGAAGCTGGGCAGTTTTCTTTTCAAAAACTTATCCTCACCCTTGATGTATGGGTCCTCAGGGCTGCTGCCGTTTCGAAGTAAGGCGGTCTCAGGGTGGTAGGCAGGGCTGGACCTTCTCTCATGTCTGTCTCCCTTACTGTCTGCCAGTGTCACGGCCATGAACTGCTCCAGGGTCCCTATACAGGGTTATAGGTACAGAGAACTGTGTGGCTGGGCAGGAACAGGTTCCAGCCCACGGGAAGTCAAGTTGGTCAACGCTCTGTGTGTGCCTCTCTTCCCTGCGGTCTCGGCCAGAGCTTCAGCTCACCGTTGGGTCTGCTCCACAAGGAGAAGTGGGTTGATGCACCGCGGGGAGCTGGGTGGCGGGGAGCTGGGCTTGGACAGCGGGAATCGGTCGTACTTATGGGAAGAAAGGAAAGCGAGCCTTCCACCTGGAAACAATGTCCATTAGACTTCAGGCGCCGTGTGCTTATGGCCAGCTCAGGTCCCCTTTGTGAAGTGTCTGGGCAGAGATGGGAGGCAGAGGGGTGGGCCAGCCCGAGGAACGGCAGCCTCTGTCCCTCCGGGTGTACGAAGGGACGTCTGAGGGCCAGTGAGCCGGCGGCTGGGAGAATTGTCTTGGGGCTGGCCGGTTTGCCCTCATACCCTGACGCACAGCCGTCATGGGCCCGAGACTAGACGAGGCTTCCCAGGCTGACCGAGCCCTCCTCCCCAGGGAGTCAGATGTCCCTCGCCTGCGGTCATGAGGGAGCGAGGGGGGCTCTCTGGTGGCCCCTACAGCCCTCTTTCTGGCCTCCCTCAGACACAGGCCCACAAGACCTGCCCATCCTTTGTCCGTGGCCCATGTCCTCAGTAAAGCCAGGCTTGAGCTGGGCCCTGACCTCTGCACTCGACTTAAGGCAACGGTGGGGACCTTTCTGTTTCCACCTTCCAGTCAAAGTCTCCCTCAGACCCTGAAAGGCAAAAAGATAAGAGTGGAATGGCCCTGTTTGTGCCGAGCATTCCCTCTAAGACACTTTCGGAGATACAGAGACAGGCTCCCGTCAACGGGCTTTTCTGAGGCTCTAGGAAGGTCTCCCAGGAATCGCAGAAAAGCTGAGCAAACAGGCCTTGGGCAGAGCCGGAATCTTCGAGCTCTGGGAGCTGACACGCTTTCATCCCCGCCCTCTCGAGGTGTTTGCAGCTCCCCGCACGCGCGGCCCTCTCTCCGGGCCCCGAGCAAGGCTCACAGCCTGCCTGGGTGTTAAGTGTCCGGGACCTTTTGACCCCGACAGCTTCCTTCTGGGTGGCTCAAGTCCCCTTCCAGAGAGACTGAGGAAGAATGTGATCAGCCCATTGGTCCTCTCTGGCCGGATCACACACCATCGGGCAGGCCGTAAGCGGGCCAGAGCAGAGTGACAGTGGCTGGGCCCACAGCTGTGGCGGGGGGGGGGGGGGGGCGGGAGGAGGGGGCAGGGCTGGTGGTAGTGGTGGTGGTCAGGGGCCGTCTTGCTCACCTGGGACGGTGGGTGGGACTCTCTCGGGGGGTGGCGGAGGGGAGGGGGACTCTGGGGCTGAGGGTCTGAAAGCTTTGATTGATTCGGGATCGGAGGCCCCCACCCTTCGGGCTGCGTGAGTGGGTGCCTGGCTCCCCTATCCCTTCCTTCATGCTTCTCAGTCACCGCACACAGCCCGGTCACCGGAGGAGCTCTTAGAAATACTGATGTGAGCTGGGCCCTCGCCCCAGAGCGATCCTAGCAGGACTTCTGGGGTGATCGTCCGGAGCAAGAAGGGGCTGAGAGCCCGTGGAACAGCTGAACCGTAACGTTCTCTCCAGTGGTAAAATGTTAGTCTTCTAGGGGTGAACCAGTTGGCCAAGGCCTTTCGTGATTTGCTTGCTTTCTTCCCTCCGCTCTCCCACCTCGTAGGACTGTTTCTCCAAGCCCCCCCGCCGTGCAGCAAGAGATAGGCAAGCGCCGGTAAGAGGGCTTCGGTGATTACTATGCAGAAGTCCCCGAGCCCTGGTTCCTGAGGGGCTCAGCGAAATCTGCTTTCTAGGACATGCACTGTATTTTTTTTTTCTTAATGGCAAAATCAAAGTTCATGATAAAATGTTAGCATCAAGAAAAGCTTTGGAGAAGTTGCTGTTCTAAGAGCTGTTTCTTGCTGCTTGGGGCACTGTCCTGGTTGGAGTTAACCCCCTCCGTCCACCGTGAAGCTTTGTTACCTGTGTCCATAAGTGGAGTTCTGTCCTCCGAACAGAGGCTAGGGAGACAAGAGGTGTCCACATCCATCATGGCACCGTCAGGCCAGGCTCTAGCAGGAGGGGATCAAGGACGAAGCCACAAAGGGCTGATCTCTCGAACAGGGGTCTTTTTGGGAAGCTGAACCCCCGAAGGGTGGGAGAACACTTTCTTCCTCCTCAAGTTCATATCCTTTCCAATGAGGCCAGATACAGCCATGGGAGTAGTGCCCAGACCAGGTGCCCTCTGCTGACCCCGTGAATTGGGCTCACTTAGCTGCAGAGAGAGCTGACTCAGAAGCTGTCTTTCCCCCATGCCTGCTCAGCAGAGGGAGCCACTGAGAGGCCCAGGGGTCAACCCTGAAGGGATGCTTTGACCTCTAGAACCCCACGTGTCAGCACCGAACCCTCCCAGAACCTGACCAGTCCTTGACCTTTAGAAGTGAACCTTCTAGGGTTGGCCTGTTCCCATGCTCAGCATGTCCGCCACCAGCAACAGCCACCTCATGCCTAAGGCAAAGCATCATTTATACTACAGGTATTTATGGCAAAATGGGACAAAAAGGCCTCAGAGCCCAAGCTTTCGCCCAGATTGGCATTCCAGGCACCTGCACCCGGGCACAGACTGGGGCCCAAAGGATTAGACCTAAGCTTCCAGAACAGCTGGGGGGACCCACCGTGGCAGGGGCCCGGGGCTGGCCAGGCAAGGGCATGGCAAGAAGATGGGAGGCTATGCAAGCATGAAAAAGGTAAATTTGGAGTCCAGAGTCCAAGGATGGAATTTCACTTGCCACTGGTTGAATTTCACCAGGGCCAACACACAAAACCAAACACAAACCAGCAGAATGCTATGAACAGCCTCTTCTCTGTTCCACCGTGAAGGACGGCCCGCGCCGTGCACCACTCTGGTCCAGATTTAACCAGTGCCCAGGCCGAACAGGGTACGCTGTACCCTTGTGACATGACTAGCAACAGATTGTTTGATTAGCCGCCTTACACGGGGTGGCTTTGCTGGGCCAGGAGGCTGGGGGTGGTGGTGGGGGAGCCCGTTTCCCCCCTGGCAGGGCCTCCGGGAGCCAAGCTAGCCCAGACTGGCGCGGCACCAGCTGGGTGCAGGCAAGTGCCAGAGATTAGCATCTGGATGAGTCATTTCGGCACTCAGCAGGGCAGGAACGGATGACATGGGGGAGAGACAGTGCAGGATCGGGGGTGGGTGTGGAGCACGGGACCGCTGTGGTTACTTGTAGTTCTCTTGCTGGGGAACCTCCGAGCCCCCGCACGGATGCAGATCCTCAAGCTGAGTGTGAACGGCCGACCGCCGCCACTCCCCGCCGCCCACGCTCCTGGGGGACACCCATGACCTCTGCCACCACCCGGGTCACAGCTGACCCGGAGCCCCCTGTTTAGACGCCCCGACTGACTCCACTCCGGCACCCAGCCATCCGTCCTTCACAGTTAACGTATTTTTTTAACAACCGTAAGTGAGATAGGTCGCTCAACTGCTACCAGCCCTCCAGAGGCTTCTAGTAAGAGCACAGGTAAAACCCAAATTCTTTACCCTTTTTTTAGAGGCTGTCTTAGCCAGCTTGGGCTGCTATGACAAAATACCAGAGATCGGATGGCTTATAAGCAGCAGAAATGTATTTCTCCCCATTCCGGACGGGAAGTCTGAGCTCAGTACATGGGCTTGTGCAGCGTCTGGTGGGGGCTGCTCTCTGATGCTTTTATGAGGCCCTAACCCTAACCCTAACCGCTGATCCCAGTCACGAGGGCACCATCCTTGTGACTTAATCACCTCCTAAGGGCCCCTCTTCCTAAAACTGTCACCTTGGGGGTTAGAATCTCAGTACATGGGTCCTAGGCGTACCCAAACCCTCTGTCCTTAGTGGCATCACTGTGTAACCCGGCTCTTGCTACCCGCGCCACCCCCACCCCCCCCCCCCGCCTTGCTCTGCTGTCCTGACCCTGACATCCCTCCAACCACGCCGGCCACCCTTCCCACCTAGAGCGCACAAACCTTCCTGGCAAGGCCCTGGAGCCGGCTGTGCCTTTGTCCATAGGGCTCTCCCCCACAGGCCTCCTCTCGGGCTCCCTCCTCAGACTCACTCCCGCTTACAAGTCACCCCGAGAGAGGGCTTCCTGGACCACCCAAATCCATGAAGGCCCCCCATCACTCTCTACATCTTAATTAATTCAACCTGGTACAGCACACTCACCGCTTTCTGAAATGTGTGTTGTGTTTTGGTTTAGGTTTGTTTTTTTTTTTTTAAGCAGCTTAATTAAAGCTAATATTTATTATCTCACAGTTTCCATGGATCAGAATTCCAGACATAGCCTAACTGGGGTCTCTGCTCAAGGTCTCACAAAACGGCAGTCAAGCTGTCAGCCAGGGCTGGGGTCCCCTCCAAGCCTGGGGTCCTCTTCCAGGGTCACGATGTGGTCGGTGGTGTTCCGTTCCCTGCTCGCTGCACTCACGGAAGCTTGCATGTTTGGGGTCAGCAGGAGAGAGCCCCCGACTTCTTTCATCTCTGACCTTCAGATCTGCTTCTTTTTTTTTTTTTAAATCTATTTTTTAGATTTATAATTTTAGATTTACAGAAAAATGGAGCAGGTAGTACAGAGAGTTCCCTTGTTACCCTCTGCCCCTGCCCACAGGTTTCCCTCTCCTCAACATCTTCCGTTAACAGAGTCTGTGACAATTAATGAATCAATATTGATAGATTCTTAACACATGTGCATAGTTTTTCCGGTTCTCCTAGTTGATACCTGACATCCAGTGTTCTCTCTGTTCCACGCTCCTGTCCAAGATTGCACATACATCTAGTTGTCCTGTCCCCTGAGGCTCTGTGCGGCTATGGCCACTTCTCAGACTGTCCTTGTTTTTAATGACCTCCTCAGTTTTGAGGAGCACTGCTCGTCCATACTGCAGGATGCCCCTCTCCTGGACCTTGCCCGATTTCTTTTCTCATGATTAGGCTGGGTAGTGGGGTTGGGGAGGAAAACTGCTCAGGTAAAGTGTTATTTCGTCACACTGTGTTGGGGCACGTCCTGTCCACCTGTGGAGGAGGCTGTCCCTGATCACCTGGCTGAAACGGTGTGTGGGGCTTCTCTCCTGCAGAGTTACTCCGTTTTCCCTGACTCCATAATGTTCCCTGTGGAGGGATGTCACCAGGCACAGCACACGCCTGAGGGATGGGGACTTTGTCCTTCAGGATGGAGGATCTGCATAAGTTATTTGGAATTCTTCTGCAAGGGAGATTTGTCTCTTTCCCCTATTTATTAATTTATCTGATCATTTATTTATGTCAGTGTGGACTCGTGGCTATTTATTTTTTATTTTGGGTTATAATCCAATACTAGATTTGTTTTTTTACTCCAGTCCCAGCTTTGACCATGGGGTGCTCTGTCAGGTGGCCCTGTGCCCCTCTGACCTATTCTTATCCATGTGGACTTTGGGTTCTTGTTGCTGTTGTTATCTTTGGTTTGGTGTGTTTTGTTTTTGTTTTTGAGCTCTTGCTACTTTCTGACATCACAAGGGGCGCCAGTCTCCTCTTTTGTATTTCCTGCCATTTCTCCAAAGAGCCCTGGTTTTTATTGGAGAAGGGTGTATAGACACCAAAATCCGGGCACTAGGTGTTTCAGTGTCGTTAATATTCTGTACTTGTTCAGTGCCTCTCTACCCCCACTTAGATGTAAGCTCCATGAGCTCCAGAGGTGTCCCCCTAGTCAGGAACAGTGTCTGAACCCTCAAACACCTGTTGAATGCATGCATTGCAAACGTGAACTACGTGTCATAGAAGGTATTTTGTTTTGTCTCGATGGAACAGGTATCAAGAAAGTACCCTACCTTATCTTCTGTCCCTGGCCTGATCTTCTCCCCTTCAGTGGGATTCCTTATCCTCTTTCTCTCTTTATTTGAACAGTCCTAGGGTCTGTGTACTTCTGGTAGAAAATGTCTCAAATTGCCTTTGGAAGAAGGGTATGCATCACACAAGAATTCATGAAGACCTCCATCTTTAACAGGAGTTTAAGAGTGTTAGAAGTGGAAGGGACCTTAGAGACCATCCAGTTTGATGTCCCTATGTCTCCAGATCAGAGAGTGTGTCAGTTGTCCCAGGCCCTCCAGCTAGTGAGTGGCAGCCCTGGGGACAGAGCTGGCCTGTGACAGCAGCTCCTCCTGCCTCCTGGGCGTTCAGCTCTCCGGGCCACAGGCATATCTTCCCACACTGGCATGCCTCCAGTCTGTGCTCCTGGGCTGTTGCCAGGCCCAGAATTTCACTCCATTCCCTTTCCCCTCTTCCCTTCTCAAAGCACAAAGAGGCAGACGAAGGAGATCGTGGCCGGAATTGAGGGCACAGGTGGTAATGGGAAAAAGAAATCATTAAAAGTCCTTTTCCTCCCACCTGTGACCAGTGTGGCCTTTTCTCCCTTCCCAGTCAGGCAGGGGGAGTGAAGAGAAAGTCCTGAAGGAGCTTGAGCTATCAGATTGAGTGATTGCTGTGATTTGCAGACCGGTGATGCCAGATGTCGCCCCCTCCACCGGGCTCACCGGAGAGCAGCTCAGCTGTGCTCCGAACCTCCTGATACCCCTCTTCTGATGCACAGAAACCCTGACAAAGGCCCAGCCATTCCGAGAATGTATAAGCCCAAAATGGAAAGTCTGAGGCAATAGGCGTTGGTCTGGGGGACTCTTTCCGTTAGGCAGTGAAGTGATTTTAGGGATGCCCACCAAGCGGAATAAGATCTAGGGTTGCCTTCAGCCTCTCCCCACGGTCACTCCTACCGCCAGCACTACTTACAAGCACAGCTAGGACTGCATTTCTATCTGTCCTGGAGGCACCGTGCCTTCCACTTCATGACTGTGGTCATTACTTCGTGATTCATGGGTAAGAAGAGGGAGCCCACGTAAGTGAGATATTCTGAGTTGGAGGAGAGGATAAATCAGTAACTCAGTGACTTACCACAGTGCAAAGCTTATAAAACCCTCAGTAAATGGTAGCTGTTACTGATATATTTATGCCCTAAGTAAGTCTCTTCTAGCAGGCAGAGAAGTTTCTATAACTTACCGTGACCAAACAAGGGCATAAAACCCATCTATTGACCCTGCTGAACTGCTCTTATAGGTTCGTGGGAGATTTCACTAGAACATCCCAACTCTCCTCTTGGCTTTTTGTTAAACAACCTTTCTTGCAAAACCCCGAGCAGAGATTCAGAAAGAACTTCATACCCTGGAATATTCCTGTCTCGCCTCTCCGAAGGTGCTTGTTTGAATATTTATTAGCATTGGAAAATTACATTAAAAACAAAGACATTTGGGAGAGGAGACACATTGCCAGGAGGACTGAGAAGCAACATGCACCCTTCCCTAATGTGGGACGAGGGGCCGGGTCAGTCACGCCAGCAAGCCAGACCGCCGGAAGGCTTCGTTTTCACCTGCAGAGCTGGAGCTCATCGAAAGGAGTTGAGCCCTTTCCGCCCTTCAGGACCTGCCTCCATTACAGATTTGCACTTTAGAGGAGAAGAGGAAGCAGCCTTGGTCCGGGACACCCAAATCTTGTCAGTGAGGGCTGTCTCCCAGTGCCTGTAACTTGCCCACCCAACGCTCAGCAAAGCCACAGTGCTGCATGCTCCCCAGAACAGGGGTGGAGGGGGTGCTCTGTCACTAAATGTCCAGAGGGAAATGCTAAGACAGAAAGCAGACCCTACAAGGAGGTGGAGAGGAGGGTGGATGGGCCACGAGTCACCCTCCATTCCTTGCCACCTCACTGGAGCTTGACGTCCTCGTTCAGGAGCTAGAATCCTCCAACTAAAAGGGGGAGTTACGGTTTTACCGCTAAGAGCTAGTCCAGGACCAAAGGAGCCGTGTGACTCAAAGTTACTTAACTACCTTGTATACACTCCTTCAATTTTCTCATCTACAAAGAGGACTAATAATAGTACCTTCCAGAAATATGGTTGTGAGAATTATAGAGTTAACTCATGTGAAGGGCTTAGGACAATGCTTAGCATTGTTCTCAAGAAAGTTTTAGGTATTATTTCAGCTTCTTCTTTGTGAAAGCAACCATCTTCAGTGACACTCCGCTCTCAGCAGCCCCAAACCATCGCTAGCAACACCACGCCAAGACCTTGTCACGGGATGAGAAAGATAAAGTTGCTTGAGCAGATCAGGTCTCTCTGGCTAATCACCACCCTCCTTATCCATTCATTCAATAACTCGTCATTGCTTATCAAGCGCCAGACACTGTTGAAGCACTTGGGCTAGAGTGGGGAAGAGGCCAGAGTGCTCACGAAGCTTACACTCTTGTTGGCGCGACAGATAAGCGACAAATAACCCAGTACCGTAAACACCTGATACGCTGCCAGTGACGGGAGCTGTGGAGAAGAAAGCTGGAGGGGCGGTAGAGAGTGATGGGGCACTGCCACACGTGAGGGGCAGTGGGTAGGCAGAAGGCCTCGCGGGTGGCCACAGCTGAACAGAGCCTTCCCCTGAAGGCTTGCATTGAGTAGAAGTCTTCCTGGGAAGACCTCGCAGGATCAGTCCTTGGAAAAGGAACAGCGGGCACAAGGGACCTGGGACGGGAATGAGCCTATGGGTTCTGGGGAAATTGAGCAAGAGGACAGGAACAGAATAACTTGGAGATATTTCGCAAAACAGAGCATCCATAAGACCTTGGAGACCATGATGAGGGTTTGACTGACTGAGGTGAGGTGGCCTCGTCTCTCGCCCTGGCCTCCTTCTATCTATTTCACAGATTGCCCTGGGGTTCTTGCCTGGGTGATCGCTCGATAGGCTGTGGCATTCGCTCATCAGTGATCTGGCTTCCTTCTGGGGTGCTGGGAGCTGGAGCTTCTTCTGCTTCCCATGGCAGTTCCTACGAGTGGGGGCCTGGTCCCTGTGCCCCAGCGTGGCCGGGTCAGGTCGGGGGACTGTCACGTGCCCCTGAGAATGGTGCATTGCCGCACACCCGGGAGCATCCTTCCCCTCCTGCCAGGACCAGCTACGTCGTTTGTGGGGCCCAATGCAAGATGAGAACCTGGGACCCCTTCTTTAAACATTAAGACTTTCAAGATGGTGACAGCAGCGCATGAGAGCAGGCACACATGCTTCATGCCCGTGAAGCCAGCTCTGCCTCCATCACGCACACGCTTTGATCCCAGGCCGTGGCAACCTCTCACTGTGGGGGCTCCGGAGGGCCTGAGAAATCAGGTCTTCCCTCTTTCTGCTCCCCATTCCTCTTTGCCCTAACTTGGGCCTAGTCTGCTGTGCTTAAAATCACCCCTTGTCCCTGATGACCAAGTAATGGCATAGACATGCATTCCCCTTTCCTTAGCTCAAAAGCGGATGCCCCCAACATTGCCCACGTGACCTGCGAACAAGACAAAGCTGAGTTTGTTGCTTACTGCAGTCGGGGAGAACAGCCCCTTGCAAAACTGGCAGGGTCCCAGAGCAGGACCGTAAGATCCAGGTCGACGGAGAATTAGAAATGTGCTTTCAGGCCTTTATTTCAGTGCAGGTGTTTGATTGAGATTGGTTGAGAATACTGATGCTGTCTAGGATTGAAGGAAACAGCAGGATTTGGGGAAATCTTCGAGCACACACTTTCGATGTTTTCGGTGCAAGCTGATGGATCTTTTGTGAAGCTCCTGTAATGAACAACCAAAACCACTCAACACAGGCAGGACGGACCTAGAAGTGTAAGGAGACAAGGGAAAAGCAGAGCTGGGTCCCTCCAGACGCTAAGGCATGGTTTTGGGTCAGTGTCTAGGCCGAGTGTGGGCTGGGTGACTGGAGTCTCGGGATGAGTGGGTCTCCACAGCCTGGTGCCTTCCTGGCTTGCCTGCCTCTGCCAGCACAGATGTGTCTGAATTTTCCAGGGAATAGAGTCGAGAGTCAGGCCAGGACCCTGTCTTTCCTGGGGTAGAAATAACATCGCTGTACCGAACTGGGGTCCTTGCTTGGAGACAGTGGATTATTGGCAAGGGTGGGATGGGGGAAGGGCAGGCAGGAGAAGAGAGAGCGCGCAGGCGCCTGAAAGGCCATCTCCATTACTGGGGGTGGGGGGGGCGTGGGGGGGGTGGGGAAGGGTTGTTGAGAAAGAACAGATTTCTCCAACAGCCTTTTCAGTGGAAACAGACCCAGAATGTGATAGTGACTTCACAGTGCTTGATTGCCATGGAAACTGAGGTAATTTCTAAAGCAGCTTCAAAAGCTTCCGTCCCTCTGGCTCTTCTAGGATGTTCTTATAGAGGTGTGCAAGCTTCAGAGAAAGGGAACTTGTCAGGCAAGCCTCTGGCTCTTGAAATGAGTCATAAATCAAAGAAAAATGCTCGTTCCTGAAATAAACGGAGAGACCCCTACTAGTGGGTATAAAAGCGGCTCCTGGGGAAACAAAATGGAGAAGTAGCTATAAATGAGCAGGAATTTCCTCTCTCCTGCCCTGGGGGGCTAAGGACAGGTGAGAAGTGGCCTCAGAAATAGCCAAACCCGAGGAAGGGAGGCGGGGAGCTCTCCCCCACCACAAAGCATCTTATCACCCTCACTACTTAGGTGACTGAGATGCAGATGTGAACACAACAGTTAGGGCCCCTGCTCCCTCTGGGCACCCGAAAGCTGGCTTCAACTGGCCTGAGTTGTCGAGCTGGGGAGCAGGGCCAGGCCACCCCCACAGCGTACAGGCAGGACACCTCCAAGCCCAGGGCAGCACACCTGTGCCTCACTGCCGTGATGCTGGGGGTGGGCAGGAGCTTGGCACCGGGAGAGCTGAATGAGGGGCTGGTGACAGCCTTGAAGGCCTGGTGGGTTCCAGTGGGAGAATGATTCCGGGAAGACCCTAAAGCATTACTCTGGAGAAGGCTTATAAAGATGGGCCCAGAGAGGTAAAGGAATTCTGCTCTGGGGGACATACCTTTTCAACCTAACAGACCTCGGGCTTTGGGGACAGGTGAGTAATGGTGTGTGTGCATTTTTATCCCCCAGTATAAAATGGAGAACGAGTGCCTGTGAAGCTGTTCTATCTCCTTCACATTCTAAAGATCTCCTGATTTCAAATATACTTTCCTATTATCAGATCATGTCTCATACCACGAGTCTTGATTTGGAAAAAACTCTCTATCTATAGAAGCCATCAGAAGATTAAGGATATCCAAGATGTGTCTGTGAAAGAGGCCCGCCCGTCGCCACTCCAGGATACCATTAGATCCGACTCAGTGCACATTAGTCACTAAAGACACAACCAGTGCCCACTCAGTCGAAGAGAAAACCCAGTGCCTTGGAGTTGCTCACTGTCTCCCAGAAGAATCAGACCCCCAGGGGCGCCTGGGTAGCTCAGTGGGTTAAGCCTCTGACTTCAGCTCAGGTCGTGATTCCAGGGTCCTGGGATCGAGCCCCGCATCGGGCTCTCTGCTCAGCGGGGAGCCTGCTTCCCCCTCCCTCTCTCTCTGCCTGCCTCTCTGCCTACGTGTGATCTCTGTCTATCAAATAAATAAATAAAATCTTAAAAAAAAAAAAAAAAGAATCAGACCCCTAGACCCATTAGTGTGGTAAAAGAGCAGCTTTCCTTTTAAGGACTGATACCTTGAATAGGCAAAAGAATGCAAACAAAAGAATTCTGGGTCTGAGTTTTCAGCAGGAAAGAGGACAGAAAGGGGATCCGTTGTGACTTGGGTAACAGTTCAGAGACCTCCAAAGGAGGGGAAAGGTGCCCCGTGGACCTTCGAACCCCCTGTAGGAGGCCCGCCCCCATGGGAGAGGGGAGCGGGAGAGGAGGCTCACAGTTGGGACCTTCTGTGCTGTATCCGTGGTGGGTGTTGTTCACACATCAACGCTTTCATCCTCCCCTCAGCCCTCATTTTGTAGAACACGAGCTAGGCCCAGGGAACCACAAAACAAGCAGTTATGTAAACGCGCCCCAAGCCTACATTTACGCCCAGACCAGACCGGTCCTCCTCACCCCCCACGGGGTAAGGGGCAGCAGGTGTTCGTTTGGGAAGCAGGGCAAGAGGCAGAGGGGTAGAGGGGCCAAGAAGGGAGTCACTTCTGCTACCAGAGTGTCAACAGTAGCAGTAAGTCCAGACGTGGTGGAGGTCAGGCACGAGCTGCCTTCTAGGATTGTGCGAAGCCCTCACTGAGAAGTGAGCCGTGCGCAGCGCTGTCTGGCATGTCATGAGCCTTTCCTGCGTGTTTGTTCCTCTGCTCAGTTTGTCACTGGCTCTTACCTTCTCTGTGGTTCCCAGCCCTTGCTGCCAAGTTCACCGTCACGTGGTTCCCAGACCCAGGATTCCGACTCCAGTCTATTTGACTCCGAAGCCCAGGTCTGTGCTAATCATGCGGTGCTCTCTCCCCAATAAAAATAAAGTTGTGGACGTATTTATGAACCTCGAGCCACTCATGACCTGATCCGGTGAGAGACGACCCCACTCAGACCTTACATCATGGGGGATGAAGACTGTTTGTTCCTGGGGGTGGCAGAAGAGAGAAGGCTGCTTCTGTTGAAGGGAGGTTCCCCAGAGAAATAGGAAAATGAGCGTCTTTGGCTAAAAGCCTTACCTTTTCGTGGGCTCTAGACAGGAAGACAAAGCTTGGGGTTCAGGGAACAAAAAGAATAATCTTAATACTTCTATAGCCCCGCCACCAGCCCCCATGTCTTGACGTCTGGTGTCTGTTCCCACCACGTCTCAGAAGCTCCTTTCTTGCGGACCTACTTCCTCCTGGCTGTTCCGCCTGTCGCCTGGCCTCGAGCCAACGCTTCCCGACCTCGCATGGATTTACCTGTTTCTCAGACTCTCATCTCTTGTCTTCCGTGACAGCATGCTCATGATTGTGCCTTTCTTCTGTGCCTTTTCTGTTTCCTTTGCTCTTTGCTTTATCTGCAAATGTGGCCTTCGATGCTCTTTTTTCCTTTCTCCCTGCAAACATGTCTCCTTGTCACCAGTATCTACTCTCACAGTGACAGTGACCTCTGCGTGGATGAGTCTGGAACGGCTTTGGAATGGCCTTTTCTGAGCTCTAGCCTCATGTTTTTAACTGTTCTCTGGAGCCACAAACATGCCGTGAACTAGACTCGTGCTTTCTCGGTAGATGGTACGTGTCTGCTTTATGTTTATGGCGTCCGTGCGAGGCACTGGTTTCCTGTGGGTGCCTGACAAATGTCAGCTTCTGTCCTTTCCCGTCTCCCCATGAAATGAGCTGCTTTTCTTGCCTTCCTCAGCACAGGAGTCTGCCAGTCACCTCTGAGTCATTGTTCACTTCTCCAGTGTCACCCATAGCTTAGCCAACGGTCAGCGTCTGCCAATATCTCCGTTGCCGTATTCTTTGTGGCTCTCTCACTCATGTCCATGCCCTGAGCGCCGCTGGGGCCCTGAGTACGACACTAGTGTTGGCCAGTCATTTAGCCCTGGGTGGATATCTGTGTCTCCAAACTCTGAGCCCCCATTTTCTCCTAGAACTGAGGGAGTGCTGCCTACCCCATCTGGTTTTTGCGTGGATAGAATGAAAGGATTCGCAGGAAAAGCATCCAGCAGAGGATACATATCACATAGATGTTCCTCTCCTGACTTTCCACTTAATTCAACCTTTACACCGTTCTGTCTTTCTAAAACACACCTCCTGCCATGTCATTTCTTTGATGAAAATATTCTGGGGTTCCATGTGGCTTATCGAGTAAAGGTCAGTGTCGCCAGCCTGGAGTTTGACTTGGGCCACAGTCTCACCCCGGACTCACCTCCAGCCACATGTCGTGTGCCCCCCACACACCACCTGCCGTTGCCTGCCTCTGGGCCACCCTGCTCGGCCTGACGAAGGCCTCTGCTTCCTCAAGCCTCAGCATCTTCTAGAAACCTTTTGAACCAGCTTAACTAAAACCAGACTCTGCCTCTGAACGCAGACATCGCTTTGTACCATCTTGATGGCACTTAACCTCCTTGCGAATATCTCCTGGAGCAGAACTTGAGATCATTTCCTATGTCCCCTCTGGTAGCAGGGGGGCCTCTTCCTTGCCGGCTCCTGCGGGGGTCAGTTTGCCCCCTCTTTATTTTAAACCTTATTATGGTTTCTGGTAACCTCGACTTACTGGACTTGGGTCTTTTCTGCCAAAGTAACATAAATTAAAGTCAGGACCCTCTTCCTCTCACAGTCTTCCAAATATTTGAAGACTGCTGTATACTACTTCTTAATTATCTGCTCTACAGACTTAAGTGCAACTCACTACACATTGATTGAGTGCCTACTGCATGCTAGGCATGGTGCTAGCGCCCAGGGTACACAGATAAACATGCCCCTGTCCTTAAGGGCCACCCGGGCAGTGGTGGAGGCAGAGCGGTGGGTGCCATGACGGGGCTGTGGGTGCCCAAAGAAAGAGGACCTTTCTGAGCCAGGAACTGTGGCGCAGCCTCAGGGGAGGCTAGAGATTGAGGCTAAAGGAAGAATCAAGTCAACGTGACCTTACTGTTGCCCTCAACGGGCTTTTACGCCATCAGTCATCTGAACCTGCACCGAGACCAAGAGTTGGCCACTATCTAGAAGCAATACGCCAAGACTTTCTTTACTCGTTCTGGTTTAGGATTTCACATGCCATTCATAATTTCCATTTTTATATTCTTCTGTGTAACTAAATTCTGTCGTAAATGAAGCAATAAAGAGTCCTTTTTATCTAAGAAAAAATGCTTAAGCAGCTTTATGTGGAGGTAAAATGTAAACCTAGTATGCTATTTGACCCCCTAATTTTGGTCCTGCGTAGGGAGGAATGGGAGTAGCTGTGTCCTTCCCACTGCTCTCCCTAACAAAACCTAGGAACTTAAAGATTCCACCATACTTCCAGGATACAGTATAGTTCAGGAAAATACCCCCTGTGGCTTAGCTCGCAACATTGTCAGACAAGTTCAATTGTCATCACGTTTCCAGAAGCCTGTGGGTCCAGTTTCTAACAGTGCCCGAGTTAGCATGGCCAAGGGTGCGTTGGACAGTTCTCTCCTGATCTCAGCATTCCCATCAAGGCCTGTAAAGCTGGAAACCTCTCTCTCCAGGAGGACACGCCACCTTTGAAGACTCCATTTCCCAAGGGAGAAGAGGGGACTGACTTCTCTGGTGAGGTTGGCCAAGAGGCTGAGCTCATGGGGCTTCACACCATTTGGGTCCTCTGCCCTCTCTGCTTCTCCACACGGGCAGCCTTCCCAGGTTGAGGCGTCAGGGTCAGGCTGGCGTCAGGAGGCCTGTTTGTCTTTCTTTTCTGGGCCCACCAGTGTGAGTCAACATTTGAGGGTGAGTGTACCTGCTTTGCAAACCTGAATGTTCCCTCCCTCTGGCAATTCATCCTAAAATGTCAGCCGGGGGAAAGTATGGGTGCCCTTGAATGTGGCCAAGGGTCAAGCCACAGTTACTGTGCTAGCCTTATCAGTAATAGAGCTGACGTGTTTTTGCCCCATCGGCCTCCTTCCTGTGATTGTTTACTCACTAGAGTATGAGTTCAGAAAGCCAAGATGAGTAATTATCATCCCCCAAATCTCCAAGAGAAGAGAGGGGTGAAAAGAGGTGCCCAGGTTGAGACCCATTGATAAGCCAGGAGGAGCTGGTGGGAGGAGAGGATCCCTTCCATGGGCTGGGGTCTACACTGAGGTCCTGGGGGTCCTATTCTGGCCACCAGCTTACTCTGTCCACTGGGTTCAGCTTCTGGCCCACTGGGAAGCTACAAAGAAAGTTAATGCTGTGATCTTGATTCATTTCCTTTCTCAACCTCCCCACCCTACATGTACTAGGAGAATCCTGTTCCTCCACAGGAGCTCACCCCTCTCCATGGCACAAATAAGGAGTGACCCTGTGTACACGTTATGAAAAGTCTTCCAAGTTCTCTGAAGAATTCAGCTGTGAGAGTTTTATTACCTAAGCCATGAGTCTCAGTGGTTCCCAGAAGCTCCTTGGGGCCACCTTTGGTCACTACAGACTCTTCTCCCAATGTCATCATCTAATTGATAGGTCTTATCGAAGCACTGCTGCGTACAGGACCCTGCTGGGGAAGAAGAAGGCTTCTCTGCTTATAATGCTTACAGTCCAGCCCCAGAGACAATCCGCATGCACGAGAAATGAGAGCCAACACAACGAGCGGCAAAGGCGTGAATATGAATCCTGGCTCCTGTACTTGCTAGCTGTGTGACCTTGGGTTGTCTCCTTAACCTCTCTGTGCCTCATGTTCCCTAGCCAAACCTCATAAACTTGCTTGGAGGATTAAAAGATCTAAGTAAAGCACTTGCAACATTGCCTGCCATGTCATAAATACTACATATCACTGTTTGATCTGTATAAAACTATATGTGTTCTGTGACCCAGCGATGAGGTGACATCATCTCAGAGAAAGACCAGCCCAAGCTAACAAATGTGCCAGGCATATGGAGACATAAACCAAACCAGGTGGCAGGCTTGTTTGATCTTCTGGCTACCACCCCAAGCCTCTTCCTCTCCTAATTAACATGGCATTGGCTCAGATCAGATAGGGTAGAAGCCTGAGAGATTTCTTTCAGGAGCCAATTTCTTCCAGACACTTAAACAGCTGGGCCCCCATCCTTCCACATTTAAAATCAAGGCAATTTAGAGCAGAGCCTCATATGCACACTGATGTCAACTAATGACATCTAATGGTCTCATCCAGCAGCCCCTCTGTGCATGTCGGGAGGTGAGAATCAGTGTCTTCTCTCCAGGTGGCTCATGTTTGACAAAATGACTGGCAGCCTGTCCTAGAGCAGTTCAGAAAGAATGGAACCGTCTTACCCCCACACCTAGAGTCAGGGCATCACTTAACTGGAAGGACCATAAAGATCTGGTCCTTCTCTCTGTATATTGTATGGTTGAGGGATCACAGCCAAAGAGAGGAGGTGCTCTTCCCATGTCATGGGCAGGGATGGGACCAGAACTCAGATTTTCTGATTCTTGGTGGAGTTCTCTTTACACTCTGAACATCTCCGTTGGCTGGAGTTCTCCTACCCAGAAGCGGGTAGAGCTGCCTTAGTGTCCCTCTGGGCCAGGAGAGCTTTAGACAGTGTAAGGATAGGTCTACCTGTGCTTGGCTTCCTGCTGGCCCTTGGTGGTGGTGGTGGGGATGATGTGGCTTGTAAAATCCTTAGGAAGGTCAATGACCAGAGCAACCACGAAGCTGTAGTATCAGAGATGATCGGCAGGAGGGTTAGAATTACTTCCAAGCCTTGTCCTGAGCAAGAAACCCAGGACAAGATTGCCCCCCACCCTATAGATTCTCCACATTTGCTCTGGGGACCATTGTCATCCACCAGAAAGGGTTGGCCTAGAAAGTGAAGGAGAGAAAAGAGAGGCAGAGGCAGGAAGATGGCATGCGCTAAGTGGCTTTACTCTTGGAAGCTCACTGTTCACAGCTTGAGAATGTTCCTTTCTGCACAGCTGTAGATGCCACTCTCAGTTTAGTTAGGAAGCCAGTTGGATCCCACCAACTCTCAGCTCTGAACCAAGACCCAGATGGATAGGAAGCTCCAAAGATTCACGTTGAGAAAGATGTGCTGCTGTACTCTTGGTTCATTGTCTTCTGGGACTCTCACGTGTACATAGATGCCTGCCATATGGAAAGCTCGTAGCTCACCACGGACCACTCATCTCTGATTTTCCCAACTTTTTGCACCAAGAAGCATGGAATATCTCAGGGCAGGTGGGCAAAAGTGGTGTGGGCCAGGGGTGGCTTTTTCTGGGGAATTTTTTTAATGGGGGCAGTGGGAAGAAGTATAATGGATAGTTCTCGGATGCTTCTACAATCAAATAGTCTAGGTTTTATGGCAAAATCAGGTATTTGCTCTGTTGTGGATGCTTTGGAGAATTATTTAACTGGAGATGACTATGTGGATTATATCATGTATGTTCCATGCTGCACGTATACACACACGTATGCGATCACATCTTCAGGAGGTACAGAAGTTACAACCCCTGACATTTGGTTTGAGTCTGAATGAACCCTTGGGATCTCAGAATGGTTTCCCCACGAGAAAGAATGGTGGTAGTGTTTTAACCAAAAAAGGAGACTGGGTAGACTAAAAATGATAAAAAAAAAAAAAAAAAAAAAGTAGCTCTCACAGTCCACTGTATAGTAGGGGTTGAATGAATGAGTGTGGAAGAACGCTAGGTGCTGCCCCCGTATGCCAGAGGAACCAGGGCACAAGCTCAGTGGCACCTCGGAAAGGTCCCCGACTCCTGTTTTATGGCGATTCCCCACACCGCCGTTGGGGCTGCTTCCTTTCGCCCACCCTGGTTGACCCACAGGCTTACAAGCTTCTCCGACAATGCCGTCATGGAACCCCTGCTGGGGTTGCTCTAACCTCTCTGAGCCCGAGGATAAGTTCGGTTACTGGGGTGGGGGAGGGGGGATCTGTCTCAGGATGTACTCTGAGCTCTTCCAAATCCCGTGGTTCTGGTTCCACAAAGTCCACAGAGTTGAGAGTCCTGAGTGAGCCCTTCCTCTGGTTTCTGTGGAGAGCAATCGCTTCCTGGTATGGCATTGACCTTGGGGCGGAGCCGGGGAGGGGGCAGGTGGAGTGGGTGATGGAGAGGAGAAGCGCAACTTCATTTCTTTCTTGTCCTCCAGAACAATTGTCCTCACCCTCACTTAAAGCCTTCCATTTCTAATATTATACCTTACGTATAGAAAGCAATTTTAACTTCTGTAAGCCTTTTTACATGTATTATCGCTTTTCAGAATAATCCTGCAGAGAGGTATTATTCCAATGCAGAATTTCGGTGAATATAAAAATGCTTCCTAAAACCCAAGGTGCCCAAGGAAACATGGGTAGGTGTGCACCTGCGTGGGCGCACATGCACACACGGGCAGGTGCACAAACCCCTCAGCGATCACAGAACGGTTTAGGAGGAGGAAAAGGGTGGGAGGACCAGGCATGGTATCAACTTCATTACCCTCTAGGTTTCAAAGCCCATAGTTTCACCTGAAAGCCCGATAGCCTAGAAGTCCATTTCTTCTAGTGACTTTCTGGAGCAATCTAACTGAACATGAACTAAAACAGAACAGGAAGCATCCCTGTACCTGTCAGGTCACCTGCATAAAAGCTTTATGGATCCAGAAAAAATTATGAATAATCTTGAGCTGGGCATACTCAAGGAAGGCTTCTTGAGAGATGAGACTTGGCTTAGACCATCGAGTCTAGCTACATGGATTCTGCGTAGACCGGGTGGAGGATGGAAATGTCCAATTCCAGTCAAGGACACCAGGCACAGTTTCTTTTGGCCTTAGTAAATTCCCATCACAAAAGGCACTTGAACACCACTAGTGCCCTCTTCCATTTGCTCAGTCCTTGAGATGTTTGCACAAGTTTGCGAAGGCTCTGTCTTTGGTGGAAAGGCCACAGAGCCGTGGATGTTGGGATCAAATCTAAATCTTTACCCAAAGAATAAATAGATTGATGGGCATTGAGTGGGAAGTAAGCATAGATACATTGGTAAGGAAGACTAGCTGGGGAAAAAAAACCCAGAAGGTGCCCAGTAGCTATTGCTTTCTATAGCTATGTTTGTTTTTTTATTTTTGGGAATGTAATCATCTTATTTATTTATTTATTTATTTATTTATTTATTTATTTTTCGTTTTTATTGTGTCGTGTTAGTCACCATACAATAGTTTTTGATGTTGTGTTCCAAGATTCATTGTTTACATATAACACCCAGTGCTCCATGCAACATGTGCCCTCCTTCATACCCACCACCAGACTCACCCATCCCCCCACCCCTCTCCCCTCTCTAAAACCCTCAGTTTGTTTCTCGGAGTCCACAGTCTCGTGGTCCGTCTCCCCCTCCAGTTACCCCCCTTCACTTTTCCTTTCCTCCTCCTACTGTCCTCCATGTTATTCCTTATGCTCCACAAGTAAGTGAAACCATATGATAACTGACTTTCTCTGCTTGGCTTATTTCACTCAGCATAATCTCCTCCAGTCCTGTCCATGTTGATACAAAAGTTGGGTATTCCTCCTTTCTGATAGCTGAGTAATATTCCATTGTATGTATGGACCACGTCTTCTTTATCCATTTGTCTGTTGAAGGGCATCTCGGCTCCTTCCGCGGTTTGGTGATTGTGGCTATGAGCACTGGTGTGCATATGGCCCTTGTTTTCACTGCATGGCTATGTTTGGATACCTGGTTTAGCTACAGCGTGGCTGTGAGGTCTGGAAACCAAGATGGTCTTATTTTATCGTGGATTGGAATGTTATGGAAATAAGCCATTTATTATGTATTCACCTGTTGCATTAGATTGCTAGGGCTGCCACAACAAAAAAACCATAGACTGGGTGGCTCAAACAAGAGAAATTTATTATCCCATGCTTCCGGAGGCTGGAAGTCCAAGATCAAGGTGTCATTGGGGTTGTCTCCTCTGAGGCCTCTTTCTCGGCTTGCAGACGGGCCACCCTCTTGCTGCCTCTTCCCTTGGCCTTGCCTCTGCACTCAGCTGTCTGGTGTCTCATTGTATGTCCTTATCTCCTCTTCTTGGAAGGACACCGGTCTGTTTGGATTAGGGACCCCCCTAACAGCCTCGTTTTCACCCTGTTAGCTCTGCAACAGACCTGTGTCATACACGGGCACACTCTGAGGCACAGGGGTTAGGGCTGCACTATAGGAAGTTCGAGGACCCAATTCGGTTCCTGACATCAGTGCTTCCAGATTTGCCCAGCACCCTGTAGATACGTGAAAACAAAGGCATAAGGTTCCCGGTTCTAGGTCGGGAATCTGGAAGTGTTGTCTAGAGAACCGATGCCGGGCTGTACGCGTGGGTCAGTCCCTTTCAGTGCCTGAGCTGGGGATGTTGCATTCGGGGCACAAGCATGCGCAGACATAGAGCAGCCCTGTGGCACATAGACGCAACGTCGGGAACACACACACTGCTTCCCCGGGGGTGGGGCTGGGGGGCGGCACTCCCGCAGTGTCTCTGCCTAGAGCGTTTGCAGAGTTCGCAGAATGATGGATGATTTTGTCCAAACTCGGGGCGCCATGCCTTGCAGGGTGTTCTCCGGAGCCTGTCACCGCTCCCCGCCTCAGCCCAGCAAACCCCTAAGGCACCTTGGATTTGAAAGCCCGTGCGGCCCGCCTGTCGGCCACTGCTGATGCAATGGTGTATAATTCAACAGTAATTTGTATTCCGTGCAGGTCTGAGCAAAGCTATAAAGTGCTCTTGAGAGCTCAATGCTGCCGAGGCATCTAATCTCTGCAGAGGAAGGGCTTGGTAGACATCAGCTTCCTGGGATGCAGACGCCGGCGCTGGAGGAGGAGGGATCCTCTTTCTGTTTGCCGATCTGCTTCTTTATGGTTTTAAAGATCGGAGAGGGGCTCGCGGGGGAGTGGCTGAGGGAGGACTTGGGCTGCTGCTCAGATGTCCCGACCCCTGATGACCCCTGACACACACGCCCACAGGGGCACGGCTGCCGCCACCGCTCTGCAGCAGGCTGGTGGATCTGGGTCTGAACGGAGGCCCTTTGGCCACGAAGCAACAAGGGAACGGACGTGCGAGGTCTAGGGATACACAGACGTCCCTTCTCATTCCTGGGAGAAGATGGATTTCCTGCCCTAGAAGCCTGCAGAAATGATACTCCAGTGACATTTCGGGCACCACTTGGTCACATAAGGGATGGGTATTTGGGAAAGTGCCTGTGCACACAATATCTGACTGCCCTGAGTTCCTGCGAGAACCTTCTCGAGGGCCTTGGTTTCCTGGCGGATGGCTTCTTGAATTAGGAAGAGCATCTCTGCTGCCAAATCTGAGGCCTCAGTGTTGATGCTGTTTCTACGCAGGGTCCATCCACATGGCTTCTCTGACAATCCCTGAAGGGGGCAGAGACACGTGTCCCTCCCGAGCCTGCCCCCGCCCCCCCCAACCCCGGGTGTGCTCATCCAGCAGCAGCCACACGGGAGGCCCTGCTCACACCTCACATACCTGCCGTCCATGCTCAGGAGTGGGCTGAGCAGGGGGTTAACACCAGAACTCTGAATCCTGCCTCTAAAATTATTGAACTTCAAGGTGGGACTGGGGTGGGACCGTTATTGGGCTGCTAGCAGATTAAGTGCACCTTGGTGACATCTCAGGGTGGCAGAAGGGTTAGCTGCCCCCAGAACTGTGCAACCCCAGCCTGGCAGGTCTCCACATGAGCAACACATTCCAGGCATCCGTGTGCCCCTCCTCACCGGGTGAGGGCACGATGGTTAATTTAATTTACAAGCAGGGATCTGTCAGTCCCTCTGGCAGTACCACCAGTGGGGGCCAGAGTGGAGGGAAGGACATGAAGGAACCTGCAGGGGTCACTGATCTGTCCCCCGTAGCCCAGGACTTTCCAGATTCAGGATGAAAATCCCACGTTCCAGGGCCACACTCCCATCCCCACCGCCAACTCCCAGGCAAACGGGGATGGATGGTCCCCCTACCAGGGAGGCAAGATGTTGAAAGAATAAAGAAATCAGGAGCTTAAGGGAATTGGGGTTTATGGGGAAAGCGCTGGAAACCTGTGTTTAGCCAGGGATATACCCTGACCATTCTGTGTTGCTGGGGAGTTGGGGACACGTAATTACATAGCATAGGAGATCACGTCACATAATGTCACATAGTCTGGTGACGTAATGACGTAGTGGGGGCATCTCCAGCCAGACAAGAGGGTGAGGTTACCCAGAGTGTGTTACATGGGATGAGAGCTTGGGGACCTCAAGTCTGCGAAGAAGAAAGGAGAGTGAGAAGCCCGCGCAGGAGATGCGGTGGGACAGAGAGGTGGCACAGAGCGCGGATCAAGGGGCAGCTCGGAAGCCGAGGGAGGAGATAGCAAGCAGGGGGAGGTCATCAAATGGCGGAGAAACTGAAAGTCGGGGAGGGTTGGTCGGGGCGATGGGAAACTGGAACCTAATATTTGGCAACCTGGGAAGTGCTAATTAGGGATGGCAGCGATGAGGAGGAGGTGGATGGGGAAGCTGTGCGCGGTGTTGGAGCGGGAGCTGGCAGGCCGGCGTGGAAACTGTCTCCCCTCCCACCCCCGCTCGAGCCTCAGCTGTGCCTGCAGCGGAGGGGCTGGGTGATGGGGCAGGCAGCAGCCCGGGAGCCCTGCAGGCCCTGGCCTCTTCCAGCCAGGGGCACAGATGGGTGTGACCAGGGTGGGGCTGTGGGTTGCAGGGTGACCGCACGGTCGTGAGTCCCGAAGAGCTTCGGGGGGGAACGCCATCGAAGGAGGCAGGTGGTGTGTCTGAACACCCAGAAGGAAGCATTATATTTGCTTAGTTCCTTCCACCCGTGGGCCATCCTTCCCCTCCTGGGTGGGGCTCACAAACAGGGACACTAGAGGGGCCTGGAGGCCACTCGGAGCCGGAGGATCTCACCGCCCAGGCTGTCTGTCTGCGGCTACATGGGGTGGTGCCGTCTCTTCTCGCTGGACTTGCTGGGCTCCGAGTCCCTGCGATTGAGGGTCCTGGCACAGAGGGGCCGTTCGATTTCACTCGTCCTCCCAGCCAGCTGGCTGGTGGGGGCTGGCTGCCTGGAGGCCGGGGCTGAGCCGAAGTCTGAGGCCCCTTCCAGGACCAGCGGCACTGAGAGCTGAGACTGATTAGGGTTTTCTGCCAAAGGCGTAGACTTGCAACCAAGGGAGCAGCCGTCAGCCTTTGCCGTCCAAAGCTTAGGCCCTGTAATGGCGAACCTTGAGGTCCCCTTGCGAACGGACAAGCCCGGTGCTTTTCAAAACTGTTGAAATCACTGGGCTCCTTTCTTCAAATGAAATTTCACACGGACACAGATCAAAGCAGGGCTATTCTGGCCAAAGAGAAGAGAGAGGGCTGGAGCGTCTTCTCCCTCCACCAGGGACAGCTCCTGAGACAACAGCTGGAAAGCCACTGGGGAGGCACTCTGGGAGGATGACATTTGAGGAGTCAAGGTGAGAATGAGGCCAGATAGGGAGGCAGGGTCCACTCGGGTAAGGAGTGTGGGTCTCGTTCTGAGTGTGATGGGAGGGTTGTAAGCAGGGGAGAGAATTCTGATCTGATTAAATTTTTAAAAAATATCGCTGGCTACTCTGTGGGGGCAAGAACAGAAGGCAGGTTAGCAGGGACTTGTTACAGCAGCTCATGTGGGACACTGGGCTGGGCTGGAACGGTGAGCATCTGGGAACCTAGAGGCACAGGGATGGTGGTGCGTGGGTGTGCCTTCTCATCTCTGCATAGAGACCTGCGGTGGGGGATGGGTGTTGAGGGTGAAGGAGGGATGCTCCCCGGACCCGGGGAGGACCCCTTCTGTATACTACCTTGGGGATCCTGTTCATCCTTTAGAACCCTCTTTCCCTTGGGCAACCTGCCCTGGCCCAGCCTGTCTTGTCAGAGGGTTGACACTTAGCATCTATCCTTCCTCCTTTTCCCTATGACTGCTGGTTGTGGGAGGGCCCTGCCCGCCCCCTGCTCCGTCCCAGTCTGGTGCTCCTTTCACTCTACCCTCAACTCTTCATTTATATATGTATGTCTCATGGGCCTAACAAGATGGTAAGCTTTTTTTAAAAAAATCTTTTTATTTCAGGGCGCCTGGGTGGCTCAGATGGTTAAGCGTCTGCCTTCGGCTCAGGTCATGATCCCAGGGTCCTGGGATCGAGCCCCACATTGGGCTCCCTGCTCCTTGGGAAGTCTGCTTCTCCCTCTATCTCTGCCTCTCTCTGTATGTCTCTTATGAATAAATAAGATAAAAAATACATTCTTAAAAAATATTTTAATTTTACATTTAATTCAAGATTCTTAAGAGCGGGGATTATATCTTACTCTCCTTTTTATTTTCCTAGCATCTAGTGTAAACCCAGAAGTCCCATAAATACTGGCTGATGAACTGTTTTGTGTCATGGAGCCACTGTTCTGTGTCACAGGGATTTCCCCCCTCTCCTCCCCACACCAGACCTGACGTCACTTCGGCAGGACAGCCATACGGGGGCTGTCCCTGCCTCCCTGGCCTGGATTACACCTGCCACTTCTCACAGTCAGGTCTGGAGCTCACAGCAGAGCCTTGCTCCGGGAGGGGAGTTGGGGGAGAGCTTGGGGCAGAGCTCTTTTCCCTTAACTGCTAGACTCTGACAATGGTTAGTCTTGGAGTCTGATTGGAATTAGGCCCAAAGCCCAAGCCATGGGGGGAGTTACTAAGAACAGGTGACTGTGCATTGTTCCTGGGACCCTCACATAGGTCTCAGTATGTGCTCGTGGAGAATAACATGACGGATCCTGAACTGGCCGCAGAGGCTGCAGCCTGCTGCTGCCGGGAACGGAGGACCTCACACTGTACTCTGGGCGAATGAGAGGAGGCCACTGTCCTTCAGCTGAGAGACGGTTTCCACAGAGGCTCTCAGCATCTGTGTTAGTTCCCCCCCAGAGAGGCCCGGAGAGCTGTGGTGGCGGCAACGGGTGGGGGGCGTTCTGTACCCTACACACCCCAGTTAGTCACCAGCTTACAGGTCTGAGAGTTGAGTTCCTCACCTGAGCAAACTCTGTCAGGCGGGGTCCTCGCCCACCTCTGTCGCCCATCATCTCCGCTCTCTGGGACTCTCACCAAAATCCGTGGGGAGGCGGGCTGTCAGAGGGTGCTGCTGAAGAACAGTGGTAACACGTGTCCGTCAGTCCATTTCTCGGGGATCCACCACGTGCCTGCATAGATCTGTGTGTGTCTCTCTCTCTTTTTTTTTTTTAAGATTTATTTAAAAGAGGGACAGTGAGCACGAGCAGGGGGAGGGGCAGAGGCAGCAGAAGAGAGAGAGAATCCCAAGCAGACTCCATGCTGAGCGTGGAACCCAACATGGGGCTGGACACTAAAACCCTGAGTTCACGACCTGAGCCAAAATCAAGAGCCAGCCACTGCACTGACTGAGCCACCCAGGCACCCCTGCCTATTTTATTTCTAATTATTAATACACATTTTCAAGTTTGAATTGATAAGTGCAGAAGTCTGTATATGGATCGGTCCTCGATCGTAACAGAAAACAGCAGCGTTATGTGGAAACTAACAGCATATGGCCCAGCTCTTCCCTCTTAGTCACACACAACTTCCGAACAAGGAGCTTGGATGACTGGCTCAAAGGGCCAGCTTTCGGGAGAGCCCCAGTTTTCCCCCATTGAGGGGGAATATTGACAAGAGCTAACAAACAGAAATTTTACAAGGTTCCAAAGTCACAGGGCAACCGTCAGGAAGTTAAGGCAGGAAGATCATCCCCAATTAATACCACTAACCTAACACAACAAGATGTATGCTATCAACAAGACGGGCCATTTCCCGTTGGTAATTAGGTCCACATGGACCTCATCTCTTTTACTCTCGATTAAATCACGCCTTTTCTGTCCTGTCCCCTCTACTTGCAGAGCACACCATTAAAGTGGTAGAGAGCGAGCTTTTGCAGCTAGGGGCAACTTGGGAAGATCAAAAGTTCTGGGGGTCGACTTTCACCCCCAGAACAAATCACTGGATTTAATCAGGAGGATAGAGCAGCTTTGGATGGGAAGAAATGTCTCCATTTTTTTAAAAGCAAAACTTACTGGAGAGCAAAGAAGCCGTGATTGCTTCACGCTATTCTCCTCTCTCTGAATATTGCCAGATATCGATCTCGTTTGCAGGTGGCTCGTACCTGGGTCTTCTCATCTTTCCTACTCAAGAGAATTGAAAATGCTGTCAACCTTACTTCTCTCTGTCTTCTTCTCTCTCTCTCTCTCTCCCTCCCTCTCCTCCCCGATCTTCCTCTCCCTCACCCCAACCTGTGTTCCCTCGCTCGCCCTCCAGGAACCTTCTGCATCATTTCACTGTGCACCTGTGTGGCCGGAATCAACTTCGAGCTGTCACGCTACCCGCGCTACCTGTATGGACTCCCCGATGACATCAGCCACGGCTACGGATGGTCCATGTTCTGTGCGTGGGGGGGCCTGGGCCTCACACTCATCTCGGGGTTCTTCTGTACCTTGGCCCCTTCTGTCCAACCTGTCCCGAGGACCAACTGCCCTAAATCCAGACCCGAGAACGGGACAGTGTGCTAAAAAACAAACCCATACCTATATATATATATATATAAATATATATATAATATACATATATAAAACAAAACTAACTCAAGAGGATGCCATCAGGCACCCACGTCTCGCCGGACTTTGTGTCACCTCATCCCTGGGATGGGGAAAGCACTCCCGTCACGTGGCTCTTCCATCCCTTGTTGACTCTTGGCTCCGTGGTTTCTTGAAGACAGAACGAGCATCACCCCCCCCGTGGTAGCATCCTGAGTCCCGTCCCCCACGAGGATGGGGTGGTGGGCCGGGAAGGGACATGTCGCCAGGGGTCCGAAGCAGCCCGGATGTAGAGAAGGAGATGCCGTCCATCGGGCCGGCAGGGAGGCACCACCCCAGCACCGACCGTATCGCAGAGAAACAAAGCCCGTCGTTCATAGAAGGTAACCAGATCTTGGAGGCCATGTGTAGAACCACTTCTCCGGATCTTCCTGTTCGGATTCCCTTCCTGGCCCACCAGCGACACACAAGAAGTGCAAGAGAAAACAGACCGAGAAGGACACGTTTCTCTTTGCTGCCAAACTTTCGGACCAAGTTTTAGAGGTGGGAAGGCGGCGAGAGCAGCATGCTGAGAGGCAAGGTCCTCGTCGATAAAAGGACACTTCCGTGGATGATCAGAAAACCCAGTCTTACCCCCAGCTGCCTTACACCAGTCAAACAAGAGGCCGCCCTGCCCCTGCCCCTGACCCCACCTTCCGTCCTGCACGGGCAGACTGGAGCCTTGGAGTAACGCTGTGATGTGTGCGTGTGCGTGCGTGTGTGTGCGTGTGAGACGACTTCTGGTGGTTTCCTTTTCTCCTTTACACCTTTTAAAGTGGAAATACTGCATCATGACTGTTGTCTCCATCCTTTGTGGTGGTTTCGCGGCCCGGGGCAGAGGCCCGAGACCAAGGGAGAATAACGAAGGGGCAAGCCAACGCGGGTGCCCGTTCCGTAGTTTCAGATCCCTGGAGTGTGTGCGTGTGGTGGACGTTCTCTGAGCGTGGGGTTTTAGCGTTTGTGTTGCATTTTTCTATTATTTGTTGTGTGCAGCTGAAATTCCCCGAGGGCAGAACCGAGAACCAACCCACTGGGTCTCAGAGGGCCCTGTGGTCCTTCACGTCACAGTTCTGGGATGCCGCAGGATTTAGTCCTCTAAATCTGGAAGTTCAAGACAAAGCTGGGCACAAAAGCCATGAGAGAAGAGAGGGAGCACGGTTCAGGCGGGAGAAGGAACGTTTCCTCTGTGGCTGTTGTACAAGTATGTATACCAAACCAAACCAGACCTTCACTCCCCATCGTGGAAGCTGTCCTTTGTCACTGGACATCTACCCCTCTCCTAGGGGCGACCTCTGTACAGATGAAAGGAAATGGGTCACGTGCAGAGAGAGCATCTCCATGTGCCATGGGCTCGAGTTTGTATGATACTGTGTAAATTAATGGAGAACTCTTGACTCTTCCCATGTTCTTCCTTTTCCTCTTGATATTCAAGGCCATGCATCCCCAAATAGCCGTCTTAGTGGCTAGCCCCCAGACAGGGGTGGCAGAAGTCCCGCCCAGTGTCTCAGGCTCGTTTGAGCAAACTGGCCCTGCAGGTGTTGGCGAACCACGAAGCCAGCCAGAGTCATGGAAGCTGTAGGGACGAGCATCCGCTGGGAAGAGTGGGCAGGAGCAGCTGACAGTCCCCTTGGAGACCCCGCGGGGGCTGTGCAGCCCTGGGGAGGCAAAGAGCGAATCCCCGAGCTGCACAGTCACGGGGCAGCCATGTAGCTGAGAAATCAGTTGCTTCAGAACTAAGTGTGCTTCGGGCACTTTGCCAACAACAACTCAACAGCCTTCCTTTCCTTCCCATGCAAGCACCTGTTTCATCTACCTGTCTTCTGATCGATCTTCCTATCAGTCCCACCTTTCCTCACCTGCTAACCACCTCTCCCTCTTCTATCCACCAGGCGATGAGTCCTACCTGTCTCCTCATCTGCTGTGTGTGCGTACGTGTGTGCGTGTATGTATGTGTGTGTGTGTGTGTGTGTGTGTGTAATTCACATCCAGATAGGACATCCCACGTGCATGAATGGCCTGAATGTGGGTCTCTATATATGTGTAGCTCTCTGGTGCATTTTCTGTGTGTTTGTATCAATATAACCCGGACGTGGGTGTGGGTTTACGACTCAAGGCTTCCTTCCCGGCGGCGCTGGTCAGCTTCTGCCGAAGGTCTCCTGTGTGCGTGCCCCTTGTATGGGTGTGCTGAGAGATGAGGGTGGGATACGGAGCAGAAAATGCTATTACCTTCCGATTGGGCTTCTAAGGATTTTTAAAATAAGGTATTTATTCTATGAGAAGAGAAACCATTTTCAAGAAAAGCCAATTTTTCTATTGTATACGAAATTTTAAAACACTTTTTTCTTGAAAGGTTGGATTTCCCCCTTTGAGGCATACAAGGGCTTGAGAAACAGTGAGAAGCATCCCACACTGAGAGGCCTCGTATCTTTCTTCCAAGTGTCTTGAGTGGGCTCTGCCCAGCAGGGAGAGACAGGTGTCCACGAGCATCTGTTTGGGGACAGAGGGCTTGTCTGCGACCAGACCCAAACTCCAGCTGTTTCCCAGCAGGAAAACAGGGGAAGAATTTCTAAAGGGAGCAACTTGCTATCATTCAAACTTTTCTTAAGTAGCCCTGTTTGAAGATACTGCCTCACTGCCCTGTGACTATTTATACCTTCTTTTTTTAACCCCATGCTTGCCATAAATGGGTCAGCCACTCTTTCCAGCTCCTCATCTTTATGATCGACCCTTAATACTGCTTATTGTGCCCCTTCAAAACCTTCCTGAAATATTAAGAGATGCCTAAGAAAGAAGCCAACCACTTGGCTTACCTCACCATCAGGAGAGCAGGAGCATTGAGCTATGGCTTTGATAGTGAGGCCGGACAGGAACAGATCCCCTCTGAGGTCTGATTCTGCCTGGGGCCAGTGAAGGGCCTGAGCCAGTGGTCAGTATGGAAGCCCCGTACGGAGGGCAAGTCCTTGCCCGGCTGAACTCGATCCCTCCAACACAGGGATCCAGGTTAAGACCTTACCCCCGCCTCCCCCCAACCTGAAGCGATGGCCTGGCTGAGGAAGAAGGAAGGGAGCAGGGCGGGAGAAGGAAGAGGGAGCCTCTGCCAACTTCACCTCAAAGTAGAACCCAACCCTTGGATAGGATTGAGGGTTAGCAGCCTCAGTGAAGCCCCAGCCCTGACCCCGGGTCAAGTTCAAATTCCTTACAGGTGTGCATGCAAGGTCCCTGATCTTGGATGTATTTTGAGCTCCATGTGAGTCCGCCTTAAGCATGGGGCTCATTTCAGCTTTCATTTCCCTCCTTACCCTATGAGATCGGGGATTTAGGAAAGTGGAATGTCCACTTGGAAAGAGGTCCTATTTCTTTCTCCCCATTTTGGGAGCTTTGTTTCCTCCACATTTCCTGTTCCTCTCCCTCCACTCATTTCCACTTTGCTTCTGCATTAACTTAAAATAGCTGATCAGTTAAAAGAGTTCAGGCCTCTGTCTCCAGAGGGGCTCCTCCTCTCTCTCCAGGCAGCCCCCCTTCCTCATCTGTTGTGGCTGTAGGCTCCAAAAGGAGGTCAGCAGCTTCCGGGCATGGAAACATTACAAATAAAAAATTCAAATGTGCCTGTTCCAGCTTCTATCCTTCTGAAAGCCTCGGCCTTTGAATAACTACATCCTTTCAGCTTCAGGGATCACAAAGTCAGGAAGACTCACCACCTCCACCAAATCAAGACAGAGCCTTCCTTGATCACATGTCCATACGCAGCACCCGGAGCCCATTCTGGCATCTTCTCTTGTTGGGGGCGAGTGGTTCCACCTAACAGTGCTTGCCTCTCTTTTGATGAGGGAAGACACATTATCCTGGAACTCTTGAGTACGGGCCCTACCTCGTAACAGTCCTCCACAGTCATGAGAAGAGGTCTACAGTGAACCAGCGTAGTTGCTCTGATTGAATGGGGGATGAACTTAGGTCCCTAAAACTGCCCACCTCAGTCAGACTCCGCATAGTGAAATCAGGTACCTGGAGGCATTGACTCTGGCTTATTCTGGGAGCATTAATTACCTGGTTTTCAAGTGTCTGAGGGGAAAGAGTGGGAACAAATACATCCTGGTCATCTTTGGTGTGGTTTGTGCGGGTCGCTTGGTTGATTCTCGCGGCTAAAGGGAAGCTGCCTTTCCTGAAAATATTCCTCCTGCTCAGGGGTCAACCATCCCAGCGGACAAATCAAGCCCTTTGAAGGGAACTATGATGAGTCATAGGGAGAGGTGATTTCCCCATATTTAGAAATCACTGGTGCATCCCAGCCGGGTTGCCCGCTCTGCTGTCTTCTAGGTGGTATCCGACAGAGTAAGGGGACAGGCTTTTAAACAAGCCCACGGGAGTTGATAGACACAAAAGCTTCTGGTGTCTCTCAAAGCAGTCAGCTTGGTGGGCTGTGTCTGCACTCTTCCCATTGATGCCTCCATGGTGCAAAATGTTTCTTAAACATTATTGTTAGTCCCTAGACTACATTATTATTGGCTCTCGGATTACTTTTTCTGAATAATAGAAAACTGTAGAAAATTAGAAAAATAAAGTACAAAAAAAAAAAAAAGACTAAAGGATTGTTTATAATTCCATCACTCAGGGGCATCCTGATGGTCAACAGCCCCAACAACTTCCACAGTCAGTTGTTGTCTTGGGCTGGAAGTCGGGTCTAGGAGTAGAGTCCCAGACCGCAGAACCACACTGGTCTTCATGGACTTGACCATGACCCTGTGTTCATAGCAGAAGGAGCACAGGGCTCTGAGCCCCCAAAGACCACAAAGAGACTTTTTGAAAAGTCCAGTGCCAGAGCATAGGGATGGGCAGAATGGAATGAAGAGATTCCTACTTTGGGATTTTTTTTTTCCTTTTCTCTTTTTTTTTTTTTTTTGAGTGTTATCTCAATCTAATGGTAGGTGTAAGAGCACAGAAGCCAGAGTAACTCACTCACTAAGCTATGCTCTATAGCACAGCTACTGTAAAGTCCATTTCAGCTCTGCACTAAAATGATTGGTGACTCTGGGTGCTGGGTCTTCTCCATACTTGAACTTCCTCATCCACAAAATGAGGATAGTGATAACACTTTACCTCATGGTATGTTAAGGGTGGCAAAGAAATTGCAAAGTGATTTGCAAACATGATGTGTCACATGAATTCTGCACCAGTCAAATGACCCTGCAGCAGCAGAGGCCCTGGCCATGTGGAATCTTCCGTGGGGTGTCTGGGCCTCACCGCTGAAAGGACAAGTGAGAGTGAGCAGTCACCTTGGCCGCCAAACAGGACTGTCCCTATCCAGCTTCAGCACGTGGGATTCTCTTCTATCATTTGGGTCCCTCACAGAGGTTGGCTCCTTAATTTACCCATCTCAGGCTTCCTTCCTTTGGTCCAAAGCCAATTTTGCAAAGGGCACTCTTAATCCTTCTTGATTATTCCCAGAGGTCATGGCATGAATAAACCATATGAAGCAAATAGCATATATGATCTAAAACAGTTAACTATTAAACAAGGGTCAATGCCTTTCTTTTTTTCTTTCCTGCAAACACTGATTTGTAGCTGTACGTGCCCTCCTGGTGGGAGCAGATCAGGCTCTGAAACATTCTAATGGTCTTTTAAGTTTAAGATGGGAACAAGTTTCAAAGAGCTGGTATCTTCTATCTCTTATCAGTTGGTGACGCAGATGGCTTCATCAAAAGCATATGGGTTCTCATCGGAAGTCCTTTGGGTGGTGCATTCACTAGGAGATGTTCTGGGTGTAATCCTGTTGGGGGAAAACTGAACCCTAGGTTCTGGACAAGAACGTATTTCTAAAAGGGTCTGCATGCTTTCTGCTTTGCCGAGGATCCCGTTTCAATGTGTCGATGAGACCTTCTCTGAGGGAAGTCCAAGTCCTTTGCTCACTGTAGGGATAGAGCCTGACCAGGAATGGGGGGACTACCCAACTATAGGAGGTGTTGTTGACTATTGAAAATAGGGTGTAAGCATGTGGGGTGCACAGCAGTAGCTCAGACCTGGCCTCACTTTGACAGATGCTGACTTCAGTAATTGCAATCTCGTTCTTCATTTCCAAGGATGGGGCGTACTCCTTGCGGAGCTCTCTGTGTCCCTCTCTCCCATCTCCCATGATTCCCTCTGGCCAAACCTTTCCCCTCCTTGGTCACCTGGAGACCCTGTTGAGCCTGAATGTGTCGGTGTGTCTGTGTCGTTGTGGATGTAATGGTGCCTTTCCCGTAAGGAGCTCTCACTATTCTCAGACTCCTTTCCCGCTTCCACCCATGGTGTGACTGTTGTAGATCCAAGACTATGTGTAAAAATGTACAAATAAAAGTGGAAAATGAAAATAAGGGAGGGAGTTGAGGCTGAACAAATGCATTGATGTAGCTCTCAGTTTTTGGAGGACTTACGTAGACTGCCCTAAAATCCTGACTCCGGGTGGGATTGGAAGGGAGGGAAGCTATTGGCACAGGAGTTTGTTGTGTGTGTGTTAGGTTTTTTTGTTTTATTTAATTTTTTTCTGGTTGTTTCTCTGACAGTCACTAGTGTCTGCCTGGGACCCTCTGTTCTACAGCTTTTTGCCTTTAAAGTAAAAATATATTTTCCAGGAAGTAAAAGCAAGTCATCAAAGTCTGAAGGGTGAAGGTCATCGTGAAAGTCAACACAAAGACCTGATCCTGGGTTCCTGTTCGTAGCTTTGTCACTGGCTCACTCGGGGCCTCAGGCGAGTCTCGTTACCTCACTGTCTCTCTGTGTCCTCTCAGCCAAACAGGGAGCAGGGGGCTCCCGGGGCTCCTGGGGACACCACATCTCCTTGGCCATTCTGCTGCTATTAGAGGCTTAAGCCCACGCAGGGGTGCACTTCCCACCTGAAGACCCGTTTGGAGAGTTGTACTCCCTGCTCCTCTTGCCCTCTCATGCCTCAGAAAGTAACCTCAAGCTACCAGCCAGTTTGTGCTCCAGCCCAAAGCCTTTGATCTACTTTTTTTGTTCTCAGATGCCTTTTCCCACCCACCTTGCTGTTCTCATTTTACTGTCCTTACTGACAATTTTGCCAGCTGGGGTAGGAGAAGAGTCTCAAGGGAGACAGTGCCTGTGCATTGCTTTGTCATCTATGACTCGCTCTACAGACATGGCTTGCGGAGGTCAGAAATGGGGAGGCTGGCTAGGGGATGCCTCCAGATCAGAATGAGGCAAGCACCGGTGGGTGGTGGGGTAAGGGCGGTGGGCAGCGGGTGTGAGTTGCCCGCGAGGTAAGATCGAGAAAACTCCTGGAAGGGGAAATGGCAGAGTCACCAGAGCATCCTCAGCCTCGCAGTGGAGACAGATCCCCGAAAGGCAGGGTACCCTGAAGTAAGCGAATGGGTAATCCCATAGCACAAGGAGCTGTCTCCCCTACGACTGAGAAGATGAGAGACCCTTGGGGGGCGGGGCGAGGGGTTCACATCAAGCTTCACCTAACCCTCCCATCCATGGCGCCTTCCATCCAAACCTTCCTCCTTTCTGACAGTCCACAGTGATGACTACTCACTCTGGGACTAGCTTCAGGAAGGCAATTTAGACCAGTGCTGTCCAACAGAGATAGAATGTAAACCACATATGCAATTTTTAATATCCTAGTAGCCCCCCTTTTAAAGGTCTAGATAAAACAGGTGAAATTAATTTTGGCACCTGTTTCAACCCAACATATCAAAAATACTATTTTAACATGGAATCAATATTAAAAAAATAACAAATATTTCGCATCCATTGCCTTTTCATGATGTCTTTGAAATCCAATATGAGTTTTATTCTTAGAAAACGTTGCAGTTTGGACCAGCCACGTCTCCAGTGCTCAACAACCACACGTGGCAGCCGGCTACCATATTGGACAACAAAGATTTAGACTCTTTGTTTAAGAGGCTGAGTCGGACCCCCTCCCCCGTACGTCACTCTGATCTCCCAGCTGACAGTGGCCAGAGGTTGGCCTTAGCTGAGAGTAGAAAGCACAGAGGGGGCAGCCGGGTGCCATCCTGGCCCCTGAAATTGCTCCTCACCTGCTTAGTCGGAGGAGAGGACCATGATTGTCAAATACATGTCACGTCTGTTCCACAGGGTGACAGCACTGCCCCCGGGCATGGTGCAGGTGACTCATCAAAGTTTGAGAGGCCAGAGCAGGTCAATTTCTTCAGCTATGGGAGTATCAATTTATCCCTTATGCCCAAGTCCTGTATCTGACAGTGGAGAGGGGGGCCAGCCAGGCCTCCTTGTTCATGTCAAGAATAATGATCGCATTTTGTCATCTAGTCCCAGTCACCTGCTACTAACATCTCACCAATATTGGGAGCCATTTTTTTCAATCCCTTGATTTCCTTACATTTGTGTCTCAAAGTCAAGTGCTAAAAGGAGATGTGCTGGAGAGAGCAGTGACCACAGGCAAGGCTGGGTTTTCTGGGAGGTTGTGGTGACAGGTTCTGTCCCTTGCACTGGGACTCAGCCCACCATTGCCTTTCTGTCCTCGCTGATTAGAGACCTTCCTTAGATGTGAAGAAACCTCTTTTCTTTGGGGTGGGGGTGGATGGGGAAGAAGACAGGTTGCAAGATCCTAGCACAGAGAACAGAATAAAATGCAAGCAAGCAACCCCTGGGCATTCTCAAAACATTTCAAAGAGCCAGTATGACAAGAATTAACTCACTTAAAATACAACATTCTGAGCCCTATGTGACCAAGCGAAAGAAAATGAGCCAATTCGGTGAGTATGTTTAATACATGTGGTCATTAGACAGGGACCGTAGCTGACAAAACTCTCGAACACCTGGAGTGTTTATGGTCCACCAGATTATTGCTTGGTTAATATAAATTTATATGAATTTACCTTTAATTTGCGTAGTGCTTTCTGATTGGTTAGACAAGGAGTGGTGTGTATTGCAGGATTCCAACACCGCCTCTGCCCTGGGAGGTAACAATTCCTGTGGTTATTGGTGCTAAAATAAGATTAAATATTATGTTAACTCGTTCTGATACGATGTGAATAAATGTGTTGTTTAATCTTAACAAGAATGCTACATCTTATCAGATCTATTGTACTGTCTGTTCCTTCTCATAATTAATTAATTACAGGAAAGGTGATCCAAACCAGATCTTGAAACTATTTGTGCTATTCGGAGAGGTGAATTTAACAGGGAAGTGGGAGGGGGGGGATGAAAAGGGAAATTGCCAGGTTCCTGTGGTTTTCCAAGGACTGAGGAAGCAGACAGCACTTGGGAACTTAACTGACACCGACCGCATCTTGCAATTTTCTTTTTCAAATTGGCAGAAATATTGTCTTTCCATCGGTTGAAGAAAAAAAAAAAGTGTCTGGTAATTAATTAAATGATTTGTTCATGGAAAAAATAAAAATAAATAATCTGTCAGTTGTGGAATGTAAACTGATTAAACAATTAAATAAAGAAGATCATGTTGTGTGTTTTAAGTAATTGTGTCTGCTTGGGGGGAGGGGGAGAGGCTGCCGTGTTTGGTAGAGAGCCATATTTTCCCCTCAGGTTTTGTATAGAAAAAAAAATAGAACAGCTCTTATATAGATAACAGATTGAAGACTAATCCTGGAGGAAATAGACCATAAACATTTCATGCATGTGTAAGCCAAGGGTACGTGCTTTCAGAGTTGGGTGAGAGCGGGTAATGGAGAGCAGTTCAGAAGAGAAAGAAACTCTTGTTTTTTTTTTCTCCTATTGTTGGCTTTACTAACTTTTTGGAAAAAACTTTGTAAGACGCTGGAATTCCTGGTTCCATTCTAACCCCTAAGCCTCTTTCCCAGCTATCAGCGAGGAGAGAAATTTCTCTCTCTCAGTCTTGCTCATCTCTGTCCCTCACTTAGAATCACAGTTCCCATCTGCCCATGTGCCTTTTAAAAGTCGCTGGCTCCTGCCGGGGTAGGACAGCTCAGGAAGAAGACAGTGGGAGGCATGTGCATGTTAAAGGGCATTACGTGTCAGTGTCAGTCGACACATCCCTAGTTTTAAGCAAAAGAAACTGACTCGATCTGGTGCAAGGGGAAAAGTCATTTACTGAAAAGCACAGGTAGCTGGAAGCCCATAGCACCGGCAGGAGGAAGGAGCTAGGGAGCCAGAATCACACCCCAGGCTAACTTGGACCCCCGCTGATACTGCTGTTGGACTCCCGGAGACCCTATGGGGCTGCCTCTGCCGCCGCCTTCTCCATGATGAATTCCCAGGTCCCTCCTTCAGATCAGAATCCCAGGTGAGCGCACCATCTGAGGGGTTCTGGAAAACAGGCCAAGATCGTCTTATTTCTCTCTCCGGTCATAAGCTCCGCCTCCCACCAAGATCAGACAATTCTCCAGACGCAGGAAGAGGCATACGGTGCTGGGCAGACAAAAGGGGGGAGGTGCCCATCAGAGGTGGGATCCCTGAGGGAGACAAAGGATCCGTGAATGAGAGATACGTTGCTGCGCCTTCATGGTAGCATCTGAAGAGAGGCCAGTGGGGCAGGGCGGTGGGGTAACGTGTCTGATCTCCTGATGGTCATTAGCGCCATGGCTGACGGCCTCTGTCGAAAGATGTGCCTAGTGCTGGACATTGTACACGAAGACCTGAGTAGATTTGATCTGAAAAAGGAACACGAATATCGGCAGTGGAATTTGAAAAGGAGAAAAAGAACAAAAATCATTACCATCATCTTAGAGGTAATGGAAATAAGCGGTAAGACGTTTCAAAAGTAAGTACAGGTCAAAGGTGAGTGCCCTTAAGGAATAACACGGAGGACACTGGGAGCTGGAGAGGAGGAGTGAATTGGGGAAGTCAGAGGGGGGGACGAACCATGAGAGACTGTGGACTCTGAGAAACAATCTGAGGGTTTAGGAGGGGAGGGGGGCGGGGATGGGTGAGCCTGGTGGTGGGTATTGTGGAGGGCACGGATTGCATGGAGCACTGGGTGTGGTGCATAAACAATGAATCTTGGAACACTGAAAAAATTTAAAAAAAAAAAAGGTAAGTGCCTTACAGAATGGGGCAGGGGGAAGATTACAAGTAGAGAAAAACTTGAGGAAATGGGAGGCTAGAATCCTAAGGGCCCCCTCTCCTCCTCGGTAGTCGGGGTCCTTGGAAGAGAGAGAGAATGGAAACCCCACTCATGTTAAGAAATGAGCCATGCCTTTCAGCCGTTGTGAAGTGGGGACTTTACTAGCTACTGTTCCAGCCCGGGGGGTGGGGATTGGGATGATGCTCCCGTCAGTCACTGTGAATTTGTGCCGCGGCATTCGGACCTGAGGGGTCAGTGGAGACGCCAGCAGCTTCGTGAGGCACAGTTTCCGGATATCCCGGAGACAGCCCGGGGCGAGCCATAGACACACAAACAATCTGGTTCTCCTTTTTCCAATGAACACACAAGCACAACTTTGATTTCTGTGTCTGATGAATTGTGGGAAACACACCTACTCCCTCCCACCCCAGCACCACTCCAGGCTCAAAAGTCCCCCCAGGGAGCTGCTATGTAATTGGAGAAAGGCAGCTCCGGGAACTGCGACCAAGTCCCCCAAATCTCCAGGGTGGTCCATGGAGGGATGCTGTCCTCCAGAAAGCCTTCCTTTCCTGAATGTCCATCCTGCTGTGTTCCCACCCCCGGAACCCCATGGCACCATGCTGTGTCTCTGTTGTGGCACTTGGCACTTCCGGATGAAATTGGTGTTTTCCTTGGGATCTCCTCAGGACCTGGGTTTTCTTGAAGAGCAGGGATTCTGACAACTCATCTTCATGGCCTGGTGGGTAGTAAGTGCTCAGATCTGGACCAAACTGTAAGTCTTCCCCAACCACCCACCCAAGTTGGCCCTCAACACTGGTGTCAAGTTCTCTAAGTGTCAGCAGGTTCCTCAAGTCCACCATCAGATTTAGTGAGTTGCTGGAAGGGCTCACCGAACTCAGAAAACCTGCCACACTCAGGGTGACGGTCTACAGCACTGAAAGGACACAGATTAAAATCAGCAAAGGGAAAAGGTGCATAGGGCTGAGCTCAAGAGAGACTGGACGTAAGCCTCCAGTCGTCCCCTCCCAGTGGATTTATAAGACGCCACTTTATTCTCCCAGCACTGCTGTGTGACGAAAGGAATATCGCTGACCAGGGAAGCTCACCCAAGCCTCATGTCCAGGGTCTTGGGGGAGGTCAGCTGTGTCGGCGTCGAGCTCTCATACAGCTAACCTTAGCTGCTCAGCTTCCAGCCCTTCCTGAAGGTCAAACTGACCCCCCTCTCCATGGACAAGGCCTTCACTGTAAATCACAGTGCCAGCGTAAATTATCTAGCATGGCCCAAAGTAAACCAGGTAAGCCAAGGCACACTTACCAAGCAGGATGTTGGTGGGCCTGGAGGTGATCTCCCCGAAGCCAGTCAAAGGCCCCACCTTCTTTGGAATGCGCAGGGTTTGGGCAACCCAGACCAGACCTGCAGCGTCAACCCTTCATTGTACACATACTAAGGTCTGTGATAAGCTAAATCCCACAAGACACGGCTCCTCTCCGTGTTAGTAGAGTTCCTCTCCGGGTGTTCTAGGTTCCTTCCTCATCCCCTTGACCCTCTACAGACAAGCCTGACCCTGCCTTTCGCAGATCACCTGCTGAAGCTCTTTGTCCGTGGTCTCTTTCCCATCCCAGCCCCTCAAACAGCTCCTTGCCGCCTTCACTGGGTGCTGGGATGAGGGTGAGTGGGGGGAGCACAGGTGCTTGAGTCTCTGAGCAGATCTGGATTCAAATCTCTCTACATATAAGGTGTGTCACATGGCCTGGTGTGTTGGTATGGACGAGGCTGGTGGGCACTCCAGAGCGCCCACCTCCCAGACCGCTTCAGAAAGTGGAAGAGGGAACTTTAGGAGATGCCTGGCCCAGAGCCGTTAACTCCATGCCTGTCAGCTGCCCCACCCCCTACCCCCCCGCTGTTCAGGCTCCACATCCTACCCCCTAAGGAAGGCTTTCTGAACGGAGATTTGTGCAGTGTTTCAGGCCCACACATACCCCACTCAGCCACCGCACCAAAAGCCAGGGGACAGGGAAAACACTGATGGCTTCAGTGCAAATGCATTCAACCACCATTTATTCAGTAGACTCCCTACACAGGAAGACAGTTTCGTGCAATAAAATCATCCCTTGAAATATTTTTAACTCAGGAGAGGAGCAAAATCTGGGATCAAAAATACTCTTTCTCTTTGCGGAGGACTTCCCTTCCTAGGAGTGGGAGGAATGCTCTAGAACCTTGCCACTCCCATCAGCGTCACCTGGGATCTTGCTAGAAATGCAGAATCTGCCATTTAACCCCAGACCCACTGAATCAGAATCTGCATTTTAACATGCTCTCCAGGCGATTTGGATGCCTGGCTCTGGAACGTTCGCTTACCTAGCTACATGATGTGAAGGTTGTTTTCAACACTTCTGTTAATATCTTTTATCTAGGCTAGAGATCGCAGGAGGATTCCAAAAGACAATGAAAAGTATTAGTCCCAGTCTGAGGTTTCAAGCCACATCGGAACAGGTATTGTTTCAAACTAATGCCCCAAGAAAGATCCTTGCTGCTGGGTTTAACCCTGGTTTTTAGGGTAAGCACCCGGGGAGCAAGGCCACGTTATTCGGTTTTGTTCTCCCAACGCGCAGGTGTCAGGCAACACGAACGCCATAGCAGCTGGGCAGAGCAGGTGTGCGTAAGCCCGCAAGGTTTTCAGCCACCGTGGGAACGCAGGCTTGGGGTAGCCCCAGGGGGAGGCTTATGCTCTTCCCTCTTCCCAAGAAAGCCCGGACTGTGAGACCAAGTAGATCTGAAGAAAGAGGATTAGAAGCCTATCGAATGGGGATTAGAAGCCCATCCCCCTGATGTCCCTTCTTTTGTGTTCTTTGTGAGCTAGGCAGCAAAGACTTAGTTCATGATAGTGTAATTTACAGGAGCCAGACTACTGGCGTTCAAGTTTGGAACCACCTACTGACGGTATAACCTCTGGCAAGACCCTTAGCCGCTGCGTGCCTCGATCTTTCCCTCAACAAATGAGGGTAGTAGCGATACTTACCTTGTACGGTGGTTGTGAGGATAAAATGGCTTAGCATTAGCCGTGTGCTTTAAATAGTACTTGACATATAATAGGTACTATCTATGGATTTATTATCACATCTTTTCAGATTTTAAATGGCTTAGGTGAAGTCCCCCTGGCTAATGAGACCGGAGAGGGGGCTCCCTGTGAGGACAGAGCTGTGGGAAAGAGTGGCGGTGGCAGGGGATTTCTGCAGCATGTCCCCATGCAGTTGAGGGGGACAGTGGGTGTGTAGGGAAGACCTGCCTCCATGGACAGCTGACCGCATCCCTGGCATGTCCATTGCCTTTCCCTGATGTTTCCCCAGAGAACTCACCATATTGACGATTATCATAATAGGATCTTCCACAGGCTGTGATATTGACAAGCTACTTTTCATGCTTTGTCTCCCCATTGCCCAACTACTTAGGTTTTGGACGTACCAAGTAAACTGGAGATTCCTTTCGCTCCCTGCAGTCCTGAGAATAAACCACCGAGATGGACAGGCATTCAAAGATATTTTTGAATGGGGTTAGCCTATCTGTTCCTGAGGATCTTGGGACAGCAAAGGTTCTTACCATCTGTCCCAGGCCACAGGCCTCTCCCCCGCAGGCAGTGTGATTCCAGTGCTATGAACTCAGAGATCACAAAGCAGCTTAGTAGTTTAAAGCACTTGGGGACATCACGACCAGTCTCAGATTTTATATGTAGTCATCAGTGACCTTCTCAGGATCTCATTCACAAGGAGGATCCTCTCTGAGAAGAAAAAAGAAACGTTTCAAGAGACGTCAGAATATCAGCGTTCAATGAGGACACAAGGCTTTTTCTGTTCTGTGTACCCCTTCCCTCCAAAGGAATCTCTGAAGTTGGTTTTCTTAATCTTTCCAACAGTCTCCAAATTCCTTAGGTGTTTACCACCATAATTGGTGGTTTTAATAACCTGATAAATGTTCTGAAACTGTAGTCCTGAAAAGATAATTATCTCTAAGGTTCATAGACTAGAACACGAATGTGTTGGGAACCAAAAAAAAAAAAAAATCAACTTTGATAATCTGTATCTACAAGGTGAATGGAAGAATCCCCAGAAGGTACTGCTTTGGAATATGAAATGATGTCTATGCAAAGCAGTTCTCATTAATTCTGAACCAAATGGTCATAAAAACAAAATGGCCTTCAGAAAGTACTCTAGCTATCCAAGCTTAAGAATTTGGTTTCTGGCCCCCAGAGGTCTGCCTTTTAATATAACTTTTAAATGCTGAAGGATTGAGCCCCATCTACACTAAAATTAGGACTAAGCAAAAATAAAATCTATCCTTAGCTATTTTGAAGGCCAAGTGTGGATTCATCTTGTTGAATATTGCATATCCTGGCATACACATTTTCTTCTAGAATAACGCAATTCCTCTGATACCGAAGAGTATTCTGAAACCAATAGGCATAATGGCTTTTTGCCATTTTAGAGGAAAAAATTTGATATGCCATCGTAGCCACACTAAAACTTCAATTAGAGGAACCAAAGGATTCTTACTGTAAAAAAATTTTTTTCCCATTGGAGAAAGTAAGATGCACACAAGAAGGAGGAGGAGACCAGAAGTAGGAGGGGGACACTGCATTCCACCCCCCAAAGAGGGTCATCACCAATAACATTTTGACATATTTTCCTTCTAGCTGTTATTTTTTAAACCCTAGTAAGCATGCTGGTTATGCAGCACAAACAATATACCAGCTTATAAAAACCAAAAGCACACTCTTCCTCACACTAAAGCTGTGACCTTCAATCTTTCATCATATCTTCTTCCTGCAACATCAAAATTCTCTGGCTTGAAATGAGGCCAGACTCCAAGCACCAGTCCCAGACTCGATCTGGAAACTATCTCCGTTTTCAGTCCTTCACATTTCCTTCAATTGCAGGACAGGGAAGCTCTGCTTTTAATTTTGCTCCTTTTTATCCCTTGATAATTAGCCCAGTTGTTCTGCCAATCGCTACGCTGCTCATTGGCTTCTCCTCCATAATTTAACGGATTGTCTTATTAGAACTATCAGACTTAAAGTGTTGCTTTTCCTGCTGATAGCCTTTGGAAGGATTATATACAGAATATTCTCTCTTGGCCTGTTATGTCCCTCATTTCTCTTCCCTTCCTCCTTCAATACCTCTCGCTCTCTCCTCCTCTCCCTCCCCCGCTTTCTCTCTCTCTCTGCATGCATACACACCATTGAGTCCCACAAGTAGACCAGAAGTAAGCCTGAATACATAGCTAGGAGATGGGGAAAAGCAGTTGAGAAGAGCAACTAGGGCACAGAGGGTTGGATGTGCATTCAAAGTTTCTGCATATTTTTGTACAAAATGACTAAAATGCAAATAGCATCCTCCAGATTTGTGCAGTGTACAACCTGGACAACATGTATGGTGATCCAGTGATGCAATACCAAGGCTTCAGATAGGCCTTCTCTCCTGAGCACCTAATCGAAAGAGAGCCCTTCACAGTACTGCTTCTTTGTGACCACTAATTTGTTGCATCTACACCCCCATATTCACCGCAGCACTGTTCACAATAGCCAAGAGGTGGAAACAACCCAAGTGTCCATCCGTCGGTGAATGGTTTAAAAAATGTGGGCTACACATCAAAGGAATATTATTCAGTCTTTAAAAGAAGGAAATCCTTTCGAAGAATTCGCCATGACATGGATGAATCCAGAGGACGTTACGCTGAGTGAAATAAGCCAGGCACTGGACAAGTCCCACTGATGTGGGATTCCTGAAGGATCAGACCCTTGGGAGCAGAGAATATGATGGCGGCGGGAGGGGCTGGGGCAGGGGAGGAAATGGGGCCGTGCTCTCCAGCGGGCGTGAAGTTGCAGTTCTGCAAGAGGAATAAGTTCTCCAAGCCTACTGTCCGATGAAGTGGCTCGAGTTAACAGTATGGGATTGTACCCGTCAGAATCTGTGTGTTAAGAGGGTAGCTCTCATGTTAAGTGTTCTTACCACACACACACACACACACACACACACACACACACACACAGAAACTCTGGAAGGAGCTGGATGTGTTAGCGCTTGTAATTGTCTCACAGGTGTTTGCCTGTGTCCAAGCCCATCAAATGGCGAGTGAAGTGCACGCCGCTCGTCCTCAGTTGTCCTTCAGGAACACTGTGGAGGACACCAGCGGACGCCTGGTGAAGCGGAGGGAAGAATTCAACTCTCCTGCCTCAAAACATTCCAAAATGGAGATATGAAAAAAATAAAGGCAAGTAAACAAACAATAAATCCTTTCCTGGTAGAATTGGGCTCGGGCCCTCGCTTCGTGCCCATCCTTGTTGGCACCCCTGCACTCATTTCTGGTGTCCACTTACTTTGTGCGTCTCCCCACTTGGTTCTCGGCCTCCCCGCTGCTGCCGCCGGGGGAGCAGAGGCTGGTCTGTCTGAGCCGTGCGGCCGCAGAGCCCAGCACGGAGCCTGACGGGCAGCAGGCGTGTGGAGGGTGGGTGAGCAAAAGGCCAGCAGACCAGCGGGTGGGAACCAGGTGGGCACAGGCCCCTGAAAGCAGGTTTCCATAATAGGATCTCTGGAAAGAAGGGAGGGAGGGAGGGAGGGACAGAAAGGGACATGGGAGCCAATACATTCTGTTCATCCCCTCTGCTTTTGTTCCATTTTCGTGGTTTCTGGAAACAATGAGCAAATGAACCGCCTGCTGTCCCAGCTTGGCTGCTAAACACCCCCTCTTTCTCTTCACCCTGTCCCCCCATTGTCTGTCTCCTGTCACCAGTGGGAGGAGGTCAAAGCACGACATTCAAAGACCTCCCATGTGGGCTTAGAAAAGGCTCTCTCTTTCCCCGTGTCTTGGGTCTGGTTCCCCCCACTTCCCCCTCATTTCCTCACACACTGTCTTGTGATCTTAGAGACGCGTTAAAGGGGGAAAGTGTTGTATGTGCTGCCGTGGGAGATGGTGGGTGTGGGGGGAAGGGACGGAGAGTCCCTTCTATGGAAATTGCCAAGTAACAGTTTTGCCTGCTATCTGGTTGCCAAGGTAATTGTGAATCTTCATCTCACGGCTCTGACCGGTCAGGGCCGGGGAGGACGGGAGTTCTGCGCCTACCCACAGGAGCCCGCTGGGTTCTCCAGGTCAGATCTGTGAAGACCCCTAGCCCAGCTCCCCCTGTGCCATCTCCCTCCCTCCCCGACCTGTCGGGAAGCGGCAGACTGTCACCTTTGCTCTTCAAACAGAAGGGCAGCTTGTTACAGTCTGCGGTATGTTGGGGGGGGGGGCGGTGGGAGGAGCGGGAGGAGGGAAGGTATTACATCTACATTTGTGAGCACTTGTAGTCTGATAAAGGTCAGGGATGGTGACCTGCAGACGTTCAAACAGCAGACATCCGGTCTCTTCAAATCCTAAGCACCGTTGTCTTCGAAAGAGAGAAAAGCTGTCTGCCCCTCATCCTTCCCTAGCTGCTTTTCTGCTAAAGATCCCGATCCCGATCGTTTCAAAGGCAGAGAGGCGAGAGGCACGCCTTTCCTGGCAACTGTAAACCCACCTTTCCCGGGGAGGTGTTCTCCATTCTGTATTCACCAAACGACCACGGGAAACGAAGATTCTTCTTTTGTTCATTTTCCCCTCCCTCCCTTTACACAGCTAGCTCATCACCTCCCATGCTCCCACCTACACACAGAGCAAGGGGAAGGTATTTGCAATGGTCTTTAAAAAAAAAAAATCTTTCAAGAGTTTTTGGCAGTATTTTCCATTTCCTGCCAATATGTCTTTATTTGACTATTTCCCCCTTCCTTCTCCTGTCTTCCTAGATTTTATAGGGAATACGTTTTCTTCTTGCAAAGAGAAATCTGATTGCTGCTAATAGAAATGCAGTGGGGGAAAACACTAGGCATGATTTAGGACCACCTGGGGATCCTCATTTTTCTAATAACAATTTTATGGTGCTTTATAATTTATATATGCATACATTCTCTCGTGGGAACAGAGCAACCAGTGCCATTGCCTGACTTCCAGAATCATTGACAAATCTTTCTTTTCTCTTCCGTTCCCCCAGCCCTATTTCCAGTCTCCTAACTAACATGAGGATATGCTAAAGGAGTAGCTATGGGTTTTAAACAAATACTACACTAAGATGTTGTGCTCTAAAATGAAAGCAGCTTATTGTATATCTACTACGAACTATAGCTACTTCATTTTGAGAAGCATTTATCTGCCAAGAGAAGATGAGGATCCCCTGACCCTAACGTCTCTCTTTCACAGGGATAAGGAGAGACAGATTTTGTAACTTTTATTGAATTTAATAGACATTTATTGATCCGGTCACCGTTATATAGAAATGAACTAGGTTCAATTATTGCAGTGGGGTTTTTTCCCCCTGCTCTTTTCCTTTCTTTATTAGCCTTGTCTGACAATATTTAGATTCATGGGGTTTTTTCCCCCCAACCCCCAAATTTCTGTTTCTTGAACAGAGGCAAAAGTGACTCAGAAATTAATGAAAGTCACCAGGAAGAGAGGCATAAACCTGAGACTTGAACTCAGTTCACCTGGCCCTGGATCCTGCTCTTCTAACATTTAAAAATTACATGTAAATCATTTTAGAAGACAATATGAACAAATTTGAACACTGATTGATCATTTGTATATATTAAAAAATCGCTGCTACCTATTTTCGGTGTGTTAATGGTAATATGAGGACGTCTTCCTAAAAAGACCTTATATTTTGTAGGTAGACCCTGAAATAGTTGCGGCTGAAATGATAAGAAGTCTGGAATTTGCTTCAAAATAATACAGGAGGGGGGAGAATTGGCAGGTGTACAGATAAACAAGATGGGTCATGAGTTGATCACTGAAGCTAGGTGCTGGGCATATAGGGGTTCATCACACTATTGTTGCTACTTTTATAGATGTCTGCAATTTCCCATAACAAAAATTTTAAATTAAGTCATAAAAACTAAAAGCGTGTTTTGCCCAGGTACTACCTTCCCCGATGAGTAACAGCATGTAAGATTCTAATTGGGGGGTTTGTATCCAGTTTCTCCTGGGAACCAACCCATCAAATCTCAAAATAGTTGGCAGAATAGACATCAGGATTGAGAGAGCAGCTAAATATTCAGCCACAAATGGGTCATTGTTGAGGGAAGCCAAGAATCCCCTGGAAATGCAGGGAGCATGTCACTGAGTTTCCAAAAATAAACACAGCTTCTGACAGATGTCCCCTCTGAGAAAAACACAATTGTGCTCTCTTGGTCTGTGGAGTCAGCACCAAGGACCCCCAAAATAGCACCAACAAGGCTTTGTTGAAGAGCCGAAGAATAACAAAAGACGTTTTTAGTTCCTTCCCCCCACGCCTGTTGGTCTCCCTTCATAGAGCCTTCTCCGAAGGAAGCCTTCTTGGGCGCCATTGGTGGGATGGTGGGTTTGTGGGATGGTAAGTCTGTGGGATGGTAAGTTGGTGGAGGCTCTTTAGAGGACAATTTCATAGAATCAAAATTTTGAAGGCATTTTCAACAATTTCTTGTGATTTTCCTACACCTATATTCACGTGCAGACACTTACACAAGGATATACACTGCAGCATTGTTTGCTATCGCAGACACCATAAACAAGTTCACATTCATTCTTGGGGAATGGGAAAGGTGAATATGATCGTATGGTAGAATCCCATGCAGCCATTAGAACAATCAAGGTCCATCTCAGTGTGTGAGACAGGGAGATGTACAAGACAGCGCGTGATGGGAAAGCACTAGGCATGTGGTCTGGTCCTATAGGAGACTAGTCATTTCTGGAAGGTGTGGGGGATTATCCTTGGATACAGTTAAGGCTCAGCCTGGGCTGAGGGAGGAGAATGGATGGAGAAGATGTTCAGTTCTGGGTCTGTCTAATCACAAAGTGTGTTCCTCCAACTTTTGATGGGCTCTTTAGGTTGACACAGGTGGCCTTCTGAAATTCTGGAAGCACGTGCTTGAGGAATTGGCCGCTCTCTGCTAGGTTCTCCACTTTGTTGGTCCTGTGTGTCCCAGTGTGCTTGGTAAAGGAGCCCCTAAATTCCAGGACCAGAAAGAGCAAGCAGAGCTCACGCTCCTGTGGAGAAGCAAGGACCCTCTGGCCACTGTCAGCCACTGGGGACTTGGCTTCCTGAGTTCTCCCACTGCAGGGGGGATGCAGTGTCCTCTTTCTGTATTTTTTTCCAGGGATTTCTTTTGAGGCAAGATGGGAAAAGCCTGCACTAGGACTCTTCCACCTCCATTCCTTGCTCTACAAGAACCAGGTACTTGAGACCTGAGGCTCTTTCTCCTTTGTATGTCTTTCTGCTTTTCTTTCCTTCTTTTTTTTTTTTCCAGGAGAGATTAAATGAAGCTTAAGACCTCTGTAGAAGGTCAAAGAAGACATGACAGAGAAGAATTGTTGTAAGGTCATCACCGCCTTCCTCCAAAATACAAAATTATTGCATCGGATTTGTCTAAAATCAGGAGAACCCTATGTTTTTAACTTCTGGAAGTCAGCGCGGAGACTCTGAAGTCGAACTCTCTCTACTACCATTCTCAACGTTCTCAACCATTCTTACGTAAGCTGTTCAAGTAGGGAGGTAAGGGAGGAGTGGTGCGGACTCCCTCAGGGATCTGCTGAAGACCGAGGGAGAAAATCTTTCACCTACAGGCTGAAAACCAGTTCAGGAATCAGGAGGAGCCCACCAAGCTGCTGTGGTCAGGGCGGGGGTCCAGCCATGAGCGAGTCTACTCAGCTGCTTCGCTCTTGAAGCCCCTGTAACCAGCACGTGGAGGTGGCGGCCTCCTCAGCCAGAGCCCAGCACAGGTAGGGAAGCCATCCTTAATCGAGAAGAATTGATTATGCAAAAAAAAAAAAAAATTGATTATTCTGGTCTTTCAAGTCTTTGCAGAAAGAGACCCCAAGCAAGGGATCTTAAGCTTGACTGGAAGGAGAGGACAGAGATGGGGCTTCTAAAATTCTGCGCTGAGAGAACAAGAAGGTAAAGGAAATTTCTTGCTGGAATTCCCTCCCTGTCTGCCCCCTCTTTCCTCCTAGGCGCTCAAGCAATCAGACAGTGGGTGTGGAATCAGTGAAAAGCTTGCCTTCAGCTATCCAGATGCCTTAACTTTTACTCTAAGTAATGATTTTCTGTCACTTTGTTCCCTGCTGTGGGCTCTTGCATTTCAAAGTGTGACAAACGGGGCATCATTCTCCTCGACCGAGAGCTGACTAATGGAGATCGTAGCCTGATGATTGCTTCCTGGGCTTTGCATGTCATCCTTCTATAAATACAGCCCGGGATCATTTTGGCCTTGCAGCAGTAGCCCTCCCTTGCTGTATCCCTTCCTCTGTGGTCAACCGAGACCTCTCTAGTCTCTTTGCTTTGCACCTGTGCCTCATCTGTCCTCCCCAACCCCACCTGTCCATCACTGGCTTCTCTGTCTCTAAATTTAACATCTTTCAGATTCCACCCTTAGACAATATGGCATGAGATTAGCAGGAGCCAGAACTACTCAAACTGTTCTCTTTCACTATTGTCTAGAAAGAAAAAACATCCTCAAATTGGGAAGAGTATTAAGTAAGTGCAGGGTGGTGGAGAAAAAAACCATGTACAAAGGGGCAGCACACGTTCCAGGGAAGGGGACCCACGCGATAGAGCCCTGGGGTCAGAGGCCAGCTCTACTTTTCGGTAACCATGTGACCTTGGACAAGTCATTGAACCTCTTTGAACTTGTTTCCCTACCTCTAAAAGGGTGCACTTTGACTCTTTCATCTCTAAGCTACCGCTTAAAGACTCAAACGTCAGTACTCTACCACCGAATGAGCTTGTTACTCGGTCCTTTTTTGAAAATATGAGGCTTTTTGGAGTTCCAGAGTTAGGTGGAAAAGATAAAGTCCGACTTCATGCTCTTAACCTTAGAATGTTCTATTGATCTCGCTATGTATGACACATTATGGAAACAAAAGTGTGGAGGTATTCCACCTACTTCCAAAGCTTACATTCTGGAAAAAGGTAATAAGAGTGAGAAGAAAACTTCTCCCGTTGGGACATCTTCATTATCTCTTGGTTCTGGCACTTTCTACCCATGAGAGTAACTTGGGGTATCATCAGGGAAAAGTGAGGTTGCCCTGTGGCCTTCATCTCGAATCCTACCATGGCTGACTGGAAGGTCTTCTCAGTTCATGGCATCTTGTGACAATTGGCTTGGCCTCTTGGTACTATAGGTATCGTGCAGGGCCTTCATATCTTCAGTATCCAAAGATCGGAAGAATCCCAGCTTGTACACATTCTTTATATCAACTCAGGAAAAGATTTAGAATCCAGAGAAGAGCCATTCTGAGATGGTCAAGAAGCTTCTCACCAAGTGGCTGTGTTTAATAGTGGAAGATGTTCAGGGTGACAAAGGCCTGTTCCATTGCCTTATCCTAAAGAGTTCGGCAAGAATCAGAAGAAACAATAATTGACCTCTTTGACTGCAGACCTTTGCCACTTAAGAGTCCACAGTGGCTCCCTGGTGCTTCTGAAGAGCACCTTCCACAATGCTTGTTTGATGTCTTAATAACTTTGTCCTGTGGTGTGTCGAGAAGTGGTCCTATGATCTCGCAGTCACTGTGGGTAATTTTTGAGGAATCATGAGAGAGACAAATAAAATTGGATAAACCATCCGATGGGATTCCAACCATGGAAAATCAGCTCAATGTCCATGCCAGGCAATAAACCAAGATTTCTTTAAAGAGGCAGGAGACCAGGAGGTCTAGATGGCCACAGGGGCCCCAGGGCTGGCAGGTGCCTGCTGGGAAGTTGTACCGTACAAGCTGTGTTTTTAAATATTTTAATGAATTATCTGGCTGGCAAATTTTAGGGGCTACTGTAGATGGAGATATGTGAGTACTGTAGAAAATCTTTTTAAAATGTCATCTATAAGAGCTTTGTGGATAAGATGGAGAAATAAGGAATAAGTATTTTGGACTGCATTTTCAGCTTGTGGTTGATTACCATAAGTTTTATGAATAGTTCTGGGTCAACATGGAAGTGGGTGGTTACTATTAGAGCTTCGCTCTCAGTCTCAACGCTTCCAACATCGTTGTCAAAAACTGGGAGAAGAACGGAACAGATATGCATGTCAAATTTGGCATTGACCTGGAGCCAGGAAGGACTGCTAATGTAGTCACTGACAGCATCAGCTGCCAATGATTTTGACTGGATTTAACCTTGAGCTGAAACAAAAAAATATAAAGTCCTCTGTTTCAGGTTCAAGATCAGTTGTACACATGCAGAATGGGGAAGATGCCGCTTGGCAGAGGCCCATCTGAAACATCTTAGTATTTCAGGGTATGGGGCTGGCTCGGTCAGAGGAGCATGATCATGATCTTGATCTCAGGGTCATGAATTCAAGCCCCATGTGGGGTGTAGACGTTACTTAAATAAATAAACTTAAGAAGAAAAGAAAACATCTCGTATTTCAGTTGACCACAAGCTTAATGGGATGCAGCTTTAAAACTAAGCCAGTACAGTCTTCAGTTTCTCTTACCAGAAGTAAAACTGTCCAGGCGCAAAGTATTTTTTTCACCCAATATATGATGCTGGTCAAAGATCTGGTGAACTATGTGTAATTGTTGACCTTTACAATTTCAAGAGAGTCACTGAGGTAGGCTGTGCATAGAGGAGAGTGTCTAGGGTGAGAATAACCATAATACATGAAAAAAAATGGGATTTCTTTTTATCACTATTTAACCAAAATGTATTGATCATTAAGTATGTGCCAGGCACGGTGAGATTCCCCCAAAATGCTCATAGACACACAGCATGGTTCTCCTGTCAAGGTGCTGATAATCTAGACGGGCATCAGAGGTAAACAACATGAGGCAGAGGAAGGAAATGCTACTGAGTGGTGAGCATCAGAGGGGCAGGTGCGAGGAATTCTGGTGAGAAGGACCAGGAAGAGGATCATGAAAGATCAGAGGAAGTGAACTTTGAGAACCATAACCTATTGAAGTTAGAAGAAACTTGCTTTTTTTTTTCTTTTTCTGATGCTTATAAAAAAGGAGGATGACTTCTCAGTGGTTGTTTGGGTCCAAAACCCTTCACCATGGCGCAGCTCCCTCTTCGATCTGTGGACTGGTCCGTGTGCGACACAACTAGTTGCAGTCTTAGAATTCCATGGCCATGTAGTCCTCCTGAATTTCATCCAATTGTCTTTTCCAGCAGGCCAATTTTTTTCCCCAATTGCTCAACCGTATTTTGCATGATTTTCTGGTAGAATTCAGCTGGCCCGCCAAATTTAGTATTGCGTGACAATTTGAGAGGCACACACTCAATTCCTTTGTCCAGATCACAAAGCCTATGACCAGAATAGATCCACCCTCAACCCAGAGCAGGTGGCTCCCGACTAGGTATGTCCCAGGCCACTCTCCAAGGACTCTTGCCAAGGACAGGATGGATGTGAAAGGGCCTCAGGCTTATGAGTGAAGGGAAATGAGCTGGACTGGAAATTCCATGACAGTGAGAAAAGGCAGGCTCGAAAATAAAGTAAATAATCATACTGACCTCAATGAAGTAAGTGCATATGGCTTTGACCCTGTTGAAAATAACGGAAGGAGAAAGAATCAAAAGATAAATTCTACAGTTTGTTATCTTGAATGCACCTGTGCCCTGCTGTTTGCTCAGCTGGAGGGTCCCCGGAAGTTACAGACTAGGGCTTCACAGTCAGAATTTGCATCCAGAAGCTTCTTTTTCATTGGCTCTTTCTATGCTGAGATGATAACTCTCCTTGAAGGGTGGGCTCCCATGGGGGGATCCCCCCGCCCCCGCCCCAGCTCTTCCCTATTGTCTTCATTAGCTCTGGCTCCATGAGAATCCTTGTGGTCCAAAGAGCGCTTAATTCCAGTTGGAACCTGCTGGAACCCAGAAGATTCTCTCCACATCCTATAGATTTCTCTTTATCTACATCATCTAATGTTTTTGCTATTGATACAAACGAGATCATTAACACTCCTTACAATGGTTAATTTTATGGGTCAGCTTGGTGGGCCACAGTACCCAGATATTTGGTCAAACATCCAGTCTGGATGTTGCTGTGAAGGTGTTTTTTTAGGTGGGATGAACATTTAAAGCAGTGGAATTTGAGTAAAACCAATTACCCTCCATAATGTGGGTGGGCCTCATCCAATCAGTTGAAGGCCTAGATAGAAAACAGAGTGAGGTCCCCAGATGGAACATGAAATTCTGCCTTAGACTGCCTTGGCGTTGAGCTGCAACATCAACATTCCCTGGATGGCCACCCTGCAGGCCTACCCTGTGGGTTTTGGACTTGCTAGCCTCCACCATCATGTGAGTGAACTCCTTATTATCTCTCTCTCCCTCTCTCTCTCTTGCTCACTTGCTTGTTCTATTTCTCTCTCAATAAGATAGAGACACACACATCTTATCCATTCTGGCTCTCTACCCACATACACTCTTTCAAGTAGAGGACCCGTAGTTTAAGCCCCTGCTCAGTTTTTCTCTAGACCCCAGAAATAATGTCAGCCCCTACTTGACAGGAAAATCTGCCTTTAGACATGAACTTCCTCACTTTCCAAGATGTTACCTGGGCATGTACGTGCCTGCACCTGTTACCTTCAAACTAAGAAAAGATGACCTTTCTCCTCCTTGGGGTTGGTCCCTCTCCCTGTGCTCTTGATCTGAACGAACACTTCACTTTTCCCCCCAAACCGGGACTTGGCTCCATCTATCATCACCTCTCTCTGGTACATAGAGACTCATATCCATCTCCTTCCCCAGAACCTAAAAGTGTGTTAATCTATCTCTGCTGTTTTATAAAAGGAGGCAAAACAATATCTCCCTGAACCTCAAATGACATCTTATCTCTCTCCTTGCCTTCTCAGCCAAGTACTTCTTCCCACTCACTCTCCAGCTGTCGCATTCTGCCGTCCGCCCCTCACTGTGCCATGAAATCCACACCCGCAAAAACATAGTGGTCCCTGGCTGCCAAGTTCATGGGAGAGCTTTTTGGTCCTGACTTTGGCCCTTCTTCAGCCTCTGACACTGACCACTGCCCTTCCTGGGCCTCCCAACCCCCAGAAGTTTCCTCCTGGCATTCCCAAAGTGAAGGATTCAAACCACTGATGACAGAAGGGGTAATTTTAGATGCTGTAAGAGCACAACCAGGGCTGGGTGTACCGTGTAAAATCTTCTCTGCTTTTCAGCCCTGCCTTGATGCAGGAAAAAATGGGAGTTGCATAGTGAGAAGAGAAATTCTCTCTTAATTCTCTTTCACTTCTTCTGATTGGAAAGAAGAGACGTCTCCGTTTGCAGTTAATGTGGCTTTGACATTTTTGTAATGCTTACTGATCTTCCCTTTCTAAAGTAAAATAGGAGAGCAGTCTCAGAGCCCTCTCTGGGCAATCGTCACCACCTGGAATGTAGAAACAGGGTTTTCTTTATTTCCCTTTGTGGTTATTTTTTAGGAGTACTATCTGTGGGTGGGAAGAGATAGTATTTTCTCATTTATTATATTGATAATACATTTCCTTTAAAATAGTCTCATAAAAATTAATCAAAGTCGAGGTGAACTGAGAAAAAGCCTAAGAAAAACAGTAGTCCAGGTGAGATGAACGGCCCAGGTGTGGGAAACTCTGGCTTCCCTGCTGGTGTTTCTCAGGACTCTGAACTTGACCCTCATCTCTCGCCCAACACATTTGTGATTTCTCATCTGGTCCCATTGATTTGATATAAAGTTGACTCTAGTGTCATTTTCTGTAGCTCTCTCCTGAGCTGTTAATACAGATTTAACCACTATGGGATAGCCTCACTAGATAACCCACAGGCTGACCACTTTCAGCATTTTCTAAATTAAAGCCATCATCATCCTTTCCGTCCCATATGCACTACCCCCAAAGAAAGGCACCAGCTTGTCATCTAAGCAGGAAAACTGGGAGTCGCCCTTAGGACCTCCCTCACCCACCTAACACCCAGCCGCGGGGTGAGTGGTAGAATCCTCTTTTACTCGACCTGAGTGGGCTCCCTCCTTTCTGTCCTCTCCACCTGCTCTCAGACGCCTCATCTCTTGGAAGGGTCTAACTGACCTCCCTGCCTCCCATGTCATGCCCATCCACGAGGCCTTGGAGTCTGATGGTACCATCCCCTCCCTAGCCTCAGGCTGCCGTTTTTAGGCACAGACAAATGGGCCGTTTGAGGACCATGTCTTAACCTGAGGTCCACAAATGAGCCATGGGGGTGATTGAACCCACTGAGATTGATCGTAAACCTTTGTGCATGTGGCTGTAAATGCATTTTTTCTAGGACACGAGCCCACGACGGTTGTCAGCTCCTCAGAGGGCTCTTTAAGGCTAAGAGGGGTACCCCTTCTCGCCGAACTGAACCATCATGAAGATTAACAAGTAGCTCGAGTGAGACTGGATAGCCTTTGAGGTTCTCTCCTTCAGCTTCAACCAGTCTTTCCCTGGGAGCCTCTCCACTATCAGTACCCCTTCTCCCGCAAATGCACACCTCCCGAAGCCCTTGGCTTCTACAGAGGCAAACTGCTTAGGTAATAACATTCGCTCTTGGGGGTGCTTCCATCTTATATATGCAAAGAAGATCATGTGGATAGATTTGTGCCTCCAGGAAGGAAAAATGTGGAGCTATGATGCCACAGGTAACTTTCAAATAATACTTTTTGAAACTCCAGGGAGGGTACATGTGGTTTTGGGGGGAGGAGCATATGTGCCTCAATGGTACAGAGTAAGAAATATGGGGGTTTGGGGTGATCATTATTATAACAAAAATAACTGCCACTTACCAAATTTACTATTGTCAGGTGCTGGGCAAACCACTCTGTGACATTAAGTCCTATTGCCGTCATTTATCAGATGGAGACGCTAAGGCTTGGAGTAATGAACTTGCCCACAGTCCCGAGGCTAGAAAGACGGGGGGTCTGGGGGCACCTGGGTGGCTCAGTGGGTTAAAGCCTTTGCCTTCGGCTCAGGTCATGATCCCAGGGTCCTGGGATCGAGCCCCGCATCGGGCTCCCTGCTCAGCAGGGGGCCTGCTTCCTCCTCTCACTCTGCCTGTCTCTCTGCCTACTCATGATCTCTGTCTGTCAAATAAATAAACAAAATCTTAAAAAAAAAAAAAAAAGAAAGACGGGGGGTCTGGAATTCAAAGGCAGATCTGTTTGACCCTAACCACAGTGCCGTGCCAACAAGAGCTTGATAGATTTTTTAAGAGTTTCTGCTCTTTGCTACGTAAGCTGCAAAACAAGAGTCACAGTCACACTTGTTCTGTGCTGTGAGAATTACAAATATTTTATCAAGGTAGAAGATAAATATCTACACTTTTCTATCCGAAGGCTCTGTACCCCACCCCCTCATCCCCAAACATTTCATTCAGACCATGTCTGTGGGCTTTTTGAGGGTAGCAGGTGGGGAGATGAAGTTGCTTGCTTAATTAGTAATTATATGATTGCACAGAGACAAACTTTGAAGCATGGGCTTTCATGCAAAAGTTTTTGCAGTGGTCTCCTTAGCCTTCAGGAGGAGCATCCTGGGAATGTAGGAACAATTCTGCCACGCAAGCCTGCAGGGGGCTGCAGGAGGCGGTCCAGACCCAGCTGGCCTCTCCCTCGCATCCCCCTGGCGGTACAGGGACCCGGGTTCCAGCGAAGATGCTGGGATTGGGGTCCACAGAACAGAGCCAGCCTTAATGCCCAAAGGTTGCCAAGATTTTCAGGGAGAAGAACCCCTGCAGCATCACAAAGGTTGGGCTAAATCGGAGGGAACCCTGAAGTGAAAGGGGGAGCTATTGGGACACAGGCATCAGAAAGATACTGAAGGAATAGAGGCAGAGCTAGTGCAACAGAAGGGGTGATCACCGCCCACCACTTACTGAGCATTAACTAGGTGCCAGGAATTTACATCTAATCCTCACAACCCCGGGAGACACCAAATCCATTTCTGTTTCTTCCTGGACACACAGACCTCATGTCCCAGCCTGGCTTGCAGTTGGAGGAGCCACGTGACTAGGTTCTGGGTACTGTGGGACATAGCGTCGCTTCTCCCACATAGCCCACCCCCGAGTCATCTCTCTGGACTTGCAGTTAGCAGAGTCACAAAACAGAAGGAACACAGGCCCTTACTTGTCCACGTGGAAGGCCGCCCATGCAATACCTACTTGGACCGTTACACGTGTGAGGCAAACCTTTAGATGTTAAGCCATTCAGATTTGAAGGGTTATCTGTTAGAGCAGCTGTGGGATTTCCCCTACGAAATTCCACAAGCCCATGAGCAGTGCTATTCCTATCATCATTTCCAAATGAGGATCTTCAAGCAGAAAGCTCTCCCATGGCCACGACAGGTAAGTAATGGTGTCAGGACTCAGACCCAAGCCTCAGAGCCCGTGCTGGCAGCTGCTAGTTCTTTCCTATAAGGGGTTGCGGAGTATGGATGAGACAATGCATGCACAGTGCTAGCTCCGTGACTGACCTTAATGCCGTTCTTGTTCATGGTTGTGATGAGTGTTCTCTGGGCCTTCACAGACCCCTTACAATCCCGCCCTATCACTTTCCGACTGCCCGCCTCCCATGCTGACCCTAACTCGCCCATCTTTAGGGTATGCACTTACTGTCTTCCTGCCTTCTTTTTGTGGAGCAATTGTAGGTGTAGATTGGGGTTCCGCATGCAGGCTGGGGCGCACACACGTTGCCTGTGCAACGAGGCTGATGGTACCAGAGCAAGGTTATTGGCTTTTCTCACCAGCTTGAAACCTCCCACAGGTCTGTGAATCAGACTGGAGGATGATTCTAAGTTGGGGGGGGGGACAGCTAATCTGATCCAAGACTAAACCGAGACTCTGTTCTCAACAGCCTGGAAGGATGGGACCAACGCGGAGAAGAAATCTAATAGAGAAAAACAAATGGCAGATTCTTCCAGGAAAAGGACCCGAAAGGTCATTGGCTGAAGCTTCCGATTAAATCCTTGACTAGATGGGTTCCCTGCCTCCCGAATTTTACTATTCTAGTCACACCTGTTTCTATCTGATTATCTCCAGGCGTGTGAAGAAATTACTGTATCTGTTTTAAAATCTTGTTAAACTCCAATTAAGTGCACTGGGCCGGCTTAGATTTTTAAACCCCAAGCTTTTAAAGCAGATGTCTCTGAAGCAGACTGGTATGTAATCCTGAGTGTGTGATCTTTGCTTTGGAAAGTGTTTAGTGAGTCAACTTAAGCATTGTTTGGTATTGATTAGAACCATGGTCCCGATTGGGGGAAGGGGGGGGCGGTGCTGGATCTACAGGTGCGCTGGTCATTCTGTTTGTTCCAGTCACCCGAAGAAAAAGGGGCCACACAAAGGGCAAATACGTATTCTTCTAGTAAACTAGAAGGCAGGTAATTTGGACCAACTTACTAGTTTTCCACGAGAGAAGCATTAAGAGGTTTGATATCTGGCTAAGTTGCTAAAATCTCAGCCCCTCCAAAATGTTCTAGCTTTGAAAGACTCAGAGTAAACTATTCCCACTGCATTTCATGGGAAACAAAGGGACAGACTCAGTGAGTGGCAACATGATCACTAAGAATTAAAATACAAAATCAGGGGCGCCTGGGTGGCTCAGTGGGTTAAAGCCTCTGCCATCGGCTCAGGTCATGGTCCTAGGGTCCTGGGATCGAGCCCCGCATCGGGCTCTCTGCTTAGCAGGGAGCCTGCTTCCTCCTCTCTCTCTCTCTCTCTGCCTGCCTCTCTGCCTACTTGTGATCTCTGTCTGTCAAATAAATAAATAAAATCTTAAAAAAAATACAAAATCAGTCTTTCTTCAGTTGAGCTAGGCATCAGAGTCTGGTCTTGCCTCCTAAACCACATTCTCCGAGGACGTGGCCTGGGAACTTGCATATTGACAAAGTCCTAAGACCGTTATGTGAGCCTCTGGAATAGAAAGAAAATACCTCTAAATATTCCCACTTCTTTTTTTTTTTTTTTTAGATTTTATTTATTTATAAATAAAGGCAGAGAGGCAGGCAGAGAGACGAGGAAGCAGTCTCCCTGCTGAGCAGAGAGCCCGATGCGGGGCTCAATCCCAGGACCCTAGGATCATGACCTGAGCCAAAGGCAGAGCCTTTAACCCACTGAGCCACCCAGGCGCCCCTTCCCACTTCTTTATAGAAACGGAGAACTCACCATTTGAGGCAATAATTTATGTTCTGCTAACACTAGCTTATGCAGCTCTGGTTTTATTCAAGATTCCTGTTTTCATACAAAAAGTATAATTGAGCAGAAAAAAAACCATGCTATTCAATGCTCTATAGAAAGCCTAGCGGCTTGGATTCTAAACCCATGACCAAGTCACCTGTCCACCCCCCTGCTTCACCGGATGGCAGAGTCCCGAACAGAAATTGTGTACCCAGAAGAGAAAGGATTCACAGCTGCTGGGTGCGTGAGCCCAGCCTCGAGTCCTAAGAAACATTCACAGTAGGAATGACCGAATCAAAATACAAAGTGCACGTCCTTCCCAATTATTTTTTACTGTGGGTCGATTCATGTTTGGATACATCCTTATCTGCTCAGCTGTCATCATGGTGTGCGGGCCAATATGTGTGCTCATTATATCGGATGAGAGGGCCTCCCTTCTCCTGTGTCTCTTTGCTCTGTGGCCTACTTTTTGCCTTGGGGAAAATCCTGGGCAAGTCTTAAGATTTGCCTGGTGCTTGCAATCACAAGAACTGATTTCTTTTCATAGTTAATATGTCCAGTCCCGTGTAATAAGGGCCTCGCCTTCGAGCTCTGCCCCTCTTCCAGCTCCTCTGCCTCCCAGACGGGACTGGGACAGGGTGGCTGCTTCTCTCTGTTCTCCACGGGCTCTGCCCCGCTAGCCAGCTGCTGTTTCTGGCCCTGGTGAGGGTGGGGGAAGGCATGAGGGAGAAGGTGCTGTTTCTGCGGCCGTAATGGTGGTGGTCTCTGGCCTTGGTAGAATTTCGGAGCTGACTCCTCACTCTGAGGTTTTCTACCCTGCTTTCTCTGAGATTCCCCACTAGAACCTTCCAACGCCCTTCCAATGACCCAGGCGATGGCTCTTCCCAATGGCCGCTTAAGCCTCCAGCACTCGGGCTTTCGACATCAGGGGTCCTCCGCCCTTCTGCTGGGTCTGTCAATCTTCCCAGGGAGCGCTCCCGGGCCAGGTCCCTTGGAAGATGGCTCCAGGTCGTCTCCTTCTAGCATGTCACACATGTATTCCACCAGGAAACGTCATTGCCCTAGTATTGGTGCAAGCGCACGTTGTTTCCAGGGAAGTCCCCTCTCTTTCTCTCTCTCATTCCCCTTTCTCTCTCCCCCTCTTTCTTCGGCCGTATCAAACCTTTTGCCTTTACGTTTTTCAGGCATGTCATATGTACTGGTTCCCAATATGTCCCCAGAAAGAGGCCAGGCTGCCGGGCAATCCCTAGCAAAGCATCTTGAGAGGAGGGCAAAGCATCGAAATGCTCTGCAAGGGAACAGTGTCCTCCTTGGTTCTCCAAGACCTTCTCTTTCATAGGACGGAGGGTGGACTAACACTGGCGACACTGGTTTAATCTCATAAGGGGTCCTAACTGTGGTCTAATAGCTACTAGGATGTGGGGGGCAGGACATGTATCATACTGCTCTCTACCTTTGGGGAGTCAGTGCAAACAAGCAGACCTCAGGAAGGACAGGATTAAACATTCTGTTACGTGTGTATTAGCAGAACGTGTGCGTGGGTGCCGAGTGGGCCCGGGGTAGCTGAAAAAACTCAAGATGTTTTCTTGAGGAAACGGCATAAATGAGAATGGATAGGAAGGCATGCGGTAAATGTAAAGTGATGAAAATGTCCATGGTATTCTCCGGTATTTGTGTGGGACTCGAACTGGTAGGTGGAAAAGCCAAGAAATAGGGAAGAGAAAACCGCTGGAGTGGTAGAGGGGATGGAAAATTTCACAAGAACAAATGGACAAAGAATTTCAAGAAATTAAATGAACCCTTTAGAAAGGCCCAGTAGCCCAGCAGAAACGTTCTGGTCCAGCTCCCTTGTGGTCCTGGTGATCAGCCTGGCTTGGAGCCATTCTCTTAAGCGACCTCCCCAGTACATGACAGATGCTTGGGTACACTGTTTCCTATCATGGTGTGATGCAGTTCTGTCAGTCCTCCCCATCACTTTTGGAAACCACAGGACTAGGTGATCTCGAAGGTCCAATCCACCTCTGAGAGTCTAGGAGGCACTTTATGATGCAAAGACATCCCGGTTATGGGACCTAACTCCAAAACCTTCTTCCACAGTGGCTCTATCCTGAGTGCCATCTGAGATTGAGCTCAGAAATGAGGCAGTGTCTCCTGGAAAGCAGAAAGACTTAATTTCTTAAGAACATTTATTTATAAGGCAGAACCCCGCTGGGACTTGCCATCATCAGGAGCCTACTGAGCCGCACCGGTTAAGGTAACAAGGGCAACCAGCGTTGGCCAGTATTGCCAGGGCCAAGGGCTGGAGCTGTGGCAAGCTAAAGGCACTTTCTAGTGTAGTTATTCCAGAAAGCGGGCTAGAGAACCACTAAAATAAGCGGAATCCCTATGAAGGGAGCGCCAGGAAACCCTGGGAGCAAGGACAGGAGGACGCATAGCACGAACTAAAAGGAAGAACAGATCCCTAAGAACAGAGCCGGGAAGGTGCTGGGTAGACCTGCACAGCGCAGACCCTCACAACTTCAGGGCGTGGGTTGGAAGCCTTGGAGAGGCAGACAGGAGTCAAGCAGGAGCGATGGCAGCCACTCATTGCCCCTCCCTCACCCTCCATCCTGGGAACCTGGCCAAAGGGACCCAAAATGGGGTGGTGACTCGGGGTACCTGGAAAGGGCCTTCGACCCATGGAGATATTTGTGGGACATGCGCACATTACCACCACTGTTCAGATGTAGCTAATGGGATGATGTGTTTTCTCTGTGTGGCTGGTCCCACCCAACTCACTACTTTAAAACTACTCTGTGTCTGTCCGCTGCTCCTGCCCGTTTCTTTAAACAGGTGAAAAGTGTATTGTGCATTTTAACTGACAAGCTTGGGTGGGGTTTGGCGGTGAGGAAGCTTGACGGTAGTAGAAGAACGTTCCGCAAGGTTCCTGAAGAAAAAGGCCTTCAACTGGGATGGCCTTGGGGATACGCTAGTCATAAAGGCCCTGCAGACGCGGTAACTTCCAGAGAGGTCTCCGCTGCGGCCCCGACGGAAGACAGACAAGGGAGAAGAAACGCAAAGAGCCAACGAACGGAAGAGAGACAAAACAAAACCGAGGCGACCTGATGGAGTGGAAGGGTGAACTCGCCCTTGGGGTCGGAGGCCTAGGATGGGGGGAGGGGCAGTTGCCCTGAACGGAGTGACCCTCAGCACGGCCCGGCCTCACCTGTGCCTGGACTTGATTCCCCGCCCCAGCGCTTCCCTAAGCGGCCCGGTGTCCTGCACATGCTCTGTCCGCTAATAGCCAGCAAGCTGGAAGATGCTGCCCAGCAAGCCGAGGAGGAAACCAGAAAGCGGGTTGAGCTTCTGTGGCCGATTCCCGGGCCACCGCTGCTCCCAGGCAGCCCTCTCCCGAGCGGCCGAGTGACAGCTCCTGCGCACCCCCCCCCCGCCCCCCGCCCTCCGTGGCCTCCCGCTCCCAGCGCCAGCGCCCCGGGGCTTTCTGGCACAGCGGGACGGAGTCCCGGGGGCAGCCGGCGGGGCCGAGACCAGCAGCAGGTGCGACCAGGTAAGCCCAGGTGTGCTCGGGACGCCCAGCCTGCGGGGCGAGGGAGCGGAGCAGCTCACGGGAAGGAGGACCAGCCTCGCTCCCGTCGTCTCCTCGTGGGCGAGTGTGTTTACTCCAAACGGAGGCTGAAAAGCGGGAGCTTGGAGCGGCTTCAGGGGGTCCAAACCTCGCGTGCCGAGCACAAAGGCGCTTGCTCATTCCTTCCTGCACTGGCAGTAGGCCCAGCCCTCGTGTGTGAGTCTCCGCTTCCCCCTCCTTCCGCCTCCCCATCCTGTTCCCCTTCCCCCTTCCCTCCTCGGCTATCCCTGCTCTGCTGGGGGGTGGGGGGCGGGCGGGTGGTCCTGCTCCCCCAATGGGGCGCTCGGGCTCCGGGCGCCCAATGAGCTTCTCGAGCCGGCGTAGTAACAGCTCCGCTCCCTTTCCCAGGCTGCTGCCCGCGCCCCCCCCCCCCCCAGCTCTTAAAGGCACCCGCCCCCTGTCTGCGCAGCCGTCTCTCCTCCCCCACCCCACCTTTGTGTCCGCGCCCGGCGTTTGGCTCCTCCACCCCTTTCTCGCCTGTGTGACTTTCACCTTGAGCTCCTCTTCTTTCCATTCATTCACGGGCTTTTCTCTTCTCTACTAGCCTTTCTTTCTCTTTATTTTCCTTGTTCTTTCTTGAATCCCACCTCAGCTACCTCCCTAACCAGGGGCCCGCCGGTGACAGCAGCGAAACCTAGCTGAACTGGGGAATTCCGATGAGATGCTAGAAATTAGTAAATTTCGGACACACTTCACTGGCCTATTAAGCAGAGCACAGGTGATGCACCTGGTCCTTTCCTAACGTCTCCGGTGGGCAGATCCGGAGATGTGGTTGGAGGAATCTTCCCCGGGTTGACTGCCCTTTGGGGTCCGCATGGTTTGGTCCTCCACTTTGCAGATTCAGAAACTTGTCTTTTTGGTTCACTCCTCATTGCGAAGTAGACTCACCCTAGCCACTCACAAGAGAATAAGGACAATGTATGAGTTTACTGGCAGGGATAAGCCTTTGGTGTCAGGGATGGGCTGGGTGCTTGTCAATCCTGCAACTTCTCCCTGAGCGCTTAGGGAGGATACATCCACTCAGCCTCACTTGCCCATAGGTAGAACTGCCTGATTGAGTTTCAGTCAAAGGAATGTGGGCAGAAACGATATATATGCCACTTCCAGACCCGGCCATAAATGCCCCAGGTGCTGGAAGTGAAAGGTTCTGCAATGGGAGACACACAATGGAAGGCTCTTGGATCTTTGAGTTACCATATGGGAGAGAACTACCAGGAGAGATGTCTGACCCCCCTGGACTGTGATATGGACAAGTAAGCTTTTACTCTATGAAGACACTGAGCTTTAAAGATTGTTTATTTTATATGATAGCATCAGTGTATCTAGGAAAAAAACTTGTTTCCACTGTTTTGAACACTCTCTTCCCATACAAAGTACTGATATGGAAACCTGTATGGGAGAGGCTTTCTGGGTTAGCCAGAAGGGGACCAGAGCCCTGAGCAGTATTTATTTAAGCTGCAGTGCATTTCTGCCTTAGCTCAGGAGACACTGGAAAGGAACTAATGGAAGTAAGGTTGATGAAGGCATTCAAATGGCCGTGTAGCATAGGCTACTTCCTAATCACTCGTTCATCTTTTGATTTAGGAGTAGGGAGAGAAGAATGAGGAACAAGAAAAAAAATGGTACCAGCTCAGGAGTTCAAGGAGAGGGTGGGAGTATCCAGATGGAAGGACGTCATACAGTCTCATGCCAAGATAGAGAAGACTCTGGCCTGGGCAGGAGATTGGCCAACACCGTGGGTCACGGAGTCATGCATTACATAACCAGGCCCACATGTCCCACTGCCTAATCCACATCTCCACTTGGGTATCTTCCACTTGGAGGCATTCCAAATATGGCGGGCCCAAAGTTCTTCCCGAAGCCCACTCCCATCTCAGTCAGTATCTGTTCTGGTTTTCCCATTTCTCAGACCAGGAACCGTACGTAGTCTTTATTTATTTATTTATTTATTTTTAAGATTTTATTTATTTGACAGAGAGATACACAGTGAGAGAGGGAACACAAGCAAGGAGAGTGGGAGAGGGAGAAGCAGGCTCCCCGCTGAGCAGGGAGCCCGATGTGGGGCTCGATCCCAGGACCCTGGGATCATGGCCTGAGCTGAAGGCAGACTCTTTTTTTTTTTTTAAAGATTTTATTTATTTATTTGACACACAGAGGGAGAGGGAGAGATCACAAGGTAGCAGAGCAGCAGGCAGAGAGAGAGGGGGAAGCAGGCTCCCTGCTGAGCAGAGAGCCCGATTCGGGGCTTTATCCCAGGACCCTGAGATCATGACCTGAGCCAGAGGCAGAGGCTTAAACCACTAAGCCACCCAGGCACGCCGACCACTGGAAACCATAGTCTTTACTAGCTCTTCTCTTTCTCTCATGCTCCACATTTAATCCATTAGCATATTCTCTGTGCTCTACCTTCCAAACACACAGAGGGGCACCTGGGTGGCTCAGTCAGTTAAGCGTCCGAATCTTGATTTTGGCATAGGTCATTCTCAAGATTGTGAGATCAAGCCCCACATTGGGCTTTGTGATGGCCTTGGAGCCTGTTTAAGATTCTCTCTCTCCTTCTGCCACAGACACTCCCCTCTCTAAAAATAAAAAATAAAAAATAAAAATGCATGGAGAAATGAGTTACCTCTTACCATCAGGCTGCTACCATCCTATATCCGGCTGCCATCATGTCTTACTTACATAGATTATTGCAAAGGCCTTCCAACTGGTCTCCTTGCATCCATCCCTGCTCTCCTCCTGTCTGTTCTTCCTACAATATTCAGATGCTTTTCTTTAAAAATGGAAATCAGATCATACTGCTTGAACTCTCCAAATGCTTGCCATCTTGCTGAAAATAAAATCAACAGTTCTTATGGTGGTCTACCAAGCTGGCATTGTTGGGGCCCCCACCTCTTCTCTGATCTCACCTCTGCCCTTCCCTCCAGCACAAACTGCCAATGCCGCACCCAAATCCCCAGGGTTCCCAGAGGTTACTGTGGACACTGCCCTAGGCTCCAGTGGCCTGCCTACTTCTGCCTGAGGCATTCTGCGGCCTCAGAAGCAGGTTCCAAAAGCCAACTTCATCAGTGAAAGGGGAATCGGATACACACCCAGCTTCCTGACTGCTCCCTGGGGCGGTTCTGAGGCATATTCCTGCTGGTCTCCGAGATCCCTAGCAGGGCTGAGCATCAGAAGCCCACAGTGGTAGCCCACTCGTCAGTGTCCCACTTACTCGATGACGTTCCTTTCCTCTTTCACTTCCCCGTTCTCTCTTAGCGCTTTGTAAGATCACCTCCACTTGCATCCAGACTACCTCTGGGTCTAGCCCGGCAACACCTGTTTCTAGAACACATCAAACACTGCACCGCCTCAGAGTCTTTGCATCTTCTGTTCCCTCTGCCTGAAATACTCTTCCCCTCCTGTCCTTCAGGTCTCTGCCCACATAGCATCTTCACCTCTGTGTTATGTAGGAAACCTGACCCCCCACGAATCGTTCTCTGTCCCCTTCTCTGTTTTCTCTTCTTCATGTATCATCTAAGGCCAACTGTGTGTTGGCTTGCTGTCTCACCCAGCAAAAGATAAGCTTCATAAGAGGGACTTGGTCTGTTCTGTTCTATTCCTGGCAGGGTCCAGAGTGGTGTGTGGCACATAGTAGGTGGTTCAGTGAATATTTGCTGAGCAAATGGGCATTGAGATAGAGAATAGGAAGAAAATAAAGAATGTTTGTGACCCCAGTCCCAGACATGCTGTGTGGCTTTAATGACCTTTGTTCATAAAAGCTTGAAGTCTACAAGATGCGAAACGTACCACTGTATAAGAAAGATCTTAGGGCATCCACAGTTTCCTATTTTCTATGTTCTGTAAAAGAATTTGAGCCTTTCCCCCAATGAAAATGAAGAAGGGAGTTATTTCACAAGGATCTCTGCGTTCCGACTTTTCTTATGAGAAGTATTTTAGATCCTAATTATAGCACCGTTCACAAATTTTTTTAATTTAGAAAGTTCAACATTTTTTCTCAAGAACTAGCAGACTTGAACAGATTGAAGCTAATGAGTAAAGCCTGACAAAAAAAGTGTGCGAGGTGCTCCCAAACCCGTTCTCTCGGGCCTGAGGAGTCGATCTGAGCTATCTTCCTCCCTGTCTCGTTTTCCTTGGCACCCTGTGCCTGTGGGTGTGATGTGGGTCTCACCTCCACGTTAGGTCCCCCTTCAGGCTCCCACTGAAATGTCACCTTCCCTGACTCCCCTTTAATGTCAGAATCCCCTGCGGGGTGACTCTCCTTCATGGCATGCGTCCATTTCCCTTTGTGGCATTTTTCATGACCTGTAGCCCCGCCATACTTATTCCTTACCATTTCCTTAGTTATTGTCTTCTTAGAGTCTGAGCTCTCTGAGGGCAGGCCCACATCCACTTTGTCACAACTGCATGCTGAGAGCCTGGCACACAGTAGGGCCTCTATGAAGATTCGATGGACACAGGAATGATAGGGCACATGAAGGTGGGTTGGCACCCAGGAGCTGGGCAGCGGCGTGCTCAGGTGGGATCAGCAGCCCAGTGCAGGGCCTAAGCCTCCCAAAGCCCCCTCTGAGCCCTCCCCCGGGTCCCTGCCTCTCCCTGCCTCACCAGAGCCCTGAATCACCTCGCTGACAGGCAGGGTCATCTAAGAAAGTAGAAAGAGGAAAAGAAAAATGAGACACGGGAGGGGAGAGCGGAGAATCTAGGCTCTTTTAACAGCCACTATTCCTTATTTCTTGCTAAAGTATTGGCACCTTTAAAAGCCTTGGCTGTCCTCCCCAACCTCCCCACTCAATCACAAACCACAGAGCCTCGAGAAAATAAAGGGGGAAAAAAATCAATGTGCTAAATCTTCCCTGGGCTCAGGAACGACTCCCCCTGCAGCTCCCCGCTGCTGGCTGTCCGGCTAAACTCCTGGGTCTTCCCTCTGAACCTGATTCCAAGTTCAGATGGGGTGGGGAAGGGCTTGCATGTTAAAAATGTTTAAAAATCGTTATCTGAGTTGTAGGTGGTTGAGAAATGAACCCTATTTTGAAAATATTAAGAATGGCCGATTTTTATTTCTCCTTTAAGTCTTATTTCTTTCAGCCACACCCCTAACCCCACATCTGAGGGAGTTTACTGCCCCAGAGTGGGAGAAGGTACGTTCAACTGAGGGGTAACTAACTTTGGGTATCAAATCTCTCTTAAGAGCTGGGCCTGGAAAGCTGGCCATTGTGGAAAGAGAACAGGGATTTCTAAATTCCCGAACTCCTCCTCCGGCGTGTGGAGAACCATGCTCACTTGGTAGATGAATGGATTCTAGAAAAAGGAGGTCCGTGTTAGAGAGAAGACCTATCCCAGTGGGTGCTAGAAAGGAGGGTATGAAGGGCAAGGGGAGACTGAGCTAGGACCCGAGATCATATAGGTTCTTGTCGCTCCCGCCTAGGGACAGGCCCCTGATGTGTATGTGAGAGTGCGTGTGTGTGTGTGTGTGTGTGTAGGTGGAGGACAGGGGAGAGAAACATCGAGAAACAAGTAGTTATGGGGGAAGCTGAGAATGTTGAGGTGAGGGGTTTTGGTCCCCCTGGGCTTCTGGCCCATCTTAAAGGAGGCTGCCAGTTCCCCCCTGAAGTCCCACCTGTGCGGGATGACTATGTTGCTAGGCATCGGCCGAGGAGACACCTGGAGGAAGGGACCAGCTCAGGGGGAGAGCAGAGTTCTCACCTGGCCAAGAGAGGACGTGGAGAATGCTGGCGGGGGTTGGGGGGGGTGCTCAGACAGAAGCCTGGGGATGGGGCTAAAAGAGGCCACTGGGCAAGGACTTTATTTTGTTCGTTGCTGTATATCCAGCCCCGGGAGCATTGCCGGGCACATAGTGTTGACTGATCAATAGTTTCTGAGTGAAATGATTCAGTGAAGGTTCTAGGTCCCCCAACCCCCCGCCATCTCTGCTACCATAGGCCCTGAATACTGTCTACCTTCCCACACACCATCCCATCCTGTAAGGGGACCGGGCGTAGAGGAGAGCTGAGCAACTGAGCTTTACACCAAAGAAGGTGGGTGATATATTTAAAAAGATCATTTACAGCAAAGTAATTTGTGAAATACACACTGATTAAGTTTTAATTTTTTTAAAAGATTTTATTTATTTATTTGAGAGAGCGAGAGCATGAGTGGTGGGGAGAGGGACGGGGGAGAGAGAGAAGCAGGCTCCCCGCTGAGCAGAGAGTCCACCGCGGGGCTCCATCCCAGGACCCTGGGATCATGACCTGAGCCGAAGGCAGCCGCTTAATGACTGAGTCACGCAGATGCCTCTAAGTTTTAATTTTGTTTCTCTTTGTAGCCGCCCATTAGGATGGCCTGCAGGAGGCTGCACGCCCCTCCGTGGTGGGCTGTAGGGATGCGGCCGATGGTGGATCTCAGTTACTCGACCGAGTGGGCCAGGCTTGGAGCAGGCGAGGGGAGGTATGACTTCCCAGAACTCACTCGTGTCCCTCGCTTGGGAGGCATTCAAGACCACCGCTCCAAGGAGGGCTTCGGGAACCATCACGGGGCTGAATAGGGAAACACTGGTTGCCATAATTGTAGGGAAAGAAGAACTCATTTGAGGTCTCCCAGGAAAGGAACCCACGCGCGGGCACACATTATCTGGATGGTGTAGGCGTCTTAGCCAACAGAAGCTTTATCTCTGCCACCAGGGTTGGTGACGGGATGTCTAGATGGGGCTGGTGTGACACACCGTGACTGTTTTCTTCTTTGGTGACTCAGTGATTGTTGCTCTTTGACCAACAAATGTGGATTGTCCATTAAACGTATCCTCAACCGCCTGGGACTGGGAACTGCCTTCAGGGAGCTGACTTTCCAACCAGCACGACCCTGGCTTTCACGAGGGTTCATGAACTGTGCAAGTCTGGCCCCTCCCCCACATCTCTGCACACGGGGAGCCCTTCTGCATGGTTCCTGTATTGATGACCTATGGCTGAGTAACCAATTATCCTGGAAACGTAGTGACTGAAAGGAGCAAACATCTACCTTTTCACATTCCTGCAGGTAAAGTGCCTGATCCACTCTCTAGCCACGTGATTCCTTTTTGCTGTCGTGGGAAACGAGAGATGAAATTTAGAACATAACCCTCTTGTTCTGTTCATAAAACCATTCTGCCTTCTTAAGTCACACAGTTGAGATTTTCTTTAATGTACTATGAGACTTTCTTCTTTTTTATTCTTTTATAAAAAGTAAGCATCGTCAAGCATTGGACTCTTGATTTCAGCTCAGGTCATGATCTCAGGGTCCTGGGATTGAGCCCTGTATCAGCCTCTGCACTCTGCAGGGAGTCTGCTTGTCCCTCTGCCTCTCCCCCTGCTCATGCTGTCTCTCTCTCTCTCTCAAATAAATAAAACCTTTTTCTAAAAAATAAGAAAAAGAAGCAGCTTCTAGCCTGTGTATCACAGTATGGCGGTTTTAGTGAACTTGGAATCCCCCCCCCACATGCACGCCCATGCACATGCACACATACATACATGCACATATACCCATGCACGCACACACACAGTTACGAACATGTAAGCGTATTGGACAGTGGAAAGAATAGGCAACAAATATGAAAGTCCCTAGCAAATATTTTTTAAAACAGTAGTCATAAATACCAACAGACTATTAGGATGTTATTTATAGGTTAATAATCTCTGCATGAAGCTATTTCACTCACAGGCTCTGTGATGAGTGTATTAGGGCTGGGTATTGATTGTTAAGATCAAAATATGCTTTGCTTTAGCTGATACAACTTCCAAAATAAATCATTCATACAGTCGGTGACTCATACAATCCATTCCGGCGTGCTCTGCTACTTGTTAGGAGATTTTTATTTAATTTAAGCATTTTCATTATTGTGGGTTTTTATTGTACACTGTTCAGTTCTGAGTCTTGGGCAATTGTTATAATAAGGTTACTAGTCAGAGGCTGCAGATAAAGAACAGCAATTCAATAATTAAAAGGCAACCAAGAGTACAATCTGTCAAATAGGGAAAAAAAAAAACACAGATCTGAAAGTGCATGAAGATAAGCTAAGAGCCAAACCTATTAATGCAAAATATGATTATTTCCAGTGGTGAACCAAGATGTGTTGCTGCTTCCACTTTACAGGGGGATTTTGTAAGATAATCAAACCAGCGGTGTTAGCAGAGCGGTCCTGAGTTTCATCTCTCAACCAAGTCTTAGATGATCTTGCAGAATTCCCTTTTAAAACCCACGTTCAGGGTTTTATTAGACCAGGTTCCTCTTCTTCCTCTTCCTATTTATTCCTGTTCTTACCTTCTACCACTCCTACATTCCCCAGGCTTTTCCATGCTTAGTAAGAGTAAGGTTGTTTTCTTTTTTGTCCCTCTTCTTAAGTATCTTTTGGAACTGCACACTCACCTCTGCCTTCATCCCCCTGGTTCAAGCCACAGTGTCTTAATTTGCCTCCTGTGGACCCCTGGTCTCCCCACATCCATCTTTGCCTCACTCTACCCCACCCCACCTTAGAATTTCTGCACAGCAGCTGGAGAAATCTTGTTGTCACACAAAGATATTCCTGTCATTCCTGCACTTAAAATGAATTACCCTTTTTTCAAACTCCTCAACATGGCCTGAAATGCCATACTGGTCAGGCTCTGGCCCGCCTCACCTGCCTCTTCTAGAACTACTCTCCCTCTTCTACACTGTGTGCCACCTTTCAAATCCAAAACCACACAGTGCCCCTTACCACCTCAGGGCCTTTGCACATGCTGTTCCTTCGGAGTGTGGAAAGCTTTCTACCACTACCTAACTCCTTCTGCCTGGCCAGTGGCCACCAGTCCTTCAGGCTCCAACCTAAATATCACTTCTTCAGACCAGCCCTCCAAGTTGTCCCAGACTAGGTCAGGTCATGTTACTGTGTGTTCTCGGCAACCTGTATTTGCCCTTGCTGGTACTTACCATGATTGTGAATTTTTAATTGCATAATTCATTTCTCCCTTCACTTTCCTGAGTGCCCAGGGTATGCCTGTGTGAGATTGTCACAGGTGCCATAAAAAATATCACAGACTAGGGGGCTTCCACACCAGAAATGATCTTCGCACATTTCTGGAGGCTGGGAGTCAGAAATTAAGGTGCTGGCCGCTTTGGTTTCTTCTGAGGCCTCTCTCCTCGGTGTGCAGATGACCATCTTCTCCCTCTGTCCCCACGTGGTCTTTCCTCTTTTGTTTTTCCAATGTATTGTTTTTCTAATGTATTCTAATGTTTTTCTAATGTAATTTTCTAATGTATTGTTTTTCTAAAGTATTTAAGTGTCTAGATGATTACTTAGCTGAAAGCAGATGCCTCTCTTGGGAATTTTCACTTCCCTCCTCCACCATGTTGAGGAATTCTGGAGGTTTACGTGGTCTCTAGAGGAGGCAGTACGATCTCTATATCCAAGAGAGCAAATGAGGGTCTCTTGTTTTTTTACTGCTATTAATTCTCACAGCCACAAGGTGTCGCTGTTGAAAAAAACTTGCTTTGTGCGGTCTAACCGTTGATGTTGATTTGCTCTGGGACCTTGACGCCTCCCAGAAGGCTAACCCCCCATCCCACGCTGCTGTGGCTCTTTAAGGAGAGCAATCTCATGTCCTCAGTGTTATATTCTATAAAAATGGCCCCATCTTCTTCTAGCTCATCTCTGCTTTCATCCTTGTTCTGATGGATTATCTTAAAAGTTGAGAGGAAGCAAAGATTTCAAAAGACACTGAAGGAAAGAATTGGTAGAAAAAAGTTAAAGATGCTGTTTTACACGTGAAATCCTTGTATTACATCGCGTCAAATAGCCATAGACTGAGATCTTGAACTGTAATTTAGTTATATCTCTGTTGAATTGAACTCCAAAATCTTGGGAGAAAGAAGAAATAATCACTGGGGAGTGCAGAGGCCTGATACCAATTCTTCTTGCAGGTACTTGGGATATAGAGAAAAGCACTCTGGATCTCGAACAAGGAGACATGGGTTCAAGTCCTCGCCCTGATATTAAATTAGCTGCATGAACTTGAGAAGTCACGTGATTCCCTTGCCCTTCATGCTCACATCTGTAAACTTGAGACAATACCAGTCTTTTACTTCTTACAGTGCTCTTGTGAGAATCAAGTGGATTGATTTGAAAACTGCAAAGCACTATGTAAATATGAGTTCTTTCCAAACAGACTTAAAAAGATTATCAGTCTGGGTTTTGGGGAGCAGTTTTTAGGCTGACAGCAAAATTGCAGAGGAAGTACAAGGAGTTCCCAGATATGCTGAGTCCCTCTGTGGTCTCCCCCACTGCTAACATCTTCAATCAATTAGTTACAATTGATATGTCAATACTGATGTATTACTAGTAACTAAAGTCTATCGTTTACGTTAGGGTTTATTCTTTGGTTGTATAGTTATATGGGTTTCTTTTTTTTTTTAAAGATTTTATTTGACAGAGAGATCAGAAGTAGGCAGAGCAGCAGGGAGAGAGAGAGGGGAGGAAGCAGGCTCCCCGCTGAGCAGAGAGCCACATGCGGGGCTCGATCCCAGGACCCTGGGATCATGACCTGAGCTGAAGGCAGAGGCTTAACCCACTGAGCCACCCAGGTGCCCCAGTTATATGGGTTTTGACAAATGTGTTATGACATATATCTGTGGTTAGAATATCAGAATATTTCAGCTGCCCTCAAAATCCCCTCTGCTCTACCTTTGCGTCTCTTCCTTTCTCTCCTCCAACCCCTGATGACCACTGATCTGTTTACTGTCTCCATAGCTTTGTCTTTTCCAGATGTCATAGGGTTGGAATCATATAGTATGTAGCCTTTCCAGATTGGCTTGTTTTTTTTTTTTTTTTTTTTTTTTTAAAGATTTTATTTATTTATTTGTCAGAGAGAGAGTACACACAAGCAGGCAGAGAGGCAGGCAGAGGCAGCGAGAGAAGCAGGCTCCCTGCTGAGCAAGGAGCCCGATGTGGGACTCGATCCCAGGACCCTGGGATCACGACCTGAGCCAAAGGCAGCGGCTTAACCAACTGAGCCACCCAGGCGTCCCCAGATTGGCTTGTTTCCCTTAGTAATATGCATATACAATTCTTCCATGTTTTTTCATTGATAACTCTTCTTTTTATTGTTGAATACTATTCCATTATGAATAAATTCCCAAGAGACTTTTTTTAAAAAAGGCTTTTATATTTTAAAGCAGTTTTATTAGGTTTGCAACAAAACTGAGAGATTTCCAATACACTTCCTGCTCCTACGCACGCAGAGCCTCCCCCTTATCAATGCCACTCACCGGAATGGTGCATTTGTTACCATTGATAAACCTATATTGATACATTATAATCACCCAATGTCCATAGTTTACACTAGGGTTCACTTTTGGTGTATATCCAATGGGTTTGGACAAATGTGTAATGACATATTTCTATCATTCATCTATCATACAGAGTATGTTCACTTCCCTAGACTTTTTACTTAGAAAAGCAGCCAAAGACTGCCTTGTAATAGCGTTAAACTAAAATAAATAACGAGAAAAAGAAGGTGCTAAGGTCAGCTTGGTATGGAGGTAGGCGGGCAGAAGAGCTACATTGCATTCATGCCAATAGCGTGTGCTAGAGGAGGGAGGTGTTACGAACCAGTTGTAAATACAACAACTGTAATATTTCCACCTCCGCTCCCTCCTGGAAGTTCAGCCACAGTTCAGCTGCCGGCAATGTCGTTCTCTCAGTGCAGGACCTGAGCGGTACCCCTGATGCCCGATACCTGGGTTGGTGCTGATGGCAGACTTAAAAAAAAAAAAAAATGCTGATGTCCTGGATCTCTCAAACCACATCCTTCCTGGCTGTATGCCTGGTATGTAAGAGCATGCAATAAATGCTTGAATGAATGAGTGGCTGAAGAAACAGGATAGGCTCCAGATCTGGGAACTGAGGGAAGGTTCTGGGAGGAGGCAGAAATATCTGGTTATTAATGATTTTGTAATAAACCCCTGGAGATACTCTTGCCAAGCCCAAGACCCCCCTTTACCGAGGCTGAGCACTGCAGAGGGACTGTTTGCATTAGATTCCAGCCAAGACATCCCCAAGATCCCTGGCAATAAAGGAAATAGCCTGGTGCCAGCCAATATACCCAGAGGAAATTTACGCTTGTGCGGGTTTATCCCTAGTCTCCTTCGACAGCCGGATCTTTAGCGCCACCCAGTGGTGCTCCCTTAGGCTTACCTCACCGCCAAAACACCCAACAGGGCTTCGTGCCCTGCTTTAAAGTTGGTAGGATTAAAGCCTTCCTCTTAAGGTTCAAGATAAGAGACTATGTGGGAATAAGGAATAAATGGAGAGCTTTAGAATTAATGTCAGAGAATTTTAAGTCACCGAACTTAATCTCTGCAATTACATACACAATTAGTAGTAGGATTTTGTATTTGTACTTAACACTTTGCAGTTCGGGAGACCGAGCATTTTTGGACAATGAGGCCAACATCAAAGGTTTAAGCTGTGCAAAGGAAATGCAGAACTGGGAGGTGGAAAAGAGAATCGGATCCAGCCCTCGACTCCAGACAGGAGACATGTCATTGTCATTTCACAATTAAAGTTTTAGAAAGGCTTCGTTAAATGCCAAAGGTCATCAATCCAATAAATGAGGCAAAAACCCTGATTGGGCGGAGTGTCCTTTTTCTTTTGCTATGCTGCTTCAGAGTGCCCTCTTTCTTTTGATGTATTCCTGTTTTGCTACAAATGCTCTGATATTCTCCTACAAACGGGTCAGTCTTTATTCTATTTTATACTCATAAACTGTTCTCCTAAAGGCTTGGGTTACTCTGTCCCTCACCCAGGAGCTAGAATTCTTGACATTTCTTATAATGTGGAAGGCATTATTACATCTGTCATATACATTAAATATCTTACGTATAATGTCAATCCATATCCCTTTCATCGGTTGTAACATTTTAGGTTCATCACTGTATGTAACATTTAAAATCTAATTAATGCAATTCACAATGGATTTTTAAATCTGCATATTCTTTAAGAGCATGTGGTTTGGAATTGAAAGAACACACATGTATTTGGCATTAGATACTGAGTTGGTGATAGCACATTCAATAATCTATTTTATCTTCATGACTAGCCCTATAGGTAAGTTAGAGTATTATCTTTATATTGACGGAGAAACAGAGATTCAGACATTTTAAATAAGCACCCACAATGACATAACAACTAGACAGAGGAGCTGAACATTGAACCTGAGTTTCTTGCCTTGAAGTCTAGTAGTGTTTCTACCACACCACTTGACTCCAGCAGAACTGAAACCAAGATGGGAAGTTCTATTCCCACCTTAAATAATACCTAAAACACTATCTCCTACACCAACCTTAGACATTTGCATGCTCATTTGTACGTCAGAGGTTCTATTGAATTCTAATATAGACACATGGTTAGCCTAGTGATTCCCAAGCTCATGGCATTATTGTTTTGCTGTTGTTTTTGTTTGGTACATGCGTGTAACCATTTACTTCCTTCTGAAATAGTGCTCTATGAACACATCGTGAGCAGTGCTGGCTGGAGGGTCTCACTGGGGAGATGTGGACTTGGGAGGTAGCTGTCAACCAAATGCGGATTCAGTCTTTCGAGGTAGGGTCTGGGTTTATTTGCCAAAAACAGTTTAAAGCATAATTTTATTTTAAGATTCTTGTTTGTGACCTTCTTTGTGCAAGAAGGAATTAATGTAGGAAGGCAGGAGTTCAGTGGCGTGGCGATGATCTCCCCGGTTCTCCATGAAAATATATAATGTATCTACGCTACAGTATCGTTTCAGTTCGTTTCTGTGGCATCTGTGATATCTATCCCCCCCTTTTCTTGTACCTCTAGTGGCCTCTCTTAACCTGTCCATCTCCTTGTGTACCAGGCTTCAAAGTGACCTCTGACACGCATTCTCATTTCCTCAGCATTTTGTCAGTTTAATGTTGGGGGGGGCGGAATCTGATCAAATTCACATGGATCCTCTCATCAGTCCTTAGTGCTTCTAAGTATTTACAATTGGAATAAATAAATCTCTAACTGGAAAATTTCAATTAGCTTTGGAGAGATCTGGCGAAAAGAATATCAAAGATCGTCTGTCTCTCTAATCCCAAACTTGCTTATTTTCCCATGTCATCAAGTGCTTGCCGGTGGATCCAGTGCTGCCCAGACTGGGACTCTCATCCCAATCGTAAATCTGTGACAGGAGGCACAGATAAGTAGATGCAAAAAAAAAAAAAAAAAAAAAAAAAAGAAGGGAAAAATACAACAACTATTCATGACAAAAACTCTCATAAAACTAGGGAATGCCCTTAAATTGGTGAAGAACATTTATGATGAACTTGTAGGTATGATCATTCTTTTTTTTTTTTTTACTTTTTTTTTTTTTAAGTAAGATCTACCTGCAACATGGGGCTTAAACCTAATGGCCCCAAGATCAAGAATCACATGCTCTACTGACTGAGCCATCCAGACAACCCTATGATCATTCTTAATGGTGAAATTCTGAATGCTTTTCTCCTTATATCAAAAACTATACAAAAATCCCCATGCTTACCAATTCTATTTCATATTACCTTATTAATTGAGCAGTAAAATAAGGAAATAAAAAGAAATAAAAATATATTCAGACAAAAAGGAAGTAACACTGCCATTAATCATAGCTGACATGATTGTATACATAGAAAATCCTTAGACTTCTACCAAAAAACAAAACCCCATAATTAACAAAGGAGTTTAGTAAAGTTGCAGGATCTAAATTGTGTTTCCATGTTTTAGAAACATACCATTAGATACTGAGATTTAAATTGTACCATTTACAGTAATACTAAAAACATGAAAAACTTAAGGATATAATGAACAAAATATGTGCATGATGTTTATACTTAAAGCTTAAGAAACATTACTGAGATAAATTAAAGACACATAAATAAATGCAGAGAGATACTGCACTCATGGATTAAAATATTCAATATTGTACAAAGGTTGTCTCCTCCTCATCAAAATCATGGTAGCCTCTTTTATTTAGAAATTGACAAGCTGAATTTAAACACCATATAGAAATTCAAAGAACCTAGACTAGCCAAAGTATTTTGGAAAAGAAGAACAAAATTGTAAGATTTACACTACCTGATTTCAAGACTTCCTACAAAGCCTTATTAATCAAGATAGTACTGGCGTAAGGATAGACACATAGACCAACAGAACAGAATAAGGAATCCATAAATAGATCTATGTGTCTGTGGTCAAATGATTTGCAAATGTATTTCAATGGGAGGAAAGATAGTATCTTGAAAAATAATGTTGAAACACCTGGATAATCACATGGAAAAAAAAACTTCACCTCTTAAAACATACCACTCACAAAAATTAACCTAAAGTAGATCATAGATCTAAATATAAAACTGGAAACTATAAAACTTCTAAAAGGAAACATAGGAAAAAATCAATGACCTTGGGTTAAAGATCTTAATAAATTTCTTAAATAGGCCACATAAAAATGAACCATAAAGAAAAAAATCAAAAGTTGTACTTCACCAAAATCTAAATATTTTGCTCTTCAAAAGGCACTGTTATGTCAACAAAACCAACAGACACCTGACAGAATGGGAGAAGATATTTGCAAATGACATATCAAATAAAGGGCTAGTATCCAAAATCTATAAAGAACTTATCAAACTCAACACCCAAAGAACAAATAATCCAGTCAAGAAATGGGCAGAAGACATGAACAGATATTCCTGCAAAGAAGACATCCAAATGGCCAACAGACACATGAAAAAGTGCTCAACATCACTTGGCATCAGGGAAATACAAATCAAAACCAGAGATACCACCTCACAGTAGTCAGAATGGCTGAAATTAACCGGCCAGGAAATGACAGGTGTTAGCGAGGATGCAGAGAAAAGGGAACCCTCCTACACTGTTGGTGGGAATGCAAGCTGGTGCAGCCACTCTGGAAAACAGCATGGAGGTTCCTCAAAAAGTTGAAATAGAGCTACCCTATGACCCAGCAATTGCACTGCTGGGTATTTACCCTAAAGATACAAATGTAGTGATCGGAAGGGGCATGTGCACCCGAATGTTTATAGCAGCAATGTCCACAATAGTCGAACTATGGAAAGAGCCTGGATGTCCATCAACAGATGAATGGATAAAGAAGATGTGATATATATATATATATATATATATATATATATATATATATATATGCAATGGAATACTATGCAGCCATCAAAAACCCCTGAAATCTTGCCATTTGCAATGATGTGGATGGAACTAGAGGGCATTATGCTGAGTGAAATAAGTCAACCTGAGAAAGACAATTATCATATGATCTCACTGATATGAGGAATTTGAGAAACAAGACAGAGGATCATAGGGGAAGGGAGGGAAAAATGAAACAAAATGAAAGCAGAGAGGGAGACAAACCATAAGAGACTCTTAATCTCAGGAAACAAACTGAGGGTTGCTGGAGGTGGGGGGAGAGATGAGGTGGTTGGGTGATGGACATTGGGGAGGGTATGTGCTATGGTGAGTGTTGTGAATTGTGTAAGAATCACAGACCTGTGCCCCTGAAACAAATAATACATTGTATGTTAATTTAAAAAGACACTGTTACAAAAATGAAAAGGCAAAACATAGACTGGGAGAAAATATTTTCAAAATGTACCTGAAAAAGGAGTTATATCTAAAATATGTAAAGAACTCTTAAAATTCACCTAATTTTTTTCACTTGATTTTTCAAAATGAGCAAAATATTTAAATAGATGCTTCACTGGAGAAGATATATGATAGACAATTTGATCCATTAGGATGTCTACAATTTAAAAGCTGATATACCAAGTGCTGGTGAGGATATGGAGCCCCAGGACCTCTCATACACTGTTGGTGGGAATGTGAGATGGTACAACCACTTTGGAAAATAGTTTGGTACCTTCTTAAAAAGTTAAATATATACTTATCGTACAACTCAGCCATTCCATTTCTATGCATTTACCCTTAAGAAATGAAAACATAAACAATAATCTACACAAAGACTTTTATACAAATGTTAGATGCAGCTGTATTCATAATAGCCCAAACTTTAAAATGATCTAAAACATCTGTCGATGGATGAGTGGATAAACAAATTACAGTAGATCCTGAGAGTAGGCTACCACTGGGAGGAAGGGAACAAACTGTTCACACACCCAATAATATGGATGAATCTTAAAGACACCATGTTGAGAGAAAGAGACCAGGGACAAAAGGAGACTACAGGTAATTCCATTTATATGAAACTAAAAGAGAGAGATGTAATTTATGTTGACAGAAAGCAGAGTCATGGCTGCTTGCTGCTGGGGTAGATTGGGGGCATGAGGAAGTTGGCTAGGAAGGATGAGACGATACTGGCGCAGTGATGGAAACATTCTATATCTCCATCATGGCCATCACAGGAATATGTGCAGTCATCAGAAGTCACCAATCTGTACACTTAAAGGGGGTGCATTTTGTCATATGTAAATTATCTGTAGCAGAGAATTGCAAGATCAGAAGGCGTAGGTTTTGGTATATTTCTATGTTGAGGTGGGTGGGTTTTGAGTAGCTGTATATGCTAAAAGGGAAGGACAGTGGAGATGGGAGGGAGAAAATAGTGCGGAGAGAAGATTACTGATGAGGCAGAAGATTATTGATGAGGCATTACTGATGAGGAAGAAGGGGTGCTGTGCAAAGCACGGGTGGGTGCATGAGCCTTGGGTGGGAGGAACGAACATCCTCTCCCAGAGCTTATGGTGGAGAAAGGTGGTGTGTGGTATTGTTTGAGTAAATATGTGTGTAATTTAGTATGTAGGAGGGCAGAGAATGAAGGAAGTTCATGATTCATTCAATCCTTAATATTTATTTTGTGCCAGATACTATATATACATATATGGGTGTGGGTATTCTTCAGGAAAAAGAAATATCGTCATTGCCCTTACAGAATTAGAACACTATGGTGGGAAGAGGGGTCAAGCATTAAATAGCCACACAACTAAATATATGATTTCAGATTATTATAAATTTCATAAAGGACATGGGAGCTTTGGGTGAGTATAGCAGGAGGAACCTGATTTAGGAGGATGATACAGGGAGGAATGTTTGGTGGAGTAACCATTAGGCTTGGGGGAGAAGAATAAGTGGGAGCAAGGTGATGAGGGCTGCAGTGGAGACCTTAAAGTTGGAAAGATTTTGGTGCATCTTGATACAGAAACATAGTTATGGGTGAATTTTTTCATTTTATAATAAAATGAAACCATAGAAAATGAGTATGTATGTGAATTTCTAATCATTAGAGGGTTCTCTATGATTAAGATTCATCCACATAAAATTCAACATTTTGTTTTGTTTTTCACATCAAAGATATCATTAACCAAGTACAAAGGCAAATAAACCAGGAAAATATTTGCAACAAACAAACAAAAGGATTACCATCCTAAAGCTATAAAGAGCATGTATCAAGTTGATGAGAAAAATTAACATTACACTAGAATCCAGTTACTATAATATCTTTCTAAAATATGATATTTTGATTATTTAGATGAAGTTAGAGAATTTTAAAAAATAAAAATAAACATGGAAGGCATGTTGGGAAAATATAAAAATATAAGTTAAGGACATAACAAATATTTTATGGAAGAGAAAATAAAAATGGCCTGATGGCTTAAAAAGCATTTTTATTTATTTATTTATTTATTTATTTATTTATTTATTTATTTATTTTCAGCATAACAGAATTCATTGTTTATGCACCACACCCAGTGCTCCATGCCATACGTGCCCTCCATAATACCCACCACCTGGCTCCCCCAACCTCCCACTCCTCACCCCTTCAAAACCTTCAGATTGTTTTTCAGAGTCCATAGTCTCTCATGGTTCATCTCCCCTTCCAATTTCTCTCAACTCCCTTCTCCTCTCCATCTCCCCATGTCCTCCTTGTTATTTGTTATGCTCCACAAATAAGTGAAACCATATGCATTTTTTACACATAATCAATGAAATGTAAATTGAAAAAAAAAACCGCCATTTCTCCAACAATTAAATAAGTAGAAATTGGGGGAAAAACCTTAATGATGGTGAAGGTGCCATCCCAAACAAATAATGAGAATATAAATTGGTTATGTTTTTATTTTATGTAAGATTTTATTTATTTATGTATTTATGTATTTATTTTAGAGAGAGAGAATGTGAGTGTGGGTGGGGAGAGGAAGAAGGAGAAAGAGAATCAAGCAAACTCCCCACTGAGTGTGAAGCCTGATACAGGGCTTGATCTCACAACCCTGAGATCATGACTAGAGTCACAATCAAGAGTCAGACACTTAACGAACTGAGCTGCCCAGGCACCCCAGTTAAAAAAGATTTTAATAAAACAGTTCGGGAGTATGCATCTGGAACCTCCAATATATTTCCTCTGATTGCAAGTGTAAAAACTAACCCTAGGAATGCAATCATAAATGACTTCAAAGATCTTCATTTGTTTTTTAGTTATAACCGTAAAGCCCCATCCTTTAACAATGAAGGGATGCTAAACAGTGATGTATCCAAATGTCGCAATATCATGCATTAATTTAAAAGGATTTTAAAAATATTGTGATCTATGGCCACCTAGAACTATGCTGTGCCACCACTGAGGATAAGAGATTTCCCCTGCGACTCTACCCCAAAGACATCATATTGGCTGGTACACTCCTTTAGCGCTATCACAGTGAAGGAAGGGGGTGGGCACCGTGCCCTCCACCACAAGGAGGCGCATATTTTTGAGGCAACGACTATGAGATTTGTGTGTGCTCCAGTGGTCCACTTCACAGGTGAATGAAAAGCGATCAGGTTTGAGTGAGTTCAGAGCATGAGAACCTCCTTGGCTACCCTAGTACCATTGACGGCATCCTTCAGCCCTTAAGTCCTAGCAGATCTAGTGTCTGCTAGGTCTGCCCCCAGTGGACTGGGGGCAGATCGGGATGTTGAATGGAGCTCAGAACAAGACCCCGTGAAGGATCCACAGGTTTGCTTTTATTTTCCCCTGCCTGTCACGCCTTGCCAGAACCACTGCCTGGGGACGTATCAGAGGCCTTAAAAGTGGTCGTGGTGCCTTGCACAGCATTGCTTCTAACCAAGGAATCCAAGTTAGATAATGGGTTCTAGCGCATGAGCATCACTGGTCTTATCATGTACCTAACACCCAGAAGCAGCTGGTCTTATGGAATCATGGAACGGTCTATTGAAATTCACTCGTGCCCCCAGCTGATTAAGTGAGCATTTTCAATAAGGAGTGCTGCCTGCAAGATTGAGAATATTCTTTGAATCAGCACAATATATGAAGCAATTCTTCCTTTAGCCAGAAGACATGAGTCAGGGAATCAAGTAGTAGAATGGAGAGTAGCACATCTCACAAATACCCAGTGACCTCCTTCCAAAATGTTTACTTCGTGTCACCATTGTATAAAAAGTATCCAAAATAGAAATGCTGGTACCAAGAGGATAATATTTTCACTGGATTTGAAGCTTTGACTACCAACTGGGTGTTGTATCTAATGAGGTCACTGGGTAAACAGGGAAAGATCAGGGTTATGCGTTAAGTCAGTGTATCTAACATATCTTACCCATCAGTTCATGACTAATGACCCCACCTGTCTCTTGTTCCAGCTGCCACTGTGCATCCAGCTTTGCATGTGCTCAGAGCAACTTTGGAGAGGCACAGCCAGAAGGCACCTATCTTGAATTTGGGCCTTAGGCTCTTGAGAGGTTGAGGTATCCCTGGCTTCCTTGTTGATATTGCTGTGAGAGCCTGCTCAGCACCCATTCCTACACATTCCCACACCCTGCAGGAAGCTATCAGCTTGACCGTGGAAGGCAAGAGCAGGTGGATAGATCCTTCCCCTACTTCTCCTTCACAGGATGGTTCTGAGACTTAGTTGATTTGGATTTTGGAGGACAGTCCCATTGGATGAAGCTATGGGTCACACTTAAAGGTGGCCAGCTTTTGCTGTCTCGTTTCCCCGTTCCTCCTTGTCCTTCTCCATGGGAGTCATGTCTTAAAAGGTAACAACACATTAGCTCTCAGCCTCAGCCTCTGTTTTATAGAACCCAGGCTAAGATAGCAATGTGCACACATGGGCAAACACACACTGCCTCATGCAAATACAATTGAAGGTATAAAGAAAGTCTTAGAGAAAAACTTCAGCAGCAAAAGAAGGGAAGAGAAGGAGAAGGAAAAGAGTGTGTTTGTGATATGATCCCACAAACTCTCATTATTTTGTATTGAGATGTGCTTGGGTTAGGCACAGCTGGGCATACTATGGGAAGTCCTCCAGCAGTGAAATCCTGTCCCTCCTACTTTCCATATTTTAGGGAAATTGGGAGAGGAACAGGAACATCTGGTCTACTATGTGACAATGGGAACGTCTTTACTGGGGAAACAACTAGGATCTGGAGCTCAGCTAGCATAGTCTACACCTGATGCCAGATCTTGCATTCCTCATTGAGTTGGCTGAGTCCCAGTGACTCAGCTTGTAGCCAAGCCTGCATAAACTAGAGAAGGAAAAGAGTATTGGGGGCCTTAAGCAAAAGACTGTCTCTCCTGGTGAGGGACTTTTGCCCAATTTTCAAGGTAAGCAAAGTTGTTGCTAAACAATGAGAGTAGGGAGCTATATGCATGAAACCCAGGAGATCCCTGACCAATTCTTTATATTGCCATGTCTAAGGGCAAAGGTTAATGAGGTACGACTGCATCTATCCAGGCAGGACCTTGAACTCAGTTCCCCAGGAATGAATATTTGATTCCCCTCCTCAAATTTTAACCAGCAGAAGCCTGGCCTAACGTGAGGAAATGTGGAATGGGTAGCGGAGGGGCAGGTTATAATCATGGCTATAGATTAGAGACTAGTGTCAGAACAAGGATGAAACCACCACCATGTTTATACATTTTCATTTAATTTCCTTTGCTTTCCTCTTCCTTTGGGTGTGTTTAGGATTTTCCCTTTAGTGTTCTATAGTGTGTCTGCTCCATCTGCCAGTATTTTTGAATACTGCTTCTTCCTATTCTCTATTTTCTCCTTCTGGAGATACCACTAGATGGTTATGGGACGCTCTCATGCTCTCTTGTATGCCTGTTAACCTCTTTTATATTTTGCCTCTCTGATGAATGAAATAAAAGAAGAATTAAATAAATGGAGAGATGTTCCATGTTCATGGATAGAAAGACTCAATATTGTCAAGACGCTGGTTCCTCCCCATTTTATCCATAGATCCATTACAATCCCAATCAAAATTCCAGCAAATCAGTTTGACAAACTGATTCTAAAATTTAGGTAGAGAGGCAAACAACCCCCAAATAGCCAATGCAATACTGAGGGAAAAGAACAGAGTTAGAGGACAGATGCTACCCAACCTCAAGACTTACTATGTAACTACTGTAATCAAGACACTGTGGTATTGGGGGAAAAAATAGATCAATGGAACAAAATAGCTCAGAAATAGAGCCACATAACTATAATGGACTGAGCTTTGAAAGGGGGAAACAGCAGTATAGTGAAGAGCAGTTGTCTTTTCAAAAAATGGGGCTGGACCAGCTGGACATCCATGTGCAAAAGAAAAAAAAAAAGAATCTAGACACAGACCTTATACTCTTCACAGAGGTTACTTCAGAATGGATCACGGACCTAAACATAAGATACAAAACTATAAAACTCCTAGAAGGTAACACAGGAGAACACCTAGATGACGTGGGTGTGGTGATGCCTTTTCAGATACAACACTGAACATGTTCCCTGAAAGAAAAAAGTTAATAAGCTGGCCCTTATTAAAATGAAAAAGTTATTTTGTGCAAGAGGCCGTATCAAGAGAATTAGAAGGCAAGCCACAAACTGGGAGAAGACATTTGCAAAAGGCACATCTGGTATTGGACAGTTATTCAAAATAATCAATGATCTCTTAAAACTCAACAATAAGAAAACAACCTGATTTTAAAAATAGGCCAAAAACCTTTACAGACACCTCACCAAAAAAATATGCAGAGGGCAAACAAACATGAAAGATGCTCTATGTCACATGTCATCAGGGAAATGCAAATTAAAACAACGAGATACCAGTACATATCTATTAAAATGGCCCCCCTCTGGAGCACAGGGCACCACCAAATGTGGAGCGACAGGAACTCTCATACATTGCCAGTAGGAATGCAAACTAGTACATCCACTTTGGAAGACAGTTTGGTGGTTTCTTACAAAACTAAACCTGTTCTTGCCATATGAGCCAGGAATCACGCTTCTTGTATTGACTCAGAGAGGTTGAAGACTTATGTCCACACAAAAACCTGCACATCTGTTTATAGTAGATTTATTCATAATTGCCCAAACTTGGAAGCAAACAAGAAGTCCTTTATTAAGTGAACAGATTAATAAACTGTGGTACAACCAGACAACAGAGTATTATTTGATGCTAAAAGGGAATGAGCTATCAAGCCATGAAAAGACAGGGAGGAACCTTAAATGTATATTATAAAGTGAAAGAAACATATCTGAAAAGGCTACATAGTGTATGACTCCAATTAGATGACATTTTGGAAAAGGTAAAACTAGGAATACGGAACAATCGGCGGTTGCCAGGGTGGGAGTGGGGAGAGCTTAAGGGGCAGAACACAGACGATTTTTAGGGCAGTGGAATGATTCTGTACAATATTATAATGATGGAAATATGTCACTATACTTTCTTTAAACTCATAAGATGTACAGCAGCAAGAGTGAACTGTAGAGTAAACTCTGACTTCAATGATTAGGGTGGGTCAATATAGGTTCATCAGTTGTAACAAATGTATCAGTCTGGTGAGAAGTGTAGATATTGTAGGAAGCTGGGCAAGTGTAAGGGCAGAGGCATAGATAGAAAATTATTCTAACTTCCTCCCAATTTAAACTTATAAGTGCTCTAAAAAATAAAGTCTTAAAAAATTGACTCAAAATTCATTAGAGATGGAATTACCCCCTTCTTGTTCTGGAATGCTTAGAACTGAGTTACTTTGGGAGACCGGGATTTGCAAAACAAAATTGGAGACCTTGTTTGCTGCCATCAGCGGGGACCCCACCTGTGTCCCTTTTCACTCCTATATCAAATTAAATAGGCAGCTAGAAAGTGCCGGATGTCGCCAGGAGGAGTAGCTGGCAAAGAATGATAAGGAGACCCATTAATAGGAGAAGTCACGTTCAGAAAAAGGCTGGGCCCATATGGGCAAGAATGAGCATTACAGAGGGTCTTATAAAACCCTGTGTTACATTGGGAAGATATTCTCTCTCCTAGGAACCTGCTGGTTTCTCAAAAGGCCTCATTTACATGTCTCCAATCTGGATGTAGTAAATGCAGTGGATAGTAAAGGTCACAACAAGGAAGAGATTTTAAGCATAAATACCACAAGAACACCATTTTGTACTTTTTCCTAGGGGAAACAGAGTAGTCTGAAGAGGAGTCTGTAGGCATAAAATAAGTAAACAAACCAGAAATGAATGTTAAAAGAATTCATACATAATTTTCTGTGATAGAAGTTCTGACTGGGGAGTACCTATTCCCGCAGGCAGATTTCATCTGAGATGCTACATATAAGGCTATTATATATGGGGACGAGCATTATATCAGTTTTTCTGAATCTTTAACTCTTTTCTTGTTAGTGAATCTATCAACAACAAAAACGGCACGGGTCCCGGGGAATGGCTGGAGAGTGATTTTAGGAACAATAAAAGGTAAGGCATGCCATTGATAGCAGTAGTATCTGCCATTTTCTTTCACCTGTATTCCTCATAAAAACTTAACATCTCTTTAAAAATACTGTCCCTACTATGTCTTCTACCCACCCATAGCCTGCGGCTTGCAGTTGATCAGTTCAGTGCTCTTGGCATCAAGAAACAGAAAACGCTGACTCTTAACTGACTTATGCACAAAGGAATATAATAATAATATTATTATATATTATATGAAGGATAAAATAATATTATATATTATATAAAGGAATATAATAATATATATTACACAAAGGAATATAGTAATTATATTATATAAAGGAATATAATAAATTATACATTATATAAAGGAATATATAATAATATATATTATATGAAGGATATAATAATATATAGTATATAAAGAAATATATACTACACAAAGGAATATAATAATACATATATTATATAAAGGAATATAATATATATTATATAAAGGAATGTAATAATATATATTATATAAAGGAATATAATAATAATAAAGGAATTATTTCCTGTAATAGGATGTCCAGAGTTTGAGCAAGCTCCAGGCACAGTACAACCATGTGGCTCAATGATGTCAATGAGGACCCAGGTTCTTTCTCTCTTTCCCTTCCCATCCTCTGTGAGTTGACATTGGCCCAAACTGGTTCCCGTCATGGCTGAACACGGGTTGTGGCAGTGACACGGTCAGGCTGGGTCTGAGCACCCCAAGGAGGGTCCTGCAGGACCAGCCAAGGCTTCACATAGGGTAGAATTCAAACGCAAGCTGGAGAAAGTGAAAAGTGTGAGTGACAGGTAAAGGGTAGCAGACAGAGTGACTGGGGGACTCAGAAAGCAAAGGAGAATAAGTCTTGTCATCGCTTGGGATTAGGGGTTTATACTGCAAAGGGGTCTAGGGTACACGTTCCTGTAGGAATCCAGGGTAGGGTCTGATCAAAGGCAGGGGACAGGTGAATGACAGGTGTTATAAATTTCCAAAGGTAGGAGTATTGATGCCAGCATCAGCGAGGTTTGTCTGAAGCTAATGTCCTGGAAGGTGGTTAGGAACTGGCTCTTCTTAGGTGTTATCAGGTGTTTGCGGACTAGAGCAGAACTAGAGAACGGTTAACTTTCTTGTTTCCTCCTTGAAGTGGGAACAGTACTTCTTTGGCTTGCTCAGAAGCAAATATAGAACATGAGTTTTCTTAGCAGAAAAACAGCAGAGACGGAGACTTTCTTTTCTTTTTTTAGATATTTATTTATTTATTTGACACAGAGGGAACACAAACAGGGGGAGTGGGGGAGGGAGAAGCAGGCTTCCCGCTGAGCAGGAAGCCCGATGTGGGACTCCATCCCAGGACCCTGGGATCATGACCTGAGCTGAAGGCAGACGCTTAATGACTGAGCCACCCAGGTGCAAGCTGGGGGAGGGGCAGAGGGAGAGGGAGTGAGACAATCTCAAGCAGGCTCCACGCCTAGCACGGAGCCCCATGCTGGGTTCAATCCCACAACTCTGAGATCGTGACCTGAGCCGAAATCAAGCGTTGGATGCTTAACCTATGGAACTACTCAGGTGCCCCTAGACAGAGCCTTTCTGAGATGGAGTCCCTTCAGCGTCTCCACCTCAGCAAATTCAGGTATTATGCACACATATAATCTTGTCTGAGGAAGAAAGTCATCCCATACCATGTGATTGTCCCCTTATTGTACTCCTAGAGTCCCGCAGCTGTCACCACAACCAACCTTCGCACATTGCATCTCAAAAAGAAATCTCATATCCATTAGCAATCATTTTCCATTTCTCCCCAACCACCCCCAAGCCCAGCCCTGGGTAGCCTCTACTCCACTCTCCAGCTCTACGTATTTGCTAATTCTGGATGTTTCGTGGAATTAGAATCGTATAGTATGTGGTCTTTTGAGACTGGCATATTTCACTGAGCATAATGACCATAATGTTTGTAAGGCTCATCAGCATCTCTTCCTTGAATTTCCCCCTTTTAAGGAGAATGAAACCTTTCCCGAGATCTCTCATCAGACTTGTCCTTAAGACCCTTTGGTCTAAATGGAGCTACAGGCTCAATTTTTAATCCAATCACTGGCACTGGAGGAGGAATTACTATGCATATCTTAAACCCACTCCTTGGCAGTATACCCTTCACCCGGATTTCTGAAATATTATCCAAAAACCTATCAATTATTTACCATTTTTACATTTACTGCCCCCACTCTGATTTCAGGTCTCCTTCTTAAAAGGACCTTTGTGATTACATTGGACCCATCTGAATAATCCAGGATAATCTTCCCATCTCAAGAACCTTAACTTAATTACCCCTGCAAAGTATTAGTAGATTCCAGGGGTTAAGGACATCTTTGGGGGGGGGGTCATTATTCTCTCTACTACAGTGTTTAGTGTTCAGCATCAACACTTTTGTTGAAGGACACAAGCTTGGGCAGAGGGAGAAGCTCAGCTGGGTTGTGTCTGAGACAGCCTCAGCTGACCCTGTGAGGAGCTGTGGGGCTCTCAGAGATGTTTGGCTTTGGGCCAAGTGGCCGAGCTTTTGAATTCGCTCCTAGATCAGTCACTGGATGTGGGCCACCTCCAGAAGGGTATGACATTGGTGAAGATGGTTCACCACATTGGAAGCTGTCCCTGGAGGGGCCGACAGCTGAAGGCAGTCTGCCCAAACCACCCCCAGCAGCTGGGACAACAGGTGTTACATCTCCATGTCCAACACTCAGTGCTGGTAATGATGCCTGAGAAGAGCATTTGAGAAATTTCCATGTTTCAGCATCATTTGCATCCTGTCCTTACACATTTACAAAGGACATGCTTAAGATATGGCTTTCACTATAATCCCTTATAGGATGGGAGTGAGGGGACAATGTCCCTCCGGAAATGATTTGAGGGGACAATTGTTAGCTTCACCGAAGGGCCAATGGTAGCCTTACTACAGGGAAAATATTTGTAGCATGAGTTATATAACTTCAAAATTAAATGGGATACTACAACAATGATGCATTAAAATGTCAGTAAATACGTGTCCTCTAATGGGTACAGTTAACTCCTGGAAGATGAATTTATGACTAATTTATGACTTAGTCCTATTTTGATGCAGATATTTCCCATTTGCTGGTGACATATCTGAGTCATAGGCTCCCCCTGTTTCTATCTATACAAACATGCAATTTAGGAGAGAACATAAGTTCTTTTTCAGAGACCTACCATGCCCCTCACCATTGCTCCCCTCTTCTTTTGCATAAGTAATTCTGAGGTTTTTACTCCATGGAGATGTCTCATCTTTTCTAGTTTCATAATCTGTGCAGAAACCTGGGAGTTGTTTCCAGATCTCTCTGCTGGGAACACAACAGACTGACATCACCATCCCTTCACCCCTGTACTGGCCACAGTGAACTGAAGGCTTCATATTAAAGAGGGAATGTAAACTAACAAATATTCCTGTGTGGCCCTGGGAGCGCTTTTCAATTAGGGATGTTCCTGAGTGAGGCCTGCGATGCTATGCATGTCTGTGTTTGGCCTCCATGGAGGGGCTGCCTCTCTGCAGGGGTGTGGCTTTCTCCCAGGTGGCAGACACCTGCCACCTTTCTTCACAGGCTTTGTGGGCATCTGCCTCATGATGCCTGATCTTTCCAACAGTATATGGTTCCAACTCAAAATCAAGTTTTCCTCTCCCAAGTTTTTTTTTTTTTTTTAAGATTTTATTTATTTGACAGAGATTACAAGCAGGCAGAGAGGCAGGCAGAGAGAGAGAGAGGAAGGGAAGCAGGCTCCCTGCTGAGCAGAGAGCCGGATGCGGGGCTCGATCCCAGGACCCTGAGATCATGACCTGAGCGGAAGGCAGAGGCTCAACCCACTGAGCCACCCAGGCGCCCCTCCTCTCCCAAGTTTTAAGAAAAAAACTTCTTTCTAGATTTTCTGATTGGAAAATCATGGTATGTGCATCCAAGCAGAACTTTTCTCATTTTTGGAAACCACTGTTTTGTTGAAGCCCTAAAGCTCAGTCTGCCCATTGGACCATCCCGCCTTAGTCCCAGATTTTTCTAGCCTTACAGGGATGCAGTTCAGCAACTCATTTTAAAGCAAATGTTCTAAGTGGTTGGGAAAAGAGAAGTGAAAACAACTATCTCCCATACCTTCAACATCACATTTTATAGCTACAAGATGTGTTTCGTGATGATCTTCTCACTTCCCTAATTTACTGACAGAGCCTCGGGAGAGAGGGCTAGCAAGTTGCCATGATCTAGTGTGGCCCAGGGAGGATGAGAAGCTGGCAGAGTATGATTTATTTCGCCACAACCTCGCTGGATGTTCTCATGGTTCCTAACACGTACATGTAGTGGAAGACAGAAAGGACTCATGCCTATATGTAGCAAACGGGGAATTTAGAATTCAAGCTCTACGGAGGCAGGAACCATGCGGGGTGTGGTCCATGAGCGCATCCCCGGGGCTGTACTCCACACTCAGCAAAGCTGGTTGACAGAAGGAAGAAGGTAAGAAAGAAACCGGGATTGACCGATTTAGTCCCAGCACTAACGTAGGGGTGGGGGAGGGGCCAGGTGCTGGTGGGAGGAGGAGGAATTAGAGCGGCTGCCTGGTGGTGCACGTGGGCCCCGGCCTCTCTGTAGCTCTCTTGCCTCCGGGATTTACTCACTACACGTGGCCATGGAGAAATGTAAAGTAAACCAGATCACAGCACTCCCCTGGCTTAATCCCCTCACTCCTCCCCCTCTCCTTCGGTATAACGGGCAAACTCCCTGCGACCGCAGCCCCCGGGCCACCTCCCCAGCTTCCTCGCCCGGCGGACTCCTTGGCCTCGCCCACCCTGCCCACCCCCCTGCCAAGCGGCCTCAGGCTTTAGAGCTTTTGCACCGGCTGTTCCCTCCCCCAGGTCTTTGCCGGCCCTGCTCCCTCTCCTTGCCATCAGTTGCCCCTCGCTCGGAAAGGCTATCTCAGGCCGCCCGATTTAGAGTCGTTCTCTCCCACCCACTCCCTTCAGACCACGCCGTTCGTTGTGTGTTTGTCTCGCGCTTAGGATCTAAATTTGCCCCGTTCATTCACGGTCCTAAAGCAGTGTCTGCCGTGGTGGCTCCCCATAAAACACTGCGGAGCGACACCCGGACGGGTGAAGGGATGCACCGATGAATCAAGGAGCGGAGGGAAAATGTAGGCGGCCCCCGGGCGGCGGCTCCCGTACGCAGCGCCGTCCCCGCGCGTCGGAAAGCGCAGCGGAACCCCAGCGCGGCGGCGCGGTTTCCCGTAAAAGCGCGGGGGAAGCTTGAGGGAGCGCACAGGAAGGCAGGGCGTTGAGCGGGAGCGGCCCGGGTGAGTGGCGGGGGGCGGTGGCGGAGAGCGGGTCGCGGGCACCGGGCCGGGCCGAGGGTTCCGGGGTGTGGGACGGAGCTTCGGGAGCGTGCCCGGCGCGCGGCGGCGGCGGGGGCCGGGCGTGCGGGCCGCGGGTGCCGGCGGCGAGAGGGAGGGAGCCGGGGCCCCGAGGGATGGCGGGGTCCCGAGGGATGGCGGGGTCCGGGGTGTCACTCCGCGAGTCAGCTGGTCTGGGTTCTGGTACCAGAGCTGTCGCTGCCCTGTGTGACCCTTACTCACTCTTCTTCCCCTTTGGGCTTCGGCTTACTCATGTGCAAAACGGGGAGAATCGTTTCTGATCGATTGACGGCTTCATTCATTCCAGGGGCTTTTCTAGGTTGTGTTTGCTAGAGATGCCTAGACCGCGCCTACCCGGGAGGGGTTCGCCGCCTAGTGAGAAAATCCCCACCTCCTGGTGAGGAGGGCCCAGTACAATTAGAATTTGGGCGTTGTTTAAAACAAACAAACAAACAAACAAAACAACGGGAACAACCAACCAGCTGGCCAACCTGCTTTACAGAGGAGAGATGTTAATTTGAACATATAAAATTTAGATTTTAACTCAGATTGAGGAATACGAATTCCGTTGGGTGCTTTAGAAGGAATATGCATTCTTGGCTCATATATTGCACAATTGCCATGACAACTTAAATCCAGAAAAATTTATAAAGTGCATTCACAGTTCTTTCAGATGTGATCTTTTTAGTCAAATGACTTAATCAGACAGGTGTAGTATCCTCATTTTACTAATGAGTCATGTGCATTCGCAGCCCCATCAGAGGTGATTTGTACAGCCCGCTGAGTTAATCAGAGCAGGTGTTGTGTTCTCATTTGACTAACAGGGAAAGACGGGTAGAGGCTAAGTGACTTACCCAGGCTCTCACGGTCATAAAGTGACTCTGGAATCCAGGCCTCAGGATCCTTGAACCACTGCTCATTTCACTACAGTAGATTCCCTGCATGTTTCCATGTTTTTGGTCACTGTTTTGTGACCAAAAGGGAGTTCCACTGGATCTTGGGTGGATAATCATGGATGAAAACAGACTTTTGTCAACTCTCAGATTGTTCTCTAACAGTATTGGTGTTTTTCCCTCTTTCTACCCTTACCTTGGGTGACTTTTATCTGCACTCAAACTTGACCACCTTCACACTGACGAGTCCCAAATCTGTATCTTCTACCTCGTTTCTCCCAGCTTCAGACTGCTAGATCCAGACCTCCACTGATCATTTGAATATCAACTTGGATATCCTCCGGGCATCTCAAACTCACTCTCTCAACAGCACACGCCACCGTTCTACACAAACGTGTACTACAAATCTAATGATTGAAAACTTTACTCAATTAGTCGCCCAAGTACAGCCCTGGCTTGGTTTCTCCTCTCACTTCCTACAAGTGGGCAAGTGAGGTTTACAGCCAAGGAGCAGGCTGATGGTTGGTGATAGAAAATTAGGTTTGATGAAGGGTGGACAATTGTGAGGGAATATGTTAGGTTGAATATGAGGAAATCAAAGTAAACGGGAAAGTTAGGAAGGCCTGTTTGTTAGGATTCTTCTTGGTATCCTTTGTCTTCAGAGATGGTGTTCCTTTCTTCTGGGTTTAGGGAGTGTATTTCATAGATGAGGGTTTTATGACCTATTTCAGGGAAGAAGGGTCAGGTGAGGAGGTCAGAATGACCTTCCTGCTTCTGTCATTTTCTCAGACTCCCTTAGCTCAAAATATTCAATATGCTAAGTTGCCATATTTTGGGGTAGTATGTCCTGAACCCCATGACATTCACCAGTTAGCTGTTGAATGACTATTATGTGCTGTATCTTATTTTAAGCACTGGGGATACAGCAGTGGCCAGAACAAAGTCCTTACTCTTATAGAGTTGACATTTCAGTGCGATGAGCTCAAAAACAAATTAGCAAATAAGGATCACCAAATGATAAGTGCTGTGAAAAAGAAAAACAGAATAAGGATCTATATTGTCACTTGGTTTTTTAGTAAAGTTGTGTGAGTTTACTTTGCTTACAGGAGTACGTGAGTGTGTCTGTCTCCTTTTATTTTGTCATCAGTGAATATGACCATGTAAACATTTATTAGTTTTAGAGGTGAATGGTACTAATTCTTTGTAATTTGCATGTTTTCAATTAATTAGAAGTTGAACATTTTCACACAGCCATTTGCATTTGCCCTGTGAATTTTCTGTGCATGTTCTCTGCTTATTTTCCTTTTGAGGGGCTAGTGTTTTCCTATATTTTGAATAAGCCCTTCATAGTACTTATTGTTGAGTCCTTTATATGTAATAGACAAATACTCTTTAACAGTGGTATAGTGACAGTAGGGAGAAAGAAAAAGCGGGAAGCCTGGAATTCACTTCTCTGTACTTCTCTGCTTGCTTTGAATACGTGAGGTTCAGGTGAGCAGAGGGAAGCAGTGAGTTTAGGTGGAAAGAAGTGAGGAAAGAAAGAAGAAAGGCAGGTGGGCAGTGAGAGGATGAAGTTGATGAGCCTGGAAGGGAGCAGATGGGAAGAGACCAGAGAAGTGGTAAGAAGGAGTAGGAATGAGGGAAGAAAGATAGGACGGGTGGATGGAAGGCAGTTAGGGGGCCTCTACACAGTGAGCGGGGATACTTACTTTTTCTTTTTCTGCCTCTGTTAATCTAGCAAATCCTTAGGAGAAGATGACTGTGTTCTTTAAAACACTTAGAAATCATTGGAAGAAAACGACAGCTGGGATCTGCCTGCTGACATGGGGAGGCCATTGGCTTTATGGAAAACACTGGTGAGTAACAGCCCCACCCCACCTTCACCTCCAACAACTAAACCACCCCAAAGGGCCTAGGGTCAAAATCTTGCTCAGTGTTCTCGTCTCTGTAGCACATTGTGGTGTAAAAGAAAATTGTTAAAGCCATAAAGACAAGGGCTTCTTGTAACCAGTTCTGGAAAACTCTAACTACAGCGGTGCGGTGTCTTTAACACTGGATAACAGTGGATATATAGTAGTGAGATCGGAAGCTGAGGAAATTGAGAGGGAAGTCCCCTCCCAAACTCTTAGTAGACAGGGATTGACCTCCTGTGTCTCCTTGTGATTTTATTCTTTCAGTTTCTTACTACCGTCTCTTGATCTGTTACCACTGGTGCTGTTAGACCCTGACTGAATCCGCTCTCTCCAGCCCCCATGGCTTTTTCAACATTTATCCCATTAGCCTGGGTTAATAGAAATGAAACAAAGACTTTCACACCTTTTGTTTGAATAAGGAATTCAACAGCCTGGGTTTTATTAGCCTCTAGGTATGAAGCGGGGAAGAAAGTGCCAGATCTCCCTTCTGGTTTAATGTGGTAATAAGATTTAAAGAAAGTTTTTGTGTAAAATTATATAAATAATTAAGAGAGCCAATTAAATTTTCATCTTTTGGGGATTAAAGGTGACATCTCAAGTATTTAACAACACTCTGTAATCCATCTAGGTGTCTTAAATGACTGCTTTGTTAAACAGAAAACAGCTTTTGTAAAGAAGTCTCCACAGTGGAAAGGAGATTCATACTGATACTTCTGTAAACTGTCTCCGTTCACCTTTGCATGGGTCAGAGATAATTTTAGGATGCACCATGTTGTCGAATTTTTTGGCAGCTGTAGATTAAAGGGAACAGATCCCCCCTCCCCCCTAAGTATTCTCAAGGCTCAGTGCTTGAATTCCATTAGCTAGCATGTAAAGAACAGACTTGAGAAGCTTAAAATTTGTAATATTTAAAAAAAAAATAGGTGGAGGAAATGGTTCGACAAATGGAAAATGAAACATAATGTGTGCCTTTTCTCCCTTTTCTAACCATCCTTGAGTCCTTATACCTCCTGCCACATGGGAACTAGGATTCCCTTTGCAGGAGCCCCCAGCCCATGCAAGCAGGAAATGATCCCTGAGGATCACTGCCGTTTCTGCTACTAGGTGAAGATTTGAGGCAGTCTCCATGTACCCTGTCCAGGATGTCTTGTAGATACCCTAGTAATTAGTTAGCTCTGAAACTGCTAGAACCAAAATGCCTTTGGAGTCTGGAGGCCTCATTTTGCTCTGTTTCCACCCTTGACAATCAAGGGTGTGTTCAGGATGCAAGCGCTATTGTTCTGTTGCTTTTCCTTTTCTCAAACTTTTCTCTTGTATTCTGTAGTACTATGTGTTCTTTTTGTTTTAAAATTGTAGCAGAAAGCACATGTTTGTCACTTTGGCCGTTTTTAAGTGTGCAGTCAGTAGTGTTAAGTAGATGCACATTATTGTGCAACAGAGCTCTAGAATTTTTTCATCTTACAAAACTGAAACTCTCTACCTATTAAACACAACTCCCATTTCCTCTCCCCACCCCCGTCCCTGGCAAGCACCATTTCACTTTCTGTTTCTTTTAGTTTTACTATCGCAGGTATCTCGGATAAGTGGCATCATACAGTGTTTGTCTTCGGTGACGGTCTTATTTTACTTAGCATGATGTTCTTAAGGTTCATTAACTTTGCAGCACATGGCAGGATTTCCTTCTTTTTAAAGGCTGGATCCTGTTTTGTTCTATGCATGGATATAACCACATTTTCTCTATCCATTCATTGTTGATGAACGTTTGGGTTGCTTCCATCTCTTGGCTGTTATGAGTAATGCTGCTCCAGTGAATTTGGGTGTGCAGATCTGTCTCCCAGATCTTGTTGTCACTTCTTTCGGGTATATAGTCAGAAGTGGGATTGCTGGGTCACAGGGTGGTTCTGATTTTTTGAGGAAGCCCTACACTCCACAGTGCACCATTTTACAATCCCACCAACTCTAGGAGGCTTCCAGTTTCTCCACATCCTTCCCAACACTTGTTATTTTGTTTTTGTTTTGATTGTGGCCATCCTCATGGGCACAATACAGCATCTTCTGATTTTGATTTGCATTTCCCTAATGATTAGTAATATTGTGCATATTTTCAAGTGTTTAGACACCATTTGTTTATCTTTGGAGAAATGTCTGTTCACATCCTTTGCCTGTCTTTAAAAATCACGTTCTCTGGTTTTTTTTTTGTTTTGTTTTGTTTTGTTTTGTTTTGTTATTGTTGTTAAATTGTAGGGCTTCTTTAGCCCGTTATGAGATATTTGCAGATATTTTTCTCTTGTTCCATAGGTTGCCTTTTCACTCTGTTGATGGTGTCCTTTGATGCCCAGAAGCTTTTAAGTTTGATGTAATCCCATTTGTCTTTTTCTATTTTTGTTGCCTTTATTGTTGGTGTCCTAAGAAATCACTGCCAAATCCAGTGTTACGAAGCTTTCCCCCTGTGTTTTCTTCTGGGGGTTTTATAGTTTTAGGTCTTATATTTAGGTCTTTAATCCATTTTGGCCCTTTCCCCATTACGTTGTCCTGGTGTCCTTGTCTAACATCAGTTGATCATAAATGTAAAGTATTTGTTTATTTACTCACTCGTTCTCTGTTCTTTTGGTCTGCATGTTCGTGCCAACACCACCAGCTTTTAAGCTTTGTAATATGTTTTGGATATTAGGAAGTATGAGGCCTCCAACTTGGTTCCTTTTCAAGATTATTTTGGCTAATCGGGGTCCCTTGTGTTCCATATGAATTTAGGATTTTTTTTTTCTATTTCTGCAAAACATGCCACAGATTTCGATAGGGATTGTGTTAAATCTGTGGCTCATTTGGGGTAGTATGGACATTTTTGTGATATTAAGTCTTCCAGTCCACAAGCATGCATTTATTGGTGTCCCTACATTTTTTCAGCAGTGATTTGTAGTTTTTAGTGTACAAGTCCTCCACCTTCTTGGGTTAGGTTTATTCTAAAATATTTTATATTTTGGTGCTATTATAAATGGGGTTATTTTCCTAATTTCCTTTTTTGGATTGTTCATTGTGAGGGTATACAAATAATGGATTTTTATGTGCTGATTTTCATATCCTGCAACTTTGCTAAATTTGTTCCAGTAGTTTGTTGTGTGGAATCTTTAGAGGTCATCTGCAAACAGATAATTTCTATTCCTTTCCAATTTAGATGCTTTGATTTCTTTGTCTTGCCTAATTGCTCTGGCTAGGACTTTCAAAACCACGTTGACCAGAAATGGTGAGATCTTTGCCTTGTTCCTGATCTTTAAGAAGCTTTGTTTCTCACTGTTGAGTGTAGGTTTTCCATATGTGGCCTTTGGCTATGTTCAGATACTTTCTTTTTATTATCTTTTCTCCTTTATCTATATATTCCCAGCATTTCCACAGATAGTCTTCACATTCTTCTTTTATTATATTCTAGTTTCTTCCCTGAGAAAAGTCTTAACCCGAGGCTCTCTTGAATAGGAGCTGCCGTGGCCCGTCAAGTGGGTTGTCAGCTGGGTTAGCATTCTTTTAGTTCCTCAGTAGCTATTCCAAACCATCAGGCTTCCATCTTCTTTTTTTTTTTTTTTTAAATATTTTATTTATTTATTTGACACAGAGAGAGATCACAAGTAGGCTGAGAGGCAGGCGGGGGGAGGGGGAAGCAGGCTCCCTGCTGAGCAGAGAGCCCGATGTGGGGCTGGATCCCAGGACCCTGAGATCATGACCCGAGCTGAAGGCAGAGGCTTAACCCACTGAGCCACCCAGGCGCCCCAGGCTTCCATCTTCTTAAAAACATCTCCTTTCCTCTGAGGCTCGTGTCTGGCTGTGTCGTATGACTGTGAACCCCCCAGTTTTCCGGGATCTCCTCTACTTTAGACGTCAGTGCCTGGTTTACCAGCATCCTTTCCCCTCTGTCTTGTTGTCTCGCTGAGTGCTCTGAGACTACCTGTGGATGACCCGTCTAACAGCCTGTCCTTCACTTTCCCTGGCTTCATCCACTCCTGGGACTTTCACTGCTACTTCACACACTTGCCGCTTCATCTACCCTTGGGGGCTGAGAACCTTATCGTCACTTGCCCCTGTTCCGCTCCTGAAATCTGGAGCATCGGTGTCCCAGTCCCTCATTTCAGTCTGCCATTATTCACTTCCTAACCTTAGTTCCCTTTTTCAGTGTCACCAAGACTTCTTGTCCCTTGGGCCCTCCAGTTCCTTCCTAATCTGTCACTCTTCTCTGCTTTCTTCACTTTTTTCCCATCCTAATTTCTCGATCCAACACATCACACATCACACACTTCCCAGCTGCACTTTTCACACGTCCTCCCAGCCTTTTCGATCTCTCATTCCTTCTCCTCTACAGTTAAGCCGTTCGAATCGGTTTTGTCCGTTTCCCAACCTCCTACTCCTTCTCTATCCTATCCAGTCTTTGTTAGAATTATTCTCACCAGTTTTATTTCCCATTCTTTTTAAAAGCCCGGCTCCAGACACAGTTGACTGTCCTTGAAGTACTTTTTTTCACCGGCTCCTGTTCTTCCACCTTGATGTGTGGGTGTCTGTCGCTCTCTTGCTCTCTTGGCGTGCCCTTCCCTTGCACTCATGCCTGAGGGAAGTGGTTCTCGAGGTTCTCAAGGACTCTGCCACAGGCCATGGTCTCACACTGTGTCCTCTCCCTCTGGAATCTCTGCCTGCAGTTTCCAGCTGTAGTAGGCAAATCCCAGGTTCATTACCGTTTTGACCTCTTCGGAGCTCCAGACCTACATCTGCGTTCAGCTGCTGACTTACCTACTTGCCCGCTTCACCAGTGCCTTAAGCTCAGCGACTTGAAAATCAGGACTTTCTTGTCACCCCCACCCTTCTCAGTGATCGGTAGCACTCACCATTTTCTGGCTTCCCAAACTAGAACGTGAACGTCACCCCGTGATTGTCCTCGCTCCTCCTTTCCCACATTCAGGCCATGCATTTCTAAGTGAATTTTGCCTCCTCTACATCTCTGCATGTGTTCAATTTTCTTTTTGCCTGCTGTACTGTCACCGCCATCGAAATGTCATCCCTGGCCTGGGTTCGTATTAAATGTATCCTAACTGTTCTCTCCTCACAGGTACTCTTGCCCATTTCTTATCTAATTTCCCCACCCTGCCAGAGTGATCTTTTTAAGTGCGGACTGCTGTTGCTTTTAGACTCAGCTCTATGTGACTTGGCCCCACGTGTATACGTCTCCAGCCTCGCCACATCTACACTTTAGTGTGTAGAATTATCAGGTCACACTCTGGAAGAAGTCTCTTTCCATGAAGTTCTGTTTCAGGGTTCCTTGGAGGGCCTTTACGCACGGAACCCTCCTGGAACACTCTCCCCAACTCTTCTTCCCCAGCCAGCTACCTTTCCTCCAGGTCTCAGACATTCTTTCTTCCCCACCCCCTGCACACACATTTATAATCTTCCTTTCTGTCTCATTGGGCAAGGTCACCATCCTCCTGCCCGGGCCAGCCCCTCCACTGCTGATCGAAATCCTGTTCTCTCATTGGTTAGCCCCTCCCTCACCTCATCTTTAGTCTCACCCTTCCTGCTTTTCCCTCCTACTTGTCAAACTCCTTGTGGCTTGAACATGTACTCTCTCAACTTTGTCTTTCCATTTATTCACTACCCTGTCTCTCTTCTTCCATTTTTGCCATTCTTGAAAGCACACCCCACCTCTGCAGTCTCCACCTTCACATAAGAATAAGCTTAGTAAAATTTGATTTCTATTTCATTTGATTGAACCTGCTCTTATCAAGGTCACTAATAGCTTCTTGGTTGTCAAGTTCAGTGGATACTTTTCAGTCCATTTCTGTCACATTGATTCTTGACTCTGTTTTTTAGCTACCTAAAAAGCAGGGTGTTTTCTCGATCTGCTCATCCCTTTGATGTTGGACTCTCCTAGGTTCTGATATGCTCATTCCACACCTGGCTGAGGTGATCATAACCACGCTACTATTCTCAAGTACAGTATCATAAGGGTATCATAAGGTCCTTATCTTGCTTCTCTTGACATTGTCTGCAAATAGCAATCCTGGGATTACATCATGTGACCAACCATCAAAATATTCTTTCCAAAAGAGAACTCAGATCATAGCCTCCTTCTGCAGATGACCTGTAAATGACTCAACCAGGGTCTAGAGGACAAAGACCCAATTCTTCAGTCTGGCATAAAGGCCCTTTGTGATTTGGCCCTGGTCTTCCTCTGTAGTCTTTTCTTCGCCCCTTCCCGTCCCACCTCCATCGCCTATCAGCTTGACCTATGTTCCAGAAGTCTCTAAAAGAAGGCCTGTTCTGTTATCCTTCTCTTTCCCTTTGCATGTGTTCTTCCCACCTCCCAAACACTTCGACTCTTCTTCACCTGGCCGGTAACTCAAAAAATGTGTCCTAAGGGTGGCATTATTAGATGAAGAGGAAAGAAAAGCAACAGCTATTCAACAATATGTTGAATAATTACTCTTTACCTGGGGCTGGGTTGGTTATTTCCATGTGTGCGGTCTCAGAACCCCGAGATCATGACCTGAGTCAAAGGCAGACACTTAACCAACAGAGCTACCCAGGCGCCCCATATGCCTTCTTTTTTAAAGGCTGCTTCCTCTCAGCACAGTGGCTTGGAGATTCATCTGTGCTGCGGGATTTTCCGTAGTTCATTCCTTTATATTGCTGAGCAGTATCTACATGATAAGCATATAATAATTGCTAATATCTTAGAGAATTTTAAGTTAACTTGTTTTTTATTTCTAAGACGGGTGAACATAATATCTTACATTATACATCTTAAAAAACAAATTGTTTTATTATGTGCATTTGACTTTTTTCTTCCCTTTGGAAGGAAAACAGTATCTCCTGATGTAGGATTCACATGAGAATAATAACAATTCCCTGTATTTTAGCGTTGATTTTAAGATTTTAATAAGGGTCGTGGTTTTTCTAAGGAAAAGTTTTTTTCTGCAACAGAATTGGAAAAGGTTGCACATATTTATTTTTATCTGCCCCAATTTTGGCTGCTGCCTTGAATTTGTCTTTTGACCCAGGTATTATTTATTTGTAGGCTCTCTTCCACTGTTACTGTTAAGTTTTCTTCTCCCTTGGGAATTCCTTTCCTTTTTTTTCCCTCCCTTCCCTTCACGTTCAAGGGGGAAAAAACCCTGTGATACTTTTCCCTCTGCCTCCTTTCCCCGCAGCTGGTTGTAGGCGTCGGCAGGAGCAGCAGGGACTGCTCTCAGGACTCCATAAGGGCAATTGAAGAGGAGGAAATGACCCTGTTTGCTGAAGTAAAGAGAATCTAAGTGTTGCTCTTTCCTCTTCAACTGCTCTTCTCGAGCTTTCTGGGCTCCCTGGGGGAGATTACGTTCCCGCTCCTTCAGTTCACCATGCCAACAGTTACCTGCGGTCGTCCTCCCTTGTTTCTCACCCTTTTAGTGGCAAGGAATCTGCTAATAGAAAGCGCAGGAGAAAGGAGGTAGGAGGCAGTGGAGTCTAAAGTTGTCTCTGGAGTCAGACAGAACTGATACGTCCTGGCAGCGTGACCTCCGCTCCCTGAGCCTTAGCCCCCCCGCCCCCTGTAGAGAGGCTGATGACAGCACCGCACTGGTTATTGAAGGATCGGGTGGGTAACGGTAAAGTTCTTAGCATAGTCCTGATAGACCTAAGGGCTCAATAAATGCTAGTAATTGTGAGGAAATTTGATGTACTATATGTCCAGTACTTTGAGAGTTAAAATGAATTACTTCTGGTAACTGGGCAGCGAATGATTCAAGAGACCGCTAGTGAGGAAGGGAAGCAAAGATCTGCCAGATGGTCCAATAACATCTCAGCCTTATTTATTTTACCTTACATGTGTAACAAGACAGCTCGGAAGGTGCAGTTTGAAGACAGAATGTAACCACAAGAGAGGCAGGGTGAAGCAGTTCCAGCTAGCTTGGTCTGCGCTGTTCTGCATCTAATTTAAGCTCAGATTGTTCCTTTCACTGGGGATCTTGTCTTTGCTTATCCTGGCTCTGGTTTCTCTCCTAGTGATTTTGGTGGGTGAGCCTTGGCACAGCATCTCAACAAAGACTCTTTCCTCAGTTAACGGTATCCCCGCCCTTGCCCCGTTCTGGCTCCTGGCATTCAGCTGAGTCCTTTGGCTCCATGCTCTGGTGCTGGGTCTGCCCCCAACCTTGGCCTGTAACCCCTAGCCCCCTCCTGTGGATTTCTGTGGGGCATCTAGCTTCCCACAGAATTCCCTAGGAATTCCCTAGAATTCCTGATCCTTGGAGATTTTAAAATCCGATAAACACTATGAATCCCTCCATGTGAAACTTGCAAAACAAATATGATACTATAGTGGTGATCTTGGGTCATGTGTCCCTAGGTTTTTATTAATATTGGAGTTTTTTCCCCCACTGAATATAGAAACACTCATCTTGGTTATTATACATTGACTTTCATAAGTTGGGTGGGAGCCCACCTTTCAAGGCCTGTGGCCAAAAGAAGTAAAAATAAGGAGAAGAAAAAATAAATGGTTATAAGTTGGCCTGGGTGGGGGGGCGGTCGTGTGTGTGTTTTCAGTGTTATTCAGTTTTATTGAGAACTTAGTAATGATAATAATCACTAACACTTAATCAGTGCTTGTCACGTACCAGACACAATTCTAAGCACTTTATGTTTATTAACTCATTTTATCTTCCGAGCGGCTTTGAGGTGGTTATTAATCTCATACTGGTGTGAGATTAATAGCCCTGTACAGATGAAGAAACTGAGGGACAGCAAGATTAAGTAATTTCCCTAAGGTCACACAGCTAGTAAGTATTAGAGCAGTGATTCCAAACCAGGTGGTCCTCATGTTAACCGCTTGCAATGGCTTCTGTGTCTAAGGGAGCATGAGAACAATGAAGAACCATAAGCTGAGGTTGTCTTCTGCCTTAAGCCCCATAGGGCATAAGGCAGATATTAGAAGGTAATGCTTCAAATCTGGGCTTCTGAGCCAGGCAGGTCTGGGTGCGAGCTTTCTGTTTGTCACTTGCTGGATGTGCGACTTTGGGCAGAGCTTGTTAAACTCCACTTTATTCGTGCATATGGTATCCGGCAGCATTATTGGGACACTTAGGACATATAATCACAGCTCCTGGCACAGATTTTAAAAAGCAGTTACTCTTATTATAGAAGTGTGAGGCACTCTGGGCTATGTCCTGTGTGAGGGTACAAAGTGAATGTTAGGGGTGCCTAAGGAAAAAAAGGATTACTTTCAAGTTTTTTTATTATGGAAATTTTAATCGTATAAAAATTAGAAGAGGATAATCAATCCCCATGTGTCATGATCCAGCTTCAATAAATATCAGCATTTTACTAATCTCATTTCATTTCTCTACTTTTTTTTTCTGGAATATTTTACATAGATTCCAGAAATTCTAGCTTATATCATTTATACTTCAGTACTTTATCTTTAAATAGTAAGGACTTAAAAAAGTCATGCTATTATGATGAACCTAACAAAATTAAGTCTTTCATGTCTTCTAATATACAGCCCGTTTATTTTTACCTATTATCCCTAAATTCTTTGTTTCATGGTTTTGTTCAAATCAGTATCAAAACAAATTTTCACACATTGCATTCAGTGCCTGTCTCTTAAGCCTCACAAACTCTAACCCCCTCCTTCTTCCATAGTGTGTATTTTCGAAAGCTGGCAGGTCTGCATTTGCCCTGGAGAATGTCTCATACTCAAGATTTGGTGGATAACTTACACCGGTCAGTGCTGTGCAGAGTCCTGTAGCCTGAGACGAGAAGAAAAAACAGTGCTCCTGGTTCTCTTTTCAGTTAAAACTGTGATGTTTTGTTCATCGTGTGTCTTTTGCATTCATTTGATTTTTAAAATTATTGTATTAAAATATTTGTCCCCATTGTGGTTTTTTGGCCTAAATTTTGCACCTGAGGCAGATGCATCCCTCTCCTCATTGTAGCCTGGCCCTGAGTTGTTTAATCTGTTCCTATGTCTTGGAAACTGGTGATCAGACCCAGATGCTAGAGCTTTGCTATCCGAAGTGTGCACTGTGGCCCCTCAACACAGTTACTCCTGGGAATGGATCAGAAATGCAGCATCTCGGACCCTACCCCACTCCTGCTGAGTCAGAATGGTCACTTAACCAGGTCCGCAGGGGATTTGTGTGTATGCTGAAGTTGGAGGAGCCCTGCTCCAGAGGTATAATTGGATTCAGGTTTAATTTTTTGGTACGAGAATGCCTCATACATGTGTTATAGATTAAAAAAAAAAAACTTAGAGAGCTTGGAAGCGGGCTAGGGGAGGGACAAAGGGAGAGAGAGAGAGAGAGAGAGAGAGATTGAATCTCAAGGGACTCTGTGCCCAGTGCAGAGGCCAATACGGGGCTCGATCCCATGACCCTGAGACCATGACTTGAGCTGAAATCCACAGATGCTTAACCAACTGCACCACCCAGGTGCTCCGTGTGTTGTGGATTTCTTACGGTATCATGTCAGAAAGTGCATGGCATTGAGTTGTCCTGTTTGGGGGGATATTAAGGTCTATTGGTGCATTTAGAGGCGATCGGCTTGGCCCGCCCATTACAAAGTCAAGACAGTCGCTTCTGAGAGTTACTAGAGCCACACGCGGTTAAGAGGAAGAGCAACCATGTGGGTTAGAATGTCGACTTTACACCTGCCAGCAATGCACCATGGCTGGGCTTCAGTTCTCTGTAAACTGGAGATGATCGGAGAACCCGTCTCCTCAGGTTGTTGTGCCGATTTTTCTTAGAAAAGGGCCAGTCACAAAGAAAGCACTCCATCAGAAGTAGCCCTTCTTTTCTCTTTTGGCTTTGCATCCTTGTGGGAGAAAGCATCCTAACTAGGATGTGTTTTGAGTTGGGCCTTCAGTGAGTGCGACCGTGTGCTAGCTGATACAGAGGCAGAAGATGGAAATGCACAGTGTATTTTTGGAGATTGGCAAAGAATTCGACTTCACTAGAGACTACAGTCTCTAGTTTTTTTTTTTTTTTTTTTTCAGTAGAATGGGAGGAAAAGCCCGATTACGGAAGTCTTTGTGTAGGCAGTTTGTAGTATTTGGTGAGCAGTGGTGACTCGGTGAAGATGTTTAAGGAGAGGAGCGTGTCATGAGCAAAGTTGGGCTCAGGAAGTGTAGTGCAGCCCCCCTGGGTAAGAGACCCTGGAGCGGAGGGCATGGGAAGGCTGCGGATGTGTGTGTGTGGGCACTTTGATAGTGTACATAGAAGCTGAGAGAGGCCAGACCAGAGTGGTGGCATTGGGAATGGAAAACTAAATGGGCGCAGTGAGCCTTGACAGTGTGAATGATATGTGGGCATGAGTTCTGTAGGCAGATAGACTTGTGTGTGGTTTGCATTTCGCTACTTACTAGCTATGTGACCTTTATCAAGCCCCTTAAAGTCCTTAACCTCTGCATTTTGGTCTCCTTCTGGGGTAGTGGGGTTGATGAGGTCTGCTTAGCAGGTGAGGTGTAAGGATGAAGTGAGCTGATGCATGTCCTAGTGCCTGGTCCCGTGCCTGGCTCCTGGCTTCCCCCGCTGTAAGTGCTCGCTGTTAGTAGCATCAGATAGCAGACTGGCTGGTTGGTTGAAGGAGAGGAAGAGAAGTCATTTTTTGGTTTCAAGAGTAGGATAATTGGTGATACAGAAAGAGGCAAGTCGCCTGGGAGGATTGGTTTGAGGAGGTATTATTCTATTCCCTTTTAGCTATGTTGGGTTTGAGACCCTGACAGCATATCCAGGGGGAAATGTGTTAGATTCCAGGAATAAATTATGCATGAGCCACACTTGACTGGACCCGTATTACTTCTTTTGGTACAGATTATGGTTTCAGTAATATCTTGAGCTTCATCTTTCAGTATCTTGGGGGTTCTGACAAAGCAGATGTTTTACCTTGACATCAGTTCGGATTAGCCTCTGACTTGGCAGTTGGCGGTCTAGGCAGGGCTGGTTTAGCACCAGGGTAAGGTAGGGAGGGCTTTTCCCCTCACAGCTTTTCCTCATTTCACATTCTGTTGTGGTTTTAAGGGAACAGTTCGTATTGCTTTTCAGCCATTTCAAGGTTCTCCCTCTCTTCTCTCTCTGCACAAGCTGATGCTAAAGTTTGGGGTATTAATAGGTGCTATTTAAAGAAGCTCATTTATGGGCAATTAAATAACATGCCTGTCAGCTCAGATTTGATAGGGAATGGGGAACTTTTTTTCTAAGGTGCAATGAAGTTTAATTATATTCCCTTTCCTCTTAGCTCTTTTGTCGTTTTATTTAGAAAATGGATTTTTTTTTTTTTTAAAAGAACCTGTATTCTTTCCCATATGTTTATGGTGGAGGGTGGGGCAGGGAGGACTGAGCTGGAAGGGCAGGAGGCGTATCTAAATTTTGTTGATTTCACATACTTTTCAGGGCTGTTTCTGTGAGTGGTATTAGCTGCTCCAGGCTCTGCTGAGAGAATTGTCTACTGACATCTCAGGGAGTGCGTGTCGTGGAACAGCAGAAACACTGACCGTAGGAGCTGGCTAGTTTATGATTTGCTAGTTCAAAAGATCTGCCCTGTATCCTAGAGCCCAGAGTAAATACCCCTTTATGCCCGTGGTTTATAGAAAACAGCTGGTAGGCCTGGAGGGAAAGAAGGGACCCCCCTTGTGTTTTCTTCTTGAATAGCTGACGTAACCTCTGTGCAATCTGTTTTCTGTCTTCCCTTTATCTGTCTAAGTAGAGGAAAGTACCTTGTGTGTAACTTACAAGGGTAGCTATTTTCTCTAGATTTTTAATTTCGGTGAATTATCCGTTCTCATTCACTGTGGACTTGAGGGACTGATGCCCTCCCTCCCTCCTCCTTTTCCTGTTTTAGTAAATACAGTTCTTCAGAGAATGCCCTTGGCTTGCTTTATATTGTTACTGAAAATGTTAAAAAAAAGAAAAAATGTTGATCGTTGTATATTGTTGAATATACCACCAAGTAAAGAAGTCCATCCAGAGGTACACTGACCTCAAGATTCCTGACGTAAGTGTGGTGTACTTTTCACTAGCCCAGACCGAAGTGGTGCCATACATTTGTCTTTTACATTTGATGGTAGACTTAACTTTGTTTTTCCTTTGCTAAACTTCCCCAGCAACAACAGGGATGACAGAATTTCAATGCCAGTGATTGCTTGTCTGACTCCTTATTTTCTCCCTGTATGCACTCTAAGGGGCATTGAAATGCAGACAGTCACCACTTAATGTATGGTTACCAGTAGGATTTCTTCTTGACCCTTGATACTTTCCTGACATTATGGAACTTCTTTATCTCATTGTGGTTGGGAGAGGTAAGAAGATACAAATTTCTGAAGTAGCAGGTAGCACATCATGTGGAGGCCTGGAGAACCAGAAGGAACACCATCCTCTGGTTAAGTGGAAGGCCCAGACCAGAAGGCCCTAAAATCCTCTTCAGAGTCATCAGCATCTTTATTGTTCTCCTGGAGTTTGTGACCTGGCACTCTAACAATTTACTTGTCTCGACTGAGCATTCTTCAGGCCCAGAATATCCATCATGTTCTTCAGCAGGCCACATGGTCTCCCTGCTTGGTGACAGGTCTTTGTCTCGGGCAGAGATGAGCAGTATTGTCCCATGTATGATGCTCCTCGCTGCGGCAGCCTTCATGTGTTTGGGTGGGGAGCTGGGATGTGGGGTGGGAGGGGGCGATGTTTACTTGACAAAGGTCCCCCACTCTGCACACAAGGGAATCTCTTCTCTAAGGTTCTTTTCTGTCTGTGCTTCCGTTTCCACTCCATCCGGGCTCTTACACAGATGATCCTTGGGCAGTGCCACTGGCAATATCATGATTAATTATTCTAGGAAGCTCAGAGAAGTTGAAGTAGTTGTTATAAACATCTAAGCTTGAAATCTGCTTTGCGTAAAGCAGAAACCGGGTTTGCGCGCACCCAGGGAAAAGCCAGTGGTAGAAATTGCTGTCCAATTTGCCTCTAGACTGTAGAAGGAAATATCTTTTTTGGGAAATAGGATGGATCAATATGATATTTTTTTCTTTCCATGTCAAATAACAACTTATCTTATTTTGCAGTCCTAAAGTAATAAATAAAACCTTTATGGCTCAGAATAAATTGTGAGCATCCCATTTCCTGTGGTAGCAGGCACGTTCATGTTCTTCCAAAGCCTCAGGCAGAGTGACATCAGCAAATTTTTAAATTTTCTAATCCAGAAGCTTCTGGTTTCTATCAAAGAACCTGCGTTTTAGTACTGAGCAGATCTTCAGAGACTTTTTTTGATGTGACTGTTTTAAATTGTGTTAAACTTCAATTCTCTTGGGAGGCAGCATGATGTAGTAGAGCATAGGCTTGGAATTTATATACAGTAGTTTGGGTTTTTTTGTTTGTTTGTTTGTTTGTTTTGGTAAAAGGGTCTTAGGTTCACTTTCAGATTCTTGTCCCATTAGCAGTCTAGAATTTCTCTGATACCAAACTCAGCTACTGGGACAGTTCTTGTGGGGCTTCCTGGTGTACCAAAAAGAGTTCCTCATTCAGCTTTTAGATGGTTCTAGTTCCATTACCCTGTCCCCTGAATACGCACGCGCACGCACATGCACACACACACAGCCATGCGTCTTGATCTGTCAGGTGTCCGTGACTGTTCTAAGTCTTCATCCTCTGCTGCACCACAGCGATTTCTCCTCTTGCCCTTTGGTGGGGATCACAGTGAGCAGCTACCCCAGGCGATCTCTTGGCTCGAGAATGCCAAGTCCTTCCATGAAGAATCACCTTCAGTTTCCCCTACAGGTCAAAGCCTGCCTGTGAGCACTGTGAGTCAGTCCTTCCTGTTCAAACATTTGCCACTTACTTATTAAACAGTTATTTATTAAGCACCGTTTATCTGCAAGAGTCTGTGCTGTGTGCTGTGGAAGAGAAAATGGTGAACTGTCCATGAATTCAAGGCAGTTGTAATGAAGGAAGAGAAGACAAGCAGTTCTGTCTGTGGCGGGGCAAAGGGGTGGGTGGTGGTGCGCTTGGCTGCCTAGTTTTTAAAAGGGAGAGGAGGTAGAACGGTCAGATCCCTGCAGGGGTAAAGCTCATTGTGTGCTCTAGGAGGAGGAAAACGTGCAGCTTGCTGAGAGTGGAGGCAGCATCAAGGGCGTGATGGGGACAAGGAAGTGGTTCTTAACCTCTCGCCTCAGTTGTCCATCACGTTTTTCTTTTCCTTTTTTTTTTTTTTTAATATTTTTTTAAAGTAACCTCTGCACCCAGCGTGAGGCTCGAATTCACAGCCCCAGGATCAAGGGTCGCGTGCTGCACTGACTGAGCCAGCCAGGGACCCCTCTGCACATTCTTCCTTTTCAAGTGAGGCTCAGTGTCACTGTAGTTGAGATTCACCTGGCGTTCTCTGTCCTCTGTCGCGGGGCTCAGGGCCTCTCTTCCTGCTGCTTCTCGCCGCCTCGTGTAGACGATCTGCTCCACTCGCAGCCCACTATTACTAGGTGTGTCTTTAATCAAGATCAATGTCTGCAATCTCAGACGTGTATTTCTAGCTGTCCCCCGGACCCCTCCACCTGCACTGGCCGCTGTCCCAGATCCGCAGATCCAGAATGAACCCCAGCTTCTGGCCTCCCAAACCAGTACCTACTGCGGCCTTCCATCTCTGAGTGGTATCACCTTCTGCCAAGGGCTCAGTAAAAATATGCGGACACTGCCCTCGACCCCCTCAATCCCCACAGGCCAGTAGTTAGGTTTGCTTCCTAAATATCAGCTACCCCTGTGCTCTCCTCGATCTTGGTTCCAGGGCTCATCATGTGCTCATCGCTGACCAGTGTTCCTGGAGAACCCACCCTGGTCCCTAGATCCAGACTTGCCTTGATGTGGACCTCACGTTGCAACCAGAATGATCCTTCTAACATGTAAATCTGGTCACCTCACTCATCTTCCTGAAACCCTCTCATGGCTTCTTATGGCCCTAAAGGTCAAGTCCCAGTTCCTGAAATAGCTTAAAAGGCTGCTGGGGCCCGGGTGCTGCCTGCCCTCCTCTTCTGGGGCTCCTCCCATGGCAGGCTGCGTCCAGCTGTCCAGAACTACTTTCCGTTTCTGAGATTGGCCAGGCTCGTACTCTGAGGCTTTGACAGGCTCTTGCCTTCGCCAGCGTTCCCCTTCCTGTTTTTGCCCTGCTACTTTTTATTTCTCCCCAGTTATACACTGCAGTGTCACTTCCTGTAAAAAGCCTTTTCTAATTCCCCCAAGCCTAGGTTAGATGTTCCTAAATGGGCCCCTGTTGCAGAGCACGTAAGAGTCATGTCATGTTATGACTGTTGAACTGCCTTTCTTCCCTTCTATCCTGTGAACTTCGTGAGGATGGGGAGTGCTGGGTTTATGCACCAGTACATCCACACCTAGCACAGTGCCTGGGACATCCTTTATCAAGAAACACGTCTCTTCCTTTATCACTGATACTTGCCAAGAGCTGTCCTTTGCCACGCGCTCAGAAGCTGCTTCAGGTCAGGACAGGATCTGAGTCGTATGGTACCCAGCACTTTGTGTTGAGTGAGTTGGTTTCACCTGCTACTTTGGGGAGCTTTATCACACCTGAACTTATGAAAAAACATTGTATGAATGTAAATTTTAAAAATCAGATGAGATTAAAAGTAATGTATGATTAATGAATGTGCTATCAAGTCTATATTCTGATGAGTATTATGCATCCAGTATTGTCTGAAGTTAAGAAAAAGCATTAAAGCATTTATTTTGGGTTTGAATTCCAGTCTGCTGTTCAGTCACATGGTGATCTTGGGGAAGTCCATTACTTCTCTGAGCCTTAACGACTTCATACATAAAATGAGAATATAATGCCTGTTTTGCAAGGTTGTTACAAAGGTTAAAGGTTTGTAAAGATGACGGCTGTGGTATCTGGCACATGAGTTGCTCTATGAATTTCAAGTTATTTTCTCTTTTATTCCAATAAAAATGCCTTTCCTGGAACATTTTTGGAATTTCTTTTTTTGAAATAGTTTTCAGAGCTGGCTGTAGACGATCAGAATAGATCAATGGGAGAAATCTTTTCTCTTTGAGGATATGTTTGATTTTTTAGAAACAGCTTGGTTCAGAGAGCAAAATCAAGATGGTTAATGCCATTTTTGATGTTTAAAAAAATTAAGTATGATTATAATGAGATTTTCTTTTGTAGTATTTAAATTGGCACATAGTCTGGCTTTCTCACAGGTGGCATTGACAGCATATTCCATCTGGCACATTAAAATCCAGGGAATTAATTATAAAGAAATCTTTTGATTTTGAATAGCACTCCGATAAATCAAGAAGTATTAGCAAGCTCAAGAGAACTGAGGTCTTTAATCATATACTTAATCACAAGTTAACATTCAAAATTTTACTTCTAGCAAAAAAGAATTTAGGAAACAGTGAACCAACGTGCTGTATTCTTGTATTTGGGGCCATTCTCTTTTCATCTAGGTCCACAGGAGTCCGTGTGGCTGAAGTGCAGTAAGGAAGATGGTGTCTTATGAAGGACCCCAAGGAGCCTGGCACCTTCAGAGGCCTGGCCCTAGTGGGAGGGGAGGAGCCAGCTGGGGGAAATGGGCAGGGATGTATGGGCAGGTATGTAGCCTTTGTAGCCGTAGAGAGGGCTTGTACAGAACAGCCTGTAGGATGTGTTCATCACAGAAGAGACTGGAGGCACAGGTTATTCTATCAATAGGAAGAAACAAGTGTTTGGAGGAGCACAGTTCTGTGTGGTTCTGTGTGGTGGTAGTGGTACCCCCAGGGCCAAATAGTGATTCAACACTTCTGTACATCACCCCCTGCTCATCGTAGCAAGTTTGCTCCTTCATCCCCATCACCGATTTTATCCCCCAACCCACCTCCCCTCTGATAACCATAAGTTTGTTCTCTATAATTAAGACTCTGTTTCTTGATTTCTCTCTCTCTTCTTTTCCTTTGGTTGTTCTGTTTCTTCAATTCCACATATGAATGAAATCTTACGGTGTTTGTCTTTGACTGACTTATCTCATTTAGCATTTTACTCTCTGGATCCATCCACGTCCTTGCAGATGGCAAGATTTCATTCTTTTTTATGGCTGAGTAACACACCACATCTTTGAACATTCATTAGTTGATGGACACTTGGGCTGCTTCCGTAATTTAGCTCTTGTAGAAAATGATGCTGTAAACATAGTGGTGTACGTATTCCTTTGAATTAAGTGTTTTTATATTCTTTTGTATTCTAAATACCCATAGGCAGGCATCATTGCTTCTTCCCCTCACATGGTGCTTACTTGTTAAAGCTGACTGCTGTTGATGTCTAGGGTTTGTTCTTCAGCCTGGCTCTGGAAGAAAAATTATTGTGTAGCCTTGGACAGCAACTGTGGCAAAAAGCAAAAGGCTGTTTATTCTCTGGCAGTTCAGACTTATTTATCAAAATTAGTTTTGGGTAACTGTAAAAATGCAAAATCTGAGGACTTCAATGTTAGAAGGAAGGTCTAGGAAGAGTTTTTTTTTTTTAAAGGAAGAACCTTTTTCTCTTTTTAGTTCTTTCATATACATTGTTTATTGGCTGTTTTTTTACTGTCGTTAACCAGGTTGAAGTTACTATCTTAGCAATGCCAGCAACATGCATTAGAGTTGACTCGTTCAAGAAGATTCTGGAGCCTGGTGGGCAATCGGCCATTTAAAGTGTACTTACAGTATAAATGGCATAAACACATTTTAGGAACCTTTATGTTACATAGATGAACATTTTTCTGATAGAATGTTTTCATTTTTGCAAGCCAGAGTTTCACCTCATGCCAAAATTTCCCATTTGGGCTGCAATTGAGTGTCTGACAGTGATAGAAAAAATAAGAGATAACATAGTAGCAAAAGTGACTAAACATCAAATTTATTTCTGGCAAATCACCTGAGTAATTTCCACCAGATAAGAAAAATGCAGGATATGTGCATTCATCTTGTATTGCTGTGCTAACAAATTATTACAAACTTTGTAGTTCACACAACTCACATCTATTATCTTACAGTTCTGTGGGTCACAAGTCCAACACAGGTCTTACAGGGCCAAAGTCAAGATGTCGACAAGGACTGCATTCCTTCTGGAGGCTCTAGGGGAGAAGCCATTTCCTTGCTTTTCCAGCTTCTAGAGGGTACCCTCGTTCCTTGACTGTGACCTCCTCCCGTGTTGAGCAACAGCAAGCTTGCACCTTTCTGACCCTTCTTCCATAGTCCTGTTTGCCGCTCATCACAGCCCGGAAAATTTTCTGTGCTTTTAAGGACCCTTGTGATGAGATTAGGCTCCCCTGCATAATCCAGCACTATCTTGGTATCTCCAGATCCTAAACTTAATCGTATCTGTAAAATCCCCTTTGCCATCTAAGATAATATATTTTCAGGTTCAGGGGATAAGGATGTAGACATCTGGGAGGGAGGGGATCTTTTGCCCCCCATCCTGTAGAAACACTCAAGATGGGATTTCATTCAGAGAAAGTTCTTTTCACATGTGCTCGTTATGTGTCACAGGTTTTGAAGAGACTTTCACTTGGGTGCTTTATAGGGAAGAGTTGGGCATATTTAAAGAAAAAAAAGCAGTTTTGTTCGTTTGGATTGTAACCTGCTTATTAAAGCTAATGTTCCTTCTTTTGTTTGCTTTGATAGTGACAACCTGCTAAGGAGAGCAGCCTGTCAAGAAGCTCAGGTAATACCACTGAACATGCTAAAATCAGAACGTGCTTTATCTCTGTTGCACAGCAAACTCGGGCTATTCTGGGGGACAAGTGCAGTGCCTTGCCTTGGTACAGTGTGGATTTTTTCCCTACTGTGGGGGGATGAGTCAGGCTGAGAGCCAGCTCTGAACAGAGAGGGAGGAAGTTAACCATCTGGTGTAGAGCAGTTCCAGCGCCCACCCCTTTAGACTTGTTTACTTCTGGATTAGTCCTAAGAACACATACTTGGGCTGGTTGGAGCCCTGGGAGTTTGTTCATGTCTGTGGTTGTCCTTAAAGATCGGGCTGAGCCCTGAATCTTCCCTGATCCAAGTAACCCCCGAGGATTTCTGTTCAGAACACGCGTTACCCCTTAAAGTCAAATGTTCTTTCAAGCCATTGATTCATATTTTTAAAGCCTGTCTGTTTAGCACAGGTGATTCATACCATGTGTGCATTGTTCTCCCAGGCCCATGATACTGCACTGAAATAATCATATATCTGGCGGTATTATAGTTGAATTATAAATCCTTTCGAGTTCAGGATCACATTTTTGTTCTTTCCTCCCCTCCAAGTTTGTAGGTTGGGCCTTGCAGGTGAATTTCCATGACTGGGTTGCCTTTTTGTTGTATGTCATTTAAGCTTATGATATCAGAAATACGAAAAAAGAAACTTGAAGTAAAAAATGACAAAGGTATGATGTATTTAGTGGAAGGAGGTAGGTGGCAGACCTCATGTTTGTTACCAAAATGTTTTCACGGGTGACAATGACAATAGATACTATTAATACATTGCTCTTTTTGGTGGTGATCTAACTGTTCTAAATCTGTGTTTTAAGAGTTTGATTACTTTTCTGTTATATCTCCTATGGCTCTGCTGTTTTGAAAATGAACGATCCCCACCCTGAGCTGATTTTCCATTAGCAACTGGGAAAGCTTGGGAGGAGAGCCTTTTCTTGGTCTCCCAGAGGACGAGTGGTCACAGGGTCCTTGCTTTCTTCTTGAAGGAAAATCCCTTCCCCTCTGTGCTGAGTTCCTTCTCGTCCTTTCTCAGAGACTCTTCCTCTGGTCACTGCACACTCTCCCATATTTACCTCTTCCCATGCTGGAGTTCTTTCTGTCCCAGCACCCGTGGAGCTCCTTCCATCTGGCAAACAGAAGCAAATTCATCCTCGGAGCCGACTTCAGTTACTTTTCCTGTTTATGGCTGCCGTTTACAGTCTAAATTCCTGAAAGAATGATTTTTTTAATCTCACATAATCTCAACTCCCTGTAGTCTTACATAAGCTCCTTAATGTGCCATAAACCTGCACCTGGAGTTGCCAGTAGGTAAGAAACCAAGACACAGAATAATCTGGAACTGTAGATCTGGAATCTGGTAGGCCAGAGAAACTGACTGACTGAAAAAATTTTGCCCACATTCCAGAAAAACTATGGGTAGGAAAAGAACGCATTACAATGTTTGGAGATTTGGCAGCAAAATATTAAGGTCGAATTCAGTAAAAGTGAAGACAGGGTAGAAATTATAATGTACCAGAAACTTTGTACTAATGAAACAAAATTTCTTTCTGAAGCTTTCAGAAAAAGTGTATTTTTTTCCTAAAGGAAGAAATAGATTATGGAGAGAACAGCTCCCTGGCGGACTGTCAGGAGGGGTGGTAGTCACTTAATAGAAGAGTCACTTAATCAAATCTTGGTTAACTCATTCTCCCCCTGTCTTTACTTTGTGCTTCCATACCTGAATTCTGCCTCCTTGGTCCAGACCTGCTCCCCACCGTCAAAGACTCGACATTCTGACTCTGGTCTTCTGCAGGGGGAATAGCAGTAGTTCACGTTAGTTCCTGTTTTGAGTCTGCACAGCTGGTTCTCTGCCTCTGAACTCTGCCTCCTTTATCTGCTCTTCAGAGCCGACAGAGTAGAAGTTGGGGTTTGGGAGTTAGGTGTAAGTTCTAGGCTTGTGACTTATTAACCGTGTGACTTTGACTTAATCTTTTTGAATCTTGGTTTCTCAACTATTAAAAGGAGATCACTTAGTACCTTCTAAGTTTCTGAGCGCTCAGAATAATGTGTAGAACAGCAGCAAATACTGGGTGCCAAGTAAATATTTCTTTTCCTTGCCAGTTGATGCTGTGGATTCTTATTATTATTACTATGATTGCTATTATTTATTTCAAGTTTTTATTTAAAGTCTAGTTAGTTAACATATATGGAAAAATTGGTTTCAGGACTAGAATGTCGTGATTCATCACTTACATGCAACACCCAGTGCTCATTACAAGTGCATTCCTTAATTGCCTAGTTGCTGCTGTTAAGTTAGCAAGTTATACAAGTTGCAAAGAGGAGGCGGCAAACAGACTATTAGGATTATTTTTTACATGTATGAAAATATGAAGATTAATTGGTATCACAGTCCTTTATGAATAAGCCTTAGGAATAAATTGAAGGAGAAAAAGATTATACTCTGAAGGCTATGGGCAGGTGGGTTAAACTTCCCTTCTGATGTACTGTGGCCTTGCTGGTTATCTGTTTATAATAAACTTAGCCACATCTTAGAAAAGAAAAGTTACTTACCTCTAGTAGATGAAGCAAGTTTTTTTATTACAAAATTTAGCTGATCGTCATTAAATAATGGTAGATTTGGTGGTGGTTCATGGTATTTTTATCAGTATGAATCATGAAAGAACATTTTTCCCCTCCAGAGTAGGTACCATGTCTCCTGGAAGTAAATTCCTTTGGAATGAATGAATATATATAATTGCTAACTGAATAAAAGAATATTTGCTTAAAACTTTCCTTTTTTCCTTTTTAGGTGTTTGGCAATCAACTCATTCCTCCCAACGCACAAGTGAAGAAGGCGACGGTTTTTCTCAATCCTGCAGCTTGCAGAGGGTAGTTCAGTTTGTGATTTGTCACATGCTCAGCTGTCCTGAGGGGGGCAATGTCACAGAATATCAGGAAGCTAGTTGGACTGTGTGGAGTTGGAAGAAGTAGGTTGCATACTCGTCTAGTGGTGAGATTAATTTGTGATGGAGAAATAGTGGTTAGTGAGCTAGAACTGTAAAGCTAATTGATGCTTGGCAAACTTGTCTAATTGAAGTTTAATAAAAATCCCAGAATTAGGGGTGCCTGGGTGGCTCAGGCGGTTGGGCGGCCAGCTCTTGGTTTCAGCTCAGGTTGTGATCTCAGGGTCCTGGGATTGAGCCCTGTTGCTCCCCACTAAAAAAAAAAAAAAAAAAATCCCAGAATTAATACTCTCAAGTCAGTCTTACCTGCTTGGGGACAGCTTCTGCTGTTGTGGTGTAAATGATTGGGCCTTCTCTGTTCCAGGATGTTCCATGATGGCCAAAACATTGTGGGCTTGTGAAGTCAGAAACATTCTTTCCAAAAGGAGTGAACCTTGACCTAGGTCTTGGAGGTCAGCAGAGGAAGAACATTCAATCTTCCTGACTGAGAAAATAGCTCTTGGGGGGTGTGTGTGTGTGTATACACCAGAGTAACTAGTTATGTCCCTTGCTGTGTTGCAGGCCAGTCTGTGGCCTGGTCTAGCTGGCCTGGAAGAGTTGTGTGAGGGAATTGTGGGAATTCAGCTGTGAAGAACAGTTGGGATTTTGGTTGATAATCATGTATTTCTGTTCATTTATTATAACAGAGGTCCCACCCTGGTGCAGGATGTTGAAAGTGGGGGAGGCTGTGTGTGTGTGTAACTGGGCTAAGGGCCCATGGAAATTCTGTGTATTCCGTTCGTTTTGGCTTTGAACTTAAAACTGCCCTAAAAAAATAAAAGTCTATAAATTTTAAAGTACCACAGGCAAACAAAAATGTGTTTCAGTGTTTGTTGCAGTTCTCCTTCAGTTGGAAAGGTGAATAAAAAAGACCTTGAAGGCTTTTAGAAAAAATCATTTAAAACTTAAAAAGTATTTTTTAAAAATAGTATGAAAAGGTTGTTTGAGGTGGGGAGGGGAGTGATATCTTTTATTATCCCTAGCAACCAGAACCTTTCTTTTTGTCTTTTTTGAGGATTGGAAAATTAATAACTGTGTATTAGGTTGGATTCTTGGGTGCCTGGGTGGCTCAGCCTGTTTAGTGTCTACTTTGAGCTCAGGTCATGATCTCAGGGTCCTGGGATCAAGCCCCATGTTGGGCTCCCTGCTCAGCGGGGAGCCTGCCTTTCTCTCTACCTCTGTCGCTCCTTCTGCTTGTGCTCTCTTTCTCTTTTTCTCTCAGTCAAATAAAATCTTTAAAAAAAAATGTATTAGGTTGGATTCTATAAGACCTTCATCAGATGACATCAAAATATTAAGAACAACACAACAAAAAGACTAGTTGGGACCAGCTTATAACTGGTGGTCTTGTGTAAGACACAGGGATTCTGAAAGAAGTTTCTCCAGTAATTTGAGATAGTGAATGTGGCTTTACAGATAATGAGGAGAAATCATGGTGTTTTTTTTTTTTTTTTCTTTTTTGATAGAGTGAGAGCACGAGCAGGGAGGGGGAGAGGGAGGGAAAGAGAATCCTAAGCAGGCACCACAGCCAGTATGGAGCCTGGCACCAGGCTGGATCTCACAATGACCTGAGCTGAAATCAAGAGTTGGAAGCTTCACCAACTGAGCCACCCAAGCACACCACACCTTACTTTAAATTCTGCAGTTTAAGATATTTACCTACAGATTGTCTGAACTGGCTCTGTGATTCTGCCTAATTGACTGGCTTTGTTAGAGCCACCTCCCCCCGCCCCGTAAACACCAATTTCAATGCCTATTGATCATTCTTGTTTAATAAGCAATACCAACAAATGAACAGGTTCTAACCCAGCACAATCAAAATATCCAAGATAACTAAACAATGGTGGCCTGTGGCAGCAGCTACCAGAGAACTGTGGGCCCCAGGGTTTGAAGGACCGGCCTTGGATATTCTTCTGCTCTGTGATATTATGGGAACTACTTAACTTAAATCCTCAGTGTCCTCATCTGTAAAATGGGAAAAGTGATGGCTCCTACCTTAAAAAATTACCGTATAGAATAGGTACCTTTGCGATTAAGTGAGATAATGCCTACGATGTGTTTAGCATTTCCATTTCATGGTGAGCACTGGATGAAAGGATTATAAGCTACGTGATTATTACTGACATGTCAGCTAGGTTCAGAACATTCTCTACTTTGCTTCCCCGCCCTTCCCGAACGTGCTTGTGCCTCTCCCTCTGCCTACTTTAGTGTAGCTGTTCTAGGTCCTATTCCTTTAGAGACCTAGTTAGTTAGGAGCCAGCTAATTCTGATAAAGAAAAATTTATGGCAGCTTGTTTAAGCTGTACTCTGTTACTTTTAAGTTCCTACTGACAAAGGATAATAACACTAGAAAACAATTTTTTAGAGCAGTTTTAGGTTCTGTTTATATTTTTACATGTAAATGTATTGGCATTTTTAAAGGTGGATTACTGTTTAAAAGTACATTTTTATCTTTAAAGGTGAGGCCGGGGAAAGTCTTCTAAAGTTATTGTCCCCTTTAGCAAGGTGAATCCCTCCATGCTTCTGGGTATGAGCCACTCTGAAGCTCTCCAGCATCTTTTTTTTTCCTAAAGCTTTCACTATTTATTTATTTATTTATTTATTTATTTATTTATTTATTTATTTTAAAGATTTTATTTATTTATTTGACAGGCAGAGATCACAAGTAGGCAGAGAGGTGGGCAGAGAGAGAGAGAGAGAGGAAGGGAAGCAGGCTCCCTGCTGAGCAGAGAGCCCGATGTGGGGCTCGATCCCAGGACCCTGGGATCATGACCCGAGCCGAAGGCAGAGGCTTTAACCCACTGAGCCACCCAGGCGCCCCAAGCTTTCACTATTTAATTGCACTATTTTTGTCATCTTGGCTCTACTCTGAAACATAATATATAATTCATCATGTAGCTATTTCATTATGTAGTACTGGTTTAAAACGACATAGGCACCTTAAATAAGATAACTGTGTGTTTAGCATTAATAAATAATACATTAAGAAGTAATTATTTTTCTGTGTGTACGTGAACCTAGAAATTGCGGTACATATATAAAGCTTTTATTTAGCTCTGGTGCTCTCTCACCTTTAATTATATAATAAATAATGCATTTCTTATTGGTAACACTTGCTTTTCAGTCTTTTATATGGAACAGTAGAATTTTAGAGGTTTTCCATAGCGTGGGATCACATAAAGATGTGAATAAAAACCCAAATGTTCAAATCCTTATTTCTTTAACTTGGTGGGGCTTACAGATGTGTTGTAAATGATTAATATAGCCGATTGAGACTTGTCCAGAGTTTTGCTTCTCAGAACGGATCTACCTCCAACTGATCTTTTCTTACCAATCCAGTAATGGAAACAACCCTGGAAGGAGAAACGTTTGTACTATCATTAGCTCAGCTCTTTCTTGTTGGGTTAAGCCCCACCTGTGGTGAGCTGGAAGGGGGGAATTTTCATTTAGCCTTTTCTGTTCATTCTAGTAAGAATTCAGGTCAGGAGAAAGGGCAGGGGGTATTTGTGTAATTTCCTTACAACGTGCTCAGGTAGGCCCTTGGTTTGAGGTACTTTTTTCGAACGGTCCGTGTGAAAATTTGTCCAGTTTGTGCAGTTTCTCCATTTCTATTTTAATTCCTAAGAGGAAATGTTGCGTGTTTCTGTCTGCCCTTTGGTGGTTGTTTCTTTCTTTCTTTTTTTTTTTTTTTAAGATTTTATTTATTTATTTGACAGAGAGAGATCACAAGTAGGCAGAGAGGCAGGCAGAGAGAGAGAGGAGGAAGCAGGCTCCCCGCTGAGCAGAGAGCCCGATGTGGGACTCGATCCCAGGACTCTGAGATCGTGACCTGAGCCGAAGGCAGAGGCTTAACCCACCGAGCCACCCAGGCGCCCCTGGTGGTTATTTCTTTTTAAAGAATGTTGAATTTGGTTTGTGCTTGACTATACATGCTCCTCATTAGCTACCTTAGTATGTCTTTCTGCTAAACTTGCATCCCTGGTTTTAAAAATCTTTGAAAGAGGACTGAGTAAATGTGGATGTGAAAGTTACATGTTCGCTTTGGTTTCGAATGTTCTATTTTTTTGTTTTGTTTTGTTTTCTGATGTGTAGTTGAAAATATTTGGGTGAAAAACAGGTCCACTGACTGGTATGTTCAACTTCAAGGCCGCGCCATTGGGGACTTCTTGCAACTTTTGCATCCCCTGATGCCTGGGCTGTGTTTCTGACTCCTGACCTGATTTGGACAAGAGTCACTGTCAGAACGATGTATACAATGCTTCTAAAACACACACACACACACACACACACTCTCTCTCTCTCTCTCTCTCTCTCTCTCTTTCTCTCTGTCTCTTCAAAGTACTCTTTAACTGTTTCTGTTCTCACAAGACTTCACAATCCTGTCCTTTCCTTTCTCGCAGAATTTACATGTCTGCATTGGGGCAGGTTCATTTATTCATGCATTAGTGCATTAATTCATCAGACACTTACTAAGTATCTTAGTGTGCCAGACATAATTCTAGAGGCTGGGGGACTCAAGGATTATAAGATTTGATGTCTGTTTTTGCAAGGCTTCCAGTCTCATCCCAAAGACTGTCCTGCAAATCACCGATTGTCATGCCATATGGAAATTCCTAACAAAGATGTATACAGAGTGATGGGGCCACAGAGAGAAGGATGTGACTTTGCCTGTGAGCTTCAGACAAGCTGCCGATTTTCCTAACATTGCATTAGACACTTTCAAACTTCACCTTTTGTAGCAGAAATTCTGCCTTCATGGAAAAGAATTTTGCTCCTTCTCCAGGACTTTCACAACAGGTTTGAAACTCAAGAAATGGAGATACCTCTAGTATATGAAATTGTTAAAAATGTGTTTCTCCCTCAAAGGTTGTATCTGTATTCTGTGGGGTTCAATATATTCCCTCGGGCCACATGAAAAATGTTAAATACACCCTCCTCCCTCTACCACTGGAATATAAGTAAGTTCTCTGAGGGCTTATTACATGCTACTTTAGTTGCAGGTGTTTCTGTCTGCTTTGTCTTGTTGTATCCCTAGCTCCCACCCCTGTGGCTAGCACGTAGTAGGTGCTCGATAAACACTTGCTGAATGACTCAAGCGTTGTGTCCTGAGCGGGGTCATATGTACTGTCACGTTCTTCTCTAGAGGAACTAGACTGGACCGCAAGCATCCCAGATGGGTGAGAGCCGATTGTATTAGAAGGTAAACTCCTGGAGGCCCCAGAGTGGTAGTGTCTCCATTTCTCCCCGTAGAACCCGATGACCCATTGTTCGCCTTCCTGTGCTTGCAGGAGTGAAGGAAACCCGTGTTTTTCAGGCTGTTTCTTGTTCACCTCTAGTGAAGATGGTTGGGCTTTCTCTTCTTCCTTTTGAGAGCTTGTGTCAAAACTGTTGTGTTTTTTCCTTTGTCTACAGCAAAGCAAGGACTCTATTTGAAAAAAATGCTGCCCCAATTTTACACTTATCTGGCATGGATGTGACTGTTGTTAAGGTAAGAATACTCCACAGTGTTGATTTTATCTGAGCTACCACTCCTTATAACTTATTCTCTTCTCTTGACTTTATAGCAGAAATCACTTATAACATAAGAAGCTGGGAACAGAGAAATCAACGTTGTGTCTTTGTTCTGATCGTTAATAAAAGCAGTTTTTTTTTTTTTTTTTTTTCAAAGCATTGTCAGCTTTTCATTTTCAGAAGAAGATTAGATGGAGGCATGAACTTGATTCCTTTCATCTGAAAGCTAGGGTGTGGAATTATTGTCTCTTGTAAGATGAAAGTAGTTATGGCTGTAGGAATTCTTTTCCTGAAAATAAAAAAAAATTTCCACTTTGAGTAGTTAATTTAATTTCTTGGTAGCTCCACAGACAAGTAAACATTTTCTCTCTGGGGAGGAATTTTCAATGGTAAAGCTCTAGAATTTGCGATATTTAGCTCAGAAAAAAGGGGGACAAAAATAAGTTAGAAGGAAATGCGCTAGATAGAAGACGCTCCAAGACTCCACTTTGTTGGCTTTTAAGTGATGAGTGTGGTGTATACTCAGGTGTGTGCATTTGGTGAAAATCACTCTTGTCATGTTTCTAAGTCTGTGGTTTATTTTTAATATTACTCTTTCATGAAATCAGAGATGAAAAGGTAATTTAGTCCAGTTACCATGAAACCTTGAACTCCTTTGTCCAACTGGTCTGTGATGTGGTCTTCCAGTTGTCGGTCTCCAGGGATGGGAGAAAGGGAAAGAGAACTAGCACTGTTGCGAGTGCTTATAACACACGCTCCAGACTCCACATGTGAGCGGTCCCCAGATGCTTACGTAAGAGTTCCTCCTTGAATGTCCGTTCACGTGGACTCAGATTGAACCATCTGAACCTGGAGCTGTCTTTGAGGGGAAACTGTTTTGTATATTAAATGTCTTTAATGGTTCTAGAAGTAGTCAGGTTCTATTCTTGAATTAATTTTCATCAGGCAACATTTTCAAGGAATTTGTTGCTTCCATCTAGGTTTCAAATTAATTGGCATCAAGTTCGTAATTTCCTCTTTTTTAACTTGTAAGTTTCTGTTACATTTGTAGTATCTCATTTTAATTCTTCATATTGTTTATTTGTGCCCTCTCTTTTTTTCCTCTCTATAGAGAGATATATACCTCTATATACCTCTATAGAGAGGTATGTCAATTAATCCTTGCCAAGAATCATTTTTTGGCTTGTTGATCCTCTCATTTATGTTTGTTTCATGAATTTCTAGTCTGTTTTTACTCTTTCCTTCATCCTACTTAATTTGGATTTTTTTCTGCTGTTCTGTTCTGACATTTTAACTGGAATGCTTTTTTATTTTTCACCCTTTTCCTATTTATTGGAAGCTATAAATTTCCCTCTACTGCTTCAGGTACATCTTCTAAGTGTTGATGTATAATATTTTCATTATCATTCATTTAAAAATGTTTTCTAAGTCCCATCATGATTTTTGTTTGACCTATGATTTATTTAGACCCGTTTTTAAATTTCTTGATACAAAGTTTTTCTAGTTATCTCTTTGTTAATGATTTCTTATTTTAATTGCATTATGGTCAACAAATGTAGTCTCTATGATTCCTGCCTGTGAAACTTTCTTGAGTCTTGTTTTAATAGCCTAGCATGTGTTTTGTTTTCATTATTGGGTGCCATGTTCTGCACATGTCCAGTAAGTCAAGTCTGTCCATTGTGTGGTTCTAGTCTTCTGTGTCCTTAGTGATCTTTTCTTCTCCTTTAACTATATTGAGAGGGGGCTTTTAGAAATCTCCCACTGTTATTGGGGATTTTTCTGTTTCTCTCTGTAGTTCATTTTTGCCTTTTATATTTTGAGATGATGTTAGTAGGTGCTCTCAGGTTTTACATGGCTTTATTTTTCTTGAGTTTTGACCCTGTTCTAGACTGGTTCTCTTTAGCACCAGTACCGCCTCGGCCACAGTCTATCCTACCTAGTGTTCTTAGTGACTCTACTAGCTTACTTTGGCTGAGTTTTTCTTGGTGTAGTATTTTTATCCCTTTACTCTCAGCCTTTTAATATCTTTATATTTTAGATGCATTATGGGTAAGGCATGAAAACAGGGTATTTAGAAGATCCAGTCTTTTTTTGGTCTTTTTATTGGGTCCCTGAATCCGTTAATATTTATTGTCATTATTGGCTGTATTGATTTCTATATGAATTATCTACAGCTACGTAACTGCCTGGACAGCTCCTTCTCTGCTTCAGATTCTGTTGGTCTGTAGTCTGTTGAGAGCTGCCCTGGTGCTGGTCACACCTGGGCTCCTCAGCAGCGTGGCTGAGGGGGGCTGGCCTGCTTCACGCGTCTGTAGGTCGAGGCTGCTGGTGTCTGGCTCATGGGGGTCCCCAGCAGGCGTCTTCACTTGATGGCTGGGTTCTCCGAAGTAAATTACAGACATCATGTTGTTTTACCCCTCAATGCGTCAGTGTGCGCTTTAAAAAAAAAAAAAAAACAAGGCTACTTTTCTATGTAACTTCAGTATCATTATCATACCCAGCAGAAGTAACAGTTCTATAATGTCATGTTATGCTACCTATTGTCTTCATTCACTTTTCTTTATTCAATATCATAAGGCTACTTTTTAAAAAATCCTTCCTTTTTTGCTGCATTTGGAATTTTCTTCTTCTTTTTTTTAGATTTATTTATTTGACAGAGAGAGAGAGATCACAGGTAGGCAGAGAGGTAGGCAGAGAGAGAGAGGAGGAAGCAGGCTCCCTGCCAAGCAGAGAGCCCGTTGCGGGACTTGATCGCAGGACGCGGAGATCATGACCTGAGCCGAAGGCAGAGGCTTAACCCACTGAGCACCCAGGTGCCCTGGAATTTTCTTCTTAACACCAGAGCCTCAAATAGGTTATCCCTATAATCTTTTAAATTATGGCCTATTAAATCTGTCAAAGTATTTTTGAATTTTGTTTCTTTCATTTGTGTACTTATATTTATTAATTTATTTTGCTAGTATTTATTGACTGCCTGCTGTGAGCTAAATAAATCCTGTTCTAGGTATTGGGGATACAGTCTGAACAAAATACACTTTTCATGTCTGTCCCCAGAGAGCTTCTCTTCAAAGTGGGAAAGGGAGAGATGCAGATAAAAGAAACAGATACATAAACATGGTTTGTTAGATGGTGATGAGTGCGGTGCAGAAAGGTCAAGCCGAGTCAGGGGACCAGGAGTAATGGGAGTTCGTTTAGTTCAGAAGGTCAGGAGAGACCGGTGCGAGGAGATGGCTGTTCAGCAGAGACCTGAGGCAAGTGAGTGAGTCCTGCAGATGCGGGGGGGAAAGGATCTGGGCTGAGGATGCTGCACGTTTAGGACTCTGAAGCGGGAGTGTACTTGGCATGTTTGAGGAATAGTAAGGAGGCCAGTGTCTGTTTTTTAAAATAGTGTCTTTTACACATACACCTTTCACCTCTGTTGTTGATAGCACTGTATAGAAAAAGGCTTGGAGCCCCTGGGTGGCTCAGTCCATTAAGCATCCGACTCTTGATGTCAGCTCAGCTCTTGCTCTCAGAGTTGTGGGTTCAAGCCTGGAGTTGGGTTCCACTGTGGAATCTACCTGCAATTTGATGTCACTGCCCTGAGCTTCTCACTTGCAGCACAGACCTTCAGTTGGTAACTAACTAATCTACTTGTATTCGCTAGTATACAAGTTATTTCCACGTTTCTCCATTTTGTCCCCATGGATGTCATCAGATAGTTTACCAGGTGCCTTGCTGAAGAGCAGATACAATATCCATCTGGTTTCCTGTATCTACTGATCTAGTAATGTCAAAGAAGTTGAGGATAGTCTGAAATGCCTTGTTCTTAGCAAACCCGTAGCAAACCCATCGCTTATTTCGGGGTACTCACAAACCTTCCTTTTAATCTGATTGACATATATTCTTAAAAAAATTTACTATTTGCAAATGTGTAACTATAAAGCCAGCCTTTTCACTTTTAGAATAAAAGTGAGATAATTCCTTGTAAAATTCATGGTGTGTGTTTTAGGGACTTCCTTTTTCTTCTGCGTTAACTGTGCTCAGGTGCTTTAGCCCATCTGAAATTCAGATCTTCAATTTTTGTCTATTAGTGTGTCTTGTACAGTGTCAGTAGGAGAGGATGTTTCCTTTGTTAGTGTTATCTCTATTATGTGTTCTAGAATCTAATGTTTGGTTATAGAGGCAACGGCTTAGATTCATTGAAGGTTGTATATGTATCTGAGAGAAAATACTTTTAATAAAAATAATGAGGTTTAGGTACTATTTTGTCACTACTCTGAGTCACACCAGTACTTTATAGTATAATCATAGCAAAACCCAACCTTTCATTGAAGTACAGTACTGGTCCTGAACGGTTTCCTTGCTAGTTGCTTCTTATACTGCTGTACAGCAGTACTATGGGGAAGCTGTTACTACCCCAACCCCAGCACACATAATTTCAGTGGTGAGGCAGTTAAGGTCCTGAGAGTTTAAGGCCACTCAGCTGAAAAGTAGCAGAGTTGGGGTTTAATCTGGGTCTCTTGGGCTCCCAAATCTGTGCTCTTTTCATTACATCTGTGTCTATTTGCATATACACTTGACTTCCTGCTTTCAAATGAAAGGTGCCGGGTAAATGGTGTAATAGAATCTGCACTGGCCTGGAAATGAGTCCTTTGACTAGGTAACTGTATAAGTGGACACAGATCACTGGGTTTGGGTTTTATTTTTTAAAGGAAGGTTAAAGATGGTTTCTCAGGTCCCTTCTAGTTCTAAACAATACAGAACTGTGTACATGATTACTTTGATAGCTATTGAGTTTTTGTGTCTATCAGTTATGTAGAATTTGAGGAAAGACTCTGTGTCAGACTCTAAAGAAAATGTCCCATATTTTTAAATCTTTGATTTTATGCCTCTAGGCTGGTAAATTTACCAAACGCTTCTTTTGTATTTCAGACCGATTATGAGGGCCAAGCCAAGAAACTCTTGGAACTGATGGAAAACACGGATGTGATCATAGTTGCGGGGGGAGATGGGACATTGCAGGAGGTATGGCTGTTTTTCTGTTCGAAATCATTTTGAAGGTGAGGAAAATGGAAATTAGATCTTAGAGCCCTGACATAAAGTGGTTATAATTTAAGGAAGTTCTTTGTAATTTATTTTTTTAGGATTCTTACTCTCTGGAACAAGTGCAGCGTTACATTTCTGTCATGCACTTTTATTCTCTTGTTTTGAATAAACCTTATACCCAACATATAGGAGGATTTTTGTTTTATCAAATTTAAGTTGGGTAAAATTGAATAAATAAGGAGAAGAAACCATGATGCATATGATAAGCTTTTTATATTTTGGGGACTGATGGAGTAGCCCTGTATGTTAGAGAGTTAGGGAATCAGTTTTAATCATGAGGGATGGTTCTTATAAAATAAACTTAGATCCTTCTTTTGAAAAAATGCTTCTATTCTCACATCATTTCCATTACGTGAAATGTTCTCTCATAATAGTATGGTTAGAGGCAGGGATCTACAAGTTCAGGTGTATGTATCTGCCTTTGATTTAAAATTTCACGTCCTTAGTGCTTATTCTGGTGCAATAGGACAATAAGTATATTGCCTTAGCAGTGCTCTTTCGAGGGCTGCTAATTGGAAACCCCTGAAAAGCCCTGTGCGGGTGCCCCTCCTACTGCTCCGTCCTCCCCTCCTGTGGGCCGTCGTTCACAGCTGGGCCTCATTTCTGATGGCCTTCTGCCTCCATCTAATGGTTTCCTCCATGTCGAGGGATCCGAGCTAACAGCAGACAGAGCAGTGTCCTATGTTTGACTTAGTAATTACGTGAGCCTTAGTAAGCTGCTTTTAGAAAGGCTGTGCTAATGATCCCGTAATTGTTTATATGGCTTTTTAATGAAGTGTGAAGAATACTGATAGCATGCCAACACAGAATGAAGCAGACCTCATGACGGCCCCATCTGATGCGGAAATTCACGGAGGCAGGAGGTGAAGGGAGGAGATTGGCATCCGTCCTTACTTCACAAAATGTTTTTAAGAAATAGACCAAATTATGTATTTGGTATAGTTGTGTATTTGGTATGATCTCAGTCATATACAAATATGCGCTGAATGAAAAAAGGATTGGAGGGAAATATGCCAAAACATAAGCAACTGATTCATGATGGTTATCTGGCATGTGGGATGATGAGAAAGCATTTCCTTCTTCAGGTATTTTTTCACCACTAAAGCAAGGCATGGATATTATATTTTAAAAATAAAAAACCATCATGTACAAATTGAAATTATTAATATCTTTTAAAAGAGGGCTATTGTTCCCCTTGTCTTCATATTCCTGGATGAGAAATCTTTATAGAGCACAGACTTCTCTGTGTGTAGCAAAGCGTGACTTTTGTTCCTGTGAGTGTGTGTCTGTGTATGTGTGTGCGTGTGTGTGTGTGTAGGGCGACCCAGGCTGCTCTGTATGATTGCTGTGTGCCTCACATTTGTGTCCAGTGTATAGAACGCAGAACAATCTTGCTAATATAATGTGGAGGTTTTGTAATTATTTCATCTTAGCCTTTATTGGGCTATTGATCTTAGGTCAAGAATCCAATCTAATTTTGCTCTGATCCCTCTGCAGAACACTGTATGTTTTAAGAGCCAGTACATCTTTTGACACAGTTTCTAAGAAGAGAACAGACAAGTTTGTGATCCATGAAAATTGAATCCAATTCTTGTTTGATAAGGGAACTACACGTTGTTTATAATAATTTTTTTTAATGTTTGTAGGTTATTACTGGAGTTCTTCGAAGAGCAGATGAGGTGAGCTTTCAAGAAAGAGTGACTGCATTTTAGCTTTTACGTTTCCTTGCTTTTTATCTCCTTATACCTTTTCTTGTCATTTCATATTTTAAGGTGGGCACAAATTGTGCTGCTTTGGGTTTTAGCAAATAAAGTACAGCTGCGTTTGTCCTAGAACACTTCGGTCAATCCGTGGCGGACTCCTCTGTTTCAGTATTCCAGAGCACTCGAGAGCTTTTACCAGAAAAGCTGTTGTTTGAAATATAAATTTTTCCTATGGAACATTCTCTTCACAGAATTCCTTCATAAATAAATAATGGTATATTCATGTACTGGAAGCCATGTAGCAGTAAGAATGAATGAATTAGACCTATAAATATCTATAAATATTTACAGATTTATAGACCTATAGACATATATATAAATATCTATAAAATGATTAAGTCTAAAAAATACTGAATACAAAAGGCAGGTTGCCAAAGTACGTTACCGCATTTCTATACAGTCTTGCCATTCAGAAAGCAGCACTGCATACTATTAATGGATGTGTAAATACGTCGTCAAAGAATAATAACGGGGTGGAAAGGTGTCACAGCATTGGCAGGATAGTGGTTTCGGCTGAGGAAGGGAGAGGGGGAGGGAGGAAGGACTGCTACTTGAACTTGCTTATTCTCTTTGCCTTCTTTATACTTGAGATAGTTTATAAAGCACTGTCAATAGTTACTGCACAAATGTTAGGTATTTCTAGTTGAATTTTATCTTCAACTTTTTTGAATAGTGTGACAACATAATACAGTCTCTGTCACAATAGCACATTTATCTAAATCCTTTTTTTTAAATTTATTTTTTTAAAAAATTTTATTTATTTGTTTGACAGAGAGAGACACAGCGAGAGAGGGAACACAAGCAGGGGGAGTGGGAGAGGGAGAAGCAGTCTTCCCACGGAGCAGGGAGCTGGGTACAGGGCTTGATCCCAGAACCCTGGGACCATGACCTGAGCGGAAGGCAGACGCTTAATGACTGAGCCACCCAGGCGCCCCTATCTAAAAGCTTTAACACCCTCCTTTTTGTAACCAAATTTCTTTCAACCAGTTGCTGTTAATGAGTACCCAGATACTTCTTCCAAATTCAGAGAGTCCTGTTTTTCAGGCCTGCCTCATTCTGGCCTTAGCATTATCTGATTGCTGGGGTCTAGGGACCTGAGAGACCGGGTGGTGCAGTGAGGGTCAGTTACTTTGTCATAATGGACACGTCTGTGTCTCTCTGTTCAGTCTGATTCTCTGACCATAACCATAAAAACTTTCCTCTTCTTTTTTCCCTTAGGCTTCCTTCAGTAAAATTCCCATTGGATTTATCCCATTGGGACAGACCAGTAGTTTGAGTTCTACCCTCTTTGCTGAAAGCGGAAACAGAGTCCAGTAGGTTGTCAATGTGGGGTAGTAGTGTTTGTGAGTGAGTGAGCCTGGGAACGGACAGTTCATGCGTGGGTGATATGAATTTTTTGTTTGCTTTTAGTTTGGATAGCATGGAACCACAGATCATTAAGAGGAGGACCTAGGTCAAAGTACAACCTTTTAGTTCACTGGGAGTTTCCCTGTCGGGTTCTGGGACCCCGGTGTTCTGGTATCAAGTGCCCAGGTCAGGTGTAGAGATGAATACTGATGTCGTTCTGTCAGTTTTGAAGATAGCATCCCCAATCCAAACTGTTTTTATGTCTTTATTTTGGAAGATTCTCTAGTGAAGTCAGATTTGCATTGATTATTTGTTTTCTTTAAAAATATATGATGACAAATAGCAAGTCCCTTGTGAAAACTGAACGGGTAGCCTCGGCTTCATTATCTTGATAACATAAGTAGCTAGAACAGTGAAATAATAGATAATAGTCCCATCCTTCAGGGAATGCCTAAAGTGGAAGGCAGTATGGATACAGCAGCCGGGAAAGCACTGTAGCCCTGGCATCTAAATTAAATCGCTGAGTCTGACTGTCTTCAGGAGTCGCGCAGATTGTTGTTATCGTTCTTTTCTCGTGAAAGTGTTATGTAAACAAAGCTGTAGTCTTTTAAGAGGATAGGAATCTTGAGCTTGAGTCCTGGCTATGACAGCGGTAAGTAGTATAATCGTTTGCAGGCTCTCATTGTCAGTCGTCTGATCGTTCATGCAAGCTTTGTGACGCAGTTGGGGGAGGCCAACAAAGAAATACTTGTTGAAGGCATTAATTAAAATCTTCGCACAACGTTTTCGGTTATATAACCTTCTAAAATCATGACAATGGTAATAGGTGATTTTCTGTTGGGCTTTTTTTTTTTTTTTCCTGCTTTGGGATATTGATTAGGTTGGTTTTTGTGGATTTACTTTTGCTGTTAGAATTTTAGGAGTCATTTTATATCTTTTAACAATTCTCTGTCTCTCTCTATATCATAAAAGTCTTGGTCGATATGTCAGACACAAGGCCTAACCATAGACCTAACCATATCAGCCTTTGTCAAAACGGCTCCTGCTTCAAGCCTTCATCTCATGGGCCTGTCTGCTCTTCACCAGGCATCCTGAAGCCTCACGTGGCATTTCGGTTTGCCAGGCTTTTTATTCTTAGTTTAGAATTTCTGAGGGGTGATGGGTATAACAAATAATGAATTATTCAAACATTTTTGCTTTTGTGAGATAAATTCTGTCTCGTTTGGGACTTGGTTACCTTAGAGAGTTAGTCTTTTGCTTTATGTCAATGTAGATGATTTGAACTCCTTCCCCAATGTTCCCAAATATGTCAGTGATCCAGAGGGAGACCATGTTCCTTGGAGAACGCCTTGCCTATCCCAAAGCCAGGTAGGTGCAGCGTGGCTGCCCTCAAGGTCTTAATTTCTTGAAGGTCTTTTGTTTTTTTGGGAGCTGATTTTCCCTGGGTTAAGCTAATGTTGTTGCTGCTTCTATTTAAAATTTAAAGATTTATAAAACTTAATTTATAAGCATGCCCTGGGGCTCTGAGGTAATTAAGTAAATCTGCCCTGGGTTCAGAATTTTGTAGACCTCTCAACATGGCAGATGCCTAAGGCCATTTAAAAGTACAAGGCTTTGCTTTTTGCACTGCTGTCAAGATTTGTTGTACCATAATTACTACAGGAGAAAAAGGAATCTTGCATTTGGAATGTTGCAGGTAAATAATTCTAAAAAATAGCTGTTTGGTGCTACAGAGCTGCTTTAGCTAGAACTTTCAATTACTGCTGGGGAATGATAAATTCGTGGTTGTATTGTAGCTGTGTGCTGCCATATAATTTTGGGAAAAAAATGAATATTAAAAGGCTTTTTCAGTTGCAGCGTTTTTTTTTGTTGTTTTTTTTTTAAGGTCAGTCTCTCAAAAGTGCTTCCTAAGCCTCTCAAGGTGCTCAGTACCACTCAGAGTCAGTGCAGACGGAGCTCTTGGATCCTTGCTAATAGCTTCCTCCAGAATTAATGTATTCCTATCAGATTAATCTCAACTTGTGATCATGCCTCTTGCTTTCCCTAGATTGAATCTCATTTTCTAAACTGCTGCTTACTTCCCAGATAGCATCTGTATTGGAGGGAAAAAATGGGGTAAGGATGTATTGATAGAGAAATATGGGAAAGTAAAATAAGCTGTTTCTTAACCTTGGTTTTGCTTACTATGGAGTCCGGAATGTAATCTAAGTGTTTGAGTTGATGTGTATATTTAGGGTCTTAAGTTGTACCCAGTGTTGTCAGAAGTGCCGATTCCAGCGGCTGCAGTTCCTGACTTAGATGTTTACATGTTAAGCCTGGTCATGCCCGAGGGGGAGGCCTGTTCGCTGTGGGGTTGCCCTTTGGTACGACCGCAACTGCCTTGCCAGGTGAGAGAGCACACCCTTAGAGCGAGACCTGCAGCTGAATTTCGTTTTGCCACAGGCTTATTACTCTGTCATCTTGAGAATTTTACTGAAACTCTCTGAGCCTCAGTTTCTTTACCTGCCTTTACCAAATGTCCAACAACAGTACTTACTTACTTCAGAAGATTGTTAACAAGTTAAAATAAGGACTAGTTAGGTAAACAGGTAATTATGCTTGGTAACTTATTGGATACGTTGAAGACCTTATGCCTATTTATTGATAATTTAGTATGGAAAACAGTAAATAACAAATAGGGTGGCTGTACAGTTACTGAGACCAATTCTATAATTAAAATGGTATAAGCAAATCAAAGAGAACACTCTATTCTCTTGCTGTTTCACCTAAGGCAAAACACTTTTAAAGGAAAAGACATTTTATAGATATTCCAGTTAGTTACTATGGAAAGGTGACTTTTTCTACCAAATTGACATTATTAACCAGAAATATACAGAGCAGAATAGATTAGGAGGTCATATTAGATGAGAAACTATACTTTTTTGAATGGAGAGTATAGTAATTTCTAAGTGACTCCTTTTATTTTTTTAAAAGATTTTCTCCATTTATTTGACATAACATAAGCAGGGGGAGCAGCAGGCAGAGGGAGAGGGAAAAGCAGGCTCCCTGGCAAAGCAGGGAGCCCGATGTAGGGCTGTATCCTAGGACCTGTGCCGAAGGCAGATGCTTAACCGACTCAGCCACCCAGGCTTCCCAGAATGACTCCTTTCTTATAGTTGTACTTAAATTCTAGGCACAATACTTTGCTTTCTTAGTAATTACTGTATTTTCTAAAATACAACAATAAAGCACTACAGTACAAACAGTGCTTTACAAAAACATGAAATACTTAGGGATAAATCTAACAAAATATGTGTACAATTTATATGCTGAAACTACAAAACCTTGAAGAGAGAAATCTAGAAAACAGGAAAATGGAGAGATATCTGTGTTCGTGGATTTCAAGACTCAATATTTAGGTGTCTGGTATCTCTAAATTGATTTCTAAATTCAACACAATCTCAATAAGAATTTCAGGAGACTTTTTATAGATACTGACATGTAGATTCTAAAATTTATATGGAAAAATTAAGGAAGTAGACTACCCAGAATAACTTTGAAAAAGAATAACAAAGTTTGATTCTAAGACCTGATTCTAAGACTTATTTTCTAAAGCTACAGTAATCAAGACGGTGTGGTGTTAACAAAAGAAGAAATGAATAGATCAATAGAAGAAAATGTCCAGAATTAAGCTCACACACATCTGGGCACTTGATTTTTTTTTTTTTTTTTTGACAAAGGTGCCAGGGCAATTCAATGGAGAAAGGTCAGTTTTTTCAACAATTGGTGCTGCAGCAGTTAGCTAAGCACATGCAAGAAAATGAACCATATGTGTAAAAATTAACACGAAATCAGTCATAGACTTAGATGTAAAACCTGAAACTTTAGAGGAAAATCTTTGTGACTTTGGGTTAGGCGATGTTTTTTTTTTGTTTTTTTTTTTTAAGATTTTATTCATTTATTTGACAGAGTGAGTGAGAGAGCAAACCCAGCAGGCAGAGCACCAGAGTTGTAGGGAGAAGCAGGCTTCCCACCGAGCAGGGAGCCCAAGCAGGGTTCCATCCCAGGACTCTGGGATCATGACCTGAGCTGAAGGCAGACACTTAACTGACTGACCCGCCAAGGTGCCCCAAGGCAATGATTTCTTAGGATACAAAAAGCAGAAACTAGAAAAACAACAAAAAATAATTTTGGCTTCAGCAAAATTTAAAACATTTGTTCTTTGAAAAGTTTTGTTTTTGTTGTTTTTTTTTTTTAAAGATTTAAATTTGAGAGAACATGTGCATGAGAGACAACACAAGCAGAGTGGAAGGGCAGAGGGAGAGGAGAAGCAGGCTCCCTGCTGAGCAGAGATCCCAGTGACAGGGGGCTCGATTCCAGGACCTTGGGATCATGACTTAAGCCGAAGGCAGATGCTTAACCGAGCCACCCAGGTGACCCTGAAAACCATTGTTAAGGAAATGAAAAGACAAGCTGCAGACTGGGAAAAAAATATTTGCAAGGCACATATCTGGTAAAGGACCAATATCCAGAGTATACAAATAACTCCCTCAACTCAATAATAAGAAAATAAACAGCCAATAAAAGGGCAAAATATTTGAATGGACCCTTCACCAAAGACATAGATGGCATATAAGCCTATGAAAAAATATTCGTCATTAGTCATTAGGGAAGTGCAAATCAAATCCACTATTAGCTGTGTCTGTTAGAATGGCTTAAATAAACCAGACGGAAACCTTATGTCAAGTGCTGACAAATACACAAAGCAATTGAAACTCTCATATTCCTGGTGGAAATGCAAAATGGTACAGCCACTATGGAAAGGAGTTTCTTTAAAAATTAAACATATGAGGGGCGCCTGGGTGGCTCAGTGGGTTAAAGCCTCTGCCTTCAGCTCCGGTCATGATCTCAGGGTCCTGGGATTGAGCCCCACATCGGGCTCTCTGCTCAGCGGGGAGCCTGCTTCCTCTTCTCTCTCTGTCTGCCTCTCTGCCTACTTGTGATCTCTTGTCTGTCAAATAAATAAATAAAATCTTTAAAAGAATAAATAAAATTAAACATACGAGCAACAATCACACTGCTAGGTATTTACCCAAAAGAAATGAAGTCCGATGTCCATACAAAAACCTATACATGAATGTTTATAGTCACTTCATTTGTAACTGCTAAAAACTGGGAATGGTGCCAGCATCCATCAACTGGTGAGTGGATAAGCTGTGGTAAGTCTGTACAATGGAATACAACTATGCAATAAAAAGAAACAGTCTTTAAATCCATTCTGCAGCATGAATGAATCTCATACTCATGCTAGGAGTTCTAAAAAGCTAAACTGCAAAGGCTTCATATGTTTGGTTTCAATTCATGTGATATTCTGGAAAACAGGAAACAGTAGTTGGCCAGGAGCTGGTGGTGGGCAAGTGGGTTGGCCACAAGGGGCCTTGAAGGGACTTTCCGAGATGTCATAAATGTTCTATATCTTGGTCATGGTGATGGTTACAGGAGTGAAAGCATTTGTCCAAAACTGTAGAACAGTGTGCCTAAAAGGATGGAATTTGCTATGTATAAATTGTATTTATATTAAACTAATTCTTTCAAACATAGATAATTCTACTTATGTGAATAAGGGCTAGGGAGGAGCTGTTAGTTGTTACTCAGTTTGGTTGACATTGATAGGGACCTTCCTCCGCTGCTTTTTCTCATTGTTCCTTCTGATTATCTACTGACCCTCGTACTCCACCCTTGAAGCTCGTTCATTTGGGACAATTTGAGTATCAGTAAGGCTAATAACAGTAATGCACTGAAACATATCAAATATATTTAAAACTCTGAGTACATAATGATACTTTGGAATAAAGGTGAAAAACTTATTGGTCCTTTTTAGAGGCTACTGGGATATCAGCTTATTATTTTGAAAATTGGTGAAGTTAAGAAATCCAACATTTGCCCTGATTTTCTCGTATGACCTCTATTTTATGGTACCTAAATCATTGATGAGGGAAAGTTTCTCTTTATGGACCAGATAATAAGTTAGAAGGAATGATAGGATTGAAAGATCATGATTTTGCAACTCTGTTAACTAATGTAGCTATTGATTATCAGTGGTTGCTACTATCACACACACAAAAAAGCAAAAAGATTGCATCTGCTTACCGGTAGAAGTACACACCTCTGATGGAAGTACACACCGCTACCTTTGGAGTATTTTTGCCAAACACACCAAGCTGAATCAGATAGAGATTTTTAGGAAATGCAGGGAATGGGGACACATGTTAATACCATGGGAATGCAATCAGTAAAATCCAGACCCTCAACAACATAGTAAGACAATCCGTTTCCTTTTTTTTTTAATTAAATTTTTTTTTTTCAGTTTCCAAGCTTCATTGTTTATGCACCACACCCAGTGCTCCATGCAATATGTGCCCTCCACAATACCCACCAGCAAGAATTACCCAACCCCGCACCCTCATCCCCTCCAAACCCTTAGTTTGTTTGATCTCAGAGTCCATAGTGCTAGAGAATTATACGGAAGGGCCTATAGGCTGGTTAGGGTAAACAGGGACGTTTCAGCGAAGATCTGAAGGATGAGAATAGCCATCCAAACAAAGAGACGGTCCGTAAGTGACTGAGGGGTGGACGGGCTGGGCAGGGAAAGTGTTTGATCTGGGTTGACTTGTTCTTTCTGCTGCAAGAGCAAATATTGTCTGGCCACTTGTTGATTTAATATTTCTTTGGCTGGCTCTTGTAACTTAATGCATGTCTGACCTGGGATCTAATTAGAGTATGAACCCTATAACTGCTTTTAAGCTCAGCATAGTTTTTTCACATGCCTAGTATGATTATCAATGGTACCAGGTTTTCTTACCTATAGACTTTTTAACTGATGATCAGAATGTAGGTAGGAATGGTCTTGTGTCTATGAACAAAAGTATCAGCCATTAAAATTACATCCTTGTAATCCTGGGAAGTCAGAAGAATAGGTCTTGGGTTCCAGATTATATTTTGCTGAGATAGCTCAAATCCTATCCCTTAGTTACCTTTTAGGTTATTAGAGTCAAATAATATTTTTTCAAGTGCTTAAATTTCTTGGAATGAATGAAAGATGCTGTTAATATTAAGTATCATATTTTCCAGTGATAAGAGTCAGACACAGAGTAGAGATTCAATAAGTTTTGAAGTAAACAAATGATTAGTGCCTTGTATAAACTTCTCTTTGCCAAAGCCTTCCCTTATATTTGTATCAGTAATTCTTTTATATTCATTTGTTGTGCTGTCTGGGACTATTTTGAAGGAATAGGTCTTTTTCCTGACCTGTTAGTTCTCTGGACAGGAGTGTGTGTGTGTGTGTGTGTGTGTGTGTGTGTGTGTGTGTGTGTGGTGGGGCAAGGGTTGCTTGTTTTCCACACATGATCATCTCCTCCCTTTGTCTTTTTAGACATATTACAGATGCCACCCTTGCCATTGTGAAAGGAGAGACTGTTCCGCTTGATGTCTTGCAGATCAAGGTAGAGTCTTTTTTTCAGACTTTGATAAAATTACCAAAGTAATGCACACATACATGTTAAAGAAAATATGATGTAGCAGTTCAAATGGGGTTACAATGAAAATAATATCCTTTCCTATCTCAAGCATTACTCTCAGAGAAGAAGAATTTTACCTGTTTATTCTAGTTGTTATCACTAGAGAATATGCTTATGATGCTACTTTTTAAGATTTTGCTAAACACCCCCCCCAAACCTAAAGGTTACCATCATAACCATGTTCAGGTGTACAGTTGATGATTAGTGTTTAGTCTATTAAATTGCTTTTTGATTTATCAGTTTTAGATTCTAACTCTTGACCTCTTTGTTATAATTAAGAATTCCTGTAGATCTCCTCTCAGAAGAGTGTCACTATTTTTAGTTCCTCCAATGATTACCTTTGGACTGCATTTCACTGTCTTCTATGGTGGTTTGGAATGGTAAGAGCCAGCAATACAAAGCAGTGACTGGGACAGTGATGGTTTCACTTAACCTGTTTGTATGGTGGCCACCTCTTGCTCTCATGTCCCATCCATCCTTTGGAGGGGCTTGTCTTTGGAATTCAGGTTACTTGGCTGTCCTGCAGTCTCAGCTCCCTCTCTGGTGGGGTCAAGAAAAATTATGATTTTGTAGGTTATCTGGCTTTTTCTCATTTTTGGGTGGGGATAATGTTCTTTGTAGTGTCCTACATCCTGGATGGGAGCAGAACTTCCCATATTTCTATTGGGTTGTCTAACCCAATATTGATTTGTAGATGAACTCATGAATTGTTTAAAAAAAAATATTTGCTGGCTATGCCCACTGAAAGGGCTTAGAAGCAATGAGACCCCGTAGTAATGGGCATACCTGGCACTCAGATTTTGGTCTAAAAATATTGTTCCCTAGTAAAAGAAACCAGTACTCTGTGAAGAAATGGCTTTCAGAGACAAGGCGAGAACAGAGCCAAGAGCTACTCAAAAACTAATGGAAATAACCTGAAAATACATAGGAACTTGCTGGATGGTATCCACCTGGCCAACTGTGGGACAGTTTGAACATCCAAAAGAATAATAATGCTAATGGCTTATAATGCAGTAAATAAAAATGAAGAATCTGTGGGCCTACAGTTTAATATTAGAGAATTTCCAGCTTATAAATGCAGAAGAAATGATAGTTATTATTTCGCAATCACTAATGAAATGACTCATAGAGATAATTAGTGGATGCTAAAACCATTGGTTAGAAGGTTATTGGGGAACATATATCAACACAGTCTTAAAGCATCACAGGTTACTAAATGATTACATAGGGGAAGACGTACGGTAGAGAGACCCAGCATACAGCACGTAACCAAGTGATCAAACCTAGCATCACCAGTAATGGGACAGATGGACAATATCTGCCTCCTCATGTGATCTGTTGAGAAGAATACAACATCACCTATGGAGATTCTTGCCTAAAATGTCCACTTCTCTGAATCTAACTGAAACAATGATGAGAAAAAGTCTATCAAATCCAAATTGTAGGACATTCTAAAAACAGCTGTTGGTCTGGCCTCTTCAAAAATGTCAATGTCCTGAAATCCAAGAGAGGATAGAGTCTTTCAAGATTAGGGAAACTAAAGCAATATAGTTAAATCCAGTACAAAATCCTAGATTAGAAAAATGTAAAGACCACGAAAGATATTATTGGAACAATCAGATATTTAGTTCAGAATGTATCTTAGATATACGTGAATGCTAGATTTCTTGAGAATGATGATAGCATTATACATATATCTATCCTTGTTCTTGGGAGATACATGCTGAAATATTTAGGGATGAGGGCCATGAAGTCTTCCATTTATTTGCAAATGATTTAACAAAACTACAAAAAATGTACACACCCAGATAAAGCCAGTGGGGGAAAACGTTGGTGGCTGGTGAATGCAGTCGAGAGAGATAAACAGTGTTCATTATATGTTAAAGAGTTTCTTGGTTTGACATTTTTCCAAAAGAAAAATTTTGGAAGGAAGGCAACCCAGTAGCCATTCCAGATTCCTGATTGGAATCCTCTCTTTAAAAAGAATTTAATTCCTAGAAACAAAGATACCCTCACTATGTAATAGTTAAGTAGCTATTCCTCCTTCATCAACCACCTCCCCATCATCCCCCCACCCCGCCCTGACCACCACAAAAGGGCAGATGCCTGAGAAGGCTGAGCCTTAACGCCAAACAAATTTATGAATAGTGAGCCCTGTCATTTACTCACAGTCGGTCCTAAAATGTACCAGCTACACTCAGGTTGCCCTTCAGAGGCTCCAAACATTTTATATTCACTCAAGTTTCCCTGATATCTCTGAAAGAAGGTTCCACACTGTGTCACCATGCTGAACTTCAGTCCTGAAATACTGCTGTTACACAGCATTGGCCAGACGCATATTTGCAATTGGCAAACCTAAGCGCTTACAGCCTGTTTTCCTTTTGTTCTTCGTGTAGTGATGCCTGGACTCCCCACCTTGACGTGACTGGTCATGATAAAAGTGATTTAAATTACATTGGGTTCTTTAGCGTATAGTAAATCTAAGTCATTCTCACAAAATGGAAGGACTCTGTGAAAGAAATTCTAGTCTAGGAAGGCAGCACAGATTGGCATCTATGAAGATATTAAAATGTTATTTACCAGAGGAGGTGACTCAGGCTGTATCTCCTAACAACTAGGTGACTGACGGCTGCGTATAAGAGCGTGAGAAGTAATACACTCCAGGGTAGTTAGGATTTAATTGAAAATTGTGGCTTGTGCTTATATTTAAAAGTCTTATCTCCTCTTTTTCTTTTCTTCCAAAAGTACTGATTTTGTGAATTAATGAAACCAGTATCAAATTGGCCACAGGCTCTGTATGTTGATGACACAGCCCAGGAAGCAGAAAACTTCACGAGTCAGTCCCGCGGAAGCGTAGCACAGCAGCCTCCACTGTGGCTTCTGAGGCACCATGACGCTGACTCTGTCTTCTCGGTCTTCCTTCTTCCTGGAAATTGTTTTCAGAATTTGGGGGGAAGCATTATAGTTAAGGCCTGATATCAGATTCTTCTTCTTTTAAAAAACAAACTCAAAGCCAATTAAACATCAATAACTGGAGCGTCTCCGAAGATCCAGTCCTTGGACGTTACCGTGATGCTCTGTGTTTAGCTTCTTGCAGTGTGTGCTTATGTCTCGCTTGGACCTCCAGGTTAAGAAGACAAGATGTCTCTTAGTATTTTCATTTGACAGAGTGAAAAAAATGACTAGTCATGCTAGGCAGAAGTAGAATCTAGATTTTTCTGTCTTACGGTCCATTGCTTTTTGACGTGACTGTTTTGTCCAGGTGGTATCACTTGTGGCACCTGGTCCTGTGATTTCTGAAGGATATTTTCCCATATGGACACCTACAAAGCCTAGTATTTGACTTGAAAGTAATTACTGGAAAGACTTATGGAAGTCTTTCTAGTTCTTTCTTTTTGTTCCGTCAGTTGAATTCTTAGAACCTGTCAACCGAGAACCCAAAGAGGAGGATAGGGTTGCTGGTGGAAGTTAGAATTTCTCCCTTTCTTCTGTCATGCCTGGCTTTCTTCTTTTAAAACCCTGACTGAGCAAAACCTCAGTACTTCTGAATTTTTTCTATTTGTTTCTATCTCTTTAGAGTTCCTAAAATTCCTGGATTAGGAATTAAGAATTACCTACCTAGTTGACCAAAATGGTTTTCTTTTCACTGTCCCTTAAGCTTTTATTCCAACCAGAATTCTGAGTTAGTTTTTTGTTCTGTTTTGTGTTGTGTTGTTTTGTTTTAGCAAACCATTAGGCCATTTTCTCTTTCCAGGGGGTCAGTGACTTGGGACAACATATCTTCTTTGCTGTTAAAATCTGGCTGTGTGCCTGTCTTTTGTGTCTGCTTTTGTTTACTGACCTGTCCATCTGATACTCTTGTCACCCAGGCCTTCGTCGGGTTAACATCCGGTGGTATTTTGTCTGTCGGCTTCTGCTCTGTCTGCCTGCCCTTGTTCATCTTTTTTGTGCACCCCAACAGGGACCAGTCTCTCCATTATGGACCCCCAGGCCTCTCCTGAACCCTGGGGCTCTGTGCCCATCTGGCTGATAGCTGGGCTTCTCTAGATCTTTCTACACTCATTTCCTATTGTCCAGAGTCCCATCCCTAGCTAGGAATAGCACCTCAAATCAATGACACCTTGAGCTTACACGGCTCTGCAGCTAATCTTGACAGAATATTCCTACCCCCCGCCCCCCGAAGGAAGAGAAAATATTCTTAGTGCAGCAGTTGGGAAGGCTTGAGTACTAAACCAGGACGTGGTGTGACAGTGCATGCTTTAGCTCAGCCTTTCCCGAGGAATATTAGTTATGCAGAATGCCTCCCAGAGAAGGGGTGTAGTTAACAATTCAGGGAAACTGTGTATTTCTCCTTTTGGAAGTTTATAATGTACATTAACATATTAAAGATCCTAAGAAGAACTGCAGTAAACATGTTTCAAACCAAGGAGTTCTGGTATTTCTCAACTCCTTTCATCATGGAATCCTCTATCATCATTACTGTCGTTACTAGCTGTGACACTTCCTAGTCCCTCTGGAACACTTGGGGGAAATAGTCCCGTATTTCCTGTAGATACTGCAAACTCACACGGTGCTGCTTCTCTCCCTGACGCTGGACCACCCTTTCTTCTCTCTTTTCTGTCTCTCCATGCTTCTCAACCTGCCTCAATCCTGGCAGTTTATTCTTTAAAATTTAATGTAGTATTAAGTTTTTTAATAAAAATTGTTTATAAATTAAATGTTTATATTATTATTATAAACATTAAATGTTTATAAAGGTTGTATTTACTGGCCATCGGTCTCCTTTGCCCCCTCCCTACCCAGCCGCATACAGTCACACCTGCTCTGTGCTTTCATAAACCTCGACGCCTGTCTGCGTCATGTGAACCCGCTGCATTGTGCTGTCATTGTGTATGTCTGCATACCCCCCTCGCACCCGGAGCTCTTTGAGGGCAGATACTTTTTGTATCGCTAGTCCCTAATATGGGATATGTATTCATTAGTGATAATTCCATGAGAAAACTGGTGAGCTTTCTACCATCAGGATGGTTCCAGGCCCTGCTGTGTTCCACAACATCCCCTTGGCCCCAGGACACTAGCATATCCTTGCTGTGCTGGGCTGAGGTGCCTCACCAGCACCTCTGTGCACCACCGTCCCTCGCCCGAGTTCCCTCCTCCTTGCTTAAGCTGGTGCAGGGACAGAAAAGCACATGTGCTGCTTGAGCAGGTACACACCGAGGACGAGAGGCCAGTGTCTTTCCTTGTAAGCTGCCCCTATTAGTGCATGATTCTCCTGCAAATCCTTCACTTCGTTTCGGTGTCGTAAAGTGCGATGGAGGGGAAGACTTCACGTCCTTTCTCTAGACCAGCATTTGACAGTGTCAAGGCTCCTCCCGTTCCTAATCGTCCACCGATGCTGGTTGTACGATGGCTTAATGGAAATCGAACTGATTCTTTCCCCATTTAGCAAGTTCTGGGGAGTCGTGTGTCTCACATGTGACAGCTCTGTTTAGAATATGGGCAGAGTCTTGGGCTTTGGCTGTAATTCTGAGCTATGGGAAAAGGACCTTTTATGACTTATATATCTGTATCTATATACACATATACACACACATATATTTATACTCTAAGGAAGGTCCGTCATGAAGTACAAGCTCTTAAAGACAGTGGCTCGATTGTGCATGTTTTCTATTTCTTAACTCATAGATTTATTAGTAACTCACTGATCGTAACATGCGATATTTTACCATAAAGCACTGGACTAAATCCGAATCACTTTTTATTCTGACTTGTTATGACAGAGACCTGACTGTAGTTTTAGATATTCAGGTGAAACGTTCTAGAGTACCAGGATTTTCCTCTGACTTGAGAGCTCTTGGACCACTAAAGAGAATGCAGGCTTAAATTAGCTTTGCCTTGGACGTGTCTCTGAGAGAGGAGAAATTCCGGCCGACTCAGTGACTGACTGGTCCATGAGCCAGTGTAGTCAGCCACTTTGTAATTTAAGTCTGAAGTACGGTAACATGTTCCTGGCCAGCAGATTCACGAGGTCTACTACAGAAAAATTAATTTCATTTTACAGTGTGGTTTACTCAGGTCCTTTTACTAACTACTCGGTTAATTTCCGAGATTCTGAACATCTTTCCAGAATTTGGTTTGAGGAAAAGTAGGCCCTGAGCATTTGCTGGGGACCTACCTGTAGAGCATTCCAAGTAACTGTAATCCTTAACTGAAGATGAATGTACTTAACTTCCAGGGTGAAAAGGAACAGCCCGTGTTCGCAGTGACCGGCCTTCGATGGGGATCCTTCAGAGATGCTGGCGTCAAAGTTAGCAAGTAAAGCATTACTGTACTGATGCGGGATGATTTTTTAAAAACTCTTGTTCTGCTCCCGTCTTTGCGGTTTCAATATACAGTGGTCATCTAGGATGAAATTGGATGGGCCTGGACGTTGAATTACTTATGAATAAGAGAGACAGAGGTTTAGATCTGACACACAGAAAGGCTAGGGCAGCTGCCCATTTCCTCCACACTCGCTGGCAGTGAAGCGGCCAAGACCCCATCCGTGTCTCTGGCCATGGTGTCTGAGCACAGGGCAGGCTCACGCTGGCCTGGAGTTGCCTGGCATCCTGCAGCCTGTGGGGCCAGCCCTGCGGGCGGCCCAGCCTCATGGAGCTTTTCCAGCCCTGGGAGACTGGCTCTGAGAGGTATTCTTGTTGAAAGCCTAGTGGATCGAGAGACCACAGGCTGCAGACGGAAGGAAAGGCGGACGCTGGGCTGTGTTGTGAGCTGGAGGAAACGGGCCTCTCCGAGGCAGTGAGGAGAGGGCCGTGGCTGGCTTCCATGGGAGTGGACTTCTTTTCGGAGAGTTCACTGTGCCGAATGAAAATGTTGGCTTGGAAAGCGGCTGTGCGTGTCCTGTTCCAAGTGGAGGGTGGTGCAGGCGCAGGCTTCCCGAGGGGGCACTGACTCCGTGTCTGGTGGGTAGTGCTTTCTCTTTACCTTTTTTTTTTTTTTTTCCCTAACGTTGGCTTATGATTTTAGTATGGTTTAAATGAACTATGATCAGTCTCACAGCTTTTATCAAGAAGATGCCTCTTGCCCCTCATAAGCTTTCCTGCCACGCTTTCTTTATGGAAATTTCTCTTACTTGTCTTACTTTGTTATTCCTGCTAATGAGGTTCTCCAGGGTGGAATGCCAGAGAGGGAGGTGCTGTATTGTTTTACACGCTGTGCTGTTGAGCATTTTACATTGTTTTTATTTGTAAGTTGGCCGTGATTACCTTGATTCCACAAATTACCATATGGTGTTTTATTTTATTAAAGATTTTATTCATTTGAGAGAAATAAGAGCAAATGAGAGTGCACAAGTGGGGGGAGGAGGTAAGGGCAGAGGGAGCAGCAGACTGGGAGCCCACAGCAGGGCTTGATACCAGGACCCTGGGATCATGACCTGAGCCAAAGGCAGACGTGTAACCAACTGAGCCACCCAGGCAACCCAACAAATCACCTTATGTTTTATCTGTGATCTTGAATACCAGCAACTCGCCAAGAGTAATTGCTTTGTTTTCCCTGAAAATGTCTGGTGAGAACAAATTGCTTCATGAAATGTGTTAATCAACAACTGAGCCCTAGCATAGGTCGGCCCCCTTAGGAGGATCTCACACGCTTGCCCCTCTTTTGATTGATTTTTGAACAGTGAATTTTAAAATTTTGGTGGTGATTATCTAACACCTCGACCGGGACCTTCCATGGAGCCCCTCTGTGTGCCATTGGAGAAACAGTGGGCATGCGAGAAATGATTTCCTAGCTGGCCATTAGGTACAGGCATAGTGTCATTGGTAGAGATGAGTGGAACTGTGGATAGTTAGGAATAAACTGCCTTTCTCTCTGGCTAGCTGGGAAATGAAACAAATTATTATGTAAGCTTAGAAAAAATCAGATGATCAAGGCCCTCATTAGGATAGCATCACAGTGTGATCCTGAATAATTCTTAGGATGGCTCCACATTGCTCGTTGGATTCTATCTAACCCCCTTATTCTGGCATTCAAGGCCCAGCTTGATCCGTCATCAACCCTCATTCTACAGTTATGTATCTTTACTTTTAAGTCTTTGCTGTGGCTACTGTTCTCAGTGTTTCCTGTGCCTTTGCTACTCCTCTCGCCTAGAATGACTTCTTTCCCTCTTTCGTGGATCTAAATCTAAACCGGTTATCTCTCTAAATTCCATGCCCTTACTTTGCTCTTATGCAGGCTTGGTTGCCCGATGATTTTCAGTCCGTAGTGATTTCTTGTCCCTTGACTCTCCTCACCAATAAATCATGATATATATGTGAAATGTATATATATATGTATATATTTGTATATCATATGTTATATTCTATTTATTTATATATCAGTTGGCACTGATATATATATATATACACACACACACACACACAGCCATTTATTGTTTTCTGTTACTTTTTTGGGCTTTATTGCCTCAAATTATAAGCCTTCAAAGGCAGGAGTTTTATGCTTTTACTTCTTTTTCCTTCATATACATAGTAAATGCTAAATAAATGCATATTGAGTGGAATCAAATAGGGAGCCCTTAAGATGAGCTGGTAGGAGACAGAGATAAATTTTAAGAGAGGAATCTATTTTATGTCACTTTTCTAGTTCCCATTAGGCATCTTTCTCTCTACACTAGCTTTTATGTATTTAGCAGTATGCAGTAGACACTCTTCGTTCCCAGATTTAACATTTCCCGTTTAGAAGCTGCATAACATGAGTAATGTGAAGTTAGGCTGATTTACAGATTTTAAGTGGTATGCGCGTGTGTGTGCGTGTGCTCGTCTGTGTGTGAGAGAACATGGTAGACAGGATCCACTCACACTTAGCATGTGAGTCACACACCAGACCACCCGGCATCTGCGTCTCATTGTGGCTTCACCATCCTCCACTCACTGCCCTTTTGAATGTAGACTCTGCTGTATTCTGTGGTTGAGAGTATATATTAGTGATACCTGTGAATTCAGAGAGGGAGACGCTGATTATGTATTTCTTGTAAATTGCAAGGGTCTCTCCACTGTGTAACTCATTACGCGCTACTTGACACGACATTGAAATGTAGATGAAAAACTTAACTATCCTTCTTTTTTTCTGCTAAAGCACAATCCCCAGGCCTCCAGAGCTGGGAGTAGTGTATTCATAGTGCACCCCTCACACTGGAGGTAACTGTGCAGGGTGTCCACAGTGGAGGGGCACTTTTAACATACTATTCTTCTTGAATGATGTCTAGCCCTTTCCGAGTTCTCTTAATGTTCTAACCAGGTTTTTGTCTTGATCATTCTCAGATACTGGTATCTCGGGCCTCTAAAAACCAAAGCAGCTCACTTCTTCAGCACTCTTAAGGTAAATGAAATTTCCAGTGTAGAAAGTTGCCCTGTGTTATTTTGTTGTTACTCTGTGATGTGTCAGTTTGGATTTTTAAAAATTCCCTGTTACAGATACATATGACATGTTCCAAATGGGGGAGATTTACTCAGAAACGAATGCAGGAAGCGTTCCTGTTACATAAGCCATCACCCCTCATCTACCAGCTCATTCCTTCCCTTACCAAACCCATAGTTAATTTCTCTTTGATATTCCACTTCCTTTTGCTTATTCACTCACTCTTGCCAGACAAACCTGGAGTAGAATGCCTGTATCTCATCAATTATTTGTAAGGGTGTCTGCATTAGTATCTGGAAATGAATTGGAGATTTGCATCCGAATGTATGTAATTGAACAGGCTTGTGTATAATAGAGTAGGTTTCAAACTGTGCTAACAAAAATATGGGTAGTGGTTACTGTCTTGGACAGTACAAATAGGGAATATTTCTAGCATCAGAGACCATCCCATCGGGCGCTGCTACTATAGCCTGTCCACTGACAAATGTTGTCATAGAGAAAAGCTGAATGGTGTATATTAATGAAAATGCTAATAGCAAAGTCATCCTTATCTGTGGATGACATCCTGTGTTCAGCTTTTATGCAAATCAAAGCAGTATGTTCAAAAGTTGGCAAGTCAGTCTGAAAATTGGCAGATCAAGTTTGTTGTGAAAATATTGGTTCTGATGTTAATATTCAGAGCATCAAGTGTTTTTCTAATTGTAAAAGTGATGCATGTCCATTTCAGAACATTTGGAAAACATAGCTCCCTTTCCCTTCTAAATAAATTCTTGTTGCGTTAAAGAAATGTAAAAAACAAAACCCCTAAGTACTGGGGGTGGCCAGTTTACATGATTATGAGCATGAACTTGGAGGGCAATGCCTTTCTACACTGAAGGCAGACCGTTTTAGTAAAATGCATTGTTACTCTTGCTTAAGGGCATAATTTCAGTGGTGGAGTGGGGGTGCCGTTGGGGAGAGCAGAGTGGCTGTGTGTGTAAGCTGTCACATCAGGGAGATTGTAAACTCTTCCCAGCATTTCTTCAGCAAATGGTTATTAAATATCTAGTGTGGCCAGCCCTGCTATCTACTTGGAATACAAAGTCAGGTAAGGCAGGTTCCTGCCCTCAAGGAGGATCCGTGTTTGGGGAGTGTGAGGGACCAGTAAAGCAGGGGCGTGGCAAGTGCTGGGAGAGCCTATGGAAAGATAAGGTGGGAGCAGATTGGGGGGGGGCAATTGTATCTGCCTCAGGGGCAGCAGCCTTCCCAGGGCAGGGAACACTTCCTCTCAAGTTTGAATCTACGCAGGACTACATAAAGGGTATTCCAGGTGGAGGAGCCAGGACGTGGGAAGTGGCCGTGATGTCACGTGGCCAGGACAACAGAATGGCAGGAAGGGGGGTTCGAGGGGTGGGAAGGGAGGTGGTGGCAGGTTGGGCTGTGGCAGCTGACTTTGACCACGACAGTGTTGGGGAATTACTGAGTCTTTTTTTTAAAATTAATTATTTATTTATTTAAAAAAGATTTTATTTATTTATTTGACACAGAGAGAGAGATCACAAGTAGGCAGAGCAGCAGGCAGAGACAGAGGGGAAGCAGGCTCCCCGCTGAGCGGAGAGCCCGATGCGGGGCTCGATCCCAGGACCCTGAGATCATGACCTGAGCCAAAGGCAGAGGCTTTAACCCACTGAGCCACCCAGGCACCCCGGAGTTACTGAGTCTTAAGCAGGGGAAAGACATGAGTGGATCTGCATTTCAGAAAAGTTATTTGTCAGCAGCGTAGACAAGAGATTGCTTGTGGGTGTTTAAGGCAAGAGCACCAGATAGAAGATTGTTCAAGTAAGCCAGGGGAGAAGTGATGAGGTCCGGACTAGTTGGCAATCTAGAGTTTTTCATGAACACTGACAAGATTAGAATAGGATCACGTGTGTGAAGAAAGATGCAATTTTCAGTTTGGCACATGGCACGGACAGGCCAGGGATAACCCGGAGGAATGGAAGCATTTGAAGAGCCACAGAGCTGCCCGTGAAACCTGAGGGGAAGGGGCGGTCCCCGTGAGAGTCCCGAGAGAGACCCGCTAGGCAGCGGGAGCCAGAGCGTCACGAAGCGGCAGCACAGGGTCTAAATCAGGGCAGGAAGGTGCCCGCTGCACTCAGCAGCCTCTGAAGGTTTGCTCACCTCCCAAGTAGAGGGGCTGAGCCCCATGGACGGAAGTTCGGGAATAAAGGTAGGGTTAGCCGCATGGACAGCAGGGCTGGGGCGCTCCTCCAGGAGGCCTCACTTCGAAAGGAAGGAGATAGAAAAGGCAAAAGCTAGTGAGAAACATGGGGCCAGCCGAGTGTGGTTTTTATTGATTGGAGAGGGGCTGTGTCTTTCTACCCTGAAATAAAAGCCAAGAAGAAAGGAAAGAGTGAGAGACAAGGAGATGCAGAGCAAGACTGAGTCGGCAAAGCGCGGGCGCAGGGGCGAGGGCGTGGCGCCCGCAGTGCTGGGTCAGCCTTGGGCAGAGGAAGGGCGCCTTTTTCCTTGAGAAAGGAGAAAACTAGAACAGAGGTCCAGGTGCAAACAAATTTATAGAGCGCTAGGCAGTTCTCCCTGACGTCCTGATGGTCTCACTGAAGCATGGGGAGCAAGGTGATCTGTTGAAAGTGAGGTGGGTGGTAGCGGTGGGGGATTTTGAAGAGAGATGAAAATAGGGAGCTTTGGAAGGATTATCGAGTGGTACTGAAGACCTGGGACCAAGAATTTGTCATGGCACAGGTGTACTGAGCCGGAGTATTGGTTGCCCCTCTGATAACATGGGGCCACAATGTGCGATACAGATAGCTAGTGACAGGATTGATCCAGAATAGGGGCTTTTCAGGGCGCATGATGTAACACCAAAGACACAGGAGGACCAACAGTGATGGGAAAAAGAGTGACTTAAGGTAATCAGCTGTTAGTTAGGCACTGAAGGAGAATGGTGTGGTCAGGGACTAGAATTCTCAGTGGGATTGGAAATTTGGTGTGGGGTTGGATCTTCAGGGGCCAAAATATAACACCCCTCTCTTACTCTTCGGAGTTTGAACCAAGTTATGAAAAAAAATGCAGGAACCAGGCAGATGGAAATCAAAATACCAGCTTTCTAAATGTCAGCAGGACTAAAGGACATAGCTTAGATAATGCGGTCACAGATTTCCAGATACTCTGAATTGAATTCATCCCTTTAGGGCAGACACTCCTTTAGGGCAGACACTGCCATAGGAAGCCAACTGCATGAGGAAGCAGTGAATCCCCAGGACAGCCACTTCGGGGGACAGAGGGAAAGAGAGAGAGAGGAGCCAGAATTGTTACTCCTTTGTCATTCACCGCATGGAAACCTGAGAACAGGGGAGTGGGTCACCCTGAGAGACACACTGAACACAAAGAACACAAAGAACCAGTCAGAAGAACAGAAGAATATGGGACGTGGTTAGAGAGTAAGGCATCAAGCTTTTAGATTTCCAGGATGGAATAGTTCTGGGTAACAGGAAGGACCAGGATGTGGCCGTGGAAGTGGGTGGCCAGGGGGTTAGAGAGCGCATCAGGGGCTGAGTGACTAGGGAGTGTTTTAATTATTCCTGTGGACACTGATGAGACTGGATTGGGGTATCAAGAATTAGAAGACAGACAATCTAGAGTCTGAGAATGATGGTCTTTGAAGCCTTGGCTCGATCACGAGGCTAGCCTAAGCCATTCTGGGCTCTGAGTGGAATAGGATTCCGGAAGGGAAGAAGGTATTTGACGCATTTCATTTTTGTGTCACCATCTGTAAACCAAAGATAAATTTATTATGGGATGATTCTCTCTTCATTTGTACTGATTTTTTTTTTTTTTTGACAAGTATAAACAGTGGTTAGTCTGCTTGGACTTCTCTGCTGTGTGTGTGTGAGAGCAGTTGAAGGCAGCCGTCACCCAGTTCATGGTTTTCAAGACCAGCCCTCAGTAGGAAAAGAAATTGCGGAGTCCGTGCTCCAGAGTAGAGCTAATTCCATTCCATGAGATGATTAATTTGCTTGCAGGCAGGCATAGGTGGATGACTAACCTTTGCAGAGCTCCTCCCTGAGTTTGGACTTTGGTGCGCATGACAAGTTTTTCTCTCTTCACATTAAAAGGAGTGGCCTCAGACACATCAAGCATCCATCTCGTACACGGGACCTATAGAGAGACCTCCCAGTGCAGCAGAAGAGAACCCTCCTCGGCCCTCTTTGTACAGGAGAATATTACGCAGGCTCGCGTCCTACTGGGCGCAGCCGCAGGACGGTGAGCCGCGTGCTGGGTACAGAGCCCTGGTTGGTTTGGGCCCCCAGATCCATGTGAACCACTTGCCTCATGCAGGAGAGGCCTTTCAAGGGCCACTGTGCCACAGAGCACGACCCAAACCAGCACTGTCCGATGCATGGGAACAGCCTGCGTCACTGGTGACAGATCATGGCTCCCTCTTTCTGGCACTGACCTTTATGTCGTCGTGCTGGCTTTGGCAGGGATGTTTGGGTATAGAGACTTAACTGGGAGCCTGGCTCCTCCTCCTGTGTGTGAGAAGCTAGGTGATAAATCAAACTGAGGCAGAGAGTCCGCAGGCAGGCTTGGGTGGCCAGGCTGAGCGCCAGCAGCTCGCCGTTGGTGGGGGAGTGGGGAAATGTTAGCGGAAGAAACTGACCCGAATCTAATGCCCCCACACAGCCCTTTCCCAAGAGGTGAGCCCTGAGGTCTGGAAAGAAGTGCAGCTGTCCACCATCGAACTGTCCATCACGACGCGGAACAGTCACCTTGACCTGACGGTGAGCGGGCCTTTTTTTTACTAGCAAAGCCTTTGGTATCTGGGGAAAGTGACAAAGGCCACCTGCCCTTCCGCTAATTGGGTATTTTTATTTTAGCCTTTTTGGGGCGAGAAGAAAGGATCAGGGGAAAGAGCGTATGGTGTGGTTTTAAGGAATAATAGCAATGGGAAGAAACAGTGGAGTGAGGCGGGAGGTTTAAGCTTGGCGGGCTCTGAGCCAGTATTCTGGGCCCTGCTTCGTAGCCGCCAGGCTTTCTGAGGCTTGAGGGCAGAAGACCTTTAGAAACAAAAAGTTAGCCTGCTCCCTTTTGTCTCAGGAATAAAAAATTGTGGAACGTTTACTTGAGTGAATACCACTATTTTTGTGACTATATTAAATATATGGATTTAGGTCTCCAGGAGAAAAAAAAAATACACATACTCATACACATAGAGTGCCCTCTGCTGACACGCACGGTCCAGTATGGTGGCTCTTTGAGTCAGATAAAATCTAGCACTCACTTCCGGTGCCCATTAGCCATATGTGGCGAGCAGCTGCTGCACTGGAAAACAGTCGCCATCACAGATACAAAATGTTGCTGTTGGTGCAGAAAGTTCTGGATGGTGCGCCTCTTGACCAGATGCTAAAAAAATGTTGAAATACAGCAGAGGTTAACAAAACTAGTCTGCCCCCTATTTTTGTTTAGGTGGCACACAAACTAAGAATTGACGCTGCGTTTTTAAATGGCTGTGAGAAAATCAAGAGAGTATTTTGTGATGTGCAGAAAGCCTACGAAATCCAGGTTTCAATATCCATAAGAAAAGCTTTATTGGAACAGCCACTTTCATTCACCTGCACGCTGCTTGGGGCTGCTTTCGTGCCCTGATGGCAGAGTCGGTCGTTGCCTCTGACTCTGTGGCCGTCCAGAGTTTCCTGACCTGTGCTGTAGAAGAAACCTGAGTAGTTTGTATTCGCAAGAATGCTAATAGGAAAGCTACCCTGACCTGTGGACGCATTACGATGTTGGGTTTTATGCAGATCCACATAGTCGCGCACACTTGACCTGGTCCGTCTGGAAGCTGCAGGTGGACTTGAACGTGTTGATGAACGTGCGCATGCGCCTAGGAGTCTGACTCTGATGTTTAGTGGAGGAGCGAGTTGTTTTCTAATTAGGAAAGTAACACATGTCCTTTGTAAAACATGTGGATAACAGTTTCCTTCACCTCCCAGTTGGACTGAAGAATTAAATTAGGAAATTCATGAAGCATAGAGTGAAATTGAGGTGATTATCAGTATAAATGTGGGGAGGACCAGGCCTTTCTAAGCATGGCGTCTAAGGCAAAAATCATATTGATGCATTTGTCTACTTACAATTGAAGAAACTAGAAACAAAAACTTTAATGACAAATTGGGAAAAAGAATGTGCTAGAGCAGGAGTTAATAGCTTTCCTTACGGTAGGCGGGCCTTTATTCTTAGTAAAACCTTTGGTATCTGGGAAAAGATATACTGGCTCAGAGCCCGCCAAGCCCCCCAACAAACTCTTAAGAAGTAGGCAAAGGACTCCTTTAAGTAACAGGCACAGGCAAAAACAGAAATTCACAAAGAACATAAACTTGGAAAAATAGCTTCTATGTGCTGAATACGTCCTTTCTGCCAGGAACTGCCCTGAGAATTTTACATCGTGTCAACTCCTGTAATTCTTACAACTACATTACCATGAAGACATAACTTTTATATGCGTGTGATAGGTCAGGAAACAGGAAAAGTGTTCAAATCGAAGAAATGCAAATTTAAAAGAACAAAGAAATGTCCTAAATTAAGCATGCTGGGTTGTGCCATGTTGGTGTGCATGGGGAAATGGGCGCTCATGCAATCCTGCTCGATCTATAAATCACGACACCCTTTCTCGGTGTCTTGCTGGTCTCTCCAAAGCATCTAAAAAAGACTTACTAGGGCCAAGGGTGTGCTTCTATTTCTAGGAGTTTGTCCTACAGGAATAATCAGATGCATACACATACATGGTGTAGTCATTCCCTTATTTCTTACATAATGGAGTTCAGCAAAGACTGGTGAAAATGGAGGTATTAAGGTTGAAAAAAACAGATTCTATGCTAGAGGAATTTCAAAAAGAAAGATAAAATTTCTAATTATACATTGCTTTTATATCTTGTCTCTGATAATAGGTATTTCTAGTATTTTGTTCTTGCTGTTTAACATGGCTCTTTTCTCTGATGACGGAATACCAATGAACCGATGGAGTTGGGTCCAGGCTGTGATTGTGGCCCCAGATTAGCCACATGCAGAGTGCCGAGTGCTTTTAATCTTGGTGCCAATTATGAGAGCGTAAGATTCTGTGCTGCTTATCACGAGGAGCAGCACATTCGTTCTCTGTTTCCACACCTCTTTAAAAATAAAAGCAAATGCAATAAAATATTCAAAGACAATGAAGCTGCCATGTGATAGCTCCAAACTCGTTTATCATTTATAAAAGTACATTCAGAGTCAAAGAGGCTTTAAGGGGTGTGGAATGTGTGAAAATTAGGATCTCTTGTACAGCTCTGTTCACTGTATTTATAATAGCAAAATATGCGAAACAAATGAACCGGGGGACTGATGAAATCCATTCTGGTACATTTATTTAAGACGTTCTCTCTTTAGTGACACGGAAAGATACTCATCATGTATTGTTAAAACCCAGGCTGGTATGATATGGATTACATGATTCTCTTTTTCTTTAAAAAGAAACACTTGCACCTATAATTGAGTTTTGTGAACGATGGAGGTGAGGCTCTGATTTTATAATCTTCGCCCAGAGAAAGTCACTTGTCCAAGCACCGTTTACTGAAGTAAGCCCCTATTCTACAGTGAGAGCTGGTGTCCCTTGGGCGTGTTTGTAGGTTCTCTCTTCAGTTGCTCCGTTTGTCTAAACCTGTATTAGTACTGTGCTGCTTTTGATTATCTTCCTTTTACAGTGAGTCCCCTCTGTTTTTCTCCTTTAAGAGTCTCTTTGGCTATTCTTGGCTCTTTGGCCTCTATAAATCCCTTAGAAGGTTTATTTTATGAAGTTCCATATAAAAATCTCTTATTTGGGGCACCTGGGTGGCTCAGTGGGTTAAGCCTTTGCCTTCGGCTCAGGTCATGATCTCAGGGTCCTGGGATTGAGCCCCACATCGGGCTCTCTGCTCACCGGGGAACCTGCTTCCCCCGCCCCTGCCTACTTGTGATCTCTCTCTGTCAAATCAATAAAATCTTTAAAAAAATCTGTTATATTGATCACAGGATTACACTGAACTTGTAGATCAATTGGAGGAAAAATGACACTTCTCTAATATTGACTCTTCTGTTGTATGAACGTGACATAGCTCTTCGTTAGGCTGTTAATGCCTTTCAGGGAGGTTTTATGGATATGCTGGATATGTTCCTGGTTATCTTAATTTTTGATACGATTATAGATGGTATCCCTTAAAATTTTGTTTTTAAATATTTGATTTAGATGGACATGTAATTGATTTTTTTAATACTGATACTGGATCAACAACCTTATAACTAAATTCTTACTAATTTATGGATTCCTTTGGATTTTGTATAGATTCAGTCATATCAGCTGCAAATAGTGCAAGTTTTGTTTTTCCTTTCAAATACTAAGCCTTCTAATCTTTTCTCTCACCTTACTGCCTTGGCCAGGACCTCAGTCCAGTGTTCAGTAGGAATAGCGATAGCAACATTGTTGTCAGACTCCTGCTGGTTTCATTGTGGCGCCCCAGGTGGCTCAGTTGGTTAAGCATCTGCCTTTGCCTCAGGTCATGATCCCACATTGGGCTCCTTGCTCAGCGGGGAGCCGGCTTCTCCCTCTGCCTGCTGCTCCGCCTGCTTGTGCTCGCTTGCTCTCTCTCTCTGACAAATAAATAAAACCTTTTACACACACACACACACACACACACACACATATTGTGAGTGTGTGTGTGTGTGTATATTACATATATATATGTATGTATGTATGTATATATATATGTGGTTTCATTGCTATGTTCTTGAGTTTGGTGGGATTTTTTTTACAGATACCATTTATAAGAATAAGGAAGTTTCCTTCTGTTCCTAATCTACGAAGAGTTTGTATCATGAATGGGTATTTAATTTTATCCAGTTTCTTTCCAGCATCTTTTGAGATAGTCGTGTCATGTGAATTGGTCAGTACCGTACGTTGATTTCTGCACTTGGACTATTCGCTAGACTTCTATGTACAACTGTCTACTCACCTTCTCTTCTCAGGTGGCTAATACACCTTTCAGTCTCCGCGTGTCCCACCCTGAGCGGCTGGCCTTCCCTTCCACCTGCCGACAGACGTGCTCCATCCAGTCCGCCCCTCGGCTGGTGGCTGTAATTCCGTGCATGCGCTTGTTCAGGCCCGGCCTCTTGCAGCTGCCCCGTCCCCCCTCACGTCTAATCTTGGCTTCTAAATACTGCCAGCGCTTAACACAACGCCCCTGCTAACTGTTCCAAGCCACCGCTGTCTTTTACCTGGGTGAGTGCATGGATTCCTGACTCCACCCCCTCTCCCCCAACTCTCTAACTACAGCAGCAGATCATATTTTCTCTGCTTGGAATCTTCTACCGGCTCCTCATTTCACTCAGCCGCACAGCCTTGTAATGGTCTACAGACCCTTGGGCTCCGGCCTCCCCTCTGCTCTGACTTCGTCTCCCAACGTCGCCTTCTCTCGCTCTGCTCCGGCCACCCCGGCTTCCTTGCTGTTCTTTCCCGGGTCAGGTGTGCTTCCTCCGCACAGCCCTGCCCTGGCGGTTTCCTCTGTGTGGATCGCCCTTCCCCAGGCCAGTGGTTTGAGTCCTTGGGAACTCGTTAGAAATGGACGTTCTTGGGCCTCACCCCAGATCTACTGAACCATCAGCTCTGAGCATGGGGCCGGGGTCTGAGTTTTAACAGGCCCTCCAGGTGATACTTGCTCACGTTGGAGAACCATGGTCCTGGGTACCCCCCTTGCTCATTCTCTCACCTCCTCCATGTCTGCTCAGAGCTGTTTCTCGATGAGGCTCACCCAGACCCTGTCTTTAAAAATGTCACTCCTACCACCCACACCATCTGGTGTTTCTTGTGTTTTTTTTTTCCTGTCATTTTTCTAATAAATGCTCATATACTTCTAATATACTTATGTTCTAATATACTTTATAATTTACCAATTGTTTTTCTCTATAATTTCCTGTTTCTGTGCTTCTAAGATATCCTGTAACTCGTTACTTTATTATGGTTAGATTTTATATTTTGGTTTATTCCCTCCACTCCCCAGTAGAAGACAGATTCTTCGTAAGCAGAAATACTTGGTTTTTCAGTTCATTGGAGTAACCCAAGCACCTAGAAGAATTTATGGTAGTCGACACTAAGTTGTTGCATAAAAGGTGAGCTGAGAGCCAAGTCATCGCCTCTGTGTTCTGTAATTCCCGGACGAGGGAGAAAGCTGTGCTTCGGTGGTGCTCTTTAATCTTAGGCAGAGGCTGTCTGCTCCCAGCAGCTCATGGATTATCCTGGGGCAACAGATTGTGAACCTGTCCAAGAAGAAACAATACCTGTGTTTGAAGCACGCAGAGAAGCGTGGGTTCTGATTTAAAGAGAGAGCCTGGTTCGAACTGCTAGCCACTGACTGGAAGAGAACTGGGGGGAGTGGCCCAAGAACCAGGTCTGGTTTTATAGCCACTGCCTTGGAGCTCAGTTCTTCCAGACCTTTTGCTGGATGGTAATGAGAAGTCTTTAAACTATCACCATGGCAGAAAGGGACTACTGCCCTTCACCTCTGGTTGCACATCAAAACTGCACACAGCGCGTTTGAAAACACACACTTAGGGGGCACCTGGGTGACTCCTTGAAGCATCTGACTCTTGGTTTCGGCTCAGGTCTTGATTTCTTGGGTCATGGGATCTAGCCTCATGTCAGGCTCTGCGCTCAGTGGGGAGTCGGCTTGACGATTCTTCCCCTCTGCCCCTCCCCTCTCTTGCACACACACAGTTTTTTCAAATGAATAAATCTTTAAAAAAACAAAAAACCCCGCACATACTCGGGCTCTGCATAGCAAGAAGCTGATCCCGTGGGTGTGGTGTGATGCTGACGCACAGTGAAGGTGGAGGCCGGCTGGGGTAGATGGGCTGGAACTTGACCCACGGGGAGGGGACCCCAGAGACCACAACAGCTGTGATGGTTAGTGTCAGAACTTCCCAAACCTCCTACTCTGAGTTCTGACAAACCTGAGTTTTTGTTTAGCTTATCTGGGTAGTGATGAGTTTTATGGTATGTAAATTGTACTTCAGTAAGGGTCTTAATGTTAAAAAAAAAAAAATACATATACATTTTCAGGATTAAGTTACTAAAAGTGAAGGTCTCTATATAATAAATAGCTTTGAGATATGAACCTCTGAGGCTGAAGGAGGACAACAGGCTGCATGAGCCAAAATGGGGAGGATTAATGTCAGTCTTCTTGACCTTGCAGAGCAAAGAAGACTTCATGAACATCTGCATTGAACCCGACACGGTCAGCAAAGGAGACTTCATAACCATAGGGTAAGTGGGCTGCGGTTTGTAGGAAACATGGGCTGAGTAGTTTGTATTCTAGCACCTACTATGCAGATCCCCATGAAGTCGCAGACCCAGTGGAGGACTTGTGTGGTTTGGGGACTGTGTAGCCTCTTTCCTTCAAGTGTTTGGGTTGACATGTAGGATGTACCTCTCCTACTTCGGCCTTTCCTGTTTGTTTTGGGAAAATCAGAGTGTAGGGGCAGGCTGCCTTTCCAGGGAGATGAAGGATTCCTGAGAGCATGGCCCAGTGTCCAAAACCTTGGCTCAGGGTCAGAGTTGCTGGCTACAAATCTCAATCCCGCCACATCATGGCCTCACGACTGGGACAGATCGGTAAATCCTCTGGGTCCTTTCCTCTGTGGAACGGAATACTGTGATCACCTCTAACTACCTCAGGCTTGTTTCGCAGTCTCAGATGAGAGGACGTGTGGGAAAGTCTTTCTCGCAGGGAAGCACCTCACCCAACCTTGTCCTTCCAGGGCAGTAATGGAAAACCCGCAGAGGTATGGAGCACTTTGCACAATCTCCAGGCTTTCCCCCTTTTCCACTAAAAAATAACGTCCCAGTCCTGTCTGATTTGTGAAGCCCGACCTCTGCCGGAGGTTTATTGGTTAAGAACGCTCTGACCCCCACCCGGCTGCTTGAGCGCAGCCTCTGAGCCCACAGGTTGCCATGGCACCTTGGGAATCTGCTCAGCGATGGTGCGTCCTGCTTTGTCTCCGAGCTCCCTCTTGTGCCCACGAAAGGAGCAGACATCGCTGCTGCCCTAGCCCGGTCTCCATGGCTACTCCATTATCCGCACCAGCACCCGAGGCAGAACGTCTTTGCTTTGTCGTGTTCTTGCCTTTGGTACAAATTCTTCAGATGCTGAAGAGCTGATTCTGCAGCCTTTGATTCCCTCGCTGTATCTGTAGTAGAAGGAAGAAAGGGAAACCTTTCCCTTCTCCTAGAGAGTGTCTAGAAGCCACACACTGTCTTAATTGAGAGTCTGGCCCACAGGGCCAGCTGTACTCAAATCTCCTCCATAAAACTGACATCCCAAAATAGAAAACCGATTCTATTGCTTAATGCAGGTGAAGTCAGATGTTCTGCACCACCGCTGTCCTCACCTTCGGCAGCAGGAACACGGCTTCCTTTGGTCTCTACAGGAAGTGAGATTGAATACTGTCTGCTTCCTCTGGGTATGGGACTAGAACATTGTGAGGTTACTCTAGAAAACTCTGAAGCTTCATATACTAAAGAATTAATGTTATCATTTAATGATAAAAAGAATGGACTGATTTACTTGGATTACCTTTTACTCATCCTGTTGACCACGACTGGCTCCCAAGGATGTACGTGCATGAGGAGAGAGAGAGAGGGAGTGTGAGTGTGTGTGTGTATGTAGTCTGATAAGTTTACTATAAGGCAGAGATAGTAGTATGCTAAGCAGACTGTTAATGACTATAGAGAATCATATATATGAAATGTCTACTTTAAAAAATGTTTTCTCCTTCAAGTAATGATAGACTCACAAGTACCAGCTAACACAAGTTTAGTATTTTCCCTAAAAAAATTTCATTTCAGTCTAATTTCTAAATTCAGGATTTTTGAGGACCCAAGAATTAGGTACAGAATCACTCAGTCTTAACTTCACACGCAGTTCTCTACAGCAGGTTAACCTCCTCACTCTGGAATACCTGTCACACTGCTAAGCAGAATCATTGTGGGAAAGTTATTCACAACATTCCATGGTTCAGCATAGCATGAGTCCATCTGTTTAAGCTCAACAAAGGAGCTCGCTACGTTCTTGGGGTCGCATGCAGGCTCCAGCCTGGTGTCTGAACGTGCTTTCTCCTGTACCGACAGAAGCAGAAAGGTGAGGGACCCTGAGCTGCGTGCGGCCGGCACCGAGTGTCTCCAGGCCAGCCAGTGCACTCTGCTGCTTCCTGAGGTGAGCGGGGTCCCCGTCCCACGGCGTCGGGTTCGTTCTTGGCCCGTCTTCCTTTCTAGAAACAGACCCTCATGTCTGGTTGCCTAGTATAGGCTGAGCACTTGGCCAGGCTCTGGGTGACGTTAAGGGATACTTGAGAGGACGCCCTTTGGAGTCTGGGGCTGAGCTGGGGACTCCTGAAGCCTTCCGGCTTTGGTCAGCGCGGTTCTGTAAGGTGATCTTTACATCTCCTGGCCTTTAGTTTCCTGCATGTCCATGATGCAGAGGTTACTGTGCTTTAAGACACACAGAATTCTCTAGTTGGCAGATACTCATAGCGGAGCCTACCTTCACTTTTTTTCTTTTTTTTTTTTTGGTAAATAAAGGTCTTGGAAACGGTTTTTGGGGTGGCACTGTGGTCTCCTGTATTACAAAATGCGGAGCTCGGAATACCTTATATAAGTGGGGGAAATGTTAGGAATGTAGTCTAAACTATGTAGTCATCCTAGAAGTCACAGCTCCGGAGGAAGTTCCCGCAGATGGCGTCTGCACACTCGGGCCCGTCATCCCCCGGTACTCAGAAAGGATAGTAGGTAAAACAGACGCTGTTCCCCACAGTGGGTGGCACTGTCGTTTCAACATGGCCACTGTTGAACTAAATGCATGACTTAGGGAAGGTTTTACAGAATCTGTAACATTGATGTTGCTGTACTTGAGGGCTAAAGCCTAGTAAGTCCTAAAGAAGAACCGTGAAAATAACGAGCGGACATCGCGGCTTTCCTCAGCTGAGGGCTGAGAAGGTCCTAGAACATTGTATTTGAGGAATTCCTGGAAGGTGCGGCAGGACCCCTGTATTTTAGTCAATATTTTTAAATCATGGCCTTGTTTCTCAAATCCCCAAATACTCTGGGAGGCGATAGAAGCCGACCCCCATCTCCTCTCCTCCACAGGGCACGGGGGGCTCTTTCAGCATCGACAGTGAGGAGTACGAGGCGATGCCTGTGCAGGTGAAGCTGCTCCCCAGGAAGCTGCAGTTCTTCTGCGATCCCAGGAAGAGGGAACAGATGCTGCCCGGCGCGGCCCCGTGAGCCATCAAGGTGGGGAGCCGGCCACCCCCACGCTGCACTTTAGGCCTCCAGTGGGACCAGAAGCCTGCCCTGTCCCCGCAGTGTTGTCCCAGGATCCCAGGGCACCTCCATGGCAAGCACCCCGCCCTCGCAGTGCTTCCCCCCTACTCCGAGCTTCCCGCTAGCGCGTGCTCAGCCTTCGCTGCGCCCCCTGCTCCCTCCTCCAGTGGTTTGCCCCCCGGGGGGTCCGGAGAGGCCCGCCTGCGCAGGCTGGGAAAGGGCTAGACCTCCTCGGTCCCCACGCGTGCAGCCACAGTCCAGGCCTCCCTGGTCTCGCTCCCGGGACCTGAGGGGGTGCGGGTGCCTGCCCTCTCCGCTGCCGTCCTTTTTCTAGGCTTCTCCACGGGTGCTGCTACTTTCTGAGCTCAGATTCGAATTAAGTTTTTTTCAGTTCTACGCTCAATCCAACGACCTGGGAGGGGTTTTTGTCTTCAGCCTTCACTAAGAAACTGTAAAAGGCTAGTTTGTATTATTTTTTAAAGTAGTGCTTAACTGTGGGTTTGCATGAGAACCACCTGGGATGCATGTTAAAAACTGACAGGGTTGGGGCTCACCCCAAACCTGGTCACTCAGTCTGGGAGTAGAGCCCAGGAATCTGCATTTGTAAAAAGCAGGCACCCTCCCCCAGGTGCTTCTACTCCAAGAGGTCCCCCAACCTCACCTGTTCACCGTTGTAAAGCATACCCCCCCGCTATTATGCTTATGCACCCCCTAAGAGCATTTTGAAAGATCATGTATCCCCCTTCTAGATATCAACTTAAGAGTTGCCAAAGTATGTGTTTCCTGGTGTCATGTAAATATTGATTATTTTAAAATAAAACTGTTATATCACTCTTTTAACATATTTGGTGCAATTTAAATGTAGAGCAATTTGATACTTACTCTCCATTAACAAAAAGAAACCAATAGGTTCTTTGGTATTTCCATTCTGTGTTCAGCAAAGAATGCTATCATAATGTAATCTATTTTCAGGCCTGACATTTTATCACTTTTATCCTATTTTCTTGCCAACAAAAATATAAGTGGAAATAATTTTTGAGTGTTAACTTGGTACAGGATTAACTGTACTGATGAAAACAATACTGCAAATTTTTGATAATTAAAAACTAACACTTTTAGAATGCTCTTTACCTTAATGAGTCCAAGAACATTATTTACAGCTAAGATTAAAATAGGACTCAACATCATTTATATTCCTTGTTTCATTTTTTATAGGTCGAAGCACCTAAGTTAGACAAGAGAAAGAATTCTCATGTCATACAGCCCTTTTAACTTAATAGCTTGATTAGATCTTCCTTTTGTTTGTTGATAGAGAACTAGAAAGTACCTGATTTGCTAAGGATTCGTAAGTCAGGCTTTATCATTCATTTTTAATGCCACCATCAGGATTTTCCTGTGTTTGGTTGCCCCTGAGGTTTCCATACTCCAGAGGGCAGTGCCCGGAATGCATGAGCTATGAGCTTTTTTTTTTTTTTTTTTTGAGCCTTTCTTTTTATAAAGAGGGAGCACGGAGTGAAGGGGGGAAGGGGAAGCAGAACTCACAGGCCTTGGCCACAAGCTCATTCCCCAGACAGATCAGTTTTCGGACCATATGAATCCCCTGGAGAATGAAGACCAATGCTTAAAAGGATTATAAAGCAGCTACAAAGAGCATATGAAGAAAGAGCACTAAAAACAAGGCTTACCTGTTCAGTTCTGTCCTTCAGAGGTGTTAAAAGCTGTGCTTTGCTGCCCAAAAACAGGTGGGTCCAAACCTGCACAAGGAGCCCCCACTCCCTGGTGCCCACAGAGGGGCGCGGGGACAGTTTCTCCGGGAGCCAGGCGAGTCCCGAACCATCTCGGTTTTCTGACAGATTGTAAAGGACCGGCGCCCACGCTGCTTGGCTTTTTCCTTGATCAGCGGGCGGCCGGCACGTGTGTGTATTTTAGCGGTTCTGATCCGTCCAGTGAAAGCACGGGGCATAAGATCGGGGAAGGATATTTAAGAGATTAATATTCTTATTCCTTTTGAAATCCGTGATCCCTGTGGGAATTTTGCTTTCTTGCTTCAGGCTGTTTCCCGTGAGAACATTCTTCTCGTTTACGGCCTTGTTCTTGCCCTGGTCCTGGCGCACGGTGTCCACGGGAAGGACACGCGCAGTACAGCTCAGAGAGAGCCTTGGCAGCCCGGCCCTGAAGGCAGGCGTGGAGGAGAGCCCTGACCACCTCCTGCATGTAGAAATCTTTGGCTAAGGCTTTACTCAGAAGCTAGGATGATTTCCACTAAAACCCCAACAGATGTCTTCCAGGACACAAGTCGCTGGCTGAGCCCCATGGCTGGTCCGTGCACACAGCCGTAGTGACAACGTGTCGGTGCCTTCTTTACACACGCAAGGACTTCCCTCGGTTCTCACCCCAGCCCTAGCAAGTAGGGGACGTCAGATGGGGGTCACAGACCTTGGAAAGGAGGAACCCAGCTTTGAACACAAGCGCCAATGACATTAGGAATCTACCCTGTACTGCCTTAAAAGAACTCCCCAAAGGGTTAAAAATGAAATAAAACTTGAGCGTGTGGCTATGTGTGTGCAGGGCTCTCTTCCGTATGGTACAGTCAGGCCCAGCTCTTGTTCCCATCACCTGGAGGTGGTTTGCGCGGACCGCGGCCTCTCGGAGAAAGGGCCCCAGACTCGCTGGCGGGCTCTGTCGTCACCGTGCTGTCCGCGTTCGGGTCCCGCTCCTCCAGCGGGCCACCCCTCCTTCCTGCCACAAACCCATCTCTCAGGCCGGGGAAGGACTGCAGCAGACACGTTCATGTTAAAATCTGAATTTTAATTGTAAAAACTGTATTCTGTAAATATAGTTATATCAACCTCTCTGCACGCAGCCTGGTTCAGATATCTACAGACAGGGTATATGCAGATGTCACTGGTACCACAGAACAAAATCAGTTAAACATTTACTCCTAGCTTCAGGCCCTTAAAATTCTTACCATTTGAAACAGAACAACATACTTCTATGCACTAGAATTCAGGGTAAAATGATCAACTGTCTTACTAATTTCATACTATGAGATAAAGAATTTAAACAAAAATAGATTCAGTGTCTCCTATTGCTCTAAGTCTTACGCTGGGGTATTAATCCAAGTAGGGGTTTGACACTTAAGGCGACACGGAGGCTATGCTGATCCTAACTGGGGAGAAAGAGGAAAACCATTTTTCCAAGGCTACAAGTATTCCTTTTTCAGAAAAGGTTTATATCCCAGACCTACAACAAATAAAAAATTTTACCCAATAAGCTCGGGTAGGTAGGAGGTTAATTTTGCTTTCCTCTACTCTATACCTCTAAAGTCTCCTGCCCAGTCTGTTCGAAAGCACAGACTCCATACTCTTCCTAACGATGGACTTTGTGGGCGCCCGCTACCAACTCTTCCTCATGCCACCTTCAGAATTTTTGTCTACTTTTATCTTCGCTCGATTTGGCCTAAGGAAGTTTTCACTCCAACAGCAATGAAGTATATTTGCAACCAGCTAACTTAGTGACCACTGTGGGGATTTTTCATTTTGTGGATAATCCCTGGCTAATTTCTAAGGCCCTAACCTACCCCTGTGTTCCCTACCTGTCCTCAAAAAAGCAGAGTAAATGTATCGTGAGTCTAAACCCGCATTCTAAAACCAACGTAAGTAATTCACACCTATCCTTCTCCCGTGGTAAGTAAATAAATTTTCTGAACTGAGGTTATGTTACCGCTAAAAGCCCAAGTTATGCTGGGCTTCTAGAATAACTCTAAAGGGCTTTATTTCTCCATCTTCATTTATAAGCACTATGAAATTTTCACTTCCTTTCTAAATGTGCAGTTTCATCCAACTGCCCCTGTATTCCGGCTCCAGAAAAGAATTAAAGTGCCAGGTTATAAAACCACACCACTCTAGTAAGAGGCTCCCTAATCAGCATTATCACGTTTACACACTGTACAAGAATTTTCCCTAAGGTCGGGGACCGTGTCATCCTCCCCCAGGCTGTCACATTCATCTCCTAGAGAGTGCGGTTTAGATTTCACAGCACCATCTCCTTACTCACTCTCGAAAACAAATACTAAAACGTTTATGGGGTCTCAGTTGCTTCCAAATTACAAAACTTCGCATTTTTTCAAGGCTTATAGTTTGGGAATCTCCTTCCATTTCAACATCTGCACACTCCACTCATCACATAGTAATATTGATAGAAAAATAAACTCCCATTTCTTATAAGAAAAACATGAACTTAATTCACAGTTAGCTTTTCTCCCAACAGTCGGTGCCCTAGCAGCTCCTGGGAACAGAGAGGTATATGAGTCTTATAGTGGAATCCCAAAAATCCACGACTCAGGAGTAAGGAGCCCTTGACTCCTCCTCTTCCCCTACCTGAATCAGAAAACGGTTTTCCTGAAATGAGAAGGGACAGGTCGGGGAGCCTTGCTCAGGGCAGGAAGATCCTCGGGCTGGACCTCACGGATTCCGAGCCTGCTAGCAAGGAACTGGACAAGGAGGTGAAAGCTCCTGCGTGATACGTTGGTCCCCATGTTCACTTTCTTGCCTCTTTCAGAATGGATATGCTAACGAAGCCAAGTTCACAGTCTGGCTGACCATTGCCTTATCATTTATTCGGCACCTTAGCGCGCCCTTACTTCTGCAAGTCTCATCTGTCCAGGGACTTGGAGGAAGTATCTTAATCCATTCCTTGGGCTATACAGTTTTAGAAAAAAGAAAAAAAAAAAAAGGTCCCTGAGGTCCCTGCCTCTTCCCAGAGGGCTGCTGTCCTACCATTAAGAATTTAATTCATGACTGCCCTTTACAGAAGGTTCCCTAAGGGCCCTGAATAATGTCATCTTTTTATTGTCTCGGAAGGGCTTTCAGTGTATCAAGACAAATAGCCAGTTCACCCTCCTAGCCACCAGAATGAAAAACAACCCAGCTCTGACTTATCTTTACCTTTATCGTCTCACTAAAATACCAGGTAGTTACACTGACAAATGAGTCTGCTCAGGTCTGTGCGCTGTACTACTCTGAAAATTCCCATCTTGATGTTCATGGGGAACAAAACAAGGTTAAGTCTGAAATGCAAATTCTGGGCCCAATGATTTCGACCACGACCCATGAATTCAGCACCCGTTCCCTGGCCGAACGGAAGAAGAGCTGCCGTGCTGGGTGGCAGCTGCAGGGGGCAGGTGCCTTCTAGTTCACAGCTGTCCTGATGGAGGACTGGACGAGGTCCCAGGTGGCCCCCTGGACAGATAGATCCATACCAGGCCCAAGCAGTGCTTCCTGCCGATTAAAGCCATCCCTGATGCTAAACTAACTGGCGCACACTTTTGTTTCTCGTAAGAGAGAAATCCTACCGCTTCTGACTCCCGAGGAGACTCCTAAGCCAGAGCACAACTGGACATGTTCTCCAAGGCTGAATATTACCATCTGCCAAGCCCGCAGAATTGGAAAAAAACCCACTTTCATAGGCCTCTGTCACATTTTGCTAGACATCAGTAAACCCTAAGCCCGGATTCCTGGCCCCATAAGGCATCTTGCCACCTGGCTTTTGTCAGACTCGATTCAGGAATGACAGCAGCCCAGATGTCTCAGGTCAGCCATGTTTCCAGGTGAGCACATGGCTCACAGCACGGCACCAGATCAGGCTTCAAGGTCTCGGAAGGACCAAGCCAAAGGGGCAGGGGTGGCGGGGGGGGGGGGGGGGGATGGGGCTCAACAGTTGAGGGGGTAGAAGGCGATCATCAGTTAAGCTCCTCCTCCCTAGGATTCCAGCCCTGTTTCAGCAATCCCTGACCCTCCAGAGTTTATGGACCTACGAGGCAGGAAAGAAGACTGCTGATCATGTCTTCTAAACAGAAGGGTTTTAAGGAAACTGTTCAACAACGGCAGAAAAGCAGGTCCGTGTGGCTTCTCGCTCCTGCTTTCACCACGGGGAGTCCTGCCAGTCACCTCACCCCCCAGCTCCCCTTTTAGCAGAGCTTTGCGGCAGAGGACGCTGGGTGGGGCTGCTAACTGCACACAGTGGGGAGAAGGTGGGGGGAAGGGAGCAGAGTCAGGTACAATGCCAAAAGGTGACCTCAGAAACAAGAGGCTCCTATCACAATCCAGGCAAGAGACACTCGGGGGATGCGAACAGTGACCACCGGGCACGCTGCTCAGCCAGCCCGCAGGGGGGCGGCGCCGGACTTCCGGCCCAGAAGCAAGCTTGCAGGGAAGGACCGAGTCCTTGCGCGCGCGCTCAGAAGGGATGCAGGCTGGGTGGGGGAGCTCTGTTTCGGGGTCAGCTGAGCCCAGGCTTGCTTGTGCACTCCCCTCGGCACCCATCCTGCCCCCTGCGTGAGTGTGAGGGGACCGCACAGAGAGGCCCCACGGCCACCTGGAAGGGTGTGGAGCTGCTAGGAGCCCAGAGCCCCACCCAGCATTCAAAGGAAAATACCAGAACCTCATTTTCACCTTATGACCTTTACGTGAACACCTATGAGCATCAAGACACGAAGCCACAGAAACACAGGTGTCTGCGTGCAGGAGGGCATGGGCGCAGACGTGCTCAAAGACGGCTTCCCACAAAGGCCCTCAGGTCCCCAGAAAGAGGGCCCACGTCCACTGAGAGAACCCGACCTTTTCTGTCACCCCTAGCCCTGCTTCTGACACACCACCCCCTAATGTTGAAAACCTTGAGCGTTCAGACACCACGAAAAGTAACTGTTACTCGACGCAGGTCAGAAAGTCCGCTCCTTCCCAGAGACGAGAGAAGGCTGCTCTCGAAGGAGAGAGGTGGCGAAGCTGCTTTTGTAAACATGTACGTTACTGAAATGATGGCTAAACCCACACTGCAGAGGAGAGAAGAGTGTTAGCTGCACAGTTCACACCTCAACGCCCAAACTTATTGATATATTTACATAAAAGATGCTACTTTGATTAACCAGTAGGTATTTGCATTTGTACATGTGAATTTTAGTCTTGAGTCCCATATCAAGGAGCTACAGTGAAAACGTCTCTGAATAAAGCAATGAGCCCTAAAAAGCTAGTCTTGAGATGAGACGTGCGATCCATCCATTCGAAAGTTCTTTCTCTGCTGTGTGTACTAGTCTGGTGGGAACCCGGTCACAGACGTGGACACGTGGACGGCTGGGCCAACGACACAGCCAGGCAAGAAGGGCGAAGGGAAGAGACGGTCACCAACAACCCAGAAGCCCAAGCCAAAATCCTATGGCCAGAAAGACCTAAACTCTACCCATGAGAGCTGGCTTCAAACAACCACTGTCTCCTCGAAGCCGGCATCCCTGGGATGCCCGGCCGAAGAGAAGAGGCAGGGACCGACGGGAGTCACTTCAGACCAAAACACGTCAGGGGGATGCAGGTGAACTCATCACGGACACTCGGGGGTCCAACCACTTCCCCAGGTGAAGGCACTGTCAAATTCGCTCTTGACACATGTGGAGTCTCTGGCCCCAACTACTTAGCTCAAGGAATGTCATCTCCACGGAAGAGAAATTTGTGAGGGGCTCCCAACTGGTACACAGTCTTGCTCCAAAGTCGGAGTGACCAGCTCAGATCCTTGCTGGATTACGGAATCCAGTCAATCTCCGTTTTGATCTAGAAGCTCTGCTATGATGTGTCCAGAGAACTCTCAGATGGAGAAACGTCTTCTCTATCCTGTTTGAACCCCAACTGCTCTGCCTTTCCTGGCAACAAACAGTACCCTTTAAAAAGACCTAAATTACCCCAAAAGGATAGTTAGCCCTTCAAAGAAACTACATTGTATAATGAATTTGCTTGCAAGCTCCAGGGCCATCCCTAGAGGGGAGTCTAGGGATGTCCCTAGAGGGGGACGCGGGGAAAGGAGGGCACGGACTGGCCACCACCAATTTACTCTGCGGAAAGCTTCAGGCTTCATTCTACAATTTTACTTTCCAGTTGGCTGGTAGGAAACCTCTTCCTGTCATTCTGTCCTTGGAGAAGCTCTCCTTAGTGACAGAAACATCCTTTTGTTCCTCTTTGAGGTCTCTACTCCCACGAACAGACAAGACTCAGATTTGCCTCAGTGAACAGGGAAAGGGATTTGATCCTGACACTGGACTCCCGGCATGGAGAAAAACCGTGAAGGGTCATGAGGTCTAGCTTCCACCTCCAGGAGATGCACGTCCACCGCTGTCTGGGGACAGCGCTCTCATTCTCCAATACCTCAAGGGATGAAAACCACAGAGACTTTCCAAACAGTCCTCCCCAGTGTTTCCAGAGCTCAGTCCGTTCCTGGTGACAGACGGCCTTCACCGCATCCCCTCAAAGTCACTCAACAAAGAGATGAGAGACTCTGCTCTGGAAGAAAGTGGTGGATCCCGGCATCGTACCAAAGCAGGACATAAAACCAAGATGGTCTCGTCTTACCACTAGGGAGGAAGCGAAGAAAGGAGACTGCGAACATCACATTTGTTGGAAAGTAGAAACCATAATCCTTTGTGTCAACTTAATAAAAAATGAGGTCTTCTGGGGCCCGTTGTGAAATCCCCACGTGAGGGAGGCTCATCAGCCTTGGCTCACTCTTCCTATGGGCAACAGGGGTTGTCGATGACCAACATGACGTCGATGCCGTAGGCCTCCAGCAGGTCCATCAGAAAGCTCCGGTCTCCCTGGGGGTCTAGACCCATGCCACGGGCATGCTCAGCAGTCAGAGTTTTATCTTGACTGGCGGACACCTCCAGCAAAGTCTGAAATATCCGGTTGTTTTGCTCTAAGAAAAACCTGCATTCACCAGAGAAGACACAGGGAAGGGAGGGCAGAAAAGCCAAAACAAAACAAGTCACCCAATAATCCCCACATGAGGAACCGGGACTACATGGCTTTAAGGTGCTTTTAAATGGTTTCAAACTCAGAAATAGTCCAGAAAATAAGGAAATAGGATCAAAGTTCCAGGGTTGACACTAGGTTTAGCAAAGAAACCATGGACACTAACCACAGTATGATTGGCAAAGTCTTTGAACCAGTGATGGCCCGACTGCCAAAACCCAACTTTCCTGTGGAAGGTTCCTACAGATACTGTACTGCGTTCCCGTACTCTGTGTTCCTCTGTCTCCTAGTCATAAGGGGAGGAGAGAGAACAAACAAAACCCCAAACCCACTGATGATGCAGCTCTGAGGTCCACACTGAACGTGAGAAACTAAAATTCACCTTCAAAGCCCTGGGGCCAGGCCACTGGAGCCAGCAGCAGAGGCGAGCCGTGGTGGGAACAGAGCAGGGCCCCAGACCGGTCCAGCCCCCAGCCTGAGCCACCGGGGGCCCGAGACCCCACAGAGCATGCCGGGCAGAGCTGGGGCTCAGGGGCTGGGGCAGGCCCAGGGGGGTCTCACAGCCAGCAAAACTGGGAGAGGGGGGGACGGGGACACGGAAGCCTAGCTGTAGGCACCAATACTGCCATGGTTCCCCATATCTGTTTTCCTTTGATTATTTTATTTTTTTTTTTTGCTGCTGCTGGTGGTGGTGGGATTATACACTGAGCATGATTTGAATGTCATGGGTTTGTGGTACTACATAAATATATGAGCCATTTGCAGAAAAGGCATTCACTCTCCTAACTTTCTAGCTGTGTTCCACAGGGGTCTCGGGCTCGGCAAAGGCTCCTCGGGCCCAAAGCGACTCTCAACGCTCGGGAATTTCAGATGCAGCAAAACATGTCACACCCTGACGACACTGCGGGCTCTTTGCTCAATTTCATACACTGTCACATGTCAACATCACGGGAGGATTGGGAGGTACACTTTATCAGAAATTTTCCAATCCGCGGGGCTCCTGGGTGGCTGAGTCAGTTGAATGTCTGCCTTCGGCCCAGGTCATGATCTCAGGGTCCTGGGATCGAGCCCCACAATGGGCTCCCTGCTCGGCGGGAAGCCTGCTTCTCCCTCTGCCTGCTGCTCCCCCTGCATGTGCGCGCGCGCTCTCTCTCTCTCTCAAATGAATAAATAAAGTTAAAAGAAAAAAAAAGGTCTCCAAGCCAGGCACCGTTCTAGCTGCAAGGGCCCTTTCTTGCCCCCCCCAGGACACAGGGAAGGAAGACCAACAGGGACCTGGGGGAATGGCTTCTGTTGCAAGCGCTGTTCTGTCCTCCTCCCTGATCGCTGCTTCCCACAGCTACTCAGACGGGAGACAAACGCCGTGAGGTATACGGACCACGGCTCCTGCCCCGACCACCATCACATTCAGGGGAAAGAGCTTTCATTGGGTTCAAAAGTCGCAATTTCTGATTCTCCCTTCATACTGAATGTGAGGAACGGCTTTATTCAAACAAGGCGATGGAGGAGAAGCCCTGAGTCCTGAAGGACAGACGCGTCTATGCGGTGGACGTCTGCAGGGAATGCTCCCGGGAAAGACACATCGGGACTCCCATTTTCTCTGAACTTCCCTGCTTCTCGCCTTAATTTCTCTGGGGGGTCCCCGCGATGGCATCTCAGGGCTCGAGGCGGACTCCGTAGGGAGCCCAGCTCCCAGTGCGCTTGGCAGCAACACAGGACGTGCCTGGGCTCGGGAGGGTGACAGGGGGCAGGGTCAAGGCCCAAAGCGGTAGCGGCTGCGGGATCCTCAGGGAAACCCCACACGCGCCGGGCTCACTTACAGCACAAAGAGGTCCTCCTCACAAGGGTTGTAGTCTTCCTCCACCTCCTGGGAGTACAGCAGCATCTGCCTGGGGGGGGGGGGAGGGAGGGAGGCCACCATCATGCTCCGATGCTGCTCCAGGACCCCCGACATCGGGCAGGTCCTCAGTCAGGCCCCTGCATGGGCCTCCCCACCCCAGGAAGGGCAGCCCCAGGCCCCGGCCCCAAAGCTGTGGAAAACGGACGGGAAAGGAATAAACGGGGCTTGGAGTCCAACCCCTGGGGTGCGGGCCCGTTGCGGCCCCGTGGGATCTCAGGCAAGCGACCATCTTTCTTAATCGCCCACCGAACAGGGGTGATGGGGACGATATTATCGATCTCGCCACTGATACCGCACGAGGCCACTCACGTCACAGAACCAAAGTCTGAGAATTAGGTGAGAGGACGCATAAGCACGTTGGCAACACCGGGCTCACTGGGGGCTCCTTCCAGGCTGGTGCTGTCCCTGGGGTCGCCAGGGCTCCGAGGCCCTCCGGAAAGAAGTCACCCCATGGGCACGTGCCACCCCGACGCACCACGGGGGAGGGGACGCAGCGCGGGCGGCGCGGGCCTCCCAGACAGACCCCGGGCCCCTCTGGCCGGGCGGGGCCGCCCCCGCCCCGCACCTCTGCTCCGCGGGCCGCCCCCGCCCCCCACCTCTGCTCCGCGGGCCGCCCCCGCCCCCGCCCCCCACCTCTGCTCCGCGGGCCGCCCCCGCCCCCGCCCCCCACCTCTGCTCCGCGGGCCGCCCCCGCCCCCCACCTCTGCTCCGCGGGCCGCCCCCGCCCCCCACCTCTGCTCCGCGGGCCGCCCCCGCCCCCCACCTCTGCTCCGCGGGCCGCCCCCGCCCCGCACCTCCGCTCCGCGGGCCGCCCCCGCCCCGCACCTCTGCTCGTTGAGCCGCCGGTACTTCTCGCGGTCGGCGCTGTTGATCTTCAGCAAGGGCTGCAGGTGGTCGTGGTGCGTCTTCACGTTCTGGTTGTCCACGTAGACGTCGTACAGCTCCCGCTTCTCCTCGAAAATCTTCTCTGTGGTGCCTGCGACATCCGAGTTCGGGGGCTGGGAACCCGGACGCCGTCCCCGAAACGCACCCGCCCGGCCCCGCCGAGGAAACGAGGGGTCCGGGAGCCCCGCGTCTGCGAGGAGGCGGCCCCCCGGGGAGCCGGCTTCCGGCGGGGCTGCCGGAGGGATTCGGGCCGAGGGCGTGTGGGCAGGACGCGGGGAGGGCCCCGTACTCACAGGCCACATAGGACACCTCTACCTCCAGGCTCTCGATGTCAGCCACGTTCACATAGAAGAAAGGCTTGGACTCGGGAATGGTGCCCCCGATGCCAGGCAGGGAGACGTTGGCCAGACAGCAGCAGCAGTACACTGTGGGACGGGGAGGGGAGAGGGGAGGAGGAGGGGTGAGGCGAAGAGCGTGCCCCTCCTCCCTCGCAGCCTGCTGGCCGCCCCCTCCGGGCAGGCAGCCTGTCCTAGAACCCGAGTCACCGCGGGGCTCTGGCATTCTGAGGGGTTTGGGCAGGGGCGCCAGCCTGTCCGGTCCCACAGCGGAGCGCGATCTCAAGGGACACCAACGAGGCCTCACACAGCCAACAGACGGTTTCCAGTCTTCCCTCACGAGGTCTTGCTTCAGATCTGGTAGTGTCGGCCACCCCCTTCCTGGTAACTCCTGGCTGTGGTAACCCCCGCATCTCCTGGTTCCCTCCCTTTTTCTGACTGGCCGCGCTCAGTCACCTTTGTCGTCCCCGTGTGTTGCTTCACCTCCTGTGCCTACATCACCTCCCCTCACTCTGGCTCTCCCCGAGGGACACCACCCATCCTGTGCCACCGTCAAATCTCTTTCTCCAGCCTGACTTCCCCCCGAGGTCCCGACCCGACCGCACCGGTGCCTGGTGTCCTCCTCCTGTGCAAGGCCAAGGCTACCACCCCACCCCCTCTCCTCCTCCTGGGCCCCCACCTGGTGGCCCTACCATCCTTGTCATCCTGGACCCTTCCTCCATTACCTCACACACATCAGAACCCTATGACCCACATCACACACCAACATCTGCCAGGTTTACCTCCTCGACATATCAGAGTCACCTTCTCTCACATCTATTCTTTCCCACCGGACTATGGGTGCATCACCCAACCCAACTTCTGTTCTGCCACGAGAGCCCATTCTAGAACAACACAAGGCCAACCCTGACAGTCGAACGCTGGAAACATGGGACCCCCCCCGGGACACCCCAAACTCTTCCGAACTTGGTCAACAATGCAAAGACTCAGGCGGTTTCTGCTCTAGAAAACCGAACGTTGCCTTCTAGTTACCTCTGTAGCACACGACACCCACAGGAGGGGGAGAAAATATCAAAATGCGTTTTCGAAGTAAGGCGAATTTCCAAAGGATGAGGATCTGTTCTCCAAAGAACTTGATAAACTGAGACATGCAGCCAGCTGGGTGCGTGATCTGAAAAAAAAAATAAAGGAGAGGAAGAGACAAGCCCATTCAAGATGTGAAAAATGACTCAGTACAGCTGTGTGCTGAACACCTACCTCCCGCCCCCCACAAACTCCAGAGAACAACCAACAGAGGCACCGAGGGATGGCTACTTCCACACAAAATGGTGTTATTCACTTTAGAGCCTCACTTTCAGATGAGATTTCGATCCTCCAACGGCTCCCCTGATACAATGAAATGAGGTCTGAGTTTCGGGATCATGAGAGGGGGCTCACAAGAAACAAAGCTGAACGTAATTTTTGAAAAGTCAGAAAAGTTTCTGAATCGACACTAGAGCCTCAAAGAGAACATTCAACTCAAAACCATTACTGAGCTTTGGAAGGGGTGAGGTGATGAGCTCCCCATGTGTACGGGCGCTCTACTGTGGGAAGTGAGTGTGCAGGTTACAGGTAGGAGGACCTCAAGGGCCTCCTCGCTCAGCAACGCTGCACGTGGGGTCCAGCCTCTTCCTTCCTGCCAAGTGCAAGGAGGCTGTCACCCCCTCAAGGCTGCTTCTAGGAGCCCTGGGCCAGGAAGTCCCCAGGAGCTCTGACCCCAGAAAAGCTGAATTCCAATCCCGGCTCTGCCATTTACTGATGGGAGGCCTGGGGGAAGTTAGCCAACATTTCCTATTCGCTCTCCTGATCTGTGAAATCCCGCCCCTCACATGGCTCTCAGGACCATCTGAGAAAAAAACCACGTGAAATGCTCAGCACGGAGGCGCTGATGAAACAGGAAATCCCTGGGCTCTGTCCCTCAGCAGTGCTTTTGGAAGGTCACTTCCACGCCTTGTGTCAGAAGCAATAGCGCTCACCACCCACTTGGGGCGCTGGCGAGAGGACGTCTGAGAAGCTGCGCCCACACAGAGACCAGGGCTGGGCTTGCTGGCTGGGAGCCCTGGGGACCTGCAGCATGAGCCACCCTCTCCTGGGACGGCATCGTCCCCACATCTGCGCCTTTCACTTGCCCCCCACAGGCAGAAAGGCTGCCCTCTGCTGAGGGTCCCTGTCCCGTCCCTGTGCTACGCCTCTCCCAGATCTCCAGCAGGAGAGGCCCTGAACCACCAGGTCTGGTCAGATTGCTCCAACCCCTATCTTTCACAAAATTACTCAGGCAACGGGACAGGAACAGGAGCCCACGCCCCTTCAGGCGCCTTCCAGCCTCCCCTCTGGTGATCCTGAAACCCCGAGCATGCTCCTCCTCTGCATGAAGACCCAGTAGTGTTTTGCCTCAACATGTCCTGGGTCCTAGGATCCCAGAATAAAATGATCCGTCCTTAATTCTGGTCTCACTTACTCATCCATTCACGGATGCACACACGGATGCACTCGGACAAGAAATATTTCTCACATGCTAACTTTGTGCTAAGTGTGCAAAGTAGGCTCAGTCCAACAATGAACCTTGGAAAGGCCCGGCCCTGGCCCCCCATATAGTGTAGGGACTACAGGCAAAAGCAGGTGCACCTGCGATCCAATCCGAGCCTGAGAGCTGACGGAAGAGGGCAGGGGCTGCAGGAGCTCACAGGAGGTACCCAACCCGATTCTCAGAGAGACAGGTACGTCTCGGCTTGAACATGGAGGAGGAAGTGGACCAACAGTGTTCTTGGTAGAGGGACTAGTGTGTGCAAAGGCCCGGAGACAAGAGACAACACATTACTTCCTGGGAACTGCCAGTACCTGAGGTGTGGGGCCTGGGCTGTGCCTGGGCAATGAGGGAAGGGGTTACATCAAGGGACGTTTCTCCTGCTTTTACCAAAATCTGTTTCCCTGGTCTGGACCTCATTTTGCTGTAGCTTTTATAGGAAACTCGTCTCCTGACTCACGCAGCTCCCACCTTCACATTTTCCCTCCGGCCTTCCAAGGGACGTACTCCAGTCTCTCTTCACTCCCTGGCTGTGGCCGGTGACCCTGTGGGCTCTGTCTCCTTCCCTCGCCTCCCCTCCATCCCGTACCCGCCGCCCAGGGACTCCATCTGGTCCTGGGGCGCAGTCCCTATGCTCTCTCCCACTTCCCCACTTCCTGCGGCGGGATGTCTACCAGGCACTGCTGGGCCCATCAGAGAAGCCTCGAGCCTTCCTTCCTCCCTTGCCAGTGATTTTTGTCTCTGCAACCGTCTCAGATCTGATCCCAACTTTAAACGCTTACTTAAACCTTTCTTCATAGGTGTTTGCTCTGTAAAAATTCACTGAACTACATATTTATGTACTTGTGACTACAAAATATTATGTTTCAAGAGAAAGCTTCTATAGACATTTCTTTATATGTACATATATGCGATATTCCATAAAGGACCACAGGTCATATATATGCCACTGTTTCAAGTGCTGTCATTTTTCTCCTGGTCCTTTCCTTTTTTATACTTATCCACACCATCCCTCCATATCTTATCTCACCCCCGGGTAATATATGTATTAGTAACCTAGTGCATACCGAAGCCCTGTCCCACGCTGATGTGTGTGTGTGTGTGTAGTATGCTAGCCACACCTGATGCTGTGATTATTGTACAAAAGCACGTGATTGTATCACATATAGCTTTCTGCACTTTGCTGTTCTCATCCAAAAACAGTTCCTGGCAGACCCTCCACATCAACGATGTATGCTCTAATTCATTATTTATGCAGGCTGTCTAATATATGGGGCATTCTCACTTTCGACCACTCTCTACACTGCTGACTTCAATACGCTTAGAGGGACATCACTGTATTCTGGTGGTTTACACATACAGGGCAGATCCCAAGGAGAGGGACTGCCAAAGCGAAGGGTATGGGTGTTTTTAACAAGTACTTACAAACTGTTTTGTAAAAAGATCATTCACATTTCCACGTGCGACCTATCCAAGTACCCTTGCCCCTGCAGGAAGTAGCGTTTGACATGTGTGCTCAGGAGCCGCCCTCAATGGAGCAAAAGCAGAAGGCGGTTCTCCTTTCCCGCCCTGCTGTCCCTCCTTCATGGCCTATGGGGAGGAGGAATCCAGGGACACCCCGGTCAGATGCTGGTCAGTCCCTGTGGGTTTGAGATAGGCCAGCAGCAATTTGAGAAGGAAAAGGTGGGTCAGAGTGAGAAGTGGCGAGGACAAGATCAGGGTTCAGTCAATACAGACCCAAAATCGCCTAATGACCCTTAATGAACAATTCTTAATTATTGCCTCTCGGGGCATGCTGTGGTGTGGGGAACTCTTTAAGCGACGTTCCCTGGACTCCCGTGGCAGCCGGCTTCCTGTTATATTCCTCCCCTGGGATGAAATGACTGGCTGGAAGGCAGAAGGAAGGGAGAAGGAGCTCTCTTCAGTGTCTCACTCCTGCTAGTATCTCACCAGCAGCAGAGGACATCTCTGATTCTGGCCTCCAGCTTCTCCCAGCAGCTGCAGCCGAGCCATATCCCCCCCAACCCCCCCACCCCCGAGGGTCCAGCATCAGCAGGTGCAGAGGGCCTAAGACACCTGAGCACAGGCTGTGTAGGGCCCTTCCTCAAGGCCCTGTAGTTTTGATAATGTCATCCTGGCCTCTGCTATCCCAGCCTTGGGAGGGTGCACACAGCTGGTAGCCTCTAAGAGGGCCCTCGGTGATCCCTACCTCTTGGTATTTACAGCCTTATGTAATCCTCTCTCCCGAGCAACTTGCTTTAACCAACAGAAGATGGCGACTTTGCGGGGCTGTCACTTCCAGTTAGGTTACAAAGGATTTTGATTGCCCCCTTGCTAGGAGACTTTTGCGCTTGCTGACTTTGATGAACTAAGCCACTGTGTTGGAGAGACCTACCTGCTACGGACTAAGGACAACACAGAGGCAGCCGTACTGTAGGCCTCAGTCCACTAGCCCTCAAGGAAACCAATCCTCCAACAACCGCGTAAGCTTGGAAGTGGATACTTCCCCAGTCAAGCCTTCAGACAAGACCCTACCCCTGGCTGAAATGTTGACTACGGTCTCATGGGAGACCACGAAGCAGAGGACCCAGCCAAAACATGCCTGAATTCCTGGCTCTCAGAAACTGTGAGATAGTAAATATGTATTAATTCAAACCATTAACATTGGGGTACTTTGTAACGCAGCAGTAGGTAACTAATAGAAGGTGGGAGTTATCTATAAATACAAATATCTAGATTCCCTTGCTCGCATTTTGCTCTTTCAGGCTTCCAGTGCCTAGATTATGGATTCTCTGTATTAAAGTATCTTGGAGGGCACCTGGGTGGCTCAGTGGGTTAAGCGTCTGACTTCGGCTCAGGTCATGATCCCAGGGTCCTGGGATCAAGTCCCACATGGGGCTCCCTGCTCTGTGGGGAGCCTGCTTCTCCCTCTCCCTGCCACTCTCCTTGCTTGTGCTCTATCAAGTAGATAAATAAAATCTTTTTAAACATGAAGACTCTTGGAACATCTAATATAATTTACGTTTTCCTGGCAAGACCCTAACTGGTACCTACTGGGTTCAAATTCATTGCTCAAGTATTTAAGGTTCTCTACAATCTGATTCCAACCTATTTTTCCAATCGTTTCTCTCCTGGTCAGTTGACACAGAAATTCGATCCTCATCAAAACACAGGCAGACCTCATTTTACTGCCCTTCACTTTACTGGGCTTCGCAGTTGCTGCATTTTTTATAAATTGAAAGTCTGTGGCAACCTTGCACCGAGCAAGACTATTGGTGTCATTTTCCCAATGGCAGTTGCCCACATCGCATCTCTGTGTCACATTTTAGTAATTCTTACAATTTTTCAAAATTTTCTTTATTATTGGGGCGCCTCGGTGGCTCAGTCGGTTAAGCGCCCAACTCATGGCTTCGGCTCAGGTCATGATCTCAGGGTCCTGAGATCAAGCCCCGTGTCAGGCTCCGTGCTCAGCAGAGTCTGCATGAGATTCCCTCCCTTCCCCCACCCACTCATGCTCTCTAAAAGAAATAAATCTTTTTTTTCTTTTTTAAAGATTTTATTTATTTATTTGACAGAGAGAGATCACAAGTAGGCAGAGAGAGAGAGGGAAGCAGGCTCCCCACCGAGTAGATAGCCCGACGCGGAACTCGACTCCAGGACCCCGAGACTATGACCCAAGCCGAAAGCAGAGGCCCAACCCACTGAGCCGCCCAGGCGCCCCAAGAAATAAATTAAAAAAATTTTTTTTTCATTATTATTATATTTGCGATGGTCATTTGTGATCAGTGATTATGACACACTGAAAGCACAAATGATGATTGGCATTTTTTAGCAATAAATTATTATTTCATTAAGGTATGTACATTTTTTTTTTTTAGACACAGCATTATTGCACACTTAAGAAACTACAGCATGGTGTAAACATAACTTTTGTCTGCACTGGGAAACCAAACACTGCATCGAACTCACTTTACTGCACTATTCACTGGACCGCAGCGGTCTAGAGCCGAACCCGCGGCATCTCTGTCCTGTGAACCTGCTTTGTGTTCTCTTCCGCCCGCCTCTCCACAGAGCTGGTGGGGTGGGGAGCACGTACTACCTGTGGCTCCAGCCCCGTGTTTAAATCCTGGCTCTATATCCTAGCTGTAAGGCCTTAAATCACTGAACCTTCACAGACCTCACTTGGTTTATCTGGAAAACAGGGATGAAACAATCCTTTACTTAAAAAAAAAAATAAAAATAAAAAAGAGAGGCGCCTGGATGGCTCAGTGGGTTAAGCCTCTGCCTTCAGCTCAGGTCATGATCTCAGGGTCCTGGGATCAAGCCCTGCATCGGGCTCTCTGCTCAGCGGGGAGCCTGCTTCCCCCCCTCTCTCTGCCTGCCTCTCTGCCTACTAGTGATCTCTGTCAAATAAATAAACAAAGTCTTTAAAAATAAATAAATAAAAATTTTTAAAAAAGATGCTGCACCAGGTATAGACAAGTACTGGCAGAATGCCTACGTTCTGAGAGAGCCACAGACCACGGCTCCCAGGAGCCTCCCCTCGGTCTGGAATCAGCATCCCTTACTTCTCACCCAGCCAAGTACTTCAGGGACCAACTCCTCTTCGAAGATGCCGGAATTTTCCCTCAAACCCCAGCACAGAATCCCCACCAGGGAGCTCTGTTCCCTGTGACCACCTGCAGGGGAGGGAGAAGGAGCTTCATGTTCCTACTCATCTCTGCACCCTCCCAACACCTCAGGCTGTGAACTGTGAAGGAACACATTCCGACACACAGGCAAAGGACTTTGGAACAAAACGTGATAAGGCAGCATCAGGCAGACAGTAACCACGAAACGGGACATCTGTTCATCACGTTCTTCTTCTTTCATCTTTTCAGTTCAAGGGTCTGGTTTTAAACTATCTCAGCCAATACCAGGATCAAAGCCCCCTTCCCCTGCTAGGACTCCGCCACGACTGGCCTAGCCTCACACGTGGCTTTGCTCTATGGTGACAGCCACGTCTAGAAAGCATACTGCTGCCTTGTGTTTTAAAAGAACCCAAATGCTTAGGTGGGAAACCCATCAAAACCAGACTTTGGGCATAGGTCCCAGACATAAATTCCTTAAGAATTAAAAAAACAAAAACAAAAACGAGAACCACCACCATGGTAGCAGACATGAGCCCAGGACCGTGTGAACGCAGGGCTAGCCCTACCTTCATCTCAGGGTACATGTATCGGTGGATGGAAGGCAGCCAGTAGACAGGGGGCAGGCTGCCGCCTCTCCCCGGCCCGGCGTGGAGCACCCCTTTCTTGTCCTCGTAGAATGCAGCCAGATGGGAGTAATGACCCGGCGTTTCCAGCTGGTGTCTGCAAACACACGCACAGTGAGAACAGCTCCGGCCCCGGGGTTTGCCACTCACTCTGCTCGTCCCACGGGCTAGAATGCTTAAGGACAAAGTGATAAACCGAAAAGACCCCCATTCTGAGGTTGTCTCGGATGCCTACTTTGGTTACAGAAGATCCTTATGGAAAGCTCAACTGTGGGGTCTGATTCTCCCTGACGCCTTCAATCCCATTCTCCTCCTTGAGGGAAACTCACAGAAGGAACACACTGTGACTACCGTCCATGGTTCTAGGGCAAGGTGCGCTCAAGGACATGTGGCTCTTCCCGGAGAACGCGGAGACAGGGACAGCTGGCAAGACCCCAAATCCCCAGCTTAAAGCCGCTCGCTGTCGAGAAACCATGCTTGTTTGCTTTGTTATAGAAGACTCAGAGGAAGCTGACCCCTCAGTGTCTCAAGGGAAAACGATCATTACTGGATGTCATCAGGACTCATACTTTCTGCATCAAGTAATTAAATAATAAAAAAACTCAAAATCTATTATTTTCCCACCCCAACTGCTTGGGCCTGCAGAGACTGGGCTGTGGGGAGCCCTGTCAACTGTCCCCCAAACCAAGAAAGCCACACTGAATCCCTGGGGCATCTGGACATGGAGAATCCTGCCTTCAAGTGAAACACAGGAGCATTGTGGGTATTCTGTGGCGCCATGCTGAATGGGGGTGCTCAGGGTCAAGCACAGGAGCATCGTGGGTTCTCTGTGGCGCCATGTTGAATGGGGGTGCTCAGGGTCAAGCACAGGAGCATCGTGGGTATTCTGTGGCGCCATGTTGAATGGGGGTGCTCAGGGCCAAGCACAGGAGCATCGTGGGTATTCTGTGGCGCCATGTTGAATGGGGGTGCTCAGGGTCAAGCACAGGAGCACTGTGGGTATTCTGTAGCGCCATGTTGAATGGGGGTGCTCAGGGTCAAGCACAGGAGCACTGTGGGTATTCTGTGGCGCCATGTTGAATGGGAGTGCTCAGGGTCAAGCACAGGAGCATCGTGGGTTCTCTGTGGCGCCATGTTGAATGGGGGTGCTCAGGGTCAAGCACAGGAGCATCGTGGGTATTCTGTGGCGCCATGTTGAATGGGGGTGCTCAGGGGTGATTTGTCCCTCTTCACACTCCTCCAGAAAAAAGATCTGCTGATCCCTAACTCTCAGCACCAAAGAGCACCGTCTTTGAAGACAGAGTCTTTACAGAGATAATCAAGTTAAAGTGAAGTTGCTGGAGGGAATCCTACTCCAGAGGACCAATGACCTTAGCAAAAGGGGGCAATCTGGACACACTGAGATACACATGAGAACAGCACGTGAAGACAGAGGCAGAGGTCAGGAGTGAGGACCACCAAAGATCACCAGCAGACCGCCAGAAGCCAAGAGAGAGGCAAGGAGCAGATGCTCCCTCACGGCCACAGAAGGAGCCAACCCTACCGACACCTTGATTTGAGACTTCCTGCCTCCAGAACATGAGGATTCCTGTCGCTTTAAAGCCCCACTTTGGGATACTTTGTTAGTACAGCCTTAGGAAACAAACACAGGAAGGAATACAAGGCATAACAACCCTTTTAGTCTTATTTTCCTGGTGCCCTACAATTTCCGTCATATTGCAACAATCAAGCATCAAAATACAGCCAATCATGGTTAGCTGCGGAACAACCATGACCACAATAGGCAAGTGCCCTAATCCGTCGCTGTTGGCCGATCCCAAACTTGGACATAAACTGCTCAGGGTCAAGATTCTCACAGTCCAGCCGGGAGCCAGCTGCCCTCGAACTGCCTCCTCTCCAGAGGAACTCCCAGCTCCTGACGCCAAGGCAATGCCGCCACCCCATACGGTGAGATCTCAGGCAAGTTATCACACTGTTCAAAATCCGCTGTTTCCCCACTCACCTTTGGAGTCTTTGAGGGGAAAATGAGGCAGAAAGAATACCTCACGCAGTTCATGCCCCACTTTGGTCACTCATGACATGTGGCTCCTTCCTCCCCAGCTATCCTACAACATGTAGCTGGGTGCACGGTGAGGGCCCGACACACAGGGTAAAGGGTAAAGGGGGAAGAGTCAGGTCAAGCTCCTGGAGGAGGTCTTAGGACAAATTCACATTTAAAAAAGAAAAAAAAAATCAACATCAACTACATTTTAGAAACTTAACACTCAGGTAAGTTCCTCTAGGGTGTGTTGGGGGGGAGGCTCTCTAATTTGGGGGTTCCTATACATTCCATTCTAAGCTTTGCACAAGAAGGCAATCCCGTGACCTAACAATGCCTGCCGATGGGAGGTGGGGGCTTATAACCCTTTCTTTCACTCTTACTCGTGTGCTCCCTGGGAAACCTGTGGTGCCTCAGCTCTGTTTAATTCTGAGACAATGGCAGATTCTAGATACCTTTAAGGATGTGTGTCCAACAGACAAAAATTTGCTTAACACATAAGAACGCAAAGATGATTAAGTTCAAAGGTGTTTTCACTAGGATGTAATTTCCCTAAAGGAACAGGGAGAATCAGTTCACTGTATTTTCAATACTCTGTTTTCTGCACTAAAGGGGGGCTGTATCCAGGGTAATTTCAGGGTTACTTTTCATTTCCTAGGTTGTGGATTGGATGCCCAACTGATGGTCTTTTCTGTTTGACTACCTTAAAATGCTATATTTGGGGGTGCCTGGGTGGCTCAGTGGGTTAAGCCTCTGCCTTCGGCTCAGGTCATGATCTCAGGGTGCTGGGATCGAGCCCCGCATCAGGCTCTCTGTTCAGCAGGGAGCCTGCTTCCCTTCCTCCTCTCTCTGCCTGCCTCTCTGCCTACTTGTGATCTCTGTCAAATAAATAAACAAAATCTTTAAAAACAAAAACAATGCTATACTTGAACTGGCTTTCTAAAGAAAAGCTCACTACGTTAGAGAACCTTAGACAGAAAGCTAGTTTCCGGAGCCTGTCCTCGGACAGTCTCAGAGATCTCTGACGGGTGGAGCGGAACAGGGCACTGGTATGGACGACCGCATCTGAGCACGGGCATAAACAGAACTGGCAGCTCCAGGTCAATGTTACAACTGTTGTACGAAAGCCACAAAATGTAAACCCACTGGAGATTTTGCAACAGACAACACTGATGAGCGAGCCGCCATACCGAGATAACCCGAAAGGTACTAAAGCAAGGTTGAGAGCTGAAACGTGTGTTGAGCTTCAGAGATGTGCAAAAGGGGACCTTCCGGACGATCTTGTCTCTACGGATGCTTAGACAAGGAAGTACCACACCAAAATGCAGGCTAAGCCATCTATGCGGGGAGTCCAAGACGGAACCTCGTAAACACTAGAGAATGAGGCGCACGGTATATGCTAACTGATCTGAAGCCTCAGGCAGGCGTCCAGGCCAGATGGAGAGCTCCCCTGCAGGGCCAGGGACACGGGGTTCTCCTTAAACCCAAGCCCCTTCGCAGACAGAACATAAGCTCCCGTGACCAGGCGGACGCCCACTGCGGCTAACCCTGCCTTCCCCTACACGCCCCAGCGTTGATGCATTCAATGTCAGAGCCAGAGATGCCTTTGTGGGATGGCTACCTTGCATCGTTCTGTGCATTCACTCCCAGTCTGAGCCCATCTGTCTTCTGGATTTGCAAGTACAGAAAGATAGGCATTCTTTTTACTGCTGGGGTAGGTACAAAAGGGTACCACCTTCCTGGAGGGTTGCCTGCAATCTGGATCACATTGTACACTGCATGTACTTTCTGACCCTGTGACTCCATTTCTAGGAGTGTGGCTCAAACGACTGTATCTGGATATGAACGATCATTTACCTACAGTGATGCTCATGTTTCCAGGGGCAAAATTACCTAAAACAACCTAAAAGGGGCGCCTGGGTGGCTCAGTCGGTTAAGCAGCTGCCTTCAGGTCAGATCATGATCCCAGGGTTCCGGGACCAAGCCCCACGTTGGGCTCCCTGCTCCATGGGGAGTCTGCTTCTCCCTCTCCTCCCCGCCCATGCTCTGTCTCACTATCTCTGCTGCTATTTCTCTCTCCCTCTCAAATAAATAAAATCTTTTTTTAAAAAGAAACAACCTAAAAGCCCAATGGCAGTGATATAGTTAAATAAGTCATGATACATCTCTACACCGAAATGCTTGAAAAACCATCATGATGCTGAGAACTATTACGCACGATATTCATGGGGAGGTTAACATACCAGCTCAGACATTACAGATGTTGAATGACCTTTGTATTTTTTTATTGTATACATATACATTTACATATGGGAAAAAAGACTAGAAGGATATAAATGTTAATGGCAGATACGTCTCACTGGTGGGATCATGTTCTTTTTATTTCCTTGAGCTTTTCTCTTTTTTTTTCAGTCTTCTACAATAATTACATGATAATTTTATATTTGGCATTTTAAACTTCTCATTATAGAAATTTTTAAACTTATACAAAGAGTAGAAAAAAGAATGTGAAGCCCCATTACCCATCACTTAGCTTCAGCAAGGATTAATATTTAATCAATATGGTTATACCTACACCCTGTTCTCCTACTGCCATTCTTCTTAGAATACTTTAAAAGCAAATCTCTTATCCTAACATTTCACCCAGAAACACTTTGGTATACACCTCTAACTGATAAAGTCTATTTAAAAAGGAACAAAAACACCACGCCATCATCTCGCCTAACAAAATTAATAATGAAGCCCGAATATAAATTAATACCAAGCCCATATTCAAATGATACCAACTGTCCCCAAAACATTTTACAGCTGGCTGTTTGAATCATGATCTGAGCACAGTCCAGAGATCTGGTAACGTGTTCTAAGTCCTTTTTATTCCGTAACACTCCTCCTTCTTTTTCTACTTTTTAAAAATTATAAGGTACTTCTCCAATGTCTTCTGATTAATAAGAACTAGTCACAGAAAGGATTAACTAGAGAGATATTGAGGCTAAGAGTTGTGGAGGAAAATCTAGTAAATAAATTTGGGGTGAAAAAATAAGAATGGATAGAAAACACAGACTCAGTGTTTTCAGAAATCAAGTCTAGTTAATTTAGACACAAGTCACTGCTGTAGTCCAATACAGCCCCTGCCTGGGCCTGGGCTTACCTCAAATACTCCTCTCCCCCTCCCACCCTCATGCAAGTCCCTCCCCTCATGTCACCTCAAGTCCTCTGTAATCACCAAGCTGGAAAACCTTCCTAGCTGTGACTGGGCAATCTAGGAGCCATGAAAAGATAAATGAATTCAATGAAGAAAAACATCTGCATGACAAAAGGTAATGTGGAAAGATGAATGACGGGGCACCTGGGTGGCTCAGTCAGACAGTTGAGCGTCAGACTCTTGATCTCAGCTCCTGTCATGATCTCAGGGTGGCGGGATTGAGCCCCACATCGGGCTCTGTGCTCAGCACGGAGTCTGCTTGGGATTATCTCTCTCCCTCTCCTTCTGCCCCTCCCTCTGCTCTCTCTCTCTCTCTCTCTCTCTCTCACACACACACACACACACACACACACACACTCTCTCTCTCTCTCTCTCTCTCAAATAAATAAAATCTGGGGCGCCTGGGTGGCTCAGTTGTTAAGCATCTGCCTTCGGCTCAGGTCATGATCCCAGGGTCCTGGGATGGAGGCCCACATCGGGCTCCCTGCTCAGTGGGAAGCCTGCTTCTCCCTCTCCCACTCCCCCTGCTTGTGTTCCCTCTCTCACTGTGTCTCTCTCTGTCAAATAAATAATAATAATAATAATAATAAAACAAATAAAATTTTTTAAAAAGATGAGTGACAAAATGGAAAACTATTTTCAGTTTATTCCACAAAGAACAAATCTCCCTACTATACAAAGAACTCCTAGAAATTAATAAAGCCAATAACCAGAAAAAAGAAAAAAAAAAGAAAACTGGACCAAAGGTTAGACACGATTCACAGAAGAGGAAAAACAAGTAACTCAAACAAATATAAAGGTGCTCAATCTCACTCATAGGAAAAATACAGATTAAAACTATACTCATGTACCTTGTTTTACCCATCAGAATGCCAAAACTCTCAAAGTTTTGTTTTTGTGTTGGCAATGTTGGGAGGAAACAGCATTGTCCTGCACTACTGGGGATATGCAAAATGGTACCATCTTTATGGAAAGCAATTTGACAATATCTATTACCATTCCAAATGCTTCTCCCTTTTGAACCACCAATTTCATTTCTGGAAATTTAAGGTACGCATATGCTGTTCATACGTGAAACGATACTTGTGCGTAGGTATTCATTATCCATAATAGAAAAAGACTGGAAATGACCAAACGTCCATCAATAAAAAAGACTTGATAAAGAAAGTGTGGATCTTCTCTATAGGGCACGTACACAACTGTGAGACATGATACTCTCTGTACTGATAGGAGAGTATGATCTCCTAGATTTATTGATCATCGAGAATGGCAAGGTGCAAAACGACATGGTTAACTTGATGCTCTTCCCATCAAAGTGGGGGGGACACAGAATATCTATTTGTGTTTGCATTTTATAAAGATAGAAGAGAAATTAACAGAAATTCCCAATTACAGGGAATACTGGATGGATATGGGAAATGGGTGAAGGCTTTCCTTTCTTTTCTTTTATCTTTTTTTTTTTTAAAGATTTTATTTATTTATTTGACAGACAGAAATGACAAGTAGGCAGAGAGGCAGGCAAAGAGAGAGAGGGAAGCAGGCTCCCTGCCAAGCAGAGAGCCAGATGCGGGGCTCGATCTCAGGACCCTGGGATCATGACCTGAGCTGAAGGCAGACGCTTAACTGACTGAGCCACCCAGGTGCCCCTAGACTTTTCATTTTATGCCAGTGGTAGAGCCTGCCACTCTCTTCTTCCCTGTGTAACAGACCTTTCTGATTGTAGCTTAGCACACAGTCACCTCATTAAGGACCACAACTGTCAGACTTCTTGCTACCAGGCGTGGCTAGGAACGAAGAACTGCGTGATGGCGTGTAAGGAGAAAGGATGTGTTCAACTTGGGGCATTCCTGTGGTTTTTCCTCTTCCTGCATGCCAGAAGTTCATGGCATGATAACGGTGGGTCCACTTCTACCACGCCAACAAGGACAATGCTCTAGGAGATAGGAGCAGATAGGACGGAAAGTCTTGGGTCCCAGGATGAACCAGCAGAACAGAGTCACCTACCCCCCCCCCCCGACAGCCTGTCCCCCTCCGAGACTGTTGTGCTAGAAAAGCCATACGTCGGTCTCCCTCGAGTCACTACATGTGGGGTCTCTCTGCTGTAGCGGCTTGCCTGTACTCTAGCGAAAGCAGAAGATGGCGCCTGGAAATGTGTCACCCCGTATCAGAAAAGACACTGTGGCCTTCGGCTCAGCAGCTGGCAAGGGAAGGTGGTGAGAAGGGGTGTGGCAGGCCAGAAAGCTGGGAGCCCTTGTTCCACTGTCGCAAAAACTTGCTAGAACTTCAGTAATTTAGAAGACAGGCCCTGTGTCACTGGAACTTGTAATTTCAGGGGGAAGTGGTAGAAATAAAACGCTGATGGCTCTTGATGAAGAAGACGCAAACAGGTAAGAACCGGCTGCTTCGCAAGCCGAAATGGAAGGAGATACAGCCTGAGGGAGATACACGCGAAGGGCAGTGTGTCCTGATGAACTCAGGAACCCAGGACTCCAATTATTTTGGGATCCTATAGGTCTGGAAAAGTCAACTGCTTTTGTACCCCAAATGCAGAAGAATTTCTCTCAAAGCGACACCGGGGTAGCTCCGTCAGTTAAACATCTGCCTTCTGCTCAGGTCATGATCCCAGAGTCCTGGGATCGAGCCCTGCATCAGGCTCCCTGCTCAGCAGGAAATCTGCTTCTCCCTCTCCCTCTGCCTGCCGCTCCCCCTGCTTGTATGCTCTCTCTGTCAAATAAAGAGAAACTTTAAAAAAAATTTTTTTTTCTCTCAAAGCTCCTATGGAAGTCTCTAGCTAGGAGCAGAGTCACAGGAGTCATGTCCATTTGCAAAGATCAGATTTAGGGTGCAGCCTCAAGGCGGTTGCCATTAAAAGGAGGAAAGGATAGAGACACCAAGCACAAACACCAGTAACTAGTCTGTAGTCCAGTGATTTAAAAACTAAGACCCCAAAGAAATCTTTGGCAGTGGATACTTTTATCTGGAATGGACTGGAAGCAAACAGACCAGAAGCCTATTTAGTTTTTGAGGGATCTGTACTGTCACATGCCTGGTCTACAAAAACCCGTGACTTCTCAATCTTTAAAGAAACCACTACACTCACAGACGTACATCAGCGGGAAATGTGTTCTCCAGCTATGCAGCCTCAAGAAGATCACGCTGGAGAGCATGCCTGCTTCAGAAGTGGTTACAGTGGGAAATGGACAAAGAACCTCCTAGAAGGCAAAGCCAGGAGCCATGGAGGAAAATGGGCAAGGGGGCTGTCAATAACAGAACCAGGGTTTCAGCAAGGAACACACTGCTCTGCCAGGACGAGAAGGCTTTGCAATCCCCGCCCAGCAGAAGTTCATTATCATTATGGACCAATAGCGGCTTGGAGTTCTCATCCTTCCTTTTTCCAAATAGGAATCTAGGAATCGGTACTGTGGTTCCTAGGCCGCCTTTTTATCCCCTGCAAAGATTTATTTATTTATCTGAGAGCGAGAGAGAGTGCACGGGTATGTGCAAGTGTGAGCCAGGGAAAGGAGCAGAGGAAGAGAGAGTCTTAAGCAGATTCCAGCTGAGCATAGAGCCAGATGTGGGGCTCGATCTCACGACCCTGAGATCATCACTGGAGTGGAAACCAAGCTGGACGCTTAACCAACTGTGCCACCCAGGCACCCCCCACATTCTACTTTTTCTATTGCATTTGGGAGGTGGGGAGTGAATGGACTTGTCTACTCTTTTGTAGGTTTTCAGGGTACGAGGAACCGTGTGGTGATCTAATGATGGGGCCTTGTACCACACGGAAATCCTGGATTTTAGACTAGAAGCATTAAATGGATTAAATGGATGAGCCCCTATGAGGTCTCACTTGGGGTGTGGGGAATGTCCTCTACATGTGGGAAGAACAGTGCCCATGGATACTTGACTAGTGAAAAGGGCAAACTGAGGCAGGGGCTGCTAATTTTGCCCCAAAGTTCATCTGTCCCTTTTTCCTGTCTGCAACAGTATCACCCAATTTTTAACTGGTCATAGGGTCACCAACTTAGAGACCACCTCTTCCAGTCTCCTTTCCTGTTAGGTGTGTCTTTGTGATGGAGAACTTGACAATGGTGAGTGAGAAAAGATGATGCAATTTCCAGGGGCTTTCCCTCCTCCCTCTGGGCTAGATGCAAACGGTAGTGGTGAGCAGCTTTGAATACAAATGTCTTAGAATACGATCATTACTCTTAGGATATGATAGAACAATCTGAGCAAAGAAGTGTGGGTCCCTAAACAACCGTAGGGAACAGCAGGCTTCCCACCTTGAGCACCTGCCTACCACAGACTATTACATCAGAAAGAGTCTTCGACCTTATTTGAACCACTGTATTTTGGGGCCCCTGTAACTGCCATTTAGCTAGGACCCTAACTAATAATAATGCCATCTTCTAATTTTTAACAGTTGAGCCATGAGAAAATATTGTCTCCTTGGGGAAATCAGTTTTTTCAAAAGGAATAATAATTTTTTAAAAAGTGTCAGGATCCCAATAAAAATGTTTTTTTAACTCCATAATCTTACTTCTGAGACACAAAACTGAGGAAATATTTCAAAAACAGAAAAAGAGATCTAAATGAAGGTGTTCTCCGCAGTTCCAGAGTGCAGAGGAGCAATTAAAAAAAAAATCAGAAACATGCTAAGTGCTCAACCATAGGGAACAATTGAGAAAATTTATGGAACAACTAGCATTACAGAGTTATTAAAATAATCACGAAAATGATAAATACAGAGGATGACGCAGAGGAAACATATGCCTAACCAGGGCATAAAAGGAAAAAAAATGCAATGGGAAAGTTGAATATTTTCTTACAGGCGGAAATTTCCCGAAATTAAAAATAAAAGGCGTATCTCTAGATCAGAAGGGACAAACCATCCCTGGAAAGAAAGTTCAGACACTACACGAGTTAAGTATCTATGTGGATCTAGAAATCAGAGACTTTTCCAGACAATGAGTATCAGAAAATAGAACAGCAATATTTACAGCATCCTGAGAGGAAGAAGGAAAGATTCCAGAAACTTCTACCCATCCAGAGGAATGGTGACAGACACACGTGATTAAGGGCTCAAGACCTCAAGGAAGGCAGCACCGATGATCCTCTCGTGGGGGACAGAATAAAGCACCTGATGGACTTGATGACAAAACCCAACCAGCCAAGAATAAATCCAGTCAGGAGCTGGGGAACAGGGCAAGCCACAGCCAAGCCGTGGCCATGGTGGTACACATGGAACCGAGACTGAAGAACAGTGGGAAGCAGGACTGCCGAACTAAATATAGAGTAAGTCTCACCATATGTAAGAATTGAGATGTGAACTAGGGCAGAGGAGCTGAGAGGCGGTAGACAAGATGGCCGACTACGTCCACAATTGAGACACTGAGAACCACCAGTGACGCTTATGCTGAGAATATATATGTTATTTCTCAACAAAAATAGGAACGACACACTATCTTTGTGGTTTTCATAATCTTTTTCCTTAACTTTGAAGGAAATCTCTCAAGAAATGATATAAGTCATTGCAAAAAACAAAAAACAAAAAAGGAAACAACCAAACATCCACTGGAGGTTTGAGAATTCCTTCAGTTCCACTATTCTTTTCCTCTGAACTCTGTAAGGAAGATTAAATTCAATGGACTTCAAACCAGCCCGCTATGTGATAAAATTAAATCCTCGTAAAGCATTAATCCTATTTTTGTAAAACTATTTTTCTTTTAGACTGGCATTCACTGAATATTCATAATGGATATCTTGGTGTTAAAATTTAGGAGAATTTTTTTAAAAAAATCATTTGTACTTTTATATATATTTAAAAAAATAAGCTTTTCCCCATAAACAACAAATTTCATGTTCTTTCAAAGATGACCAAGAAAGATTGTTATATAAGAAAATTAAAATGATAAATTTTTAAAAATATGAGGTATAAAAACATAGGTAGAGTCTGATGCCAAGTATATATTTTTTATAAGTATAATACATATATACCAGAAAAGAGACAAATGTGCCAAAATTTTAATAATGCTTCAGGGATTAGGGATAGATTTCTCTGCTAAAATCTGAAATGAAATTAGAGCAATTAAAAAAATGTATAAAATCATGAATGGTTTTGCTGCTTCTGTTAAAAATTCCTTTCCGTTTACCGCAAGTGGTCATAATAACCCCAGATAATAAAGGATTAGGCTTAAGAAGAGTTTATAGTCTGTCTGCCTACCTTCGGCAAGCAGGTATTTCCTGTGGTTTAGGGTAAACAAAGATCAGGTAACCGTCAACAGATTATGTCATTAAACAAAACACAAGCTGAAGGCAAACCCATCCTGCGTTCCCTGCAGCGTGAAGAATCTTTAGGACAGAAAGACCCCCCTCTGAGGCATGAAATGTGGCCATGGATGTCCGTGGAAGGCCATCTGCTGCGCGGGCACACAGGCTTCCCCTCGGAGAGCTCCTCACACACGGGCCCCCCCCCCCCCGGCCGGTGGCACATCCCTGTGGCCTCCCCACACACACGCACGCAAGCCACGTACCGAACCTGGTTCTCCAGGAAGTGCATGTACCGGTACAGCAGGGTGTAGGACGGAGACAGGATGCCCACGGACTTCATCCGGGCGCCGCGCTCCAGCTCACTCTCCACAGGCATGTTGGCGAAGCAGGCCAGGCCGAAGAAGGGCCCCTTTCGGAAATAGCTAGAACGGACCCAATGTGTAGCGTGGATCACCATCAGAGAAATGTTGTTCAGCTTTGTTTTCTAATTTGAGATGCAGTCCCGAGGAAAACAAGTAACGGCGTCCAGGGCTCTACCTGACAAGGCTCGGCCTGAAGATGTTGTTTTTAGAACCACAGGGGAACACTGGTCCAAGCCACTCAACCCCAGAGACGTGACAACCGAGGCTCGAGGAGATTATGGAATGCACCGACGCTCATCCAGCGGGAGCCAGGACTTGACCTCTGGCAAGCCTGCCGCTCAACACCCCAACCATGGACAGATCCCTCCTCCTCTCTGGCAACACAGCCCATGCCGTGAGAGGGAACCAAAACAATGATTCCTCTTCAGGACCATCTGGAACGGAACTGTTTTATGAGCATAAACCACGTTGATTTTTTTTTTTTCTCACTTCCTGAGTCCTGACACTTTTAACAGGCACAGGACCAGGGCTGTCCTTTACTCCTTCCCCTTTCTCACCCTCCTAGCCTGGTTGCAGCCCCATGAGAAGATTCAAGCTACCTCGTTCCTCATCACCCTGATGTTGTAGCTGTCTGCTCCTTCTCACACCGATCTACATTACACACGACTATCACCCGGCCTCACTTAAAGCTGCAACTTCAAGTGTGGGGACATAAGTGTCTTAAGGTAACCCACACTGAACTGAAAGTCCACTCTTTCGATAAAACCAAACCTCAAGAGAAGTCTAGTGTTTTCCTAAAAGGGAGAGAACGTCTGATGGTTCTTAACTTTCGGGGGTCGTGAAACCCACTGAGACTCTAATGAAAGCTGGGGACCTTCTTGATAGAAAACGGATATAAACACAAACTACACGTATACTTTCAGGGCCTTTCCACACACCTTTGGCAGCCTCTCTGACGAGAGCCCTTACTCTGAAGGGAAATGATGTAAGGAGAGGAAATGGTCCACGGAAGACTGGCATTCTGAAATACTTACATGAAGTCAGACTGAATTTTATGGGACCCACTGGCCATAGACTTGAACTCAACACCTTCAAGGTCAATATCTTGAGGTAAGCACCATTCCACCATGTTTCCTGCAGGGGAAGGAAGGATCCAAGTTAAAAGAAAATCATTCAAAGAAGAGGCCTTGTGCAGGAGCTGAGGGCATATAGCTGCCCAGTAAATGCACCGCTGACTCCGCCACCAAGATGCTCAAGTGCGTCACCTCATCCGCTCCCCACATGCTGGCAGAGTTCCCTGGTTACTCCAAAGTGCCAGGAGACCGGCCTTGAAGAAGCCTTCCATCTCCGCCTTGGGATGGGCACAGACTCCCTTCTAGCACGGATACGGTCTTTGGTGATGTCATTCTGCTTAATCACTTCCAAACCTCCTTTCCTTCACCGCCTCACTTCCAAGGGTGTGTTTTTACCCTCGCTCCCCATTTCCTTTCCTTAACCCCCCCGAGCTCTTGCCCCATCTTGTCCTTCTACAACTACTGACTCTGACAGACCTCAAACTCTGTATTTTGAGTCACATTTTCATTGACCTCTTCGTAGCATTTGAGAGTTCCTCAAAAATTTCTCCCTCGCGCGCCTGGGTGGCTCAGTGGGTTAAACCTCTGCCTTTGGCTCACGTCGTGATCTTGGGGTCCTGGGATTGAGCCCCGCATCAGGATCTCTGCTCAGTAGGGAGCATGGACCCCTCTCTCTGCCTACTTGTGATCTCTGTCAAATAAGTGAATAAAATCTTAAAAAAAAATTTCTTCTTCTTTTTCCTTGATTTCCATGATGGACTAGTACTTTGGTTCTTTCCCTGCTTCTCTGATCTAGGTAGCTGTTTCCTTCCTAAACTCTTTCTCTTCTCTCCCCAGGTGAGGCCCACATCCTAGGTTCAGCCACTGGTTCTTTGCTTCCAGAACCTTGGGGCTCATTCACTCATCATTAGTTACTGAGTTTCTACTGAGCTAGATGTTGGAGTTACAAAGTCAAGTAAGACATAGCCCCTGACCTCAAAGAGATTAGAGTCCAGACATTAACAAGGAGCCCAAATGATTACACTTCTGGGGGATAAACGCCATGATAGAGGAGAACATGGGATTTAGAACCAAGCAGTCATGAGCATTCATCCGACTGAGGCAATCAGAGACATGCAGTTAACAGTGTTACCCAGAACACTATGGAATATTTACTACTATTTTCTTGCGTATTCAAAAATTTTCAAAATAGAAATACTAAGCTATATGTGAGATTTCACTTTCATTTTTTCCTAACAACCTTACTGAGACACAATTCACATACGGTACAGTGCACTCACTCAAAGCCCACAATTCAAGGGAGAGTTGTGTAATCATCACATTTTCAACTTTCTCCCATTTTTACATATGAGGAAATGAGACATTAAGGAAACATGCTTAGTCACCCCTAACCAGCTGAGCGGGCACCCTGAAGGGGCTGTCAGGAGTTAAGGGGCCTGGCCTGGACCCCCTGCACTGGGCTAGACCAGCCCCCTGGTGGCGGATGGTGGTGTAGCAGTTAAACACACACCTGGGCCAGGTGAGACTTGGCTTCAAGGCTTGGTTTTGCTAAAAGCTATTGACCCTTGGTTGCCTCATTGCAATGTGAGGGCAATTCAGGAAGCGAGGAGGCTGACTCACCTGTAAGATCCCTCCCAGCTACTTAATTCCTAACTTAAATGAAGGGGAAAAAAAAATAAATAAATTCCCAAGCATCCAGTACAAGAGGGACACGAATTCCCTGAAGACAGAGGCTCTGAGGTGCTCTGAGCACCTGGCACAGGTCTTGGTGTTCCTCATGGACCAGCCTTGGCCAGGTGCGAGAGAAAGTGTGAAATGAGCCCTCCAAAGCCAGAGAAGGGTGGGAAGAGGTTGGGGGGCAGGGGTGGGAGCAGCGGAAGCAGCAGGCCTTGGGATGGTCTGCCCAGGAGTGGGCGGTGGGCCTGTGAGGGTAAATGGGGTGGCGGGGACCATGGGATTTTATTTCAGAACAAACTTTCATAGGCATTAGAAATGCCATCAGGAGTGCAGCCAGCGTGCCTTGCAGATCACTGCTTGAAGCATCAGAGAGGTTGTGTATCCAGTCTCCCGACAGACGATCCATCTCCAAACATGGCAGACATCACAGAGGGTTACCCAATCCCATAGTCACAGCCTCGGAGCTTTCGGATAGTTAGCTTTCAAGAGAGGAATCATGAATCTAACAGGGAGCTAAAACAAAAAGCCTGGAAAGGGGAAGCAGTATTTTATAAAACAGGCTAGAACGATGTTGTATGTGTCCGGGTTAAAGACAAAAAAAGCACAGTGCACTCTGAAAGAGGGGTGAACTTGGGGATAAAGGTATCCCCATCCTTTCCCCTTACCATCCAGGTCTCCGGTCTCTGGAGTTCAGCTGCTCTCTGCCTGTGGAGTGCCTCAGGGAACTTAAAAAGGGCTGGGGCTGACCCCAGAAATACTGGATCATGGTCCCCACCCTCGTGCCACGGAGGTGAGTCTGTTGGTGAGCTCCTGCTTTGGCCTCTGTGTCCACGGCCTTAACCCTTCACGATGGCAGCACATGTCCCAGGAAGGGACAGCCTGGGACAGAGCTGCAATGCCCCTCAGGTAGACTCCGTCCTCCTCCCTCACAGAACCTGCTTCTTCCCATACCTGATGCCTTCTCTCCTGTGCTAACTTCATCTCTTTCCTCCCACTCGAGGAGGAAATGGTCCGTGACTGCTCAGTAACTTGTTAAAACTTTAATTTGACCTATAAACTTTTTTACTGCATGTACAGGAGCGCACACAAATCAAAACCAGCTCTGTGAATTTTCCCAACAGGCACAGAGCTGTGGAACCAGCACCCAATCAAGCAGCAGAACATCACCTGCGCATCAGAAGCCCCTCTCCACGGGAACTATTATCTTGCCCTCTAATATGGTAAATTAGCTGGGTTGTCTTAAAATGTACATGGACACAATCACAGTTTGTATTCTTTTGTGTCTTCTTTTGCACAATACTTTTCTGCAAGATTCATTCATGTTGATACACAAAGCAATGGTCTGTTCATTTCTCCTTCCATTCTGGCATGTAACACAGTAGCTATTTAACTGCTGATGCACGTTGAGCTTATTTCCAATCCAAAGCCATTACAAAGAGACCGCTATAAAAATTCCTATGCTCGTCACCTGGTGAATACATGGGTGGTGGCTTTGTAATGGGTCAGCCCGCCTGCACTGAACCAGGTTGCTCAGAATTCCCTTCCTTGTATGTTTCCCCGGGAGACAGGGCACGCGGAAGGGGAGCAGTAGGCATCTTGTATTCATGCAGATGGCTGGTACAGAAGCATCGGGCACTTCACGTGCACTGTTGCTCATCTGCAGGCCACCTCGATTGGGGGCAGGGGCGAAGTGCAACCAAGCCTGTGAGTGCTGGACCCACCCTCCCCTGGGTCCTCTCTCTTACCTTCTCTGACTCCTAAGCCAGATGCGTGTTTGGTTCCATAATGAAGGGCATCGGCTTCATCAGGACACCCACATCATTAAAGCTGGAGGCCGACTGACCTGGGTCTCAAGAGTTCCAGCTTCTCTCCATCTTCCCAACCACATACACTCTCCTCTTCTGTAACTGCCTGCTCACTAGAGTTCAAGCTCCTTCATTAGGCAGAAAAACAGCAGCCTCACACAGACTGTCCACCCAGCTCCCACGACTGGGTAAGATCAAATTCTTGCAATAAATCCCTTCAGACATCTCCTAGTGGTTCTGTTTCTTTGATTAAACTTTGACTGACATAATACGCGCACATGTCTGTTGACAACAACCCTAGGAGTAGAACTACTGCAAAAATGTCTACATCACTGCAGACTAAGAAACCTTTAATCATCCCCAAAGCGGCATTTTCCAAAGCTTATGCTAATAGGGCTTCTGCGAAAAATAAAACAAATTTTTAAAAAGGGATTTCGGCCAAGTTATCTTAGGTTAAACAAGGATAGACACATTTCTTTACTGCAGAACTTCTCAGAGACTTTAATAGGTTACTCTGCATTGTGAATTTCTGAGACCTTAACATTTCCATTTTTTTTTTTCCCAATAAACCTATTTTTAAGAAGCATCTTAAGGGACTAATTTTATAGAAGGCATTTTTTTTAAAAAGAAAATATGCTAGTATTCAAGGAGGTGCAAGTTAGCCTCAGTACTCTTCCTTTCTTCCTTTCTCAGCACTCTTTGTTTCTTACAGGGAATAGAATATCCTCTATTTAGCCAGGTACATGGCCTTCCAAACGACAACTGTTTCTCAGTACCTTCTTGCATCTAGGTAAGACTACATAGGTTGGTTCTAGCCAGTGGGATCTGGACAGAAGGAGGGGTCTAGTAGCCAAGATACCTCGCAGGGTACTTCCTGTCTGCTCCCCTTCCTCCGTCCTACTGCCTGGGATGCAGATGTGGTGACAAGTCATCATGAGTCTAGGTCCCCGGATGAGCCCACAGATCAGAGCCAGCGTGCCAGCCCCAGGCCAGCGACCTCCTGTTGCATGACAGAGGAATCAGCTCCTATCTTGATGAAGCTGCTGTTAATTTGGGTCCCCGGGATTCATGGCCAATTCCACGTGTTACTCAATACCACTGACCTGTAGAATAAAGCCCCCATTCCTCAGCCTGGTTCTCAAAGCCACTGTCCTTGTTCCACTGTGCCTGTCCAATCCTCACTGCACAGAAACTCAGAGACTCAGATGGAGGGAATGACACCCTGGGAGAGACATTCTTAACTTCTAGATGGATGCAAGTCCCTCAGGGGAAAGTTCCATGAGGGGCAGCTGGTGGATCATGGAATGAGCACCAGCTCCAGAACGTGGCTCTGGGCACAGTTCTCTCTACCTTGCAGGGAGGACGCCTCTGCAGACACACTCCTTGAATGAGAGGAAAGTAGATGAAGCTACTATAGTCCTCACCCCCGTCGACAGAATCACCGTCTAAGATGTCTCTCCATGGGAGACGGGACTTCTTCCAAACAGGAACTCTGCAGACTTTACCTGCAGATCCTAACACAGCACACTGCTTAGCACAGGACAGGATGGGTTTTAATAATAATAATAATAAAAGAAAGAAAAACAGCTTTATTGTGGACAAGCATTTTTTTTTTTTAAAGCTCATTGATGAGCTAATGTTAATCACCTTAGGGGTAATGATATTGTGGTTATGTAAGAAAATGTTCTTCTTCCTAGAGAGTTTATACTCAAGAGTTTAGGAGTAAAGTATCATTGTGTCTGCATTTACTTCCAAAGGGCGCAGGAAAAAAAGTTATCTCTGTATACAGTCTGTTCAGATATGATGCTTGCTGAATTAGAAATGGAGAACAATCTGATCATAGGAAACTTCACATTTCCTTATGCTATAGATCCAATGCAATTTCAACCAAAATCCCAACAAGTTATTTGTGGATATTAAAAAAAATTAATCCTAAAGTTTATATGGAAAGGCAAAGGTCCCAAATAGTCAACACGATACTGAAGAAAATGTTGGAGGACTGACACTACCCAATTCTAAGACAGTATAAAAAACTATAGTAATCAAGATGGTAATTAGACAAGATTAGATAAACAGATCAAGGGAACAGAATACAGAGCCCGGAAATAGACCCATGCAAATACAGTCAGCTGATCTTTGCCAAAGAAGCAGAGGCAATACAATGGAGAAAGGATAATCTTTTAACAATGGATGTTCACAGGCCAAAAAAAAAAAAAAAAAATCTAGACACAGAGACACTTATAACTTTCACAAAAATTAATTCAGTACAAATATTATACCTTATTGCAAAATACAAAATTATAAAACTTCTGGAAGGTAACACAGGAGATAATCTAAATGACCCTGGGTTCAGCAAGTTTTTAGATATGACACCAGGAGCAAAATCCATGAAGAAAAAATTGATAAGCTGTACTTCATTAAAATTAAAAACTTCTGATCTGTGGAAGACACTATTAAGAGAATAAGAACAAGCCATATACTGAGAGAAAATATTTGGAAAATATTTTTACAAATTTTTACAAAACTTTAAAAATTTTAAAAATTATAAAATTTTTTACAAATATATTTGTAAAATATTTGTAAAATCTAAAATATTGTTAAAATATTTTACAAATATAAAATATTATATTTTATATTTTACAAATATTTAAAGCCTGATAAAGGCTTAAATCCAAAATAGCCAAAGATTTCCTAAAACATGGGGTACCTGGATGGCTCAGTGGTTAAAGCCTCTGCCTTTGGATCAGGTCATGATCCCAGGGTCCTGGGATCGAGCCCCACATCCGGCTCTCTGCTCAGCAGGGAGCCTGCTTTCCCATCTCTCTCTCTCTGCCTGCCTCTTTGCCTCCTTTAAAAAAAAAATCTAAAACACATTGAGAAAATATAAACACCCTATTTAAAAAATGGACAAAAAATAAATCTTTAACAATGTGTGCGTACGTATATATACATACACCTATATATACATATATGCGCCTTCTGATCTCGGGGTCATGAGATTAGAACAGTGATCTCACCAAACAAGATATACAGATGGCAAATGAGTATAAGAAAAACATGCTCAAAATTACATGTCATCAGGGAATTCCAAATCAAAACAAGATTCTACTACACACCTATTAGAATGGTCAAAATCCAAAACATGGAAAACACCAAATGCTAACAAGGACGCATAGCAACGGGAAATCTCATTCGTTGCCGGCGGGAATGCAGAATGATACAACCACTTCGGAGGACAGTGTGGCAGTTTCTTACAAATCTAAACATAGTCTTACCATATTCTTGATCAAGCAAGCAAGCACGCTCCTTCAGTTATCAGATGAGTGAAAGCTTATATCCACACGGAAGCCGCCACGTGAATGTTTACAGCAGCTTTATTTATAACTGCCCCAAACTGGAAGCAACCAAGGTGTCCCTCAACAGGTGAACGGATAAACAAACTGCGGGACATCCAGACAATAAAACACTATTCAGCAACGATGAGCCATCAAGCCACAAAGACATGAAGGCCACTCAAGTGCATATTACTAAGTGAAAGCAGCCAGTCTGAAAAGGCTACATACTACAGAACGCCAGCTCTGCGACATTCTGGAGACAGTAAAGAGATCAGCGAAGAAGGAAGGAGGAACAGGTGAGGCACTGAGGATTTTCAGGGCAGTGAAACTATTTCTCTGTGATACTGTTACGGTGGATACGTAACATTGCGCCTTTTACAAACCCATAGAATGTACTACGCAAAGAGTAAATCCTAATGTAGACTACAGGCTTCAGTTAACAATTTATCAATACTGGTTCAGCAACTGTAACAAACATCCCACAGGAATGCTAGAGGTTAGTAACGTGGGGAAACTAGATGGGAAGGTAGCACAGGAGCTCTCCCTACCTTCTGCTCAGTTTTCCTGTAAACCTGAAACTGGTCTAAAAGAAAGTTAAATTTATTAACTAAAAAAATAAACTAAGGGATGAATTAACCTAGGTTAATCACCCTAGGGTTGGTAATGATATTGTGGTTATATAGGAAAACGGCCTTATTCTCAGGAGATTTATCCTAAAGTATTCAGAAACGACATGTTACGATGCCTGGAACTTACTGTCAAATAGTTCAGCAGAAAAAGAGAAGCACTCCTATCTACACAGAGTCAGTTCTGCTAAAATGCTGGCTGAATTTGTTCCAAAGCATTTGATACATTAGGGGACAATCTGATCACAGAGGATTTCCTGTCTGCTGATCCATGATTTTGATCACAACGGTCACAATGTAAATGCACCCAGCTGAAATGAGCCACACAGAAATACACAGGACTCAGCCCCCTCCACACCTCAAGCCCTCGGGCATTATCAGAGCCCACCATGTTAGGATATGCACCTGTCATTTCCAGGGTCATGACTGTCCATCAAACGGCACACAGCCCTGCTTCCACGGCACCATAAATTACAAGCTCAACCCTTCAGACATCCACCTTCCTACGCAAAGACAGGTCTTAAGGTCAAGTGCCATACTTTGAGTATTTATGTATTTCTTAACTATTTACCAAATATAAAACGGTCCTACCATTTGTATTCGGTTCCCATTTTCTTTTAAACTTGTCACTGACAGCTTTTGAGTGCTATGCCCCGACCCCATCTTCTCCATAGACCCTGTGACTTTTGCCTCAAGTCTTTCCTAACACAGTGATTTTTAGGAATGCATGTTTCACATCAGCGCCGAGCAACGTAAGGATAAAGCAAATATGGCAAAGCGTCCACAAATGGGGGTAGGCTCTAGGTTTGCACTGCACTACTCCTCCAACTCTTCTGAGGTTTAAAAAATTTGAACATACAAATTGGGGAGCATACTGCAAATAATAGGGATGGGAAGAAACAGAAGGTAAGCAGAAAGGACTTTGCAAAAGCAAAATTTAATGGAGGCAACGTGTCATAAATAGGGTAATAAAGAGGCACCTTGGCTAAAGGTCATGCTTAACAGAAATATTACACTATTTGCAAAAGCTGGAAACCAGTTTACACATACAACTTACAGAGGCTTCAAGGTAAGTGATTCTGCAAAACTAAAATCGTTGTGGCGAGGCATTTAATGCCAGAACCCACCCTCCAACCTCCCCAAATCCTAGCCACCCCAGACTCGGTCTTCCCACGGCAAGCCCTCTGGTTTCCCAAACACTCTCAATGTACTTTAGGGACCCTGCCAGGAAGCGGAGGACGGGAAGGAGTCGACAGAAAGGGCTCATCTGAGGGGCCATCCATCGAAAAGAGAGGAGTCAACAATGACAAGTGCTTTTCCCCCCTTACTTTTCTCTCCTTCCTCCCTCCTCTTGGCCACCCGTGGACCCACCTCGAGGCCCTGCCTCACCTCTAGCTGCAAACACAACTCATAGGGAAGGGCCACGTGGGGCCAAGTGCATTATGTACATCCAGCCAGCCATTCAATAAATATTGGCAGAGGAGAGCTTGGCAGCAAGCGCCAGGGGCTGGGCTCATGCAAAGGCAAATATGTCCCTGTTGAAAGGCACCAGGACTGCCCAGCTTATTGGGCAGGCAGCTCAGTCACCCGGGGGAAGGAAGCTAGAGGGCAGGGCTGAGGCTGGCTGTGGATGGACAGATGGTTGGAACCCGCCACTCTGAAGCGAGGAAGGTCAGCCCGCAGCTGTGTGCACACCAGCGCCTCTCAGGGCTGATGTGCGAGGAGCTCCTGGGCTCGCTAAGACATACTCGCTCCTGTCCCCGACAGGGAGGACCGCCTCTGTCTTCTTTCTGCTTCCATGCAAGGGGGCTTTGGCAACCGGTGCTCCTCGGGGAGAGCAGACCTCTGCTGCTGCTGCTGCTGCCTGCTAGAAAGTTCAGCTCAAAATATTTCAAGTAGAACAAGATCTTACCCAAAATGATCTCTAAGGGGAAACACGTGACTTTCCTTCCTCCTCCTCCTCCCTCCTGTTGGGTGGTTCCCAATCAAGCATTTCCTCTTGAACACCGGGGAAGGGAAGGGAAAAGAAAGACGAAAGCAGAGAGGGAGGCAAACCCTAAGAGACTCTTAACTGAGAACAAACTTGAGGTCGCTGGCGGGGAGGGGGGTGGGGGGATGGGGTGACTGGGTGATGGGCAGTAAGGAGGGCACGCGATGTGATGAGCACTGGGTGTTATAGGCAACTGATGAGTCACTGAACTCTACCTCTGAAACTAATAATATACTGTATGGCAATTAAATTGAATTTCAATGAAAAAAAAAAAAAAGGATTTCCTCGTGAGGTCCTCACATTAGAAGCAGTGGCTGTGTCAGCTCACACTCCTGTCACAGCTCCTTCTGACCTCAGGAGCGCAGTTTTGCAGCCCTCTTTCCTCCTCAACATATGCTTTGGGTTTTGGGTTTTTTTTTTTTAACTGGGTCCATCAGCTTCTCCTCATCAGCGTACATACATCCGCTAATTCTGGCCAGGAAGTAAAAAGGAATCTTGTCTCCAGAAGAAAGGCAAGAATCCAGGGACACTTGTAGTCTCTACACCACATTCCCCTCCTTTCCTTTGGGGGCCACCAAATGCCAGAGAAGGAAGAAACCTCAAAAGACTCCAAACACCAGAAAAGGAAACAGCCTCTATCGACTTTCGGTCTTAAATGCTTTTAAAAAGTTTTAAAACCACCTGGGATGAGAGTAAGCGCCAAGCACAGAAGAGTCCGTATAAAGAAACCTCAGGCAGGAAGAAATCAATCCTGGTGATTTCAAGTCAGCCCTAGGCCAATTCATGGCTAAATTCCAATGCATTAATTTCAGGTGGGAAAACCATTCCATTGCATGGGCCCTGTACCATGTTACCCTGACAGCAGTGTGTGGAGGGCGGGCAAGGTCCCGGACACCCGGCTCGCCACTGGGCTCTGCTCTCTCTGCTCCATGACTTGAGACGACTGAACGGCTCAGTGCATCTACTTTCCTCACTATGGCAGTGACGAGCAGTGTTGGAAGGATCAGAGGCCAGGTCGCTGAAACCTCTACCCCAGCTCCCGACCACAGTGGGCACCCCATAACGAGTGGGCACGATGGCTCCCACTCCTGTTTTACTCTCTTATCGTTTAGGCAAAGAAACAGAATTCAAAGCAGATGGTCACACACGGACTTCTCCCCGAACACCACAAGCAGGTGAATCACCATTAGCCGGGAAGATTCTGCCAATGTGGGATTAATGAAATGAACCACAACTGTATTCCACTGACATCCGAGGGAACTACTGAGAAACGATGCGGCATGGTTACTCGTTCCAAGGGCCTCCCGGTTGACTGGCAGAGCAGGCCTTCTCTTTGCCCTTTGAGCTGGCTATTCTCAGGACTGCTCTTTGCATCTCAAAATATGTTCCAAACCTTCCTTTCTCCTTCTACTTGGTCACGTCCCCAGCCACGGCTGGAGCCATTTACTATCTGCGCGAGTCAGGTGACGTGGGCAGTGCTCCAACCTTGTGTCTAGGACACCTAGCTGGCTCGAATCTGCTGGGTCCCCTCGTCTCCGCTGTTGTAAAAGAAAATGCTTGCATTGTGTGGACTGCATGGAGAATGTATGGAGATTAAAATTAGTGGGAGTGATCTTAAAAACACTCATTTGACATAAACAGGAGCATTGAGATGAAATTAAGCAGGTGTTGAGGTATAATTTAGGCAGTGGCTAGCAGGCGAGGGAAGAACAGGTAGTAATTAATCCTTCATCAGGAAGAACAAAGGGAAAAGAGGGATCTTAACCTCAGTTCCCCGCCCAAGACTTCCCCAGAGCCCTCCCGGGAGCCTTCCCCCAGCAGCCCAAGGCAAACAGAATGCACAGGAATTCCCCCAGCCTCCCCATGAAATAACTCAGTGTTGGGGGGTGATGTAGCCTTTTAAAGCAGATCTCTTATCAAGAAACACTCCAGTGAGTCACTGGTGTCAGACTTTGTGTCCAAAGCCTTATCTGCGGCAGGCCCACACACAAGTGGGCAGAAGTACGAAAATTGTACTAGAAACTCAAAGAACGAAATACAAATGAAAAATCCGGGCTTGAATCATGGGTTGAACACAATGAAAAAACAAGATTCTGGCTGCCAAACCTCTCCCACCTGGCTTGCATAGTTAGCATCTGGGCCTGGCGTCAATAGCATCTTTGTAGCCCAGATGGCCAGCACTGCCATCCTAAGGGCTCCCGGCTCCAGGGAGAGGCTGAATGAGGGAGGGAGGGAGAGGGGGAGAGAGCGAGTGTGTGCACCTCTACTCCACTCGAACCCAAAGTCCTTAGTCCTTATGTCATTTATTGATTGACCAGCATAATTTTCAAGCCATGAATCCAAAGAAAATCACATTCTTTATGCCTCTATCTTCTCTGATTCTTCCTACAGATGCCCAACCGAAAATCTGTATTCAGAAGTACAAAAGAACTAGTGCCTCACCGCCATAGTCTGCAAATCGCTCGGCGTATTCCTGCCAGACGTGTGTGCGCCCGTGTGCACACCCACCCACACCCTAGCAAGGCCCCACTCCTCCCTTATACCCTCTCTTTCCAACCACTCCCGCAGCACAGACCACGCCCACCTCACAGATGCACCACAGCTGTGCATTCTCTCCTCCTGCACCTTCTTTCTCGCCCTCTTGTGTGCACAGGTGCCAACGGGGACATATGCCGGGTGGAAAGCTGAATGACATCGCCATGGGCCGGGCAGTAAATGACTGGGTAGGTCTGGGGAGAAGGGAGGAGCTTCTAGGGAAGGAAACAGGACACAGGTGGAAGAAACACGGGGTGGGGGGAGTGGAGAGGTAAGCAAGAAAGAGAGAGTCTAGACAATTTCTCCAACACGAGAAGTTCTGTGATATGTTCTGATTTTTGTAAAGAAGCCAGTATTCACTTTATTATTTCTGGTATCACAGGCTAAGGAAGGACAAAAGTCTCAGTGGGTCCCGGTTACTAGCACTCTGCTCTAACCCACTGAGCCACCGGGCCACTCCTGGTGGACCAAGATTCAAGAGTAGCACATGGCAGATCTGCCTCACAGCAGAGTCAGGAGAACATCGAACTAAAACCAGGAGACATGGCCTGGTCCCATGACCGTCCCCAGCTCACTGGGCAATGGCATCTCAGCTCTCTAGACCATGACTTCCTCACCCACCACGCAAGGGACAGTGCAGCTCTGAGTCCTGGTGGACCCCTGGGGGATCCGGAAACCTCCACTTCGGGAGATGTACCCTGTAATTGTCACTTTACAGAGGACTATCCGAGTACTTTTACAAGATGCCAAGTGCCATCCTGGACTGGAAAGATGACAAAAGAGAGGTAAGTCAAATGGCAGGGAATAACAATGCTTTCCAAAAAAAAAAACAAAAAACCACCAACCAAGGTGAAACACTCATTCTCTTGCCTGACCTCTCCCGCTGCTCCTTCCCTTCCTCTCCACTCCCCGGACACAGTAATGATAAAAAGTTGGGGGACAGAGGTTCAGGCAATGCAGTACACTAGAAAGAACACTGGACTTAGGGTCAAGTGTGTATTGGCTAGTTAATAGCTCCAAATTACTTACTCATCCTTGGTCTGCTTGCTCCTGGATGACCTGGGCATAAACGATGCTCACAACTACATGAAACGCCACTGAGAATAAATGCCTGCACAGTGTCCAAGTATCAGTTACAAGCCCTTCTTTCCACACTGGCCTTAATATGAAAACCATTCCAGACACATCCTTGTATGTATGTGCATCACACCATCACACTTAACACACAAATACTCCATATACCCAAACCTGGCCAAACCACGGTCACAGCTCGGGCGGACAAAGCAGCGGAAGGGTCCCAGCTCTGCTGTGCTCTTCGATGTTATCAACTCCATCTGTGGTTAGTGTAGGATTTTTTTTCTCCTTCCCCTCCCTACACTCTGCTGCTGGAGCTACCACTGTTGAATCACACCCTGTTGGTGTTCCCTTGCTGTTTCTTCTGGTTATCCTCCCGCATTTCCCAGAATGAGTCTCACGCCTGCATCTATCCACCTGTAGGTGATGGGGTAGGGCTTAGGGCATATTATTAGTTAATACAAAGTATCTGTTTTTGTCTAGCAATAAGGATCACTTTGGTCAAAAGAGTACCTTTTCAAATTACTGGTATCTGGGAGTCCTAATCATACCAGTCGACCAGGAGGTGTTAAAAAAAAAAAAAAAAAAAGAAAGAAAATACCAAGATGTACTACAGGTAGAAGAGGTTAGTACTATCTCATGGAACTTCAGTCAGTCTAGTGTGTATGAGCGCACAGTGATGTGAAATTAACTTCCAACGGTGGGTCACCGGCAAAGAACTTTCAAAGCCCCAGGGCCAAGGAACAAAGGCCTAGTCCCTCCACCTGCTGGCACTCTTTCTTTCTGAGTCTTGCTGGTTTAGAATCCCTGGTCCTAGTTAGGTGACCCGGCCAGGTAACTGCGTCTTCCCGCACCTGAAGATCCCAACCCTTTCCCCATGGCAGCCCATCCGGGGCTTCGGAGCCCATCCCTGGACACCAGGAGGAAGCTCTCGTCCTCCACTAACAGGCACTCTGCACTCCAGGACTCCGACGGGGAGTTAGGGTCAGAAAAAATACCTGGGTTTCCTAAAACCCCAGAGCAAGGACTACCAGCCCTGCTTCCGTCAGTGCTGACAGCAGATGCGCTGGGGCTTGACGCCCCTCACCGCCGCCTGAGAATTTCCGAGGAAGCATATTCACTCACTTCTGAACCCCCATGAAGTCTCCTACCCTTCACTTGGACACTTTGCGGGTGGCTAAGTCCAAGATTATTTTAGATAACCCTTTAATTCTCCAAATAAACCAGGAAGAGTCTACTTGAGGAGGCTTCTCCTTTAGTCCGTCTCCAGCTTAATCCCTCACTCCCACCCCTTAATGCTTCCTGCACGGATTCCTCAAAATACGTTGTCAGAGCGAGTGAACTTGGCCGCCTGGAAAGTTACCGTGCGGGGAGCGATGGGGAGCGAGGGCGGGGCAGCAGGGAACCTGGACGCTCGGTACAACCCGTTCCAGGAGTTCACCTGGGGGGCGTTTCTGCTCTGGATGGGAAAAAAAACCTTTCAGCAAAGCAACAAAACAAAAGCCAGCGAGCCCGTGGCCGCACACAGGATCCGCCAGCCGTGGAGAAGTGCAAACAAGGCTGCGGGGAGGGGGGCGCGGACCGCGGCTCTGCTGGGAGGCCGCGGGACGGGAGGAGAGGGGTTCGGAGGGCGCAGGGAACAAAGCCCCGCGTCCCGCGCCCAGACCTCGCGGGGGCACTCTGCTCGCTCCGAGGGAGCCCGGCGGCGGGGTAGGGGGGGTGGGGTGCAGGTGTGTGGGTGCGGGTGCGCGCGCAGCGAGCCCCTCCCCCCGCCGCCCCCAAAGCCCGGGGGTGGACGACCCTCTCCCGCCCCCCGCCCCCCGCCCCCCTCCGGAGCGGCTCTCACCCGAGCGGGGATCGAAGGTGACCACGAACACGGCCACCACCTGGTCCTCCTCCACGTCGCCGAGCTCCAGGCGCCCGGGCTGCAGCAGCACCTCGGAGGCGCCCAGCTCCTCGGGCTCCCGCCTCCTGGGCGGCTCCGCGGCGGGCCGGCCGCCCCCGCCGCTGCCCCAGCCCCGGCCTCCAGCCTGCAGCTCCGGGGCCTGCGGCGGGGACACGGCGGGGCCCTCGGCCCAGCGCAGCAGCGGCGCCGCGTCTCCCCGCTCCACCATGGCGAAGCGAGGAGGAGCCGCGGGCGGCGAGGGGCGGGCGCAGGGGCGGGCTGCGGGAACTCCCCTCGCCGGGCCGGGCCGGGCCGCCGCACCGCCCGAGGCCGCACCTGCCCCGCGCCGCCCCGCCCGCGCGAGTCCCGCGCCCTCCCCACCCGCTTCGCCGAACTGCGTGCGGAGTTTGGAGTCACCGATGCCTGTGTGTGCCCGCTGCAGGAAACGTCCCGCGGCACGGACGCGCGTCCACCTGGCTCTGTCCACCTGCGCTGGGCTGACGTGCCTTCTCACCTAGGATCCCGTCGGATAACTGTACCACCGTGCGTGTCTACACGCCATCATTATTTTTGTCATTCCCCTGGTCATATGGACCGTGACAAAAATGTGTTACATAATCCTGGAAGTGCGGCTAAAGCTAGCGCTGGGCTGGGAAGTGAAGCAGAAGAGGCAGCCCCGGCCGTTCTGATGGTATTTGGACTTGGGCCTGGCTTCCCGGAGCTGTGGGCTTTGGTATTTGGCCGGAAGTAGTTGTGTCTCTAACCCAGTCTGCTGTGCCCTTGACCGAGCTGGATAGTGCCCAGCCCTGGCCTTCACCGGACCCTGCCCGGGGCTCATCCGTTTGGGTGACCAGGTCTCCGGAGAGAGTGGTGGACGGTCACTTACCTGACCTTGGGGTTGGGAGGGGGGAGGTGGAGGTAAAAAGATAAACGATGAAAGCAGCCCCCTTTCTTTAGGCTAAATGCTGCATAAATAGATTGTTGTTATGTCATAGATTTCGGCCTGGAAGCGGCAGCCCTGGGCAGTCACTGACCATCTCCTTGGGCAGAGGGGTGCAACTGTATCATCATTGTATCTCTGGCACATAGGGCACATAGGATGGGGAGTCATCAACATCCCCCAGGGGACAGCCCCTGCATAAATCCCCTGGGCCCTTCGGAGAGCAAGCCAACTGCTGGGCCTTCCTGAACCTTGGATGAATCTGGTGTCTGAACTAGTCTCCCTCCTCGCTTCATGCTTTCTTATTCTAATACCTATTCCCATTATTTCCACCTCCTCTGATTACTTAGCCACCAGATACACTCAAGGGTTGAGGCATTCGAAATAGTATTTCTCAGTATAAAAGTGGGGTTTCCTAGAAAATCCATAGTCGATTTCCAAAACCATCAGTTTCGGTTCTGACTTGCCTTTCTCCCCTGAGGAACTTCTGTTTCCGGATCTTTTGTATGAACTCCATCCTGAATCCCCTTGTTTAATACCTTCAGCTTGTGTATATACCAAGAAACAAACTCATAGTCTCTATACTATATTCATCCTATGTATATATGTCCTATATATAATTTGCTATGTAAACAGAAGACTCAGATGTCCCAGCCTTAAACCTAGAGTCTTTCCCAGTCTCCGTTTATATGTGTGTATATTATAGCTCAACTGTCACCATGTCTATCATCAGATTCCTAAGGCCTTGCATAACAGGTGCACAACAGACATTTGTCAACTAAGCAGGGGAATAGAAGTAGAGACTCACCCCTCTGTTCCAATGGCTCCTCCTGCCAGTATCTTGAACTTAACGGTGCTCAGAAATGTTAATGATGCGGAAGACAGACCTTTCGACACACATTAGCAGTCTGAAAGAGGCTCTATACCTGACCATCAGATTTATCTTCTCGGGATATACTGAATTTCACAAAATGATAGGAAAGAAACTAATTAAAATTAGCTATTAGAGTAGCTCTGGTGGGCAAGGAGTGTGGAAGGCAAGAGGAAGTTCAGGGCAGTCACAGAGACCTGAGGATGGTGTTATATTTTAGAACGAGTTCCCCTAGAGCCCCATATATTTAAATTTTGAAATAAAATAATTCTATGTTCCCAAATAGTGAATATATCTGCATTCTATAAAACACAGTATATAAAACATACCTAGGGTCCCCTGGGTGGCTCAGTTAAACATCTGCCTTCGGTTTAGGTCATGATCCCAGGGTCCTGGGATTGAGCCCTGCATTGTACTCCCTGCTCAGTGGGAAGCCTGCTTCTCCCTCTGCCTCTGCCCTCCCCCCCTCCCCCCCTACCCCTCCACCCCCGCTCCCGCCCCGGCAGCCACTCCCTCTCTCAAATAAATGAAATCTTTATTTTTTTAAAAAAGATTTTATTTATTTATTCGACAGAGAGAGAGAGAGATCACAAGTAGGCAGAGAGGCAGGCAGAGAGACAGGGGGAAGCAGGCTCCCTGCTGAGCAGAGAGCCCGATGTGGGGCTCCATCCCAGGACCCCAAGATCATGACCTGAGCCAAAGGCAGAGGCTTAACCCACTGAGCCACCCAGGTGCCCCAATAAATGAAATCTTTAAAAAACATACCTACATGATGTAAATATATCTATAATACACAAAAATGTGTATAAAATACATTATTTACAAGTAATTTTGATCGATAAGCTCACCACTGAGTTGGCCATTGTTAGGATTTGGCTTATTCTATTTCACCAGTTCTAGGGTGAAGCTTTTCACTTGCTAACATCGCTATGGTGACTCAGAAGTGCTGCCAGCCCCACGGAGGAGGTCGAGTTCTCACGGAGGAGATCTGGGTTTGCTCTTGTCAGCCATCGGGAGGCACCACCAACCCGAGACGACTTTGAGTTAAATTCTCTGCTTGAGGTTCTTTGGACCACGCTGGTAGCGGGAATGCAAAATGCAAGCTAGCTCAAACACTGGTTTGCAGTTCACGTTCTTGGGCGAGATGTTTTCCTTCCCTCCAGCCAACCACAAAGTGGAGATGAGCAAGTTTCTGTCCCTGCCCTCTCCGCGTGGGGGGTTTCTTTGCCACAGCTGCATGGGGGCTACCTTGCTAGACCCTGCAGCTGGGACATCCTAAAATTCTTAGTGGCATGTAAAAAATAAGGGGATTTCTTAAAATAAATGATGCAATTAAAAGTTTTCTCCGTTTATGTTGAAATCGTACCGTATATCAGTTTTGTATTCTTTTTTTTCCATAACATCAGACTATGAACATTTCCCCATCCTATTAGGAACTTCTTATATGCTTCATTTTAATGGTTCCCGTGGTATGTGTGTTTGAAAGTTTACTTAACCATTCTCTCCTTGTTGGATGATCAAGCCCTTCCTCTTTTTGTTATGTTTAAAGTGTTGGCCAAATTTCACTCTGAACTAACACTGCCTGTTATATGCCAAGCCCTGCACATAGTACTGGGGCAGCTATGAAGAAAGCAGACATCCCTCCTCATCAGGCTTAGAGCCTAGCAGGGAAGGCAGCTGTCAGGCAAGGAATGAAATCTAGAAGAAGGGGTGACAGACAGGGCAGCTGTAATCAGTTATTTGGGATGTTGGTTTATGACGGAGTGCCAGATGGGCAATGCTGGGTTGAAATAAATTCGTATTTTTAAGGTTTTCGGTAATCTTGCCAAATTGTTGATTCGCTGGTATATAAGCGCATCAATTTCTTTTCACTCTTGTCCCAGTTAGATATTGCCATTTAAAGTTTTTTCTTGCCAATTTGTCGGATGAACATGGCATTTTGTTTTTAAATTAATGTTTTGTGACTGAATCTAATCATGGTTTCGAAATCTATGTTGGTGATTTGTGGTCGCTCTTTCTGCTTGTGATGCCTTCTGTTTGTTTATCTGCTGGGGTCTTCGCACTCTTGCTATCAATTTACATGAGTTCTTTATACAGTAAGAATATTATACATTTGTCTGGCATAATTTTTGTTAATCTTATTTCCAATTTATTTTATGGTTTCAATGCTGCTTAATTGTTCTATGAAATTTAGAAGTTCTAAATCTTATTTTGTCAAACTTATCCATTCTTTTTGCGATTTCTTATGTTGAGTTGACATTTAGAAATTTGGTCCCCGCCCAGAAATTGGATCAATATTCACTTTTATTCCTTTAGTTATTTATACATTGGTTTTCCACATATGATCTCTTAATCTAATCAATGTTTATATTGCTAAAGTGATAATGAAGTGAGACTATAAAATTTTTATTGAATTTGGTAACCAATAATTGCTATACCACGACTGAATAATTCTTTCAATTCCTATGATTTATAATTCCCCTTTAAATTACAATATTGAATTCCTGGTATTTACTAATTTGTGTACTCTTCACCATGGATGTGTCTATTCTTACAAGTTTTGTAAGCTTTTTATTCCTAGGAGAGGTAGCTTTCTCTTTTTATTCTTTTAATTAGTAGATCTCCATGGCAAAATAATCAAATGACACTTAGGACATACAGTGAGCAGCAATTTCCTTCTCCTCCAGCTCTGTCCCAAGACCCCTCTCCCTCCTCAGGGACAGCCACTTTTGACAGCTCCTATCTTTAGAGTTTCTGGTGGTTATCCTCCGTGGAAGAGCTGTAACTCTTCCTTATCACACTTGTCCCCAGTCATTGAGCATTTGCTTTGCTTTGTTTTAGGAAGGTAAAACTTTGGTGTGGGGATCTTATAACTGGATCAGAAGCATGAGGAAATGGCTGGTGATGTTACTAGTGACTAGTAGTTATTCTTTACTAGTTACTAGTGACTTCTTGAGCCTCAGCCCTCGGAGCAGAGATCTCATCTCTGTGGCTGGGGACGGCCTTGGACCAGGTCACGTAAGCAACCCAGTCTGCTCTAATTTTGGAGAATCTGGGAATGGCCAAGTGCCACATAAATTTTCCTGACTGTGGGTAATAGAGATCAGGTCAGCAGACTAATGAGTCTAGACCATAGTTTCAAACTATCTGCTCCTTAAAATATGGACAGTACATCAATGGTCTCTAAATTATTGGGATGTCACGTTAGCAATCTGTTCTTGTTCTAAGAAGAATACCATGTCTTTGTGAGTGGACAAGCAGCGTGTCTCTACTCTAACAGCTATTTTGACAGACATCCTCTAGTCTTAGCAAATGGGACATCTTGGCAAGAGAAGCAGTTTGTTAGAATCTGATTTCTTCATCAAGTAGGATGGGTTTTTACTAAGGGCGCTAAAGCCTTCGTGAGTTAAAAGACATGTTATCAGTGATTTGCTTTAAAAAAACAAAACAAAACAAAACAACCCTCCAGTACCCACCCCCTCCAACAAAATTGCAGATATAAATGAAACAAGATTTTACAGCTGCCCATAATTTTTGAAGCTACGTTACTGGTACATGGAGACTCATTATACTGTATTTTCTCTACTTTTGCTATGTTTGAACATTTCCACAAGAAAAAGCAAAACAAGAAGAAAAGAATTAATGAGGCTTTAAAATGACCCCCAGGCTTTATCTTACTTAGCCCATAATCTTTCCTTGGAATTCTGTTCTGCTGTCAATGCTGCTTAGTACATACAGCTGTGGTAAGCACTTGGAAACGAGAAACGTGGTGGCCAGATACAAAGTATTGTTAATGATTTATATAGTTATCACTGGATTCACTGCGAGTGACAGGTGTCTACTTCTGTGTGCTCTCTCTTGGAGGGGGGCGGGAGGGGGTCAAGAGTAGATCCCCTTCAAGGCTCCTGGCCTCGCTGAGCACCCTGGACTGTTGGGGATTCAGGAGCACCTGAGATGTCGTGCTGCTGTGGGCCCAAGCCCAGGGCAGCCACGCCAGTCTACACCTGCTGTCACGGCTCCTGGTGGATTTTTCCTGGGAGCTGGTGAATGTCTGTTACTGATGAACATAGTCCGCTTTTCTCTAAGTGACTGCAAACTTCCCTCTGTGGGGATGAAGCCACACTTCCAGTTATGATGAGACACTGAACGAGATAAGGACAAGGAAGAATATGGGACGGGGGTGGGCAGGGACCTCAGAGATACTGTCTGGTCCTCTGCTTTCCTCAGTGAGCTGGAGAGGATCCCCCCTGAGTCCGCAAGGCCCACAGGCCCTAGTCTGAGAATGCTGACTGACGGCTGCACTCCCCAGGGACACGTTCTGGTGACCAAGGCCAGCATTCCTCTCCGCCACCTTAGAGTTCCCTCAGGTTTGTCTCTCGTCTTCAGAGTCCAGGCCCAGCGGTCTGAGGCCCAGAACGTTGCTTACAGCCTCAGTCCTCTTCAAGTCTTTGCTTCCTGGCTTGGAGCCTGCCAGCCCCCCAGAAAGCCTCAGAGGAAAAATGTCCCTTTCTTGCTTGGGAAACCAGACCTCCCAATGTGTCCCAGTGGGCCGTCTCATCAAATAATACCATAATCCAACACCAGTATTTTTCAGAGTCTGCCATGACTCAGTCCTAATTCAGTCTTCAATAAATAATGTGTTAGAGCTTTGCTTTGGCTTGTTCGTGCTTTTTTTTTTTTTTTTTTTTTTTAAAGTTCTCCCTCCTGAGGGAACATTGAGGCCAGCATGTCCTTCCGTGGTGCCACGGACTCTCGAACAAAGAGCTCATTTTCAGTGGCGTTAGCTTTACTTTTACAAAGGAATGGTCCATCCCAAAGTTGAAGACGAGTTTCTACCTCTTCTAAACCGATTTGAATGGATACTCTCTTGCTTCCGTTCTTCCCACTGGTGTTTTAAAGGCCTCAACACCAAGGTTGGGTCAGAGTGGGGCTCTGAGTCTAGCTTTGTCTTCACTCAGCTGTGGGACAGAGCTGTCCCCGAGCACAGGGCTTAGGGATCTCAACCCTGAGATGCAAAGCTGGCTTCCTCCTTCTACGTCTTACTCCTTGGGAACATGGCTTTTCTCCACTGCGGCAACCCCTGAAACGATAAGAAAAATATTCAAACTTTTTAAAATGCCAAACACTGAGTATTTAAAACAAAACTGAGATATATTAGTTTTGCTTTCCCAAGTCCACTAAAAAAAAGGCCTTAGGGAACACCCACTACGTGTCAGATATTAAGGGGAAAAAATCCCCCTTTCTCTCTTCTTGCCACAGAGTATCTGCATTCCCTTTTGACCTCTGGTCTCATGATGTGAAGCTGTTGGCCTGGGACGGATGCCTACAGTATTAACGCACACTGAAGCAAAGAGGGAATTCTTCATAATGTGCGGAAAACCGAGAACAAAGAACAAGAGTGAGGCGTGACACCCCAAATAGTGAGGCTGTGGGCCAGAGGCAAAATGCATGCTTCCGGAGATCCCCTGGGGCCATCAAGGTCAGGAACTGGCCAGTTCCCATCATTCTACTTTCCAAACTGGGAGTATCTTCTTTGTACTTGTTATTCTGCCTTTCTTATTCTGAAGCCTTAGCACTATTGTCTTTTGAGTGACAATATGTGAAAGGTGAATGGTATCAGTTTCTAACAGAATCAATGCTGGTGACAAGGGACCCGAACCATCACAACGGCACAGCTGCCTCCCTAGGTAAACAGTGTGGTCATAAATGAGGGTGACTGAGAATTCTAGCAAGGCCGAGAGGAAGGGGGAAGTTGGGGGGGGGGTGATGGTAAAGAACCACTTCGTCCATCTAGGTACTGCCCCATGAACCAGCCCCTGTGCCCTGCCTGCAGGCCCGTGATATGCTCAGAGTGTTTCAGGTGAGTTCCACCCTGCTTGAGAGCAGAGTCAGCCTAGCCATGGCCTAAGACGGGGACACTGGTCAACACAGTATTTTTCAGAGTCTGCAAGGAATAATATCACATGGCCTGCCATGATCGTTGTGAACAAGGAACTCCCTCCCAGCTCCGGAATCTTAGTTCATACCAATTTCTTTACTTGTAACCTGAGTCCTCCTTTCCCTGGTGATGACGTTCTTGTCTCTGGCCCCTGTGGGATGGGGAGACCCTGACAGAGGTGGGCAGTGAGCTGCTGTCTGCTGTGGGCAATAGGATGTCCCCGCGGAATGATTTGGGAAGGTCAGTGTGCGCAGGATGGGCAGGGCAGAGCAAGGGAAGGACTGGTGGGGTGCACGCCTATACAAAGCTGGAGTGTGCGAAGGCCTTTAGCTGAAAAAATGCTTTCATATCCTCCCAGTTACTTTTCATTTGGCTTAATGCCCTCAGGAGTACTGGTCAGAGATGGGAAAGACTGAGAGGAGAAAGGCGTGGAGGGATTAATGAAGAGAGAGGAAATGGAAGAAGGGTGATGGGCAACAAGTAACCAAGTAAGAGAAATTAACTTCGTTTCAGCCAAGACCAAACTATCCTAAGTACCTCTCTCATCGGCCCACGTTTGTCATGTAAATAATTCCATGGGTAGATAATTCCATGGGTCCAGGACCTCTAGGGTCTCCTCTGAAGGTACAGGAGGGTTCATGTGTATCATTTCCCTTTTCCATGGATGGACTTTCACATGGTTTCTCCCATAAAGTGGTATTGGTGGCTTTTTTTTATTCTCAGAGTTTTTTTTTATTCTTCTCAAGAGGCCCCTCCAAGAAAGAAATTAAATAATTTAAATACTGTAAATTCTAAATATTGTATTTTAAACAGTAATTTATTATTATTATTATTATTATTATTATTACAAAATAAGGCATTTCAGGGCAAAGTAATTGCCGTTTTCAAGTGATACATACCTGTTTCTGTGTGTTGCTGAACTTCCTAGGCTTTCTTTCATCAGTTTAGAAATCTGTCCTAGTCCCTAGAAGTTTTAACTGCTGATACCTGGGGGTGGGTGGAGGGCGTGAGATGCCTGAACTCGGGCAGGTGTGCCTGGCGGGAATCTAGGGCGCCTCTCTGCTAGGCAGATGAATTCCAGCCAAGATAAGTCAGGGGCTGTTTAAGGATGATTATGATATCCCGGTGATGCTGAGTTCTAATTAACTGCTGTTAGCCGCCAGGAGGGTGGGAGAGACGGGCGAGTGTGATATTTCTAAAGGATAGGTAGACAGGGTGAAAATGATTTCTTTCCAATAATGAGCTTGTCCCCGAATTGGCTAATGGGTATTTTTAAAGCCGGGCTAAATTAAAGGGCTCCACGTATCTCGCCAGTATCTCATAGCGCATGGGTTCGGGAGACCCTGTGGGATATCCAGAAGGGCTCTACGCGTAAATTGGACTTAATTGCTCCGAGAGTCGCTGGAGCTTTCTTTAATCAGACTGGAAATAAGGATAAGCTGAGGTTTCACAGATATGTGGTACTTAAGTGGGCAAACGAATGCCTTGCCTCCGTGTAGCTGTGAGCGGGCAGAGGGAAAGGCAGGCTGCGACTGGGGGCTTTTTTTCCTCCTCATTTCTGCAGCTCTGGAGTGTTCCGTTCTGATAGGCCCTGACTGCGCGGCGAAGCTCTCCGGCTCCCATGGATGTCAGCAGTGTTAACAAAGAGCTAAAGCAGAGGCTGAACTTCTCCTACTGCGAAGAAGAGAGTGAGAGTGAAGGACAGGAGGAGGCACAGGAGAGCGGGGAGGCCCAGGGCCACGCCCCACACGGGGCCGAGGGGCCGCGCTCGGAGGCGAAGTTCACCCCTCCTGAGCCTCCACTTAGTGGCGTCTGTGAAGTTGGCACATTTCAGGAAAAGGACAAGATGAGTCCAGGACAGGTTTTGAGGACTCCGGTGTCAGGCTTTCGCCAGTGTCCAGAGACACCCGGCCAGCCGGACAGCGGGACCAAGCTGCTGCGTGGCGAGAGCCCCTTCACTCCCAAAGTAAGTAGGTTGTGGGGCAAGGGGACCCGGGTCGCCCCGATCTGCGTTCCGTCAGCTCCGCGGATGGAGAAGCAGGCCGTGGCTGCGTATGCGTATCTGACCGATTCGCCGCAGGGGCTATGGATCTCCTCAATTACGTATTTATTGGTGAAAATGAAGAAGAGTTTAAAGTTGCCGGAAAGCAGAACTAAACGCCTTGCTATCTTCTCCAAATCATTGATGTCAGCCGCTATTTGGTGTAGACCACAAAGAAATCTTGGTGGGGAAAAAATATTCCTAGTTAAAGCATATCGGAACTGGAGGGAATACTGAGATCTAGATCCTTATTATGCATTCTGCCTGCGAGGAAACCCAGTGTCACAGATAAATGGGCTTTTCGTTCAGCCGATGGCACAGGCAGGACTGGAAACCTGATCTTTTTGGTCTCCGTCTACTGCTGTTCTTTCCATTACTGCAACTGGCTCTACGCGTATGTGATGATTTGCTAATATTTCCTCCTAATAATGTTCACATTCACTGTTGGAACATATTCCCCTATCTGCCGCTACTGCTCCCCAAAGGAAGTCCTCCCCATCCCTCAGTCTAGCGAGAGGCAGGCTCTTCTGCTATACATCAGCGAAGAGTTGACTTGTCGAGGCTTCTTATATAAGCAGGGGATGACAAGGAGGCAAAGGTACCACGTACTTTTCTTAGTCCTTTGTTCTTGATGTGGTTATTCTCCTACTATAGCTACACATTATGAAAGCCAGGGAAGGGCAGAGTTACTTCTGACCGCCTAGTACCATGGTATGTGAGCCTCAGGATTGGTATGAGCCTCGCTTTCCGCTGGCTCAGCTTGGTACTTAAGGCTGTCATAACAGCATTTGTGCTTCCGACTGCAGACATAGTCACTGTCAGCGGGCCTCTTTGGTTCCTGCTGAGTATGTACACCACGCCCACCAGGAAGAACTTGTTTGTATTGTAGACAAACTACTTTACTATGCTTATGTGTCCACCTGTGGGTTTTCCAATGGTCCCAACACCAACCAGTCAATCATCCATTCATTTTTTGAGAACCACTTATTTTTTGAGAACCCAGTGTGGACAAGGAGCAGAAGATATGGTCTCTGCCTCAAAGCGCTTACCATCAGCAGAGGGAAGAGAGGAGATATGTCTCCAGACACTGTGATGGGTGCTTCGAGAGTTGTTCTGCGGGAGAGTGGGCTAAAGGAATGAGGCTCTGAGCCAGAGTAGGCAGGCAAGGAAGCACGACACGGTATGTCTATTTCAGACTTTCATTTAAAACTGAGCACCTTGATATCAGACCTTCTGCTGGCAAATCCTTCACTGTGTCCAAAAGTGCCCATGAAATGAATGAAGATAAACAACTGAGACAATAAAGTTCAGATCAGCTGTGCCAGGGGAGTGTTGCAGCATGATGGTAACGAATTGGGAATTAAGTCTCAAGATCAGGGATGCCGTTTCCAAGAAAGTCAAGTGTGAGAGCTGTCTTCAAGGAAGATCTAGAGGGAGCCAGGTGAAGAAGAGAATGAGAACTTGAGGCCAAGGGAAAAGCAGCTACCAGGCTAGGAGGAGAAAGATCATGTCACACCTAGAAATGGCGTGTTGCTAGTGATGGGAACCTGTAAGCAAGAGGATGCAGGCACGAGGTCCGAGGAGGTAGGCAGGAGCTAGATCAAGATTTTATTCTGAAAGCTTTGAGACCTTCATTAAATGATTTTGACCAGGGGGCTTTCGGAAAAATTGGCCTTCATGTGAGGGCTGCATGGAGTGGGAGAGACCCAGAGACAGCAGATCTATTGACAAAGGAGAAAGGCCTGAACTAGGTCAGTGGTGCACAGTGATAAACTGAGAGTTGTTTGGGATTTGCTAAGTGACTTTGATGTAGGATCCTCAAGCCCAATGGTCAAGAAAGAATTCTAGAGATGTTTTATGGTGCAAAAAGGTATTTTTATTCTAATATGGGGGCAGGCCTGTGGGCAGAAAGAGCTGTGCTGTGATTGTGAGGAGTGACTGTGTATAGAGGGTTTTCTAGCCTATGTAGCCAATATTGACTTTAAAGCTCCGGGAAATAGGGTCTATAGGTTCCTGGAGGTCTATTATTAAGATTGTGTTTTTCCTGTAAATCATTAAGACACTTATGAAGTCTAGTGGAGTTTCATGTCCTACATGACTGTGATCTTTATCAACTGACCATTTGTTCTTCCCCAGCCTTTGTTCTTAGGCAGTTACTAGTGCCCAAGGAATGTTATGTAGACATATCCTACCTTAAGGGGAGGGGGGCTTAGTGGGGTGTCAGGTCATGTTTTGCCCTCAACTTGGCCTTTTTTTCTCTCATCATTTCCGACCCTGAACAACCCTGATCCTTAAATCTTTAAGACTGTTGAAGGCAGAAGATCTCATCTTCTGTAGTTTCTTCCTGCCAAATAGGGGCATAGAGATGTCCCTACCTATAGGTCAACATTGTCCAGTTAGGGAACCTATAGGGGAGTTACAAAAGGTGGAAGCAGCCGAGTCCAATGTGGACAAAAAAATACCTCCGTGGGTGGGCCCCCGGGTGGCTCTGTCGGTTAAGCATCTGCTTAGGCTTGGGTCTCCGTTCCGGGACCTGGGATTGAGCCCCGGGTCTGGCTCCCTGCTCAGCAGGAAGCCTGGTTCTCTCGCTCCCTCTGCCTGCTGCTCCCTCTACTTGTGTCCCCGCTCGCTCTCTCTGTTGAATGAATAAATAAATAAATAAATAAATAAGAAAGAAGTAACTCTGTGGGTGGTAAGACCCTTTCAATCCTCTTTTGAAGAAGAGTTGGAGATCTTCTACAGGTTCACAGGAGTAAGAAAGCTCATTAGTTTGTTCATGGGTTTCCTGTGAAGGAGGTGCATGAGTCCAGGAAGAGTGTCCCTTTCATATTACTGCAGTGGGAGTACATCATACAACCCAATATGGACCTTTCTGTTTCGGATTGAGGTCCCCTGCTGTATTTGGCTTCCAGTCTTTTAAACAAACCATGTTTCTGGGGCTTACATGGGATTGACTTTCAGTCATAGCTAAGTCAGGTTTTGGGAGCATGTGATCAGTATACCCATTGAGCAACATGAATTGAACCAGCCTTGAGTGAATAACTTAATAAGGTATTATAATCTGCGTCTAATAACAGGTCCACGGTAAGAAAGGGTTTTCCATATAGTAACTCAAAAGGGCTTTGTCCTAGAGGTTGTTTTGGAACAGTTCTCATTCTAAGAAGTCCTCCTGGTAAGAGAGTAATCCAGTTCTTCTGGGTCTCTAGACTAAGTACGGTGTCATTTTAAAGTATGATTAAGAGAAGGACGACGGTCATTTTGGAGGGATCACGGAGGCACAATCTAGGAATAATGTCTTCAACAAAACTTTGGTTCCTTTGGTGGCTCTTTCAGTTTTATAGGGAAAGGCCTCAATCTATCCAGTGAAAGTACCGACAGACACGAGTGGGAGCCTGCAGCCTCTGTCAGGAAGCACGTCTGTGAAATCAAGCTGCCGATCTCCTCCTGGCTATGTTCCATGGCTTGGGACTGGTTTCAAAAGGAGGACGGTGGGGGGCATGAACTGTGCCTTCTGGATTTACTTGTGCCCAAACAATACACAATTGGCAAATCTGTTTTATTATAGCTATTAAATTTACTCCATCAAGTATATCTTTAACTAAATGTTTCAAAGCATTTTTGACCAAATGAGTAGCCTGGTGTAAACCTTGTATTGCCTTCCATGAGTTATTTTTGGGTATAAGGATTTTTCCCTCTTTATTAATAAGCCAGTTCTGTGCATTTTTTGAATTTCCTTGTTCCTGGGCCATGTGAATTTCTTGGTCTGAATAGACTGAAGTTATGGACTTGATTGGAGTTAAGACTGGTATGAGACTTAATATTTGTTTATTTTGTGCTGCCTGCTTGGCTGCATGGTCCGCCAAATTGTTTCCTTTAAATTCTTTTTTTTTTTTTTTAAGATTTTATTTATTTGACAGACAGAGATCACAAGTAGTCAGAGAGGCAGGCAGAGAGAGAGATGAGGGAAGCAGGCTCCCAGCTGAGCAGAGAGCCCGATGTGGGGTTTGATCCCAGGACCCTGGGATCATGACCTGAGCTGAAGGCAGAGACTTAACCCACTGAGCCACCCAGCTGCCCTTAAATTCTTTTTTTAAAAAAATATTTTACTTATTTGACAGAGAGATCACAAGTAGGCAGAGAGGCAGGCAGAGAGAAAGGGGGAAGCAGGCTCCCCACTGAGCCAAGAGCCCGACTCGGGGATCGATCCCAGGACCCTGAGATCATGACCTAAGCCGAAAGCAGAGGCTTAATCCACTGAGCCACCCAGGCGCCCCTCCTTTAAATTCTAAGATCCTATCCTTTTGACGTCCTCTGAGATGAATTCTAGCTACCTCCTTAGGTAGGTGTCCAACCTCAAGAAGAGTAGTTATTTCAGGCTCACCTTTGATTGGGGAGTTATGGCTTGATAATAATCATAATCCTCTTTCCTTCCAAATTTCCCCATGGTCATGTAGCACCAGGCAAGCATATTTGGAGTCAGTATTCATTTTTAGGCCTTTTGCCATTGAAGAGCATGGGTAAATGCTATTCATTCAGTCTTTTGAGTGGAAGAATTTATTGGAATTGGAAGGGCTTTTGCCTCAATGGTCTTATCTAACTATGGCGTACCTGGCTTTTCTTTTTTCCTTACCTAGGAAGCTGCTGCCATCAGTAAAGCAATTATCATCTGCATTTTCAATAGGGGAATCTTTTAAATCCAGATCTGCTAGAATAAACACGATCAGTAATCTCTGAGCAGTCATGTTCTAGCACAGACGTATGATGGTCAGGTCCAGGCATAAAGCATAACAGGCTTTCAGTGTTATTCCAGGTTCATCTGAAAGCATAGCCTGGTATTGAGTAAGTCGGCATCCCGTCATCCATCGGTGGCCTTTGGTCCCTAGGACCCCTTGGATCTGGAGTCCTCACTGTCAAGAATTGTCCCAGAGTGACTTTGGAAGCTGCTTCTACCTGGAGGGCTGTTGCAGCTTCTGCTTGAAGACAAGCCGGCCACCCACATTATCAAGTGACTTTGAAAAACAGTCCACCCGTTTTGTTTCATTTCCTAGTCGCTGGGTAAGAGCTCCCAGGCTTGTCCCTGTTTTTCTGTTACATATAAAGTGAAAGGTTTTTCTGAATTTGGTAAAGCCAAAGCTGGGGTTGATGAAAGCTCAGCTTTCAATGTTTGAAACGCTGTCTGTTGGGCCTTCCACCCAGAGTCCAGGTTCTTTATCAGGGCCTTTAACTGAATCACATGATGGTTTGGCTAAGAACCTAGATCCAGGAATCCACAGTGGGCAAAATCCTGCCATACCTAGGAAAGTACAGAGTTGTTTTTGTAGCTGGGGGTCCAGGATCTAATGCTGCCTTTTTTTTTTTTTTTTTAAATTTCTGTCAGTAGATGGGGTACAGTGACTTGGTATTAGCTCATATCCCCAATATGGTACTTTTTGTTTCGATACTTTTGCCTTTTTAGGGAAGACGTGATACTTTCTGTCTGCCAAGAAATAAAGCAAAGTTATAGAATTACTATCCGATGTAAAGATGTGGGACTGCAGATTAAAATATTATCCACATATTGAACTGTAGTTCCTTGAAGCAGGGAGATATCAGGGAGGTCTTTGCTAAGTGCAGCCCCAAAGAGTGAGGACTGTCTCTAAATCCCTGTGGCAAGACAATCTAAGTTCATTGAACAGCCTGTGGGCTTAAGGGTGAGGCCCATTCAAAAGCAAATTACTGACTGTGCTTCTTCTCTTAGAGGGATGCAGAAGAAGGTGTCCTTTAAGTCAAATACTGTAAACCAGTTGGCATCAACAGGGTCCTGATTGAGAATCGTATATGGACTTGTCACTATGGGCTAAATAAGCATCACCGCTTCATTTATAGCTCTTGTGTCTTGTACTGCCTGATAGTCTCCATTCGGTTTCCTTGCTGGTAAAACTGGAGTGTTATAAGGAGATTGATGAGGTTTTAAAATACCATGTTTGAAAAAGGAAAAATACCATGTTTGAGAGATGTATCAATAAGTGGTTGAAAACCAGCCTTTGCCTCAGGTTTTAAGGAATACTGTTTTTTATGAGGTATAGTGAGTGGTTGGGTCCTTTAAGGTCACTTTAATAAGCAATATTAATTAAAAAATTTTAAGTCTCATACCAACTGCAGACCTGTGGATTTACTTCCTTCCCGATATTAGAAGGGATATCAGGGCAAGGTTTCAAGTCTTCGGGTGTTGAAGAGAACAAGCTATCCTCTTCAGTAAGAGCAACCCTGCTTCCTAGTTTATACATTAAATCTCCTCCAACTAATGGAGTGGGACAGATGGACTAGGAAAACACGAGTAACCAACTGATTTTTGTATGTACAGGACCATCTTTCCTCTTCTGTGCCAACAATTCTATGGTTAGAAAGACAAGTAGGGCCTGAGTGCTGAGGAAAAAGAGTAAGTGGCTCCTGTATCAATAGGGAAATTGATAAACTTACCTTACAGCATCCAGGGTAACCTGGGGCTCAGTCATCCTGATTTCAGAGGGAGCCGGAACACCCTCAGGGCCTGTCATGCCGGAGCCTCCGCTTCTTGCTCTCCAGTGGGGAAGTGCTTTCCTGTCTTCCTCTCTTTGGAGATGAGGACAAGTCTCTCTTCCAGTGTCCTCCTTTCTTATAAACAGGACATGACTCTGGTGGAGAGACTGTGTTTGGACATTCTTTGCTCCACTGTCTGTTTTGGCCACACCTGTAGCATGGGGTCTCACCTGCTCCTTTGTCTGACACTGGCTTTATTTTTGGCCCCTGGTTAGTCAGGTGTTATAGGGAATCTGCAATGGCCTCAGTCAATATTTTACCCTGCATTTTAGCTCTTCAGTCCTTTTCTTGCCTTAAGGCCATATTTCTATTATTAAAAACCCCAGTCGCTACCTCTGGTGGGTACTGGGTGGGGGTTTGAGGGCCAAAAAACCATTTTAGTCAATTTAAAATGGATGTCAGGTGCTGACTGACCTAAAAAAATGCATTTTTAGTACAGTTGTTCCTTCAGGGGAGGTTGGGTCCAGATTCGTATATTTAGGGATGGTGTCTATCAAAGAGCCCTGAAGTAGAGCTGGCTTTCATCAGCTCCTTGGGTAACTTCCTGAATTTTATCAGTCCTTTAGAGAATCCTTTTTTCATTTCTTCTATTAAACAAGTGATCATGTGGTTTTGTCTTTCCCTTCCATATCATCTTGGTAATTCTAGTAAGGTTCAGTATCGGGAACAGTGGTTCCCTCCACTGGTTAATGATGTCTATCTCTGACTGTTACTTCATCAGCAAATTCTTGAGCACCTGCCCAAAGATGGTTCTTTTCTTCAGGGGTGCAACAATATGATGTATATATCTTGGCAGGTCAAATTAAATGTAATAGGTTATTATTGAAATTCCTCAATAAATTGGGAACAGGGTTTTTGGAATATTGTCCTAATTATTTATCAGAGCCAGGTCTGCCATGGAGAATGGGACATGACTTTAACTGTGCCCGTTTCTCCAGTAGCAACCTCCCTAAGAGGATGCAATCCAGATTGAGGCGGAAGTCCTAGAAGATAGGGAGTCCCGCTCCTGGTGTGTCCATCTGGGCTGGGAGAAGAGGGGTCTTCAGGTTTACAAGGAGGAAAGATACTAACAGAGCCAGGGTCATCCTTGTTTGGATTAGTCAGTGATCCCTACAGTAGCTGAGGTTTATTAGGAGAAATGGGCCTATTTACACAATTGTCATCAAGTATGTCCAGAGGGGGTTTATTGGTGGTTAGACACATTTTTTAAGAGGCCCTGGGATCAGGATCCTGATTTAGGGCCATCAAGGCCTTGACACAGGGTACCTCAGTCCATTTGCCCTGTTTCCTGCAAAAGAGATTGGAGAGATCGTATTCAAGTTTAATGTCCATTAATGGGCCATTTTCCCTCAATCCCTGAGGAGTGCTGAGGCCATGCAATTTTACAGAAGATCATTTTTTTTCTTTCTTAGATCTTGCAATCTGAATTATTCCAGTGGGTTAAAAGGCATCCCAAGGAAGAATCCTTGGGAACTGAAGATATCCCATGCTCTTAGGAAAGTAGAGAATGTTTATTACCAAAAATCCGCTGTGCCTCCTAGGTGGCATCTATGCAGGGTATGTCAGAGGTTCCTAGTGTCAAAGTGACCAGAGGCAGCCTTCTAAGAAGGTGCAATGAACGCTGCCTTACCTTGGAGGGATGCTAATGTCCCTCAGCTTCCCCATTGCATTCTAGATGACTAATGGGAGCCAGTGAATGGACCAAAATGTCATGGAGAAGCTGTCATTCTTAAGCCATGGAAAATACCAGAAAAGTTTTACAAGGGGAAATTATATACTATTGTAACTTAAGTAGTCAGTAGGGGACATTGATGAAGAATAGTAAAGATAGAAATCCATCCTGGTCTAAGTGACATTCTAACACATGTAAGTCTTTTATAGCTTACTTCACTAGAAGTGGTCCCTGGTTGGGTTTTAATTCAGTTTGGTACTGGTTTTAGCCAGCTCCGAATGGAGGTCTCATGGTCAGAAGTGGCTAGGCCAGGGATTTGGAGGGGATTGCATTAGATGAATGAGGAAGAAACCTTACATGAGATTTTTAAGATCAGCAGCCATCCTAGTGACTTAGGTGGTGGTCCTGCACCCAAAAAAGACAACTGTGTATAAGAATAGGAATGATGAGAGGGCATTGAGTTTATGGGTCTTATAACCATAAGCTAGCCAACATAATAGCTTCCAGTCAAAAGGCAGGCTCTCTCATCCCCATAGAGTAGCCATGGGCTAGAGGACTGCAGCCTGAGCTGTTGACATGAAAGTATTCCAATAAGCCCATACTCTTTGAGTCTCTAAAATGAAAGTAAAAACAGAAGAAAGAGTAACTCACCAAGTTTGCTCTGGCATTCAAAGTCCAGATGAAGGAAGATGCAGAATTCCTGTATAGGCCACCAAAATATGATGCAGGATCATTGAGTCCAATGGTCAAGAAAGAGTTGTAGAATTCTTGAAATGTTTTGCAGTGCAAAAAGGTGTTTTTATTCTAGCACGGGGACAGAACCTGTGGGCAGAAAGAGCTACGTTGTGATTGTGAGGAGTGACTGATTATATAGGGTTTTCTAGCATATGGCAGTGAAGGGGATGTTAGGGTTCCAGGAAATGGTCTATAGGTTCCTGGAGGTCTATTATTAAGATCATGTTTTTCTTGTATATCATTAAGACAGTTACAAAGTCTAGTAGAAACTCCACTAGAGTTTCATGTCTTACATGACTGTGATCTTTATCAGTTGATCATTTGTTTTCCCCCTGCCTTTGTTCTTAGGCAGTTACTAGTGCCTGAGGAATGTTATATATATAACCCATCTTAAGGGGAGGGGGCCTTGGTGGGGTGTCAGCTCATGTTTTGTGCTCAGCTTGCCTTTTGTTCTCTCATCAACTTAGTGGAAGGGTTGAGGGAAAAGGAGGGATCTAGGGTCCTGCGAGGCTTCTGTCTTGACTGAGTAGATGGTAACTTGAATCAAGATAGATGATGCTAAAGACATTTACAGGCTTGGAGAAATCAGAGATGTCCTATAAATCACTGGATAAATGGGTCTGGAGTGCAGGAAAACAAACTAAATTGGAGATCTATATCTGGATATCATTAGCATTTTGGAAATTGCTGAAGTCTTGGTTGCGGATGAGCTCAAGTAGCCTGAGTGCCAGAGGAAGAAGAGAAGTGGTCCAAATTAGGAATCCTGGAAGTGCCAAGATTGGAGGGGCAGGAAAAGAACAGAGCTTGGGAGGGAAACTGGAAAGGCAACTGAAAAAGTGCATGCTTTATGAGGAATACAGTTTGGATTAGAAGAGAGAGAGTGGGCAATGATCAGTGGTGACCTTACGCTAAACACAAGGATGCAGAGGAATGGAGGACTGACTTCGTTCAGCCTTACCCACGGGAGAGGACTAGAAATCCTGTGAAGTGACTTCAGGTCACCATAAAGACTTCCTAGCACAACAAGCTAGATTAGAAGAGTTTCCCAAGGAGGTAGCAGGTCCCCATGCTAAATGCATTGAGCACTAGTTGATGACCACTTGGTAGGAATGTTGTAAAAGGATTCAAGCATCAGGGGACTAATTGTACCAGCTGGGTCTTTAAAGTCTTTGTACATCCTGAGACACTATGATGTTGTGTCTTGAAGGTGGGAGGTTGCCTTCTTCTCTCGCCATCTTCACAACAAAAGAGCTATTCCTGAATTTTCCTTTCCCTCGATCATCTGTAAGAGAGCTGTTTCTTACGGAATTAGCTACACTCCCTGGGACATATTTATACTCTCAACCTGGACATCTTTCCAGAAATTTTTAATCTGCTTTACTTTTAGGCAGAACTTCCTTTTCATAAGCCGTGTTCCAAACTAAGTTCTTTTGGATTTCCAAAAGGATCACTCATAGTTCTACCATTCTGGCAATACAACCCATATTAAATATAATTAATATCCTTCCCTGTATCATAAGTGGAGCTCACAAAATCTATCGGCCTTCATACTTCCAGACTAGGAATTCCGATCTTTCTGCCCTGATGTGAATACTTTTCCTACCTTCTATCTGAAAAATTTCCAGCCCTTTTTTGTGGTCCTTGAAGGTTGGCAACCAGTGTGTATATCATTCCAGGTGTGGATGCCTCACTGTTTCATATGTGATAGACACATTTTACTTTCCATATAATCAGCAGCACAAAAAACTATTTCTCAGGGAATGATTTATTGTAATTCTAAGTTCACTCTGAGTCATATAGACAACTGAGAAATATTATGTAATTGTACTTTGAACAAATATTCAGCCCTATAATACACTTACAGGAAAATCGTGAGTTTATCATTGATGGCTTTGTCTGACAGTAGCCCCAGGATTGTTCATCCTGTCAACTCTAAGATATGTAAAACCTTTGTAAAAACTTGGCTCCAGCAATGACTTTTTTCTTCACTTAAAAAAAGGTTAGGTTGGGGCGCCTGGGTGGCTCAGTGGGTTAAGCCTCTGCCTTCAGCTCAGGTCATGATCTCAGGGTCCTGGGATCGAGCCCCAAGTCAGGCTCTCTGCTCAGCAGGGTGCCTGCTCCCCTGCCCCTCTGCCTGCTTGTGATCTCTGTCTGTCAAATAAATAAACAAAAATCTTTAAAAAAAGCCAAAGGTAGTAGTAGAGTTGGTGTTTTTCATAGCTGGCCATCAGAATTGCCCAGGGGGAGGCAGTGGAGCTTAACAAAAGTATAGATTCCTGTGTTGATCCTCTCATCAGAATACCCAGAGGAAGACTAGGAATCTGTATTTTTCATAAGAGGACCAGTTATAATGCAACTAGCTTGCATTGAACCAGACAACCTCTAATTCCTTTTCAGCAGTAACATTCCTTGGTTCAAATATTAACTAGCTGATATGGAACTTTTTCTTTTTTTTGTACTAACCCCATTCTGTTTTCCCTTTTCGTCACCATTCAGGGTCTGCTAAGCCAGTCGGTGATTTCTTCAACAGAGAAGCTCCCCTCCAGAGGCTCTAAACATTTGAGGCTCACACCTGTTCCCTTAGTGGATGAGATGACCTCATCGGCTCTGGTCAATATTAATCCCTTTACGCCAGAATCCTATAGAAAACAATTCCTTCAATCCAATGGCAAGAGGAAGACCCGAGGAGATCTGTAAGTGTACTGTTGCATCTAACTTTTGAGAACTGATCTTAGTATGGTCAAGTAGAAGGGAGAGTGGAAAGTAAGATTAGGAAAAAGAACTCTATTTGAATGCAACTGATACCCTGTTCTCACATCGCTCCTCCCTACATGTTAATGTTGGTCTGTTTTGTCATGGAGATTCTAGCATGTCTCCATTCTGAAGTGTACTGTATGGTGTCTTCTCTCTCAAAGAATAGGGCAGAGTAAACAATAGACATCTGACTTCCATTAGCAAGTTGAATGAGCTATGGAATTGCATTCAAGTAGTCTCCCCTGGGTGACAGAAGGCTAGTCATTGGGGCAGGTGTAGCTCACACTTCAGGGAGTATACTGCTGTTTCCAGTATAACTGTGTGACTGAGAGCTATAACGCAAGTATTTGAGCCTCTCTGCAGGTGACAGGAGATTGGCTGAGGAGAAAAAGATAGTGTTGCTTTTGGAGGTACTAAGAATAGAAAGCCAAAGTGTAAAACTCCACAAGGTCTCAATGGTAGAAATTGTCCAAATGAGGACTGTACGTATTACTTAGGGACATTTCTTTACTATGTCTCTTCAATGCTTTTTTTTTTTTTTTTTTTTTTACACAAAGGAAAATCAATAGCAAAATAAATGCACAGCTAACAATCTGAGGTATGCAGAACATTTAATGTTTTAGTTTGAGTTGTTTCATTTGGAATCAATGACTCTGTATTAAGCAGCTTTGTGGCCAGAATAGGTTTTCTCAATACTATCTCCTGGATCTTAAGTTAACAGAACTTCAGTCCAAGTATACAGGTCCACTTTTTTTTTTTTTTTTAACCAAGAATTCTATTGGTTTTAGCTCTTCACGTATCTTTGAAAACCATCAGAATTAATTGATTCGCCTCTCATGGAAGCTAGCCAGAAGAGACCGTTAATTTGCATTTCCTGCAATGAAAGGGATGACACTTTAGTAACAGCTCTTGGTGCTTTTGAGTGGGCAATTTCCCCCCCTTACTTACTGTGCTGTTGTTTTTTTGTGGGGTTGTTATTTTATAAAGTATTGGAATGTCATATTAAACTTAAGTCACAAGTGTCCAGCATCAGTTTGTCTCCACGAGTGTAACATCTTCCTCTATTTGCACTTTCTATCCTGCAAAGAGGATTTTGTCGGAGCTTTTTGGAAAGTAGCTGAAAATATCTTAGGCAGTGTTAGAACGTATTCTGCTGGACTGATGGCCTTCCTCTGAACCTCGGGCAAAGCGGGGAGATGAGTTTTGAAGGGGAAGGTTGCGGTGGGACAGAAAGAGCCCTCAGTTTCCTGTGTCCCGTGTGATCTCCCCTCCGTGGTTCAGTGTTGCTCTGCTTGCCAAGAACCCCACTCCGGCCCCTGGGCTGATTCCTACTCATTCTGGAAACTTAACTTGCCTATCCTCTTTCCCGAAAGGCGTTTACTCTTGAAATCATGATTTGGGTGCTGCCTGTGGTGTCCCTTGATATCTTGTTCTTATTCTTGCTTCTTACATTGAAACTTTCTATTTATCCTCGTCCCCAAATACAGGCTGACGTGGGGAAGGAATTGTCTTATTTACTCTTACAACCTCAGAACCTAGTTGAGTATGAAGCTCAGTAATGTCAGTCATACATTGATATCACTTCTTTTTTTTTTTTTTTTTTCCCCTAAGTGAGGAAGCTGGTCCAGGGGAAGGCAATGTAGAACAAGGGCTACCTGCCAAGGTGAGCACAGTTCTTTGTTCCAGCTGCCATAACTTAGTCACCTCATCCTGTTGCCAAACTCTCTCTCTCCTCTTATCCTTCTCTCTCTCCTTACCACCCCCACCTCACTTTGTAGATTTGCAAGTGTGCTTTGCAGCTGAATTGATCTGGACTCTCGACAGAGTCTGTATTCTTAGCTAGTTATTACTTTACCCAACAGAGCCTGATCAATATATCACCGAATCATTACTTTGCAGTGTTTTTAAATTAATGGCTACTGCTTCTATCTTGGATTTAGGGGAAAATTCTCTATTCACGGGGTTAGAGAAGTGAAGGGAAAATTCAAGATATTTAAGGTCCAAAAATGGAAGAGCAGAAGAGAGAAAAATGGCATAAAGCCATAAGTTTAAATATAAAATGTTTGCTCTTAAATATATCAGTTATCTATTGATTTTTTTTATATAATGCTCACAGTCTTTGATGTAGCATCCCTCATTTGATAACCTAGCCTAAGAAAATAATGTTGTAAATATTATCACCAGAGATGTTTATTGCAGTCTTAGCTGTAATGGCCAAGAAGGGAAAAAAAAAAAAAAGGAATACTAAATGTCCAATAACAAAAGAATGGCCAAATAAATTGGAACTTAAAGTAGAATATTAAATTGCCATTAAGAAGCTTATAATACCATGAAAACATGTTTATGCTCAATATTCAGTTTACAAAAGTGGAGGGGAAGGGCTTAAGGTTGGGGAACAATGTAGATGGTAAACTGGCTTATTTGCTGTCTGAGATGAGGATGGGAAGGTAGTGGCTGAGCAATTGGTAAAAGACTTTTAGGTTTCCGAGCAGAAGTTTGGATTCCTTGGGGGAGACAAGTAGGTGTGTCTTATTCTATGGTAACATTTTGCAAAAATAATTTTCATTATTAGAAGAGATGGAGAGAGGGCTTATAGCTGGCAGCCCCAGACATGGGAGAAACAGAACTTGAGATTGGCTAAGGGCAAAGAAAATTCTAGATCTTGCTAATGAAGACTGGTTGGTATTAGTTGTTGAAATGAGGAGCTAGTAAGAGTCAGGATTCTTTAAAATCCAGTTAGATGAAAACATTCTTGCTAACAGGGACATTGGGAAAGAATGACTTCATGGAGATAAAGTGGTTTGGATTGAGATTCATATAAATTCATGGAGATTTTTATCATCTTAGCTACGATTTTTCTGAGAATTTACTGTGTGCTTGGCATTGAGCTAAGTTATACACACACAAACACACACAAACACCTTTTCTCATATAATATTTAAAAGAACCCCAAGGAGTAGTTGCTAGGATGCTCACTTTACTTTAGAAGAGAAAACTGATAAAGGAGTTCAGTGATTTATTTTATTTCTTAAATTTTTTTGCCTAGGGCTACCTACTAGCTGGAAAAAGAGAGAGATTGCCAGTTAGCCAGTAGGTGGAAGGATTGCTGTACCTGAACACATAAGCTGAAATAATCAATTTGACAATTTTGTTCTCTGTACTAAGATTTTTGAGGAAGCAAATTGAACAATAAGTTCATTCAATTTGAGATGGAAACACTAGCAGCCAGAGTGTGAGGTAGGTAGACAAGAGTCAAAGGGAGGTGTCTTTTTTTTTTCTCCTTAACAAGTTCTACTTGGATCCCAGCCATTCCTTCAGCTGAGGACAGTAACTGTTGCTGTGAGCAGGTGTTTTCTCCCTAAAAACATATTGAGAATAAGAATATCCCATTAAGAAGAAATAACCTAGAAAAAGACTTCATATATGAAAAAATGCCAGTACAGAGTTGTATAGATGGTTATGAAGAGTACAAAAGGTAGTCAGGAACGGGGGAGCTTCTTGCTACCATGAATTACTGACACAGAATCCAACAGATTTGCCTCAAAAGTCTTTTTGAAAACTTTGAGAAATTTTGGAATATGCCTTAGATTTATTGCTCACAATATGTGAGAATTATTTTAACATTTTAATAAAATATTTCAGAGGTGTGTGCTACGAGAAACCAACATGGCTTCCCGCTATGAAAAAGAATTCTTGGAGGTAGAAAAAATTGGAGTTGGGGAATTTGGTACAGTCTACAAGTGTATTAAGAGGCTGGATGGATGTGTTTATGCAATAAAACGTTCCACAAAACCTTTTGCAGGATTATCAAATGAGTAAGTGCCTTTGAAATGTACTAGAAGTACAAACTTGAATTTGGAAAGTTGTTTCTCGTCAAAACATTTTAAATAATAGTACTGATGTCATTAAAAACATACCCATTGCTATCCCTTCCATTGTATGTAGTCTTACATTCATAATCTTTCTGAGTTTTCCAAACCAAAGATAAGTTATTTCCTTAAACTAAACCATAATTATTTGGATACAATTCTGTTACAGTGTTTTTGTTTGTTTTCTTGCATAGTTCTTGAGGCTATTTTTACTGGTGTTCCTGCTTTTGCTTTAATGAATAGATATATGGAATGATCTGCCTGTTAGTTCATTAAAAATATTGCCAAGCAGGAAGTTACTGTTAACTCACTGGTTATCTTCACTTTGTATTAATAATGAATTCAATAATGAGTTCAATGTTTCAAAGACTACAAGTGAGGAAAAGGCAACAAAATTTAACTTTCATTCCCAGAGCTAATTGTTCAGAAGTCTTCCTTTTACAAAGAAAACAATTATTTTTAGATTCAACCAATGCTTTTTGTTAACTGTAGGAATGTAATAGTTTGCTGAATCTGAAGTTATGGACCTCAGAATTCTTCATTTTTATACCAAAATTCACTGAGTATTATATTTCACTTTTTTGTGTTTTTTTTTTTTTTGTGTTGAATTTTTTGTGTTGGATTTCCTGTTCCATAATGAATATGTCTCCCCAGGACAGCCCCTATGACCATGTCATATTGGCTAAGTGTAATATTGACTCTAATGACAGTCCAGTCTTCATAGAGAAGACAGAGGATCCATTACAATATCCAACTATCAAGTCCACAGTGGCCTTATTAAGCCCATCAAAGCTTTTTTTAAAATTGTGATACAGTGAAATTAAGACTCAAAGCATGTCTGCCACTGAGACAGTAACAACCTAATACTCCTCTTTACATATGCCACATTCAATAAAAAATAACATGGATTTTGGTACCAGGATGATCAGTGTTCTTGTCTTAGGTCTGCTATCACTGACTTGACATTGGGCCAGTCACAGCTTTTCTAAAGCCTTCATCCTTGCCACTATATCTTACTGAGTAGTTATGAAAATTAAATGAACTAAAATACTAAGTAAGCAGTGAGTACTCGGTAAATGTTCTGCCACTGTTAATTATGCCTCATATATTGTCTTTTATTTTTATCAGTATTTTTATTATGTTCAATTAGCCAACATATAGTACATCATTAGTTTTTGATGAGTGTTCAACAATTCATTAGTTGCTTATAATACCCAGTGCTCATCACAACATATGTCCTCCTTAATACCCATCACCTGGTTACCCCATCCCCTCCCCCAAGCTTCTGTAACTCTCAGTTTGTTCCCCAGAGTCCAGAATCTTGTCTTAAAAAAAAACAAAAAAACAAAAAAACATTTGCATGTATATTATCTTGACTCATTTTTCTTGATGCTTGTCTGTCTTCTAGGAATTTGGCTTTGCACGAAGTTTATGCTCATGCAGTCCTTGGGCATCACCCCCATGTGGTACGTTACTACTCTGCATGGGCAGAAGATGACCACATGATCATTCAGAATGAATACTGCAATGGTAAGTATGCAGACTAGAATCTATGGAGAAGGGGATGAACATCTGTATCCAGGAAAAAAATCTTTGCCTCCCCCTTGTAGTTTATGCTAGGCATAGCTGAGTCATACCTAAAAAGTCTGTACTATAGTTTTGCTTGGAAGCAGAGCACTGGGGACACAAGTTGTGTTGAAAAGGAATTTCCATTTTATGCTATGTCGTATATCTTTCAGAGCTGATATGTGGCTGACACATAGAAGCTATCAACCCCTTCACACTTTACTCAATATTTAGAAAAATTTTGCCCTAGTGGTTTGAATGGTAAATCCTCTTCTTATATTTGCTAGGTATTCTAAAAGATGCAAACCATAGTCCCTATCATTTTCAAGGAGGGAGTGGTAAACTCACACAGCCAACTTTTGATTAATTTGCAAGTGGATTCCTGAATTGGGGCATAGTTCATGTATCTTGATGCTTCATACCTTTGAGCTTTATTTAGTTTTTTTTTTTTTTTAAGATTTTATTTATTTATCTGAGAGACCGTGAGAAAGGGAACACAAACACAGGAAGTGTGAGAGGGAGAAGCAGGCTATCTGCTGAGCAGGGAGCCTGATGTGGGGCTCCATCCCGGGACCCTGGGAACCTGACCTGAGCCAAAGGCAGACGCTTAATGACTGAGTCACCCAGGCACCCCAAGCTTCAGTGTTCTCACCAGAGAATGAGCGTGGGGTGGGTGCTGGGAATGAAACTCAATGACTTCAGGGATATTCCTTCAGGACTATACATACACAAACGGGCAGAACTTTTTCTGGGCTAATTAAATTTAAAAAAATAGTCTTTTGGTTTAACCTATTTTAATTTGTGATTAAGGGGTTGACATAACAGTACAGTTACACATGATTATTCACAGAGATATTTCTCATCAAAATGTTCCCTGATAAAATAGGAAAGTGCTACCAAATTAAATAGAAGCTTGCTGGCATTTTAGGAGTAACTATCCATATTCTGGTCATGATTAAGATCAGATAATAGCATCCCTCCCAAACTTCCTCCCCCTAAAAAACAACATGCACACCCACCCTCAGGTTTCTCTCATAGTACAGTTTTGGAGTAATTTCAGTTACCATCCGGTAGCGCTGAGCATGTATGTATAATTTGACTTTTGAGGAGAGCGGTCAGTGATAAAGCTTCATCATTATATATACAAGTAAGTTAAGTAGATAATATTATGAAATGCTAGAAACATAGAAAATATCACACATATACTGCAAAATAATGATGGGGTTTTGTTAGGGTCTGATTTCCTTGCAGTATTAACTGTGAACTTTGTTGGATTTTTTTCCTCTAGCAAGTTCACCTAAATCCCTTTTTCTAATAGTCTCTTTAGGATAAAAAATGGACCCTTTCCTTGTGATAGAGAAGTTGATACTTTTCTTAATCTTCTCTTCCTAATTCCACCTTATCATAACCTGAGATTCCCTATTCTTCTCCCTCCCCACCCCAAAATTGGCTTTTTTATTAAAAAAATTATTTATTTGACAGACAGAGATCACAAGTAGGCAGAGAGAGAGGGGGAAGCAGGCTCCCCACTGAGCAGAGAGCCCGATGCGGGACTTGATCCCAGGACCCTGGGATCATGACCTGAGCTGAAGGCAGAGGCTTTAACCCACTGAGCCACCCAGGTGCCCCCCAAAATTGGTTTTATTTTCATGATTTTTACTACTAACAAAGATAGTATCAGAGAACAAACTTAGCCAGGAAAGTCAAACAAAACAGAATTAATTTAATCAGATTTGGGGCATTGTAAAGATTTCAAATTTTAAAAAGAATAAGAAGGAGTGATTTTTCCTATTACAAATCCTCTTCTAGTTCTTTTCAACAGCTGAATCCCTTCTATAGGAGTGACACTGTATTAAGTTCCAGGGTGAGATACACCATAGATTGAGCCAAGAAGTCCTTCCAGGAACTTCACTCCACTTGCTGTGTTACAATGAATACACAAGAGACAATTAGCTTCAAAGCCAGGTAGTACAACTGGATAAAAAGCATTCAGAGAAGATGCATATGAGCAAGGGGCAGCACAGTGTGGCAGAATGGGCCTGGGCTTAGGCACACCTAGGCAGACCTGGGTGTGGCACAATAGTTGTATGATATCTGGGATGTCAGTCCCACTGAGTAAAGAGATCCTAATATTTACTTGAGGAAGTAGTTTGAGAAATAGCAGCAATGTATGTCAAAGGCCTGCACAGTGCCAGTACCTGATACATCATAGGAACTCAATACTTGTTATTAGAGCAGCCCAAGAAAATCTCATAAAGGAGGTAAGACTTCAAAGAGGGTTTGCCAAAAGATTACCAGAGTTTAAGGAAGTAGAGGGAAGACTTCATTAGAGGAACAGCATGCAGACAAAGGGCATGGTTTTGGGAATGGGTCTGACTCCACAAATAGGAGACTGACAGGACCGAGGTGATCCCTATAATAGGAAAAAGATCAGCAAGGTAAGGTGTGGGAAGACTACAGAGGGCTTTTGGATGTTTCTGGGCAGTTGATTTTGGAGTAGATTTATGAGGAATCATTGTGTGTTTACCATGGTGGTCTGCTAACCTCACCGCATACTTGCCCATTAAAATGTAACTCTGATTTATCAAAATGTAATTCACATACATTGCTTTCAAATGTGAACTGATCATTGAAAATAAAGCATGCCCTTATACTTGTCTTATTTGTAGTTATGGATAATCTATAACTTTGAGACTTTGCCTGTGGCTCTAAATCAAGGAGAGTTAAGTCCAAGTATTTGTAAGGTGGCAGAGTAGCCAGTGCCCGATTCCTCCTAATGCTTCTCACCTCCATCCTCTCCCTCTCCCTCTTTCTCCTCTCTTCCTCCTCCTGCTTGTCACCTTTACCCTTGTACCCCCAGCCTGTTCTAGCAGTCAGGCTAGAACATTTATAGTTATGGTTCTATTCAGATTATAAATGACATGACTTAGATAATGTACATCATAATTAATAGAGACCGGCAGTTACCTGATTTTCCCAACTGTGACTCGTGAGCCCTGAACCGATCAAATGTTCCTTCTTCCACTGTCAACTTTGCCAAGATCTCCTGCGTATCACCTTGGGGTCAGCCTCTGAAACCTGAATGTCTTCCAGCAAGCAGATCAATTATGCAGCCGCCAGGATTCCGAACGACTCAGGATGGGATGGTTAACCTCTCCCTAACAGTGGTATTTTTTTGTGATGACTTCTGTCACTGACATTTTATAGAGCCTGTTCCCCTAGGATGGTGGTTCTTGGATTTGTTCTAGTGATGTGACATCCAGAAGCCTGCATTCTCTGTGGAACACCATGAATACTGGTTATGTTTTTTTTTTTTCCTACCAAACAAGGAATAACTTTACTTGCAGAAAAATATGCTTGTGTTGTAGATAGCAACATAAAATCAAGATTTTGAGAATACACGTGTATGAACAAAATATCCTGTTGAATTATTGTTCTGCTGTTTACATTTCATTGTTGGAAGGCATTTGCTATTTATTTTAGTATCTCTCAGTCCTCATAAACAGATAGAAAAACATAGATTTGTCTTTCTTAAGTTTCTTTTTTTTCCCCTTCCCTGCCAAGTAGGGAAAGCACTTTTATTTTATCTAAAGGAAAGAATTCAGCCAGCCATCTCAAAGATGGTTTGAGAAGAGCTATCTAGGAGCTGATTGTTTCCTCCTAGGGCATAATGATGGCAATCATGGTACCACCTCCAGATGGTACGTTGGGGTATGGAGTTAAGGCTCCAGTGTAGCTGAGATTAGTAGGGATGAAGCTTATAGTTCATTCAGCATTGCTCTATGAACACCTACTTCCTTAATACTATTTAGCAAAGAACAGTTAATAATGTTCTCCAATAAGAGGAAGACAATCAGCTTTAGCTGTGGCAAAATAAAGACCTTCTAACACTTCTGCATAAATGCTTTTCAGTAACTTTTACTGTTGTTAATTATTATTTGGCTACCTTTAATATTACCTACAGAGCTTCTAAGTAATTAAAAGTGCTGCTAGCACTGGTCTAGTTACCTTAATACCTGTAGCTCTTCAGGGAATTGGCAATATATCTTTGCTTATTACCTTAAAGACCATCTTAAAGGGTTCCTACATACCCCCAGGATGTTTCTCTCTTTTCATACCTTTTATGGGGTCCCTGTCCCAGTCTTTCCTTTCCCTCTGTTGTGAGAATAGATATTCAGTTCAGAATACATATTATGTGCAAGACCTTGAGAAAGTGAAATGGAATAAGACAGGGCCCTGTCTTGAAGGAGCACTTAGCCTAGTAGGGAGAGGAGTTCCCAGGGACATGGGGGCCTTAGATGCAGGCTTCCTTCTCCTCGCCACACCTCACAGCTTCATCTGCAAACTTAGATTCAAGGTGACTTTGTTTCAATTCACTCTTCTTTCTATCTAATGTCCTCTTCCACACATACCTTGTAAGAAGATTCCCAGAAAAAAAAGCACATCCTTCACTTTAGGCCTCTTTGTGTTTCTGAAAAGGGCTAAATCTCTTCTCCTTCCTGAATTTAATTATTTTAACATGACCGGTCGATCTTTATATTGCATTTTACAGAGGATACTTGAAAGAATCATTTCCTAAAAAATACCATTACCATCTCAGATCCTATTGTGCTGGACACATACTTGAAGGCTGGAGCCCTAACTGCCAGGGAGACCCAAGACTCTTTGATTTGACTGAAGAGGCTGCCAATGAATGCAAATTAATGAAATAAAGGGTTCAGAAGCATCCTAATACCTTAGGACAGGGGCAGCCAAGATCAGGTGGTCACATGAATCCAGGCCTTGATAATGATAAACCAAGAGTCTATCCATAGCTGATGTGCAAATACTGTGGCTCAAATAGGACTTAGATGTATATTGAAGGTTTATATTTTCCTTGGGTTAGCAGTCATTAAATATTCTTACTTTGTGATATATTTTAATGGAATTAAGTTTAGAATCAATTACATTAAAGTTACTAGTAGCCTGTAATAACCAGCTTGACACTGAATTAATCATCAATGTCAATAGTAGCTATTTGTCTAGGCCTGATTTGGCTTCTGGTAAATGATTAGATAACATTTTTTAAATGTTAGCTGGGGCATATTCAAGGCAATAGAACCACATATTGGATACCTGAGGTATGACATTTTATTTTCTTCTTTAAAAGTCCTGTAACTCTTCTCCAATGTGTCTGTGGTTTAGACAGTGGCAGATATTCTGTTTTACACTGAAACTGAATAATCTAGACTTGTTGGACTGAATTCATTTACAAGAAATTTCTTGACTGTTTACTACACTTTTACCTATTGAGATTCATAGTTTTTCTCTATTCTGTGGGGCTGCTGTCTGTTTTTCCTTCCTAGGTGGGAGCTTGCAGACTGCTATAGCTGAAAATGCAAAGTCTGGCAATCATTTCCAGGAGCCGAAACTCAAGGACATCCTTCTGCAGATTTCCCTTGGGCTTAAGTACATCCACAACTCTGGCGTGGTGCACCTGGACATCAAACCCAGTCAGTATGGCTCTGCTCTGCTCCTCTGGCCAGACTCCCCCGTGTCAGAATTGGTGCCTGTGTGTCTACCAAGTGTTGAAGATGCTGTTTGCTGGCAAAATCTTTCATTTGTTTCCCTAAAAAATTTAAACAGCTTTGTTCATTTTCCCCCTGGGACTAGGGAACAGAGAGAAAAGACTTTCCCGGATAATGAAGCCAAAGTATGAAAATAGGTCTCTAACCTCCTGCATGGTTAAGTGATCATGTTTTGGCTACCTCCCGAAATGTACTGACAACTAGTGCTGTATACACTCTTTCTAATTCAGCACTGACTAAAGTGAACAGAAATGGTTCTGAAACTCAATAACGTGAAACTCAAGGAAACATCGTTACCATTTTTTTTCGGGCTTATTTCTTTGTTTTGAGGCTACTAGCCTCTTCAGAGGATGAGGGGTGTCTGAGATCAGTTTCCCTTAAAATAGGTATTTTCAATCACTGAGCTGTTCAGAAGTAGTGTGAGAGATTCCACGGAAGAAAAGAAACACTGATAGTGTTATATGTACACAGAAGAGGAGGAAAGGAGCGTGGCTGAAATGACAGACACAGGAAAGAATCTTGGTGTGAAAAAGCTAAGGAATCATGACTTTGTCAATTCAGTATTTTTTGATTGTTAGTTTATTTTGTTTTAGGTAACATCTTCATTTGTCATAAGATGCAAAATGACTCTCCTGTAGTCCCAGAAGAGATTGAAAATGAAGCTGATTGGTTTCTCTCTGCCAATGTGATGTATAAAATTGGTGAGTTTGGGGTGCCTGGGTGGCTCAGTTGGTTGAATGACAGCCTTCAACTCAGGTCATGATCCTGGAATCTCGGGATGGTGTCCCGAATCGGGCTCCCTGCTCAGCAGCGGGTCTGCTTCTCCCTCTGACCTTCCCCCTTATGCTCGCTCTCTCATTCTCATTTATTTTAAAAAAATAAAATAAAATTGGTGAGTGTGCCTTAAGCTCTGACCTGTATATTATCTTATAAAATTTATAGTGATGACCCCATTTATTCTAGTTTTAAAGACGTGCTTTTAAAGGGCTCTACTTTTTTTTCTTTCTTTTTTCTTTTCTTTTTTCAGGTGACTTGGGTCATGTGACATCGATAAGCAACCCAAAAGTGGAGGAGGGAGATAGTCGCTTCCTGGCTAATGAGATTTTACAAGAGGTAAAAATTAGGGAAACAGAGGGTATTTTATAACCCATTGAACTTTTTGACTTTCAAATGAAGGTTCACAGTGCAAGAGATGTTCATAATTTTTTAAAAAGACTGTATTTATTTTATTTTATTTATTATTTTTTTTTTAGCACTCTACCACTTCTTTTTTTTTTTTTTTTTCCATATGGTATTTATTTTAGAGAGAGAGCCCTAGTGCATGAGTAGGGGTAAGGACAGAGGGTGGGGAGAGAGAATCTCAAGCAGACACTGTGCTGTGTGCAGAGCCCAGTGCAGGGCTTGATCTCATGACCCTGAGATCATGACCTGAGCTGAAATCAAGAGTCAGATGGTTAACTAGCCACCCATGTGCCCCAAAAGTTCATATTTATAATTTAAATTGATATTATCCACTTTCCTATTCAGAATTGAGACCAAAGATAAGAAACTTAAAAAAAAAAAAACCAACAAAAAACAGCATGAGGAAAGCTGGCTTGGTCATGGATTAATCAGTATTTTTGCTGTTTTTTTTTTTATAAAGGTCCTTTACTATTTCTCGTATTTCTCAGAATTCTTAAACTCATGGATTCCCTAGCAGAAAGGAATCCTTTATTGGTTCAGCCCATCTTTATCATGCTATCATCCTTCTGGTAGTACCATCAGCTCTGATGAAATGACCTTCATTTATTACCTTTTAGGATGTCTGTGGAGTCAGGGTAGGAAGGATTTAACTCCCTCTAGGATGATGATATCTGTGCCCAGCCAGTCTGTGCTTGAAGCCTCTTTGAGCCTGACAGAATAAAACAGTACCAAGAGTCTGCCTTAAAAGCTTCAGGGCACAGCAATGTGAATCGGGTGGATTGTGCTGTATCCTCCATCTTTTCTAGAAGTAAACTACCAGCCATGGCAGATGTGACCTTGCCCACTGTCCAAGCTCATATGTACTCAAAACAACCTCTTACCAGTTGTCTTTACTGTCATCTCACTAGGCAAACTAACCGGCCTTCCTATCTTCTGTTTTGAAGGATTATCAGCACCTTCCCAAAGCAGACATATTTGCCTTGGGATTAACAATCGCAGTGGCTGCGGGAGCGGAGTCCTTACCCACCAATGGCGCCGCATGGCATCATATTCGTGAGGGGAACCTTCCCAACGTTCCTCAGAAGCTCTCAGAAGAATTTTACAATCTACTCAAGGTGGTATCTCTTATGAGATGAAGAGAAGATAGAAATTTTTTTTTTTAAAGAAATACAATGGCAAGGAGGTGGGGAAGGGGAAAAGGAGGCGCTGGTGGTGCCAATGACAGAAGAAAAAGGAATCATGACCCTGAAGCCCAGAAAAGCCATAGGACAGAGTGAAAGCTTCTCAAGGAAACTTAGAGGATATTATAGAACCTTTTATGTTCCAATTTAAAATCCTGTTACATTTTTTCCTTTTCCCTTCCCAACAGGTGGGCAGTCCCAAGGCTCAGAGCAGTTCTCTGAGCCTCTGTATTCTCTGTATTCTCACCTTTGACAACTGATTAACTCTAAAATCAAACCTGGTCTTTTGCTCTTGTTTCAGGGTTTTAACTATTGTCATTGGTAACAGTGATATTATGAAAGAAATCTGAATTCTGAGTGTATAGAAGAAAGTATAAGCTATTTTACAGATGGGTAACTGGCAATACCACCAATCATCTGCACTATTGGAAAAAGGCATAATGTTAGTTCAGGAATCTATGTGTTACTTGTATTCTGTGATATCTGAGTATGTGTAGGGACAAGGAAAGAAGGTGCTTCTGTTGAAACAGAGGTACAAGAAAATGACACTCTTGAGAAGCTTAGAATTATACTAAGAATTCAAAATATCTACTTAAGACTTCATAGTTTGAGGAACAGGACTGGTTAGGACGCCTACAATAGCCTTAGAAACATCTACTCTTAGGGATTAAATTTGGGTTTCATAGTTCACCTGAAAACTTCAAATTTAGTTGCAAACTTGTCCTTCTGTGCTTCTGCTTTCCTGAAAGAATAAAGTAAACCCTTGCTCCCAGCGGACTTTCGTGCATGGCCTAATCCCTTATTTCTATGTGTAAATTACTCTTACATTTAGTTAATACATACCGAGTACTTCAGTGCTGGTCCAGTGCACTAGTTACACATGTATGTTAGTTCATTTAAATCTTGCGATGCTCCAGAAGATGAATATTGTTATCCCAAGTATCAGGAAAGGGAAAGTGAGTTTCAGCATAGTTAAGTCACTTCCTCAAGCTACTTAGTGAATGGTGGAGCCAGTTCTGAACATTGGTCTTCAAATGGAAGGTCCCGTGTTTTCTCCATTTTATGACATGGCTAATTGCTGTAAATAACTAGCATTTATTTTCTACTGTATTTAAATTGTTTTAGATTAAGGTGCTTTCTACCTGAAGATGAGTGTTGTAGGAATGCTGTCATGGTGGGGTATCCTTAGTTTTAAGTGGAAAGGAGCATGCTGGAGTAGAAAGCAAATGGAACTAGGAGTTGGTTGACTTGGGTTTTAGTTTTGGTCCTGTCAATAAGATGGGCAAGTCAATTTTTATTTTAGGACCTCAGTTTCTCCCCATTTAAAATTAAGGCATTAGATTAGTTAATCACACAACTAGCTCTAAAATATGATAATGACAAGTCAAAGCTATGGATGACAGATTCCACTGTATAGGGATGATGCTCCCATCCCTGGTGGAGCCAAGTTTTTATTTATTTCTTCCCCTGCAAAGTTAAAAGCAGAGTTTGACAAAACTCACCAGCAGTAGCTGGGTTGGAGTTGGCTTGGGTGGCGAGATTTTCCTAGCGGTGAAGTTTCTGTATCTTTTGTTTTGGTCGAACATCAACAGAGCATGATCCACCCTCACCCAAGGGAGAGACCTTCTGCAGCAGCTCTGGCCAGAAGTCGAGTTCTCCGGCCCTCCCTTGGGAAAGCAGAAGAGCTCCAGCAGCAGCTTAACTTGGAAAAGTTCAAGACAGCCACACTGGAAAGGTAGTTTTTTTTTGTTTTTGTTTTTTGCTTTTTTTTTTTTTTTAAGCCCTAGGCCCAATGTGGGGTTTGAACTCACAACCCCAAGATCAAGTCATTTATTTAACACATCCCCCTACCCACCTCCCTTCTGGTAATCCATCAGGTTGTTCTTTATAGTTAAGAGTCTGTTTCTTGATTTGTCTTCTTATCTTTCCCCGTTGCTTTTTTTGTTTCTTAAATTCCATGTATGAGTGAAATCACATGGTATTTGTCTTTCTCTGACTCTCTAGTTTCATTGATATCCTTGCAAATGGCAAGATTTCTTTCTTTCTTATGGTCAAATAATAGTCCATTAAGTATATATACCACATCTTTATTTATTTATTTTTATTTTTGTTTTATTTTTTAAAAGATTTTATTTACTTATTTGACACAGAGATCACAAGTAGGCAGAGAAGCAGGCAGAGAGAGAGGGGGAAGCAGGCTCCCTGCTGAGCAGAAAGCCTGATGTGGGGCTCAATCCCGGGACCCTGAGATCATGACCTGAGCCAAAGGCAAAGGCTTAACCCACTGAGCCACCCAGGTGCCCCTAAATTAACATACAATGTATTATTTGTTTCAGGGGTACAGGACTATGATTCATCAGTCTTACACAGTTCACAGTACTCACCATAGCACATAGCCTCTTCAGTGTCCATCACCCAGCCATCCCATCCCTCCCACCTCCATCCCCTCCAGCAACCTCAGTTTGTTTCCTGAGATTTAGAGTCTCCTATGGTTTGTCTCCCTCTCTGGTTTAGTCTTGTTTCATTTTCCTTCCCTTCCCCTATGATTCTGTCTTGTTTCTCTAATTCTTCATATCCAAGAGATCATATGATAATTGTCTTTTTCTGATTGACTTATTTCGCTTAGCATGATATCCTCTAGTTCCAACCATGTTGTTGCAAATACCAAGAGTTTTTCTTGATGGCTGCACAATATTCCATTGTGTGTGTGTGTATGTGTGTGTGTGTGTGTGTGTGTGTGTATGTATCACATTTTCTTTATCCATTCATCTGTTGATGGACATCTAGGCTCTTTCCATAGTTTGGCTATTGTGGACATTGCTGCTATAAACATTGGGGTGCATGTGCCCCTTCAGATCACTTCATTTGTATCTTTAGTATACCACATCATCTTTACCTATTTACGTATTGATGAACACTTGGGCTGCTTCCATAATTTAGTCATTGCAGATAATGCTGCTATAAACATTGGGGTGCATGTATCCCTTTCAATTAGTGTTCTTGTATTCTTCGGGTAAATACCCAATTGCTGGATTATAAGGTAGTTCTCTCTCTAACTTTTTGAGGAACCTCTACAACTGTTTCCCACAGTGGCTGTACTAATTTGCATTCCCACCAAAAGTGCAAGAAGGTTCCTTTTTCTCCTCATCCTCTTCAACACTCGTTGTGCCTTGTGTTGTTGATTTCCCATTCTGTCAGGTGTGAGGTGATGTCTCATTGTAGTTTTCATTTCCCTGATAAGTGATGATGACCAAGTTTTCATGCGTCTAATTGCCATCTGGATGTCGTCTTTGGAGAAATGTTTGTACATGTCTTCTGAATTTTTAATTGAACTATTTTTGGGGGGTTGTGTTGTATTAGTTCTTCGTATATTTTGGAAACTAGCCTTTTATATGATATTTGTCTAATATCTTCTCCATCCCATAGGTTGCCTTTCAGTTTCATTGATGATTTCCTTTGCTGTGCAGAGGCTTTTCATCTTGATGAAGTCCCAAAAGTTCATTTTGCTTTTGTTTCTCTTGGCCCAGGAAACATATTTAGTAAGAAGTTGCTATGGCCAATGTTGAAGAAGTTACTATCTGTGTTCTCTTCTAGGATTTTTATGGTTTCAGGTCTTGAATTTAGGTCTTTAATCCATTTTGAGTTTATTTTTGTGTATGGTGTAAGAAAGTGGTCCAGTTTCATTCTTTTGCAGGTAGCTATCCACTTTTCCCTGAACCATCTGTTGAAGAGACTGTCTTTTCCCCCATTGGCTATTTTTTCCAGCTTTGTTGAAGAATAATGTACTGTATAATTGTGGGTTTATTTCTGGATTTTCCATTCTGTTCCACTGATCTCTGTGTCTATTTTTGTGTCAGTACCATACCGTTTTAATTACTACAACTTTGTAGTATAACTTGAAGTCTGGAATTGTGATGCCTCCAGCTTTTCTTTTCTTTTTCAAGATTGCTGTGGCTATTCAGGCTCTTTTGTGGTTCCTTACAAATCTTAGGATTCTTTGTTCTAGTTCTGTGAAAAATGCTGTTGGTATTTTGACAGGGATTGCATTAAATGTAGATTTCTTTGGGTAGTACAGACACTTTAACAATATTTGTTCTTCCAGTCCATGAGTGTGGAATGTCTTTCCATTTCTTTGTAATGTCTTCAATTTCTTTCATCAGTGTTTTACAGTTTTCAGAGTACAGGTCTTTCACCTCTTTGGTTAGGTTTATTCCCAAGTATCTTATAGTTTTTGGTGTAATTGTAAATGGGATCAATTTCTTGATTTCTCTTTTTGCTGCTTCATTATTGGTATATAGAAATGAAACAGATTTCTTCAGATTGATTTCGTCTCCTGCAACTTTACTGAATTCATTGATCAGTTTTAACAGTTTTTTGTGGAGTGTTTAGGGTTTTTTATGTACGGTATCATGTCATCTGCAAATAGTGAAAGTTTGACTTCTTCCTTACTGATTTGGACTCCTTTTATTTCTTTTTTGTTGTCTGCTTGCTGTGGGCTAGGACTTCCACTACTATGTTAAGTAAAAGTGGTGAGAGTGGACATCCTTCTTTTGTTCCTGATCTTAGGGGAAAAGCTCTATTTTCCCCCATTATAGATGATGTTAGCTGTGGGTTTTCATAGATGGCCTTTATTATGTGGAGGTATGTTTCCTCTAAACTTACTTTGTTGAGTGTTTTTTTTTTTTTAAATCATGAACAGATAATGTACTTTGTCAAAAGATTTTTCCACATCTATTGAAATGATTATATGGTTTTTACCCTTTCTCTTATTGATGTGGTATATAACATTGGTTTACGAACACTGGACCACCCTTGCAACCCAGGAATAAATCCCACTTGTGGGAATGATTGTGGTGAATGATTTTTAAATGTATTGTTGAATTCAGTTTGCTAGCATTGAGAATTTCTGCATCTATGTTCATCTGAGGTATTGGCCTGTAGTCCTTTTTTAGTGATATCTTTATCAGGTTTTTATTTTTAAAAATTTTAAACATCACTTATGCCTCAATCAGTAGGATTTAGGAAACCTAATCTGCCGTGTGTTATGGCATGTATATGCCAGCCATTTTTTAAAGAAAATCATGGAGTTAATTTTCTACTCTGTATATAGCTCAGGCTTATTTCTATAAATGCTGAAATAAAAAGAAAATTCTATGTTAGTTTAGATCAAAAATATCATCTTTAATTTAGGATCAAGTAATATGTTTCTTCCCCTTTAATTGCCAGGGAACTGAGAGAAGCTCAGCAGGCCTGGTCTTCCCAGGAAGAGCATGGTGATGTTGGGGTCTCTGGGACCCCCACAGGATCAAGAAGCACCAAACGCCTGGTGGGAGGAAAAAGTGCAAAATCTTCATGCTTCAGCTGGGGGAAGTCTTCCCCATAAGAACTCAGTTCACACCAACCCCCCTTTTGTCTTATAGCTTCCAGAAAGAGATATTGACTGTGTCAGCCTTCCTCTTGTTGAGGGGAAGATTAAGCAACTGGAATGCCGAAAGAATTCAAAAACCACTCCTAATTTAGCATTGACAACCAAGATAGTCAAGCTATTAAGGCCTCCTATTTAGCAACGGTCCCAGGTACAATCACCGGCAGCCATTTCTCTTCTCTTGTTATATTCTTAAGGCTACCTATCAACAGTTTGTTTACTTCTCACACTCACTGATGTACAATGGGAAAGCAGGTATCTCTGAGCTCAAACAAGAGAAAGCAGCAGCCCTAGGCATAGCCTATGGACTACGAGGCTGCTGTAGCTGATTGCCTACCAAGGAACAGGGACTCTCCCTGCACATAGAAAGGAATATAATTTTGTTTTGAGTTGAGGTAACTGTGCATGTAATTCAATAATGTTTCTCAGGGTGAATGATGGTATTCCTAAAAGAATTCTCATTCACTCTGAGCAAGTGGTTTTCCTCCTGTATTCTTTAAGTGAAGACAATCCCTTTATCAGATATTATATTTATTAAATGAGTTCACCATTATGTCAAGTGGGTAGAAATAGCCTATATATAACTTACAATTTCTGAACTGGCTATTAACTTATGGGACAAAACACTGGGTAATGGAGCTTAAGGAAAATTTAATGTGGTTGTTCTTCAGAATATTTGCCCTGACCCTCCTGTAATTGTTATGACTGGTTTTGAGTTTGTGGGTGTCACCAATTTCTCCTTGATTTTTATCAGAATTTGGGTTTGTTTCCCGTGATTTTATGATATTTTAATCCAAATTATTTTCCCTGTATATATTTTAAGGGAATAGAACATTTGTAAATAAAGGTTTTTATCTTGTCCAAAGCCAAATATGGATAAAGTACTCTTCTTTGTAATATGTAACAAAGAGTGAGAAATTTCTGTTAGAAACCATTTCATGAGTAGATACGTGAGAAAATTCAGTAGGTTGGTAGTACCAGGTCTTGGCTGTAAGGCTCAGCTTTGTGGGCTTAAAAGCTAATAATGGTGAAGCTCTAATACATAAAATAATATTGGCCATAACAGCATTTGATAACTTAGAAGTGCCATGTTAATGAAGGTAGCCTATTAATGGCTTGTAGGCTTATTTGCTGCTTTATATTCTTCTTTACCTTCCATTTAAAAAAGCAAATTAAGAAGTGTTTTTAAACTGAATAAACCATCATACCACTCCTTGTTCTGTCTTGGAGTAGCAATTCTTCCCATGCAGGTAAGTGGGGTAAAGTGCTCTGTATTGTCCCTTGCCATTTTTAAAGGGCTAGTCCTTATTCAAGGTTTTAAAATGGAGTTGATTTATCTCTTGCCTCCCCAACCCCAGGCATATCTCTTGAAGTGGCATAAGAGGTCAACCACAATCTGTGATTTAGAAACAGATATGTTATTAAGCATTTGCAATGTATAGACCCGAATCTTTGATTATATTTGTCTTCTCAGGCACTGACGACTAATACTATTAAGCTCTATGACCTCTTCTCTACCCTGCTTCTCAGAGCCCATGTTGGCACCTGAGTGCCAGACTACTGCTTTCTCTCCCTTTCTTTCTGGCAGCGGGACTCCACGGTAGCACAGTTACTAAGCCAGCAGGTAGCTGCATAGACACTGTAGAGTGTGAGAGGGACTGGGTCTTGGCTGGGCTGGGGACTTCATTCCTTCCAGTTCAGTTGCAAGTTGAAGTTGACCCCTTGCCTCAGTAAGAAGCTCCATCTTCAGTCTGAAGTTCTGTTTCTGCACAGAGATCACAAGATAACCCAGGAACTAGTTATCCAATGTTGAGCTGTCAAATATTAACATCACTGGACTGACAATATTAAACAAGTTGAACTTAAATATTTTAGGATATAAATAAGCTGCTTTTTCTATAGATGCATCTTAAACACAGACATTAAGTTGCCAACAGATAATCTTGAGGCTTAAAGGAATGCTATTGTGCTTTACTAAGCTCTAACATATGTATTGGTTTATAGATGCCATTACCTAAAGCTGTATAAAGATGAACATTAAAAGATAAAGGTCACATTTTAGCCTGAATGGTTAAGATTTTTTTCTTAATCTCTGTATGAACCATAATTTCAGTCCTGAATTACATAAAAATTGTCAGGTTGATTTTAAAAAAGAAGCTTAACGAAAAGTAGCCATAATAACTAATAACTATGAAGTGCTGCTAAAATTGCTTTTGAGCCACTTTAAAATAGATGCTGTAATCCATTTAAATAGTAAGTGCTATAATTTTCCAACTGTTATTACAAGGCTTGAGAAAAGCTGATTTAGAACCAAAGTGAAAATCTGATTGAAATTTCTAACAAATGTTTTTCTACCACAACAAAATTGTCCAAAGCTTCCTATCTGTGATAAAGCACTGCCATCCCTGGTCTCTACCACTTGATGCCTATAGCTGAGACTTTTTATAATTTAGAAGGGAAAAAAGGCAAGGCCAAAGATAACTTTGTGGTTCTGGGCATCTATTTTTTATTATGTTACTCACCATACAGTACATCATTAGTTTTTGATGTAGTGTTCCATAATTCATTGTTTGCGCATAACACCCAGTGTTCCATGTAATACATGTCTTCCTCAATACCCATCACAGGGCTCACCCATCCCCCCACCACGCATCCCTCTATAACTGTCAGTATGTTTCCTGGAGTCCATAGTCTCTTGTGGTTCGTCTCCCCCTCTGACCCCCTTCCTTTTATTTTCCCCTTCCTTCTCCTAATGTCCTCCTTGCTCTTCCTTATGTTCCACAAGTAAGTGAAACCATATGATAAGTGACTTTCTCTTCTTGACTTATTTCATTCAGCATAATCTCCTCCAGTTGGGTATTCATCCTTTCTGATGGCTCAGTAATATTCCATTATATATATGGACCACGCTCATGGATTGGAAGAATAAACATTGTTAAAATGTCTATATTGCCTAGAGCAATCTATACTTTCAATGCCATCCCAATCAAAATTCCACCAGCATTTTTCAAAGAGCTGGAACAAATAATCCTACAATTTGTATGGAACCAGAAGAGACCCCGGATTGCTAAGGAAATGTTGAAAAAGAAAAAACAAAACTGGGGGCATCACATTGCTTGATTTCAAGCTTTACTACAAAGCTGTGATCACCAAGACAGCATGGTATTGGCACAAAAAACAGGCCCTGGGCGTCTATGATAGACACTTTGCTTTCTCAGCTAGCTTTGCAAAGGATGAAAGCCCTGAATTATTCCACTACTGCCGGGGGTAATGGTTGCTGATTAAAGTCACATTGCTATCTGTCACTACTTCTCAGCATCGAGAAGGCCCTTTCTGGGTCCATGCACGAACTACAGAGTCTACAGTTACGCAAACTGGAGATTCTTGAAAGAGAGAGGCAGCTCTATTATAAAAATACATTTCAGCCACTCTTCCAGGTCCCTGATTCTTGGTTGTTTTTAGTCTTCTAATTTCAGGCTTATTTGAGTATCCTTCCGGGTTCTTCCTTTTTTTTTTTTTTTTTTTTGTTCTAGTCTGTGACCTGAACCCTTCTAAAGCCTCTCCTTGCTTTAGAGCATAATTTTTGATTCACAAATTCACAAGGTCCCTGTCCTCTAGAGCTCACAGACAATGGGGGAAGATGAGGCACCTTCATGGTCATCTACATTATAATACAACATAAACTGAGTGTGTAAAGAAAGTGAAATTGGAGAAAAAAGTAAGGACTTCTGAGTAGAGAATTCTGAAAGTATGGAAAAGGGCATTTCAGATGCTGAGAACAGTGAGCAAAGTGATGCTGGAGCATTTGTTGTGGAGAAGGAGGATCTAGGTAATAAGAAAATGCTTCAATTCCGTTCTTCCATGACATTATACGTTTACGTATTTTGTATATTTTAATTTTTTTTTGTCAAGAAAAAGTAAGGTAGCACTTGTGATTTGTTTCAACAGTCTAAGGAGCATGTGTATTAGTAATTCTTGTCTGAGAATTGAGATTAGTTTAAGATGCTATTTATTTAGATTAAGGTGTTATTTATAAAGCTATGAGTTTGCCCAAGGATGTTTTCAATCGGCATACTTTCTGCTTATTTATTTATTTATTTTTAAAGATTTTATTTATTTGACAGAGAGAGACACAGTGAGAGAGGAACACAAGTAGAGGGAGAGGGAGAAGCAGGCTTCTGCCAAGCAGGGAGCCAGATGCTGGGCTCCATCCCAGGACCCTGGGATCATGACCTGAGCTGAAGGCAGGCACTCAATGACTGAGCCACCCTAGTGCCCCTGCTTTTTTATTTTAACCAACCCTTTCCACACTCCTCACTCAGAAGTATGTGCAAATAGAAAGAGGGAGAGGTCAGTGGCATAATGAAATAACTTTGAGGGCCGAGCGCATATGGATAAATGGATGTAGGTGATCAGGGAGAAGTTTTAAAGATGATTCCAAAGTTCAAGTCTGGGATAATCTTGGTACTATTAAAATAAACAAATAGCTTAAAAGGGGGAAATTGGTTTTGGAGGACAGGATGAATTTTGCTTTTCATTTAAGTCAACAGCTCAAGTAGAAGGAAGATTTTTTTTTAACGCAATTTTTAAAAAAGATTTTGTTTATTTTAGAGGGAGGGAGCCAAGAGGAGGGAGGGAGAAACCGAGAGCGTCTCCAGCAGACTGGGGGCTGAGCATGGAGCTTGAGGTGGGGCTGGATCTCAGGATACTGAGCTTAGGACCTGAAACTAAACCAAGAGTCAGATGCTTAACGGAGTGAGCCCCTAGAAGTGCGATTCTTAAACAGGAAATCATTGGAGGGCACTGACAGTAATAACATAGCTGGTGGGGTGTGGGACAATTGATACCTGTACAAGGCCTGAAGGCAGAATAACACGCTGTTTCAGGAGCTAAACATCATGAAGGCAGAGGTAAAACGGGAGATAAGCGTCTAGAATGTACCAACTAGAAAGCCAGGCTTTTAGGAGCAGGTTAAAGTGTGCACTGGAGACCAGGTTAAGTAGTTTGTGTTTTTCTCCTTTAAGGGCAAAAATGGGCCAATGAAGCCCTGTAAGTAGGGTTTGGAGAAGGTGATGTGCTTGTTAGAATGTGCTGGAGGGTACCCTCCTTTTCTAGACGTTGGACAGGACAAAGACCAGCAGAGGAGGGGCCTGTGGAGGCTGCCTCTGGCCTGTATCCTGCAACCTGTGGGACCCCAGTACCCTCTTGCTAAGCAGGGCCAAGATTAGGGTGAATGAGGCAAAATCTAAGGGGTACCCAGAAACACAGCAATCAAGATCAAGGCCACTTTAATGCAATACTTAAAAAATATTAAAATTAAAGAAAAGATCCACAAGGAAGAACACATCAGAATTTTAAATAAAATAAGATCAACAAGCTGAGGTTAATTAAAACTACGTAAGAGTGCAACTTGGTCAAGAAAAATGGTCAGAAATGGCAATTCCTGCAACTGGAAATAAGCAAAGGCTAGATTTTTGCAATTACTGATCAATTTATTTCTATTAAAGCCAGGAAAGTAAAACTACAGTGACTTGTTTTTGGTATAAATAAAATATTTAAACTTAATGTGGTGAGTTTTAATATACCCTCTCTTCAAATTTTCGATATTCAAGCACTTCAGTGTTCTGGAATTTTTTTTTTTCTTTTTCTGTATGTAAAAACGTTCATTTTTCCCTTTTGCCTCAGGATTCACTATGGCTCAGAACTTACACTTAGTTAAATTTTTTATTTTTTGTTCCTCACAGATTTTTTTGAATGAATATATTCTTAAAATAGTATCCTGATTCTTCCTAAAATAATATTTTGATTGCCACATGTTTTGGCACCCCCTGAATTTTTCGCTCTCAGCCCTACTTTTTCTGGTAACCCTACTACGTAAGCAGGCCTGGACCTTTCCAGTCTTTCCCCGAGGCCCCGCTATCTTTTGTTTCGTCTACCTCGCCCCCTCCTGGTCCAGGCTGGGAAGCTTGTCAAATAATTTCATTTCATTAGGAACTTGAAACCAGCAGCACTCACCGCTCGGCGGCGTTGACTTCTCCGCTCCCTCCGGGAAAAAAAAAAAGCTCCCGGAACTATCCCATCATGGTTGCTTGCTTCCCGCGGCGCCAGCCGGAGCATTTCTACGGCGCACGCTGAAGACTTTCCGTTTTCTTATTCCTCTCGCGAGGCTTGCGTCCGCTCTCTATCCGGAAGTGCTCGCCTAGCTCGAAGCTGAACCGGCTCGAGCGTTCGGCGAGGGAGGGAGTGAGCCCGGAGTTCCTCGCTACGTGTGCGTGCGGCTCTAAGTGGCTCGGGACGTGGTGCTGTGTTTGTCTTGGTCCTTCTCTTTTCACCTGTGCGGAGGACTTCAGGGTTTTCTGCCACTTCCCAGTCCCTTTACGTTGCTGGTTAGGACCGCCACCTTTGAGAAAGGGCGCCCGCCCATCCCGGCGGTGAGGCCGGGGAGTCCTGGGATCTCCATGGTCTTTGCTAACGGGCTTGGAAGCTGTAATTTTTGCAGCAGGTTTCAGATTTAAGTCTCTTGGTGATATTGTAATACTTAATCGAATCGTCACCATGTATTAGGAACTAACTTAGGAGTATTGAATGTGGCTGTGAATAAATCAGACGAGAGCCCCAGCTCTAAGGGGGCTTGCATTTTAATAAAATTTGAGAAGACTGGAATGCAAATGGGCATAAATCAGAAAGAGTGTTTTTTGCATGTGGCAGAGGAAGAGGAAGCCAAGGGGAATAAAAAAGATACACTTTTTTTTTTTTTGAGGGGGAATTCCTCGTAAAATGCTCAGGGATGTTGATGTTTCTGTTCGTTCGCAAGGTGGACTGCGTAAAAATTATGAATGCAGTTAGACATTTAGGGTCAGTGAATTTGTGCTTATGTTCTAAGAAACACTATTTATCGTGCTTTCTCCCTCTCTCTCTCTCTTTTTTTCCCCCCAGGGGAAGACCAAAGACTAGATTGTAGGAAAAGCAAATAGAAGCCATGTTTCGAAGACCTGTATTACAGGTAACCACTTTTACCTATTAGTGTTGAGATGCATGATGATCAGCTGTAGTGATCAGATTTCTTTAGGCTTTTGACTGCAGAGGCAAAAGGCGTTTGGGCCCACCTGCTTTATGTGTACTCATTTGATAGGGAGGATTTGGGACAGATTTTACTTGTGTAAATGATGTTCACTAAAACAAAAAAAAATTTCCTAGCTTACATGTATAATGGGAGTCATAGTTTTAAAAAACATGCTACTTGCATTTAGATCAGTTAGCATTTAATGTCTTTAGTGATCTAAAGACTATAAGAATCATTTCCAGTAGTTTTTTTATGGCTTGTGGTCAGACTGTCGTCTGTGGTCAGACTTCCACCTCGCATCTCCCTGTCCTGAAGAGTGCATCTGAAGTCGTCATGTCACCACAAACGTACGATGTCCTGAATTCCTTCTCACTCCCACCAGTCTGACTCCTTATTTCTCCGGACACTCCAGCCTACCTTCACCCAGACTAGACCACCCATTTTCCTCACTTACATTTGGTCACCGAGTTTGTAGTTTTTTCTTTATAACACCTCTCTCACTCCCCAACCTGTTAAGACTGAGGAAGAATCAGTTCCTCTCAGAAACCAGTTCTCCTCTCCCCCAGTCTGCAGTAGAATCAACCCTGTATTCTTGGATCCCCCTTTAACCTCTGCATAGTTCTAGCCTTTCTCGGTGTATGGTGTGTTGGAATTTGGAACACAGAAGAATTACTGCTGTCTTAATACTACAGTGTAAAGATGTATACAAGAGTTAAAAATTTAATTTTAAAAATCATCCCAGTTAAAATCTTTCCCTATTTCTGCTTTTCTAGTGGGTCTTAATTTTTGTGTTTCCCAAATGAGACCCATTATTCTGAGACCTGGGAGCTTTGGCTCATCTGAGTATTTCAAGTAGGACCTTTCGAGAAGCATGATAGCAGTACTAGTTTGTTTGAGTCTTTACCGTGTGGCAACTCCATCTTTACTTCTTAACCACCTCGTGTCCCAAAATGTAGTGATAGGGTTCTGTAGTCTGCACTGCCCCAGGAACGGGTGTTCATTTGGTTGGTGGACATCTGCTTTTTATATTAACGGTGCTACCTACTTGACGCACGCTTCTCTGATGTACCGAGTAGTTCTCTGAACACTGAAACCAGCCACGTGCCCAGGGGTGTGTGCTCTTCTCCCGGCAGGAGCCCTTGAACAGAATGTCTTCGAGGAGGCAGCAGAGGGCAGTGGGAAAAGTGGCAGCCTTGGTGTCAGATGGCCCTGGGTTCTAGGCACAACTTGCCTGTTATTTCTTGTAGGATTTTGGGCAGGTTAATCTGTCTAAAATTTTTATTTTGGTCTCTCAGGTAGGGATAATTTTACATAGTTGATCGATTTCTTCCAAGTTCTAATCTGTAAGAGGTAAAGCACTTAGCTGGCGTTCAGTAATGATAGCTGTTGTATCATTGCTGCTGTTTTGGGTCACTTACTACCTTCCACTGACAGATGGACTTGAATTGTCCTATTTTTGTGCTTTATCAGAATCCGATTTGTCTGTCTGAGACTTTTTCCTTTGCTCTATCTAAAGCATGAGTTTTTCCGACGTATATTTGACTTTACCCTTTGTATGCAGCCACAGAAGCACCATAATCAGGAGGGCTGCCAAAAAAGAAGGATTCTAAATTAACCTTCCTGGGCATGCCGTCTAGGACATGGTACCCTTGGGCTTCTGGAGTAGTCGGCCCTCAGGGCCCTCAAGCGTTTCCGTGGTCCTCGTGGTGCTGTGAGGGGGAACATGTGACATGCACTGCTAGTCCTCTGGGGGCGTGTGCTGTAGGAGCCGCTGACTTGATTGATGGTGACCGAGTGCGAGCAGGTCTTCTGTTGGGTTTACCTTTCCTCTCAAATTAAAGCCATTTTACTCATTTGTTCTACTTTAGGTATTTCATCAGTTTGTAAGACATGAGTCTGAAGTAGCTACCAGCTTGGTTCTTGAAAGATGTAAGTAGTAGCTAATTTCCTAGTTTAAAGTATGTTATTTGTAGCAATGTACAAATATTCTTAAGTGTGTTGTAGAAGAGGTGCACTAGTTGGGTTGTAATTAATCCTCAAGCCCTTGGCCCATGTTTGCCTCTGTGCTCTTGGCCTCATCCCATCAGGCTGAGGGGCCTTGTAAGAATTTCCTTGAGTCCTGTTTGGTTATCTCAGTCTTCCAAGGTCATCAGCTATTTGGCTAGTGGAGTGAAAGTTTGTGCAAGCTGTTCTTTCACAGAAATATTCACTCATATTTGTAAGGATTTTCAAATCTCAGATTTGTCCTTTCAACCATATGGTTTGTTTTTTTTTTTTAAAAAAAGGTATTTTAAAGATAAAGAGCTTAATGTTTGTTTTGGGGGTACTTTCTTTAAGAATATTTTCTCCCTTCTTTTCCCTGCTAGCCTCCCCTTATTTGCCCCAACTTAGCTCTGATCTTCTAGAACCTGTTTAAGGCTGAGATCGAGGTTGAAGTAGTATTTGTAGCTCTTCCCCTTCTGGACCTTTCTCTAAATCTCATTTTATTTACACACTGCATTTCAGCTCTGAACCGTGTGCAGCTGCTGGGGCGAGTGGGTCAGGACCCCGTCATGAGACAGGTGGAAGGGAAAAACCCAGTCACAATATTTTCTCTAGCGACAAATGAGATGTGGCGGTCCGGGGAGAGTGAAGCATACCAGATGGGTGAGTATGAAAGCCTAGGGTTTTCATCGTATCAGCAATAAAGAGACGTTTTTATTCTCAGTTAGTCGACTAGAGATGAGCTACTTTTAGAAAGAATCTTTCTTCTCTAGTACTGTTCCTTTCTCTCAGAAATTGTGACGTTGGTTTTGCTGGGCATGTTGTCTTTTGGCGTTGGTTTTGTGTGCTGGCATTTATAACCACGTTTCCTATTCTTGTGATGTAGGTGATGTCAGTCAAAAGACAACATGGCACAGGATATCAGTATTCCGCCCAGGCCTCAGAGATGTGGCATACCAGTATGTGAAAAAGGGGTAAGTTGAGGAAGAAAGGATTTTATAGATTGAGTGGTTTAAAAAACTGGTCAGGAGTGTTCCCGGGGAATGCCTGTCTCCTTTATCCTACTAATTACTCCGTTAACTTGAGATACTTGTTCACAGCTTGCTACTATATGCCTGGGGTATTGCCATGTATGACTAATGCAGAGATCTATAAAACATGGTTTCGCTTTCTAAGAATTTACAGTTTAGGACAAATAAGGAGTGTACATAAATAGAAGCAGATGAGGCAAGAGAGAAGGCAGAGTGTACTGAGTGCCATGTGAGGAAGTGTAACACATGCTTTTAGGGGTTCTCATGTCGCCTCTTGGCATCTACATGGGGCCCTTAGCACAGGACCTGGAGTGTCTGAAGTCTGACTCAGTGAGGTATGGCAGTGTTGACAGCACTTATGCTAAGTTTGATAATTTTATGTCGGCTTAATAGTTCCCTTTTGGGATGCTTGGATTAATTATAAATAAAAATTGTCTTTTCCAAACCTACAGTAGGACGAAAGGGTGTGCTGAACTACAATTATATTCATGGTTAATATATTTAGAAATGTACTTGTTTCATAGAAATGAAGTATACTTCCTGAAAAACAATTTCAAGAAAAACTAAAATTTGTTTCTTTTTAATAACTGCATGCCTTTTTTTAATATGTATTTCCATTGTCCAGTATGTATGTATGTTTGTATGAATTTGCATTTACGCACACATAAATACAGGAAATTTCAAGAAAAGTATCTGTATGCAGTATCACCCATGGATTGCTGTGTGTATTCCCTTTGGCCTACAATCATTTCATTAGCTTTGTCTACTTTCTGTTTTTTGGTGATGGTAGACTCTGAAAATGTTGCCAGCATGCATTTTCTACCCTTTAAAATCAGCTATGGTTGTCTTGTAGTTCAGCCTTCTAAACGGTGCAGAGATAGTCTTAATAATTAACGCTAAGTGAAATACTGAGCTGAATACCTGTTTTGAATTTTAATAATCTAAGTCCCTTGAGAATAAGTTCATGAACCTATGGGAAGGAATTGGACAATAAGTGAAAATCAGCAAGTCTTTTAGGGAGTCCAGAATCAAAGTGGCGGGAAATGTTGGAAATCAGTCCTAGAGATTGAAAGGATCCTACGACATTGCTCTTCCAATTTGTGGTCTTAAAGTCACTTTTTTTTTTTTTTTTTTTTAAACATCTTTGAGGACTGCTGGCAGCTCAAGGCTGAGAGCTGTATGTGTCAAGTCCGTGTGGACGTCCTGTTTCAGTACCCTTAGTACTCCTAATGTTGAACTTTGAGATGTGGTAGCAAAAATGAGATTATGCCTGATTCTCTGTTTCATCCTTCGTGTGTACTTGTTACTGCCTCTCACCGGACTGTCTCGTAAAGCAGATGACAATCTCCAGGCTGAAAACTGTAAATTTTATTTTTATCAGGTCCCGAATCTATGTAGAAGGGAAAGTAGACTATGGTGAATACACAGATAAAAATAACGTGAGGCGGCAAGCAACAACGATCATAGCTGGTAAGAACCTTGTGATAATAGCGATTCCCTGCACCCCCTTCCCTTTTTTAAAAGCTTGGCTTGTTGTCAGTAACTTGAATGGAGGCTTTGAGTACTGATGCTGCAATTGTCAGGCAGCTCACCGTGAGCGCTGGGAGTGTGGTTTGTGGGTTTGCTCTGAGTGTCTGTGTTCTGGTCGTGCAGAACGTTGTCTCTGTACTCAGTTTCATTTCACAGGTAACTTCTGAGTAGTGTCTGCGTCAGTACTTAGCTGTTTGAAGTGAGAAGAACTTTAACGTCTTTAAGGACATGGCCTAAACGGGCAGAAGCCTGTGCCAAGATAGAGTTACTCTACTGTGAGTGGCATTAGACATTTGTGCAGGTTTAGTCACTGCCGGGTTGGTCCTTACAGGATGATTTTAAGTTCCCGTTCTCGTTAGACAAAATGCGAAACAATGTAGAAAACATAGACACACAAAGTTTAAGGAAGGTCAGGAAGACACCTCCCAGAGATACCTCCCAGAGCTGAGTTTTCAAACTTCTGTGAAAATTCTACAAGAATTTTGAAACAAAAGGAGCCCTTTGGACATATTTAAGTTGACATGAAAATTTTTTCAATACGGGATTGTTACTCTGAAATGTATTAATGGATGTAAATCCCGTAGCAATTTGATACCCATCATCCTTGAAAAAAATACATGAACAAGCTCTTCAACATTTGGAAGTTTTATGTTGTTTCTTTTTCTCTGAACTTGTTTTTCCATTTTCTCCTAAGAAATGTAACTTAATACATATTGTATAAATAAGAATATTTTATTATTCATCCTATTATTTTTATAACATAAATACATACGCAAATTAAAAGTTATTTTTTTAAATTTTATTTGAAATTTTATTTTGAATAAAATTTTATTTAAAAATAAAATTATTTTTAAATTTAAAAATATTTTTGAAAATTCTGTGATGTTAAGGCTATAAATGTTACATTTTCTTTTGATTGAGTTATCATTATAGTTGTTTTTAAAACATAAAATACCAAAGCAATTTTAATATATAAATTTGAAAACTGAAATTGTATTGGAAATTCATCTTTTATGAGAGAAGTGCTCCTTTTTAACTCTTCAATAAATTGTTAAAATAAGACAACTGTTGGGACGCCTTCGGCTCAGGTCGTGATCCCAGCGTCCTGGGATTGAGTCCCGCATCGGGCTCCTTGCTCAGCAGGGAGCCTGCTTCTCCCCCTGCCTCTGCCTGCCACTCTGTCTGCCTGTGCTCACTCTCTCTGAAAAATAAATAAATAAAATCTTAAAAAAAAAAAATAAGACAACTGTTAAAGATTTTATTTATTAGAGAGGGAGCAAGTGAGGGAATACAAGCAGGGCAAGTGGGAGAGGGAGAAGCAGGCTTCCCGCTGAGCAGGGAACCCGCCCTAGGATCATGACCTGAGCTGAAGGCAGATGCTTAACGCACTGAGCTACCGAGGTGCCCCAAGACAAAATAATGGTTAAACATTGATTCTGTTATTAGTTTTTATGGATGTAAACACTGAGAAACCTTTTGGATGAGTAAGTACATAGAAATGAAAGAAAGTAATGTCTCAAGTGTTTATGTACTTCTGAGATATGCCAAAATTGGGTATCTTTTAAAAATTATTTTTTTTAATTATTGAAAATGTCAAACATACACAAACATAGAAAAGTGGAAAAAAAATCTTCTGTCATTTAGCTTCAACAATTATCAACTGATGGCCAATATTATTTCTTCTGTTTCCCCAGCCTACTTTTCCTCCATTTGGATTATTTTCTAGTGAATTCCCAGACATTATATTATTTCATTCATAAATACTTTCAGTAGGTATTTCTGAAAGATAAGGATTCCTATTTAAAGTGTAACTACAGTGCTATTATCACACTTAATATTAGGATATTATTAATTGTTTTTTTTCACCAGATATCACAATGTTTAAATTTCTTTGATTGCTTCATAAATGCAAGTCCATAGGTTATCTTACATGGTTTATATGTATCTTAAGTCTCTTAATCTTTTTTTTTTTTTTTTTTTTAGATTTTACTTATTTATTTGACAGAGCTCACAAGTAGGCAGAGAGGTAGGCAGAGAGAGAGGGGGAAGAAGACTCCCTGCTGAGCAGAGCCCAACGTGGGGTTCGATCCCAGGACCCCAGGATCATGACCTGAGCCAAAGACAGACGCTTAACCCACTGAGCCACCCAGGTGCTCCCAAGTCTCTTATTCTTATGAGAAAATTTATTTCCTCACAATTCCGGAGGCCAGACCGCTGAGAACTTAAGTCTCTTAATTGGCAGATTTTCCTTTTACCTTTCTTTTTCACCTTGCTCCAGAGTTCATGTCTTAACCATTCTACCCTATTGATAAACTATAATTTGTTGTAAATAATAAAAAACATAATTTCTTGTGGTTTCTCTGAGGTATATTGATCTTGAAAACCAACATAGTTATCTTTCTACCCTCATTATCAGATCTTAGATGAGGTCCTGTCTGACCATTTTGATTTCCTAATTCTTGGGTGTCTTGACAGTATTTCATTTCTGCACGCTCTTCTTCCTTGGGCCATGTCTCCAGAGATCTCTGTCTATTCAAAAATTTTTTTGTAGACCTCTGTGGGGCATAGGACTACACCTATGAGTTCAGCAGTGGAAAGTCAAACTTTCCAGTAAAAAAAGTTGGCATTTCTGGGTGCCTTGATGGCTCAGTGGGTTAAAGCCTCTGCCTTCTGCTCAGGTCATGGTCCCGGGATTGGTCCTGGGATCAGGCCCTGCATCGGGCTCTCTGCTCAGCGGGGAGCCTGCTTCCCCCTCTCTCTCTGCCTGCCTCCCTGCCTCCTTGTGATCTCTGTCTGTCGAATAAATAAATAAAATCTTTAAAAAAAAAAGTGGGCATTTCTAAATCTCTATCAATTAGGTATTTATGAAGCTTTTAACACTTGATATTCCACTATAAACCAAAAGTATGGGCAAACTTTGGGTTGTATGAATTGTTCTGAACCAAGCCAGCCACTAAATAGAAGTAGTTCAGTTTATCTGTCATTTTGTTTTCTTCTTGTCACTATTATTCACAGCATGGGTGAGTTAATTGAGTAATTAACAGATTTATGGTCAGTAGTAAAAATGAAGAGATCTTTAGTGACATTTGAATTGAAAGAAATAGATTTTATTGTTGTTTTTTTCTTCAATCAACCAACATATAGTACATGATTAGTTTTTGATGTGGTGTTCAATGATTCAGTAGTTACTATATAACACCCAGTGCTCAGAAATAGAGTTTAAATTCGGTTGTTTGGTCATTTTTTTCCTCCTAGGGATCCCTGTCTTTAATGTAAAAGTAACCACCAGTGGATGGCACTGTTGCCAATACTCTGTTTTTAGAAGACTGTATTTGTAAATACTGTAATAACCACTTTTTAAAATAATTATGAAGTTACAAGAATCTGGATTTTTTTCAAGTTATACAGAAAGTACTTCTTTTCCTTTGGTTCTCCTAAATTAACTCCATCTGGGACAACTTTTTTTTTGGGGGGGGACACAACATTTTAAGTGCAGTGTCTGATCTTGTTTGAAAATGCTCTCTCTATAGTATTGATTAGTAAGAAATTTCCCAAGAATGAGTGTAAAAAGTCAGTCTGTCTTAAAATTTAAAAATAGAGTGTCTTCTGTGTGAGTGTTACAGCCTACTTAAAGACATGGTCAGTTTGTCTTTGCTGACAGGGCCATATGTTGGACCCCTTCCTTTCTCCATACCTCCAGTGCGGGGAACGTTATGTCTGGTCCCTCTTCTGTGTGAGGACGTGCTGCCTGCTTTCATGGCATCTATCTGAGCACTGCAGGCACTGAAATTTGTGACTAGTTCTTTTGTAGGAAGTTATTGCTGAGCAGTTGTAATTGTTTTCAGGGAAGACAAGAAATACCACACTTTTTCTGCAAGGTCTCAGTTGTCACGTCGCTGAAGCCCAACTTTTAGCTCCTTTGGTGCCTCTTGTATATATGCCTCTCATGAACATAGCAGGACTTAGTTCACATTTTGGGAATTTTTCTAAAATCCTGTTAGATAACAGTACTAAAGTATGTGTCATAGGGGAACGATTAAATGAGAAAGAGTTCTGAAAATAATACTTATGATTTGGTTTCTTTACAGATAACATTATATTTCTGAGTGACCAGACCAAAGAGAAGGCATAGAGTGGACGAGTCTCCTTTGGCCATTGTTTGGTACAGTCTCATTTCCAAATCGTGTATAGCCTTTATAGGTCCTAAGGACAAGAATTAAAATATTATTTTATATAAAATGAATGATAAGACTTCTCATGACTCTTACTCCCCCTCCCCTTTTTGTCTCATAGGCCTTTGTAGCTAATTGTTTATTCTTTTAAGGATGGTTTCTGTGTACAAGTGTACAAAAGAGTGAGCTGTCAGGTTCATCTGTGTTAGAGCAAAGGGCTAAGTGTCCTTTGGGATGCCCCCTTTTTTTGGTGCACACTTCTATAGTGTTGATTCAGCCACTGAGTATTTGTCAAGCTTCACTGTATGGCAGGCATTTATCCCATGGTTGTGAATAACGATTTTCTTACTGTTTGCTCTATAAACTAGATGGCAGGGACTGTATCTTCTCTGTTTACCTGCCCCTTAACCAGGACTTGGCACAGAATACTCGATAAATGGTGACAGATGAATGATCCCAATGGGATATTAAGCTTTAGCCCAAACTGGAAGGGGTTGCTGAACAGTGGTTGGTATCTAACCTAGAGAGTGTCAAGACTAACCTACCTTCTTCTCCTCTTTTGTTTTTGGGCAAATTTCACTAGTAGCGTTCATGAAATAGATTTTATCAGCAGTAAAAACCTAAAATAATAAGGAGGGGTGAAATAGTTCATCTCCAGGTGATGCCTCAGGGGCTCTGGTTCCACTGTTTTCTATCTTTCTAAGCCTCATTGTTATCCTTTAGTCTCATCCAGAACTTGGGGGTTCCCCAAACCACCTTTCACATTGCCTCCCTAGGTTAGAGCCTCAGGAATGACATTTTCCTTTTATTTTTCCACATGGGCCCGTGGTGTACATACACATCGTGTACACACAGTTACTTTCATGATAAGATTCTGGAAATTACAGATTAAGAGTGATTTTCTAATAAATACTACATAAAATGAACTTGAGTTTTTCAGTGTGTCTTGTACTGTTCAGGTCTGCACCAGATCTGCACGGGTCTGCCTGCTGGTTGGCCACAGTTCAGACTTGGCTGCCGCTGAGCCTGGTGTCCGGGTCCGATGACAGAAGTCCCTCACTCTGTCTAGGCCACCTGGCCTCCGGCTTTGCCTCCGATCCAGCCCGTGTACGTGTGCCCCAGACGGCGTGTCTTGTCTGCACCGCCTGAGATCTGGACTGTCTGGGGTTTCCCAGTTCACATGCTGCACTGCGGACCCGCACTGAGCAGTGTTTTGTACTTACAGTGCACTTTGGTCAAAGAAAGGTGGGGTTCCTTAGCTTTACCTTGTTCCTGCCCAGGAATAGTAGAACAGTGGTTGCCATTCTCTCCTCTCGGCTGTCCTTTTTTTCCTGCCGCTGGGACCATTAATCACTATGTTAACTCTGCTCCCTGACGTTCTCTGTTCAGACTGGTGACATAATCCTCACTCTTCTGTGCCACATTCCTCAAGCAAAATGTAAAATAGATAAAATTGATCTTTGGGCCACTCTTTCTTAGAAAAGCTACTTTTCTACTCCTTAAAGGTGTGAGAAGTGATGCACGTTAGTATTCCTGTTCAAGTAGTGTGCTTTGGGCAGGTAATATGGTGAATGAGACAGTTTAATGACCAGCCCAAAGAAATTCCGCGTCTGGGGCGCAGGGGCAGAAAGGCGCGGCCTGCAGGACCCCCGTGAGCCTCAGGCTTCTGCTCATTCTGCTGGAGCTTACCTGACGGGCCCCGAGGTTGGGCAGCGGGGCTTTCAGAGTTGGGTACTCAGCGCAGAGCCTCCGTGTGCGCATGGTGCTGCGGACCTGAGGAGCACAGCTGTGCCCTTCCCATCTGGGCGGCCCCCTGTGCTGAGAAACTGTGCACCCCTCCCAAACTGGTCTTGGAGGACGTGTGGGAGGTTGGCGGTGGGAAGAGTCGGCGGGGGTCTCCTGGGCCACGTCTTGTGCCTCGCATTCCCTTTTTCATGTTGTTATGGTATCAGGGAATATACCTGTGGGAAACTGTCCTTCGACTTTGATACTGGGATTCTATGTTAGGTGGAAAGTTGAGTATGATACGTAGAAGCGTGGGAGAAAAAGTATCAAACAGCATGTGGTGTTACCCTACTTTTGAAAAAAAAGTAATTGATAAAAGTATATGTTTAGAAATGTCTGGGTGGAGAAACCTCAAACGGTTGTGATGATCTCTCGGTGGGGGGATTATGTGTGGTTTTCCTTACTTTTTTTGCACTTTTACGTATTTTATTTCTTTTAAAGCATTGAACATACATTATTTTATATTAAGAAAAAACAAAAGTTTTCACTTTGGGGAAAAAATCTTTCCATTATTTCCAGGCCAGTCTTGCACTTCTGATCGGCCTTCAGCTAGTACTGCCGCTTTTCCTGGAGGTGAGCAGAAGAGCAAGAGAGCCTCTCGCGTGTCAATGCCCGTCTTCTGCATCTTAGTACTACATGCTTAGAGACGTCATTCACCTTTTTTCCTTCTTTTTCTTTTGTGTTTCTCTTAATACACGTATGTAACCCAGAATAACGGGCTTTAAAGACCAACCCGTATGATATCCACCATTTGTTGCCAACACAATTCTCAAAGAGTCATTCAGTTCTTAAAAATTACTGGACCGCGAATCCAAAGACATCCCAAAACACCAAAGATGTGTTTTTGTGGCTGTTTTGGGGATTACTTGTCATTGTCAACTGGGTTACAGCCTAACCTCTGCAATTCAGGATAAATTACTGGTGGTTTCTCTATTTCCGAAAGAGACCAGGCAGTTTTTGAAGGCAGGGTTGTCTTTTACTCAAAACTACCCGTTCATCCCCATCCAGCTTAGCCTAGCACAGTGCCGTTGCAGGGCTTTCTAAATGTCAGCACGTTGGATTGCACTGAAATACTGACATGAAAATGAGGGCAGAATCACTTTACTTATTTTTTTGTCAGGGTTTGGTTTATATGCTAGGAAGCTTGGTGGGAGCAGCAGCAAGCAAATCATTGTAGAAAAGTTAACGAGTTATAGAGACATCACTTGCAAGGTAGTAATTACCATATTAATGCCTGACCTTTATTCTGTACTTAACAGATGCTAGGCCCTGAGCTCAGGGCTTTTTATTGTTGCCTCATTTAACTTATTCCTAAGAAGGTGGTATTATCCTGATTTTACAGGGGAGGAAATGTGAAACTGAGAGGTTAAGTAACATGTCAGAGTGATGCAGCTTATCAGGCACACTGGGAGTGTGAGTTTAGGTATGTGAAGCTCGCGTTTTGCTTTCTGCCTACTGTCTGCTTCCCATTGTCTCCCTCTTCCATTGGCCCTGCTGTTCAGAACCCCCCACAGATAACTTTGACCATTCGGGGTGCATCGAAGTCACACTGGGAGTTGCAGTACATAAACGGTTTTGGTTGGGATAGAATTGGGAGCGAGGGAGAAATACCTCTGCCTCTTCATTCTTTCTCATTTTCAGTCTGATGATCTACAGGAAAGTTGCAGTTAATCTCTTTACCAAGTTATCTTCACCTATTTTTCTTGCTTCCTTGTTATCCAGCAGTTTTCTTTACTGGTTAAAATAGGTTCACGGTGTCTGCTCCTCCCCTTGTTTCCTTCCCGCCGAGGGTGGAAATTGTCAGCAAGATTGCTCAGGAATTTGACAGGCTCACTTCTTAGAGAATGAGACTTTTGGCAGGTGTCAGCAGCGCTGCAGTCCTTTCTCACGACTAAATTTGCTTTTGTGCTGTTCCCACAGCCTGTGCTGGGATGGTGTGTAGCTGTTTAGGCTGTCCAAATCATGCAGCCACGATAATGACATTTCGCCTTTTGTCTCTTTATTCTCCATCCATTTGCTCTCTGCCATGCTTTGGGACCTTGGGATGGTGTTTGTCCGTACAGGTGTACACTGTAATTTTGTAGCTTTCCTGCTACACCTGCTGTTTGGATAAAAGGTGGCTTCTCCGTGGTAGTTCAGTTGAGGCTGTGTAGTCAGACAGCCTGGATCTGCTCCACTTACCAGCTGAGGGGCCTCTGCTCAGTTTCTTAACTTTTCCCTGTGTTGGATTTTTTGTCGTTTTGTTTTTCTGTGAATAAAACAGGGAAAATAGTGGCCCTACTTCATAGGCCTGCTGTGAGCAATGAATAATGCGTATAACTTACATAGTGCATATTAACCGAATCAAGTGCTCGGTACTACTGGCCATTATTATTCTAGCTGTAGTTATTTTAAACAAGGTGTTATCTCTTTGGTCCCCATGCCCATCTCCCCAAGTCTCATAGGATACTTACTAACTTTAGGTTATCGTACTTGGCCTTTGCTGCTGTTGTTAATGTCCGTGGGTTACTGAGAACATAGTTTGCGTTAGTGTTTTTTGGTTTGCTTTTAATCTTCCACGGCTATTTACAGATAATCTGGGTATGTTTTTAAATTCAAAAGTCAGTTGGGCACCTGCTTTGTACCATGCGTGTGTACAGGCCTAGATATAGGGATAAATAGAACAGGGCTAGAAGGGAGAAAGCCTGTCAGCAATTAGGAAGCTACTGAAGGAGCCTAGAAAGGTCAGCCGAGTGGGGACTATAGGTGACACGAGGGGAATGTGCAACAGTCGCGTGCCAGATCCCGTTATGGACTCTGGGTGAGGAATACTGAGTAGGAGAAGAACATGTAGCTCTGCCCAGGGTGTGCTAGGGACCGAGTAGGTGCTGGCGGTAAGAGAAAAGGCCGTGAAGAGAGAATTCTGAAGCTGCTTGAGCAGGTGTGTGGATGTTTTGTTTCTGAGACTAAGGAACGTGAATGTGGGAGCCGATTTGAGGAAAGGAAAGATCAGGAGTAGTTTTGGACATAGTTTAATCATAAAGTCCCTAGCTTATATTTGCTGTCAATGAGTGGAGCTCAGAAGAGCAGTCAAGACAAGAGTGACTTTTTTTCTTCTGCCAAACACTTTTGAAGCACATTTTGTGAGACAGCATAACAAATGTTGCCAGGATTACAGCTTTCTGTTGTGGAAAACCGTATTATGGGAAAGATTTCCAGTTGCTTACCAGTTTTACAGTGTACCAGGGAGTTAATCAGGTGTGGCAAGATGACGGACATGAAGACAGTTGTCTTGAAAGAAGAGTTTGTTATAGTTCTCAGGAGGAGGTCTCGTGCCACAGCATTTGAACCACATGGGGATGCACCAGTGTAGGCCAGAAGGCAGAAGGAATGAGGGGAAAGTGTGCACCAGACCTTTTATTGTGGTTTTTGTGGGATAGAATAATTTTCACCAGGCTTTGGGAAATAGGGGTGGTCCCTTGTTGTCAGGTACTTGGTGATTTTGGGCAGAGGATAGTTTTCTGGACTGCAGGATAAAAGGAGGCTAATGGTGGGTATGAAATCGGGATTGGTTGGTTTGTGTATTAAAGACTTGCTCATGGGCAAGTGTTTACTATTTCTAGGAATTAGTTAATGTTGGGAGGGGTTAGTTACTCCCAGGGTTTGGGAGGCTCCAAGATGTCAAGCATCAAAATATGGAAAATAAGAAACATGATTAATTCACTACCCAGTAGCCATTATCCTTTCTACTGAACCCATTAATTTACAGAGCCCATATTTTATTGGAGGTGACAGTGTGCACAGCTGAAATACTGCATTCTGTTCTCCTTTGCAGTTAACAGTTGCTAAGGGGCTGTGAGCAGAAGTCATTTGGTGGTGCTTCCAGGAAAACTGCTTAAATGATTAACTCTGTTGGGAGGCTTATCCTTTGTGCTTCTCCAGACCCTCACCTGGCTTTTTCTGGTCTGAAATGTGGACATGATGGCTGGATCTCCAGCAGCCACCTTGGACTATGAGACGATCTTCAGGATGGAAGACAGAAGAAGCTGGGATCTGCGATGACCATGGAACCACCATACCAGTCCTGGACAGTCTTATCTCTGGACTTCTTTGGGAGACACAAATAAATCTCTGCCTTGTTTAAGCCACTTCTTTGTGCTTTGCAGTTAAACCTCATTCTTACTAATTCACACATTCTTTATCTTCATATACACAATGAATTCATTATCTAATTCTCTTCTAAGACTTTCCCCTGCTAGCAGAAGTAAAATCTTACCTCTACTGCCACAGTCCTTCAGACTTTATCCTATGTCTCATTCTAAATTTGGAGAGGGACTGGGACATACTGTGTACACAAAACTTTAGCAATTAGCCTTAAAAAGAGTAAATATAAGCATAATTTTTAAGCAGGTAAGTATTACCTAATTTTGCTTGAAGCCTCTAACGAGGATCCTTAAAGTCCCTTATTAAATAAAGTAATGCTTAAATTAAAAACAGAAGTACCACCCTTATACTTCTCCTGGCAGTATAGCAGACAACGTAATCTGGAGTGAGGAGGTGTCCCACCAGATGCTAAGTATGATGTAGTTTCTATCGTATCCTTGGGAATCTCTTCATTTGGGCTTAACAAAATACCAGAGACTGGATGATTTAAACAGCAGACATTTTCTTGCAATTCTGGAGGCTAGATATCCAAGATCATCAGGGTGCCTACATGGTTGGTTTCTTGTAAGGCTTGTGAGGCCTGTGTTCCTGGCTTGTAAGTGGCCACCGTCTTGCTGTGTGCTCATGTGATGACCTATTTTTGCTGGCAGTGAGTGAGTGAGCTCTCTGGTGTCTCTCATAAGGACACTGATCCTGTTGTGTCAGGGCCCCACCCTTATGACCTCATTTCACTTTATCGTCTTAAAGGTCCTGTCTCCAAGTATGGTCACACTGGGGATTAGGGTTTCTATATGTGCATTTTGAGTGGACACAGTTCAGTCTGTACCGTCAGTCTTATAAGATGAAAGGGAATTCCTCAAGTGACAAGTTCTAAACTAAACTGAAACTAGAGCAGTAAGTGGGCAACACACTGAAGAAAGGGCATTCCCTGGTGACATGCTAATCTTGACATTGTGGTTTGGACATAAAAACAAAGGGTATGTGTTAAAGGTGTGGCTCAAGCAGTCTCGGAATTAGAAGAGCATTTCTCTTAAAATGAGCAGGCAGTGATGTCTTATCACTACCTCTCTTTGACAACTAACTCGTGCTGAGGCTTTAGCAAGCATAGTTGGGAAGGAAAGAAAAAGTATTAAGATGGACAGGAAGAAAGTTACACAAGCTGTGATTACATAGAAACCAGAAAAGAATCTGTAGATGAATAATTAGAAGTTGCTGGAGATAAGATCAGTATACAAAAGTCAATTGCAAGCAACAGCAAAGATGCCCTTATACAAGAGTATCAGAAAATTAAAGGAGTCTTCCAAGTGTGTGGTCTCTATGGAGAACATAAAACCTTATTGAAATACATTCAAAGACTAAATGGTTTGGTAAACCATGTTTATTGTAAGCATCAATAATGTAAAGATACCAACTGTCCCCAGGTTGATGTTATAGATCAAATAAAAATTCCCAGAAGTTTTGGGTAACTGGACAAGTTGATTCTAAAAATGCATTGATAATCAAAGGTCCAAGATCAGACAACGTACTCCTAAAGAGGAAGAATGAGATTGGGGACTTGCTTTGTCCGTTGGCGAGACTTTTTTAAAAATTAAAGCTATACTGATAAAAGAACTGTACTGTGGATGCAGGAATAAACAGAACAGTGGTATAGAATAGAGAACCCAGAAGCAGACCATGTATAGGTGGACATGATAAATGATAAAAGTGGCATAGATCAGTGGGTAAAATAGAGATTTTTATCCAATAAAGTATGCTAGGGAGATTTGTTATTCATACAGAAAAAAATGAAATCAGATCTCTACACCTTACACAAAAATCAATTCTTGGTTATTTAAAGACTTGTGAAAGGCAAACCATAAAAAATTTTGGAAGAAAATATGAGACTGTCTTTATGATCTGTGGCATGGAAGTTTCTTTTTAAAACAAATGTAGGGGCACCTGGGTAGCTCAGTGGGTTAAAGCCTCTGCCTTCAGCTCAGGTCATGATCCCAGGGTCCTGGGATGGAGCCCTGCATTGGGCTCTCTGCTCAGCGGGGAGCCTGCTTCCCCCTCTCTCCCTGCCTCTGCCTGCTTATGATCTTTGTCAAATAAAAACAAACAAACAAACAAAAATGTAAAAAAAGGGATACATTTAACTGTTAAAAGTAACCTTTTTAAGGACGCCTGGATGGCTCAGTTGGTTAAGCGGCTGCCTTCGGCTCAGGTCATGATCCCAGCGTCCTGGGATCGAGTCCCACATCGGGCTCCTTGCTCCGCAGGGAGCCTGCTTCTCCCTCTGCCACTCTGTCTGCCTGTGCTCACACGCTCTCTCTCTCTCTCTCTGACAAATAAAATCTTTAAAAAAAAAAAAAAAGTAACCTTTTTAAAATCAGAAGTCACTGTAAAGAAAGCAAATATAAGTCAAGCAGAGAGAGTCAATTATCATATGGTTTCACTTATTTGTGGAGCATAACAAATAACATGGGGGACATGGGGAGATGGAGAGGAGAAGGGAGTTGAGGGAAATTGGAAGGGGAGGTGAACCATGAGAGACTATGGACTCTGATAAACAACCTGAGGGTTTTGAAGGGGCGGGGGGTGGGAGGTCAGGGGAACCAGATGGTGGGTATTAGGGAGGGCACATATTGCATGGAGCACTGGGTGTGGTGCAAAAACGATGAATACTGTTACGCTGAAAAGAAATTAAAAAAAAAAAAGCTGAAAAAAAAAAGCAAAATGACAAGTCACAAGCTGGGAGAGAAGATACTTGCAATAGTATAACTGAAATACAGGCTAGAGTACATAAAGGATTACAAAGCAATAAAAATACAATCTAGACTATATGAAGACCTACAAAGCAAAGAGGAAACAACAGCTTAGTAGAAAAATGGGCAAAGACATAGAGACTGTGAAATATAAATGATCCATTGATCTATGGAAAAGTAGTTGACTTCATTAATAATCAAGGAAATGCAAACCAGAAACTGCAATGAGATTTCATTTTAAGCACTCCACACTAGCAAATTTTGACACATTTGATAGAACAAAGTGTGAAGGGGGATTCTTTATACAAGTGGAAACTTATGCACTGGTGGGAGGGTGTAAACGGGCACCTCCTTTTGAGAAAACGTGTCAGCATGAACTGGTGTTGAAATTTCATCTAGTTATCCCATCTTGAAGGTACACCCTATAGGAAGTTCTTGCCCATGTGGCCCAAGAAACATGTACAAGAGTGTTCTTAGCAATAATGTACATAATAGCACAACCAACAACCCAAGGAAACTACCTAAAGGTTCATCAGCAGAGAATGGGTAAATAAATGTTCCCACCGTGGCATACAGCTGTGTAAATGTATTACAACCATTCCAGAAACAGTAATTTCTAGAAACATAGTACTGAGTCAATATCAGTTAAAAAAATGAATCTGAAACTTGGGTGAAAAACAAAAATCAAGCTTCCTTTAGAAAATTTGTTTATTCAGGGTATCTGGGTAGCTCAGTCCACTAAACGTCTGACTCTTGATTTTGGCTCAGGTCTTGATCCCCGGGTTGTGAGATGAGCCCCACCTGGCCTTGGGCTTCACGCTCGGCAGGGAGTCTGCTTGAGATTCTCTCCCTCTCCCCCTGCCCTCCCCCCACCTCCATGCATGTACTCTCTCAAATAAATCCTTTTTTAAAAAAGAAAACTTGTTTATTCAGTATATATTTATTGAGGCTCTGCTGTGTGCTAAGGTCTGAGCCTAGGACCTGAGTGTTTAGTGAGTAAAGCACCCAAAAGGGGCATTATTAATTAGTTGGCATGACAGGCTGAGGAGGGAGCCTGACGTGGGGCTTGATCCCAGGACCCTGGGATCATGACCCGAGCCAAAGGCAGACGCTTAACTGACTAAGCCACTCAGGCGCCCCTGATCCTTCTTTTTGTAGGAAATTTGTATTGCAATGAGAAAAGTTGTCTGAAAATAACCCTCATTCAAACTCGGTTGTCTGGAGAAAACACTAGCTGGGAAAAGAGAGTTTCTTTCACTTCTCCCACCAGTAAGTGCTTACATAAGCTCAGTTACCACGGAACTGTTGACTCTAATACCAGTGGGAACTATAACATCCTGTGGGTTCCAAGGTCCCCACGTACCGGTCTTCTGGTCTCAGACAACTCCTATAATAGCTGGCTTCCCAAATTCGTGTTTTCTGGCACCTAAGACTGTTGTACTACTGACGAAGTTGCTTTCATGCTTTTATTAAAGGAAGTGAGAACGATGGGAAGGGTGAGGTACTTCCATCGGCATACAGAACTGCACTGCTCGCCGAACAGTGCTCTGGTCCCCCTGTGTGGAGAGTCATGCTTTTATTCCTGTTGTTGATATGAGTTTTCTCTTACTCCAATAAAGCCTGTTCTTACCTCAGACTATATGATATGGTAAAATTTATCTTGAATCCTGGTGCATGCAAGAGGACATGCAGAAGAGATTCTTAGTATATAGTATAAGGAGTTTACATTTTGTAGCTGCACTACAATGCCATTGAAGTGTTTTAAGTAGTGGAGTTAAGTGATCTAAAATACATTTTAAGATCATTCTTGTGATTGTATGGCAAATGTATTACAGAAAAGAAGATTAGAAGTAGAGAATGAGTTTGGGGGCTGTTGAGTAGTTCAGATGAGAGATCATGGTAACTTGGACCAGTATGAAGGTAATGAAAATGGAAAGTTCAGGATATGTTTTGTGACAAAAATGGAAAAGTCATTGATAAGTTGATGTGGGATTATAGGAAAGACAGAATCAAGTTAATTCTTAGGTGGTGCTTGATTTGAGCACCTGCATAGATGATGTTGCCATTTGCTGAAATAGGGAAGATTGGGGGAAAGAGTTCTTTTAAAGTGAGACTAGGGGTGCTTGGGTGGTCAGTCATTAAATGTCTGCCTTCGGCTCAGACCATGATCCCAGGGTGCTGGGATCTAACCCCGCATCGGGCTCTCTGCTTGGCAGGGAGTCTGCTTCTCCCTCTTCTACTCCCCTGCTTGTGTTCCCTCTCTCACTGTACCTTTCTCTGTCAAATAAATACAATCTTTTTAAAATATAAAATGAGAATAAATGGAGAGTTTTGTTTTGGACATGTTAAATTTGAGATGTCTATGATAGAGCCAAGTAAAGAAGTTAGATAGGTAGGTGGATATGGGAGCTCTGAAGTGTGGTATGACCTGAAAGTGTGCATTTTGGGCTTACCAACATAGGATGATTTAAAATAACGAAAATAATATATATTAAAAACTTACTGGTGGGAGTTGCAGTATGAAAATGGTATTATAGGTTAAATGAGTTTCTTTTCCCTGTTGAAAATAACCCCAGAACCCCAAGGAGAATGCGAAACAGAGATGCGTGTGATATCTTTTTTGAAATATAACAACTAAAACTTCAAAAATAGGTGGAAGAACTGTGCATTGTTCAGAGTCCAGTCAGGAAAGAGGAAGCCAGTACAGGTATTTCAGACAGAGGGGATTTAATGGAGGGGATTACTTACAAAAATGTGGGAAGCGGGAAAGAGAGAAGGAAGGGTAGTGTCAGAGCCCGAAACTGATACCATCCCTGGGCTGGCAACATTGAGCGCTCACCTGTTGCTGCGTTGCTGGGGGTGTGGTTACAGTTGTTTCTGGTTTGCTGAAGGGGCTTTGCCTTGGCCAGGCTGGCTAACACTGTATAGATGATTTTATCCTGGTTCATGGGGTCTACAGTCATCATTCTTAACGTAGTCAAAGGAACTGCCACCAAGGGACACCCTGTTGGAGTGAGAGGCAGGATTTTTCTTTTTCCTTCCCGCTCATCTGCCAGTTTTCATACCGACCGATAACCAACAGCAAAGCATCTGGAAAGGGCGTCTGGGAAATGATTTGTAGAATCCCAGACCCCACCGTATGGAGCAGAGTACAGGTGGGGGTTATGGGTTTGAGGGGGGAAAATAGTAAGTAGAATAGACTATGGAAAGCAGTGGTGATCAAATTGAGGTTGGCTGTGGATTGGGGATTTGCTTTTGCCCTGTTGACAGGCTAGTAACTTAGCCCGTCGCTGCTTCATGAAAGCTGGCAAAAGATATGAAACCTCTGGGTCGGCGAAAAGTGTCGTATTATCAGCAGCACGGAAGCAGCGCGAACACCAGCGTGTTTCTATCAGTTCCCTTTGTCCCGAGAGTCCCCGAGGGCAACGCACAGGGCCCAGGTGGAGTTCGTTACAGAGAGAGACACTGAGCCTGGAGAACATGCAGCTTTTATAGCAAGCAGGAAACAAGCCTGCTCCTTGTCCCGGAGGGGCACGTTACCTCCTCCTTTCTGGTTGCTCACTGCGCAAAACGGCCCCGGTCAAGGGTGGCCAGGGCCTCGTATACTTAGCGCTCCCAGCAAGGTGTGTGTAGGAGCTGAGAAATCCTGGAGGAATGTCCCTGTCCCCAGTGTCTGTAGGGAAAGACTGGATGAACATTTTTGGGTAACATTACGGCAGGATAGGGTGTCAAGCTGGTGTGTTAGCGTGGTAGCTTGTTATTGAAAGCATCTGGATAATAGACTCTTGTTCTGTTTTTGTAAAACAAAGTTTAATCAGTTTGAGGGCTGGAACCGAAGGTGATAAATGAGGCCTGTGTTCATTTGGAGTGGGCCATACGGTGCAGTGTTCCATAGCGGGGTTGTATGCAGTGTTAGACCAGGGTTGGTAAGGCGCACTCTCCCAGATGAGGCACGTAGAGAATGTACACATGCACACATGGTGTGGGGGAGAGCCTTCAGAGCAGTCCTGTTTCCTCAGACTTAGAATTTGCTGTTGCCTCACCTCCAGGTGAGGATTTTAAGGGACCCAGAAGCCTGCACTCCACTTACCGGTGTAGGTGGTCTCTCTGCTATATACACCCAGCTGTGCTGGTTTCCTTCTGTATTCTGCGAATGAGTGAGCCTCAGTTGATGGAAAGGGCTATTATTTGTGACTTGTCTTGCTGTCAATCTGAGTGAACCGCTGGTGCTTATCAACTCAGTTGTCATGCTAGTGTCAGAGCAGGAATGAGGCGAAGAGCTGGACCGTGATACCTCAGTCCCTGCAGAGAAAGTGCCAGAATAATGAAGGGCAGGAAGACGATAGTGCACTGTCTTGTTAGTCTGCTGGCTAATTCTCTGAGGCTTATTCTCTCAGCGCACTCTCTTTGGGGTCTCCCAACGGAAAAATCTCAGCGACTGTCAGGAGGTCCCCTCTACATAGCCCTCTGTTTCTGAGTGGTATGGCGATGTGGTGCCCCACTGGTCCGAGCCCTGGGGCACTGCACTAGCTGTTTATGGTTTCCCCATCCTCTGCTCACACTTTTGTAAGTAATTCCACTTTAACACCTTTCTGGAATTACCCAGTTTGTGCCAGTTGCTTCCTGTGGACGCCCTGACTGATCCGCCTCCTTTGGTCTTTTACTCAGAAGGATGGTTGAGAGCAAGAGCGTGATCTCTCAGTAGTCGTTCTAGATGTCTGCAGCCTGGGATGAAAGATGCAAGGATCTAGCACCTTGGCTCTGGCATCGATCCCTAACAAACCATGTTTAAAGATGCACATTTTGTAGAGTTGGACTTAAGTATGTGTGGCTATTTCAGAGGAGGATGGTGAACGTACATTTTGGAAGCAAACATTACTAATGCTATGATATTAGTTATCGTATGATAGTTGTAGTGTTTATATCAAAAAGTGGGAATGGGGGCGCCTGGGTGCCTCAGTGGGTTAAGCCTCTGCCTTTGGCTCAGGTCATGATCTCAGGGTCCTGGGATCGAGCCCCGCATCGGGCTCTCTGCTCAGCGGGGAGCCTGCTTCCCCCTCTCTCTCTGTCTGCCTCTCTGCCTACTTGTGATCTGTCTCTCTCTGTCAAATAAATGAATAAAATCTTTAAAAAATTTTAAAAAGCGGGAATGTTATAACTATGGGCTCATAATTCTTATCAGTGGTACCTGATGGAGTAGTAGGAATGATAATGCTGATATCCAACAATGCCTTTTTCCCCCCAATGATCTTTTATTTTTTATTTTTTCTCATTTAACAAATATTTATTTATTTGTTTGTTTGTTAAAATTTTTAAAATGATGTTCTGTTAGTCGCCATTAGTTATTAGTCATCATTAGTTTTTGGTGTAGTGTTCCATGATTCTAACAATGTCTTTTAAACTCTGATATGAAACTCTGGCCACCCGCTAGTACATTGTGCGTGGAAGCACTGTCCTGGAAAAGAACCAAAACTGAGAAAGAAAAATTATAGTTAACCCTAGATTGCTCAGTAATGACTTCTAAAAAGGTAAACGTTGTAATTTTGGAAGGGGTAAAAATAATAAGACTTCTAAAACAGGGTGATCAGCCATCCGTGGTACATGAAATGAATTCTGATATGTTACATATTCTAAAGTTTCTTCTCACTGGATAATTCTAATCCCTGGGTAGAGGAATCTTATTAGCTTATTGCTTCTTATGAGAGGATGTAGAAGGTGTTACGAGAACAGAAATGTGCATCTGTAGAACTGAGGCCATGAGAAAAAACTGAACAGCATTGGTAGTAGGTTGTGGGACCAGCGCTACAACTGGGCTAAGGTCCTGTTAAAGGACTGCCGGAGAGAGCTGGGAACTGCCTTACTCTAATTCTGGAGCACACAGTTCAGGAGCATTTGGCCAGGTTGTAAAGTTAGCCCGAGAAGGCTGAGGGTGATGAAGGAGGGCTGTGCTCATGGCCAAGTATTCTTGGTAATGCTCTGTAACCATATCGTACACTGCAGAATGCCAAGCCTGATGAGGTTCACCTGGCTGCGTGGCGGGTATCCAGAAGAGACTGTGTTGTTTGTGCAGATTTGTCATCTGCTACCGTGTGAGGTCCTTTTGAGAGGATCTGAAAGTCTATCCTTCTGTGATTTGGATGGTGTTGCTAAACTCTATGCTTTGTATCTTGGTGGCCTTGATTTCTCTCTCCATCCTTCAGATCAGTGTTTTCAAACCGTATTTATTACAACTCATGCATAGATTGTAAAATCAAGTTTGTGGTAGGCAAGCAGCAATGAAAGAAATAGAAAGGATAGAAAATATCAGACTGCCACACATCTAGAAAGGGGAAATAATTGTTTTGTGACCTCCTTTGTGTTCCCAGTATAATATGTATATATGGTGAGATATATATAAAACCCTATAAAGATTATTACTGTTGGCCATGGTCAAAATTTGTAAGGCACTGTTTTACATAAATCAGGTTTTTTTGGTTGAAGAGACTGGGTGTGATTTCTCTCACCTTGAGCTACTGTTGACATACTGATACAGTGGTCATGCACTCTGAAAATCTACATTTTATTTATTTATTTATTTATAAATATTTAATTTATTTATTTGACACAGAGAGAGATCACAAGTAGGCAGAGAGGCAGGCAGGGGTGTGGGGGAAGCAGGCTCCCTGCTGAGCAGAGAGCCGATGCGGGGCTCGATCCCAGGACCCTGGGATCATGACCTGAGCCGAAGGCAGAGGCTTAACCCACTGAGCCACCCAGGTGCCCCTGAAAATCTACATTTTAATAGCTTATATGCTATAATTCATTATTGTTATTTGAGTACTCAGGTAGTTAAGACTTCTGGTGATATGGCTCTCTAGGGAAGAACTTGGAGCCCCCTCATGTAAGGCATATACTAAGAGGCACGGCTTTTATTTCTAACCCAGGACCTCTGGCACTGAACTTTGTTTCATGCACTTAAACCTCCCTCCAGGTGACTTTGGTAGTGCCTTCTGGTGGAATTCTGATCTCCCTCCTTCTGTGTGTGTCCCTGAGTCCTCCTTCCAGGAAGAAGACCTCTCACTCTTCAGAGCGATTCTGTATGACTTCTGGTCATGCACCTTGCTGTCCCAGGTGGCTTGGAACCTCCCTCCCTTTGGAATCGTGTGCAAATCCTCGCCTTTGTGAGTGAGATCTCTTCCTTCTTCGTGTGACATTGAATACTACTCCATTTGCATTTTGGCAAAGAGCTGCTGAGTTTAGATCATAGATGGAATGTGACAGTCCCTGTCATCTGTGAAGGGGACAGACTAATCGGAAAGACCCAGAGAGGGTTCACTAAATTGTGCTCTACAACAGACTAAATTGGGCAGAGACAAGAGACAGGTACAGTGAAGCAACAGGTAGAAGTGACAGGTTCACGAAGAGGAGTTTCAAGTCAGCAAGGAGATTGTACATCAAGAGAAAGAACAAGGTCAGGTCTAGCTGACATGTCGGGGCTGGAGAAATGGATGTTCCTGGTTCTGTCTGCCACCGAGTTCATTCTGGGGATGCTGGGGAATGGGTTCATAGTGTTGGCCAATGGCAGCAGCTGGTTCAAAAACAAGACAGTCTCTCTGTCTGACTTCATCATCACTAACCTTGCTCTCTCTAGGATCGTTCTCCTGTGGATTCTCTTGGTTGACGGTGTTTTAATGGTGTTCTCTTCCAAAGTACGTGATGAAGGGATAGTGATGCAAATTATTGATATTTTCTGGACATTTACAAACCACCTGAGCATTTGGCTCGCCACCTGTCTCAGTGTCCTCTACTGCCTGAAAATTGCCAGTTTCTCCCATCCTACATTCCTCTGGCTCAAGTGGAGAGTTTCCAGGGTCGTCGTATGCATGATTTTGGGTGCCCTGTTCTTATCGTGTGTCAGTGCCCTATCTCTGATCCAGGAATTTAAGATCTATTCTGTTCTCAGGGGGATCGATGGCACAGGGAATGTGACCGAGCACTTCAGAAAGAGAAGAAATGAATACAAAGTGTTCCATGTTCTTGGGACTCTGTGGAACCTCCCTCCCCTAATTGTGTCTGTGGCCGCGTACTTTCTGCTCATCCTCTCCCTGGGGAGACACATGCAGCAGCTGCAGCAAAGCGGCATCAGCTCCAGAGATCCAAGCACCGAGGCCCACCAGAGAGCCATCAAAATCATCGTCTCCTTCCTCTTTCTCTTCCTGCTTTACTTTTTGGCCTTTCTGATTACATCCTGCAGTTATTTCATATCGGGAACTGAGATGGTCATTATGATCGGAGAAGCAGTTACAATGTTTTATCCCGCTGGCCACTCGTTCATTCTCATTCTGGGAAACCAGAAGCTGAAGCAGACGTTTGTGGAGATGCTGTGGTGTGAGCCTGGCCTTCGGAAGCCTGGATTCGAGGGACCTTCTGCCCCCTAGAGTGACCGAGGGCACAGACGAGAGCCTGGGAGTCCTTTAGTCTGGCTCAAGGCTAAGGGCTCCTCCTGATCCTTCCGTGGCACCGATTCTGTGATGCCAGGAGGAGAGAGACGCGACTACATTGTGCTGGCCCACTGGGGACATGTCTCTTGGCTTCTGTTTGTATGGTGGTTTTGGAGGGAGTGAGACAGTCTCTGGAAAATGTCAGTATAGTAAGAACACTCACTGTATAGATGTGGAGTTGTATTTTAATAGCTATCGACCTAATGAGCTGATTCCTAGCTTTAACTTCAAGTTTATATGGACAGTGATGAGCTGATGTAACTAGAACAGTATAATGGGTCTGCAGGAAAGAGAAAAAGCTTTGAGTTCCACAGACTTGGGTTTGAATTCTGGTTCTGTCTATTTCCAAGACTTTTGGCCTTTGGTGAGTTACTTTCATTTACTTTCTGATCCTCTCTTCCGTCATTTTAAAATGCGGACGGTGACACGGACTTCGCGACTCAGGAGGCAGTGTGTCCCAGCATGCTGTGTAGAGCCCTCGCTCGGTGAAGCAGGCGTCTGACTGACAGTGAATCGTGCAGAGGAGCAGTTCCCGCAGGAGACGAGTTTCCACACCTCCACTGTGCGAGGACCAAAGCAGTGGAATGAGAATCAAGACCCTTGGCCAGCAGGCTCCCGTCCAGTCCGGTGGTGGTGATTTCCCTTCAGTACTCCCGGCGTTCCTTTATCGTTTGGCTGAAGTAAGTTGCCAAGTAATTTTTTTTATTTTTTAGATAGGGCAAAAGTCCAAGCAATTTTTCCTTTTTACACTAACCATGATGCATGTGAGCTTTGAAAACTTGAGAGTTTTATAAAAAAAAATAATATAAGCAGTTTTTATAAATTCAGTACATCATCTTTTAATACAGTTACACAGGCATTGATTAATTTCCTATCACTGAACAGCTCAAGAAGTCGATGAGAAGATTATTACTTATGATCATGAAGAATTCTCAGACTCATGGGTGTATACAGTTAGGTCCCATGGCAAATCTGAATCCAGCTTTCTGTCACTAATGGGGCTGTCAGGTGTCGAGCATTGTGGCTACAGATCTGGGCCCTGAAGGCAGATGGCCTGAGTTCTAGCCCCAGCCCCGGCCCCTGTGAACTGGGTGACTTGGAGAAAGTTTCTTCACTTCTGTTTCACCGTCTTCATTTGTAAAATGGGATTAGTAATAGTATGTCGTTGATGGGGTTGCTGGAAGGAGTGAGCGAGTTACCAGATGAAAAGTGCTTAGAGCCCCAGGTAGAGTAAACAATAGCTATTGTTATTATTTGTATTATTTTGTGGAATGAGTGATACTTTGACATAGCATTAAGGATCACCGTGCTACTTGGCATTTGGTCGTATGTAACCAGAAATTAATTTGGGGCTTGTTCTGGGATTTCTGTATTCATTTCTAAAGTTACAGAAATAAATGTCTTTTGGTTTGCACTGTTCGTTTTCAGATGGATACTTGCTTCTTGAAGCTGCTGCATCAAAAACCAACGATGTACTACTATATGTTGGCTAATGGAACATAATAAAAAAAAAGGAAAATTCTTTAATTCTGACATAAAATTCTCTTTCAGAAAGGTATCTGTTGAAACTTAAAATAATTGTTTAATATTCATTCATAGTTCGCTAAAATACAGGGATTCTGAAATGGGTGCTTTTGTACTTAATAAAAATCTGTGCTGGAAGTTTCGCTATGGAAATCCATGCCGTCTTGATTGGCTTCTGTTTCATTAACCCTGATCCCCACTGTTGAATTTATTGTCACCCACTCTTGAAGACTTGCTCCTACTTTCGTCACTTTGACAACTTGTCTGCTGAGCTCTAACCTTCTGGTTCTTTGGTCCTTAATCTGAATTCCTGATTCTGCTTTCTAGTTTAGGTGTGGGGTTTTTTTTCCCCCCCTTCTTTTAACTGAATGTAACATTTTACTGGCGATTTTGGCTTAGCTGTTTTTTGGTTCTTGATGCCTTAGGCTCACTTCTCATTTTTAGTGTTTTCTGAACTTGGGCTGAGTTCACAGAACCTGATTCTTAATGAGGTTGAGTTGCACTTTGGGTATAGGAGGATCATACATGAAAATAAGTAAACAACAAAACTGAAAACAAACCCCACAAAACCCCAAAATACATTCCAGCATTTTTCAGTTTCAATGTTTACCAATGCCCTTTGCCTTAAATAATGTCCGTGATATTTCCCAACAGTTGATGAACAGAGCCATCTAGATCTTGGGATATGTGGAATACAGAGTCTGATATTCTGTTGATATTCTGCAAGAAGTTGTGTTTTAAGAAAGCAAAAGTGACCTCAAAAACTCCAGCAACTGCTAATGACAATCGTATGTTATTTTTTGGTGTTTCTACATTTTGCTGGATTAGAAAAATGTATAGCGTAGGAGCTAAGGGTGTTATTTCTGGAACCTAACACACTGGATTCAAATCCTGACCTCATCACTTCTCAGATGCATGATCTTTGGCAAGTTACTAAACCTCCTTAGACTTCAGTTCCCTTCACTATAAAGAGGTAATTTTACAAAATACCTCACAGGGTTGGTGTGCAGATTAAGCAAGACAATGTATGTAAATTATTTTAGCAACTAAAGCGTAATAACTACACAGCAGATATCAGCTACTAGCATTTTAGCTTATCAGGGGTTGAGCCTGGAGACTGTGCCTCATGGAGTTCTAGTCTTATGATAGTGTATCCGTGGGGTTTGCTGTTGCTGGTGGTATAAGAGGACATGGTCTAAGTGAAAGTCTGTTCCTTCTGGTCCCCAGGGGATGGTGGGAGGAAGAAGAGGGAGACAGAAAGGGGATTGCAAGGAGGGCAGGTGAGAGTCCAGATTTCCCCTTTCTTTGAGGACTGGTCCAGAGCTCCCAGGCTGTGATCAGTGGGAGCAAAACACAGGCACTGACTCAGCCCTGAATACGGAGCAAGCAGAAACCAAGGAACAAGGACCTCTCTCTGGAAGCCTGAGGAGACAAGAATGCCGAGGGAGGGGGGGAGCATGACATTTCTCTGACACCACGAGGTAGCATTAATCTCCACCCCTCTCCCCGAACACGTGGACTCAAAGGGGAGAAACATTTCAAGGGGATAATGTCTCAGATTTTAATTTTTAAATCTAAAGAGACTCAAAATTTTTCTGAAGACATTCATTATCTTATTGGATTAAACACTTACCCCCAACCAGCAGATAGGGGCTACGGAGAAAAACTATATTACCTTTAGACAAAATGAAGAACTTTTTTTCCTGCTCTTATGAGTTTGCCAAGTGAACACATTTTGTTGATTTCCCTATCATGAAATTGTCAGTGAGACTTGGTGGAGCTGGCCAGATGACCAGAGAGGTATTTGCAGGTTAACTCTGAAAACTATTTTTTCAGAAGCTCATGCGCGAAGTTTCTCTGTGTGGTCTGTCTAGCCTCAGTACCCGTCTATTGCTAAGTAGGGTACTCAAGGCCGGGGAGGGAGAATTCTGAACTTTCTTTGGTTGCTCAGGTTTGTACCCTTACAGCCCATCTAGCAGATCTCTTTGAGAGACGGATGGGTTCCAGCTAGCGGCTGGATACTGCTGTGTGTTCTAGGCATACATAAATTTCTCACACCATTTTGATTCTGGCTCATCTTGATTCCAGTTCATTCGTTTATACCATAGACATTTACCTGACCGTCGCTTTGTACCAAGCACTATATTAGCTAGCAGTGGCTGTTCTCAAAAAGATCACACCAAGCGGGCAATAAAGACACATAAACAAGTATTTCATCTCGGCGTCGCTGAAACAAATGCTTCAGATACGATGAAGGGTTCTGGCCCCCGTGATCTTTGTCTCTAGACTCCTTTTGTGACAGCCACAAACGTGCGCTGCTCTGTTCTGCTGCTGGGCTCCACCACTGCGTGGCCATAGTTCGTGCAGGCTGCTTTCAGCAGGGCTGGAGCCCTGTGGAGTGCCAAGACAGCTCCAGTCCTCTGAGACAGGAGGCTCGAGGGCCCCTCCTGAACATCCCCTTACACCCTTTGTTTTCCCTTCACATAGCACCAGAAACACTGAGCTCTGGTTTTTTTTGTTTGTTTGTTTGTTTGTTTTTTTGGTCTGTCTCTCCATGTTCTGTGTGTGTTTAAAATTTATTTGAGAGAGAGCGAGCATGAGCGAGAGGGGCAGAAGGAAAGGGAGAGAGAATCCCAGGCAGACTCCATGGTGAGCTCAGAGCCAGATGCGGGGCTTGATCTCACAATCCTGAGATCACCATCAGAGTCGAAAGCAAGAGTTGGGTCCTTAACCGATTGTGCCACCCAGGTGCCCCGTTTCTGTGTGTTTTTTGAAGGCAAGTTGGGCTGTGGGTGTTTCTTCTGTTTTCCCAGCACCTACCACACTGCCTGGCTTATGGTAACAGTTTATTGAATGAATGACCCAATGAGGGCAACGGTGGAAAGAGCTCAGTCTCAGAGACACCTTACACCTTAGCCACCGATTTCCTATGCTGGCTCACAGCCACTTACTTTCTCTCATCTTCACTCTCCTCACCTGTAAATAGAGATAACCATATCTTCCTTGTAGAACTGTTTTAAGGATTACCTGTGTTTCAAGATACCTGGTGCACTGCCAGGAACAGAGGAAGCACTAAAAACAGCCCAAGGAGTGGAAGTTTCCTTCTTTCTTCCTCCGGAGCAACATTAGTACTCTGTCGAAAACAGCTCACAGTTTGTAATTCCCATTTATTCAAAGCCTTCATCAAATGAGCTAAGTCATCCTTTTGCTTGGACTACTGGCCCTAAAGTTTTCCCAACAGATCTGCCAGATGAATCTAGGGCTTGGACACCTGACTACAGTATACCTGCCGCCAGGGGGTCTTCTTGGGCTCCAGGAAATATAAGACTTACACGGCTGTCTTAGGCCTCTGGCACCGGTCTACTCGGGTGGATATGGTTCAGCGACCTAGCTTATGGGCAGGGGAGTGTCAGGCCTTCCTGTTTTGCAGAGGCCTTGCTGCGGCCATAGAGCCAAGGTGCTAGGAGTAGAAATCCACAGTGGTGCAGGGGGCGGACTGGCCTAAAAAGATCCATGTCCCAAAGGTGCCAATTTCTCTTGTAATAATTTCATAGACATAGCTGCCAAGATTGAGTCAAAGGAGACACACATCAGGGATGTCTGGGTGGTTTGGTCAGTTAAGCGTCTGCCTTCGGCTCAGGTCACGATCTCAGGGTCCTGGGATCGAGCCCCGCATCAGACTCTGCTCAGTAGGGAGCCTGCTGCTCCCTCTCTCTCTGCCCTTCCCCCATTCCCCGCTCATGCTCTGTGTCTCGCAAATAAATAAATAAAAATCTTTAAAAGAAAAAAAAAAAGGCACACACATCAAAAGAGTCACCACACTCAAGGAAGCCCAAAGCAGGGAGTATCCATAAGACTTTTATATTTAACCGAAGGTAAATTCTCATGCAGAGGGGGAGAGGGTTTTGTTAATGCTTTTCCCATACTGGGTGTAAGGGCCTACTTAGCCAGAGCGAGCCATTTTGTTGTTTATGCAGTAAACTTAGATTGACCCTGCCCCCACCCCCCCAGAGGAACTTACTTAGAAACAAGTCTGGGAAACCAGTAAAATATGACTGACCAGCCCCTGATAACAGAGCCCATATACCAGGACGTGTCAGGTCAGGGGGAGGTAACAGAGCCCGGAATACAAGGATGAGTCAAGCCAGGTGGAGACATCCAATCAGGAAAACACCTCCCTAACCACCCAAGAATGTGGGCCCTGCCTTTTGGGCGCCAATTCTGACCAGAGTGATAGGCTAGTTCAAATAGCTACTATAGGGTGAATTGTAATTCAGCTGGCCACCTGTGTGTGGCCAGGCTCAACCACATGGCCTTTACTCTATAAAAGTTAGTCTGTGAGGCTGGGAGTCGTCGCCTCTTTGCAAGAGGTGGCCCTGGCCGGTCAGTTTGATTCTCGATGCTTGGCGCGAAATAAAGCTTTGCTTGACCTTCGCTTTGTTTCAGTCTCGCTCCTTTGACCATGGACCCAACACTGACCTTCTCAGAAATAACATCTGACAGAACCAGTGTGTTCACTGATGACCCTAGGCAACATGATCACATCTTAATTATAGCGCCTCCTGCTACTGAGAGCCCAACAACCTTTAGGTCACATTTTGGATAGGGTCTCTTGCTGCCAGTATGGGGTTCCCCCACCCCTTTTGGAACACTTAATTCTTATATCTTACTTCATATTATTTATTCTATTTAAATGTGATTTTTTAAATATTTTAACTTAATTACTTTAACACAGCGATCTATTTTATAAATAATTCAGTGGAAATATGTGCTATGATATACGCTTCCCTTCCCTTGCCTTGCTTGTTCACCCTATGTTTGCCTGGTTAACCGATCTGGGCATGCTTTTGTCATGTGCCTCTTAGTTTTATACAAATGCTTCCGTAAGCCACTGGGTTCCAGCTCAGGGAATCCCTCCTGGCTTGCTTTCCTGTCTTAAAGGGCCCCACGAATGTCCTCCCTCTTCTGGACCTGGTCTTCGTATCTTAGCTTCTTCTGTTCCTCTGTTCAAGTCTATCTGTTTGTTTGTATTTCTGTTCCCATACAAAGGAACAGGACTTCGTATGCTTTATTTTGATGCTAGTTTGGTAACCGACATGTGGCTGCATCGAGGTTTGCACCTTGGGTCCCCTCAACTGCTAGAGTAGATAAGAGATGTCATAGTCTCACACTCACCTATAGTCTTCAATCCTACAATTTGCCTCTTACGGTGCCCTTTCCTATCTGAGAAATTACAGAGGAATCAGGCAATGAGAGGCAAAACTATAGCTAAAGCATTACTGTGTATCTGGGATCAGAGTACTTTGATTTGCAGCTAAATGCCAGAAGAAATTGTCCTATGTGATCTAAGCATAAACCCACGTCTGTAAAAGAAACACACGAGATGGCTGACTTTTTTTTTTCCAAGCAAAGCGTATCACAGCAAATGATTATGGCACACGTGTGTGTGACTGGTGAGGGAATGCAAAGAAAAGGAATCATCCTGATAGATGGAATTAATTGCGAAAAGGCTCTCTTGAGGAAGTGTGAAGTCCTTGAACTTGGTCTGTGTGTGACTGTGATTCACTGTGTGTGCCCAGGGAGGAAAGAGTAACGTTGGCCAGAATGAGAGATGGAGAAAATAGGGCTGCAGCAGATCAGCAGGTTACAGGGAGGAGGGAAGCTGGACTTGAGTCATCCACGGTTATATGGATGAGAATGGGCGGGTGGGAGCGAAGCCTGGGATTTCCCACTGTCTTCTGGGGTTGCTGTGAAGAAGAGCTTTATTCCCTGTGAAACAGGGGCGGAGACATTGGTGGACTGGAGTTTTGTCACTTGGATTTGAAATCCTGGGAGCCTTCCATAACTTCTCCCTCCAGGTATCCTCTTGGCAGAGTGGACTCTCTTTTCAGAGTTCACTAGGACTGTTTTAATTAGGCCTTTCCAAGGAAAACAGGATATGAATGAAGAAATAGTAATACAATCCTGGGAAGATTTGCATCTCAGGAACAGCAGCTGGCTTTTAGACCATTAATGGCTCATTTGTCACACTGGAGACAGTTAGAGAAGGAATGTCCTTCCTGGCTGGGTCCTGGTGCCTACTTGCGCATCTCAGTATTTCTCCCGTTCCCAGCGTCCAGATCACACTGCTAAGTTCTCGATGAGGAAAGATGCTTCGGATGTTCTTTTTCCTTGCCATTATTGTCTCAGCAATTTTGAATTTTACGGGACTCATTGTAAATCTCTTTATCGCAGTGGTCAGTTTTCGGACTTGGCTCAAAAGCCCGAGAATCTCCTCTTCGAATAGGATCCTCTTCAGCTTGGGCGTCACCAGATTTCTTATGCTGGGGCTGTTTCTACTCAACATCACGTACTTCTTCATCTCTCCAAATGTGGAAAGGTCAGTGCACTTATCTACTTTTTTCCTGTTGTGTTGGATGTTTTTGGACTCTAATAGTCTCTGGCTTGTCACCTTGCTCAATGCCTTGTACTGTGTGAAGATTACGGACATGCAACACGCAGTATTTCTCCTGCTGAAACGAAATCTCTCCCCAAAGATCCCCAGGCTCGTGCTAGCCTGTGGGCTGATTTCTGCCTTCACCACTCTCCTGTATGTTGCGCTCAGACAGACATCATGCTTTCCTGAATTTGTGCCTGGGAGGAATGGTACAGGATGTGACATCAACGAGGGTGTCTTGTCTTTGGTGATCTCTTTGGTCTTGCGCTCATTTCTCCAGTTCATCATTAATGTGACTTCTGCTTCCTTGTTAATTCATTCCTTGAGGAGACATATACAGAAGATGCAGAAAAACACCACTATTTTTTGGACTCCCCAGACTGAAGCTCACCTGGGCGCTATGAAGCTCATGATCTGTTTCCTCATCTTGTACATTCCCTACTCGGTTGCTACTCTGCTACATTATTTCCCTTTTGTTGGGATGGATTTGGGAGCCAGATCCATCTGCATGGTTATTTCCACCATTTACCCTCCAGGACATTCTGTTCTCATTATTCTCACACATCCTAAACTGAGAACAAAAGCAAAGGCGATTCTTTGTTTCAACAAGTCGTAGAATTTCAGTAGTGGATGGTGGCTGGAGTCACCTCATGGTTTGGGAGCAGGACTTTCTCTGTTAGCGGTTTTCTTAGCGGACCGCGGACTCCATTTCTGTAATTGCTGAGCTGACCTCCTCGGCCTTTGAGTGTCTGTACTTCAGTTTCGTCTGCAATTAAAAAAATTTAAAATATTAGGCAATTTTTTTTTTCTAAGTTTAAGACATTACTTATCATGTAGTTTGCATCCCTGGCTGGTGGAAGTCACCACGTTGTTCCATGAGCTACTGAAGTATAAGGGGGAGTTCCCCCAAATTAAGCAATACATTATAGTTCACGTCGTTGGTTAAATTTTTGAGGTTTAGCCGAGGAGCCCTGGGTAAGGGCTTAGCAGTGGATGAGTCATCAGCAGGCACTAGACTGGCTTAAAACATAGCAAGAGGATGCAAAGAGCAATGGGAGAAAAGAAAGTTTTAGAGAGAAAAGAAAGAGAAAGAGAAAGATGAAAAAAAAAAACAGGTGTATATTGTGGTAGATGTACACAAAAAGAACCCTCACCTTGCTGGGTCACAGTCATTGAACTACTATTACCAAGAAACTCTAGGACTAAATTTCTAGTTTGGTCTGGAAAGAAGGGAAAGGCCAGAGTTAATGGGTAGAAGGAAGTGATTAGTTTAACAGAAGCCCAGTCTAGGATAGTTCAAGGATCTCAAAATCCAGGGACTTAGCCTGAATTCAAAAGCATGTGCCAGGGGGCCCTGGATGGCTCAGTGGGGTAAGTGTCTGCCTTCAGCTCAGAACATGATCGTAGGGTCCTGGGATCAAGCCCCACAATGGGCTTCTTTTTCAGCAGGGAGTCTGCTTCTCCCTCTTCCTTTCCCTCTGTGTGTGCTCTCTCTCTCTCTCTCTCTCAAATAAATAAATAGAATCTTAAAAAAAAAAAAAAAAAAGGCAAGTGCCAAATAGTGAAATTAACACAATCTGAGTACAATTTACAAAAGATTATACCCTGTCATGTAATATGGAATTCAGGGGAAAGCCAAGAGTTTATTAAATAGCTTGGTAGTGGGAGCATCAGACTTTTGGTGAATATATGTCATCTGCTTATGAATTTATCTACTAAATTGTATGAGCACTGCACGGTTCTTCAGGGGAACACTGGTTTTTTTTTTTTTTTTTTGGATGGGAGGGTAGTTGAGACAGTAGGACTGGCTATGGAGGAACAGAAATCTGAAGATGGAATATTGATCAGTTTTGGAATGGGAATTGGGGATAATAATTTATATTTGTACAGCTTTTTGTATTTATAAAATACTTACATGACATTTACACATCTCAAAGTAAATAATCTTATTAAAATAACAATCTCTTTATTAAAATAGAAAAAAGTAAGAAATCTCCAAATTTTACAAATTACCTGATGTTTCTCATTCTGGACACCAGAATCTTGACTGCATTATTCACTGAGGATTACCCAAACCAATATTTTTTGCTAAAAAAAAAAAAAGGTTTTCATCATGTTAGGATCTTAAGATTAGGAGATAAAAGGATTAAATGTATACAATGACATAAAAACTCTAAATGAGAAGCAGAAAGCCTCATGGTCCCCCCAGATCCATTCTCTTTACTCTCTTTTCTGTAAGAACAGAATTTTTAGCACAGTTCCCGACACCGTGGGGCTGCCACCCCAGCTCTGGACTGTTCACACCTTAACTCAGTGACTGACCATGGGAAATAAACATCTCCTTTCTTTCAGACACTGTAGTGTTGGGTCTCTGTTGCCTTCCTCGACAGACCTCACTATGCCATATTCTTTTGTTGGGACACTTGCCCGTAGTCCTCTTTGGGTAGAGTTTTTAACGATGTCGTCGGTTGGGAGTTTTGCTGCTTCCAGTATGCTCTGCCACTAAATACTTATTAACCAGGAATTTAAAAATTTTAGAGGTTATTTCTTTAAGATATGATACCTTACAGGCTCTCTAATAAGCAATCTCCTCCTCCTCCTCCCTATATTCTCTGCCTATCCAGGGAAGGGAGGGATGTTTAAAACTCCCTGTTAAGAAGAGGCACTGGTTGAAATGAAGGGTGGGTGCCGGGGCAGCGTCTGTATGACATCTTGAAACACTGTGGAGCTGTAGCTCGGGCACGTTGCCATTTAACTTTGGACTGCTAAAGCCCAGTATTGTCTGAGCTACATTTTCACATGTGATTTTATTGGTTCCTCACAACTTCGTAGAGAATGTTAGTATTGCCTGTCATACCGATGAAAAAATTGAGGCACAAACAGGTATTATAAATGGCCCATAAACTAGGAAGGGGTAGACCTAAGGCTCCAATTTGTCTTCTGATTCTGAAAGCCAGTTCTTTTTTAACGATAACACCAGGTGGATGGAAAGACTGGGACAGTGTAGAATCATGCCCAGTTATTAAGCTCTATCTTCTAGGACACAAAGAAAATATTCAAGGGGCACCTGAGTAGCTCAGTCATTTAAGCTTCTGCCTTTGGCTCAGGTCATGATCTCAGGGTCCTAGGACCAAGCCCTGTATCGTGCTCCCTGCTTAGCAGGAAGCCTGCCTCTCCTTCTCCCTCACACTTTCCTCTGCTTGTGCTTTTTCTCCCTCAAATAAATAAATAAAATCTTAAAAAAAAAAAAAAGAAGATAATATTCAAAAGGGTGTCAGAAGCATGGTATGTCCAGCCTGAAAAACCCACACAGGGCTGCTAATATATACATATATAGATGCACACACACATGCACATATGTACATGTATATATAATTAATATTTCATAATGTAAGATTAGTGTTATATAATATAATAATACCATATAGGGGGAGGTATAAAAATCTTACAGGTGCTTAGTTTCCTTAGGTGAAATAAATGTCATGATATCATGCAGAGAGGTAGTGGGCTTTTAAGCTTGAAATTTAGGTGAGATGTGTGTGTGTGTGTGTGTGTGTGTGTGTGTGTGTTTATCAATTTTTAATTTTTTATTATTTTGTGTTTTTATCATGGTAAGTGTTCTCTTTAACCGCCATCACTTATTTTACCCATCCCTCCCCCCCCACTTCCCCTCTGGTAACCGTCGGTTTGTTCTCTGTAGTTAAGAGTCTGTTGGTTTGGCTTGGTTTCTCTCTCTCTCTCTTTTTTCCCCTTTGCTCATCTGTATTGTTTCTTAAATTCCACATATGATTGAAACATATGGTATTTGCCTTTTCCTGATTTGTTTCACTTAGCATTATGCCCTCTAGATCCATCCATGTTGTTGCAAATGGCAAAACTTCATTTTTTTATGGCTGAATAATATTCCATTGTATGTATGTGTGTGTATGTGTGTGTGCACGCTACATCTTCTTTATCCATTCATATATTGATGGACACATGGGGTGCTTCCATAGTTTGGCTGTTGTAAACAATGCTGCAATAAACATGGGGATGCATGTGTACCCTTGAATTAGTGCTTTTGTATTTTTTTGGGTTAATACCTCGTAGTGAAATTACTGGGTCGTATGGTGATTCAATCTTTAAATTTTTGAGGGACCCCCATACTGTTTTCCACAGTGGCTGTACCAGTTTACATTCCCACCAACAGTGTGAGAGGGTTCCTTTTTCTCCACATCCTCACCAATGCTTGTTGTTTCTTGTGCTTTTGATTTTAGCCGTTCTGTCACGTGTGAGGTGGTATCTCAGGGTGATTTTGATTTGCATTTCCATGATGATGATGAGTGATGCCTAGCATCTTTTTATGTGTCTTTTGGCTGTCTGGACGTCTTTGGAGAAATGTCATATATTCTCTCCCTTTTTAAATTGGATTATTTGTTTTTGGGGTGTTGAGTTTTATCAGTTTTTTATATATGTTGGATACTAACCCCTTATCAGACAAGTTATTCGCAAATATATTCTCCCATTCTGCAGGTTGCCTTTTAGTTTTGTTGACTGTTTCCTTCCCTTACAGAAGCTTTTTGTTTTAGGTGAGATATATATATATATATATATATTTTTTTAAGGTTTTTTATTTATTTATTTGACAGACAGAGATCACAAGTAGGCAGAGAGGCAGGCAGAGAGAGAGGGGGAAGCAGGCTCCCTGCTGAGCAGAGAGCCCGATGTGGGTCTCGATCCCAGGACCCTGAGATCATGACCTGAGCCGAGGGCAGAGGCTTTAACCTACTGAGCCACCCAGGCACCCCTAGTGAGATATATTTTTAAACCAAAAGTGTAGTAATGTGAAAGAAAAAAACATTTTTAAATTTATTTTGAATGTTGCAACATGGGAAGGAATAGGCCAATAGAAAGATGATGGGAAAGTGGATACAATTCATGGATGAACTAAATGAAGTTCTTATGCATTCTAAGGATTGTTACTTTTTCATTTCAAAACCACTTTAAAAAATTTTGCGTATAGTTGACACACAATGCTACATTAGTTTCAGGTGTACAACATAGTGATCTGACAAATTTATATATTACGCTGTGCACATCCCAAGCGTAGCTACCACCTGTCACCATACAAGCTATTATGATATCACGCATTCACTCTGAAGCTGGAAGCCTGTACCTCCCACTCGCCTTCACCCATTTTTCCCATCCCCCAACCACCAGTTTGTTCACAGTATTTAGGGGTCATTTCAAGGATTTTAGTAGTTTCTTTTATTGCCTACATTTTACCTAAACAGTTGTGACTTTGGGCTTCCGCTGTTACTAGCATTCTGTTGATGAGCCATTTTCAGTTGTTTCAGTTGTTTTGAAAAACAAACAAAGGGAAGAAGGGTTTAGAGGAAGGAGACATTAGTCTTTTAAAGCATGAATTGAATGTAACTCTTAAGATAGCCTTAAATGCTGGAGTCTTCAGGCAATACTAAAGCTTACTGAGGGCATTTAAAATAAAACTTTTTCTTCTTTTTTTGTAAGTTAGAGCTGGAGCTGGAGCCTCTAATCTCACCACGGTCCTCAAGGAAGGGTGGAGAGGTGAGAAGCAGGGTCTGTTGGGAGCTCTTTTCAAATTTTGTGTGCCCTGCCTCCCATCGCTCTGGGGTGTGGGAGTCGAGGGGGAAAGGGTAGTTTGACAGAACTCCCTGGGGGTTTGGGTAATTGGCTCAGGGTCAGTTTTATTCCCTGAGGAATAAAGTGTGAAAGGGAACTCCTGTGAGAATTTGCCTGGCAAGGAAATTAACAACAAGGAAGTGACAGGAGTTAATGGAGCTTGGGTGGGGAGAGGGAGGGAGAAAGGGTCCAGGGTGAGAATAACGGCGGGGAGGGGCAGAGACTGCACACCATCCTCCCTGAGCTAAGTGGGGTGGGTGTGGGGTCAGGCTTCTGGGGAAGCACCAGTATTAACCTGTCAGAGTGATGAGGGAGCAGGAGGCTGGCTGAGGACAAAGCAAAAGCTGGCACCTTGCACCCCCTCTCCATCCGCTCCCCTCGGTGATAAGTGTAGCATTCCTCAGGCACCCCTGACCGCCATAGACAAGAAACAAATAGTTAACTTGCAGAGATCACAGTCCTGCAAGACAGGAATCTCCCAACTATCTTGATGTTAATGGCTTACCAAAAGAACATTGATCAAGCCTCCGGTATCCCCGCATCTTGTAGGCCCTCTTTAGCATATGAAAGCTCCGTTGAAACCTCCCTTTCCCTCACCTTCCCCCATCTGCAGGGTACAGAACCTGCCATCCCTCACAACCCGGGGCAGCAGCTCTTCCTGCCCACGGGTCCTGTCCCCGTGCTTTAATAAACCACCATTTTGCACCAAAGATGTCTCAAGAATTCTTTCGTGGTCATTGGCTCCGGACCTCAGCTCACCGAACCTCACCTAGGTTCTAGAACTTAATCAAGAGCAGCTGGGTTGTTCTCTGGATGATGGCTGTGGGCCATATAGGGCCTGGGAAGAGTCATGGCTGTAACTCTGTGTCTGTAGGAAGGAGCCAGAGGCCCTCGGTAAACGACCCAGTGCGTGTACACCTGGCTTGCAAACGAGGTGTCTACACACAGGTCCACACTTGATTTGCCTGATAGTACTTCTGACCTATTTTAAATACAGGAGGATTATTTGTCTCAATTTTGCTGCTTTCATAGCTGGGCCAGTGACTTTATAACCATGATCTGAATCTTGATATGTCAATAGGGGAAATAAAGATACTGATACTGATATTACTCTTTAACTCCTACTTACCTCTCTGTACTTCTGACTTCAGTCAAAGGTCTGGGCGAATCAGTCTCTCACCTTCATTCTTGCTTTCCAGAAATTCTGATCAGCTTCCTTTAGAAGCAGCGACAACAGACTCCAGGCTCTCTCCTACTTCGTTGAAAGGAGTGATTGTGGGGAGAAACCATCAAGGAAGGAAAGAAAAGTAATGTTAATTAGGTAACACTATTTTCTGGGGGCCAGGCTGGGTAATGTCATATGTCCTTTTATCATCGGAACAGCCCTGTGAGGCAAATCATACAGTCTCAGAATTTTTATAAAGAGGAACCCGAAGCTCTGAAAAGTTAATTGACTGGTTAAGGCCACGGCTACTAACTGGTTGAGTTGGGAGGCAAACTCAAATCTGTCTGTCTTTGAAGCACACTGCCTTTCTATGAATGGCCACAAGTGCTCCTTTTGTAAGTTCTCCCTCAGGGAGCTGGCCCTGAGCTATGTGCCCTGCTGAGGGCTGGTGCTGAGGTGCTCCTGCAGAGAGCCCTTGGCTGTGGAGGAGCAGATATCCAGGAGGCCCTGTCTCCCCTCTTTTTTGCCTCGTTTCTTAACATGAGCTTCCAATGGTATGGAAGAACCTTAGTCTCCTCTAGAAAAGCACAATTCTCAAACTGTTAAAAACATAATTTTTATACAAACAGCTTCATGTAACTGAGTTATCTATAACTTGTCAAAAATGAAGTGGCTTCTTTTTTTTTTTTTTTTTACAGAAAAGTTGCAAAAGTTGTGCAGAGAGTTTCCAGATTCCCCTCACTCAGTTTTCCTGATGTTGACATCTTACATAACCTGGTGCACTGGGCTCTGCTCCTCCAAAGCCAAGTGCTCCCAGGTTCACGTTAGCATCAGCCCTCAGTGTGACACAAACTAGCACTAACGCATTAACTGCGAACTACAGACTTCATTCAGATTTTACCAGTTGTCACCCTCATGTTCTTTTTCTGTTCCAGGATCCAGTCCAGGATAGGATGTTGCATTTCATTGTCAGGTGTTCTTAATCTCTGCTGGTCTGTGATGCTTCTCAATCATTCGTTGTTTTCATGACCATGGCAGTTTTGAAGATTACTGTTCAAGCATTTTGTAAGACATCCCTCAATCTGAGTTTGTGATGTTTTTCTCATGGTTATACTGGGGTTGTGGGCCTTTGGGGAGGAGTCCAAAAAAGATGAGGTGCCCTTCTCCTCATGTCACACTGGGGGATACCAGATATCGTCATGAACTTCTCACTGGTCATGTTACCCTTGGTTGCTTGGTTAAGGTGGTGTCTGTTGGGTTTCCCCACTGCCCGGTTACTCTGTTTCCTTTTCCAGAGTCTCTTGTTTAGAAGTCTCAAAGTCCAGCTCACTCTCAGGAGAAGGGAAATTAAGCCTTGCCTTCTCGACCATCTTCCAACTTTTGTCTGCTGTACTTCCCTCTCTCCCCAGGTTTTCATGCTTATGGAAGCAGATTAAAAATAGCTTCTGTCCTCTCATCTTCCAAGTCACCCCTGCCCTGCCCTGGGGTTTTTACTCGCCCTCCCACAGCCATGCTACTGATTCTTATCATAATCTTCCTTGAAGATTGTGATCCTTGTTGCTTATGGGTCATGACTAAACCCCTCCTCCTCCCTCCAGACACCTCCCACCAAGAGGCGGTACTGACCCACTGTATCAGTGCTGGTGAACTAGCACTGTCGTTCCCAGATTTCTCTCCATCTTGACCTCCTCTAGCACATAGTATTCAGCAGTAAATATTTATCCTGTCTCGTAGTTGTTTTTACGCATTTTCTCATCCTATTTTTTCCTTTGTTTCCCTGGTATTGAAACAAGCCTTTGTGTGTATTTAAACACAACTCTAGATTTATATATTCAAGTTACAAGCATGTTAATACAGCATTAGTTATTTGCCTCTCCCACCAGAATGTCAGCTCTGTGACAGTAGGGACTTTGTTTTTTTGTTTTTTATTTATTTATTTATTTATTTATTTATTTTGTGTGGTGATTGTGTCCCCAGAGCCTAGATTAGGGGCCTGGCACATGGTAGACATTTAATAAATATTTGCCAAGTTATTCATAAATGTTGTACTTGACCTGTTTATAATATGAGGTGCTTTGCTTTTGCCACTGTTGAGATTCTCAGAATGTCTTATTTCAGCTCTGCAGAGTCAGGGTGGGTGGGAGCAGGGTCCAAGAGCACGGTGGATTTGACTTGCTTCCTTTGGAAGGACAGTCTGTAGCTGTGGCTTGTTCTTCATCGCAGATGCTAGGCCAGCTTCATGCAGATGCACATGGAAGTGAGGCTCTTACCTTTGAGGACATTACTTGTGTTCACAGCTATGTCTTCTTTGTCAGAGAATGGATTTCAAAAGGACAGTGACAGAATCCGAACTCTGAGAAGTGGAATGTTCTACCCTAATTCTGTATCACCCTCGGGATCTGAAGCTCAGCCAGGAGACACACACCACACACACACACACACACACACACACACACACACGGCTGAAGCAGGGCACCTTCTGGGACAGGCGTGTTGACCATTGTCTTGGCGCTGCTGATGGTCATGGCTGTGGCTGAATTTCTCATTGGCCTGCTTGGAAATAGAAGCCTTGTGGTCTAGGGTTTTGAAGAATGGATCCGAAAAAGGAAAGAGATCCCCAAACAAACTCATTGTTCTGGGTGTGCTGGCTGCTCGGTGTCTTCTACTTCAGGAAGATCATGACCCCTGAACCTTCTCTGCTTGTGGCCAAAGCAGAGGGCCTGGGATGGGGTTTTTGGTTTCTTCTAGGATCTTTCAGGATACTTTGGTCTTTCCTCTGCGTCCATGCTGACTTCCTCAGAAGCTAGCCTAGCCTTCCTCCTTCTTCCCAATTCAGTTCCTCTTTCTCCTTGTTTCCTCATAGTTTCTGGCCTAGTTTGACCACTGCATTGGTTTTCTGTTTGCGGAGTAGCAGCACGTACTTAGCAATTTAAAGCAATACACACATTTATTGCACAGTTTCTGTGGGTAAAGAGTCTAGGCACAGCCTAAGTGAGCCCTCTGCACAGAGTCTTGAAAGCTGCGGTCACGATGTTGACTGGGCTGTAGTTTTTTGGAGCTCAGGGTGCTTTTCCAAGCTCACTCGTTGTTTGCAGAATTCAGTTCCTTGCAGTTGTTTGACAAATGTCCCCGTTTTCCTGCTGCTGCCTTCTGCTGGCCAATCTCAACAACACCTCGCAGTTCTTGTCATGTGTGTCTCTCTCACAGCCTGGTAGCTGGATTCTTCAAGGTCAGTAGGAGGGCCCAGGTTCTCTTCCAAGACTTTTACTGGTTAAGTGAGACCCACCCAGGGTAATTTTCTGAGTAGTTCAAATGCAACTGGTTCAATTACATTTGGAAAAGCCCTTTATCTTTGCCATAAAATGTAACCTAGTTACAGAAGTGACAACCTATCTTATTTACAGTCCCATCCTGCTCAAGGATTATTCAAAATCTCTTTGACGCTGTCTTAGAATTCAACCTTCCATGAACATTTGTGTTAGACTGGTCCTAGGGAAGTTGGAATCTGGACAATAAATGAAACACTTTACTATATTTCTTGATAACTGTGCTAGTCTTTTTTCACTTATTTGCGCTCATTTCCTTCCTCTATGACCTTGGTATGAGATATATGCTGAGTCATGTGTGTGTGGATACTTGATCATAAATTAAGACAGATGACCTCAAAGACTCAGATTAGCAGTGATGGCTCCTCTCCCTGACTTCCATGTTTTTTTTTAAATTTTTATTATTTGGCACTTAAATGTGCTATTTTTGTTCTCTGATTGTTTTCTTCCCCCCAATTTTCCCTACTTCTCTCTTTGATAGTGAAATATATTTTACTTTATTATTTTTTGATAATGAAATATATTTTATATTTGAGTGTATTCAGCTTTCATATTTTTATGTTCAGAGTACTTTTTATAAAAACAAAATTTTTTTTATAATAATGAGCTCACATTTGGCACGGTATAAAATCTGAGAATATTTTGATTTGATCTTCTTATTGAAAGGTCTTAATATATTATGTGCTAGTGTCTAGATGCTAGCTCATGACCCTTGAGAAGAGGAGCCAGTATCTGTGGTGCTATTTTAAGTCTCTGAGTGTAGGCGCAGACTGCATTCATGTGGATGCAAATACAGAGGGGATCATAATTTCTAAACTCTCTGTGCCTGGTCACAGCTCTTCAGTCTTGAGCAGCGGGGCAAGACCAAATCCAGATTCTGGGGTGTGAAGACTTACCTTGGGTGTCGTCTCACCCTCCGGGGAGCTGAAACTCAGCCACAGCCCCACACATTTCTGCTGAAGCAGGACACCTTCTGTGACAGAAGTCAGACTCCTTCCTGTCCCCAGCAATGTTGAGTGCCGCCCTAGCACTGCTGATGGTGGTGGCGGTGGCCGAATTTCTCATTGGCCTGGTTGGAAATGGTGTCCTTGTGGTCTGGAGCTTTGGAGAATGGGTCCGAAAATTCAATGGGTCCTCATACAACCTCATTGTCCTGGGCCTGGCTGTCTGCCGATTTCTCCTGCAGTGGCTGATTATGATGGATTTAAGCCTGTTTCCGCTTTTCCACAGTAGCCACTGGCTTCGGTATCTCAGTGTCTTCTGGATCCTGGTAAGCCAGGCCAGCCTGTGGTTTGCTACTTTCCTCAGTGTTTTCTACTGCAGGAAGATCATGACCCTTGAGCACCCTGTCTGCTTGTGGCTGAAGCAGAGGGCCTATTGCCTGAGTCTCTTGTGCCTTCTGGGGTACTTCATGATCAGTTTGTTACTTGTAACCCACAGTGGCTTAAAGCCCCATGATCCTTCCCAAGGCAACAGCAGCATTCTGTACCCCTTTGAAAGCTGGCACTACCTGTATGTATTAAAGCTTAATGCAGGAAGTGGGTTGCCTCTGATGATATTTCTTGTTTCTTCCGTGATGCTGATTGTCTCTTTGTACAGACACCACAAGAAGATGAAGGTGCATACAGCTGGTAGGAGAGATGCTCGAGCCATGGCTCACATCACTGTCCTGAAGTCCTTGGGCTGCTTCCTTATCCTTCATGTGGTTTACATCCTGGCCAGCCCTTTTTCCATCGTCTACAAGTCTTCTACTAATCTCCTCATTGTCTTCATCTCTGAGACAGTCATGGCTGCATATCCTTCTCTTCATTCTGTCATACTGATCATGGGGAATCCCAGGGTGAAGCAGACTTGTCAAAGAATTCTCTGGAAGACAGTGTGTGCTTGGAGATCCTAGAGAAACGTATGCTCCAAATACTCTTTTGAGACACTTTTTGGTAGCTCTCTATAAAGGAGCTGACTTTCATATCTTTAAAAATTTTTGTTTTTTGACACCAAATCAACAAATGAGCTACAGGAAATTCAGAATAAAAACTAATGCTGTTTCTCCTTTGACAATGTAAAGTATAACCGTTTTATTGTATTATCGACATCGAGGCTGGGGCTTTATGTTTGGTAAAGGAGGTGTTAGATTCTGTTTTATAAGTACTAAATAATTCATTTCTTTTAAAATTACATATATCAGTTGTGTTTTTCCTATTATAGGGAACAGAGGTTAGGAACAATTAATATAGAGATTGTTAATTTTTATTATATTTCGCCTATCCATTAACATTTGTCATTTTAGATAAGCTTTTTAAACAAAGAAGTATCAAATAATTTTCCCATTTCTCTACTGTAGTAGGTCTAGTTATCTAACTGAAAAATGAAACAACATATCTTTATATTTCTAGAAGTTTCTTTGAGCCCTAGACTTGCTTTTTACGACAAAAGTCAGTTGGCTGTCGTGTTCTGTATTAAGCTCCAAAGCCCAGGACCTAGACAGGGACAAGATGGGAATAAGGGGCACTTGCTTCTGCTCTCAAAAAGAACACTGCTCCCTGAAGAGGTGAAGCCTCCTCCTCTTTGGTCCATTTTGGTCTCTCCACAGACTGAAATCAGAGTTATAGCATACCATGCCTTTGAGTTGGATGGAGATTACCTATGTCAAATCCATGGCTGCAGGAACTGTGTCTGTTTCTGTTTTCTCCTAGGTTCCTGATGCCCGGAACAGTCCCTCACTTATAATAAACAGTAAATATTTTCTAAATGATCAATTAGCTGCATTAATTAGTCTTTCAATTCCTCTTTTATGTTATAAAGAAACGGAGGCCCGTAGAGGCCAATGGCCTGCCCAGGGTTTCATAGAGAGCCAAAGGAAATGCTGGGACCAGAACTCAGTTTCCTGACTCTGGGGTCCGGGCTCTATCCTTGGACATCATGCTACCTTCCTAAATAGCTGGCTTTGCCTTTGGCTTCTCTGTATCCCATCCCTCTTCTTACGTGCTTTCTTAGTCATCTTTTTAGCTTTGTTTGAGCACAATTTGTTTTGGTTCAGTTCTAGGGGATCTGGAATTCAAAGGACAATACTTGATATACTTAACATTTTTTTTCACTTGTTAGGAACCATGCTCATCTACTTTTTGGAATCTATTCTCCCCAATGTGTGTCTTTTCCTTACCTAAATCTGTGAACTGAGGTACGTGCTAGGTACATGTAGACGTAAGTCATCACGAAGGGGAGAACTGGCTCCTCTGATGTCACCGCGCATTGTATGAAGTCAAGGACTGTCTTTTGTCTTCTGGGAACGATAATATCCATCCATTTCAAGTAGAGAGATGCTTCTCCTGGGTTACATTTTTAGTAGTAGGATGAATTTTCCACTATGCCATGCCTATCTTTATACAGGTGTCCTTTGTGAACAATTGTAAGAATGATAATAATAGTACCTCCCATTTGGGTTGGGCTTTACATTTTATCACGTGTTCTTATATACCACCCATTATCTCACTTGATTTTAATAACAACTCTATGTAGTTAATATTTCTATCTTAATTTCGTAGATCACAAAACAGGCTGGAGCAGTGGTTTGCTCAAGATCATCAGCTGGTAAACGATGCAGGTAAACAGTCCCAGAGCCTTGGACTGCAGGTCTTGGACATTTTCCAGTAAACATTAAGTTTCTCTTGTTCATACTTATAAGGCTTTATGCTAGGGTGAACCTATGGAATACTCCATACTCATAAACTTCAGCTTTATGAGTATTTTTCAACAGATGAAATAAACAATCTTTCAAGTTTGTTGCAACTTGAAAGGTATTAGTGGGTTGCCTGGGGGCCAAGATCCCAGTCACAACTGAAGTTTCTATGACTGGCTCTTCTTGGGGACAAACCACTCGCATTTTCCCCACTTTGGGGGATTAGATTTCCTTCCTTTTCTGAACATGATTTAGCTCAGGATGGGTGTGAGGCTGCTTTGCCTTTTATCCCAGAAAACAAATCTGGAGGCAAATCTGTGCTCTTGCACTGGTTCTTATGTAAATCTTTTCTAGTTTGCATTCGCAGAGCTGCAGCTGGATCCTTGTGCATGTGCACATGTGTCTGTGTGTGCCTCTGTGTTTTCGGGTGTCACTGGCCTTTCTTTCTGTTATGTAGTATGATTTAGCCTAGGAGAGGACTAAAAAGTTTCCAACGAACATGTTTTCATTCCATTCCCCATTATTAGTCCCACTGCCCAGATACAGTCATATTTTGCCATTTGCCTTAGTTCTTGTAGTGATAACTTTCAGAACTCTTAAGATTTTGCCTCTCTTACTTGGTTTATCAACTTTGAACTGTAACTTTCGAATCCTGTCCATCACAGTTTGGGGATTATCTCAACCCCACAACTCTTCTCCTCCCCTAAATTTGATTAGTTTTATTTGTCCTTAATTGTATAACTTTAAGTAATATGTTTTTAACTTTACTATTTTGAACCATAACTTGTGATAGTATCAATGGAATCTGAATTACGTAGAAGGAAGAAATTAGTGCTTCATCTGTCCGGTACTTTCCCCATATCCTATCTCATGTTCAACTTCAGATGACGTAAGGAGAAAATACATTTATTGGGAGGAAATTGGCTATCTCACAGAATCAGTGGGAAGACTGGACAGTCAAGATCAGAATGGGAACCAAGAGAGTTTAAACAACTGAGAACACTACCAAGTCTCCTTCTGGGGACTGATGCTGGAACCACCACACACATTTCGACTGTCAACATTGTGCCTCTGACACGGCCACTGCCTCTGTGAATGTGCCCCTGGGTCCTAGCTCCAAGGTCCACAGTCCTGCTGACGAGCCTCTGGTTGGCTGATTCTAGGACACACACCTACTGTCTGATTTCTTTTTGCCTTCTGAAATATGTATTTTGAAATGAAATAAAGTAACTCAATAATTAGATTAAACAGCAGAATTGATGGTGAATTAATGAATACTTAATAAACCGTAATTAACGAACTGGAAGTTCAGCTCAAATAACTCTCAGAAGGTAACAGGCAGCTGTAAAAAGATGGAAAATGTAAAAGAAAAGAACAGCTGTAGCGCACATGGAAACAACAGAGTAGTTATTGTGTAACCGGAGTCCCAGAGGAGATGGGAAGGGCCATATATACCCCAAAGTTCGCAGCAGCAATGGCCACAGTTGCCAAACTGTGGAAAGAACCAGGATGCCCTTCAACAGACAAATGGATAAAGAAGATGCGGTCTATATATACAATGGGATTTACTCAGCCATCAGAAAGGATGAATACCCACCATTTGCATCAACATAGATGGAACTGGAGGGGATTATGCTAAGTGAAATAAGTCAAACAGAGAAAGACAATTATCATCTGGTTTCACTCATATGTGGAACATAAGGAATGGAGGGGAGGACCACAGGGGACGAGAGGGAAAACTGAATGGGAAGAAATCAGAGATGGAGACAAACCATGAGAGACTCTGGACTCCAGGAAACAAACTGAGGGTTAGAGAAAGGAGGGGAATGGGGGGATGGGGTAACTGGGTGATGGGAATTGAGGAGGGCCTGTGTTGTGGTGAGCACTGGGTGTTATATGCAACTAATGAATCGTTGAACACTACATCAAAAACTAGTGATGTACTGTATATTGCTAACTGAAAATAATAATACAATAATAATAATAATAATGATAATGATGATGATGATAGTAAAATAAAGCTTCCCTGGCTGATTCTAATGTGCAGCAAGGGTTAGAAAGAGTAGAGCATTAAAATCACTGAAGTTTTCCTAATGTATAGTCAATCTAATTAACATAGTATCATGTTGAGGAGGACTTATTGAATATAGGGTAAAAGATGACTATGAAACAAGAAAGACTCTTAACTATAGAGAACAAACTGATGATTGCCAGAGGAGAGGTGGGTAGGGGGATGGGTTAACCAACTGAGCCACCCAGGCACCCCAAGGGGGATGGGTTAAATAGGTGATGGGGATTAAGGAGTGCTTTTGTTGTGATGAGTACCGGGTGATGTATGTAAGTGTCGAATCATTCTATTGTACACCTGAAACTAGTATTACACTGTATGTTAACTAACTGGAATTTAAATAAAAACTTAAAAAAAAAAAAGACGCGTATGAACCGTTCAGGCTTTCTTTCCTTTAATAAGGTTTTGGAATTCAGCACTCTGGATATTTGTGAGGAACTAGAAAAAGGGTTGGAGGAACATCTGATATTGCAGTGATGAACCCCAAGGCCCTTAGCTTTGTATCAGCTGGCTTTGGGTTTTCCCACTGTTCCCACAGGAGCACTTGACAGTCCAAATCAGTGCTGCTTCTCCTTCTTCTTTTTTTTTTTTTAATTTTTATTTATTTTTCTAAATTTCTTTTCAGTGTTCCAGAATTCATTGTTTACGCACCACGAATCATTGCTTCTGAGATTCATGTTCTCGATGTCCCTAGAGAGCTCTCGTAGCCTTCTCCTTTCTTTTGTTTTTTTTTTGTCCTCAGCATCACATGGGTACACTCAGACATGGAGGCCACATTTTGTCACACTTTTTTATTATTATACCTCACCAAAAACATTCCCTACACTCACTCGCACCCTGATGGTGGCATTCTCACTACATCATGTTAATAATAACATCTCTAGGAACACAGATGCCACCTCCCACAACCACCTTCCAACTCCATTTACTGCTTTCCTGGCATTCCCAAGGATTTTTAGAACCTGCTCAGGTTATCCCAGCACTTCCAATTCCATTTCACTTCCCCCCCCATAGCACTTATGTGGTATAATATACATTTAAATTTATCTAACTGCCTTTATCCTTAAGCTAGAATGTGTACTCCATGAGGACACAGATCTTTTTGTTTGTTTTCCTCTTGTTCTTTACTGTTTAGATTATTAGGTATTGTTGAGTGAATAGCCATGGGCACAAAAACCATGGAGCTGTAACACATACACTATTGTATAAACTGAGTTTTATACTTACAGTTTTGATGCCATTACACATTCTTCTCTGTATCATTTTACTTTTTAATTTTTATTAATATTTTGTATTTGAGTATAGCTGACATGCATTGTTACATTGTTTTCAGATGTATGACATTCTAATTCAACTTCTCTACATGTTATGCTATGCTCATCGTGACCACCTGTCACCATAGGGCAGTATTACAATGTCATTGCTATTCCCTATGTTGTGCCTTTTATCCCCATAATGTAGTTATTAATAACTGGAAGCCTGTATTTCCCACTCCCCTATACCCATTTTGACCATCTCCCCTCTCCCTTTCTCTCTGGCGACCATCATTTTGCTCTTTGTATTTATAGGTCTGATTCTGCCTTTTCTACACCATTTTATTTTTTATTTTTTTCTTTTTTAAAGATTTTATTTATTTATTTGACAGAGATCACAAGTAAGCAGAGAGGCAGGCGGGGCGGGGGGAAGCAGGCTCCCTGCTGAGCAGAGAGCCCGATGCGGGGCTCGATCCCAGGACCCCGAGATCATGACCTGAGCCGAAGGCAGAGGCTTAACCCACTGAGCCACCCAGGAGCCCCTCTACACCATTTTAAATGACCAGATATGTTATTGTGTTTGATTGTACTGCTTTTTAAAAAAATAAGCAATAGTTTATGACTAGACATTTTTATTACAACCTGCCCCCATTTTTTTGCTCTTTACAGTGCTACAGCAAACATCCTTGAAAAACCCTAAAAGCAGTGAATAAACATACTTCTAAGGTTTCTCATACGCGTGTCACAGTATCACAGAAGATTAATACATACTTTCATCAGAGGTGGGGGTCCTAATTTTAAACAGGGTAATCAGATAAGACTTCACTGAGAAATTAATATTTAAGCAAAGATTTTTAGGAAGTAAGCCATGCATGTATCTGGGGAAAGTGCAAAAATTTAGAGGCAGGAAAGTGTCTAATGTGTTCAAAGAAGAGCAAGAAGACCAGTGTGGCTAGAGTAGAGGGTGTAGTGGAGGTTAGGTCAAAAGGGCCAGTAGAATTTTTAGGGTCCACATAGACCATTGTGTAGACTTTGTCTTTTATTCTGAGTGAGATGGGGAGCCATTGGAGGGTTTTTAGCAGAGGCAAGTGATAAAACTTGGCTTACATTTTGAAAGATCACTTTGGTAGTTAGTTGTATTGAGAATAGGTTGAGTTTAATAGAACAAAAGTAGAAAAAGGGAGATGAGTTAGGAGGATTTTGTAATAATCCTGGCCTACCAGGGTGGTAATAGTGGAGGCAGGGAGAAGTGGTAAGATTGCCGAAATGTTTTGAAGTAGAACGGGTAGAATTTACCTGTAGATTGGATTTGAGGTGGCACAGAGGAATCAAAAGTGATTCCAAAATTTTGGGCTTGAGTAAATTACAGGGTCATCAGATTATATGGGGAAGACTGTGGGTGGAGGAGGTTCATCTTTGGGTAAAACTTGGAGTTCAGTTTGGATATGTTAAGTTTGAGATATAGATTAGATATCAAAGTGTAGCTGTTGAATAGACAGCTGAAGATACGAGATTGGAAGTCAAAGGAGACGTCCAAACTTGAGATATACATTCAGGAGTTTTTAGAACATGTATGGTATTTATTTATTTTTTATTATTTATTATTTATTTATTTATTTATTTTTTCATGTATGGTATTTAAAATCGCAAGACTGGTATAGACCACTAAGGAACTGGGTGTTTATAGATGGAAGAAGTCCAAGACTGAAACTTGGGCACTCTGATGTTAGGAGATTGGAGAGATGTGGTCGAATCAGTAAAGTAGACTGCAAGGAAGTAGCCAGTGAGGGCAGTAGAAAAAAGATCACGTTGTCTTGGGCTAAGTCAGGAAACTGTTTCTAAGAAGAGGGAATGACTGTCAGATGATACTGATAATGTCAGGTGAAATGAGAGCCGAGATTTGACCTTGTAGAAATATACAAGTCATCAAAGACTTTAGAAAGAGTAGTTTTAGAGGGAACGCTTTGTGAAAGTCAGATTTGAGTTAGAGCAAGAGACTGGGTTGGAAAGGAATTGGAGAAAAAACCTTTTCAAGGAGTTTTGTTTTAAATTGGAGAGAAAGAGCAGCAGGGGGTAGGGGACATGAGATCTAGATACTTACTGTTAATAGAAGAAATAGTGGCTTAGTTGTATATTGATGTGACTGATCCAGGAGAGAGATGAAGGGAAGGACAGGGAGAAAGGTTGAGGGAAAGGGAGGAGGGAGGGGAAATACTGGAGTGATTTTCTTGAATAGAAGAGAGAGTATGAGATCTCCTGAATAGTGGAGGCTTTACTTTAGATAAGAGCTATTAAAATCCATACAAAAATCATCAGAAAGCCTATGTCAAAAGCCGAGTCATTTATTAGTAATTTTTATATTCTGACCAATGCGAGGTGGTTTCTTGTGGTTTTTTTTTTTTTTAAAGATTTTTATTTATTTATTTGACAGACAGAGATCACAAGTAGGCAGAGAGGCAGGCAGAGAGAGAGGAAGGGAAGCAGGCTCCCCGCTGAGCAGAGAGCCCTATGTGGGGCTCCATCCCAGGACCCTGGGATCATGACCTGAGCTGAAGGCAGAGGCTTTAACCCACTGAGCCACCCAGGCGCCCCGGTTTCTTGTGGTTTTGATTTGTATTTCCCTGATGTAGAGTGATGTTGAGCATTTTTTCACATGTCTGTTAGCCATTTGTATGTCTTCTTTGGAGAAATGTCTGTTCATATCTTTTGCCCATCTCCTGACTGGATTTTTTTTTTTTTAAAGATTTATTTATTTATTTATTTGGCAGACAGAGATCACAAGTAGGCAGAGAGGCAGGCAGAGAGAGAGGAAGGGAAGCAGGTTCCCTGCAGAGCAGAGAGCCGGATGTGGGGCTTGATCCCAGGACCCTGGGATCATGACCTGAGCCGAAGGCAGAGGCTTTAACCCACTGAGCCACACAGGCGCCCCCTGACTGGATTTTTTTGTGGGTTTTTTTGGGTGTTGAGTTCGATAAGGTCTTTATAGATTTTGGATCCTAATTCTTTATCTGATAAATCATTTTCAAATATCCTCTCCCATTCTGTAGGCTGCCTTTTGGGTTTATTAGCTGTTTCCTTTGCTGTGCAAAAGCTTTTTATCCTGATGAAGTCCTAATAGTTCATTTTTGCTTTTGTCTCCCTTGCCTTTGGAGATGTGTCTAGCAAGAAGTTGCTGCAGCTCAGGTCAAAGAGGTTACTGCCCATATCTTTAGAAGCCAGTATCTTTAGAAACCTTCGAAAGGTTACTAAAACAAATGCATAAATGCTTTTTCAAAAGCTCTTCTGCATTGGCTATTCTTTTTCAGTTGAGCATTCACTTTATTTTGATTATTATTTTTTAAGATTTTATTTATTTATTTGACAGAGAGAGAGAGATCACAAACAGGCAGACAGGCAAGCAGAGAGAGAAGGGAAAGCAGGCTCCCCGCCGAGCAGAGAGCCTGATGCGGGGCTCGATCCCAGGACCCTGAGATCATGACCTGAGCCGAAGGCAGAGGCTTTAACCCACTGAGCCACCCAGGCGCCCCGAGCATTCACTTTAGCCAAGAATGTGATGTGACACTGATTAGGATGGGTCTAAGTCAGAACATGACTGATGTCTACAGTTGTCCTTTTTACTTAACATGCACATGCTGTAGAATATTCTAAACAGGAGGAGCATGGTCGATACTCATCCAAAAATCTTAAAGATTTAATGATTATTTCTGCAATTTGTTGCTAGATTTTAGAATGAGTATTTAAAAAAAATCATGTCAGAGTTAATATCAGTCTACAAGTTAAATTCTTGCACAAAAATTTATGTTCATAAGGTAATTCCATTACATATAGTTAATAGTCTGAATTGAAAATATTTTCACTCTTGGTAATAATTTTCTTTTGAAGCATACAAGTGGTAGAAATTTCTATATTCTGAAGATGAATAAATTATACCTAAATCTGTGTCAGAAGCATTAGTGGCTAAAATGAAGAAGTTTTAAAAATCTGTTTTCCTTGATTATGACTTAAATTGTTTTGAGAAATAATATATTGTTTATTTTAATAACAATAGTAGCACACCCAAGCTGATGTAGTATTTGTTCAACAAATCATTCTTAGCCTCAACTTTATGTTTCAGTCATTTATCTGCAGATTTCTTAAATTTATCTCTGCTAATATTAGTTATTGGCTCATTATGATTATGAAATTCTTTGTAAAAGGAGAGTGAATTTCTTAATCTAAAATACGACTACTTGGTTTTGTTTCTCAATTTTTTAAAGATTTATTTATTTGTTTGGGAGAGAGAGAGAGAGAACACACATGTGTGAGTGGGTGGAGGGGCAGAGGGAGATGGAGAGAATCTCAGGCCCTGAGCACAGAGCGTGCTGTGGGGCTCAATCTCACAACCCCTGAGATCGTGACTTGAGCTGAAATCGAGTTGGAGGCTTAACTGACTAAGCCACTCAGGTGCCCCAATTATTTGTTTTTAAAATGTTGTTTTGGCTTTGATTTCTCATTCAAAGCTATTTACCAAAATACATAAGTTGAAGTGATATTACCAATCACCTATTGATATCATAGTTTAGCCACTCTAGTTATACCTATATTGGGCTTAAATATATCATTTTCTGGAATATGGAACTGGAATATTGTGAAGTGAAATTGTGAAAATTCCAAAGAAGCCTTAAATTTAAATAGGAATTGCGATGACTTACTCTATACAGACCTCAAAGAATTTTTCAGTAGGAGCTAAAATCAGAGATCACGTGAGAAGCCATGAAACTTCTTATGTTATCTAAATAGGGGCTTTTTTGCTGTATGTGAGGAAAGAAGGAAGTTTGAGTATCTAGGAAACATCTGTGTATTTAGAAATGTAGTTATGGAAGAACATAAAGGAAATGGCACAGGCTTTGGAGTCAACTGGACAAGGTTTGTATCCTTAGTCGTCTTTTTATTAACTCTATGGTCTTGGACAAGTTACTAGATATTTTTTTTTTTTTCTCTCAGAAACCTCAAGTAAGTGGGGAATATAGCTTGAGAAGAAGAGATCTAAGAAAAAAAAATGAGAATTGGGTGACTCCTACTCGGTCCTGTTTAAACTGTATTCTTTTTAAAAATTATTTTAATAAAGATTTTATTTATTTATTTGACAGAGAGAGAGAGAGATCACAAGTAGGCTGAGGGGGGCGGGGAGCAGGCTCCCTGCTGAGCAGAGAGCCCGATGCAGGGCGGGGCTCAATCCCGGGACCCTGAGATCATGACCTGAGCCAAAGGCAGTGGCTTAACCCACTAAGCCACCCAGATACCCCTAAAACTGTATTCTTATTTTGGAGTAAACTTGCCTCTCTGTCTAAGGCAGAATGCAAACTAAAATCTTTTTGGGGTTTTAAGGGATTATGATCAGTGAAATAACATTAGTGAAGACCAGCTGGCACCTTCCTCAAGGAGAGAACACAGTACAACCTTGGATGTAGGAGCCAGGAGCAGAGGGAGGAGCAGGGGGAAAGGGATCCGTGAGCTGCAACATGGCACTCGGGGAAGTCTTGATGGTTTGTAGTCTTGATGGTTTAGCCCTCAAACCATGCTGCTCCTGGTCACTGTGTCTGGGAAACTCACTCTAATGAATGGGATTGAAAAAAATTAGTAGAAAAAACCTACACTGAGGAGTTGATTGTTAGAGTGATTGATATGATTTGTCTTTGTCTAAATCATAGGCAGTGGGGGGAGAGGAAATACTTTGCCTGAGATAATGCTGCTTTTGCTTTCAACACTAAGAATATTATATTTTATTACATTATATCATATATTATATTATATTATTATATTATATTACATTTTATGAGAAAGAGAGAGTGAGCAGGGGGGGGAGGGGCAGCAGGAGAGGGAGAATCTTGAGCAGGCTCCATGCCCAGTGAGCCCAACTTGGGGCTCGATCTCATGACCTGAGATCATGACCCAAACCGAAATCAAGAATCAGATGCCAAGTCAAGTGAGCCACTCAGGCTCCCCTTGAGGAATTTTTTTTAATGAATCTAACTTTGTGAAGTTTGGGTCTTGACCAGGTTGCCATCTTAAAAGATAGAGGGCATTAGGCTTTTCTTTACATTTTCTTCTGACATTCCTTTTACTCATATTTGCATTTCACAGGGTCAAGTGACAGAAGATATATTTAGAAACATTTTGGGAGTAGGGTAGGGTGGGTGGGAGGTCTCAAGGAGGTTTGGATGCCATTCTGATGAGATTAGAGTTTATTTTCAGGACAGTTGACAACCATTGAAGGTTTTTATATCCTATTATGGAAAGCAGTTCTTTTAGGACATGTGTTTTGAAAGTTGTATTAGTTTTCTATGGCTGCTATAAGAAATTGCCACAAATACCTTAAATTGACACAAATTTATTATGTTTACAGTACCATAGGTCAGAAGTTTGACAAATGGGCTAAAATCAAGGTGTTGTTCAGGTTGTGTTTCTTATTGGGGAGAATCCATTTCCTTGCCCATTTTGGTTGTTGTCAGGGTTCAGTTCCTTGCAATTATAGCACTAAAGTTCCCATTTCTTTGCTAGTTGGAAGCTGAGTTTCATTCTCAGTTCTAGAGACTACTCACATTTCTTGCCTTATAGTCCCCTTCGTCCATCTGTAAAAGCTGCAGTGACCAGTCAGATCCTTCTCATGCTTTGAATCTCTGCTACCTCTTCTGTTGTCACATCTCTCTGGCCAAATACTGTCTTTCTCTTCTATTTTTAAGGGCCCAGGTGATTACATTGGTCCCACCCACATAATCCAGGATACTTTCCCTAACCCAAGGTGCATAAACATAATCACAGCTGCAGAGCTGCCTTTTTCCTGTACAATAACATACTTACGGGTTCTGGGGACTAGGGTGTAGATATGTTTAGGGAACCATTATTCTGCCTAACACAAAAGTCTCTAAAGTATAGATTGTATCTTAAACTTAGGAAATAGAAAATACTGTCCAAGGATAGTGTGTGGTTCTTTCCTCATTCTACCACTGCTAGGAGATTACTTTACCCATCCTTGTCCCGTATTCCCCAATGTCTTGAATATCCAGAATTTATCATTTCCAGATTTGAGACACTTAAAGTTCTCAGTTCTCAAGTTCTTTTTATTTTTTATTTATTCTTTATTTTGTTTATTTTTTACCTGGGTGGCTCAGTTGGTTGAGCATCTGACTTTTTTTTTTTTTTAATTAACATATAATGTGTTATTTGTTTCAGGGGTACAGGTCTGTGATTCATCAGTATTATACAATATGCAGCGCTCACCACAACACATACCCTTCCCAATGTCCATCACCCAGCCACTCCATCCCAACCACCCCCCTCTAGTCCAGCAACCCTCAGTTTGTTTCCTGAGATTTCGAGTCTCCTATGGTTTGTCTCCCTCTCTGGTTTCTTCTTGTTTCAGTTCTCAAGTTCTTTACCAAAGTTCTCAACCAGAGGACTGGTACCCCCTTTCTTGGCTTTGTCAATTACACGGTCTGTGGCTAAGCCCAATTTTGTCCTTCCTTCATCTCCTCTCAGCCATATCTGCCTCTGGGATTTTCTATTGCTCTGAGGTTATACTCTCTTTGGATCCAGATGAATTTTTCACCTTGTTCTGGAGCTGCAAAGCTTCCTGTTGGACTTGATTTATGGTTGTTGACCCTGTCCTGATGTTCTGTTTTTTACTTCTTACATATTGACTAGCTCATCTCCCGGAGCATGCTGCAGTCAGTACAGCAGTGAGAGAAAGCTTGGCCATTCTTAGGAGATATTATTCCAGAACCCACAATCTTAGCCACAAGTGAAAGCTTCAGACTCTTTGAATAAGAGAAGTAGCAGGAAAATAGAAGCCACAATCTGTTGTGATTCCATGGACTGCCCCCCCCTGTAATTTTGGGGTTTAGAGCACGGGATTGAGAATCTGAATTTGGGGGTTCCGTTCTGTCTGTGATGTCTGTCAGCTTTAGATAATGTTAAGTATTCTTTTTATTCTCAACTTTCTCATTTGGAAGGTGGGGATGAAAGATAACCTCAAGGGTTTGTTATGAGCATTAAATGAGATAATGGATGTAACCCTGGTACGGTGTGATAAGCGCTCATTTAATTTTTTGTTCTCGGTTCTTCACATCATGGTCGGATATGGGCAGAGACACAACCAAGAAAAAATAGGCTACTGGTGTGATGCATTTCCACTTGGAAATTTTATTTTGAGTTTGAGGGAAGTAGTGGCTTGTAGAGTCAATGACAAAGCCAGTGGGATGCAGAGAGAATAGTAGGGTGTCATTTTTCTTTAGTGATGCTCTCAATCCAGGATACATATTTGTGAACATTAGTGTAGATTCCGACATCTCCTCCCATGAAGTGTCCCACCTCGATCCCCTGGAGCTTGTTTTTGCAGATCACTGTAGCGACGGCCACCTCCTACAGAGATAGTACACAGAGAGAGAGAGAGACAGAGACAGATGGTCAGATCTTGTCACAGGAGCCCTCTCGTCCCCAATATGGATGAGCTCTGCCCAGGGGTAGCATGCTGGATCATGAAAACAGCCCCAGATCAGGGGACAGGAAGCTTTGGATCTAGATGAGTTCTAGCCTTGTTTTCTTCTTGAGAAAGTCAGAGAAAAACCTCTCTAGAACTGTAACTCTCTAGAACTGTAAAATGAATCAAACCCCATTTTTATCTGGACTGGTGAAGCCAGTTTCCATGTTGAAGTTTGAATTTTTTTTAAAGCCCATTTTGACCTGCAACTATGAGAATAATAAATCTAGCAAAATGGAGGTTTTGCATGCTTTAATGAATAAGGACATCTATAAGGAGGACCCATTACTGAAGGAACAATGGGGGCTTTGCTGCAGCCTTATCAAATTCTCAAAAAATTGTGAGAGGATGAGGGCATTCTAATTTTTTTTTTTACTATCATGATTGGTTACCTAGATACATACAGGCAAATAAACTGAATATAGAGAAAAAGATTACCCCAAAAATTCGGCTGAAGACTTTCACAAATTTGACACACAAGGAGTTCCGGTGGCTTTTTCCTTGTTCGGTGTTCTGGCACTCTTTATCAGACATCACAGGGGCCTCCAGGTTCTGCCTTAAATCAGGGTGTCTGCCTGAGGGAAGACAGGACAGAAGAAGCCTTCCTGGTCGCCATTATTATGGAGCCCCTCCAACCACCACCCTCTATTTCCACTGGTGTTTTGTGTGTATGTCTGAAGAAAAAAGGAATGAGGAAAGGGAATGATCTCATGCATGGTTATGAGAGTTAATCCAGAGGACTTAAAAGTAGGCTTTATGTTGCTTTAAGAAACAGAGTTTCCTTTCTATTCTGTGTCCAGTCTTGGAGGAATAAGAGGTGACCCGACTCCCGTTCTCTGAGGTTCCTCTACATGTAGAATGAACCATATGCAATGGAGGAGCCCAGCCCCTTCAGTGGGAATTGTGCCTGACAGGAATGGTGTGGCCTCTGTGCAGAGTCAGATGGCCTGGTGGCTCCAACACCTGAAGCCTCAAGGAGGTAGTGGTGTGTCACCATCCTGGGAAGGGAGGAGCTTTGGACACCGGGACGGGTCTCTTTTTGCTAGACCACTCGTGGTCTCTGTCCATTCTCCTCTCCTCTCTTCCCAGCTGTGTCGACATGGTGCTCCTCTTCCGGGGCAACTAATGACTCTGATTTGCTGTGGGGGGTGCACTCACCATTGTTGTCTTGGCTCCAGTCCAAACCTGAGAGCAGACAGACGGTGCCTGGCCGGACATTGCTGGTGGCGAGGGGAAGGGGCTGGACTTTGTTGTTGAGTCTGGCAGGTTTCTCTAGCTTAATGAGCATGAGGTCATCCTGGGGGTTGCTGTGGCTAAAGTTCCAGTAGCGGATAATCTGGATGGGGTTAATTGCCTGCTCTGTGCCATCTCTGACTCTGATCCTGAAATTTCCCAGCAGCACTTTCAGGTTTCTGGAGGGAGAAGGGGTTGGAGGTAACCACTGTCACCATCACCATCATCATCATGATCATTGTCATCAGAGACGATATTGAATGTTACAATGTGTCAGGTACTGTATCAGTTGCTTTACCTGGAGTCTGGATTACCTCATTTACGACTCGTCACAAAACTGTGAAGTGGATTCTATTTTTAATCCATTTTGCATGTGAAGTAATGGAGGCATATAGTAGTAATTTATCTACGGTCACACGGTAAAGGGGGAGCCTTTAACCGCTGTGTTGTCATGTGGTATCCTTAATGTAGTAGAGGGGACACTTATGTGTGGCAGAAAAATATTACTTTCCCTCCACTCCGGCTCCAGCCTATCCAACCGGGCATTTCATTCTGGTGGGTGTAAGAAAATGGGATGACCTGAGTGTTGGAGCTCTGTTTGCTTCATCAGATCCACTCACAAGCCAACTTCATCCTGCTCTCTACCTCTGGAAGGTGATATATATAGATTAAATCGATGGATTCTCTTGTCTTCTGGTCTCCAATTAGGTTTTGGTTGATAGCCAGCAGCAGGCAGCGTTGGGAGGGAGAACGAGGGGGGAGTACTTATCCTCCCAGCTTCCGTCTCACAGGGTTGTCACACCGTGCTTCCTACCAAGCCATCCCTCCACACGGTGCTTCCTCCCTTCCTCTCTCTCTCTCCTCCCCACCCTTCCCCACTGCCCTTCTTGTACCGTTCTCTCCTCTTGCCCCATTGATACCTTTCCAGTACTAATCCTAGGGGTACTAAACTCTTCTCAGTTTGTCTAATTCGAGTGCACCCTCAGTTACCTGCTGGTCCCTTAACTCAGACACATTCATACTGTCCCTTAAAAACTTGAAAAAACTGAGGAGGCATGCTCTGTGGGGCAGGTTTCCTCGCTACTGACATTTGGGGCTGGGTGATTCTTGTGGGGGCTGGCCTGCGCACTGTAGGATGATCAGTGCCCTCCTGGCCAAGGCCTGTTTGCTAGATAGGTGCCAAGAACACAGCACGTCCTCAGTGCATTGTGACAAACTGAAAATATCTTCAGACTTTGCCACATGGACCCTGGAAGGGAAAGTTGCCTCCCTTTGAGCACCACTGAGGTAGAATGAGCTGAAGCAGAGGATGGGGTGGGGGAGGGTTCCCAGCACTCACGGTAAGTAGCAGTGAGCTGGGGCCAGCACCCAGTTGTTTTTGATGAGGACACCCACACAGGGGTTGAAGTGAGACTTGAGGTATACCAGATACGGAGCATGGTCCTCTTTCTGCACAGACGAGTGAGCAGAGAAAACTGTCCCTGGGAAAGTAATCAGTATTCTTAATACATAGAACATTCTTAATAGGTAAGACATGTCTTACCTGTCTTACTTGTCTTAAAACATGTCTTAATCAGCAGTTTCCTAGTTGGGAAGGAATATGAGCAGTTTTATTTAATTTTTTAATTTTTAAATATTTTATTTATTTCTTTGACAGACAGAGATCATAAGTGGACAGAGAGGCAGTCAGAGAGTGGCGGGGGGAAGCAGGCTCCCCGCCGAGCAGCGAGCCCGATGTGGGGCTCGATCCCAGGACCCTGAGATCATGACCTGAGCTGAAGGCAGAGGCTTAACCCACTGAGCCACCCAGGCATCCCAATATGAGCAATTTTAAAGAAGTAATGAATTGGCCAGGAGATGTGAAAGTGTTTGACCCTTTTCTTCTAGTAAAAATCACATGCCATTTTATCTAATTATCTAATTTATAATAATTTATCTAATTATATAATTTATAATCTAATTTATAATAATAATTTTTGGTTTAATGTTGATACTGTTAAAATCTAAGAAAGTACAACGGAAGAGACTCTCTTTCACTGTAGGTAGGGATATGAATTAATTCTGTCTGTTTGAAAAACATTTAGAAATAGACATCAAGAGTGTAAATAGTGCATCACCTGTGAGCTAATAATTCCAACCCCAAGGATCCATTCCAAAGAAATATTCAAGTGAGACAAAGATTATGAATGTGTGCTCATTTTAGGACTATTTATAATAGCTAAAAATTGGAAATATTAATGTCCAATATAGTAATGTAAGGCGCTGAAATGGAAAAAGTACATCAACATATGGAACATTATATACATATTAAAATTATATTTATAAAGAATATTAAACAACAAAGGAAATACTGATGAACTTTCATTAAGTTAATAATAATATGAAACAGGTCCATCAATCCAATAATCCAATCATCTAAAAACAAGCAAAGAAAAAAAATAAACTATTTAAATGCAAAAGTAAATAAAATAAAGCCTCAGAATAAATTTAAAGTGTTAGCATGTGCTGAGTGAGAGGTGGGATTATGAATAATGTTTCTTTTTTCTACTTTTTAATATTTCCAAATTTTTAATATGAACATGTAACTTAAAAAAATGAATTATTAAAAAAAAACACTTGAGAAGATAGGGAGGAAGTCTGCTTGTAGTGTCAGAAATAGAGTACTATTCTTGTCTCAACTGTCCTTGGTTCTTCCATAATCCTTCCCAAGCCATAGCCTATACTGCCCCACACGCTTTTATGATCACACAGAAATCCCAAGGGGGAAAGAAGTGGCATATTAACAAGGACAAGAGGCACTCAGCACTAGTTCTAAGTGCTTTACATGGATTTATTTAACATTTTCACAACATGTCTATAATACAGGTGGTAATATCCCCATTTCGACAAAAGATACTGAAGCACAGATGGGTTAAGTAACTTGTCCAAGCCCACACAGCGAATTAGTGATGCAACACAGTGTGGTGGGGAATGCCTCACCAGCAAATTCTGCCATCAGAAGGACTTCTTGGAAGTCAGGGAGTAAGGAGGTAGGGCCCTCGCATTCGGTCTTGTTTCTACCTTCATTCCCTGCATTCTGAGTCTCTTAGCTTTTGGAACAGGAGGATATCAGACTTCAAAATGGGTTCTTTGTCCCTGTGACTACACCAGGACCTGCTCTGTGGGTGACGAGGCCCACATTTCGGAATCATCGCAGGGAATACTCATTGTTGAGCATCCTCCAAGGCAAGTGAGCACCATCACCCACTCTGTGGCTTAGCACTGAAGCAGTGGGCTCAGCCTCCTGCGAGACTTTGTGTGGGGTCTCGGAAGGGAGATGCCTAGTTCTGTCTGTGACTGGTTTTCTTAGGCTCTTCTTTTGTCCCCTCCACACACCCCAATCCGCCTTACTCCAGCCTACATTAACCTGTGCCTTATAGGATGGGAGTAGAAGGTCATGGATACATACCAGCAAGGACACCCAAATAGAAGATAAATTTCATAGCAGCCCAGATCTTTCCCCGCGAGATGCAGAAAATCAGCAGAGTAGGAAACTCTCAGGACGGTGTTCTCCTCAGGAGTGCCTGGTAGAATCAGTGGGTATGGTTAGGTACGGGGACGTGAAATGGGATAGGAAAACAGCTCTGGGCATAGAGAGGGGGTTGGAAGAGGGCTCCAGGTACACCATGAAGATGGACTTCTGCTCGAGGGAAGATGGACTGTTCCTCTCTTGGGTCTTTCAGGGAAGGAAAAAAAAAAAAAAAGCCCATTTCCTTGGACTTCCAGATCCAGGTCCCTCTACCTACTGTCCCTAAAAGCCCATCTGCCTCAAATCAGCAGTCTGTGGGGGAAGGGAGCTCTAGGCTCAGGGCTGATCTTCCAAATGGAGTTTCTGAGGCCAGGGCTGTGGGGGACAAGATTTGCCACCTTAGCTCAGGCGGTGTCCCCAGGTTTGCTCCGAAACCCCTTATACTTAACCTTTTCCTCAGCCCCTCCCATCTTTATTACACTTCCTTCATCTTTCCCTGTGACCACTGTTTGTTTCATCACTCTGCCATCATCACCAGCTTGGTCCGTTATCCTGGTCCCCAGCTCTGAGCTAAGGACATGTGGGAATGAAAAGCACTCATAGAGCCGTTAGTTTGACAGTTGGGGAATGGTCTGTCTTCTGGGTTCTATTAAACTGAGGACCTACTGTGTGTATTGGTGACAATTCAGAAGGCAGGACCCGTCAGTGCTTTTTACCTAATGAAAAGATTTCTCAGCCAATAATAAACTGCTAGGGTCATCTTTGGAGAATTCAGAGCACACTCTAACAAGAACACTTTCACTAATAGCTCTTAAATCCCAGGCTCTGAGCTAAATTCTTTATAGACACTGCCAGTGGTGATTTCATATCAGGGCAGTCTGAGATGTAAAATTAATTATACTTTGTATCACTCTAGCCCTTCAAAGTCTTATAAGCCCATAGTCTCATGCCAATGGGACAATAAGCCTACAAAGAGGAAACAAGGCTGGTACCATTTTTTTTTTCTTGGTCTGTAGATAACAGAACTAAAACAGAATTTACACCAGCGTCTCAAAATCACACATGATTGGAAAGACTAGAAATAGAATCTAGGTCTTATTATTGGAGACACATAGCTTTTCAACTGCGTTCTCCAGGCTTCAGCTAATCAACTGGCATTCCTACATCTTGAAAAAGATATATTTCCTCACACAAATTCCCTGAAGTGTAAAATGAAAAAGAGACATGGCACATACTTTCCTGACCCTCACAGTGGACACAGAGGTCCACTGGGGATTAGGGCTGGTTTATGAAATGGGCTTGAGGTTCAAAGATAGGATAGATCTGTGCAGTTTTCTGTGGGGAGGGTAGGATTAGTTAACAGAGATGAGATTTGAGAGAGAGAGAGATTCTTTACTCTGAGGTTGTTGGGCCTAGATTTTTTTGGAAAGCTTATGGGCCAGGAGGGGAGTTTGAGGCCTTTCCAAAGACAACAGATTTTCTGGAGGAGGCTGGTACTGGGGACTACTACCTGTCTATGAGTTTCAAATTAGTATCTCTAGCCCAGACCTCCTGTCCCACATATAGAACTGCCTCCTTGAAACCGTTTTTTTTTTTTTTTTTTACATCTGCTTGAGGTTCCTGAAATGTAGCATGTCAGAATTTTATCCTTTCTTCCTCCAGCTTTTCAAATGCATTCTTTGCCTGTTTTTCTAATTGTAGATTACCTACCATTTGTTTGATTTCTCCCTTTTTCTCACCACTCAGCCTTAAACAGTTCTACTTCCAGAAGTCTCTTAAATCCATCTTATCTTTTCATTCTCACAGCTGTCATCCTAATGCAGGCCATAATCTTGTCACGCTTGAACTAATATATGTGCCCATCTGCTGTTGCTCAACTTGATATTCTCCTTCTTATTTAGAATTGGGTTTTTTTCCCCCTTTAGAGTGCATATGAAATCACGTCAGTCTCCTTTTAAAAACTCTTCAGTAGTTCCCTATTAGTCTGTAGAGTAAACCCCTAGCATGCTCTAACGACCTCCCTTGAACCTCATTCCATCTTGTCTTCGTAACTGTCTCTCCTGAGCCTCTTTCCCCCACCCCGCCCCCGCCACCCTGCCCCACATAATTTTTACAGGCTTAGCAAACTACTTTCAAGTGTGGCATTTCTTGTTTCCATATGAATACCTTTTTATATTATTTTAGCTGTTGAGTGCTTCTTGTAGTTTGCCAATCCTATTTATTTTTTCCTTTTTTTCTTAAAGATTTATTTATTTAAGAGAGAGAGAGAGAGCAGGGGGAGGGGCAGAGGGAGAGAGAGAATCCTTAAGCAGACTCCCCTGCTGTGCAAGGAGCCCATATCAGGGCTGGATTCCAGGCCCCTGAGGCCATGACCTGAGCTGAAATCAAGAGTCAGCCACTCAACAACTGAGCCACCCCGGTGCCCCCACTTTTTTCTTTTTTGTTTTAGGATACTGATAATCTGATATGGACCTCATTCTTAAAACTTCTGTTTGAAAAAATAACTTTAGAATTTTGTGGATGGATGTGTGTGTGTATTCATGTGTGTGTGTTTGATACTCAGCGTTTCCTCATGTTTGTAATTTTTTGTTATTAAGTTCTTTATTACTGTTATTACAGATTCCTTGTGCACATGGAGGCGCATCTGCTTCTAGCCTCATTCCACAAACCATCAGGTTTACAGAGACTCTAATTCTGTTACTGTTTCATTCTGCCACCTAACCGATTTTCTATTTAGATAATATTCTTGTTCTATTCCGCCACCAAAAATCAATTTGAAAAAGGCAACTACAGAGAAAGGGTAGAATGAGAGAGCGAGAGAGCCCTGCCTACAGGAGGGCAGTATAGTAAGAAAGATTTGGAGCTCTGAAAAGAGCCACTCGTGTTGGTGTTGGTTGGGAACTTTTATTCAAATGGCATCTGTGGTTGTGAGACATGACCTGTGCAAGTGAAGTCGTTCTCAGGAGAGGTGGCTAGGCACTACCTGCATGAAGGGAGGAGGGCAGTGTCACACAGGAGGGTGGGACACAGCTGTGCTTCATCAGAGCAGCCCAGAACAGAAAGGGGTCAATGGGACATGTAGAGGGAGGGGGGCTGGTCACACATTGTGGGGAAGGGACGGTGAGAGCGGAGAGGCTTGGGGGAGGAACTTGGGATGACTTTTAACTCCACAGAAGGTTTACTTGACTCCTGCGTTGGAATTCTTTTCCTTAGATGAAGTAGATAAAGCTCAGACCCGAGGACCTCATCTTCCCGTAGGGCAGGCTTCAGTTAGACTGAGAAGATCTCCGGCTGTGGAGACTGGTGACTCTGCTTTCACGCCGAGGATCAAGAGTAGAAGGAGAAACCTCTAGATGACAGACTTTTGTAGAATCCTTATCCTCCGTTCTCCCACCTGCACCTTCTGCTGTCTCGAATCCCCAGGCAGGATATAAATTCTGTGCTTTCTTTGTGCCTGTTAATTTCCACTACATCCTTGTCCTCAGCACAGGATTCGGGCATCAACATGAATTATATCCTATTAACCTTGCTGATGGTGACCGGTGAGTGACTCATGGTAACTCATTGTCAAGTTTATCAGGACTTTGTTGGGGGCTGAGGCTGTGGTGCTGTGTTGGGGAGGGAGAGCCGGTGGATCAGGGACGTGAAAGTTTGGGAAATGGGTGATACATTACTCATTTTCTGTACAGGCTCAGTCATTGGTAGGACCCAAGTAAAACTTTCTATTACGGGCTCAAGGCTCCTCCCAATGTCTTATGAAGTTCATGGGCTAAAACATGGAGGTATCCAGAAGGGATAATGGAGATAGGAGCCTGGAAGGGGGCATAGGGATGTGTAAGAGACATAGGAAACAAAAAAGCAGATGTTCTGCTGTAAGGGTTGAAAGGGAAAGGTTGATTTTCCTCTTGGGCTTTAAAATGTAATGTACAATAATAAGAATAATCACCACCACCACCGCTGCCATAAAAGCACATAACTATATAGTGGTTTTATAACAGACACTGCTCTCTTCATATCAACTTTGTGAGATAAGTATTATTATTGTTCTCTCTCTCTCTCTCTCTCTCTTTTTTTTTTTTTTTTTTGATGAGGAAACTAAGGCATGGAGTAATTAGGTAACTTGCTTGTCATGAAGTTGGTATGGCTCTGTAATTAGGCAGTTAAGCTCTTCTACCTAGTTATATGGCCAGGGGACAAATACCCTAACCTCTCTGAGCCTCAGTTTCCATATGTGAAACACGAGAAAACTGTCTGTCTCTTAAAGGACATCAGTGCTTCCTAAACTTGTATTAGACTGAGAGGAGTTAGTGAAGTTAAGTGGGGTGAGGGGTGCGTAGGTTGTTTCTGACAGAGGTGAGGGTTGTTTCAGTAAGTGTGAAGGTCATGAGGTGTGACATGTTAACTAAAAGACCATCTGTGTGGCTGGAGCAGAGAGAAAGGAAGTAGATTAAGAGTCAGATAGTAGAGAGTCTTCTAGCCTTAATTTTAGAAATGACCCTGGGGGTAATAGGAATCCTTTCAAGAGTTTTAAATATCTGAGTTCTATTACCACACTTAGGATTTAGAAACATTCACGGGACTTTAGTATGGAGAATGATTTTGGGTAGAGATAGGGGTTATGGGTGGGAAAGATCTGGAGAGAAATTTAAGAGACTGTTGCAGCTTTCTGGGCAACTGAGTGGACTAGGATGGTAGCAGCGAGTCTGAAATAAAGGAGAAGGATACCAGAGGTAATAGTGAGATAGAAGTCATGGTCAGCTGAATGTGAGGAATGAAGGGCAGGAAAAAGTAAAGGCTTGTCATCCAGATTTCTGGTTGGGTGAATGGTAGTACAGTTCATGGAAATCAGGAACACCGGACAAGGAGGTGTTTGGGGAAGGAGACAGGTTACTTTTTTTGACTTACTGAGTTCGAAGTACTTTTTAGACATCAAATGGAGATGTCCACCTGAATAGAAAGGTCAGGAACTCATGACGGGTCTGAGCTGGGATGCAGATCTTGGAATTTGGGAACTTTGACAGGATTCGAATTTGTGGGAATGAGTGGAAAAGATTACTTAAAAAGAGTTTATGGAAATGTGTAAAAGACAGAAATATGAAGAGTTCTAACTGCTTTTCTGGTTTAAAATTCCCATTTTGAAATAATTATACAATTACAGGAAGTTGCAGGAAATGTGTGGAGTACCACATACCCTTCATCGGGTTTCCACCATGGTAACATCTTGCATAACTATGGCACGAAAATAGAGCAAACCATGAAACTGACATTGGTGCTGTCCAGTTTATTCAGCTTTCCTCATTTTTACGTGTGTGTATTTAACCTTCACACCTGTAGGTCTATGCGTCCATCACCACTTTGAAGAGTCCATCACTGCAGAGTCCCTCCTGTTGCCCTTCTTATGGACACACCATTACATTCTCCCTCCTCCACAAAACCCCCCTTCCCTAAGCCATGGCAACTACTAATGTGTTCTTCACTCCTGTAATATTGTTGTTGCAAGAATGTTACAGAAATGGAATCATACAGTACGTTATATTTTAGGATTGGCTCTCTTTTTTTTTTTTTAAATTTTTAAAATTTCTTTTCAGCGTAACAGTATTCATTGTTTTTGCCCAATTCCCTTGGGATTTGTCCAAGTTGTGTGTATATCAATAGTTTTTTCTTTTTATTACTATTATTCTGGGGTATGGGTTCACGTTGGTTTGTTTAACCATTTACCCACTGAAGCACATCTGGGTGGTTTTCAGGTTTTGGCTTTTACTAATAAAGCTGCTATGTCTTTTGTGTGATAGTAAGTTTTTGTTTGTCCAGGATACATGTCCAATAATGCAGTTTCTGGCAGCATGGTAATTGTATGTTTAGTTTTATACCATACTGCCAAATTGTTTTCCAGATTGGCTGCACCATTTTAGATTCCCACCAACAATGTATGAGTGAGCCATTTTCTCTACTTCTCTGCCAGCATTTGGTGTTTTCACCGAAGTTCACTATTTTTTATATTAGCCATTCTGTTGATACCATATTGAAATTTTAATGTTCATTTTCCTAGTGACTAATGATGTCAAATATCTTTTCATATGCCTGTTTACTGTATGGATATTCTTTATTTTTTTTTTAAATTATTTATTTGACAGAGAGATCACAAGTAGAGAGGCAGGCAGAGAGAGAGGAAGGGAAGCAGGTTCCCCGCCGAGCAGAGAGCCCAATGTGGGGCTCGATCCCAGGACCCTGGGACCATGACCTGAGCCAGAGGCAGAGACTTTAACCCACTGAGCCACCCAGGTGCCCCTGGATGCTCTTTTTAGTGAAGTGTTTGTTCTTGTCTTTTGCCTATTTTCTAATTAGATTGTTTGTTTTATTGACTATTGAGTCTGAGAATAGGTATCCAGTCTGTACAAGTCCTTTATCAGCTATGAGGTTTGCACATATTTTTCCCGGTCTATAACTTGTCTTTAAACTCTCTCCAGAGAGTCTTTTATAAAGCAATTGTCTTTAAATTTGATGAGGTCCAATTTATCATTTGATCCGTAGGTTATTCAGAAGTATGTTTAATCTCCAAGTATTTTGGGATTTTCCAGGTATCTTTCTGTTATTCATTTCTAGTTTAATTCCATTGTGGCTTAAGTTAAAAAGTTGTGTGATTCCCTATTCTTTTACCTTTGTTAAGGTGTGTTACATGGTCCAGAATGTGGCCTATCTTGGTGAATGTTCCATGTGGGCCTGCGAAATATGTGTGTTCTGCTGGTTTTACAAAAGCAGTCTATAATTGTCAACTACATCCAGTTGGTCGAAGGTGCTGTGGACTTAAATGACATCCTGACTGTTTTTCTGCCTTCTAGAACTGTCCATTCCTGATACAGAAACATGTTGAAGTCTCCAAGTAGGAGAACGGATTTATCTATTCCTCTCTGTAGTTCTATCAGCTTTTATCTCATATAGTTTGGTGATCTGTGATTATGCACACACACACTAAGGATTGTTATGTCTTCTTGGATCATTGATCCCTTTATTATAATATAATAATGCCTGCCTTTATCTCTGATAACTTTCCTTAAAGTCTGTTATGTTTGAAATTAATATAGCTACTCCTGCTTTCTTTTGAGTAGTGTTACTGGGGTATATCTTTCTCCATCCATTTACTTTTGGTCTGTATGTCTTTATATTTAAAGTGGGTTTAGGGGGTCCTGGCTGGCTCAGTTGGTGCATGCAACTCTTGATCTTAGGGAAGCCCCGAGTTGGGTGTAGAGATTACTGAAATAAATAAAACTTAAAAAAATTTAAAGTGGGTTTATTGTAGACAAGAGACACTTGGGTCTTATATTTTGAATCATTCTGACAATCTCTGTGTTTTAATTGGGGCATTTAAACTGCTGTATTCATATTGAATATTGATATAGTTGGATAACTATCCACCATATTCGCTATTGTTTTCTACTTGTTTTATGCTCCTGATTTTGTCTTTCACTTTTTTTGGTTTGCCACTTGTGATTTTAATGGAGTATTTTATATTATTTTAGTGTCTCTCCTTTCTTAGCATATCCATTATACTTCTTTTTTTTTAATGTTTTTTTATATGGTTGCCTTAGAGTTTGCAATATAAATTTACAATTAATCGTTGTCCACTTCCAAAAACACTGTGTCAGTTCATGGATAGTGTGAGTACCTAATGATAATAAAATAATTCTGACTTCTCTCTCCTTTCCCTTACATCATTGCTGTCATTCATTTCACTTGTATATGGGCATATATGCATGTAAGCATATATCATTGCATATATTGCCGGGGGGTGAAGTGAATTGAAGTTTTGCATTTACCACATTTCCATGTTGAAGGGTAAGAATTGAAATGCACCTCCCTACTCCCTACTGTGCTCCATTTACCAGGAAATGGAGGAGGCAATGTTCCGAGCAACTCTACCTTACATAGTCTTGTTCAGTATAGTTGTCAAATGATGATGAAGGCTTGGCAACCTGCTTGGTCCTGGGGACATAGGGCCATGTGTGGTGGAGGGAAGGAAGTAGAGTATTGTTAACTTTGCCTCAGACTCCTCCGTCAGCCTCCTGGCCACTGTGCAAAGGCTCAGCTTTCCCCTGAGCCCCATTCATACCACCCTGCTTGAGAAATTGGAGTATTGCCTGCTTCCACTGGGAGTGAGGGTGGAATATTAGCCCCCTACTCAGCCTTGGGGAACCCATGGCAGGCGGGCATTTTCCCATTGTTTGGGAACATTGCCACTTCCCATTGTTTAGTTAGAGTAGGATAGGTGTTGTCAAGAAGAGTTCTTTTGTGTTCAACTATCCTTTCCCCTTTCCTCGGGCTTGGAGGAGCATGTTTTTCTTGAAGCTTTTAAAAATTTTGTTTTGTTTTTGTTTTTGGCTTTGCTTTTTGGTGGTTCTGGATTATAGGCTACTCTGCTCCAGTGCTCTATCTTGGATCTATGAGATGTAAGAATACCCAGGGAAGTTAATGTTATGTTGTTCCTTAAGTCCCCAGGTTCCTTAGGTAGTCCACTTTCTTTTTTCCATTATTCAGAGTGTTTCTATGTTTGTTGTGTTTATTGTGTGGGGTTTTTAGTTGTAAAAGGGAAAAGATGGGAGTGCGGAATGGGGCTACTCCTTCTTGGATCAAATGCAAAGTTGAGCTCTAATGCTTTATGGGCTGCTAGAAGATGAGAGCCTGGTAAAGTACCTTATGAGGCAGGAGAAATTAAAAATGTAATTTACACCAGTCAGAAGAGTCTGTTTCTAGGAGGAGGAAGTAGTTAATGTGTTCTATGCCTGTGACAAATAAAGAAAATTTAAGTGCAGACACAGTGAAGGCATATAGTTGCATTAATATGGAATTAAAATTTGCCTACAGGATTATTCAAGGACATTAGGACAAGGGATCTCTGAAGAGTAATAAGAACGTAATTAAAAGTTACATGCAGGGCGCCTGGGTGGCTCAGTGGGTTAAGCCTCTGACTTCAGCTCAGGTCATGATTCCAGGGTCCTGGGATCGAGCCCCGCATTGGGCTCTCTGCTCAGCAGGGAGCCTGCTTCCTCCTCTCTCTCTGCCTGCCTCTCTGCCTACTTGTGATCTCTGTCTGTCAAATAAATAAATAAAATCTTAAAAAAAAAAGTTACATGCAAACAATGAATCATGGAACACTACATCAGAAACTAATGATGTACTGTATGGTGACTAACATAACATAATAAAATAAAAAAATAAAATGATGAATAAAGGAATCTAAATCAGGTAGAGAGCGAAGATGAAACAGGCAGGGACTGGCTGGAATGCAGGGGTAAGGACACAATGTGTAAGTTTCTAATGAGTTCTTAGAATCAGTGACTGTAAAGCTTGGTCAAGAGTGAGTTAGGACATCAGGGCTTTGGTGGGGAGAAATCTGAGCATTTTTAGAGTAAATGACCAATATTTGGTTGGGAGCTCAGCCTGGAATATAACTCAGTTTTGATTAGGAGAAACCTGTTCCTCAGCTTTCCTTGGAAGGACCAGTGGCTTGAAGGAACTGTGTGTTGTTGCTGCAGCTAAGGTGGAACTAGTAGTAGTGCAGACTTCTGAAAGCTAACGAGGGATGGTCTGGAGTCAGGAATAGATTGTGGGAATTAAGACAGACTGAATTTATGCACTGGATTATCTTAGAGTAAGAAGAAATGTGAAGATTATCTGCATTCTCAACTTTTTTGAGCGTGAGAACCTCTTTTAGTCTTAAAGGATTTTGACTCTTTGAATGATAATTCTTCCTTGAATACTTAGGTAATGCGAAAAGGTGAATTAACTATCTTTGTTAAAGCGATGCATATTTTATTAAATACTGTTTACTGGATTTCCTGTTAACTTTACTTTTTTATTTTTTTTTAAATTTCTTTTCAGTGTAACAGTATTCATTGTTTTTGCACCACACCCAGAGCTCCATGTAATCCGTGCCCTCCCTAATACCCACCACCTGGTTCCCCCAACCTCCCACCCCTTGCCCCTTCAAAACCCTCAGGTTGTTTTTCAGAGTCCATAGTCTCTCATGGTTCACAGTAGATCTTGTGTCCATCCACCCACTTAGGTGCTCTTCTCCATCTCCACCACTGCCAGTTTAATGCAAGTCACATCACTTTGTGCCAGGCCTACTAGAGTAAGCCTAACTGTTTCTTCTCATGCCCTTTTCCAATTCATTTCTTGTTTGTTTGTTTTTTTTTAAAGATTATTTATTTATTGGAGAGAGAGAGGAGAACACGCGTGACAGCAAGCATGTGCAGGGGGAGGGGCAGAGGGAAAGGGAAAAGCAGACTCCGGCTGAGCAGGGAGCTCAAGGCAGGGCTGGATCCCAGGACCCTGAGATCATGACCTGGGCCGAAGGCAGACTGAGCCACCCAGGCACCCCTCTAGTCCATTTTTAATCAAAACCCAGTGATGTTTTAAAAAAAAATAATTGGATCAACATAACTTTTGTATATTCAAATTCTTTAGTAGATTTTTTTTACACTCAGAATAAAATCCAAACTCTTGAGCATGGCTTTCAAGCCCTGCTTGATGAGGTCCCTGCTTCCTCTAAAGGCTCATCCTAGGGCAGTCTTTTCCTCAGCCTCTGTGTTTCTGTCTCTTTGTCTCTCTTCAGATTCCTGAGCACGCCTAGTCCTATCTCCTCTTTGAACCTCTGTAAATGCAGTTCCTCTCCTGAAAAATCTTTCTTCTGCTCTTCTCATAGCTGGTTTTTCTCATCTTCCTGTCTCAGATCACCTGCCATTTACCCAGCAAGTACTTTTTTGCACACCCAAACTAAAATAGATTCTTCATTTACTCTTTCTTATTATGTTTTCTCATGGAGCACTGTCACTTTCTCATCACAATTTATAACTGTCCATTTATGTACTTATTTGCTTGTTGTCTATCCCCTTCATTTCATGGAGGCAAAGTCTACTTCTATCTCGGATACCCTTTTATATTTAATATGCAATATGTTGCCTGGCACATAGTAAGTATTCAAGAAATACTTTTTAAAATAAATGCATGCATATATGAATTTGAGAAAAAAGTACACACACATAAATACAACATTAACTCTTAGTCTTCTGATGATGCTTGTTTCACATATGGATTCAGAAAACCATTTCATTAATTTCAGAGCCTCCCAGTGGACCCCTGCACACAAAGTGAATTTTACTCCAACCCACTAATTCATTTGTATAATGCATACATATTGAGTTCCTGCCAGACACTGTCCTAGTTAGTGGGGGATATTGTATAAGTCATTGTTCCTTATCGTCTACAGGTGAAAACCCCATAGACCCAGAAACATAAATTGACAAAGCAAGAGAAGCCCAAATTGAAAAAAGTGACAATGACAAGAAAGGATCAGAGAAAATCTCCAGAAACAACAACAAAATAATAATAGAATGGCAATAAATACATATCAATAACTACTTTGAAAGTAAATGGACTAAATGCTCTAGTCAAAAGACACAGGGTGACAGAATGGATTAAAAAACAAGACGTATCTATATGCTGCCTACAAGAGACTCATTTTAGATTGAAGTCACATGCAGACTGAAAGTGAGGTGGTAGAGAAACATTTATCACACAAATGAATTTCAAAAGAAAGCTGGAGTAGCAATATTTATATCAGACAAACTAGATTTTATCCTAAACTATAGCAAGAGATGAAGAAGGGCACTATATAATAATAAAGGGGACAATTCAACAAGGCAATATAACAATTATAAATATTTATACACTCAACATGGGAGCACCTAGATATATAAAACAATTATTAACAAACAGAAAGGAATGAATTGACAATAACACAATAACAGTAGGGGACTTTAATATCCCACTTAAATTAATGGGCAGAGCATCTAAACAGAAAATAAACATGGAACAATGTTTATTGTTTGAATGACACATTGGGCCAGATGGACTTAACAGATATATGCAGAACATTCCATCCTAAAACAGAGTACACATTCTTTTCAAGTGCACATGGAACATTCTCTAGAATAGGTTGCATTTTAGGTCACAAAACAAGCCTCAACAAATACAAAAAGATTGAAATCATACTATGCACCTTTCTGATCACAATGCCATGAAAGTAGAAGTTAGCCACAAGAAAAAAATTGGAAAGACCACGAATACATAGAGGTTAAACAACATGCTACTAAAAAATAAGCGGTCAACCAGGAAATCAAAGAAGAAACAAAAAAAAATACATGGAAACAAATAAAAATGAAAACACAACCGTCCAAAACCTATGGGAATGCAGCAAAAGCAGTCCTAAGACGGAAGTATATAGCAATACAGGACTACCTCAAGCAATAAGAAAAAAATCTCATGCACACTAACCTTACACCTAAAGGAACTACAAAAAGAGCAAAAAATGAAGCCTAAAGCCAACAGAGGGAAGAAAATAATAAAGATTACAGCAGAAATAAATTATATAGAAACTAAAAAACAAACAAATAATAAAACAAATCAATGAAACCAGGAGCTGATTCTTTGAAGAAATTAGTAAAATTGATTAACCTCTAGCCAGACTTATCGAAAAGAAAAGAGAAAGGACCCAAATCAATAAAATCACTAATGAGAAAGGAAAAATAACAGCTAGTACTACAGAAATACAAATAATTATAAAAAAATATTTTGAAAAACTATTATGTGAACAAATTAGGTAACCTAGAAGTAATGGATAAATTCCTAGAAACATATAAACTACCAAAACTGAAACAGAAAAAAAAAATAGAAAACTTGAACAGACTGATAACTAGCAAAGAAATTGAATCAGTAATCAAAAAACTCCCAATAAAACAGAAGTCCAGGTACAGATGGCTTCATGAAAGGCAAATCCTACCAAACATTTAAAGAAGAGTTAATACCTGTTCTTCTCAAACTATTCCAAAAGCTAGAAATGGAAGGAAAACTTCCAAACTCATTAGATGAGTCTAGATTACCCTGATGCCAAAACTAGATGAAGACACAACTGTAATAGAGAACGATAGGCCAATATCCCTGATGAGCATGGATGCAAAAATTCTCAATAAAATACTAGCAAATTGAATCTGTTAAAATAATCATTCACGACAATCAAGTGGGATTTATTTCTGAGCTGCAAGGGTGTGTTCAGTATCTGCAAATCATACGATCCTTTCAACAGATGCGGAAAAAGCATTTGACAAAGTACAACATCCATTCGTGGTAAAAACTCTCGACAAAGTACGGTTGGAGGGAACATTCCTCAACATCATAAAGGCCATATATGAAAAACCCACAGCTAATATCATCCTCAGTGGGGGAAAACTGAGCTTTTCTTCTATAGTCAGGAGCAAGACAGTGATGTCCACTCTCATCACTGTTAATTAACATACTATTGGAAGTCCTAATTATAGCATTCAGACAACAAAAAGAAATAAAAAAGACATCCAAATTGGCAAGGAAGAAGTCAGACTTTTACTGTTTGCAGATGACATGATGCTCTATGTAGAAAACCTGAAAGACTCCACCAGAAAATTATTAGAACTGATACATTAATTTAGCAAAGTCTCAGGCTATAAAATCACCATACAGAAATCTGTTGCATTTCTATACACCGATAATAAAGCAGCAGAAAGAGAAATCAGGGAATTGATCCCATTTGCAACTTCACCAAAAACCGTAAGATACCTAGGATAACACTAACCAAAGAAGTGAAAGACCTGTACTCTGAAAACTATGGAACACTGATGACAGAAATTGAAGAGGACACGAAGAAATGGAAAGATATTCCATGCTCAGGGTTTGGAAGAACAAATATTGTCAAAATGTCTGTACTGCCATAAGCTATCTACATGTTTAATGAAATCCCTATCCAATTTCCAACATTTTTCACAGAACTAGATGAAAGAATTGCAAAATTTGTATGGAATCAGAAAAGACCCTGAATAGCCAAAGCAGCCTTTGAGTGGGAGGGCAGGAAGCAAAGCTGGAGACATCAAAACTCCAGACTTTGAGTTATATTACAAAGCTATAGTAACCCAAACAGTATGGTACCAGCACAAAAATCAACATAGATCAATGGAACAAAATCGCAACCCAGAAATGAACTCACAACTCTATGGTGAGCTAATTTTTGACAAAGCAGGAAAGAATGTCTAATGGGAAAAAGACAATCTCTTTAACACATGGTGTTGGGAACATTGGACAGCCACATGCCGAAGAATGAAACTGGACACTTCCTTATACCATGCACAAGAATAAATTCAAAATGGACTTAAGGCCTAAATGTGAGACCTGAAACCGTAAAAATCCTCGAGGAGAACACAGGCAGTCACATCTTTGACATCAGCTGTAGCAACTTCACCTGAGGCAAGGGAAACAAAAAGGAAACAAAAACTATTGGGACTACATCAAAATAAAAGGCTTCTACACAGCAAAGGAAACAATCAACAAAACTAAAAGGCAACCTATGGAATGGGAGAAGATAATTTGCAGATGACATATCTGATAAAGGCTTAGTATCCAAAATATATAGAGAACTTATAAAACTCAACACGCAAAAAAGGAATAATCCAATTAAAATATGGGGAAGATAAAGCTAGAGTAGTAGGACTCAAAAGAGCCTTAAAAAACATACAGAGAAGTTTGCATTCTTGGGTAATTCCACGAAGAAATAAAAATGGCTAATATATTTTTTAAAGACTTCCTTTACTGGTAGGTAGTCGAAGAAATGGAAATTAAGTGGATAATATTTTAACTTATTCAATTACCAAATACTTTTCAATCATAATATTCTCTGCTGCTGAGGGTATGAAGAGAAAGTTTCTTACACTCAGCTGGTAATAGTGATCTTTCTGAAAAGCTATTTGGCAATTCAAATACAAAGTTCCAAAATGCTCAAATCCCTTCCTCCCTTTAATTTTGCCTCTCAGATGTTATTTAAGAAATAATTAGAACTACATTTAAAAAATATATATAAATATATAAATATATAATATATAATATTATATATATAATATATATATATAATATATAATATAAATATATAAATATAAAATGTTCTACAAACTAGGTACCAAAATAGAAACACTACTAAATACGTGACTGTTCCATAGGATTAAATTTATGCAAGTATTGAAAAGAACATTTACAAAGAAGTTTGGAGTTTTAATGACATAGTTTATAAATATATTATATGTGTATATATAATCTGTATAATTGTGACCTTGAATGTCTGTAGACAGAACTGACTACATAATTTGCAGAGCCTAGTAGAAAATGAAAATGCAAGATCTCTTGTTCAAAAGTTATAATTAAAAGATAGCAGTAGTAGAGCCTTAAACCAAATGTAGGGCCCTTCTGAACACAAGTTCTGTGTGAGTACACAGGTCTCACACCCTTGAAACTAGCCATCCCTACAGAAAAAATACTGAAAGAAAATATCCCAAAACATTATTAATGATTACCTTTTGGTTTGGGGATTACCGATGATTTTTTTTTTTACTGATGATTTTTGTTTCATGTCTTTTATAAATTTTCACAATAAATATATATCACTTTTTAAAAAATAAACAAAATATAGGCAGAAGACATGAACAGACATTTTTCCAAAGAAGACGTGCAGATGGCCAATAGACGTATGAAAACATGCTCAACATCACTTATCAGGGAAATGCAAATCAAAACTACGATATAACATCACCTCATACCTGTCAGAACGGCCAAGATCAGAAACAACAAGTGTTAGAGAGGATGTGGAGCAAAAGGAGCCCTCTTGCACTGTTGCTGGAAATGAAAACTGGTGCCGGCACTGTAAAAACCAGTATGGAGTTTCCTCAAGAAGTTAAAAACAGAGCTACCCTACGATCCAGCAATTGTACTAGTAGGTATTTACCCAAAGAATAAAAATATACTAATCCAAAGGGTTACATGCACCCCCATGTTTACAGCAGCATTATCTGCAATAGCCAAACTATGGAAGCAGCCCAGTGTCCATTGACTGATCAGTGGATAAAGAAGAGGTGGTATATTCATACATGATGGACTATTCCTCAGCCATCAGAAAGGAGGAATACCTAACTTTTGCATCAACATGGATGAGGCTGGAGGAGATTATCCTGAGTGAAATAAGTCAAGCAGAGAAAGTCAATTATCATATGGTTTCACTTACTTGTGGAGCATAAGGAATAGCGTGGAGGACATTAGGAGAAGGAAAGGAGAAACGAAGTGGGGGGAATCAAAGGAGGAGACAAACCATAAGACTATGGACTCTGGGAAACAAACTGAGGATTTTAGAGGGGGGGGGCAGGGGGATAGTTTAGCCTGGTGATGGGTATTGAGGAGGGCATGTATTGCATGGAGCATTGGGTGTTATACGCAAACAGTGAATCATGGAACACTACATCAAAAACTAATGGTGTACTGTATGGTGACTAACATAACATAGTAAAAAAAAAAAGCCATAAGATAGGTGTAAAAAAATAAAAATTAAAACTATAAACAAAAAGAGTTTGTGTATAGTTGACACACAATGTTACATTAATATCAGATGTACAATGTAGTAACTTGATAAGTTTATATATTATACTATGTTCACTGTAAATGTAGCTACTATCTGTCACCATACAGCGCTATTAGAATATTACTGACTGTATTTCCTATGCCATGCCTCTTATTCCCATGACCTATTCATTCCATGACTGGAAGACTGTATCTCCCTCTCCCCTTCATTCATTTTCCCCATCCCCTCATCCCCCTGCCCTCTGGTAACCATTACGTTGTTCTCTGTATTTTTAGGTCTGTTTCTGCTTTTTGTTTATTCTTTTTTTTTTTTTTTTTTAGATTTTATATATGATTGAAAGCATATGGTATTTGTCTTTCTCAGTCTACTTATTTCACTTAGTATAATATCCTCTAGGTCCATCCGTATTGTTGCAAATGATAACATCCTTTATTATGGCTACATAATATCCATTGTATTGTCTCTCTTGAGAAAGAAAAACAAAGCTGGAGGCCTCACAGTTCTGGGTTTCAAGATGTACTACAAAGCTGTAGTAATCAAAACAGTGCAGTACTGGCACAAAAACATACACATACATCAATGGAACAGAATAGAGGACCCACAGATAAACCCACAGTTATACGGTCCATTAATCTATGACAAGGGAGACTAGAATATACAATGTAGGAAACACAGTCTCTCTAATAAATTCTTAATCTGTAAAATAATATAAAATGTATCCATCCCATAGTTGTTTTTTTTTCTGTGAAGAATAAAAAATGTAAATAAGTACACCAAGTATTTAGTACAGTGTTTGTACAGTATGGTTCTCTAGTACCATAGAGTTAGGGTATCACTTAGTTAGCTAAGTGATTAATGAGTGGCAAATATTGATATTATCTGATACTGGCATCCCGAAATCTCCATAAGCACCCCGAGTTCTCTTTAGTCACCTGGGTTATTTCCCTTGATTCTCTTCTCTCTTTGTTCCAGGTGTTGTTTCATATGTTGGTGAAGACATGGAAGGGTTAAATCATCTTCACTACCTATTTTACCTGAATTCCAATTATCAGTCCTGTGTGGGGACTTTGATTGCCCCTCAGTGGGTATTGACAGCGGCACACTGCTTCTTACCGTAAGTGCTGGGGATCTGTCCGCTCTGTTCCAAGGCTCCAAGGCTCCCCCAATACACCTGTATGTGTTAGTGTGTATACATGTTGGTGTGTACCTGCAACTGTACCTCTTGGTATGTAACTCTAGAGTATATAATTAGGAGTGGAATTGCTGGGTAATAGAGGATGCAAATGTTCACTTTTGTACATCTTCCAGCAATTTATAAGCATTTCCCACATTGGGTATTGTCAGACATTTTTCTCTTTTGCTGATTATGTCAAATTTCTTGTGATGCTCTTAATTTTTTAATCTTTATTAGTAGTGATGATTAGCATAATTTTTTCTCCTCCTTTTTCCTCTTCATCCTCTTCCTTCTGCTAATAGTGTTTCTTCAGGGAAATTCTCTTTCATGTTTTATGAACATTTTGTGAATTTAAAAAGATTGCTTTGTAGGACTTCTGTAAAGCTCTAGTTATTACTCTTTTGTCAATTACGTATGTTGAAAATACATTCTTCCAGTTCGTGGTACCATCTTCTCTTTACGGTGTATTTTGATAAATAAGAGCTCTTAACTTGGGTATAATTCAATTTAACACTTAAATTATCATCTTTATTTCTGATTAATTGGGTCTTGTGCCTAGTTGAGAATAACTTTATGATTCAAGATCAGAAAGATATTTCTTCATTTCTAGAGTCTTTAAAGTTTTGATTTCATATTTAAATATTTATATCATTTAGACTTGATGTTTGTGAATGATGTGAAGTAGGGATCCAGTTTCATTTTTTTAAATTATAGTAAACTAAACATCCAGATATCATTTATCTAATGGTTCCTTCTTTCTCCAGTGACTGCAACACCACTTCCATCATCTATGAAAGTTCTTCTCTCTGTGCATGTTTTTGGACTCTCTATACTGCTCCATTGGTTTATTTATTATAGACCAATACCACAATGCCTTAATAATTATGACTTTCTCATAATTTGTGATGTCTGATAGGGTAGGCAGCATGTTTTTCTTTATCAGGAACACTGAGGTATTTTTTAAAATAAATTTTAATATCAATTTGTTAAGTTCTATGAAAACTCTGTTGGAATTTATTTGGAATTACTTTGACTCTTGTATCAGTTGGGAAGAATTAATATTTTTCTGATAATGATTATTCATAGCCATGGATCTGGTATATCTCTTTACTTATTTTGGTTTCCCTTTGATGAATTTCAAGAGTTTTATCTACATACATATCTTGTACATATCTTATTAAAAATTTATTCTTAAAGTGCTTTATATTTTTCTATTATATTTTTAATCGATGTGCTTTCAGAAAATCATATTTTCTGTCTATTAGTGATGATGGAAATGCAGTTGTTATAATAAACTTGTATCATAAATTTATCTAATGGCATGTTCTCTTGTTATATTTTCTTACTATTTCTAGTAATTTATGCATATGTTCCTATGTATTTTTTACTAACCATCTTTGAAAAGGGCCATTTTCGTTATTATTTTAATTCTAAATAATTTTTATAAATTTCCGCATGATTAAACCTTTCATTCCTAAGTTTAGAATTTGGTTGGGTAAATTTTGGAGGATAACTTCCAAATTAAAAGAAAATCTTTGAGTTCTAGTTTAATTGTTTTGTGGTCAGAGAATGTGATCTATGTGATATTGATCCTTTGACAAGAATTGAGACTTGCTTTTTGGACCAGTATAAAGTCAATTTTTATAACTCCTCATTTGTTTGAAAGAATATACATGCTGTAATTTTAGGATAGAAGTTTCTATGTATATCAAACTTTGTGTAGTTCAAGTCTTTGGTATCCTTACTATTTTTTTTGCTTAATATGAATAATTTAGAGATTTGCATTGAAATATTCTTCTGTATATAGATTGATCAAAATAGTCCTATACATTTATTATTTTTTGTTTTTTAAAAATGCTTTTTAGGCTATTTTGTTAAGTATATGTAAGTTCAGGTACATTTATAAATGTAGGTGCTTTGTGCATTCCTAATAAATCAAAGCTATTACTATATATCATTACTTTCTCTCCTGCTTTTTTTTTTTTTTTTTGGTTGGTTAGTGTTGTCCTGGTATATCATTTTATATCTTTTCTACCTTTCTGTATCTTTTTGATTTAAATATATCTATTAATTTACATATAGTAAGATTAAAAAATACAATTTACAATTATTTGATTAATATTTTAGATACCTTTTAATTCTTCTTTCATTTTTCTTGTGAAGTATACACACTTTCTATTCTTTTAGCCATTGCTTTATAAATTTTAATATGGAGATTTAATGTAACAGAGTCTAAAGTTACATAATATTCGAATGCCCTTTTTTGATTTCAAGTTTTTATTTAATTCTTAGTTAGTTAATATTTATGGTAAAATTGGTCTCAGATGTAGAGTTTAGTGATTCATCACTTAAATATAGCACTCAGTGCTCCTCACAACAAGTGCCCTCCTTAATATCCAAAACCCATTTAGCCCATTCCCTGCCCAACTCCCTCCATCAAACCTCAGTTTGTTCTCTATAGTTAGGGGTCTCTAATGGTTTGCTTCCCTATCTCTTTTTACCCCCCTTCCCCATGTTCATCTGTTTTGTTTCTTAAATTCCACATATGAGTGAAATCATATGGTATTTATGTATTTATCTTTCTCTGACTTGTTTCACTTAGCATAATACTGTCTAGCTCTGTCTATTTTGTTGCAAATGGCAAGATTTCATCTTTTTTGATGGCCGAGTAATATTCCATTTTATATATATGTACACCACCTCTTCTTTATCTATTCATCAGTCAATGGATACTTGGGCTGCTTCCATAGTTTGGCTATTACAGATAATGCTGCTATGAACATTGGGGTGCATATATCCCTTTGAATTATATATTTGTATCCTTTGGCCAAATCCCTAGTCATAAATTGCTGGATCATAGGTTAGTTCTGTTTTTAATTTTTTGAGGGACATCCATACTGTTTTTAGGGTGGCTGCACCAGCTTAAATTCCCACCAACAGTGTATGAGGGTTCCCCTTTCTTTGCATCCTGCCAACATCTGTTGTTTCCTGTGTTGTTAATTATAGCCATTCTGACAGGTGTGAGGTGTTATCTCATCATGGTATTGATTTGCATTTCTTTTTAATTTTAATTTTTTTTTCAGTGTTCCAAGAGTCATTGTTTATGCACCACACCCTGTGCTCCATGCAATATGTGCCCTCCATAATACCCACCACCAGGCTCACCTATCCCTCCACCCCCCCTTCCCTTCCAAAACCCTCTGTTTGTTTCTCAGGATCCACAGTCTCCCATGCTTCATCTCCCCCTCTGACTTCCCCCAATTCACTTTTCCTTTCCTTCTCCTAACATCCTCCATGTTATTCCTTATGCTCCACAAGCAAGTGAAACTATATGATAATTGATTTTCTCTGCTTGACTTATTTCACTCAGCATACTCTCCTCCAGACCCATCCATGTTGGTACAAAATTGGGTATTCATCCTTTCTGATGCAGGTGTAATATTCCATTATATATATAGACCATATCTTCTTTATCCATTCGTCTGTTGAAGGGCATCTTGGCTCTTTCCACAGTTGGGCAATTGTGGCCATTGCTGCTATGAACATTGAGGTACATATGGCCCTTCTTTTCACTACATCTGTATCTTTGGGGTAAATACCCGGTAGTGCAATTGCAGGGTCATAGGGAAGATCTATTTTTAATTTCTTAAGGAATCTCCACACTGTTTTCCAAAGTGTCTGCACCAACTTGCATTCTTCCCACCAACAGTATGAGTGTTCCCCTTTCTCCACATCCTCTCCAACACTTGTTGTTTCCTGTCTTGTTAATTTTGGCCATTCTAACTGGCATAAGGTGGTATCTCAATGTAGTTTTGATTTGAATTTCCCTGATGGCTAATGATGATGAACATTTTTTTTCATGTGTCTGTTAGCCATTTGTATGTCTTCTTTGGAGAAGTGTCTGTTCATGTCTTCTGCCCATTTTTTGACGTGATTATCTGTTTTCTGGAGTGTTGAGATCAGGAACACGACAAGGATGCCCACTCTCGCCACTGTTGTCCACCATAGTACTAGAAGTCCTAGCAACAGCAATCAGACAACAAAAAGAAATAAAAGGTATTCAAACTGGCAAAGAAGTCATCAAACTCTCTCTCTTTGCAGATGACATGATACTTTATTTGGAAAACCCAAAAGACTCCACCCCCAAACTACTAGAACTCAGACAGCAATTCAGTAATGTGGCAAGATACAAAAGTTTCTTTCTTATACACTAACAATGAAAATATAGAAAGGGAAATTAGGGAATCGATTCCATTTACTATAGCACCAAGAACAATAAGTTACCTGGGAATAAACCTAACCAAAGAGGTAAAGGATCTGTACTCAAGGAACTACAGAACACTTGTGAAAGAAATTGAAGAAGACTCAGAAAGATGGAAAAGCATTCCATGTTCATGGATCGGAAGAATAAACATTGTTAAAATGTCTATACTGCCCAAAACAATCTACACTTTCAATGCTATCCCAATCAAAATTCCACTGGCATTTTTTGAAGTGCTGGAACAAACAATCCTAAAATTTGTATGGAACCAGAAAAGACCCTGAATTGCTAAGGAAATGTGGAAAAAGAAAAACAAAGCTGGGGGCATCATATACCCTGATTTCAAGCTTTATTACAAAGCTGTGATCACGAAGTCAGCATGGTACTGGCACAAAAACAGACACATAGACCAGTGGAACAGAGAAGAGAGTCCAGATATGGACCCACAACTTTATGGTCAAATAATCTTTGATAAAGCAGGAAAAAATATCCAGTGGAAAAAAGACAGTCTCTTCAATAAATGGTACTGGGAAAATTGGACAGCTATATGTAGAAGAATGAAACTCGACCATTCTCTTACACCATACACAAAGATAAACTTGAAATGGATAAAAGACCTCAACGTGAAGCAGGAATTCATCAGAATCATAGAGGAGAGCATAGGCAGTAACCTCTTCTATATCGGCCACAGCAACTTCTCTCAAGATATGTCTCCAAAGGCAAAGAAAACAAAAGCGAAAATGAATTTTGGGGACTTCATCAAGATCAAAAGCTTCTGCACAGCAAAGGAAACAGTCAAAAAAACAAAGAGGCAACCCATGGAATGGGAGAAGATTTTTGCAAATGACACTACAGACAAAGGGTTGATTTGCATTTCTCTGATGCTGATGTTGAGCATCTTCTCATGTGTCTGTTAGCCATCTGGATGTCGTCTTTGGAAAAATGTCTATTCATATCTTCTGCCCATTTTTTAGCTGGATTATTTATTTTTTGGGTGTTGAGTTTGATAAGTTCTTTATAGATTTTGGATACTAGCCCTTTATCAGATATGTGATTTGCAAATGTCTTCTCCCATTTTGTAGGTTGCTGTTCAGTTTAATTGATTGTTTCCTTTGCTGTGCAGATGCTTTTTATCTTGAGGAAGTCCCAATTGTTCATTTTTGCTTTTGTTTCTTTTGCCTCTGGCAGTGTGTCTAGCAAGAAGTTGCTGTGGCCGAGCTCAAATACATTGTGGCCTGTGTCTCATCTAGGGTTTTGGTGGTTTCCTGCCTCACATGTAGGTCTTTCCTGTATTTTGAATTTATTTTTGTGTTTGATGCAATAAAGTGGTCCAGTTTCATTCTTCTGCATGTGGCTGTCCAGTTTCCCTAATACAGTTTATTGAAGTGACTGTCTTTTTCCCATTGGATATTCTTTCCCTTTTTGTCAAAGACTAGTTGACCATATAGTTGTGGGTCCATTTTTGGCTTTTCTATTCTGTTCCATTGACCTGCATGTCTGTTTTTGCGCCAGTACCATACTAGCTTGATGACAACAGCTTTGTAATAAAGCGGATGCCTCTAGCTTTGCTTTTGTTTTTCAAGACTGCTCTGCCTATTTAGGGTCTTTTATGGTTCTATACAAATTTTAGGGTTGTTTGTTCTAGCTCTGTGAAAAATGTTTGTGATAATTTGATAGGATTTGCATTAAATGTGTAGATTGCTTTGGATAATACAGATATTTTACCAATATTTTTTCTTCTAATACTTAAGCATAGAATATCTTTCTATTTCTTTGTGTTCTCTTCAGTTTCTTTCATAAGTGTTTTCTAGTTTTCAGAGTACAGATCTTTTACCTCCTTGGTTAAGTTTATTATTAGGTATCTTATGGTTAAATGGGACCAATTATTTGATTTCTCTTTCTACTGCTTCATTATTTGTGTATAGAAAAGCAACAGATTTCTGTATGGTGATTTTATAGCCTGCGACTTTGCTGAATTCATGTATCAATTCTAGTAATATTTTGGAGAAGTCTTTCGGGTGTTCTACGCAGAGTATCATATGATCCATTAATAGTGAAAGTTTGACTTCTTCCTTGCCAGTTTGGATGCCTTTTATTTCTTTTTATTGTGTGATTGCTGTGGTTGGTACTTCCAATAATATGTTAGATAACAGTGATGAGAGTGGTCATTTCTGGCTTGTTTCTGACTGTAGAGGAAAGCTCTTAGTTTTTCCCCCCCACTGAGGTTGATAGTAGCTGTGGTTCTTTCATATTTGGCCTTATGATGTTGAGGAATGTTCCTTCTATCCCTGCTTTCTTGAGCATATTTATCAGGAATAGATGCTGTATTTTGTCAAATGCTTTTTCTGCATCTCTTGAGAGGATCATCTGGTTCTTATCCATTCTTTTATTAATGTGGTGTATCGCATTGATTGATTTGGGAATCTTGAACCACCCCTGCAGCCCAGGAATAAATCCTACTTGATTGTGGTGAATAATTCTCTTAATGTACTGTTGGATTAGATTTGCTAGTATGTTGAGAATTTTTGCATTCATGTTCATCAGGGGTATTGGCCTACAATTCTCCTTTTTAGTGGGGTTTTTGTCTAGTTTTGGAATCAAAGTAATGCTGGCTTTGTAGAATGAATTTGGAAGTTTAAATAGATATTTTTCTTTATTAGCTTTATTTTTATTTATTTTAGAAAGAAAGAGCATGTGAGTATGGTGGGTGGGGGGCAGAAGAAGAGAGAGAATCTCAAGCAGACTCTGCATTGAACACAGAGCCTGATGTGGGGCTCAGTCTCAAGACCCTGTGATCATAACCTCAGCCCAAATCAAGAGTCAGTTGCTTTGGGGGAAATCAGAGGGGGAGATGAACCGTGAGAGACTGTGGGCTCAGAGAAACAAACTGAGGGTTTTGGAAGGGAGGGGGGTGAGGGGATGGGTAAGCCTGGTGGTGGGTATTAAGGAGGGCACATATTGCATGGAGCACTGGGTGTTCCATGAATCTTGGAACACTGAAAAAAATAAAAATAAAAATAAAAATATTAAAAATAATAAAAATATTAAAGAAAAAAAGAGTCAGTTTCTTAACTGACTGAGCCACCTAGGCATCATGGTATTAACTCTTCTTTAAATGTCTGGTAGAATTCCCATGGGAAGCTATCTGTCCCTGGACTTTTGTTTTTTGGGAGATTTTTGATTACTGATTCAATTTCTTTGATGGCTATAGGTCTGATCAAATTTTCTATTTCTTCCTGTTTCAGTTTTGATAGTTTTTATGTTTCTAGGAATTTATCCATTTCTTCCAGATTGCCCAGTTCATTGGCATATACTTTTTCATAGTATTCTCTTATAATCGCTTGTATTTCTGTGGTGTTGGTTGTGATCTCTCCTCTCATTCATGGTTTTATTTATTTGAGTCCTTTCTCTTTTCTTTTTGATAAGTTTAGTAGGGGTTTATTAATTTTATTAATTCTCTGAAAGGACCAGCTCTTAGTTTTGTTGATTTGTTCTACTGTCTTGTTTCTATATTATTTCTGCTCTAGTCTTTATTATTTCTTCTGCTGACTTTAGGCCTTATTTGATGTTCCTTTTCTAGCTCCTTTAGGTGTAAGGTTCGGTTCTCATAGGCATTCTTAGTTATATTCTATCCACATCTCTCAGAGAGAACCACTATTCTCTTGTTTTTCTGCCACAGTTCAGTTTTGCATACTATAGAGTTATCTTAAGCTGAAATTCACTCACTCTAACTTGCCTGAATCATCTATTTATCATGAACTCTTTTTTTCAATATAAACCTCTCTACTTACTTATAAGCATATTTTATGATAAATTAAGTCATGAAATTAGGGGAAGGAAAAATGAGAAATAGAGGAAGGATAAGAGAAAATATTAGAAGGCACCAGTTTTAGATAGTCATTAAATTAACACTGGAAGAACTAATGACTTCCCTTTAGCAAGACAGGAGAGTAATCTTAACAACAGAAAAAAAAAACAACTTGACAAACACAGATGCACAAGAGTTATTACAACTGATTTAAACAATAAGTTGGGCCTAACAATTCCATCAAGTTCTATAGCTAAAACACCAGTGCTCGTTAATTCCCAAGGTATGGAAATGGATTGGTGGGGGTCATTAAGTGATCTCTCATTTAGAAAGGCGAGAAAGAAAAAAACTTAGTATCATGGTTTCTTCCTTTTCTGTTCTAATGTATCAGTCCAATGAACAGTCTTGCTCTTGTCAAAATTCCTCCCAGTGGCCACTGCAGTTTCATATTTTTCTGGAGGAATTATGCCAACTGGAGAGATATCATATGAATTTAAACACAAAGGGAGCATGTGTTTGATATAGAGAACCAAATAGACTGAGATGATCTAATGAGAAGCACAGCAGTCAGTAAAAAACAACTTGGCCAAAGACCAGTCATCCCTACCTGGGGGCCCAGCAAAATCCTTCACTACAAGCAGATGAAACAAAGTATGACAAACAAAGTATGAAACAAAGTTCTCAGGAACACAGCAAAACTAAGGAAAGTACTTAAAATATTTAATGTCTTGTAAAAGTGACTGAAAGCAAAATTTGCCTAAAGGATATTGCTCTGATGAGACCTTTAAACTTGTCAGTCCTTGGGCTTAGCTCAAGGATGAATTTATCAGGCCTGTTTCTGTTCTATGTCTTTATTTTTATTTTATTTAAAAAAATATTTTATTTATTTATTTATTTATTTATTTATTTATTTATTTTGGAGAGAGAGAGAAAGGGAGAGCATAGGTGTGAGCGGGGAGAAGGGGCTGGAGAGAGAGGGACAAGCCAACTCTGCTCTGAGTGCAGAGCCCCACATGGAGTTCAGTCTCACAACCCTGAGATCATGACTTGAGCCAAAATCAAGAGTCAGATGTTTAACCAACTGAGCCACCCAGGGCACCCCCATCCTGTCCCATTTCTTTAAACTTTACAACTCTCTATAAGGTGTCAAAGACAGACTGAGAGACAAATGGTACTATTGTTAGGAGACAATATAATCTTAGCAAATGGGAGCTCAACAAAAAATTTGGTACTTAGTACAGTGTGGTACTTATCTCACTCCTGTGGTTGGAGAAATACCTGAGTGGGAGACTCTTGGGCCTCACTGGAGTGCCCTGCTCTGATTTAGAGTCTTGAGCCATGCTAGTGAGTGGATCTCAACTGGATCTCAGTGGAACATCCAGGATTTTTGACTCTTGTTTTTCCGAAGGAACACCAGAAAACCCTGTTAATCCAGCGGTTTTGATAGATGTGAGTAGAGCATAGTATATTCAGGCAATCCTCCCTAGCATTAGAACATTTAAACTCTCAAAGCTGTTACTTACTTCCTCTATACAATTTCACATTTCCTATTCCCCTCAATTCCCAAAGGAGTCTCCTTAACAGAACCTACTATTTCATAAAAGCCTTGACTATCCATTTGCATTCTTCTTTCTACCATTTCCAGGTCTTGAATTGGAGCTTCTCTCTAGAATTATGCTAAGAATAGAGCCAAGCCATTGCGTTGCTTAACTCCTGGCAGGACCGTTTACATTATAGTCTATGTGAATGGCAACCCATTGGCTTGTATAATGCATAATCTATGTGACCACATGTGGCAGCTACACATAAAGAATTAAGTGGGCAAAAACGAGAGGAAAAGATTTAATGGGCTACCATAGAAGGAGTGTGTGTGTGTGTGTGTGTGTGTGTGTGTGAGATTAGCCTTGGGATCTGGGAGCATTAATCTTTTTTCTCTTTTTCATTTTTCAGAGATCTTCAGATCATCTTTTATGGCAGTTCCACAAATATTCAAGACTTTACCGGGGAGTTTGTACCTTATGACAGGATCATTATTCACCCAAACTTTACCGTTACCTCTCCGAAAGATGACCTCATGCTGATAAAGCTATCTCTACCTTTTACCTTCTCCACCATGATTTTTCAGTTGCCTACTGTCAAGAACGCAATTAAAGATTGTTTGATTCACACTTGGTTAGACAACAAAAACTTTATTGGTGGGTGACTATCAAAAAGAAGAGTTAGTTCTTGGATATATTCATATCTTTAGGATCTCTAAGGATTTAAGGGAAGGAATTGAAACTTATAGTACTAATGCCAGATTTCTAGGCACATGTATAAAGCTAGAATTGGAACAACAGTATTGGCTTTCTAGACTAGAAGAAGTGATCTTTAGAGTTTTGGGAATCAAATCCTAAATCAAGGTGTTACATGAATGTATCACATTGGCACACACCACAAGGATTAAAATCTGAGGTCTATGTTTGAGTATTGATGATAACATTCTTTATAGGTTTATGAACAAATTCTTTCACTTCTTTGAATCTTAATTTGTGAATTGGTAAGAATCATATTTTCCCTTTACCTAGCAGGAGTGATATTGTTATTGATTACAACAATGGTAGTAACTACCACTTGTCAATCACTAATTACATACCAGGGACAAAGCATCCTATACATATTATATAGTCATCATCACTTATCATGTAGATAAGTTTCCTTGGGATTTATATCTTATAAGACAGGAAACTAAGACTCAGGGAAATTAATTATCCAAGGTAATGAACTTGGTAACGACAGAGTTTGGATTCAGATCTTGTTTCATGCATGGATTGTCTTCTCAGCAACCACCCTTTGATGCTGATCATCTGTCAGAGATGATAAGTTGAGCAGCAGGATGTGTTTGATTCATGATCATTCATTTTTACTGAGAGGAAGCCCTGAAGTAGGGGGAGGCAGGATGCCTTATGAAAAGTCAGATAGGAATCAAAGTCTCCTTATTTTTTGTGCGTAGGAAATTCAAACCATAAGCTGCAAAGAGTCAAGATTCAACTGAGCTCTAATATAAACTGCAAAAAATTACTGGGTGAAAAACTCCTTGAAAACATGTTCTGCATAGGACCCATGCTAGGAACCCAAGAGCCCTGCCAGGTAAGTCTTCTTACCTCATTTGCCCCTAAGCTCAGTCTCTACTCTTTGTGTCTCTCATTCTTGGAGGGGCTGGATTTTTTAGTCAGGCTAGGAGCTCAGAGAGGAAGGGGCTGAAGAATAATGACTCTTTCTTCTCCACCCTGTGGTAGAGATGAAAGAAATAGATTTTGGGGTGGAAAGCTATCTTCCAGCTACTGCCCGGAAATATCTGTGTAGGGATGACTGGGAGGTGTAGGGGTCATTAAAGCAATGGAAAGAAGCTTTCATACTGTGTTCTTCTGTCTTGGACCCTTTTGCATGGCAAATGTAGTAGCTTTCATTTTTGTTCAAGTGTTGAGGAAATCTCAGGTGGGAAGGAGTTTCTGATCCCTCTACTCTATCTGGCAGGTGGTCACAGCGGCACCAGCCATCTGTGGCGGTGAATTACAAGGAATTTTGTCTTGGGAAACTGGATGTATTCTAACAGGATACGCTGTTGTCTTCACTGACCTACACAACTATGTTCCATGGATCAAGAACGTTATGTCTACAAAATAAGCTGATAAAGAGCTCCACTGACACCCTTACCTCCCAGCTGATCCACAGCAACCACATTCTGTATCTCGGTCCCTGTCTCTCCTAGGGTCTAGGCTTGATTGGAGTTCCAAAAGAGATGGTTGATGACTCTTGGGTGTTGGCATGACTAATCTCTTTAACTGCTTCGTTGCTTATTCCTAACTCATGACTAAATGTTTATAACATGGAAAACCTGAGTGCTGGTCTCAGGAAGTAGAATTCCCCCAGGAATCTTTTTTGGATTCTATCAACTCAGGTATTTCCATTAAAATACTCTCTGCCTTATCTTAAGAACACAAAAAACAAGTGGAATGAGGGATAATAGCTACCAGGAGTCTATTTGGACAAAGTGTAACCATATAGCTGAGCAATAATTTGCCAAAAGTTGGTCATATGATTAACAATTTTTCTAATGACGAAGTGTCTCCTGTGTAAGTGTGTGTGTGTGTTTGTGTGTGTGTGTGTGTATGGGTGGTTGTAGTTAGTTCCCATTAGTTACTTAAAAGATCTATAGAATTCAGGTTTGCTTAGGTTTACTGAGACCACCCAAAGGTCATTGTAATATTTGGGTTAAATAAGGATTTCTGTATTTTGAACAAAAGCTGCAATGCATATTCATAAGTGAAAGAATGTTTTTTTTTCCCCAATACATTTTTGTTCTGGTTTTTATTTAAAATCACACATAGGGGACGCCTGGGTGGCTCAGTGGGTTAAAGCCTCTGTCTTTGGCTCAGGTCATGATCCCAGGGTCCTGGGATGGAGCCCTACATCGGGCTCTCTGCTCGGCGGGGAGCCTGCTTCCTCCTCTCTCTCTCTGCCTGCCTCTCTGCCTACTTGTGATCTGTCTGTCAAATAAATAAATAAAATCTTTAAAAAAAATAAACAAAATCACACATACTTGCTTAGAGGGGCACAAAGTGGTGGAGTTCATGAGGATTCTGCCATTCATACATGCCTCTGAATACACATTCTGTACAGTGCATGCACTCACGAGCACACACAAGCACATTCAGAACGCTTGTCATTCCAAAAATCTGTTTTCCATATACTGTTTTTCATTAATCCGTGAGAGATTAAACTGATTTTAAACTAAAGCTTATCCATTTTCATATAAAATATTGAACATTCAAGAAATTTATCTCTGAAATGTGAAATGCATTTTTGTTTTACCTTTTACCCCATGCTACGAAGTATTGGGATTTATTATAATTCAAATTGCTACCCAGTTGATTAAATCACCTGTGTTTACAGGGTCACAAAACCAAAACATTTTTCTTTTCAAGACTCTCACGGGGCTCAGAGATAATGTGGGAAGTGCGTTGTATGCAGGGGAACAGTGTAGGAATTAGCAGCCATTACTAATTTTGACCGTTTCCACCTCTTTCGCCCTTTTGTTGCCTAGTTAATTCCAACTAATTCCTGGTTGCTAACAATCCTTTTCATCCTTGCCATATGCCAGGTTGTGTATTGTCATCAGTCAACTGAACTAGTTGCAGGTAAACTTTTTACTGAGATGGTCTTCCTAACAACCTGCCCTGAGTCCTGAGTCCTTCCTAACAACCTACCCTGAGGCCTCAGGCTTACAGACCTCACTTTCTCCATTGCACGGCCATTGTTCTAGGCTGAGTCAGGTGTTTTAATTACAAACCTTTTCTTATTGATTGGGTCATAAACTCTTCAATTTTAAGGGCTGTTTACTTCATATCTTCTGGACTTGAGTTTTTTATGTATGAATTACCTTCTCTCTTTCTCATCTCATTCCTCAATTTGAAAAAGAAAAGATAAGTCTATCTATCCAGTTGTCTGTCTTATCTTCTATCATCTATCATCTATCTATCTATCATCATCATCATCATCTAGCTATCATCTATCTATCATCATCATCTAGCTATCATCTATCTATTTAATCATCATCTCATCACCATCTGTGTATCTAACTGAGCCACGACTGTTTATCATACTACTAATTTTTGGATTTTGTGAATATTTTGCTAATTATCCTATCAATTTCACCTAAACTCCAATCCTGTATATGATTGATTCCAAATTTTTCTCTTTTTTCCTTTCTTTTCTTTCTTTCTTTTTCCTTTCCTTTTTTTTTTTTTTTAAACTATTCTCCATTTTAAGTTAGTCTACTAAGAATTTCAGGTATCACATCCACCTTCCTCTCCTGATATACCCACCAAAAACTGCTCACTTTTATTTTGGTTCCTTTTTCTCTTTACATGGGCTAGAGCTAATGTTCCATGACTTTCTCTGTAGTTTAGGTACTTTTCATTTAAATGGATCCCTGATACCAAACTTCAGATTTCAGTATCGTAATTGCAGAACACAACAACGGGAACAGGAATGCTTGCCCTATTTGGCCAAGTGGATGGCTTTTCTCTGCACTCTGGTTCCCCGTCCTGTCTCCAACCTTATGTTTCAGTCATGTCTCACCTTCAGATCAGGAGGATAGGGATCACCTCTTGGGTACATAATTTTTTAAATATAGTATGTCAAAGGTCTCTTCTAGACTCATGTGTACATGTTACATATTTGGCTTTTATTTACCCCTCAGTGTGATTATGGGTCTTCATTTCCATTGGTTCCCTTGATAAGCTCTTGTAAGCTCACCCTATTTATTACCACCTACTTGCCTACGATTTATATGCTTCTGACATCACAGCTTTTCTTCCTCAGTCCACATCCTTCTTTGGAAATATGTAGGGGGTTAATACTCAGTTTCAGTAGACTGTGGTTCAGTTCTGAGCCTAGAATTGACAAACTGTAAATTTGGAAAATCAACGAGCTTTGGTTTTTCAATTCGCTTTATCTATAAAACAAAAGAGTTAGACCTGATAATCTTGGTGGTGGACACTGTGACTGCCCTCCCAGTGTCCACTCCACCCCTCCTCTGTTAGGTCACAGTCATTCTCTGGGGTATGGTCTGCATTGATTTAAACTTCTCAGCGAACTCCCTGAGTTTGGTTTGGGGATGGATACATGAGGCAGTTTGGCTTATTAAACATCAGTCCCGGGGCGCCTGGGTGGCTCAGTGGGTTAAAGCCTCTGCCTTCGGCTCAGGTCATGATCCCAGGGTCCTGGGATCGAGCCCCACATCGGGCTCTCAGCGTAGCGGGGAGCCTGCTTCCCCTTCTCTCTGCCTGCCTCTCTGCCTACTTGTGGATCTCTGTCAAATATATAAATAAAATCTTAAAAAAAAAATAAAAATAAACATCAGTCCCTCTGCATTCGGTGTTGAGATAACGTTGTAATGAGCTATTGTTGAGACCTTGTTTTGGGCAGTGTGGCAGGTGAATGAGACTGATCAGAGGTGCTGGTGTCACTTGGCAGCCATCAGGGAAACACCTGAGGAGGAAGTGCATCCACAGAGATGGACAAAACCAGAGAATTGCCCAGAAATGTAACCGAAGTCCTCATAAAACCATTCCAGAATTTAAGTCTTCTCTCTGGATAGTTTCCGTTCTATAATCCACTATGCAATTCCTTTCAGTGTTTAAGACAACTTGAATTGGGCTTTCCGTTGCTATAATTAAAAATATCTCAGTTGATAACAGTTTCCAAAGTTCCTTCTGTCTCTGCCATCAATCTAGACCAATGTGTGCTAAGAGTTTTATATATTCATTCTTATTAATTTTCATGGGATATGTGTGGAATCATTTTTATCAGACATAAACATTCTGCATCTCCTCAGACCTGCTCAACTGCCTCTTTGCTTTCAAAGGCTTTGCCTGTCTCCTTGGTCATACTGCTACCACCTTCACAGGGCTCTGCAAACTGGCTGGAAGCCGGGCTGAAGCTCTGAGCATGAATAGCTCTCACGTCCATAAACTGAGCCTATCCACGCCACGTTGCCACACTACTTTAAAACTTGTATACAGAGGCACGCGTTCAGGCCTTAGTTTGGGCTTTCTGAGTGACTGTTGAGAGGAAGATGGTATCATCATGAATTCTGAGTGGTTGTAAGCTGGGGCATGAGCCTTGACCAAAGAGAAATGAGAAGCGGGAGGCACCCAGATCAACTCCCAGTGTTCTCACTCTCCTGTAGGCTGCTCTGAGGAGTGGGTTTGTCTCACACCTCTCCCTGTAGCTTTGCTTCCTGTCTCTCCTTGCCTCACTTCTACTTCAGACCCTCACTGCCCTGGTTTTGTAACTTTCAAGTCATGGCAGGTCTTTAATCCTTGCCTCTGCCTTGAAAGGACCATCTTTATTCTAATAAGGCACCCGAAGTTCAGGGATGGGTTTGTTCAAAATCAGTCAGCAGCAGCCGTTGGATTTGCATCTGGATCTCATACCAAGCCAGATTGCTGTAAATGTTTCTAAATATCTACTTTCAGGTTTGTAATGTTCTTTTCACAGAACAGTAACAAAAAGTTCAGGAACCAGCTCTGGTCCAGGGACTATCACTGTCCTGATAATACTAGCACTACAAAGGCCTGGGAGTCTTGAGTTATATTCTCTTTGCCACCTCTACCCCGTATCTTCTTCCCACAACACTCATTGCTGGTGGACCTGAGTGGTTGGGAAGATGTCAAAGGGACTTATAATTTATCTTTTTATGTATTAAGTAATTTATACTTCATAGCTTTCCTTATTTAGAGATGGAATTATTTTTTAAGTTTTTAAAATTACATTCAGTTAGCAAGCTTATAGTACAGCGTAAGTTTTTGTTGTAGTGTTCAGTGATTCATTAGTTGCATGTAATACCCTGTGCTCATCCCAACATGTGCCCTCCTTGATACTCATTACCTGGTCACCTCATCCCCCTCCCTCCCTTCTGTAGTCCTCAGTTTGATTCCTAGAATGTAGAGTCTCTCATGGTTTTTCTCCTCTGATTTCTTCCCATTCAGTTTTCCCTCCCTTCTCCTGTGGTCCTCCCCTCCATTCCTTATGTTCCACATATGAGTGAAACCATATGATAATTGTCTTTCTGTGCTTGACTTATTTTACTTAGCATAATCCCCTCCAGTTCCACCCATGTTGATGCAAATACTGGGTATTCATCCTTTCTGATGGCTGAGTAATATCCCATTGTATATATGTACCACATCTTCTTTATCCATTTATCTTTTGAAGGGCATCTCATCTCCTTCTACATAGTTTGGCTATTGTGGACATTGCTGCTGTGAACATTGGGCTGCATGTGCCCCTTCTTTTCACTACATCTGTATCTTTGGGGTAAATACCTAGAAGTACAATCTCTGGGTCATAGTGTAGCTCTATTTTTAACTTCTTGAGGAACCTCCGTACTGTTTTCCAGGGTCGCTGTACCAGCTTGCATTTCCACCAACAGTGTAAGAGGGTTCCCCTTTTTCCACATCCTTGCCAACACTTGTTGTTTCCTGCCTTGTTAATTTCAGTCATTCTAACTGGTGTAAGGTGGTATCTCATTGTGGTTGGATTGTTGAACAATACATCAAAAGCTTGTGATGTACTATATGCTGGCTAACTGAACATTAAAAAAGAGAAAAAGAAAAAAATAATTAACTGTTTGCTGGGGTAAATTATTTAAACCCTCTAAACCTCAGTTTTGTCATTCCAAAAAGAGGGATAATAATAACTAGTGACTAAGGGCTCAGGCTATGGAGTTAGGCTGCTAACATTTGCATCCTGGGTTTATTACTTACAACTTACGAGAATCTTGGTTATGTTATATAACCTCTATTTCACTTTTCTTATATATTAAAATTGAGATAATTCTTCTGTCACCACATAGACTAGTTGCAGATTATATATTACATGTTACATATCTAGTTCTTAAAAGATGGCATAGTACATAGATCTCCGTAAATGTTAGATACTATTTTAGGAACAGGATTGTTATAGTGGTTGAATGAGATAACCAATGTAAAACATCTGACACGTGATAAGTATACAATAAATTGAAATTATTACTTGATATTAAATCCCTAAGAAGCACATCACCTCTTTTTTTGCTACCCAAATTATGGCAATCAATTTCTATCTTAACTGTATTTTACTTATAAAACTTTTGATGTAACTTAATTTTGTGAGGGATAATTAACATACAGTGTTACATTAGTTTCAGGTATACAACATATTGATTCAACAGTTCTATACATTACTCAGTGCTCACCTTGGTAAGTGTAGTCACTATTACTGTACAATATTATCACAGGATTATTCACTGCATTTCCTATGCTGTAATTTTTATCTCCATGACTTTTTATTTTATAATTGGAAGTTTGTACCTCAATCCCCTTTACCTTTATCTGTTTCACCCATCCCCTACCCACTTCCCCTCTGGCAACCACCAGTTTGGTTTCTCACATCACCTCTTTTTGAAGGTCACGCACATGTATACATGTATCAAAGAACATTTGGATTCTCAATTGGCAAAACTTTTTTGGAAAAGAAAACCTGGGGAATTCATATTGATTTACATACACATTTATTCCCCTTTTAACAAAAACTTACTGAATACGTGCAATGTGTTAGATACTGCAGCCAACTCTGTGACGACTCTAAAGGTGGACCCTGTCCCAGAACTAAGAACAGTGAACTCAAAGCTGCATAATTGGGATAGAACATATCCACAAAAAACTGCAATGTTGAACTGCTGGGTTCTAGAGGAGGCATATGGAGTGCTTAAGAAATCCCAACAAGGAGCAGATCACATCTAGGAGGAGGAGAATGGATCACTTGAGAGAGTAATCACTTGAGCCAGTCCTTAAAGTATTAATTGGATGTTCATAGCCATAGATGGGAAAATAGAGCATTTTAGTAGTCAGAATCAGCATAAACAGAAGTCTGAATTCAGGGAGATAGGGACGGCATTTGGTAAGTAAGCCTTTAGCAAACAGTAAGTAGTCCAGAGTGGGGATAACACAGGGGGAGTGTATACAGAAGATTGGCTACATATAACTGGAAGGGTGGGTCATGGATCAAGTGTGATAGATTATGAGTACAGTGCTTGCTTTTATTCCTTGTCTCACTAGTTTCCAGGAGGAGAGATTGTCCCTACACACTCCTGACCTGTTGCCCTATTCCCTCCCCTACTCCCAGTGGAAGGTGGAGGGATCTTTCTGCTTGTTGAGTTCAGGGGCAGACATCAAGCCCAGCTGCTTTTTTTCCTTCTGGTGATCCTCTGAGACCCAGAGACCCACAAGAAACCCAGCAACTCCATGTGGTGGGTTTTGCAGAGGCAGATCCAGAAAAAGGGTGAGGGTGGAGGGGGAAGCCTATGTTTCTTTTTATCCCTATTTGGGATGCAGTGATCCTACCTATCTAAGCCTGTTTGTGAGTAATAGGCTTCTATATATTATATTTACGTGCACATCACCATCAATCTCTCTTCCTTTTTTGTGTGTTCTTGGAAATGTTATAACAAGACATAACCCAAAAGAATCAATATCCTATTAGTACAGCAGAATGTAACTTAAAACTTATCTCCAATGCCACAGGGTAGTAGGTGGACATACCCACCCCCTTCTCTCTGAGAGTGTCCTTGAACCTGCCATTAGAGGAGTTGGTCATCAGAAAAAGCTGTTTTCTCTGTTCTGCCTCAGTCTTCCCAGCAAATCATTTTTGCCCATCTGATAGGTGAGAACTGGTATCTTATTGTAATTTTAATGTGGATTTCTCTTATAATAAGTGAAGATTAACATTATTTTTAAAGGGCCATTAGTGTATCTTTGAGGACAATTTATTTCTATTTTTTTACTTTTTTCTGTTAGGTTTTAATCTATTTTCTTGATTCTAAGAGGTTTTTATATGTTAAGGAGATTAGCTTTTAACCTGTGCTATAATTTACCAATATTTTCTCCAGATCTGTCTGTTGTGTTTGACTTAGGTTAGAGTCATTTTGAAAAGCAAAAGTTAAACTTTAAAAAAGTTTTAAATGGTCAAATTTATCTATCATTTATTTTGTTTCTTGATTTTGTATCACAGTGAGTCTTTCCATATGTTCAAATTATAAAGGAAATTTACCTATTTTTCCTTTTTCCCATTTTCTTTTTTTTAATTTATTTTTTTCTCACCATAGCACATACCCTCCCCAATGTTCCCATTTTCTTTATTTTTATTTAAAAATTTTTTAAAAAAGATTTTATTTGACACACAGAGAGAGATCACAAGTAGGCAGAGAGGCAGGCAGAGAGAGAGGGGGAAGCAGGCTCCCCGCCAAGCAGAGAGCCCGACATGGGGCTCGATCCCAGGACCCTGAGATCATGACTTGGGCTGAAGGCAGAGGCTCAACCCACTGACCCACCCAGGCGCCCCAACCAATGTTCCCATTCAAATTTATATTTTACCCCCCTCTTTAGAGTTTACTCTAGAATAAGATATATGGATAAAATTTACTGAGCATCTATTATGTGCCAAAAATCAAACATATCCTTTTATAAGGATTTGTTTGAGTCTTATAATTTCGGTTTGTAGGTTTTAACAGACCATCCAGGACAATTCCTTATTCACAAGAAACCTTCTACAAAGATAGTATTTTGTATTCATAATGAACACCAGGAATCAGGAGATTCTGGTCACTAAAACTGTTTTGTTAGTAAATCTCTATGTGACCTTGAGTAAGTCATTCAGCCTCATATTCACTAATATTAAGTATTGTCTACCCTACATTTCAAAGATTTTCTTAATTTATATTGGTCAAAATTAAAGTACACCTTCAGGAGAAAGGTAACACATTTTTAGAATTTGTTACGATATAGTAACTCAATTGGGCAAGAAATAAAGTAGATTGAATGTATGTTATATTGAACAAAAGTCATACATTTTTGCAGTAAACTTTGTAGGATCTCCTTTACATAAGGAAGTTTAAAATTGCTTATCTCTGTTTATAAAAGTAGCAAAGTTTATTGAAAAAAAAACCTGAAAAATTAAGGAAGGGAAACAGTAAAGATCACCCATTGCATAAAAAAACAATGCAAGAGGAAACATTTCACAACAGCAGAAGAAAGTAACCCTGGATCAGGACTTTGTAAATAGCACAAAACTCAAGAGCTGTGCATAAAAGGAATACTATATGTTGGCTAGTTGAATTTAAAATTAAAAAAATTATTTCATGGCAAAGCATAATCAAAGGCAGAAGGCAAAGAGCAAATTAGTAAAGATATTTCTAATGCATATGAGAGTAAAAGAGTATATTTACTTCTTTGTATATGAAAATGTGTTAAAAATCACAAGGGAAAAGCCAACAAGCCAATAGAAAAATAGCAAGTATATAAGGAGGGAGTTTTCTGAGAAACAAATACAAAAGACTTTAGAAACTGTGAAAATACACTCAACTTCATTTACAATTAAAGAGAAGCAAAGATACATAGATATAAATATTTATTTTTATTTAAGCTGGCTCTACACCCAATGTGGGACTTGAACTCACAGCTCCAAGATCAAGAGTCACATGCTCTGCAGACCAGGCCAGCCAAGCACCCCTCTGTAATGGCGCCCTTAATGCATGCCACTATAACAGTGAGAAGAAAGAAAAGGATTTCTTCCCTGTTGAGGACTGGTGTTGAAAAATAATAGCAACAAACTGAACACACACACACAATTATGAATTGTGAAAAATGCCATGAAAAAAAAAAGGAAATGTGTGCTATGAGAGCATTTCACATGTTTCAGGGAAAGCATTCCCGAATAAGTCACCTTTGAGTAGGGGCTGAAGGTTGACTAAAGGTTAACTGGGAAAGGTGGGTGGAAAGGGGAAAAACATTTTTGAGCAGAAAAGAATATTATGTTCAAAGGCCCTGAGGCAGGAGGAGAGAGCAAAACTTGTTCAACGAGCGGAGAGAATATCAGGGTATCTGCAGGAAAGAAAGCAAAAAAGGGAGAGTATCACACAAAGTAGACAAGGCCATATTACCATACAACCCTGAAGGACATATGCAAAGCAGGCAAGCTCAAAATGGCTAAAAATCTGCTTATTCTGGGCTATTTAAAAAATAATTGGATATATAAAAGTTTGAGTTTGATGCTGATGGGCTGTTAAGCTAACAGGTCAGGTCTCAGTCTGCAGTGAAGAAGTCAACAATCTAGGGACCAATACAAAGAGGTCATCTTTTGCTCATTCATATAATAGCCTGCATTAATTTCTTTCAGCAATGTTTTAGTTTTCAGTGTGCAAGTCTTTCACCTACTTTGTTAAATTGTATTTTAGGTAATAGGTATTTCATTCCTTGGGTGTTATTGTAAAAGGAATTGTTTTCTTAATTTTCTTTTCTGATTGTTCCTTGCTGTTGTATAGAAAAGCAATGAACTCTGTAACTATGTGGAATTCATTTATTAGCTATAGGAGCTTTCTTGTGAGATTCTTCGGGATTTTCCATATATAGGATTATATCATCTGAAAATATAGATTTACTTCCTCCTTTCTGATTTGAATGCTTTTAATTTCCTCCCTCCCTCCCTTCCTTCCTTCCCTCTACACTTCCATCCCTTCTTTCTTTCCTTCCTTCCTTTTTCTTTTTCTCCTAATTGCTGTGGCCAGAATTTCTAGTACAATATTGGCTAGCAGTAGTGGAAGTGATCATTTTTGACCAGATATTCCTGATATTAGTGGGAAGGCTTTCAATTTTTCACCATTGAGTATAATATTAGTTTTGAGTTTTTCATGAATACCTTTTATCATGTTGAGGAAGTTCCCTCTATTCCTACTTTTCTGAATCTTTTGATTATCAAAGGATGTTGAGTTTGTTAAATGCCTTTTCTTTTTTTTTTAATTAAAATTTTATTTTTTTTTATAAACATATAATGTATTTTTAGCCCCAGGGGTACAGGTCTGTGAATCGCCAGGTTTACACACTTCACAGCACTCACCATAGCACATATCCTCCCCAATGTCTATAACCCCACCACCTTCTCCTGACCCTCCTCCCCCCAGCAACCCTCAATTTGTTTTGTGAGATTAAGAGTCTGTTAGGATTTGTCTCCCTCCAAACCCTCCACGTTGCTTCTCCACTTCCTCATATCAGGGAGATCAAATGATAGTTGTCTTTCTCCAAATGACTTATTTTGCCAAGCATAATACCCTCTAGTTCCATCCACATCGTCACAAATGGCAAGATTTCATTCCTTTTGATGGCTGCATAGTATTCCATTATATATATATACCACCTCTTCTTTATCCATTCATCTGTTGATGGACATCTAGGTTCTTTCCATAGTTTGGCTGTTGTGGACATTGCTGCTATAAACATTTGGGTGCACAAGCCCCTTCAGATCACTACGTTTTTATCTTTAGGGTAAATATCCAGTAGTGCAATTGCTGGGTCATAGGGTAGCTCTATTTTCAACTTTTTGAGGAAACTCCATGCTGTATTCCAGAGTGGTTGCACCAGCTTGCATTCTAACCAACAGTGAAGGAGGGTTCCCCTTTCTCTGCATCCTTGCCAGCATCTGTCATTTCCAGCCATTCTGACTGGTGTGAGGTGGTATCTCATTGTGGTTTTGATTTGTATTTCCCCAATGACCAGTGATGTGGAGCATTTTTTCATGTGTCTGCTGGCCATCTGCATGTCTTCTTTGCAGAAATGTCTGTTCATGTCCTCTGCCCATTTCCTGATTGGAGTATTTGTTCTTTGGGTGTTGAGTTTGATAAGCTCTTTATAGATTTTGGATACTAGCCCTTTATCTGATATGTCATTTGCAAATATCTTCTCCCATTCTGTCAGTTGTCTTTTGGTTTTGTTAACTGTTTCCTTTGCTGTGCAAAAGCTTTTGATCTTGACGAAATCCCAATAGTTCATTTTTGCTCTTGCTTCCCTTGCCTTTGGCGTTGTTCCTAGGAAGAAGATGCTGTGGCTGAGGTCGAAGAGGTTGCTGCCTGTGTTCTCCTCAAGGATTTTGATGGATTCCTTTCTCACATTGAGACCCTTCATCCATTTTGAGTCTATTTTCGTGTGTGGTGTAAGGAAATGGTCCAATTTCATTTTTCTGCATGTGGCTGTCCAATTTTCCCATCACCATTTGTTGAAGGGGCTGTCTTTTTTCCATTGGACATTCTTTCCCGCTTTGTTGAAGATTAGTTGACCGTAGAGTTGAGGGTCTATTTCTGGGCTCTCTATTCTGTTCCATTGATCTATGTGTCTGTTTTTGTGCCAGTACCATAGTGTCTTGATGATGACAGCTTTGTAATAGAGCTTGAAGTCCGGAATTGGGATGCCACCAACTTTGGCTTTCTTTTTCAATATTCCTTTGGGTACTTGAGGTCTTTTCTGGTTCCATATAAATTTTAGGATTATTTGTTCCATTTCTCTGAAAAAAATGGATGGGATTTTGATAGGGATTGCATTAAATGTGTAGATCGCTTTAGGTAGCATAGACATTTTCACAATATTTGTTCTTCCAACCCATGAGCATGGAACATTTTTCCATTTCTTTGTGTCTTCCTCCATTTCTTTCATGAGTACTTTATAGTTTTCTGAGTACAGATTCTTTGCCTCTTTGGTTAGATTTATTCCCAGGTGTCTTATGGTTTTGGGTACGATTGTAAATGGGGCTGACTCCTTAATTTCTCTTTCTTCTGTCTTGTTGTTGGTGTAAAGAAATGCCACTGATTTCTGTGCATTGATTTTATATCCTGACACTTTACTGAATTCCTGTACAAGCTCTAGCAGTTTTGGAGTGGAGTCTTTTGGGTTTTCCACATATAGTATCATATCATCTGCAAAGAGTGATAGTTTGACTTCTTCTTTGCCGGTTTGGAGGCCTTTAATTTCTTTTTGTTGTCTGATTGCTGAGGCTAGGACTTCTAGTACTATGTTGAATAGCAGTGGTAATAACAGACATCCCTGCCGTGTTCCTGACCTTGTGGAAAAGCTTTCAGTTTTTCTCCATTGAGAATGATATTTGCGGTGGGTTTTTCGTAGATAGCTTTGATAATATTGAGGTATGTGCCCTCTATCCCTACACTTTGAAGAGTTTTGATCAGGAAGTGATGCTGTACTTTGTCAAATGCTTTTTCAGCATCTATTGAGAGTATCATATTGTTCTTGTTCTTTCTTTTATTAATGTATTGTATCACATTGATGGATTTGCGGATGTTGAACCAAACTTGCAGCCCTGGAATAAATCCCACTTGGTCGTGGTGAATAATCCTTTTAATGTACTGTTGGATCCTATTGGCTAGTATTTTGGTGAGAATTTTCGCATCTGTGTTCATCAAAGATATTGGTCTGTAATTCTCTTTTTTGATGGGATCCTTGTCTGGTTTTGGGATCAAGGTCATCCTGGCCTCATAAAATGAGTTTGGCAGTTTTCCTTCCATTTCTATTTTTTGGAACAGTTTCAGGAGAATAGGTATTAATTCTTCTTTAAATGTTTGGTAGAATTCCCCCAGGAAGCCGTCTGGCCCTGGGCTTTTGTTTGTTTGGAGATTTTTGATGACTGTTTCAATCTCCTTACTGGTTATGGGTCTGTTCAGGTTTTCTATTTCTTCCTGGATCAGTTGTGGTAGTTTATCTGTCTCTAGGAATGCATCAATTTCTTCCAGATTGTCAAATTTGTTGGCATAGAGTTGCTCATAGTATGTTCTTATAATTGTATTTCTTTGGTGTTGGTTGTGATCTCTCCTCTTTCATTCATGATTTTATTTATTTGTGTCCTTTCTTTTTGATAAGTCTGATAAGTTTCTTTTTATTTGTGTCCTTTTTCTTTTTGATAAGTCTGGCCAGGGGTTCATCAATCTTATTAATTCTTTCAAAGAGCCGGCTCCTAGTTTTGTTGATTTGTTCTATTGTTTTTTTTTTTTTTTTTTTTGGTTTCTATTTCATTGATTTCTGCTCTGATCTTTATGATTTCTCTTCTCCTGCTGGGTTTAGGCTTTCTTTGTTGTTTTTTCTCCAGCTCCTTTAGGTGTAGGGTTAGGTTGTGTATTTGAGACCTTTCTTGTTTCTTGAGAAAGGCTTGCACCGCTATATATTTTCCTCTCAGGACTGCCTTTGCTGTGTCCCACAGATTTTGAACTGTTGTGTTTTCATTATCATTTGTTTCCATGATTTTTTTCAATTCTTCTTTAATTTCCTGGTTGACCCATTCTTTCTTTAGTAGGATGCTCTTTAGCTGCCATATATTTGGCTTCTTTCCAAATTTCCTCTTGTGATTGAGTTCTAGCTTCAGAGCACTGTGGTCTGAAAATATGCAGGGAATGATCCCAATCTTTTGATACCAGTTGAGACCTGATTTATGACCCAGGATGTGATCTATTCTGGAGAATATTCCATGTGCACTAGAGAAGAATGTGTATTCTTTTGCTTTGGGATGGAATGCTCTGAATATATCTGTGATGTGCATCTGGTCCAGTGTGTCATTTAAGGCCTTTATTTCCTTGTTGATCTTTTGCTTGGATGATCTGTCCATTTCAGTGAGGGAAGTGTTAAAGTCCCCTACTATTATTGTATTATTGTCGATGTGTTTCTTTGATTTTGTTATTAATTGGTTTATATAGTTGGCTGCTCCCGTGTTAGGGGCATAGATATTTAAGATTGTTAGGTCTTCTTGTTGGACAGACCCTTTGAGTATGATATAGTGTCCTTCCTCATCTCTTATTATAGTCTTTGGCTTAAAATCTAATTGATCTGATATAAGGATTGCCACCCCAGCTTTCTTCTGATGTCCATTAGCATGGTACATTGTTTTCCACCCCCTCACTTTAAATCTGGAGGTGTCTTCGGGTCTAAAATGAGTTTCTTGTAGGCAGCATATTGATGGGTTTTGTTTTTTTATCCATTCTGATACCCTGTGTCTTTCGATTGGGGCATTGAGCCCATTCACATTCAGGGTAACTATTGAGAGATATGAATTTAATGCCATTGTATTGCCTGTAAGGTGACTGTTACTGTATATGGTCTCTGTTCCTTTCTGATCTACTACTTTTAGGGTCTCTCTTTGCTTAGAGGACCCCTTTCAATATTTCCTGTAGAGCTGGTTTGGTGTTTGCAAATTCTTTCAGCTTTTGTTTGTCCTGGAAGCTTTTTATCGCTCCTTCTATTTTCAATGATAGCCTAGCTGGATATAGTATTCTTGGCTGCATGTTTTTGTCATTTAGTGCTCTGAATATATCATGCCAGTTCTTTCTGGCCTCCAGGTCTCTGTGGATAAGCCTGCTGCTAATCTGGGGGCACCTGGGTGGCTCAGTGGGTTAAAGCCTCTGCCTTCGGCTCAGGTCATGATCCCAGGGTCCTGGGATCGAGCCCCACATCGGGCTCTCTGCTAGGCAGGGAGCCTGCTTCCCTTCCTCTCCCTTCCTCTCTCTGCCTCTCTCTGCCTACTTGTGATCTTTCTCTCTGTCAAATAAATAAATAAAAAAAATCAAAAAAAAAAAAAAAAAAAGCCTGCTGCTAATCTAATATTTCTATCATTGTATGTTACAGACGTCTTTTCCTGGGCTGCTTTCAGGATTTTCTCTAAGACTTGTAAATTCTACTATTTGATGATGGGGTGTGGACCTATTCTTATGATTTTGAGGGGGGTTCTCTGCATCTCCTGGATTTTGATACTTTTTCCCTTTGCCATATTAGGGAAATTCTCTACAATAATTCTCTCCAATATACCTTCTGCTCCCCTCTCTCTTTCTTCTTCTTCTGGAATCCCAATTATTCTAATGTTGTGTCATCTTATGGTGTCGCTTATCTCTCGAATTCTCTCCTCATGGTCCAGTATTTGTTTGTCTCTCTTTTGCTCAGCTTCTTTATTCTCTGTCATTTGGTCTTCTATGTCACTAATTCTTTCTTCTGCCTCATTTATCCTAGCAGTGAGAGCTTCCATTTTTGATTGCACCTCATTAATAGCTTTTTTGATTTCAACTTGGTTAGATTTTAGTTCTTTTATTTCTCCAGAAAGGGCTTTTATCTCTCTGGAGAGGGTTTCTCTAATATCTTTCATGTCTTTTTTAAGCCCGGCTGGAACCTTGAGAATTGTCATTCTGAACTCTAGATCTGACATATTACCAGTGTCCATATTGATTAGGTCCCCATCCTTCGGTACTGCCTCTTGTCCTTTTTTTTGTCGTGAGTTTTTCCATCTTGTCATTTTGTCCAGATAAGAATATATGAAGGAGCAAATAAAATACTAAAAGGGTGGCAAAGACCCCAGGAAAATGTGCTTTAACCAAATCAGAAGAGACCCCAAATCATGGGATGGAGAAGGGGGATAAAAAGAAGTTCAGAAAAAAAAATTAAAAAAAAAAAGAAAACAAATAAAGAAAACAAATAAACAAATAAAGAAAAATATAAAAAAAATATATACACATATATATACACATATATATATGTGTATATATATGTGTATATATATATTAGATTGGTGATGAGAACATGGTCACCCACTTAATTTTGGGAGTGTTTTTGTCTCTTAGAAGAAACTATCCCCACAAATCTTAAAGAATGAAAAACATATATAAGGGTAAACACAATGAAAGTATGGAATATGCCTATAAGGCGAAAAAAAAATTTTTTTTTAATTTCTAAAAAAGGAGTTGATAATGTAAGTTGGTTGGGAGAATAAAGAAAAAGAAAGTGGAGAGGATTTGCTCGGGCTGGAGACTAGAACAAGCCTGGAGCTAGATCTAGGGTATATTTTAATCTATTAGAAGAAGTTGTACCCCAAATTTTTTAGAAGAAAAAACCCTATGTGTATACAAAAAATACAGTTAGATACAATGAAGGATAAAATATGACTATAATAATGAAGGCTATAATAATGAAGAGGAAAGGGTAAAAGTTAAGAAAAGATTTAGCAGAAGAAAAAAAATTAAAAAAAATTAATTAACTGCAAGACTAAAGAATTATGGGGAGAAAGCCATGAATTCCATGCTTTGCTTTCTCCTCCTCTGGAATTCCGCTGTTCTCCTTGGTAAGTAAACTTGGTCTTAGCTGGATTTCTTGTTGATCTTCTGGGGGAGGGGCCTGTTGTAGCGATTCTCAAGTGTCTTTGCCGCAGGCGGAACTGCACCGCCCTTGCGAGGGACCGGGCTAAGTAATCCGCTCAGGTTTGCTTTCGGGAGCTTTTGTTCCCTGAGCGCTTTCCGTAGAGTTCCGGGGGACGGGAATGAAGATGGCGGCCTCCCAGTCTCCGGCCCAGAGGAGCCGAGAGCTCGGGGCCCCACTCCTCAGTGCACCCTCAGAGAAAAGTGCTCAATCACTCCTGTCTCCCTGGCCTCCGGCCGCGCTCCGAGCTCACCCAGCCTGCGACCCGCTCAAGGTAACCCCGAGCTGAGAGCTCACTCCTCGGCTCTGTCTCTGTAGCTGGCTTCCCCTAATACCTGCAAGTTCTGCGACACTCAGACACCCCTGATCTTCTGTGACCCTGCAGGACTTAGGGCCACTCTGGCCCCGTGTCGGCTTCCCCCTGGTTTAGCCTCTGGAGTGATGTCCCTCCGTGGAGCCGACTTTTAAAAGTCAAGATTTTGTGCTCCGTTGCTCCGCCGCTTGCTGGGAGCCGGCCCCTCCCCCCGCCGTCTATCTTCCCGTTGCTTTGGATTCACTTCTCTGCAGGTCCTACCTTTCAGAAAGTGGTCGATTTTCTGTTTCTAGAATTGTTGCTCTTCTTCTCTTTGATCTCCCGTTGGATTTGTAGGTGTTCACAATGGTTAGAGAAGCTATCTAGCTGATCTCCTGCTACCCGATGTCGTCTCAGCCTGCTACTTCTCTGCCATGTTGACTCCTCCCCATTAAATGCCGTTTCTGTGTCAATTGAGGTGATAGTGTGATTTCCCTCCTTCATTCTATTCACTCTATTTCTATTCTAATCTTTATTTCTATTAATTCTTCATTCTATTAATGTGCTGCATTACATTCCTTGATTTTCTTATGTTGAACCTCTGTTTCATTCCTGGGATAAAGCATATATGGGCATACTATATAATCCTTTAATTTGCTTTTGGATTCAGTTGGCTAGTGTTGAAGATTTTTGCATCTATATTCATACTGGTCTCTTATTTTATTTTCTTGTGTTGTCTTTATATGACTTTGGTATTAGGATAATACTAGTCTCATACAATGAGTTAGAAAGTTTATTCTGTTTGTTGGAGGTGTTTGAGAAGGGTTGGTGATAATTATTCTAAAGTGTTTGGTAGAATCTACCAGTAAACCATCTGGTTCTGAAAATTTTTGGGAAGGTTTTTAGTTACCAATGTAATCTCCTTACTTGTTGTAGGTCTTTTCACATTTTCTATTTCATAATGAATCAGTCTTAGTAGGTTGTGTGTGTCTAGGAATTTATCTATTTCATCCAGATTATCTAGCATGTTATATACAGTTGTTCATAGTATTCTCGTTTTTTTTAAAAAAAAGATTTTATTTATTTATTTGTCAGAAAAAGAGAGAGAGAAAGCACACAAGCAGGCAGAGAGGCAGGCAGAGGCAGAGAGAGAGGCAGGCTCCCTGCTGAACAAGGAGCCCAATGCGGGACTCGATCCCAGGACCCTGGGATCATGACCTGGGCCGAAGGCAGAGGCTTAACCCACTGAGCCACCCAGCCATCCCCATAGTATTCTCTTATACTCATTTTTATTTCTGTGAAAAAGATAATGATGTCTTCTCTTTTCTGGTTCTAGTAATCTAGTAATCTAGTAATTTGAGTCTTCTCTCTCTAAACAAGTTTTAGGATTGTTTTTTCTAGCTCTGAAAAAATGCTGGTGGTACTTTGATAAGAATTGCTTTAAATGTATAGATTGCTCTGGGTAGTACAGACATTGTAACAGAATTTATTCTTCTAATCTGTGAGCATGGAATGTTTTTCTATTTATTTGTGTCCACTTCAATTTCTTTCTTAAGTGTAGGACACTCAGCTCTTTCAATGGGAAAAGCAAGGAAGAGTATAATTCATTCTCTGTCAGTTGACCTCTGTGATTGTTTCTAGGTGCTGAGTCATCTTCCCATATGTTGTCCTGTGATTTCATGATTTTCTCACTCACTAAGTCACCCTTTATTTCTTCTGTGAGTGACCCAACGTCCAGCTCGGGCTCCAATCTTTTCTTGAGGTTCGTGGCCCCAGTTCCAACAGGGACACTACCTCCCTGTAGGTCTTCTCGACTGGCAGTTGTGAATACAAACTCACTCCACAACCTTGCCTCCTTCCCAACCTCAAGGCCAGATGTGTGTTAATCCAGGCATGTCTCTAAGTGGTGGACTTTCTCAGGGTGAGGAGGGAGGGTCTTGGGAAGAAGCATTTTCTTATGTGGCATGACTCCCATTATCACGCCAGCCCCAAATGTGGGAGGGCAATGGGCTGAGTTCTAGGACCTGAACTGATGAAGGTGAGCTGACCTTGCTGTGCTCCTGGGCTGAGGCAGGAGTGCAGGGAGGGCAGAAAAGAGGTAGGTCCTGGTTACTTCTCTCCACATTCCTCATGTTGTTTAATTCTGACACAAGGCATTCTACTTTCCTTCTCAGCTACATTTCTGGTGAGGTGGCAGGAAGAGGGGGACAAAGGAATAGTGCTGGGAGTGAGGTTCTGTCAGCTAGGTCTTTACATGAATTCCTCTTCATACCCTGCCTTACTGAGTCAAAAATAAAAGAAATTGTCCTGTTTCTAATTGCCAAAACCAGTTGCTTATTTCTACAAATATCTCTCTGTATCAGGGGAGATATTTTAGCAGAATAATCTTCCGTAAGTCTGGACAGTCTGTAAGGTTTCCTTAGAGCTGAGTAGAGCAAATGGGAGAATAATTGGGGTGCAGCAACAGAGCTTCACATTTCTTATCCAGAGACCTTGGCTACTTTTATAGGGATATAGAGATCATCTAAATATCGTAGATATCTATCTTTTTTTATCTGATGGGTATGTTGGAAATACCTTTTGTCAATCTGGATTTTATCTTTTCACTTTTTTAATTGAAATCTTCTGTCATGCAAAAGTGCTAATTTTGCTGTTGTCAAATTTAATTTTTTCTGTAATTTATATTTATATATATTGCTTTAAAAAGTCCCTTCCATTCAAAGGACTTAATAGTCATAGCTACAGACTCTGACAATGTAGATATAGTACAACTATTTTTAAAATAAGAAATGGGAAGAGCATATGCAAAGTTTTAATTTTTTTTAAAGATTTTATTTATTTGTTTGACAGAGAGAGAGGGAGAGATCACAAGTAGGCAGAGAGGCAGGCAGAGAGAGGGGGGAAGCAGGCTCCCCGCTGAGCAGGGAGCCCGATGAAGGGCTCGATCCCAAGACCCTGAGATCATGACCTAAGCCAAAGGCAGAAGCTTAACCTACCAAGCCACCCAGGCGCCCCCAAAGTTTTTTTTTTTTTTTTTTTAAGATTATTTGTTTATTTATTTGTTTATTTCTCAGAGAGAGAGAGAGAGAGAACACAAGTGTGGGGAGCAGCAGGGAGAGGGAGAAGCAGGCTCCCTGCTGAGCAAAGAGGCCAATGTGGGACTTGATCTCAGGACCCTAGGATCATGACCTGAGCTGAAGGCAGACACTTAATCAACTGAGCTGAAGGCAGACACTTAATCAACTTTGAGGTGTCCCTCAAAGGTTTTTTGTTTGTTTGTTTGTTTGTTTTACAGTTTTCAGTGATCATACTGGTGGAGAAAGTATTAGCAGAATCATTCTAGGACTGTTGTATGTGTAATGTAAGATAAAGGCGATGAATAATTATGTAATATTCTAGTTCCAAAAAACAATATAGAAAAGGTTAGGTAAAGCCTCCAGGGTCTTGAATTTAAATTGTACATATCAAGGTAGACTCATTTTAAAACAGGCACAGTTTTATATGTCCATAGGCTGAGATTATGGTCTTGAAATACTGTTTCCCAATATGAGTAACTAGGACTTCTTGGAGAAAGGGCTCCTTCCTGGTCTGGGGCAAGAAATCTATAAGATGAGCTTAGAATATCTTAACATACTGGATATAAAAGATTACTAGGGATATGTTAAAAGGTGTCAGGAGCTGACTGGAGGAGACATATACTGGCCAAGGATGAGAGAAGGTATACTTCAAAAATATATAATAATTGTAACCATTGGAAATCCATCAAATATATTTAAATCCATGAGTTCATAATGGTCTGTAAAAAGCAGCCACCTTCAAAAGATTACATTCATTATTTATCAGACCCAAGTCTGATCAAGGCTCTGTGACCACCTATTAAGTTACAGAAAGATATGCAGAGAACAGAAAGACCAGAAAGACATGTTTAACTGTGCCATGTGGATGGAATCATAATGTAGATGGTGGGAAACTCTACAGTAAGAAAACCTGATTATTCAACAAATAAACTGGAAGAAAATTAATGAGCTGTAGGGAGAATCTGTAGATTAAAGTAGACTTAGAAACATATCAAATAAAAAGATGTAGAATGCTAACATTTGTTATTAGGTAAATGCAAATTAAAACAACAGTCAGGCGGTGCCTGGGTGGCTTGGTTGGTTGAGTCTTTGCCTTTGGTTCTGTTTGAGCCTTTGCCTTTGGCTTGGGTCATGATCTCAGGGTCCTGGGATGGAGCCCCACATCAGGCTCCCTGATCAGTGGAGAGTCTGCTTCTCCCTCTCCCTGCCACTCTCCTTGCTTGTGCTCTGTAAGTAGATAAATAAAATCTTAAAAACACCCACAGCAATCGGATACCACTACATACCTACTAGAATAGCTAAAATTGTAAAAACTGACATTATCACATCTTGGAAAGGCTATAGATCATCAGAAATGTTTTTCATTGCTGCTTGGAATGCAGAATATTATAACCACTTTGGAAGGCAGCTTGACAATTTCTTATTAGGTTAAATATAGACTTAGCATACAGCCCAGAAACTGTGCTTCCAAAATGAATGGAAAATTTACTACCATATAAAAACAGGCATGCAAATGTTTATAGAAACTTTATTCATAATTGGAAATATCCAAAATATTCTTCACTAGGTGAATGGGTGAAGAAACTACAATCTATACGTAGACTGTGAATACTATTCAGCAATAAAAAGAGATGAGCTAATAACTCACATAATTACAGGAAAAAAATCTCGAATGCATTTTGTCAAGTGAAAGGAATCAGAACAAAAGGCTACATACTGTATGATTCAATTCTAATGGTATTTTGAAACACACACACACACACACACACACACACAAACCAACCTAAAAGGGGTGGAAAACAAGTAAGTGGATACCTATCACTTTAGGATAAGTAAGGGGACAGTGTTTGACTAGGGAAGTACAGGGTGTTTTGGGGCAATGGAACTAATCTGTTTGGCACTGTAATGGTGGATACATTATGTATTTGCCAAACTCACAGGACTTTGCAATATAAAAGTTGAAGCTTAACGGATACAAATTGAAAAAAAAAAAATCAACCAGGAGTTTGGGGGAATCCCAGGGCAGGATACAGACAAAAGAATTTACTGTGTTATGAATGTAAGATACGGGCTCCCTGAAGAGGTTGGTCGAAAAGGACCTAAGAAACTTTGGATATCAGCATAGTTCTCAGCAAGTCCTGTGCAACTTTGGAAAATAATATTTTGCCTAAAAACTGAAGGGCTAAAGACAAAAAAACTATATGTAATCACTGTACTCTAATAGGCAAAGTTGCTTTTGTAAAATAAATCTCCACATGAATTAACCATAATTAAGACTCTTTTACAAATATGAAACAACACTGGAAATCAGAAAACTTTAAAAAAACCTCAGAATACAAGTGTGCAAGGAAACAGGTATGAAAAAATGTTAAGTAAATTCAGTAAACTGAAAAAACAGTCAAAATCATCTCAAGCAAGGGCCATATCACAGGGCCCTTAAGGAGGACTATATTTTGTGAAAATATAATAAGTGACAATGAGAAGAGAATGAAAACAGCCAAAAAACCCTAAAATAAAAAGCTACAAATGATCAGAAGAAATGTGATCAATTAAAAGAAATTAAAACACAAAATAACCAAAGACAATGCATGAACCTTGACAGATCTTTGACTTTTAAAAAAGCTATAAATGTATTTGGGAAAATTTGGAAAATTGTAATACGGACTATACATTTTATATTACTGGAGTAATGTTAGTTTTCTCATGTGTGATAATGCTGTTCTGGTTATGTGGGAGAATGTCCTTACTCAACATAAAGTGTCATCTCAGTACCAGGAACATAGTAGATATCTTTACTAATCAGGATGCAGATGAATGAATATGGGAAGCATGGTGATCCACAGGACTAACCCCCTGAAAGCCATATTAGGTGACTTTTGCAGAGGAGTAGTGAATAGATCACATAATTAGTCTCTGCACTGTGCTCACCGTCAGTCAGTCAGATAAAGAATGATAATGATAATGATAATGATAAAAATCAACTCAGATCTTTGGATTTCAAGATACACCATAAAACTAACCTAAGGACTCCATTTGCCATCTGCTAGATGCCTCATCACAAACCCCATTCCGGAGTTTCTCACGGTACATTACATATACCTATGGTCCCCGACAAATTGAGAGCTAGTGTAAGAGGACCGGAGAATCTCAGGGTCAGTCTCAACAGGACAGATATACTCCCAATTTTCAAGACCTCCTTTCTTCTTATTCATGAAATTATGAAGCCAAATGATTTGGTATAGCTTACTAACAAGTTAATACAAAACTCAGGTTAAGATTCTTGAGGTACTAACTCTCAGACTCCATCTCCCAAAATGGGATCTGAAAGAATAGTGACCAAGGAAAAAGGCTTTCAGAAATTAATGGCAAATACTTCATTAAATATCCGTTAGAGGGTCCTTCATCCTTAAGATTAGGAAATTATCTGCCTAATAATGCCCTGATAAATTTTATTCTATAAATAATCTGATTTTTTAATTTAAATTTAATTAGCCAACATATAGTACACCATTAGTTTTTGATATAAGGAAACCTGAGACAGAGTTGGTCCTGTGTGATGCTGCTAAGGATGGGGTAGTTACTTTATCCTAAACCAAGTTCCTGAAACTCAAAGTCAACAACTTCATCACTTCAGAAGGGGAGAGTAAGAAAAAAAAAAAAGATGTTTTTGTGCTTGATTTGTGATGGGAGAAGGGGTATTATTAAGAGGTTGGAGAGTTACAGCAGGGAGTCTCTGAAGAGAAAATTCTGAGTGATTGTGTGCCCTGATATATTACTAGGAGCTGAGTGAAGGTGAATGCCATCTAGCAAGGAGATAATTGCTTCCTTACGAAGTTTTCAAGAGAGGAAATAATTAGTCCCTTGTGAGTTAGTGCAAAGGAACTTTTCAGGTGGAGAAAAATGTTTTTCCTAATTTAAAGATGACTTAAAACACTCACAGTTGCTCAAGGATGGACAGCTTTCTACCTACTGTCCAGTGGCATTTGGAGAAGACCCTTAATTAAGGATTAAACAATACGTTAACTAGACATTGATATCCATAACTCGTGTTTCTGTGATGTACTCATGTGTACGCATTCATGCAAGTGTGTTCACACACCTCAGTGTAACCCATCTCCACCTCCAGCGCAACACCAGCAGCCTTGATCAGAATGTAGCCCTGTACTGTGAGGTCTGTGTTACGGATTGTGAGGGATGCTTCTTCTCCAATTACAGTGTCAGTGGCATTGACGTCAGAAGTGACCTGGCTTGCTTCCTTGTGCTATTTAGGGCCCATTCGTAACTATTCCTTTTTCTACTTTCCTAATCCCGACCTTTTTGCCATCTAGACCAAGGAAACAGGATGTTTCTCAAGGCTCTGTGACCTGAACTAGTCATATAACAGTCTTCCCTATGATTCCCTAAGCATAGGAGAGAGCTCAGAGAAGGCACCTCTCTCTCTTTTTAAAAAATACTTATTTACTCATTTCAGAGAGAGGGAGGGAGCGAGTAAGGAGGGGTCAGAGAGAGAATCTCAAGCATCTCTGCTGAGTGCAGAGCCCAAAGCTGGGCACAGCCCTGAGATCATGACCTGAGCTAAAATCAAGAGTTGGATGCTCAAGCAACTGAGCCCCCCAGGTGCCCCAGAGAAAGCACCTCTCTTAAATCTGCCCTTTCTTTAGCCCTTCCCCCTCCCTCCTCACCAAAACTAATTCATTCTCTCCTTCTGGTCCAGAATGGAGTGCATTTACTCTACATGATTGCCCTAGTAACTCTTATGGGCCCTGAGAATTCAGGGCCAAAAGATACAGATAAAGCATCAGGGAGGAACAAGATTCCTGACAAGCAGACAGCCGACTCTTCCCCTAACATGCTACAGTTGAGTTCCAGGGACAAGAAGAAATAAACAGCCTGACTTTCTATTTATGATCAACTGATCATTAATTTCCACTTGCTCTCCCAGCCATACTAAGAGGCACTATAAGAATACAAAAGGAGGGTGCCTGGGTGGCTCAGTGGGTTAAGCCTCTGCCTTTGGCTCAGGTCATGGTCTCAGGATCCTGGGATCAAGCCCCGCATCGGGCTCTCTGCTCAGCAAGGAGTTTGCTCCTCCCTGCCCCCACCGCCTGCCTCTCTGCCTACTTGGGTTCTCTGTCTGTCAAATAAATAAATAAAATCTTTTAAAAAAAGAATACAAAAGGAGTTAAATAACAAGGACAAAGAGAATGGGGAAAATGGTACAACAGATGATATTTTGCAATTTATTTTTGATGTGGGAAAGCAGAGTCTCTAAGATAATAATAAGATGATGCAATGCAAATGAAATTTCTGCTAAGAGAAAAATGAAAAACAACAACAACAACAAGAAACAAACAACCCAGTAATTGCATTTACTCAACAGAACTGTTAAAAGCTTCAGCACATGGAGGCATCAGCTAACATTGAAGGTGAGGGGAAGGTTTAGGGGTTAAAATGGGAGCAGTGGTTAAAAGTTGGCATACACAGCAATTAGGCACTGAGAGTCCCTTGTATTTTCTGAGTCGCCAAGGAAATATCTGTTTCACAGGTAGGGTGCTGGTTATCTCACTTTGCCAAGGTCTGTCTCAGTTTTAAAACAGAAAGTCCTACATCCTGGGAACTCCCACTGTCCCCGGTCCAGCCAGGGCACTTGTTCATGCTGTTGATATTTCACCCACCCACCACAACCGCTGGAAGAGACAAGACTTTATTCTCATTAAAAAGAATTAAACTTGGAAAGTTCTAGATTTTAGAACTATAGATATAACATTTATAGCTTAAAACAAATGACCTTGCAAGTGCTGCAGATAATGATTTTGAAGTTACAAATAAAATTTTGCAAAGAGATGAATTTACAAATACAGAATATGAATAGGGATGAATGACTGTATCATTCTCTCTTTTTTAATTTTTATTTTGAATTTTGAGTTTATTTAGAGGCCGGGACCCATGTATTCTTCCCTTTCATCACTGCAATCATATATACAAATTTTCACATTGTTTTAACATATCACAACAAACAATAAGTTTTTCCCTACTCTTCATTTTCATAACATATTCTTTTAATAAATACCTACTATGTGATAGGCACTAATGTGAAAGCTACAGATTGAATAATATTTCATCAAGTAGTTGTCTAATGTGGTTCATTCAACTTCCACTAAGAATGGATATTTAATTCTTTTCCAATTTTTCCTTTTATAGATTAAAAAAATCAAGAAATAACTGTATTATTCTCTTATTGATGGATTTTTGTTTTGTGTCAGTTTCTATAATGAACTAAACCGCTGTGAACATTCTAATGGAAGTCTTTTCAAGGACACATGTTGTCATTTTTCTTGGGTGCATTCCTAGGAGTGTAATTGCTACAGCATAGGGGAAGTATATATTTAGCTTTGAAGTTTCACTTGTGGTGAGCACAGCATGATGAGTAGAGAAGTTGATTCAGTACACCTAAAGTTAATGTAACATGATGTGTCAGCTATACTCAAAAAAATTTTAAAAACTGACAACATTTTTTCCAATGGGTTTTTACTAGTTTTCATTTTTTTCCATGGCTACTGAGCTACTATGGCTTTAAACAACACTGGGAGGATATCTTAGAGTAACCCAAGTAGAGAAGCTGGTTGGGCTGTAAGGGTTGTGAGGGAAAGAGTCCACTCTCCTCGGATTTCCTCATTTGCCAGTGACCTTCCTTCACTGTTCCCCAACAGTCAGTACATGAGCCCACACAGCCGCTTAGAAGCTAACAGGCACATAGTGGGACGGAGGTCACCAGAGGTCATGAGCAGCCATCAGTGTACTTCCCATGGGAGTGTCAGCCTCTGTGATGGGCCCTTATTTCACAGTGTAATTACTGACTCCTGATATGTCAGTGCATTTCTGGGATCTGCACAGGGTTAACACTGAAGTGAAAATTTCAGGGGGCCTCATTTTTCTTAAGATTTCTTTATTTGAGAGAGAGAGTATTCGAGAAAGAAAGAGAGAGTATGCCCAAGTGGGGAGCAGAGGGAGAGAATCTCAAGCAGACTCCCTACTGAACGTAGAGCCCAACATGGGGCTCTATCTCATGACCCCGAGATCACGACTTGAGCCAAAACCAATAGTGGGACGCTCAACGGACGGAGTCACCCAGGTACCCCCGGGCCTCATTTCAAGAGATTTTTGACTGATAGATTTTTTGGGAGGAAGATTTGATAATAGCTATTAAATTGAATAGTGTAATTTAGGAAGTTATAGCTGTACAAATGTACAGGATTACATGTGAAGATTTTTATAGTAGCGGCTTTTTTTTTTTTTTACTGGTGAAGAAGTGGAAGAGTCAACCACTTAACATGTGAGGGGTGCATTTTTGCTAATATGCAAAGGCTTAATGTATGCACACACACGCATATAACAAAAAACGTAGGACAATAGACTTACTAAAATAGCAAATAAAGACCATATATAGATAAACTTGTATACGCATAGAAAATGTCTGTATGGACACAACAGAAATTAAGAGTACTGTTTACTCTAGGAGATAGATCAGGAAAGTCAGGCATTGATGAGAGAGAGACATTTGCATCCATTTTATATCCCTGTATGAAATTTTATTTTTACCTTGAGTTGTGCTAACTTTATGGTAAATGGAAAGTGGTTTATTAATGTAGACATAAATATTTCAATGTTCCTTTGCTATTTTATTCAGCACCCCAGCCATCCTCACTTTTATATACTACTTTTTCTGTCAGTTCTCTGTGTTGGTTCCTAAGCCCTTACCTCGCACTTCAAGTAGCTCAGGAAGGTGCCCTGGTAGCATTTGAAGACCTAGAAGGGGAAAATGTGGCTGAAGAGCCACAGCTGGAATGCATGCGTGTTGCAGAGATGGGAGCGGATTGTGGCATTAGCAGAACCTGAGATTGGTTTGCAGGGCAGATCCTATGTCTCTCTCTCTTTTTAAATCAAACTTAATTTTTTCAGTGTTCCAAGATTCATTGTTTATGAGTTCCCATAACTATGATAGCAGAATACCTTGTAGAGAGGGAGTGCAGAAATCATCTGACTAATATGGGATTCTTAGGGCTTTGAGATGGAAAACTTTTTGACAGAGGCTATTTGTTGGCCTCTGGGTTTTTTTGTTTTGTTAAAGATTTTATTGGTTTATTTCAGAGTGAGAGTGAATGTGCAAGAGAGCACCAATGGGGGGGCAGCACAGGGCTGGGGGTTGGGGGGAGGGAGCACCAGCAGGGGGAGGGGCAGAGGGAGAGGCAGGTTCCTAGCTGAGCAGGGAGGCCAACTTGGGGCTTGATCCCAGGACCCCAAGATGATCACCTGAGCTGAAGGCAGATGCTTAACTGACTGAGCCACCCAGGCACCCCTGTTGGCCACTGGGTTTTTGATTTTTGGTAAGTGTCTTGGAGCCATTTGTGGTGTCTTCTGCTTATGGGTTGCTAGGGCTCTTGCAGGGTTAACTAGAAACTGAGGCACGGAAGAGAGCAGGGGGGCTGGCTGCTTACAGCTCGGACTGTTTGGTGATCATCAGAAATTGGCGACTGGGTCGAAGGCAGCCTGGGCATTGAGAAACCCCTGACGAGGAGACTTCAAGTTTGCCCATGACATAAAACATCACCATGTTCTAAAACTTGATTAGCCTCAGGAGGGAAAGGTGAAACTTTCTCTGGCTTTTCCTTGACTACATCCCTAGGGTTTCTCTGAACTTGACAAATTTAGTTTCTCAGTGAATAACTCCCCATAGGGACAGACAGGAGAAGAAAAGAAGGAGGGGGAGAGACAGACGGAGACAATTGGACTTCCACGGCACAATTACTACTGGACTTTTCCCTAAGAACTTGTACGAAGACCGTTTTCTCTTGCACCGAGAGCAAGGACAGCAGCAGCATGCTCTGGGCCACAGCGTGTGCTCTGTAGTAGTCAGGCAGGAGTAGCCTGGGCTGATCCCTGGACAGCCATAGACATTCCGGCTCAGGCTCTTTTTCTGGAGGTGAGTGCCAGTGCTCCCACCTATGAAGGAGAGAGTAAGAGAAGATCAGGATGGGAAGTTCTGGGCTTCATTGCTGTCTAAAATGAAGACACCTTCAGTAGAGTGTGCAGAGTGGGCTAGGAGAGCTGTGCAATGGAGGAACCCAAATGAAATCCTCCCTCCACAGCAGAGAGCAGATTTAGCTCTTCTCAGTGCTGGTGGTAGACATAGCTCTCTGCCATGACCTAAGACCCTGCTCTCTCATTTTGTCCTTATTCCTTGTTTATGTAAGCTTGCCATTTTGTAGGGGATCTCCAGGAGGAGAGCCCACAGATTGACCAGACAATGCCTTAGTGAACAGTGAAGGGAAGGTTCTATTTTGTAATAGGAGGAAAAGCAGGTCAGGGTGGATACTCTTTACTCATTCACTGACTTGTTTGGAGAAATCTATTGAATAAATACTAAAAGAGTACATACGTGCTTACCCTGTGTCAGACTCTGTTCTAGGCACTGGAGATGTGACAGTGAATGAGAAAGACCACGGTACTTCAATTTCAGCTATTGATGAGAACCAATAAGAAGAAAATGCTGCCTGTAAGAGGATAGAATGTGAAGACATACTTGTACTATTTTAGAGAGGGTGACTGGGGAAGGCCCATGGTTGGAGACTTCTGAGCAAAGATCTGCATGTGGTGAGGGAAGGAGCCCAGATATACTAAGCAGATCAGTGTGATCCATTTTGGTGTCTCTGACACTTTTCCTTATTGTCAGGACTCTGGAGAAAATGGGAGGACATAGATAGTAGATACCTGGGGACTTTTCCAAGCTTCTCAATGGGATGCAGACCATAGCTGGTTGGAAATGGAGACAGGCTGCCCATTTGGAGGTCTTATTTCTTTGCTGAAACGAGATTTGAGACATGAGGAGGGCAGAGAATGTTGCCTGTTTTCTTGTCTCCTGGTGCCAGGGTGGAGATTGTATAGGACAGATGGAGTTGGGGATTGGGGATGAAAGTTCCAGCCTCCTTTTCATTGCTCTGGACCTCTACTCCCTGCTGTCATCTGGTGACAAAAGGAATGATCTCAGAACTAGGGGTTACCAATTGGAAATGAATGAGGTTCTTCCTACGAGGAGGAGGCACAGTCATTGAAATGAGAGAGAGATGGCTTTCGTGATAAGAATAAGGAGAAACAAAGTAGGATACTCCATTCCAGGGAGCCAGCTCCCTAGAATACAGGGAAAGACTCAATAGTTTGTCTCAATATAGCTCTTATCTAATGACAGTTTCCCAGGTAGACCCCACCTCTCTGCCTAACAACAGACTCTAACAACAGACTGAAGTAATGATTAAGATAACTGAAGTGAGAACTTTTAGTGAACATAAGGCAAATAGAGCGCACATTCAGTGGATATGAAGGGAAGAAGTAACCATATCTGGGTGGGATTGGCAGGATTCTGTAGGACATGGACATAAGGTGCAGAGAATATGGTTTAGGGCATTCAGGAGGGAAGCGTTGGTGTTATAAATGAGCGCATTGTAGTCAGGGAAGTGGACAGGGTGGCAGATCAGAGCAGAGTTAGAGGCAGAAGGACCAGTGTGTTGAAAGACGAGGGTGCATATGGGGGGGGTGTTGGTGACTAATGATCACCTTCTTGCATATGTGTATTTATTCTAATATGTATTTTCTTCATAAAACATTTCACATCAACCTTGTACAGAGAATACTAGAAGACAAACCCACTTGTCATGATGTGGAGCCCAAGAGCAGAGATAATACTTCCTCAACTTGGGAATAGCTTTAGTCCTTTGAAATTACAAGCATGTAAACTCTCCTTTGTTCTCTAGATTTCATAAAGGGCAAGACACAGGACTAAATGTTGAAGAATTATTCTAGTGCCATTGAATTTTATCTACTTGGCTTCCATGGCTCCAAAGAACTACACAAGATTCTTTTTGCCACATTCTTCCTTCTCTATTCAGTGACAGTCATGGGGAACATGCTCATCATTGTGATGGTGTGTGTTGATAAACGTCTGCAGTCCCCCATGTATTTCTTCCTTGGCCACCTCTCTGTCCTAGAGATCCTGATCACATCAGTTGCTGTCCCCTTGATGCTCTGGGGGTTACTGCTTCCTGGGATGCAGGCAATATCTTTGACAGCGTGTAGTGCACAATTATATTTGTACCTTTCTTTGGGTACGTCAGAGTTGGTATTAATGGGAGCAATGGCTGTGGACCGTTACGTGGCTGTCTGTAACCCCTTGAGGTACAACATCATTATGAACAGCCACACCTGCATCTGGGTGGTCATTGTGTCATGGGTGTTTGGGTTCCTATTTCAAATCTGGCCCGTCTATGCCACATTTCAGCTTACCTTCTGCAAATCAAATGTGTTAGACCATTTTTTATGTGACCGAGGGCAACTGCTCAAACTATCCTGTGATGACAGCCATTTCACACAGTTTATTCTTTTTTTAATGGCTGTATTCATTATTGTTGGTTCTTTGATCCCTACAATCATCTCCTACACCTACATCATCTCCACCATCCTCAAGATCCCCTCAGCCTCTGGGAGGAGGAAAGCCTTCTCTACCTGTGCATCCCACTTCACCTTTGTTGTGATTGGCTATGGCACCTGCTTGTTCCTGTATGTGAAACCCAAGCAAACACAGGCAGCTGATTACAACAGGGTAGCATCACTGATGGTTTTAGTGGTGACCCCTTTTCTGAACCCATTCATCTTCACCCTCCGGAATGATAAATTTATAGAGGCCTTTCGAGATATCATGAAACGCTGCCATCAACTCCTCAAGGATTAGCTGTGTCCTAAGGACAATCACGGACACATCGTCATGGACCTGAGTAGTCTGAAAGCAATAATGCAATCTGAAATGATCATTTTCAACACTAAGTTGTTTGTGATCTACACGGGAATTCCACAAAATTCTTCAAGAGAATTTTAAGACACTGACAGTGCTCCAATTTATAATCAGATGATTCGTACAATGGGAGATTTCATTAATATTTTTTAATTGGATATATATTCTCATACATACTTCTGTAGTTATAATACATCTTATAGTATAAGTTTAACAGGTATAAATGTGCAAAATATATGTGATATTTCTTTGAACACTTAGCTCTTTGAATGGGAAAAGCAAGGAAGAGTATAATTCATTCTGTGGCCGTTGACCTCCATGATTGATTCTAGGTGTTGAGTCATCTTCCTATATTTTGTCCTGGGCTTTCATGATTTTCTCACTGCCTAAAGCACCCTCTATTTCTTTTGTGAGTGACCCCAAGTTCAGCCTCAGGGGGTCCAACCTTTGCTTGAGGTTCCTGCCCCCAGGTCCTACAAGGATGCTACCTCCCTGTAGATCTTCTCAACTGGCAGTTGTAAGAGTGAACTCACTCCACAATCCTGCCTCCTTCCCAATCTCAGGGAGATGTGTGTTAATTCAGGCATGTCTCTAATTGGTGGACTTTCTCATGGTGAGGAGGGAGGGTCTTAGAAAGAGGCATTTTTCTTATCTGGCATGATTCTAATTATCACCCGAGCCCCAGATACGGGAGGGCATGAATTCTGGGACCTGAACTTCCAAGGGCAAGCTGAACTTGGTGTGTCCCTGGGATGAGGCAGGAGTGCAGAAAAGGGGCCACCCCCGGTCACTTCTCCCTACATTCCTCACATTGTCCAATCCTGACACAGGGCATTCCATCTCCCTTCTCTCTCAGCTACATTTCTGTCTTCCTTTCCCCCTCCCCCTACAAAGACAGAGTTTACCAAGCTGTCCTCCAGGTCTATAGGGAGCTTCCTAATCCATATCTCAGTTTCTATATTGTCTAGTCCTAGCCCCTTTCCTGTCACACTGCCATTGTCAATATTTCTGCCATTCTTATGTGGCTAAGTAGAGGTCAAAAGACTGTGCACATGAGACTGCCTCCCAACATAATACATGTATCTATTCTGGACTCTGTTCTATGTGCATTTGACAAGAATATATATTCTGTTGTTTTAATATAGAATGTTCTGAATATAGCTGTTAAAATTTACCTGGTCCAATGTGTCATTCAAAGCCACTGTTTACTTATTAATTTTCTGTTTGTATGATCTATTCTTTGATGTAAGTGGTGTGTTAAAGTCTCTACTATTATAGTATTAGTATTGATTATGTCAATATGTATGTTTGTTAATAGCTGCTTTATGAATTTGGATGCTCCTATGTTGGATGCATAAATATTTACGACTGTATCTTCTTGTTGGATTGTTCCCTTTATTATTATATAATGTCCTTCTTTGTTTCTTATTTCATCTTTGTTTTAAAGTTTATCTTGTCTGATGTACTTATCATTACCCTGGCTTTCTTTTTACTTCTTTTTGCATGAGCAATGCTTTTCCAACCCTTTATTTTCAATCTGCTTGTGTGTTTAGGTCTTAAATGAGTCTCTTATAGGCAGCTTTGGGTCTTGCTTTTTTATTCATTCTGTCACCCTGTGTCTTTTGATTAGAGACGTTAGTCCATTTACATTCAAAGTAATTATTTATAGGTATACTTATTGCCCTTTTGTTACTTATTTTTTTAGTTTTCTTTATAGTTCTCTGTTTCTTCTCTTGCTTTCTTCTTCCATGGTTTGCTGGCTTTCTTTAATCACATAGTTGGATTCCTTTCTCTTTATTTCTTGCATATTTATTACTGGTTTTTGATTTGTGGTTACTATTTGGTTTATATATAACATCTATGCATATAACAGTATATAGTAAGTTATGGTTCCTTAAATTTAAACCCATTATTTACTCCTTTCCCCACCCCCTGGACATTTAGGAATATAGCATTGTACTTTACATCCTTTTATTTTGTGAATCCCTTGACTGATTTTTATAGGTGTACTTAATTTTTTTTGCTTTTGTATTTCCTACTTTTCCTACTCCTGCTTATGGTCTTTCCTTTCCATTAAGAGTCCCCTTTTCATCTCTTGTAGGCCTGAGTTAGTTGTTATGAATTCCTTTAAATTTTGTTTATCTGAGAAACACTTTATCTTTCCTCTTATTCTGAATTATAGCCTTGTTGGATGCAATATTCTTGGTTGTAGGCTTTTTTCTTTCAGCACTTTGAACATACCATGCCATTTCTTTCCAGCCTGTAATGTTTCTGCTGAAAAATCAGTGGATAGACTTATGGGGCTTCCCTTGTATGTAATTGTTTTATTTTCTTTTGGTGCTTTTAAAATTCTCTCTTTATCACTACTTTTTGCCATTTTACATTTAATTTTAATTTAATCTAATTTTATAGATTTATTTATTTATTTGAGAAAGAGAGAGAGTAAGCAGGGGGAGGAGCAGAGGGAGAGAGAGTGAGAGAATCCTCAGGCTGACTTCCTCTTGAATGTGGAGCTCAACACAAGGCTCAATCCCATGACCCTAAGATCATGACCTGAACTGAAGTCAGATGTTAACCAACTTGGCCACCTGGGCACCCCTTCTTTGTGCCATTTTAAATACTATGTATTTGGATGTGGACCTTCTTGGTTTGGTTATATAGGGGGCTCTCTGTGCCTCCTGGATCTGAGTTTCTATTTCCTTCCCCAGATTCAGGAAGTTTTCGGCTATTATTTCTTCAAAGAAGTTTTCTGCCCTGTTTTCTCATTCTTCTTTTGTGATCTGTATAATGTAAATGTTATTATGCTTTATAGTATTCCTGAGTTCCCTCTATTTTTATTTTTTATTATTATTTTTCTGTTTCCCATCCAGCTTGATTGTTTTCCATGACTCTGTCCTCCAGGTCACTGATCTATTATTCTGCCTCCTCTAGTCTGCTATATATTTCTTCTAGTGTATTTTTAATTCCAGTTATTGAGTTCTTCATGTCTGATTGATTCTTGTTTATGTTTTCTAACTCTTTGTTAAGGTCCTCCACTCTTTTTACTCAAGTCCAATGAGTATATTTATGACCATTGCTTTAAATTCTTTATCAGGTATATTATTTATCTCTGTTTCAATCAGCACTCTTTGATTTTGTTGTGTTCTTTAATTTGGGACATATTCCTCTGTCTCCTTTTGTCTCTCTGTTTCTCCATGTTAGGAAAGTCAGCTACCTGTGCTGCTCTTGAAAGTGGTGGCCTTGTGAAGAAGAGGTCCTGTAGTGACCTGCAGAGCAATGTGTCTTGTTCAACAGAACCTGGCACTTCAGGGGTGTCTTCTATGTGTGTGGCATGTGCCCTGCTCTTCTGGCTGAGCCACTTTTGCCTTCAGTCCATTTGTCTGCAATGACTCTGCCTGTTGTGGAAAGGGTTTGGTCTCTTTGTTGTTATTAGGCTTGTCTGGGGCTACCGTGATTTGCATTGAGTCAGATCAGGTGTTTGTCCAAGAGGTGTTAGCATTGAACTGCAGGGCACTTTCTCTGTGTTGTTCCCTGAGGAGATTTTGTTGGTGGGTGGGGCCTGGAGTCAGAGTAGATGGTTTCGCTTCCCATTGCTGGGGCTGTAGTCAGATTGGTGTGTGCCATTATCATAGTCTGTTTATTTGTGAATTGGATTAGACATATCGGTATGAATCTCTCTCTCTCTCTGTATGCATATACATACATATGGATGTGTGTGTGTGTATGTGTGTGTGTGTGTATTCTCAATTTTTTTTTTTTTTGAGTGGTAGTTCAATGACTAACCCAGTAACAATGAGCATGCCCTTTAGGCCCCAATCACAGTCCTAAATGACCATTTAAACCATAAGAAGCTAATCCTCCAGGATATATGGCTGACTCCAGGTCTGGGGCCAGAAATAAACAGGATGAGCTTGGAACATTTTGTCATATCAAATATCAAAGGTGACTAGGGACATGTTAAAAGGATTCAGGGTCCAAACTGAAGAGACTTTCGCTAGCCAATATGGGACAAGTTGTAATTTGAAAATACAATAATTGCAATCATTTGAAACCCATCAAACATATTTAGAACCATGAGTTCATAATGATATTTATAAGTTATTCACCTTCAAAAGAGATTAAAGAAACCTATTTATTATTTTGAGATCTGATAAATGGAAAGATTCAAGTATTTATTTTGAGTAAATGTATAGTAAATGAAAATATCAAAGTGTTGTAGATAATTAATGAAACATGATAGAATATCACCATTTAGCAATGCTCCATGATGTTTATACATCATGCATCAACTGTTTCTAACATCATAGAAAAGAGAAAAATAGATCTTATGTGTCTTTGGATGAAATACTGTAAAAGACCTTCATTTTTCAAAACTAGAGGAGTTTAGTCTTACCATTCCTCTGAATTCAGCTGCCAGTTTACAAGAAAATATATAGAGAACTTTACTTACTGTACCATAAGGATACCATTACCAAAATCCAGATTATAGGCAACTACTGTCAAAACACCTAGTGATTTCAACAGATTGATTATAAGGAAAAGAAAGGGATGCTGAAAGTATCTACAGATTAAAAGGACTACAAGGATACATGAAATTTTTTAAAAAATGGTCAAAACTAACTAAGCTATAGTACGTAGTGATGTAAATTTGGGTGATAAAAGAAACGTGGTGAAGTGATTATTGCAAAGATAGTTACTTTTAGGGAAATAAGGATTATAATTGTAATGGGGTAGTGCAGGAGGTTCTGAGGTCTCTATGAATGTTCTTTCTTTTTCTTTGATCTGGCTTGTAGCTGTAAGGGTACTTACCTCATGATAAATTAGATATACAGTTGCTTTGTGTAGTGTTTCTATGTCTGTACTTTATATTAAAATCGAACAATTAGAAGGATTTCTGATTTCCGTTTAAGGAGCTTGGAAGTTGTCACTGTTGTCCTCACAACAGGAATAAAACACAAAGAAACTGAAAATCAGCATACTTTCTTAAATCCCTCAGAGAATTAAGGTCACTGGGCAAAACAATATTCTTCAAATTGGAAAGAAAGGGAAATGCAATGAATCACAGAGTACTGGAGCAGAAAATATGATGCAGAAGCCCATTGCTGGAGCTAATTTGAGGTTAGAAAGTACTTGACAAATTGTTGGAGGCTCTGTAAGGACAAACTTGGGGGCTAAAACTTCCAGAGAGTTCCAGTCTCAGGAGGGCCCCCATGCAATTTGTGAATTGTATGTCCAGGATCCTTGTCAGGATCTCAGAGTGAAGATCAGAGAATTCAGAGTCCTATCAATTAGGTGAAGAGTGAAAGTGACCATTCTGAAATACACCAAGGAATTTGAAAACATTCTGAAATGTGCCTGGCTTTAAGGGACACTATTTTATCAAAGCCTAAATACCTTGGATTTTTACCAGAGCCTAACCTGTTTGGGTTATAGCCGAATTTCCCAGTTTGGGAAATAGCCAACTCCAGTCTCTCTGTCCTTCTGTTTCACCAAAGTTACAGAGAAGCTAAAAGTCACAACCCAGAGACACAGGTTCTGAGACCTAATCTACAAGTCTGAGACCTAATCATAGGACTGTAGAATTTTGAATGCTTTACTCCCTCTACTCCTTACCACCACATCAGCAGGGCTGCTGTATGATAGCAGGGGATTACAACAGAAATAACTTTGAGTCTAAGACCTTATTTAAGAAGGAGATTCTAGGGAAACAAAAAAACAACAGGTGAGACAAAAATAAGAACAAGAGATTTATTTTAGCCTCTCACACCTATGGCTACATTAAACAGTAAACACAGCACAACTCTGAGCCAGATAAACAGATAAAGCCAGATAAACCTGTTTACCTCAGGTCTTTTTACCCATTATGTAATGTGTAGCTTCCAGTGAAATATTACAAGGCATACTAAAAAACAAACAAGCAAAACAAAGTATGAAGAGACAGGGCAAACATGAGAATCAGACTCAGATGTGGCAAAAATGTTGAAATGATCAGACTAGGATTTTAACATAACTGTATGTTTAACATGCTAAGGGCTCTAGTAAAGAGTAGACAAAATGCAAGAGCCAATGGATAACATCAGCAGAGCAGTGGAAACAAATGAAGAATAAAAATGAAGGGGTAAAAAGGGCCCAACCTAAATAAAAATAAAAAATGGCTTTAATGAGCTTGGCAAAAGAGTGCACATAGTTGAGGAAAGAATCAGTGAGCTTAACGATATGTCATTAAAAACTTCCAGAACTGAAATGCAAAGTGAAAAGTGAATGAAAAACATAAAACAGAGTATCTAAGAATTTAGAACAATTACAAAAACAATTACAAAACAATTACAAATCTTATGTGTCATGGGAATATGAGAAGTAACAGATAAATTATTAGAAGTAGTAATAACTGAGAAATTCCTAAAATTAATGACAGACATCAAGCCACAGATCCAGGAAGCTTAGAGAATGTGAACAGGATAAGTAGCAAACAATTTACATGTAGGCCTGTCATATTCAAAGTGTAGAAAATCAAAGACAAAGACAAAATATTGAAAGAAGCCAGAAGGGGGAAAACAGTTAACCTACAGAGGAATAAGAATGGGAATTATGTTAGAGTCCTCTTCATAAAACATGCAAGCCAAAAGGAAAGCAGAGTAAAGTACTTAATGTGTTGATGAAAGAGTCCACCATTCTAGAATTCTGTATCTTGGGAAATTATTCTTAAAAAGTGAAGAAATACTTTCTCAGACAAATAACATTTTGTTTGTCACCAGTAGACCACCCTTGTAAGAAATGTTAAAAGAAGTTGTTTATAGGGGTGCCTGGGTGGCTCAGTGGGTTAAAGCCTCTGCCTTTGGCTCAGGTCATGACCTCAGGGTCCTGGGATCCAGCCCCACATTGGGATCTCTGCTCAGCAGGGAGCCTACTTCTCTGCGTGCCTCTCTGCCTACTTGTGATCTCTCTCTGTCAAATAAATAAATTAAAAAAAACTAAATTGAAAAATTTGTTTACAGAGAAGGAAAATAATATTGTTCAGAAATTGAATCTACGGAAAGGAAGGAAGAACCTTAGAGAAGGAATAAATTTAGGTAAAATAAAATATTTAATTTTTCTTATTCTTACCTGATCTCACAGATAATAGTTTGTCGGAATGACAGAGCAGCAACATATTGGATGATTCTAGCTTATGAATAAGTGAAATGAATGACAGCAATGTTTAAGGGATGTGAGAGAGGAGCTGGGGATATTCTGTTATAAGATACTTGCACTACCCATGAAGTGGTATAATGTTATTAAGAAGTGATTATAGCAAGGTCACAAGATATAAAGTTAGTATACAAGTCAGTCACTTTCCTATGTACTTGCTTTAATATATATCAACAATGAAAAACTGGGATTTGGAATTAAAAATACAACACCATTTACTTTAACATCAAAAAATATTTAGGTGTAAACCTAACAAAATTTGTGCATGATATATCTGAGAAAAACCACAAAAACTTAAAAACTCTGATGAAAAAATAAAAGAAGATAAATAAATAGAGAAATACCACATATTCCTGCACAGAAAACCAGTATTATTAAGATGTCAATTCTTCTCAACTTGACTTACAGATTCAATGGAATCTCAACCAAAATCCGAGTAAGTTATTTTGTAGATAATGATAAAGTGATACTAGTGTTTATATGGAAAGGTGAAAGGACCAGAATAGCCAAAACAATCCTGAAGAAGAAGAGAATTGAAGCTACTAACTCTACTTAACTTCAACATTTATTATAATATAACTGTAGTTATTAAGACATTGTTTTATTGGTGAAATAATAGAAAAATATATTAGTGGAATAGAATAGAAAGCCCAGAAATAGACCCACATAAACATCATCAACTGATCTCTAGCCAAGAACAAAGGAAATTCAGTGGAGAAGGATAGTTTTTTCAACAAAAGGTGATGGAACAATTGGAAATCCACAGGAAAAAAAAATCTGATTGAAGTTCTTGCACCTTTCATAAAAATAAACTTGAATTGGATCAGAGACCTAAATGTAAAATGCAAAAGTTGGCCTTGGGTTTGATGAATAGTTTTTAGATACAACACCAAAAGGATGATCCATGAAAGAAAAAATTGAAAAGTTGAACTTCTAATCTGGGAAGGACTGCTATGAGAAAGAAAAGACAAGCCACAGTTTGGGAGAAAGTACTTGGCAAATGACATATGAAATATTGGACATGTATGCAAAACTTACAAAGAGCTTTTAAAACTCAACAAATAAGAACAAATAACTCAATTAAAAATAAGCAAAAGATCTGAACAGACACCTCACTAAAGGACATATGCAGATGATAAATAAGCATATAAAAAGATGATCAACTTTCAATGTCATTAGGAAATTGCAAATTAATACAATAATGAAGAACCACCCACACCTAGTAGAATGGGTAAAATCCAAAACACCAAATGTTGGTGAGAATGTGGAGCAACAGGAACTCTCATTATTGCTGGTAGGAATGCAAAATGGTACAGCCACTTTGAAAGACACTTTGGCAATTTCTTACGAAGCTAAGTATACTCTTAAATACAACCCAGCAATTATATCCCTTAATATATACACAAATGAGTTGATAACATGTCTGCACAACCTTGCAAGTGAATGCTCTTTGTAGCTCTATTCATAATTGCCAAAATTAGAAGCAACCAAGACATCTATTATGGATTGATTTATGTCCATCAAAATTCATATGTTGAAATTCTAACCTCCCAGTATATCAATGTGAACTTGAGTGGAAATGGGGTTGCAGTTGTACTTAGTGAAGATGAGGTCATACTGGAGTAGTGTGGTCCCTAATCCTATTGACTGGTGTCCTTGTAAAGAGAACACTGTGTGAAGAGACATGGAGGGAGAATGACTTGAGAAGATGGAATATAAACCAGATAGCAATAGAGAAGTATCAATAAAGCCAAATGCAATGTCTTGGAAAATAATAATATGATTGATAAATCCCTCACAAGAATGAGCAAGTCAAAAATAGAAACACAAATCACTAATATCAGAAATGGAAACAAGAGATGTGACAATAGTGCTATAAACTGTAAATGTATAAAAATGGATATCATGAACAACTTTATTTTGATGAACTTGACAACTTAAATGAATTAAGCAAATCACCTAGAAAACACAAACTGAAGCAGAAGTTTTGAATAGTCCTATAGCTCCTAAAGGGATTTTACCTATAAATAAGTACTTCCTCACAAAGAAAACTCCTGGCCTAAATTTCCTCACTGATGGATTTTTCCAAACAATTTAGGAGGAAATAATACAAACTTTTCCCCATAAAATAGGAAAGCAGGGCTTATTTTCCAACTCATTTTATGATAACCAAAATTACTTTGATGCCAAAACCTGACATGGACCTTACCTAAAAGAACATTGTAGGTCAATATCTCTCATTAACAGAGAGGCCAAAATCCTGAATTAAAAAGCTAATCAATATAACCCAATAACTTAAAAAGAATAGCCCACATACCTCAGTATTCCCTCCTAATCTTTCTCTTCAGCACTGAGGCAATCACTGTTGGGGTTTCTTTAACTACAGATTACTGTTATCTATTCTAGAATGTATGGCATTTCACCATATGCAGTTTTTTCATATCCAACCTTTTCATTTATTATAATGTACATGAATTCATCCACATTGTGTCCTATCAGCATTTTGTTACTTTTCATTGCTGAGTAGTATTTCCTTGTATGACTATTACATTCTCTTGTTGATGGATATTTGTTTTCTGTCACACAATTAGTTGTAATGATTAAAGGCACTATGACCACTGTAACAGAAGTATTGGAGAAGCCATACGTTTTGATTTATTTTCAGCAACTACCTACAAAGAGAATTGCTAGATTGTAGGGAGATATATATTTAAGTTTATAAGTAATAAAACTTTTTCCAAAGGAATTTTATTACTTTATATTCCTTTCTCCTTCTCTATTTCTACTCTGCCAATGTCTAGTTGATCATACTGGAAAGATACCTAGAGAAATGGAACCATGCCTGGAATTAAGAAAGTTGATTGTTCAATGAAGGCTCTGACACAGAGTGTACCCTCTACCCTCCTCAGATTTCCTCATTTGGCAGCAGCCCTCCTTCACTGTTCCCCAGTAGTCATCACATGACCCCACATGGCCACTCAGAGGCTGACAGGCACATAGTGGGACAGAGGTGTCATGGCCAGCTGTCAGCACAGTTCCCATGGGGGTGAGGCCCTGAGGGATGGGTCTCTACTTCACAGTATGATTGGTGGCTCCTGTTTTGTTAGTGGCATTCTAGGATATGCATGGGGTAACAACACTAAAATAGAAATACTCTGACCAGAGGATCTGGGCATAGGCCCAATGCAATCTCATTTAAGAAACGAAACAAATGAGCAAAGGGGGAAAAAAGGAGAGAGAGAGGCAAACCAAGAATCACACTCAACTGCAGAGAAAAACTGATGGTTTCCAGAGGTGAGGTGGTGGTGGTTGCGGGGCGGGGGGGGAGTGTATGGGTGAACTAGGTGATGGAGATTAAGGAGTGCCCTTGTCGTGTTGAGCACTGCGTGATGTATGGCAGTGTGGAATCACTATATTGTACACCTGAAACTAATATTACACTGCATGTGAACTCATTGGAATTTAAATAAAAAAATTAAAAGGAGATTATAAATTAATGTAACTTTTTGATGGTGACTTGGTAATAGCTAATAATTTAATACAATTACAAAATTATAGGACTGCGTGGGTGGATAAGTGTCTGACTCTTAGATTTGGCTCAGATTGTGATCTCTGGGTTTAAGATTGAGCCCTGCATCAGGCTCTGCTCTCTGTGTGGAGTCTGCTTCACATTCTCTCTCTCTCCCTTTGCCCCTCCTGCTCATGCTCTCTCTTTCTCTAAAATAAATAAATGAATCTTTTAAAAAAAGTTTACTTGTACAACTTTCCAGATATGAGAATATTTATTGCAACAGCAATATAGACATGAAAAATTGTAGAAAATGAAATGTTCATCAGCATATTAAGTAACCATCAGTGTTTTCGTAAGTGAATATTTGTTAAGCTATCACTTAAAATGTGATTCACATATCATTGTTAATAAAGAAAATTTATTTATTTTTTATTTTTTTAAAATTTTATTTTATTTTTTCAGTGTTCCAAGATTCATTGTTAGGAAAAGTTTAATACAACACAAGCATACATGCACACACACATACATGTATATAAAGAAGTAGCCAGATGGTGTATTTATTTATTATTTTTTAACTTTTATTTTATTTTATTTTAACATATAATGTATTGCTTGTTTCAGGGGTACAGGTCTGTAATTTGTCAGACTTACACAATTCACAGCACTCCCCAATGTCCATCACCCAGCCACCTCATCCCTCTTAGACCCTTTCCCTCCAGCACAGATAGTATATTTATTAAAATATCATTTACTTTAAAATGGTACATACAAATGTTCTTATAAACACACAGAATACTCTGTGAATAAAGTAGAAATGTATAATAATGATTTATAATCTTTATCTCTAGCAGATGGATTCTTAAGAGAATCAAGCAGATGGGGAGAGGGATATTTGCACTTTACCTTATATCCTTCCATTTGGACTTAAAATTATGACCAAATTTTATGAAAAATGAAATTTGTTTTACAAAGTTTAAGAAGAGATATTTTAAATGTGATTTTGCTATGTTACCTAAATCCAAGCCATCCTCACTTAGTACTTTGTTGTTGTTGATTCTGAATATCTTCACTTTCACCCCTCAATTCAAGCAGCACAGGGAGGTGACCCAAGAGCATTTGAAGATTGAGAAGGGAAATGTATGGCTGAACAACCACAGTTGGATAAATGTTGGAGGGCCTGGGATGGGCTGTAGACTTAACAGAATGTAAATTTGGAGTAGGTGGCAGGTCCTCTCTCTCTCTTACATGCTCTCATAACTGGACAAAGGATATGGGGTAGAGAGTGTGCAGATCCTTTGGGAAATATGTGTTTCATGAAAACTTGGAGATGATGAAGAAGAAGATTAAGTGGCCTCTAGGTTTTGATATGTGTCTTTTGTAGGGATTAGAGGACTCATCAACTTGGGGGTATCTTAGGCTCCGCAGGGATAAATGGAGTCAGGGAGAAGCACAGAGCAGATCAGGGGGCTGACCAGTTACAGCTTGGTTGTTGTGATAAGTAAGGGTCTGGGCGGAAGGCACCCTGGACATTGAGAAATTTTTGGCAGGCAGTTTTTAAGTTTTGCCAGATGCACATAACTTTTCCAGGAGCTAAAACTTGATTATCTGGGCACCTGGGTGGCTCAGTCAGTTAACTGGCTGCCTTTGGCTCCGGTCATGATCCCAGGGTCCTGGGATCCAGTCCCACACCAGGCTTCCTGCTCAGTGGGGAGCCTGCTTCTCCCTTTCCCTCTACTCCTCCTCCCTGCTTGTGCTCTCTCTCTCAAATAAATAAATAAATAAAATCTTTAAAAAAAAAAAAAGTAAAACTTGATTATCCTCAGAGGGAAGAGTGAAAGTTTCTTCAGCTTTTCCTTGACTATATCCCTCGTGTGTCTCTGAGCCTGTGTAAATGATTCCTTAGTGTATAACTATCCTTGGGGACAGAAAAGGTAGAGAAAGAAAGAGGCAGAGAGAATGAGGGAGGGGAAGATAGGTGGATTCCTCTCAACACTACTTCTGGACTTTTCCTAAGCTCCTCTGTGTGGACGGTGTTCTTTGCCATGAGTGGAGACGGCAGGAGCTGTGCCTGCCTCCTAAACATGGCTCTTTACTAGCCATGGGTAGTCCGGGTTGATGCCTGAAGAGCAGTAGAACTTTCCAGCCCAGTCCTCATCTCTGGAGGTGAGTGTCTTCCAGGTATTCCCTTCAGTGAAGGACAGAGTAGAAGAGCATTATCATGAGAGGGTCTAGGCTTTGTTGCCATATAGAGCAAGGACACCTAGAGTCTGAAGAGTGGAGTAAGGGAGCTACAGAGTAGATGACTCTCCATCAGATCATTGCTCTGTAGCCAAGGGCAGGTTGATGGTACCTAGTACTGGCGATGGGCATACTCTGTGGCATCACCCAAGTCTGTGTTCTTTCATTTTTCATTCTGTCTTCCTTATATCTGCTTGCCATCTTGTTGGGGATCTCCTGGAAGACAGAATGCAGACTGACTGGGCGGTGCTTTGGAGAAGAGTGAAAGGAGGGAAAGATAGGTTGGATACACTTTGTTTCTTCTTTGATCTATTAATTGATCTATTTATTCAAAAATATTTATAGAATATATACTTTCTCAGAGTCTGTTCTTGTCACAGGTGGTAATACAAGAAATGCAAAGAAGTTGCTTCAAGGTACTTCATTCTAATGTGGGATTTTGACGATAACGTAAGAAACAAATGCATACTATGATTTGAGGTATTGATGCGAGCCAACAGAAAGAAAAATACAGCCTAAAGAGGTTAGAGAGTGAAACTGTGCATATATTGTTTGGAGAGGATGAGGGGGAAAGGGTCTGTGGAGAGGATATATTTGGGCAAAATTCTGCATGTGGAGAGGGAAGGAGCCCAGTTCTCCTGAGGAACTGAGTATGATCTATATCGGTGTCTTCTATCATTTTTGCATACCTTAGGGTTCTGGAGAAAATGGAAGGTCCTAGATAAGTAGATGTGCTCTCTGGAATTTTCCAAGTTGCTCAATGGACTGATCCCAGGGCAGTTTGGTTAGAGGGATGGGCTGCCCATTTGGAGGTCTTGTGTCCCTGGTGAAAGTAGAGATTTGAGACCTGGGGAATATGGAGGATTTTGCCTCTATATCACAGGTGTTTTCTTGTCTTCTGGTCCTAGGGTGGATGCTGGAGCACAGATAGGAGTTCCTTTCTGACCCTCCCCTCCCTGGTGTCAATTACTGACCAGGGGAATCAAGATATAAGAGTTAGAGGTCACTAATGGAGAGTTGGGAGGCTTTTCCTGCTTGGAGGATATACACTCACTGAAATGAGAAATGGAGGAAGACTTTTATCATAAGAATAAGGAGGAAGAAGTGGATAATCCCCTCCAGGGAGCCAGCTCTCCAGAAATCAGGGAAAGACTCAATATTTTTTCTCAAAATAGCTCTTTCTTATGGCAATGTCCTAGAGAATTCCCACTTGCTAACAACTCCACAAAGTTGACAATATAATTGAGGGAGAAACTTAACCTGAATATATGCAAATGGAGCCTATGTTTAGAGGATATGGAGGAGTTAACCTGTCTGGCTGATTAGCCAAGATTGGGATTAGCTACATTTATAATGTTGAAATGTAGCAGGATTTTTTCAGGACATGGATATAAGAGGCTGAGAAGACACTTTAGGGCATTCAAGATGGAAGTGTTGGTGGTATAAATGAACTTGTTGTGGCCAGGGAAGTAGACACAGTGGTAGGTGAGAGCATAGTTGGAGGCAGGATGGCTGGTGAATTGAGAGACAAGAGTAGAGACAGAGGTGCATGAATTTTCATGCCTAGGGTATGGTGTTGGTAGGTATTGCTGATTTACTTTGGCATATATATTTACACTCATACATTATACATGTCCTTCATAAAACATTTAGCACTGATCTTTTTTTATAAATTTAGATTCAATTAGCCAAGGTATACATTGGTTTTTAGATATAATGTACAATGATTCATCAGCTCAGTATAATACCTGGCGCTCATCACATCACATGACCTCCTTAATGCCCACCCAGTTACTCCATCCCCCCACCCACCTCTCTTTCCTCAACTCTCAGTTTGTTTCCCAGAGTCAATAGTCTCATATGGTTTTCTCCCTCTCTGATTTCTTCCCATTCAGTTATCCCCCAACCCCTGTGGCCCTCTGCACTATTCCTTATGTTCCACATATGAATGAAACCATATGATAATTGTGTTTCTTTGATTGACTTATTTCACTTAGCATAATACCCTCCACTTCCATCCATGTTGATGTAAATGGTAGCTACTCCTCTTTCTGATGGCTGAGTAACATTCCATTGTATATGTGAACCACATCTACTGTATCCATTCATCCGCTGAAGCACCGATCTTGTATAGAAAATAATACCATTGTGTTGTGGATTCTAGGAATAGGATATATTTGCTCAAGTTGGAATTGCCCTTAATCTTTTTGAAATCAAAAGCCTGTTTTTTCTCCTTCGCTCTTTAGATTTCACAAGGAACCACAGCTCAGAACTAAATGTTGGTGAATCACTCTAGTGCCACTGAATTTTACCTCCTTGGCTTCCCCGGCTCCAGAGAACTACACCATCTTCTCTTCGCTACCTTCTTCTTCTTCTACTTAGTGACATTAATAGGAAACACGGTCATTATTGTGATGGTGTGTGTTGATAAACGTCTGCAGTCCCCCATGTATTTCTTCCTTGGTCATCTCTCTGCCTTGGAGATCTTGGTGACTACTATTATCGTGCCTGTGATGCTTTGGGGATTGCTTCTCCCTGGAATGCAGACAATATCTCTGGCTGCATGTGTCACCCAGCTCTTCCTGTACCTTTCTCTGGGGACCTCAGAGTTTACATTGCTGGGAGCAATGGCTGTGGACCGTTATGTGGCTGTCTGTAACCCTTTGAGATACAACATCATTATGAACAACCGAACCTGCATCTGGGTGGTCGTTGTGTCATGGGTGTTTGGGTTCCTTTTTGAAATCTGGCCAGTATATGCCACATTTCAGCTCACCTTCTGTAAATCACATGTGGTGAACAATTTCTTCTGTGACCGAGGGCAATTGCTCAAGCTATCCTGCAGTAATACCCTTTTCATAGAGTTTATCCTATTCTTAATGGCTATTTTTGTTCTTTTTGGTTCTTTGATCCCTACGATCATCTCCTACACCTACATCATCTCCACCATCCTCAAGATCCCTTCAGCCTCTGGGCGGAGGAAAGCCTTTTCTACCTGTGCATCCCACTTTACTTGTGTTGTGATCGGCTATGGCACCTGCTTATTCCTCTATGTGAAACCCAAGCAAACACAGGCAGCTGATTACAACAGGGTAGCATCACTGATGGTTTTAGTGGTGACCCCTTTTCTGAACCCATTCATCTTTACTCTCCGGAATGACAAATTCATGGAGGCCTTTCGAGATGTCATGAAACGCTGCTGTCAGCTCCTCAAGGGGTAGCTGTGTCCTGAGGACAATCATGGGCTCATCATCATGGACCTGAGTAATCTGAAAACACTAATTCAAACTGAAATGATCCATTTCATCACCAAGTGGTTTGTAATATACAAGGGAATTCTACAAAATTCTTCAAGGGAATTTTGAAACACTGACAGTGTTCCAATTTATAATCAGATGATTTCCTACATGGGAGATCTCATTATTATTTTTAACTGGATATATATGTCTATACACTCTTCTGTAGTTATAATCTTACATCTTACAATATAATCTTACATCTTACAACATAAATTTAACAAGCGTAGATATACAAAATATGTGTTATTTTTTTTTCCAGAACACTCAGCTTTTTGAGTGGGAAATCAGGAAAACTGTAATTCATTCTGTGGTTGACCTACGTTTTGTTTCTAGGTGCTGAGTCACCTTCCCATATGTTGTCCTGTGCATTCATGATTTTTTCAATGCTTAAAGCACCATCTATTTCTTTTGTGAGTGACCCCACGTCCTGCCTCAGATTCCAACCTTTACTTGAGGTTCCTGCCCCCAGGTTCTACAGGGATACTACCTCCATGTAGATCTTCCTGACTGGCAGTTGTGAATACAAACTCACTCCACAACCTTGCCTCCTTCCCAGCCTCAGGGCCAGATGTGTGTTAATCCAGACATGTCTCTAATTGGTAGACTTTGTCAGGGTGAGGAGGGAGGGTCTTGGAAAGAGGCATTTTCTTTATCTGGCATGGATGCCATTATCACGCCAGCCCCAAATGTGGGAGGGCAATGGGCTGAGTTCTGGGACCTGAACTGACAAAGGCAAGTTGACCTTGCTGTGTCCCTGGGCTGAGGCAGGAGTGCAGGGAGGGTAGAAAAGTGGCAGCCTCTGGCACTTCTCCCCGCAGTCCTCATGTTCAATCCTGACACAGGGCATTTGATTTCAGTTCTTCCTCAGCTACATTTCTGTTTTCCCTTCCCTTCCCTGCCCCACAGCGACCAAGCTTACCAAGCTGTATTACAGCTTTACATGGAAGCTTCCTAATCCACATCTCAGTTCCTCTATTGTCTCCTCTCAGCCCCTTTCCTGTCACACCATGATTGTCAAAATGTTTTCCACTCTCATGTGGCTAAGCAGGGGTCCAAAGACTGTGCACATGAGATTACCTTCCCAATACATGTATGTCATGACCTCACTGAAGAGGTTGGGGAAAAAGAGATGTGATCTACATAACTGAAAAATAATGTTTTGACTGGAATGTGTTAAGACTATGTTAACCAAGGGAACCATGCACAATCATAGTTGTATTGTTAATAATGTTTCCAACTGGGGGTATGAGTTAACATTTCTGAAATTCTGTACATGTGTAGTACAGAGGAATGAATAAAGTATAACAAGTAGTACGAACTGGGTCTTTCACTGCAGATAGGTGAGTTACGGAGAAGAGGAGAAGGCTAGAATCAGGCATATGGTACTGGATTCATGTTGGAGCAGCCGTATGTATGCATATTTAGATGAATATATATATAGATACATATGTGGATCAATTAATGTGTGATACAAATAAATGATATTAGAAGTGACTCTTCTTTTTAAAAAATATTTTGGTTTGTCTATTACCATTCTCTTTCCATATAAATTTTAGAGTCAGTTTGTCCAAAACTCAAAAAAGCTTGCTGGGATATTGATTGAGACTGTGTTGAATGTATAGGGAAGTTATTAAAGCTCTACAATGTAAGACTCCTACATTTATGTATGATTATAAATTTTCTGCCTCACCATGGGGTGGATAGGGGTTCTTTGAGGATAGGCGGTCAATCCCTGTTCTTTCTTCTGTTTTTGATACTCTTTCTTTAGGTCTCATTTCAAATGTAGGCATATTTGTCTTTCCTCTGTGAACTAGGCTTGCTTCTGAGTCTTCGATCTGCATGCACCAGTGGGTTTTCCTTCACATTTTATACCTTTATATTATCATGATACCATTGTATAGAACTGTCTGTTAGGCTTTGCAACCCCTCAGATGCCATATACTTTTATCAGGCCATTCTAGTATTTTAGAGTCCTCATCCATTTTTCTTGCATCCTCCAGCCCTTCCAATATGATTGCCAATACTGTGTTTGGACACTGTGCCTGATGTCATATGTTGCTTTCAGGTACATCAGCAGCAGTTAGCAGTTGTGTGCTGTTTATTATTGACTGTGCATCAGAGGAGTTGACCCAACCCTGGAGATTTCCCTATTCACATGCCATATCTGAACAGTTACTCTTACGCCAAAATATTCGTATAATTCACTATTAATAACTCTTAAGAATTAAAAAAAAAGGGACAGAAGCTTTATTGATAATCATAGCAACATTATTCACAGTTGTAAAGAGGGAGAAATGACTCAGAGTCTATGAAGAGATGAATGCATAAACAAAACACGGTGTGGACATACAATGGAAGTTTATTCAGAGAGAAAAAGCAATGAAATTCTGATACATGCTGTAACATGCATGATCCTTGAAAACATTGCCAAGTGAAATAAGCCAGACAAAATAGAACAAATACAGTGTGGTTCCATTTATGCAAGGTACCTAGAATAGTGAAGTTGATAGAGACAGAAAGTCGAATAGTGAGTAGCAGGAGCTTGGGGAGGGGGAAAATAGGAGGAAGTAATTAATGGGTACTGAGTTTCAGCTTAGGATGGTAAAGCGTTCTGGAGATGTGATGGTTGCACAAGAATGTACCTAATGCTACTGAATTGTTTATTTAAAATGGCTAAAAGTGGTAGATTTGTGTTGTGTATTCCTTACCGCAACAAAAAAGAAAAACTGTCAATTATAAATGATTTGTATAGTGAATCATCAGACTGGTGCTCTTCCCCTTCTGATCCATGGTGCTCTTCATACTCTTCAGGGGTAACTCTGTTCAACTGTTTCTTCTGCTAGTATACGTTTACAAACAAGGCTGGAGAGTCCAAGGAGGCAGAGGAATAGGAGAGCTTCCTTTCATCTGGTCCCAGGAATTAGCTAGATAGCTACCAGATCATTCCGAACAGCCGGGACCTCAACTGGAGATCTAAGAAAAGCAGGTTGGCAACTCTACAGAGAGAGAAGTGACCACTTTCTGCAAGTTACAAGGTGTGGAGAAGTGAATCTGAGGCAACATGTGGGAAGATAAACCACAGGGGGGAGGGAGCCTCTGTAAGCCGGCTCCTGGAAAGCGATACAGCAGCAGAGTGCAAAAATCAGAATGTAGAAGACCGCTCCAGTGAGGGAAGTCCCTGCCTGAAAAGTGCTCAGGGAGTAAAATGGAGGCAGAATCCTAGGTGGGACAGTGTGGTCTCAGGATCCTTGGGGTCACCGGAAGACTGGGGTACCTGAGTGTGACAGTTCCCAGGCATGGGAGTGGAGAAGCCCAGGAGCAGATGCTTAGCTTGTGGTTGGCATAGACCATAAATTGTGGCACAGTAGGGTGACTGTTCTCTGAGCTAGGGCCCAACAAATGGCAGAACCGGCGAGACCTCCCTTCCTCCCCTAGGAGGAGCAGCGCTGGAGCACACCAGAGGGTTCTGCAGGGTTTGGAGATTTGAAATGGGGTCACATGCCCGAGATAGGAATGCTCAGTCACAGGCTGGGTTAGCATAGAGTAAAGAGGAGACAGGAGTGAATGACTGCTTTTCCCTGAGGGTGCACTGAAGAGTGGGGCCCTGAGCTCTCTGCGCTGGGGTTGCAGGTGGGGAGGCCACCATTGTCATTCTCTTCCTCTAAAGCGTCTACGCATAAAGCCTTCAGCGAACAAAAGCTACAAAGAGCAATCTGGAGCCACTGAGTTAGCCTGGCCCTATGGCAACGGCAGTGCAATTCTTTTTCTTTTAAAGATTTTTTCTTTATATTTGACAGAGAGACAGTGAAAGAGGGAACACAAGCAGAGAGAGAGGGAGAGGGAGAAGCAGGCTCCCTGCTGAGCAGGGAGCCAATGCGGGACTCAGTCTCGGGACTCTGGGATCATGACCCCAGCCGTAAGCAGATGCTTAATGACTGAGCCACCCAGGTACCCAAGAGTGGTGCAATACTGCGTGGGGCAAATACACTTGAGAATCAAAGCAACAGACCCCTCCCCCAGAAGATCAGCAAGAACATTCACCCAAGACCACGTTTAATGTTCACTGAGAACTATAAAACTCCAGTGCTAGGGACAAACAGTAAATAAAATTCCTCCCCCCGATGATTCTTTAGCCTTTCAATTTTAATTTTTTTCTCTTTCCATTTTCAACCAATTTCTTATTTTAGCAACTCTTTTAAAAAAACTTTTCTAATTTTTATTTTTACAGTTATACTCTAACCTTTCATTGTATTTAATTTTATTTTTGTATATATATAAGTTTTTCTTTCTTTATAGTTTTGGGATGGAGTTTCTTCTAACTGACCAAAGTACACCCAGAATCTAGTGTTATAGCTTTGTTCTCTTCACCTGTCTGATCATATTCTCTATTTTTTTGTTAACGTTATTTAAAGTTTTCATCTTTATAGTTACACTGTATCCTTTTTTAAAAGAAGATTTTATTTATTTATTTGACACAGAGAGAAAGATCACAAGTAGGCAGAGAGGCAGGCAAAGATAGAGGGGGAAGCAGGCTCCCCGCTGAGCAGAGAGCCCAATGCAGGGCTCAATCCCAAGATTCTGAGATCATGACGTGAGCTGAAGGCAGACACTTAACCTATTGAGCCACCCAGACACCCCATATTGTATCCCTTCAATTTATTTAATTTTATTTTGGTATATATGTTTTTTTTTTTTTTTTTTTCCTTAACAAATTTGAGATGTGGTTTCTTCTAAGACACTGACCAAAATACACTCAGGATATAGTGTAATGCTCTGTTCTGTTCACCTGTTTGTTTATATCTCCTTTTCTCTCTCTCTCTTTTTATCTTTTAATATTAAATTTGACTTTTATGATTACATTCTATCCTTTCATTGTATTCAATTTTATTTTTGTACATATATAAGCTTTTCTTTCTTTACAATTTTGGGATCTAGTTTTCTTTTTTTTTTTTTAATTTTTTTATTTTAATAAACATATAATGTATTTTTATCCCCAGGGGTACAGGTCTGTGAATCGTCAGGTTTACACATTTCACAGCACTCATCATAGCCCATAACCTCCCCAATGTCCATTTCCCCACCACCCTCTCCCGTCCCCCCTCCCCCCCCGCAACCCTCAGTCTGTTTCTTGAGATTGAGTCTTTTATGGTTTGTCTCCCTCCCAATCCCATCTTTTCATTTTTTCTTTTCCTACCTCCCCCCAACCCCCCCCGCCTTGCATCTCCACTTCCTCATATCAAAGAGATCATATGATAGTTGTCTTTCTCCGATTGACTTATTTCGCTAAGCATGATACCCTCTAGTTCCATCCACGTCGTCGCAAATGGCAAGATTTCATGTCTTTTGATGGCTGCATAGTATTCCCTTGTGTATATATACCACATCTTCTTTATCCATTCATCTGTTGATGGACATCTAGGCTCTTTCCACAGTTTGGCTATTGTGGACATTGCTGCTATAAACATTCGGGTGCACGTGCCCCTTCGGAGCACCATGTTTGTATCTTTAGGATATATACCCAGGAGTGTAATTCCTGGGTCATAGGGTAGCTCTATTTTCAGTTTTTTGAGGAACCTCCACACTGTTTTCCAGAGTGGTTGCACCAGCTTGCATTCCCACCAGCAGTGTAGGAGGGTTCCCCTCTCTCCGCATCCTCGCCAGCATCTGTCATTTCTTGACTTGTTAATTTTAGCCATTCTGACTGGTGTGAGGTGGTATCTCATTGTGGTTTTGATTTGTATTTCCCTGATGCCGAGTGATGTGGAGCATTTTTTCATGTGTCTGTTGGCCATCTGGATGTCTTCTTTGCAGAAATGTCTGTTCATGTCCTCTGCCCATTTCTTGACTGGATTATTTGTTCTTTGGGTATTGAGTTTGATAAGCTCTTTATAGATTTTGGATACTAGCCCTTTATCTGATATGTGGTTTGCAAATATCTTCTCCCATTCTGTCAGTTGTCTTTTGGTTTTGTTAACTGTTTCCTTTGCTGTGCAAAAGCTTTTGATCTTGATGAAATCCCAATAGTTCATTTTTGCCCTTGCTTCTGTTGCCTTTGGCGATGTTCCTAGGAAGAAGTTGCTACAGTTGAGGTCAAAGAGGTTGCTGCCTGCATTGTCCTCAAGGATTTTGATAGATTTCTTTCGCACATTGAGGTCCTTCATCCATTTTGAGTCTATTTTCGTGTGTGGTGTAAGGAAATAGTCCAATTTCATTTTTCTGCATGTGGCTGTCCAATTTTCCCAGCACCATTTGTTGAAGAGGCTGTCTTTTTTCCATTGGATAGTCTTTCCTGCTTTGTTGAAGATTAGTTGACCGTAGAGTTGAGGGTCTATTTCTGGGCTCTCTATTCTGTTCCATTGGTCTATATGTCTGTTTTTGTGCCAGTACCATACTGTCTTGATGATGACAGCTTTGTAATAGAGCTTGAAGTCTGGAATTGTGATACCACCGACTTTGGCTTTCTTTTTCAATATTCCTTTGGCTATTCGAGGTCTTTTCTGGTTCCATATAAATTTTAGGATTATTTGTTCTATTTCTTTAAAAAAAATGGATGGGATTTTGATAGGGATTGCATTAAATGTGTAGATTGCTTTAGGTAGAATCAACATTTTCACAATATTTGTTCTTCCAATCCATGAGCATGGAATATTTTTCCATTTCTTTGTGTCTTCCTCAATTTCTTTCATGAGTACTTTATAGTTTTCTGAGTATAGATTCTTTGCCTCTTTGGTTAGATTTATTCCTAGGTATCTTATGGTTTTGGGTACGATTGTAAATGGGGCTGACTCCTCAATTTCTCTTTCTTCTGTCTTGTTGTTAGTGTAAAGAAATGCGACTGATTTCTGTGCATTGACTTTATATCCTGACACTTTACTGAATTCCTGTATAAGTTCTAGCAGTTTTGGAGTGGAGGCTTTTGGGTTTTCCACATATAGTATCATATCATCTGCAAAGAGTGATAGTTTGACTTCTTCTTTGCCAATTTGGATGCCTTTAATTTCTTTTTGTTGTCTGATTGCTGAGGCTAGGACTTCTAGTACTATATTGAACAGCAGTGGTGATAACGGACATCCCTGCCGTGTTCCTGACCTTAGCGGAAAAGCTTTCAGTTTTTCTCCATTGAGAATGATATTTGCGGTGGGTTTTTCATAGATGGCTTTGATAATATTGAGGTATGTGCCCTCTATCCCTACACTTTGAAGAGTTTTAATCAGGAAGGGATGCTGCACTTTGTCAAATGCTTTTTCAGCACCTATTGAGAGTATCATATGGTTCTTACTCTTTCTTTTATTAATGTATTGTATCACATTGATGGATTTGCGGATGTTGAACCAACCTTGCAGCCCTGGAATAAATCCCACTTGGTCGTGGTGAATAATCCTTTTAATGTACTGTTGGATCCTATTGGCCAGTATTTTGGTGAGAATTTTTGCATCTGTGTTCATCAAAGATATTGGTCTGTAATTCTCTTTTTTGGTTGGATCCTTGTCTGGTTTTGGGATCAAGGTGATGCTGGCCTCATAGAATGAGTTTGGAAGTTTTCCTTCCATTTCTATTTTTTGGAACAGTTTCAGGAGAATAGAAATTAATTCTTCTTTAAATGTTTGGTAGAATTCCCCTGGGAAGCCGTCTGGTCCTGGACTTTTGTTTGTTTGGAGATTTTTGATGACTGTTTCAATCTCCTTACTGGTTATGGGTCTGTTCAGGTTATCTATTTCTTCCTGGTTCAGTTGTGGTAGTTTATACATCTCTAGAAATGTATCCATTTCTTCCAGATTGTCAAATTTGTTGCCATAGAGTTGCTCGTAGTATGTTCTTATAATTGTTTGTATTTCTTTGGTGTTGGTTGTGATCTCTCCTCTTTCATTCATGATTTTATTTATTTGCATCCTTTCTCTTTTCTTTTTGATAAGTCTGGCCAGGGGCTTATCAATCTTATTAATTCTTTCAAAGAACCAGCTCCTAGTTTTGTTGATTTGTTCTATTGTTTTTTTAGTTTCTATTTCATTGATTTCTGCTCTGATCTTTATGATTTCTCTTCTCCTGCTGGGTTTAGGCTTTCTTTGTTGTTCTCTCTCCAGCTCCTTTAGGTGTAGGGTTAGGTTGTGTATTTGAGACCTTTCTTGTTTCTTGAGAAAGGCTTGTACCGCTATATATTTTCCTCTCAGGACTGCCTTTGTTGTGTCCCACAGATTTTGAACTGTTGTGTTTTCATTATCATTTGTTTCCATGATTTTTTTCAATTCTTCTTTAATTTCCTGGTTGACCCATTCATTTTTTAGAAGGATGCTGTTTAGTCTCCATGTATTTGCGTTCTTTCCAAATTTCCTCTTGTGATTGAGTTCGAGCTTCAGAGCATTGTGGTCTGAAAATATGCAGGGAATGATCTCGATCTTTTGGTACCGATTGAGACCTGATTTATGACCCAGGATGTGATCTATTCTGGAGAATGTTCCATGTGCACTAGAGAAGAATGTGTATTCTGTTGCTTTGGGATGGAATGTTCTGAATATATCTGTGATGTCCATCTGGTCCAGTGTGTCATTTAAGGCCTTTGTTTCCTTGTTGATCTTTTGCTTAGATGATCTGTCCATTTCAGTGAGGGGAGTGTTAAAGTCCCCTGCTATTATAGTATTACTGTCGATGTATTTCTTTGATTTTGTTATTAATTGGTTTATATAGTTGGCTGCTCCCATGTTAGGGGCATAGATATTTAAGATTGTTAGATCTTCTTGTTGGACAGACCCTTTGAGTATGATATAGTGTCCTTCCTCATCTCTTATTATAGTCTTTGGCTTAAAATCTAATTGATCTGATATAAGGATTGCCACCCCAGCTTTCTTCTGATGTCCATTAGCATGGTACATTGTTTTCCACCCCCTCACTTTAAATCTGGAGGTGTCTTCGGGTCTAAAATGAGTTTCTTGTAGGCAGCATATTGATGGGTTTTGTTTTTTTATCCATTCTGATACCCTGTGTCTTTTGATTGGGGCATTGAGCCCATTCACATTCAGGGTAACTATGGAGAGATATGAATTTAGTGCCATTGTATTGCCTGTAAGGTGACTGTTACTGTATATTGTCTCTGTTTCTTTCTGATCTACTCCTTTTAGGGTCTCTCTTTGCTTAGAGGACCCCTTTCAATATTTCCTGTAGAGCTGGTTTGGTGTTTGCAAATTCTTTCAGCTTTTGTTTGTCCTGGCAGCTCTTTCTCTCTCCTTCTATTTTCAATGATAGCCTAGCCGGATATAGTATTCTTGGCTGCATGTTTTTCTCGTTTAGTGCTCTGAATATATCATGCCAGTTCTTTCTGGCCTGCCAGGTCTCTGTGGATAGGTCCGCTGCCAATCTAATGTTTTTACCCTTGTATGTTACAGACTTCTTTTCCCGGGCTGCTTTCAGGATTTTCTCTTTGTCGCTAAGACTTGTAAATTTTACTATCAGGTGATGAGGTGTGGACCTATTTTTATTGATTTTGAGGGGCATTCTTAGCATTTCCTGGATTTTGATGTTTGTTCCCTTTGCCATATTAGGGAAATTCTCTCCAATAATTGTCTCCAATATACCTTCTGCTCCCCTCTCTCTTTCTTCTTCTTCTGGAATCCCAATTATTCTAATGTTGTGTCGTCTTATGGTGTCACTTATCTCTCGAATTCTCTCCTCGTGGTCCAGTATTTGTTTGTCTCTCTTTTGCTCAGCTTCTTTATTCTCTATCATTTGGTCTTCTATGTCACTAATTCTTTCTTCTGCCTCATTTATCCTGGCAGTGAGAGCTTCCATTTTTTATTGCACCTCATTAATAGCTTTTTTGATTTCAACTTGGTTAGATTTTAGTTCTTTTATTTCTCCAGAAAGGGCTTTTATCTCTCCGGAGAGGGTTTCTCTAATATCTTCTATGCCTTTTTCGAGCCCGGCTAGAACCTTGAGAATTGTCATTCTGAACTCTAGATCTGTCATGTTACCTATGTCCGTATTGATTAGGTCTCCAGCCTTCGGTATGGCCTCTTGTTCTTTTTTTTGAGGTGAGTTTTTCCGCCTTGTCATTTTGTCCAGATAAGATTTGCTTTCTCCTGCTGTGGAATTCCGCTGTTCTTGGTGAGCGAAGTTGGTTTTGGATGGGTTTCTTGTTGATCTTCTGGGGGAGGGGCCTGTTGTAGTGATTCTCAAGTGTCTTTGCCACAGGCGGAATTGCACCGCCCTTGCCAGGGGCCGGGCTAAGTAATCCGCTCGGGTTTGCTTTCGGGAGCTTTTGTTCCCTGAGCGCTTTCCGTAGGTTTCCGGAGGACGGGAATGAAGATGGCGGCCGCCCAGTCTCCGGCCCGGAGGAGCCGAGAGCTTGGGGTTCCGCTCCTCAGTGTGCTCTCAGAGCAAAGCGCCCAACAGCCCCGCCTCCCTGGCTTGCGGTCGCGCCTCGAGGAAAGCAGTCAATTGCTGGCGCTGGAGAAAAGCGCCGGGTCGCTTTTCTCCGTGGCCTCCGGCCGCACTCCGAGCCCACCCAGCCTGCGACCGGCACAAGGTAACCCCGGGCTTAGAGCTCACTCCTCGGCTTTGTCGCTGTAGCCGGCTTCCCCGCTCTAAACCTGCGAGCTCTGCTGCACTCAGACACCCCCAGTCCTTCTGTGACCCCGCGGGACCTGGGGTTATGCTGACCCCGCCTGGGTTTCCCCCCAGTTTAGCCTCTGGAGCGATGTCTCCCAGTGGAGCCGACTTTTAAAAGTCCTGATTTTGTGCTCCGTCGCTCCGCCACTTGCCGGGTGCCGGCCCCTCCCCCCGGGGTCTATCTTCCCGTCGCTTTGGATTCACTTCTCCGCAGGTCCTACCTTTCAGAAAGTGATCGATTTTCTGTTTCTGGAATTGTTGCTCTTCTTCTCTTCGATTTCCCGTTGGATTTGTAGGTGTTCACAATGGTTAGATAAGCTGTCTAGCTGATCTCCTGCTACCCGATGTCGTCTCAGCCTGCTACTTCTCTGCCATCTTGACTCCTACCCTGGGTTCTAGTTTTCTAACAAACAGACCAAAATACACTCACGATCCAGTGTATTGCTCTATTCTGTTCACTTGTCTGATTATATGCTCTCACGCTTTAAAAACAAAACAAAACAAAACAAACAAACAAACAAAAAAACCTCTTTTTAATTTTTTTTTTCTAGGTTTGTGTCTCTCCTGATTTGTTTAGTGTACATTTCTCTGGGGTCATTGTTGCCATTTTAGTATTTTGTTCTCTTGTTCATCTATTCTTCTCTGGATGGAATGACAAGATGGAAAATCTGACCTCAAAAAAGAGAACAAGAGGCAGTACTGACTGCTAGGGAACTAATCAGTATAGGCATAAGTAAGATGTGGGAACTGGAGTTCAGAATAACAATTATAAACAAACTATCTGTTCTTGAAAAAAACTAGGAAACCCCTTTCTGGGGAAATAAAAGAATTAAAATCTAATCAAGTAAAAATAAAAAAAAGCTATTAATGAGATACAATTAAAAAATGGAGGCTCTACTTGCTAGGATAAAAGATGCAGAAGAGAGAGTTAGTGATATAGAAGACAAAATGATAGAGAATAAAGAAGGTGAGAAAAAGATAATCAACTACTGGATCACGAGGGGAGAATATGAGAGATAAGTGAAACCATAAAGTGAAACAATATTAGAATGACTGGGATCCCAGAAGAAGAGGAAAGGGAGAGAGGGGACGAAGGTATATTGGAGCAAATTATAGTAGAGAGCTTCTCTAATCTGGGGGAAGGAAACAGGTATCCAAGTCCAGGAGGCACAGAGAAACCTCTTCAAAATCAATAAAGATAGTCAACACCCAAATATAAATAATGAAACTTGCAAATCTCAGAGACAAAGAGAAAATCTTGAAAGCAGCTCAGGATGAGAGGTCCATAACCTACAAGGGTATAAACATTAGACTGACAGTAGACCTATCTACAGAGACCTAGTAGGCCGGGAAGGACTGGCATGATATCTTCAGGGTGATAAATGAAAAAATATGCTGCCAAGAATATTGTATCCAGCTAGGATGTCATTGAAACAGAGAAGAGATAAAAACCTTCCTGGACAAACAGAAACTAAAAGAATTCATGATCACCAAATGAGCCTTATCTCTCTCTCTCTCTCTCTCTCTCTATCATCTATCTATCTATAATCTCCTGTAAGAAATATATATATATGTGTATATATATGATAAGATATATATATCTTATATATATGATAAGAGATATATATATCTTATATATATATGATAAGATATATATATATCTTACATATGTATATGTAAGATAGATATATATATATATATGTATATATTTAAATTTCATGTTCAGTTAGCCAACAAATAGTACATCATTAGGTTTTGAGGTAGTGTTCAATGTTTTTTAGTTGTGTATAATACCAGTGCTCATCAAAATATATACCCTCCTTAATACCCATCAACTGGCTACTGCATCCCCCTCACCTCCCCTCCCTTCTGTAATCTTCATTTTGTTTCCCGGAGTCCTGAGTCTCTTATAGTTTGTCTCCCTCTCTGATTTCTTCCCCTTCAGTTTTCCCTCCCTTCCCCTATGGTCCCCCATTCTGTTCCTTATGTTCCACATAAGAGTGAAACCATATGATAATTGCTTTTCTCTTTTTGACTTACTTCACTTAGCATAATTCCCTCCAGCTGCATCCATATTGATGCAAATGGGTATTCATCCTTTCTGATGGCTGAATAATATTCCATTGTATATATGTACCACTAGCTGTCAGGGAAATGCAAATCAAAACCACAGTGAGATACCACCTTACACCAGTCGGAATGGCAAAAATTAACAAGGCAGGAAACAACAATTGTTGGCGAGGATGTGGAGAAAGGGGAACTCTCTTACATTGTTGGTAGAAATGCAAGTTTGTATAGCCACCCTGGGAAACAGCATGGAAGTTCCTCAAGATGTTAACAATAGAGCTACACTATGACCCAGCAATTGCACTACTAGGTATTTATCCCAAAGATACAAATGTAGTGATCCAAAGGGGCATCTGCACCCCAATGTTTATAGCAGCAATGTCCACAGTAGCCAAACTATGGAAAGTGCCAAGATGTGCTTCAACAGATGAATGGATAAAGATGTAGTGTACATATCTATAACTCAAGCATCAAAAAAATGAAATCTTACTATTTGCAATGATGTGGATGGAACTGGAGGGGATTATGCTACGTGAAGTAAGTCAATCAGAGAAAGACAATTAATTATACGATCTCACTCATAAATGGAATTTAAGAATCAAAACAGAAGATCATAGGGGAAGAGAGGAGAAAATAAAACAAGATGAAATGAGAGAGGGAGACAAACCACAAGAGACTCTTAGTCATAGGAAACAAACAGGCTTGCTGGAGGGGAAGGAGGGTTGGGGTAACTGGGTGATTGACATTAAGGAGAGCACATGATGTAATGAACACTGAGTATTATACAAGACTAATGAATGACTGACTCTACCTCTGAAAACAATAATACATCATATGTTAGTTACTTGAATTTAAATTAAAAAATAAATAAATAAAATAAAAAATGGAAAAAAAAAAGGTGTGTCCTATCTGACTAATTACACTGTTGGCTTTCTGAGTAGAAAAACTAGATCTGATGCTTCTTTGCAGCCTTCTGGGTCTCAGGCCATTGCTGCATGTTCAGTTGCATCTGTCTCTCCATTCTTCAAACCACTGGAACAGTTAGAATCTTTATGTTAAAATTCAGTAATTATCTTCTTTCAGTTGCATTGTACAACAACAACAACAACAACAAATACAGCTATTTCTTGGCTTATCAAGTAGTTTTTCCTTTAGTTAATAATTGCCTTATTTTAAAATCTGCTTCAATGGTCACTCCTTTTTTCCTGCTTGTATGTCTTTACTGATATCATAAACCTAACAATAAATTATTCCTTGTGTTTTATGCTCTGTAGGCCTTCTTACTTGGTTTGCCTCCAAGTTTGGATGAGGCAAACTCTTCAGCATCCCTCTAACAGAGAACTCATCTGAGGTATGCTCTTTTGGGTGTTTTTATTCTAGCATCATACTTCATTGTCACTTTGGCCAGATAAAAGCACCTCCACACCAGGCACTGGGGATGCTTTGCCTGCAGATCTCCATAACTGTCCCACGGGGACTGTCAGTACTCGGTATATCTTACCCTGGCCTCCAGAATCAATGCAGTTTGATTGAGCTGCGGCCAAAGGCTAGAGAACGTGAATGGAGACTCAGCCCAAAGCTGCAGGCCAAAGAGAATCCATAAACTTGAGCATTAGTTTCTTCCTTTGGGAAAGCAAAAGCAAGGTTGTTAGCACCTGGTCTGGTGCAGTGCATGGTTTAGAAGACAAACAAGCTTAAGCATTTGGCCACAAGAGGGCTCAAGAAGAGGGTGTATCCATACAAGTTCTGAAAAGCCTCTTAATCACTAGAATCACTTGGAATCACTAGCTGGGCTGTTAGAAGGTCTTTTTCTCCTAATGTCAGTCAGTCATTTTTATCTAATCCATTAACCCATGAATGAAAAATGAAATATTAGTCCACCATAAGGAAGGGAATTTCATCGTTTTTCAACAACAATAAGTAGCAAGGTAGTGACATGGATAAACCTTGAGGGCATTATCCCAAGAGAAATGAGTCAGACAGAGAAAGACAAATACTGTACAATCACACCTACACTTAGAATTTAAAAAGCCAAACCCATGGAATATAGAATAGACTGGTAGCTGTCAGGGGCTGGGGAATGGGGGAAATTTGGAGATGTTTGTCAAAGGGTACAAACCCCTGGTTCTAAGACGCTTGAGGACTGGATCCAACGGACAGCTTGGTGACTACGGTAAACTACACGGCATTGTATACTTGAAAGTTGCTAATAGAATAGATCTTAAATATTCTCATTACAAAATAAAAAGTAATTATGTGAGGTGTTGGATGTGTTAACTACTCTATTATGGAAATCAATTCACAGGATACATGTACATCAAATTATTCATGTTCGCATAATTATGCAGAGAAAAGTCTGGAAGGCAACGTAGGTAACATTACCAACCAGGTTGTTAGGGATAGGAGTGGGAGAAGTATTTTTTATTGCATAGGTTTTTTTTTCCCCAAAGATTTACTTATATATGAAAGGGAGGGAGAGAGAGAGAGAGAGAGAGCAGGGCCAAGCGAGCGAGCCAGGGTCGGAGCAGAGGGAAAGGGACAAGACAAGTGGACTCTGTGCCGAGCATGGAGCCAGATGTGGAGCTCATCTCAGGACTACCTGAGCCCAAACCAGGAGTTGGGTGCTTAAGTGACTGAGCCACTCAGGCCCCCCTATTGCATAGTGTTTTCTGTTGTTTTGGTATGCGCTTCTTGAGAATGTATTAGGAATGAAATTCTGTATTATCAATTTAAAAATAAAGGAAGTAAAAATATTCTATTTTCCCAGTGTCTTGGGGTTAACGAAACTCCTGCTTTTAAGTGCCTGGAAGGTTTGATTGCTTATGCAAATATCTCATTATTTTTAGCAGATGAGTATTTACTTAAGTCCAAATACTCTATAAAGTTTCTGTTTAGCTGAATGTAGAAAATGGGATAAAAATAGGGGAGGGAATATGGAGTTTCACATTTTTCTACCTGTGCCTTTGGTCACTTTGTGATGACATACAGGGATTCCTTAGATATTGAGAGGATTTATCCAATCTTATATGCGTGTTGGAAATATCTCTTATCAGTCTAGTTTTGTCTTTTATTTTTTTAGAAAGGCTTTAAAAATTTTAATTCCAGTATAGTTAACACTCAGTGTTATATTAGTTTCAGGTATACAATATAGTGATTCAGTGCTTCTATACATTTCTCAGTGCTCATCACAACAAGTGCACTCATGATCCCCTCCACTCATTTCACTCATCCCCCTACCAGTTTGCTTTCTCTAGTTAAGAGTCCACTTGCTGGTTTATCTCATTTTTTCTTTGTTTTCTTTCTTACATTCCAAATATAAGTGAAATCATATAGTATTATTCTTTCCCTGACTTATTTCACATAGCACTTTACTCTCTAGATCCATACATGCTCGTGCAAATGGCAAGATTTCATTCTTTTTATGACAGTATATTCCATTATACATATATGCTTCTGCACATATATATCTGTATAAGTATATATAGATGTATATATATGCATATATGCTTCTTTGTCTGTATACAGATATCTTTATGTCTCTCTTTATATAATTAATATATATATATATATATATATATGCTTCTTTTTTATCCCTTCATTTATGGATAGACACATGGGCTGCTTCCAAAATTTGGCTGTTGTAAATAATACTATAATAAATGTAGGAGCCAGGTGGTGGGTATTAAGGAGGGCACGTATTGCATGGAGCACTGGGTGTGGTACAAAAAACAATGAATTCTATTACGCTGAAAAGAAATTAAAAAAAAAAACTGTAAAAAAAACCCCCCTGTAAAATAAATAAATAAATAAATAAATAAACGCAGGGGTGCATATATCTTTTTGAATTAGTGTTTTAGTTTTCTTTAGGTTAATACATAGTAGTGAAATTACTGGATCATATGGTAATTTTATCTTTAATTTTTTTTGAGGAACCTCCATACTGTTTTCCACAATGGCTGCACCAGTTTGCATTCCCACCAACGTTACCAGAAGGTTCCTTTTCCTCCACATCCTCACCAACAGTTGTTTTTTCTTGTTTCTTATTTTAGCCATTCTGACAAGTGTGAGGTGATATCTCCTTGTAGGTTGATTTCTATTTCCCTGATATAAGTGATGCTGAACATCTTTTCATATATCTGTTGACCATCTGTTTATTTTCTTTAGAGAAATGTCCGTTCAAGTCTCTGTCCATTTTTTATTTTTACTTTTTTATTATTCTGTTCAATTAGCCAACCCATAATACATCATTATTCTTTGATATAGTGCTCAATGATTCATTAATTGCATATAACACCCAGTGCTCATCACAACACCTGTCCTCCTTAATACCCATCAACTGGCTACCCCTTCCCACCACCCACCTCCCTTGTGTAAACCTTGGTTTGTTTCCCAGAATCCAGAGTCTCTCATGGTTTGTGTCCCTCTCTTATTTCTTCCCATTTTTCTCTCCCTTCCCCTATGGTCCTCCACACTATTCCTTATGTTTCACATATGAGTGAAACCATATGATAATTGTCTTTCTTTCTTTGGCTTATTTCACTTAACATAATCCCCTCCAGTTCCATCCATGTCAATGCAATAGGTAGGTATTCATCCTTTCTGATGGCTGGTAATATTCCATTATATATATGAACCACATCTTCTTTATCCATTCAACTGTTGAGGCACATCTTGGCTCATTGCACAGTTTGGCTATTGTGGGCATTTCTGCTATGGACACTGGGATGCATGTGACCCTTCTTTTCATTACATCTGTATCTTTGGGGGTAAATACCTGGTAGTGCAATTGCTGGGTAGTAGGGTAGCTCTATTTTTAACTTTTTGAGGAACCTCTGTACTGTTTTCCAGGGTCACTGTACCAGCTTGCATTCCCACCAGCAGTATAAGAGGTTTCCCCTTTCTCCATACCCTCGCCAACATTTGTTGTTTCCTGTCTTATTAATTCTTCTGCCCATTTTTAATTGGATTATTTGTTCTTTGGGTGTTGAGTTTTAAAATTCTTTGGACATATTGGAAACCCACACTTTGTAGGATATGTAATTTGCCAATATATTCTCCCACTGAGTAGGTTAACTTAGTTTTGTTGCCTGTTTCCTTTGCGGTGCAGACACTTTTTATTTTGTTGTTGTCCCAGTAGTGTATTTTTGCTTATGTTTCCCTTGCCTCAGGAGACATATCTAGAAAACTGTTGTTAAAGTTGATGTCAGAGAAATGACTGCCTATGCTTTCTTCTAGGATTTTTATGGTTTTAGGTTTTACATTTAGGTCTTTAATCCATTTTGAGTTTATTTTAATATATGGTATATGAAAGTGGTACAGTTTCCTTCATTCTTTCACATGTTGCTGACCAGTTTTCCCAACACCATTTTTTAAAAATGTTTTATTTCTTTTCAGCGTAACAGTATTCATTGTTTTTTCACCACACCCAGTGCTCCATGCAATCCGTGCCCTCCCTAATACCCACCACCTGGTTCCCCCAACCTCCCACCCCCTGCCCCTTCAAAACCCTCAGGTTGTTTTTCAGAGTCCATAGTCTCTCATGGTTCACCTCCCCTTCCAATTTCCCTCAACTCCCTTCTGCTCTCCATCTACCCTTGTCCTCCGTATTATTTGTTATGCTCCACAAATAAGTGAAACCATATGATACTTGACTCTCTCTGCTTGACTTATTTCACTCAGCATAATCTCTTCCAGTCCCGTCCATGTTGCTACAAAAGTTTTTAAAAAGATTTTATTTATTTGACAGTGAGAGAGATCACAAGTGGGCAGAGAAGCAGGCAGAGAGAGAGGGGAAGCAGGCTCCCCACTGAGCAGAGAGCCCAATGTGGGGCTTGATCCCAGGACCCTGAGATCATGACCTGAGCCAAAGGCAGAGGCTTAACCCACTGAGCCACCCAGGTGCCCCCCCCCAGAGACTGTCTCTCCCTTTGCATATTAAGTGTGGGTTTATTTATTAGGTCCCTATTCTGTTCTTTTGATCTATGAGTCTAGTTTTGTACCAGTATGCTACTGTTTTGATTACTATAGCTTTATAGTATCCCTTGAAATCTGGGATTGTGATTCTCCTAGCTTTGCCTGTTCAGGGTCTTTTGTGGTTCCATACAAAATCTGGATTATTTGTTTTAGTTCTCTGAAACATACTTTTTTTTTTTTTAAACCAGGATTGTAGTCAATCCGTAGATGTCTTTGGGTAGTATGGACATTCTAATATTTGTTCTTTCAACCCATGAGCATGGAATATCATTCCATTTGTTTGTGTCCTCAACAATTACTTTCATCAATGTATTAGAGTTTTCAGAGTACAGGCCTTTGACCTCCTGGGTTAAATTTTTTCCTAGGTATTAATATTTTTGGTACAAATGTAAATTGGATTGTTTTCTTAATTTCTCTCTGCTACTTGATTATGATGTCTAGAAATGCAATGAATTTCTATATATTGATGTTGTATCTTGCAATCTTACTGAATTCGTTTATCAGTTGCTAGTTTTGGGGGGGGTCTTTAGGGGTTTGTATATTTAGTATCATGTCATCTGCAAATAGTGAAAGTTTGACTTCTTTCTGACCAGTTTGGTTGCCTTTTATTTCTTTTCTTGTCTGATTGCTCTGGCTAGAACTTCCAGTACTATGTTGAATAAAGGTGGTGAGAGTGGACATTGTTGTCTTGTTCCTGAACTTAGGAGTAAATTCTCAGTTTTCCACCATTAAGTCTGATGTGAGTTGTGGTTCTTTCATATATGGCCTTTATAATATGGAGATACATTCTCTCTAAACCTACTTTGTTGAGGGTTTTTATCATGAATGGATGTTGTACTTTGTCAAATGCTTTTTCTGCATCTTTTGAAATGACCATATAGTTTTTGTCCTTTCTCATGTAGAAGTGATGTATTACATTGATGGATTTGCAAAGATTCAACCACTTTGGATCCTAGGAGTAAATCCCACTTGATCATGGTGAGTTTTGTTTTTAAGATAATATTAGATTTCATTTGCTAATATTTTGCTGAGGATTTTTGCACCTATGTTCATCAGAGATATTGGCCTGTAGTTCTCTCTTTTTTTGTAGTGTCTTTTGTAGTGTCTTTATCTGTTTTGGTATCATGGAAATGCTGGCCTCATAGAATGCATTTTGAAGGTTTCCTTTGGCTTCAATTTTTTGGAATATTTTGAGAAGCATAAGTTCTTATCTTGCTTTAAATGTTTGTTAAAATTCACTTGTGAAACTCTCTGGTCCTGGACTTTTGTTTGTTGGGACTTTTTTGATTGCTGATTCAATTTCATTGCTGGTAATCAGTCTTTTCAAATTTTCTATTTCTTCTTAATTCAGTTTTGGGTGGTTATGTTCTAGGTATTTATCATTTCTTCTAGGGGGTCCAATTTGTTGACATATAATTTTCATAATATTCTCTTCTAATGCTTTGTATTTCTGAGCTGTTGGATATTTCTCTTCTTTCATTTTTTATTTTATTTGAATTCTCTCTCTCTATCTCTCTCTCTCTTTCTCTCCACCGCTTCCTCCCTCCCGCCTTTTCTCTTTTTCAGTTGGTCTTGGTAAAGATTTATCAATTTTGTTGATCTGTTCAAAGGATCAGCTTGTGGTTTCATTGATCTGTTCTATGATTGTCTAGTTTCTATTTCATTTATTTCTGTTCTAATCTTTTTCTTTTCCTTCCTTCTTCCCTCTTCCTTCCTTCCTTCCTTCCTCCTGTTTTTTGGTTTATTTGATCTTCATTTTCTAGCTCTTTTAGGTGTAAAGTTAAGTTGTTTGAGATTTTTCTTGCTTTTTGAGGTAAACCTGTATTGCTACTAACTGGGTTCTTAGAACAGTCTTTGCTGCTTCCCAGAGATTTTTGGACTATTGTGTTTTCATTTTCATTTGTGTCCATGTATTTTTAAATTTTCTCTTTGATTCTTTTCTTGACCCAATTCATTGTCTAGGAGCCTCTTATTTAACCCCATGTAATTGTGTCCTTTCTAGATTTTTTCTTGTGGTTGATTACTAGTTCGTAGTATTGTGGTCAGAAAAGATGCATGGTATGACTTCATTCTTTTGAGACTTGTTGTGTGGCCTCATGTGATCCATTCTGGAGAATGTTCTATGTGCATTTCAAGGTTTTTTAAAATTTATTTGATGGATAGATGAGAGAGAGAGAGAGAGGGATATATATATATATATATATATATATATATAGAGAGAGAGAGAGAGAGAGAGAGAGAACAGGGGAGAGGCAGATGGAAATGGAGAGGGACAGAGAGAATCTCAAGCAGACCCCCTGTTGAGCATGGAACCCAAAACAGGGCTCAATTTCATGACCCCAAGATTATGATCTGAGGTGAAATCAAGAGTCAGATGCTTAACTAACTGAGCCACCCAGGTACCCCTCTATATGCACTTTAAAAGAATGTGTATTTTGCTGTTTTAGGATGGAATGTTCTGAATATATCTGTTTAGATTTATCTAGTCTAATGTGTCATTCAAAGTCACTGTTTCCTTTTTGATTTTCTGTTTGGATGTTCTATCCATTGACATAAGTGAGATGAGACATTAAAGTCCCCTACTATTACTGTATTATTATCAAATGCTTCCTGTATTTTTGTTAATAGCTGCTTATAATATTGGGTGCTCCTATGTTGGATGCATAAATATTTACAACTGTTATATCTTCTTGTTGGATTGTTCCCTTAATGATTATATATTGTCTTCCTTTGTCTCTTGTTACAGTCTTTGTTTTAAAGTCTATTTTGACTTGATGAGGACTGGGTGTTATGAACTATGAACTATGATTCATTGAACATTATATCAAAAACTAATGATGTACTATAACTTGGCTAATTGAATTTAAATAAAAAAAGATGTTTTCTAAAAAAAAATAAAGTCTATTGTGTCTGATACAATTATCACTACCCTGGTTTCTTTTCACTTCATTTTGCATGAGCAATGCTTTTCTATCTTTCATTTTCTACCTGCATGTGTCTTTGGGTCTGAAATAAGTTTCTTGAAGCAGCATACAGATGAGTCTTGCTTTTTTATCCATTCCATCACCCTATGTCTTTGGATTAGAGCATTTAACCCATTTACATTCTAAATGGACTAATTATTGATGGGTTTGTACTTACTGCCATTTTGTTACTTGTTTTGTGTTTGCAGTTTTCTCTGTTTCTTTCTTCTGTTACTGTCTTCACATATGGCTTACTGGCTTTCCATAATGATATGCTTGGATTCCTTTCTCTTTATTTTTTGCATATCTATTAGTGATTATTGAATTGTCATTACCATTAGGTTTATATATAACCTGTTACACATATAGCAATCTGTGGTAAGTTGTGGTTGTTTAAGTTTGAACCCATGCTTTATTCTTATCCCCACTCCCCTCCATTTTAGGTATATGGTGTCATATTTTACATCTTTTTATTTTGTGAATCCCTTGACTACTTTTTGTAGATATACTTAATTTTACTGCTTTTGTGCTTCCTACCTTTTAACTCCTGCTTATGGTCTTTCCTTCCAAATCAAAGAGTCCCCTTTCACATTTCTTGTAGGTCTGGTTTAGTGGTCATGAATTCCTTTAACTTTTGTTTATCTGGGATACACTTTATCCCTTCTATTATTCTGAATGATAGCCTTGCTGGATCGAGTATTGGTTGCAGGCTTTTTTCTTTCAGCATTTTGAATATATCATGCCTCTTCTTTCAGGCCTTCAATGTTTCTGTTGAAAAATCAGCAGATAGCCTTGTGGGGCTTTCCCTTTTATGTAATTGTTTTCTTTTCACTTGCTGCTTTTAAAATTCTCTCTTTATCACTACTTTTTGCCATTTTAAATACCACGTGTATGGGTGTGAACCTCTTTGGGCTGATTATGTTGGGGGCTCTGTGTGCCTGCTCAGTCTAGGTTTCTGTTTCCTTCCCAGATTCAGGAAGTTTTCAGCTATTATTTCTTCAAAGACATTTTTTACTCTTTTTCTCTCTCTTCTTTTGTGATCCTATAATGAGAATGTTATTATACTTCATGGTGTTGCCGAGTTCCCTCAGTCTGTTTTTCTTTATTATTATTATTACTATTATTATTGTTATTATTTTTCTCCTGTTCAGCTTGATTATTTTCCATTACTTTGTCCTCCAGGTCACTGGTCTGTCTTTCTGCTTCCCCTGGTCTGCTTTTTATTGCATCCATGTATTCTTTCAACTACTGAGTTCTTCATCACTGACCAGTTATTTTTATATTTTTCATCTCTTCGCTAAGAGTCTCACGGAGGTCCTCTACTCTGTTCTCAAGTCCAGTGAGGATCTTTATGACCTTCACTCCAAATTCTTTATCATACATATTACTTACCTGTGTTTCAGTTAGTTCTCTTGCTGTGATTTTCTCCTGTCCTTTCATTTGGGACACATTCCTGTTTCCTTTGTCTAACTCTTCTGCTTTTTCTTGTATTAGGAGGGTCCACTATGTCTCCTGTTCTATTTTGTTTAAGATTTATTTATTTATTCTATATCTCCTTTTCTTGAAGTACTGGCCTTATGAAGAAGAGGTCCTGTACTGCCCTGTATGGCAATGGGTCTTCTTCATCAGAACCTGGCATTTCAGGGGTGTCTTCTATGGGTGTTAGGTACACCTTACTATTGTGGCTGAGCTGTTTTTGCCTTCAGTTTGTTCATCTACTCTCTTTGGAGAGCCATTTGCAGGAGTGTTTGGTCCCTGTGTTGTTGCTGGGCCAATCTGGGGCTCTCTTGAGCTTAAGTTGAGTGAGATCGCTCATTTGCCCAAATAGTGGTGACACCAAACTGCAAGGGACTTTCCCTCTTTTGTTCCTTGAGAAGCTTTTGTTGATATGTGTGGCCTGCAGTCAGACTAGGTGTTTGCTCCCATCTCACTGCTGGGGTGTAGTCAGATTGGTATGTGTGGTCATCCAGATCTCTTTATTGCTGAATTTGAATTAGATTTATCAGTATGAATCTCTCCTCTCTACTCCCTCCCATCCCACTCTCTGTGTGTGTGTGTTTGTATTTTCTATGTGTTTTTTAGCGTGCTAGTTCAGTAACCAACCCCATAACAATGAGTATGTCCTTTGGGCCCAGATCATGATCCTAAGTGACCATTAAACCATAAGAAACAAATGTTTTTGAAGAAATGTCTGATTCCAGGTCTGAGGAAGGAAATCAATTGGATGAGCTTGAAAAGTTTTGTCATACCAGATATCAAAGATTACTAGGGACTTTATTTGTTTGTTTATTTATTATTTAATTTATTTATTTATTATTTATTTATTAACATATATTATTTGCTTTAGGGGTACAGGTCTGTGAGTCATCAGTCTTACACAATTCACAGCACTCACCATAGCAATACCCTCCCCAGTGTCCATAACCCAGCCCACACTATCCCCCCCCACCCCCCAGCAACCCTCAGTTAGTTTCCTAAGATGAAGAGTCTCTTATGGTTTGTCTCCCTCCCCAGTTCCATCTTGTTTCATTTTTTCCCTCCCTAACCCCCATGACCCCCTGCCCTGACTCTCAAATTCCTCATATCAGAGAGATCATATGATAATTGTCTTTCTCTGATTGACTTATTTCGCCTAGCATAATACCCTCCAGTTCCATTCATGTCATTGCAAATGGCAAGATTTCGGGTTTTTCAATGGCTGCATAGTATTCCACTGCATGCATATATATATATATATATATATATATATATATATACACACACACACACACACACACACACACACACACATATATATGTATATGCATATATATATATATGCATGCAGTGGAATACTATGGAGATATATATATCCATTTATCTGTTGATGGACATCTAGGTTCTTTCCATAGTTTGGCTATTGTGGACATTGCTGCTATAAACATTTTGGTGCACGTGCCCCTTTGGATCACTACAGTTGTTCTTTAGGGTAAATACCCAGTAGTGTGATTGCTGGGTTGTAAGGTAGCTCTATTTTCAACTTTTTGAGGAACCTCCATACTGTTGTCCAGAGTGGCTGCACCAGCCCGCATTCCCACCAACAGCATAGGAGGGTTCTACCAGGGACATTTAAAAAGGACTCAGCATCCAAACTAAAGGGGCTTTCTCTAGCCAGTATAAGACAAGATGTAGTTTGAAAATACATTAATTGCAATCATTTCAAACCCATTGAAGATAGTAAGATTTATGGGTTCATAATGATACTTATAAGTTGTTAACCTTCAAAAATGATTAAGGAACCTTATGCATTATTTTGAGATCCAATAAATGGAAATATCCAAGTAATTGTTTTGGGTAAATGTATAGTAAATGAAAACATCAAAGCATTCTAGATAATTATTGAAAAAAATTTAAAATTAGAATATCACTATTTAGCTACCCTCAATGAAATACTAGGTTTAGAAGTCATGCATCAACTATTTCTAATATCATGGATAAGGGAAAACTAGATCTTATGTGTCTTTTGGTGAAAAACTGTAACAGTCTTTCAATTTTTTTCTTTCTTCTTCTTTTTTTTCCCCAAGAGAGGGTCAGGAAAGGTGGAGAGAGAGGGAGAGACAAAATCTTAAGTGGTTCCACACCCAGTGCAGAGGCCTTGGAGGAGCTCAATCTCATAACCCTGAGATCATGTGCTGAGCCAAAATCAAGAGTTGGACAGTTAACTCCCTGAGCCCCTCAGGCACCCTTAACATTCCTTCATTTTATGAAAACTGGTGGAGCTTAGTTTGATCAAGCTTCTGAATTCAACTGCCAATTTACAGGAAAATATGTGAAGAACAGAAAGATACTTTAACTGTAATGTGAGGATACAATCACCAAAATCCAGAATATGGGAAGCTACTGTCAAAACACCTTATGAATTCAACAGATAGATTGTAAGGAAAAGAAAGGGATGCTGAAGGTATCTGCAGATTAAAAGGACTAAAAGAATACATGAAATTTTAAGAAATGGGCAAGCCTAAGGCATAGCATTGTATATAAATTTAGCTGATAAAACCATTAAGAAATGCAGTGAAGTGATTATTGCAAAGACAGTGACTTTTAGGGAAGTGAGAATTGTAACTGCAGTGGGGCATGTAGATCTAGGGGAAAGGAAACACCCAAGTCCAGCCTCTCTGCCTTTTTTGTCTGACCAAAGGTACAGGGGTCTCACCAAAGGTACAAGCCGGGGGCACAGGCTCACTAAAAAACTGACACCTAATCATAAGATTGTAGAATGCTAAATGCTTCACTCCATCTTCTCCTTACCACCACTTTGGTGGGGCTCCTTCATAATAACAGAAGTTTATAACAGATGGAACTGTGAGTCTAAGACTTTATTTAACAAGGAGATTCTAACAAAATTAACAATCATATTGGACAAAAAGAGGGGTAAACCAAGAAATGGACTCTTAATTATAGAGAAAAAAACTGTTGGCTATCAGATGGGAGGTGGGTGGGGGGATGGGTTAAATAGGTGATGGGTTTTAAGGATGCAGTTGTTGTGATGGACATGGGGTGTTGTATGTAAGTATTGAATCACTGAATTGTAGAACTGAAACTAATATTACACTATATGTTAACTAGATGGAATTTAATAAAAACTTAAAAAAAAAAAAGGACGGAGGTTCTAGGGAAACTCAAAGACAACAGGTGAAACAAAAATAAGAACAAGGTATTTAATTCATCTGTGACACCCATAGCTACAGTAAACAGTAAACACAGTCCAATTCATTTGCAGATAAACATAAAACCTCACATAGAAGACCTGTTTTCCTCAGTTCTTTTTGCCCATTATGTAATGTCCAGCTTCCATTGAAACATTACAAGGCATAGTAAAACAAACAAACAAACAAAAGAAAACAAAGCATGAAGAGACAGGGCATACATGAGAACCATACTCATATATGGTAGAAATGTTGAAATGATCAGACTGGGGTTCTAAAATAAGTGTATGTTTGAATAGCACATAAAAAAATGTACATAAAAGCTAATGATGTACTATATGTTGGCTAATTGCACTTAATAAAAATAAATAAATAATAAAAAATAAATAAAAAATAAAATAACTGTATGTTTAAGAAGCTAAGGACTCTAGTAGAAGAGCAGACAAAATGCAGGAGCCATTGGGTAATATCTGCAGAGCAATGGAATCTATGAGAAAGAATAAAAATGAAGTGGTAAAAAAAAGTAAAGAAAAATTAAGAATGGCTTTAATGAACTCAGCAAACATGTACATTGTTGAGGAAGAAATTAGTGAGCTTTGTGGTATGTCATTAGAAACTTCCAGAATTGAAATGTAAAGTGAAGAATGAATGAAAAAGATAAAACAGAGTATCTAAGAGTTTTGGAATAATTACAGAAGGCATATCTTTTGTGTCATGGGGATATGAAGAGGAACAAACAAACAATTAGAATAATGACTGAAAACTTTCTACAGATAATGAGGGGGAAAAAAAGAGAGAGAGAGAACAGAATGTCAAAACACCTGAATTTAACAGCTAGATTGGTCTGTGGGGGGATGGGTGAAGTTGGTTATGGGGATTAAGGAGAGCACTTGTTGTGATGATCAGTGGGTGATATATGGAAGTGTTGAGTCACTATATTGCACACCTGAAACCAGTATTACACTCTATGTTAAGTAAGTGGTAATTAAATAAAAACTAAAAAACAAGAGATTATAAATTAATGCAACTTTTTGAGAGTGATTTGATAACAGCTAAGAATTTAATACAATTAAGAGAAATTGGAGGGGGAGATGAACCATGAGAGACTATGGACTCTGAAAAACAGTCTGAGCGTTTTGGAGGGGCGGGAGTGGGAGGTTGGGTGAGCCTGGTGGTGGGTATTATGGAGGGCACGTATTGCATAGAACACTGGGTGTGGTACATAAACAATGAATTCTGGAACACTGAAAAGAAATTAAAAAATAAATAAAAATTTGAATATTTATTGCAAAAGCAATGTAGACATGAAAAATTGGAGAAAATGGAACATTCATCAGCATGTTCATTAAATATTGATCAGTATTTTCATAAATGAATATTAAGTCATCACTTAAAATGTGATTGACAGATCGTTTTTTTAAAAAAGATTTTTATTTATTTGAGAGAGTGAGAGAGAGCATGAGAGGGGAGAAGGTCAGAGGGAGAAGCAGACTCTCTGTGGAGCTGGGAGTCCGATGCAGGACTCCATCCTGGGAGTCTGGGATCATGACCTGAGCTGAAGGCAGTCACTCAACCAAATGAGCCACCCAGGTGCCCAACAGATCATTGTTAATGTGGAAAAGTTTAATAGCCGCACAAGCATGTACACACACACACACACACACACACACACACATAATAAGAAGAAGGTAGCAGGACAGTGTATTTATTAAAATATCATTTACTTTAAAAGAATATATACAGATATTCTTGTAAACACAGAGTAAAGTACTGTATGAATGCATTAGAAATTTATAATAATAATTTATAATCATATTTAGTTCTAGGCTATGGGCCAGGAGAGTCAAACAAATGGGGAGAGAGATATTTACACTTTACCTTATATCCTTCCATTTGATTTTTAAATTATGACCTGTGCTACTTTTATGAAAAATGCCATGTTTCTTAAATTGTAAAAGAGAATATTTTAAATGTGCTTTTGCTGATTTATTCAGCATCCCAGCCATCCTCGCTTTTATGTAGTATTTGTTGTTGTTGCTGTTGATTCTGAATATTGTTTCTTCACTTTCACCCCTCAATTCAAGCAACACATAGAAGCGACCTGAGAGCATCTGACAATTGAGAAGGGAAATGAATGGCTGAACAACCACAGTTGGATAAATGTTGGAGGGCCTGGAATGGGCTGTGGACTTAACAGAATGTGAATTTGGCGTAGGTGGCAAGTCCTCTCTCTTTTAACAGGCTCTCATAACTGTGGACAGAGGGTATGCTAGAGTGTGTGCAGAGATCCTCTGGGAAAGATGTGCTTCACGAAACCTTGGTGATGAAGAAGAAGATTAAGTGGCTTCTAGGTTTTGATATATGTCTTTTGTAGGGATTAGGGGACTCATCAGCTTAGGCTCCATAGGGATAAATGGAGTCAGGGAGAAGCACAGAGCAGATCAGGGGGCTGACCAGTCACAGCTTGGTTATTGTGATGAGTAAGGGTCTGGGTGGAAGGCACCCTGGACATTGAGAAATTTTTGGCAGGCAGTTTTTAAGTTTTGCCGGATGCACATAACTTTTCCAGGAGCTAAAACTTGTTTATCTGGGCACCTGGGTGGCTCAGTCAGTTAACTGGCTGCCTTTGGCTCAGGTCATGATCCCAGGGTCCTGGGATCCAGTCCCACACCAGGCTCCCTGCTCAGTGGGGAGCCTGCTTCTCCCTTTCCCTCTACTCCTCCTCCCTGCTTGTGCTCTCTCTCTCTCAAATAAATAAATAAATAAAATCTTTAAAAAAAAAAAAAAAGTAAAACTTGATTATCCTCAGAGGGAAGAGTGAAAGTTTCTTCAGCTTTTCCTTGACTACATCCCTCGTGTGTCTCTGAGACTGTGTAAATGATTCCTTAGTGTATAATTTTCCTTCGGGACAGAAAAGGTAGAGAAAGAAAGAGGCAGAGAGAATGAGGGAGGGGAAGATAGGTGGATTCCTCTCAACACTACTTCTGGACTTTTCCTAAGCTCCTCTGTGTGGACGGTGTTCTTTGCCATGAGTGGAGACGGCAGGAGCTGTGCCTGCCTCCTAAGCACGGCTTTTTACTAGCCATGGGTAGTCCGGGTTGATGCCTGAAGAGCAGTAGAACTTTCCAGTCCAGTCCCCATCTCTGGAGGTGAGTGTCTTCCAGGTATTCCCTTCAGTGAAGGACAGAGTAGAAGAGCATTATCATGAGAGGGTCTAGGCTTTGTTGCCATATAGAGCAAGGACACCTAGAGTCTGAAGAGTGGAGTAAGGGAGCTACAGAGTAGATGACTCTCCATCAGATCATCGCTCTGTAGCCAAGGGCAGGTTGATGGTACCTAGTACTGGCAATGGGCGTACTCTGTGGCATCACCCAAGTCTGTGTTCTTTCATTTTTCATTCTGTCTTCCTTATATCTGCTTGCCGTCTTGTTGGGGATCTCCTGGAAGACAGAATGCAGACTGACTGGGCGGTGCTTTGGAGAAGAGTGAAAGGAGGGAAAGATAGGTTGGATACACTTTGTTTCTTCTTTGATCTATTAATTGATCTATTTATTCAAAAATATTTATAGAATATATACTTTCTCAGAGTCTGTTCTTGTCACAGGTGGTAATACAAGAAATGCAAAGAAGTTGCTTCAAGGTACTTCATTCTAATGTGGGACTTTGATGATAAAGTAAGAAACAAATGCATACTATGATTTGAGGTATTGATGCGAGCCAACAGAAAGAAAAATACAGCCTAAAGAGGTTAGAGAGTGAAACTGTGCATGTATTGTTTGGAGAGGATGAGGGGGAAAGGGTCTGTGGAGAGGATATCTTTGGGCAAAATTCTGCGTGTGGAGAGGGAAGGAGCCCAGTTCTCCTGAGGAACTGAGTATGATCTCTATTGGTATCTTCTATCATTTTTGCATACCTTAGGGCTCTGGAGAAAATGGAAGGTCCTAGATAAGTAGATGTGCTCTCTGGAATTTTCCAAGTTGCTCAATGGGCTGACCCCATGGCAGTTTGGTTAGAGGGATGGGCTGCCCATTTTGAGTTCTTGTGTCCCTGATGGAAGTAGAGATTTGAGACCTGGGGAATATGGAGGATTTTGCCTCTATATCACAGGTGTTTTCTTGTCTTCTGGTCTAGGGTGGATGCTGGAGCACAGATAGGAGTTCCTTTCCGACCCTCCCCTCCCTGGTGTCAATTACTGACCAGGGGAATCAAGATAGAAGAGTTAGAGGTCACTAATGGAGAGCTGGGAGGCTTTTCCTGCTTGGAGGACACTCAAATGAGAAATGGAGGAAGGATTTTATCATGAGAATAGGGAGGAAGGAGTGGATGATCCCCTCCAGGGAGCCAGCTCTCCAGAAATCAGGGAAAGACTCAATATTTTGTCTCAAAATAGTTCTTTCTTATGACAATGTTCTAGAGAGTTCCCACTTCCTCACAACACAGCAAAATTTATAATATAATTGAGGCAGAACTTAACATGAATGTAATGCAGCATCCTCTATGTTAGAAGATACAAAATAACCACATCTGCATGTGATTGGCTAATATTGGGATTTGCTATTCTAATAACTGTTGAAATTAGCAGGATTTTGCAGAAATAGATAAAGGAGGCAGGTAAAACTCTTCAGGGCATTTGAGATGGAAGTGTTGGTGGTATAACTGTAGTCAGGAAAGGACAGGGTGGCATATCAGAACAGAGTTCAAGGGAGGATGACCGGTGAACTGAGAGACAAGGGTAGAGGGTGGGTGTGGTAAGGGTAGACAAGGTGTACAAGGGTAGACAGGGGTGGGTGCGTTTTCATGCCTAAGGTGTGGTGTTGGTGGCTATTGCTTATCTTCTTGGGCTTTTAATTTACTTTCAAATTTATGCATGTCCTACATAAAACATTTAACATCAAGTTTGTATAGAAAGTAGTAGTAGTATGTTGTAGAGTCTAGGTGTGGCTGATATTTCCTCAACTGGAGTTGTCCTTAATCTTTTTGAAATCAAAAGCCTGTTTTCTCTCCTTTGCTCTTTAGATTTCACAAGGAACCACAGCTCAGAACTAAATGTTGGTGAATCACTCTAGTGCCACTGAATTTTACCTCCTTGGCTTCCCCGGCTCCAGAGAACTACACCATCTTCTCTTCGCTACCTTCTTCTTCTTCTACTTAGTGACATTAATGGGAAACACGGTCATTATTGTGATGGTGTGTGTTGATAAACGTCTGCAGTCCCCCATGTATTTCTTCCTTGGTCATCTCTCTGCCTTGGAGATCTTGGTGACTACTATTATCGTGCCTGTGATGCTTTGGGGATTGCTTCTCCCTGGAATGCAGACAATATCTCTGGCTGCATGTGTCACCCAGCTCTTCCTGTATCTTTCTCTGGGGACCTCAGAGTTTATATTGCTGGGAGCAATGGCTGTGGACCGTTATGTGGCTGTCTGTAACCCTTTGAGATACAACATCATTATGAACAACCGAACCTGCATCTGGGTGGTCGTTGTGTCATGGGTGTTTGGGTTCCTTTTTCAAATCTGGCCAGTGTATGCCACATTTCAGCTCACCTTCTGTAAATCACATGTGGTGAACAATTTCTTCTGTGACCGAGGGCAATTGCTGAAACTATCCTGCAATAATACCCTTTTCATAGAGTTTATCCTATTCTTAATGGCTATTTTTGTTCTTTTTGGTTCTTTGATCCCTACGATCATCTCCTACACCTACATCATCTCCACCATCCTCAAGATCCCTTCAGCCTCTGGTCGGAGGAAAGCCTTCTCTACGTGTGCATCTCACTTCACTTGTGTCATTATTGGCTACGGCAGTTGCTTGTTCCTGTATGTGAAACCCAAGCAAACACAGGCTGCAGATTACAATAGGGTAGTTTCGTTGATGGTTTCAGTGGTTACTCCTTTCCTCAACCCTTTCATCTTCACCCTCCGAAATGACAAAGTAATAGAAGCCCTTCAGGATGGAGTGAAAAGATGCTGTCAACAATTTAGTAACTAATCTTGTCTTAAGTATTGTTATGAATTCTAGAATGCTCTGATAAGTACTTACTCATCTTTTAGCTGCATCTTAGTCACCATCAAATAATGTGTGTGCAACAAAAGCCTTTTAAGTTATGGCCGTGGTTTTTAACATGCTCGGCTGTTACTAAAAATTTACCTTATGATAAAGTTACATATATGGATACAGATACAGATACACATACCCTTCTGAAATTATGATATATTTCACAATAAAACTTTTAAAAAATTAAATGGAAAAATAATATGTGTGATATTTAAGTTTCTGAATAAGAAAGGGTAGAAAAATTTTCTCCCACTGCAGAATGGGATGACTACTGGATTCTAGGTCATCTAAATCATCTAAAATGTCCTGTGCTTTTGGTCCTCTGATTGTGTAAACTTCCTGTTACTTCCCTGGCTCAAACATATTCTCTCTCTCTCTCAATCTCTTCTCTCTCTCTTTAGCAGACACAACAATACTTTATTCTTTCAAGTTGATGAATATGACATTTCTAATTTCAGTCATGGAAATGCAGACCTAAGGTGGTGCCTCTCAAACTTTAACATGTATTTCTGTCACGTGGGGATCTGGTTGAAATGTACATTCTAATTCAGTCGTCTGGACTAAGGCTTGATAGTCTACATTTCTAAACAGCTCCAGCTGATGTTAATGCTGTTGTGGGGGGAAGGATTTCCTCTACCCTTGATTTCCTGTCCCAAAGTTCTCTTGCCTTAGTAGTTTGCTGCGTATTTTCTTGGCTGGCAGAATTTAGAGAATGAAGTCATTCCACAATTTTGGACACCTTGACAATCCTAGGAGTGGTTATCTTTAAATACAGACACATCTCTAATAGGTGGACTTCCTCAGGGTGTGGGAGAAAGAGTTAGGTAAGTTGACGTTCTCTCACCTGAAAGTACCCAGATCATGTTGCCTGCAGCCAGAAAGGATGTGGGACAATGGGGCTTCTGTGCCAGGAGCTGATGTGACAGGGGAGAGCTGGCCTGCCTGGGTCCCTGGGATCAGGGGGAGTGAAGAGAGTACAGAAGAGGAGGCAGCCTCTCATCCCTGTCACATTCTTCAGTTTCCAAGGTCCACGTTACCTGGCCCCTGCTTCCTGTCCCTTTCAGTTTTTCATCCTCTCCTGCCCACTTTGTTTCCTGATTCCTCTTTGTAGCTCTCTTCCTGTGGCTTCAGTTCCCCCATTCACTTCTGGGTTCGCTATTACCTTTCCCCCTCATGGACCCAAGATTATTGTGCTGTCATTCATCTTCCCACCAGGAAGCCTTTGTGCCTCTTTCCTAGCGCCATCAACTTCACTCACGCTTTCCCTAGTCAGCCTGACTTTGGTCTTAATCAGTGATTCCATTTCTTATGTCATAAACACAGTTTTATCCATGATGGCATTTTTGTAATAATGAAATATTGTTAACCAAATGGGATATCAGTAGGTGACTGGTTAAATAAATTGTTTCATTCATGAAATGAAATATTATGCAGCTATAAAAAGAATAATAAAACTCTTTCTGTAATGATAAGAAATGATCCCCACGCTGTACTTTTAAGTGAGAAAAGCAAAATACATTGAACTTAGTATTTACTTTTGTATAAGAATGCAGTAGAAATAGGGCATATTTATATTTGCTTGTGGACAGCATCATAAGAAATTAAGACATGGTTACCTGTGAAATTGTGGTGTGGGAATGGGCAGACAGAATGGAGAAAGAACCAGATTTTTCACTCTTTGCCTTCTAATAGTCTATTATTTTCGTAACCATGTATAGGTATTATCTATAAAAATAATCACATTTTGTTTATGTTTTTAAGGGATGTAGTAACTCAACCTCTCATCTTTTTATTTATACATGTATTTTTTTTTCTTATTCAGGAATACCTGGTTATTTATATGAATACATTTCTCTAACTGGAAGATATTTGGTAAGTGGAGCCTTCTGTTAAATTAAAACATTTTGGGAAATATTACTGGTCCATAACATAGAAGCTAGGAACTCAAGAAGAATATCAGGAGAAGGAGGCCTTTGTAGAAGTGACTGTACACTTTCTTGAACCTAAGGCCTCAGTTAATATGTCTGATAGGGAAGAAACATCACTTTCAGAAAAGAGAAGATTCTGTCCCATTCTGAGGAATCTTGTTCTGAGATAAAATACTTACTTACCTGTGTACTAGGTAGTAAGTGTTAGAGAGAACTATCCATTTAGAGTTCCATACCCCAAAGCAATGTAGCACTGAGGTTAAACACTGGAGAAGACCAGTGCCTACACCCCCTTATCCCCCTAACTTTGCAGACAAAAGCTTTCTGCTATGCTAGATACTTCTCTGTACCTCCAAAAAAAACTGACTATAGAAATGTTTGGTTTATTTGTATAATGCAAACAATAATAATGATGTTAACAACCAGTATTTCATATTATGCATGTCAGGAGCACCTTGCACATCTAGCCTTAGGGATTCCCTGTTGATTTCACCAGAGGGACCTACATGGCATCCAAGTCTGTACATGGGCAACCCAGAAGTTCTGAGGAGTTAGTCCCGATTGAATGTAATTTGATTGATGAAAGTAGAAACTGGTAGATAATTTTTCCTCTTTTCCCGTCTGATGAACAGTCATGAGACACAGTTTATACACCTTCTAAGGTGAGTTTTTCTAAAGATCAAGCAATTCATTGCACTTGATGGTAGCAAACTTGATAAAACATCTTTTTATTGGTTTTATAGCCTTCCATTTTTTATATCTTTTGTCACTCATACCTGCCCTCAAGGACTGTATTCCCCAATGAAAACTCATAATTTCTTGGCCTCCTGAGGAACCCAAGCTAAGAAATACTGCTTAACTCTGGCACTTAATTCTTATAACTAAACAAAGAAGAACTCATTTAAATCATAAAAGAACTCCCTATGGTAACTACTATTATTACCCAAGGAACTCTGGCACAGAAATACTAAGTGACTCATCCAAGGTCACATTGTTAGTATGTGAAGGCCCAGGATCTAAACCTAGGTGGTCTGGCTTCTGTTTCTTCTCTTAACCACTATGCTGGATAGACTACACTGCTAAATCATGAAATACTACATATATCTTTATCTGACCTACTTGTTAATTATTCTTGTATCAATCAGGATAGTCTACGTTATGTCATGGTAAGAAGTAATCTCAAAATCGTTGTATTCCACAACAACAAATGTTTGTTTTTGTTCTCATTATTTGTCTGCTATGGGTCAGTTGCTCCTCTGCTCCTTATCATCTTTATTAGAGTTTAGAATAATGGGATAGTCTCTAACTGGGATTTGGCTGGTCCTGAGATAGTGGGAAAAGATTATGGTAAATCATGGTCAGATTTCACTCACCTAAGTAAGTTAGAAGGCCAAGCCTGCTGTCAGTAGGAATGCCTAATTTCTTTTTTTTTAAAATATATTTTTAAAATTTTTATTTATTTGACATAGAGAGAGGGATCACAAGTAGGCAGAGAGGCAGGCAGAGAGAGAGGGGGAAGCAGGCTCCCCACTGAGCAGAGAGCCCGATGCGAAGCTTGATCCCAGAACCCTGAGATCATGACCTGAGCTGAAGGCAGAGGCTTAATCCACTGAGCCACCCAGGTGCCCCAGGAATGCCTAATTTCAACCCAGAACTATAAAATTATATATATTTGAAAAAAGTAACATTATATGTTGTAATTTTCTTTATTATAGTCTTTTCCCTCCATAACCTAGATATATACTTATAAGTAGTTTAGAGAAGGGAAAAAAGCTCACAGAACATTATTTTCAATCGTTAATGTTTAAAAACCCACCATCCAGGGGGAAATGGACATCTACATACAAAGGAATGATTTTGAACTCTTACCTCACAGCACATACAAAAATTAACTCAAAATAGAACAAAGACCTAGATGTAACAGCTAAAATTATAAAACTCTTAGAGGAGAAAACACAGGGAAAATTTTCCTGACATTGGATTTGGCACTGACTTCATGGATATGACACCAAAAGCACAGGCAACAATAGGAAAATTTGAGAAATTGAACCTCATGAAAATTAAAATCTTTTGTGCATCAAAGGATACTATCAAGAGAGTGAAAAGGCAGCCTACAGAATGGGAGAAAATGTTTGCAAATCATATATCTGATAGAGGACTTGAGTCCAGGATACATAAAGAACACTTACAACTCAACAATAAAAGGCAAGCAATCCAATTTAAAAGTGGAGAAATAATCTGAATAGACATTTCTTCAGGGAAGATATACAAATGATGAATAACCACATGAAAAGGTGATTCACATCATTTATGATTACAGAAATACAAACCAAAACCTCCATGAGATACCACTGCACACACAGTAGGATTGCTTGCAACAAAAGTTTGGAAAATAACCAGTGTTAGTGAGAATCCCATATACACCACTTTTGGGAGGGTGTCGTAGTACAGCCACTTTGGAAAAACTTTCAGTTCCTCAAATGATTAAACATAGAGTTATCTTACGATCCCACAGTTTCACTCCTAGGTGTATACCCAAGAGAAGTAAAAACATGCATCCACACATAAAGTTGTTCATGAATGTTTATACTAGCATTATTCATAATAGCCAAAAAATGGCAACAACCTACATGCCTATTAGCTGATGAATGAATAAATAATGGAATTTTTTTTCAGCCATACGAAAGAATAACTGATACAATGCTACAACAGGGGTGAACCTTATAAACATGTTAAGTAAAAGAAGCCGGTCACAAAAGACCAATATTATATGATTCTATTCATATGAAAGCCCAGAATAGAGAAATATATAGAGACAGACAATAGGCTAGTGGTTGCTTGGGGCTGGGGGCGGGGGCGGGTAGTGCAGGGATAAGTTGGTGATAGCTAAAGGGTGCAGGCTTTCTTTTTCAGATGATGGTTGCATTGTGCACATGTTGAATTGTGCACTTTAAATGGGTGAATTTTGTGGTATGTGAATTATGTCTCAATAAAGTTGTTAAAAAATAGTATGTGAGTTGGTGAAAAAGTTCTTTGAATAAAAGTGAACTAGGAGTGTACAAGACCATCTGTTGAGGGAGTCCTGAAATTTCAAGTAAGTTTGTCAGGGAAGCTTGAGAGATTGTAGTGAGGCATTTGGCTACCTTTTACAGAACATTCCAGGCATCGTGAACAACAAATGGAGACGTCCCAGGCAAGGCATAAGCAAAGATGCTGGAATGGAGTGAGTGAAGGGGAGTGTAAGAGAAAACGAAATCAGAGAGGTAATCAGGATTTAGATCCTGTAAAGCCTTGTAAGCTTTTTATTGACTTTTTGCCTTTTCCAAGAGTGAGTTGGAAACTATCGCAGGATGTTGAAAAGAGTGACAGAATCTGTCTAATGTCTTAACAAGATCATTCTGACTGCTACATAAGACAGTTGATTAGAGAACAGTAAGAGAGAAGGAAGGAGACTGCTTAGGAGGTTATATCAGTTAGCTTCTGCCATATAAGAGCCAAGCATAAACTCCAGTGCCATACAACAATGAACTTTTATTTTTATGCATTAAGGTTTCATTTTATCTAGGCTAGGCTCAGCTGGAGGCTTTGCTAATCTAAGGTGGGCTTGTGTACAAGTCTAGGATTGGATGGCAGATGGCTGACCTAGGTTGGGCTCACACTGATGTCTCAACTGGGGTGTCTCTCCTCTTCCTGGCACCAGCAGGCTTGCCTGAGCCCTTCTTGCTATGACAGAGGCAGAACACAAGAAAACACAGATGGAAACACCAAAGGCCTCCTAAGGCCTGGGCTCAGAACTAGCACACTGAAGTTTTAGTCTCATTCTATTTGTCACAATATTGTCAAAATAGATTGGAAGAATCCAGAATCAATGTATGGAGAAGAACCGTACTTGAGGCAATGGGGGAAGGAAAGGATTGACCAAGACAGACTTAATGTTTCCCTTTGCTGTCTGAACTTTCAGCAGGCTTCTTCTTGATTCTAGACACTCGACATCCCTTTTCTTATATTATTTACTTTAGAACACTTATAATGGCAAATTCTTTTCCTGCACCTTTTTCAGACTAAGGAGTAGCTCAATGTGCTCACCCTGTTGATCAACCTCTCCTTATTAAGGTACTTCAGTACTTTTCTGGTAACTCATCTCTGCCTTTAAAAACTCTCTCATTTTTTGTTTCACTGGCGTTGGGTTCAGGCTGAGTTCTGGCTCCCTTCTCCTACTGCAATAATCTTGAATAAAGTCTTTCTTGCCTGTTTAACTTTGTCTGGGGAAACTTTTGCTTTGACAGGTGAAGAGTGAATATTTTGAATAGTCTAATTTACCACAAAGACCATTAAAATAATGTAGTCTCTCTAGACTTGAAACAGAATGATAGCAGAGCTAAAAATACAAAAAAAATTAGATACACTCCTGCTTTTAAAGATTCTAAACTGAAAGATATAGCTAAAATATATTAATGCGATACCCAAATATCCAGTATTTGTAGAGTTTTAGAGAAGGACTGAACTGGTTTTTATCTTTCCTTATTGTATATTTTGCCAGAAAATTTATAAATATCATATAAAGAAAAAGAATGATAGCAGTGAAGGAGTGATATGGTCTGTTTCTAAATACAGTTCACCCTTTGATGACATGGGTTTGAACTGCATGGGTCCACTTATACATGAATTTTTTCCCCAATAAATATACATATAGTACTGTAAATGTATTTTCTCTTATGATTTTTTGTTTCACCTATTTTAATGTGAAATTGTGATTTTCTTTTTTTTTTAAGATTTTATTTATTTATCACAAGTTGACAGAGAGGCAGGTGGAAGGTGGGGGAAAGCAGGCTCCCCACTGAGCAGAGAGCCCAATGTGGGGCTTGATCCCAGGACCCTGAGACCATGACCTGAGCTGAAGGCAGAGACTTTAACCCACTGAGCCACCCAGGTGCCCCTGAAATTGTGATTTTCTTAATAACATTTTCTTCTATCTAGCTTGCTTTTTTGTGAGAATACAGTATATAATACATATAACTTGGAAAATATGTGTTAATCAACTATTCACATTATTGGTAAGGCCTCTGGTCAATAGTAAGCTATTTGTAGTTACATTTTGGGGGAGTCAAAAGTTATATGTGGATTTTTGACTATGTGAGGGGTCAGTGCTCCAACCCCTGCATTGTTCAAGGGCCAAATGTATATATATATTTCTTTCTCTCTCTGCCTATCATCTGTCTATTTAATTCATATGTATCTAGAGGCAATAGGATTTGTTTGGATATGGTATGGAAAAAAGGATGGATTAATGATTATATATTTTTTGGAAATATTTAACTGGAAGGATAAAATTCTATTAACTGAGGCAACACTATGGAATGAACTGGTTTGGGAAGAATATCAGGAGCCCAGTTATGAACTAACTATGTGTGAGATATCTACTATTAAATATCTAAGAGGATATATTGAGGAGGCAGTTAAATATAAAACCCTGGAGTTCAGGGCAGCTTAAGCTGGATATAGAAATGTGAGTCAACTGAGTGTAGGTGGTATTTAAACCTATGAGAATAGTTGAGTGACCAAGGGAGGAAATATAGAGACAAAAGAAAAAAATAATGCAGATGACTAGGACCTGAGTTTTCCTGATTAGAAACACTCAATAGATAGGGAATCAACAAAGGAGACTGGGAAGTAGCGACCACACAACTAGAGGCAAACCAGGAGAGGGTATCTTGAAAGCCCAGTAGACAGTATTTTTTAAGGAGTTGATAAAGTATGTCCCAGGGTCCTGAGAGGTCAAGTAAAGTGACACCTAATAATTGACCTGTGGATTTAGCTCTTTGTAGGTTATTGATGACTTTGATTGACAATGCAATGACCTCACAAGAGAAATTCTTGTGAAACACATTTTCTGTCAGTCTGGAACTCAGGGAACATTATCCAAATCTTTTATATCCTCAACTTCTGAGTGTTTTTTTTTTTTTTAAAGATTTTATTTATTTATTTGACAGACAGAGATCACAAGTAGGCAGAGAGGCAGGCAGAGAGAGGAAGGGAAACAGGCTCCCCGCAGAGCAGAGAGCCGGATGTGGGGCTTGATCCCAGGACCCTGGGATCATGACCTGAGCCAAAGGCAGCAGCTTTAACCCACTGAGCCACCCAGGCGCCCCAACTTCTGAGTGTTTTGTTGATCCTCATGGTTTATTTGAAACATGCATTCCCTAAGGGCATCCATAGCACCTCTGATGTCATGACTTTTTTTTCACTGAATGTGGGTTAGATGTCTTGATGTCTTTCTTATTTGTTACTACTTACTCATAACCATTATGCATTCGCCCCATTCCCTGCTTTAAGTTTGGTCTAGCTTTGAAACTTTGAAACTGTTGCTCTACCCACTTTTTCTTTTCTTTTTTTTTGCTTGTTGCAGTTTTCTGCAAACCTTTGGACGATTTTAACTAAATTTTTTGAAGATTTTGTACCTAGATCACTATCATTTTCCAAACTTCTACTGTTAGCTAATTTTGGTTGCCATCACCTACCACTCTCTTTCTCATTCATTCTATTACAAACATACTAGCCTCCTGGTATTTCTTGAACACACTAAGTGCAGTCTTGTTCCAGGACCTTGTATGCTCTTTCCACCAGTTGGAATTACCCAAAATATTTGCATGAAGCAGTCTCTCACTTCTCAGAAATTATTTCTTCAAAGTCTCCTCAAGAAAACTTCCTCTAAACACTAAATGAAAAATAACAAACTTCTACCATTCCATGCTCTTGGATCAGAAGAATAAACATTGTTAAAATGTCTATACTGCCTAGAGCAATCTATACTTTTAATGCCATTCTGATCAAAATTCCACCGGTATTTTCAAAGAGCTGGAGCAAATAATCCCAAAATTTGTATGGAATCATAAGAGACCCCGAATTGCTAAGAAAATGTTGAAAAACAAAAATAAAACTGGTGGCATCACGTTACCTGATTTCAAGCTTTACTACAAAGCTGTGATCACCAAGACAGCATGGTACTGGCATAAAAACAGACACATAGACCAGTGGAACAGAGTAGAGAGCCCAGATATGGACCCTCAACTCTATGGTCACATAATCTTCGACAAAGCAGGAAAAAAATATACAGTGGAAAAAAGACAGTCTCTTCAATAAATGGTGCTGGGAAAATTGGACAGCTATATGTAGAAAAATGAAGCTCGAGCATTCTCTTACACCGTACACAAAGATAAACTCAAAATGGATAAAAGACCTCAACGTGAGACAGGAATCCATCAGAATCACAGAGGAGAACATAGGCAGTAACCTCTTCAATATCACCCACAGCAACTTCTTTCAAGGTATGTCTCCAAAGGCAAAGGAAACAAAAGCAAAAATGAACTTTTGGGACCTCATCAAGATCAAAAGCAAAGGAAACAGTCAACAAAACAAAGAGCCAACCCACGGAATGGGAGAAGATATTTGCAAATATCTTCTCAGATATCAATACAGTACAGACAAAAGATTGATATCCAGAATCTATAAAGAACTTCTCAAACTCAACACACACAAAACAGATAATCATATCAAAAAATGGGCAGAAGATATGAACAGACACTTCTCCAATGAAGACATACAAATGGCTATCAGACACATGAAAAAATGTTCATCACTAGCCATCAGGGAGATTCAAATTAAAACCACATTGAGATACCACCTTACAACAGTTAGAATGGCCAAAATTAGCAAGACAGGAAACAACGTGTGTTGGAGAGGATGTGGAGAAAGGGGAACCCTCTTACACTGTTGGTGGGAATGCAAGTTGGTGCAGCCACTTTGGAGAACAGTGTGGAGATTCCTCAAGAAATTAAAAATAGAGCTTCCCTATGACCCTGCAATTGCACTACTGGGTATTTACCCCAAAGATACAGATGTAGTGAAAAGAAGGGCCATCTGTACCCCAATGTTTATAGCAGCGATGACCACGGTCACCAAACTGTGGAAAGAACCAAGATGCCCTTCAACGGGCAAATGGATAAGGAAGATGTGGTCCATATACACTATGGAGTATTATGCCTCCATCAGAAAGGATGAATACCCAACTTTTGTATCAACATGGACAGGACTGGAAGAGATGATGCTGAGTGAAATAAGTCAAGCAGAGAGAGTCAATTATCATATGGTTTCGCTTATTTGTGGAGCATAACAAATAACATGGAGGACATAGGGAGATGTAGAGGAGAAGGGAGTTGAGGGAAATTGGAAGGGGAGGTGAACCATGAGAGACTATGGACTCTGAAAAACAATCTGAGGGTTTTGAAGGGGTGGGGGGTGGGAGGTTGGGGGAGCCAGGTGGTGGATATTAAGTTGGGCACAGATTGCATGGAGCACTGGGTGTGGTGCAAAACAATGAATTCTATTATGCTGAAAAGAAATTTAAAAAAAAAAGAAAAAAATAACAAACTTCCACCTTCACTCTGACAGTCCTTGTCTATCTATCATTCTTTGTTTTTCTTAATGGTACTTATCACCTAATATATGTCAATTAATTAATTTATTATTGTTATCATCCTACTAGAATGTATGCTTCATAAGGGCAGATACTTTGTTTTATTTTCTGCTGTACCCTCAGTACCTAAAAACAGTTCTTGGCACTAAGTTTTTGAGAGATGAAGTAATTTCTCCAAGGCTTCTCAAACAAAGATTGTACCAACATGTGTCTAAATAAAAATGTATGTTTTTGACTAGTACACTCTACATCCTTTTGGCAGTATCACAGTAATGCAAGACAGTTAGTAGGTAAATGATGCAGTATTAATCAGAGATCAGCATGCAAGAGTGAGAGGAAGGATGTTGAACATCATATCATCTGTTTGTAGCTTCAGGTCTTTGCAACAAAGAAGCAGAGCTCCAGGCAAAACAGTAGCTGATAGAATAAGGGTCAGAGTGAATTATTCTACAATAAGTGAGTTACACATCAGGAAAAACAACTGGTGGCATGTTTGGTTTACTGAAAGCCACAAGATAAGTCATGTCACATTATCCTGAAGTATCAATTTTATTGATTATAGGTAGTTAAACCTTGCGCATATGAAAACAAATATAGATATACTTACTAAACTTTGTAATAGACATTAAAGAAGATCTAAGTAAATTAAGATATATCAAGTTCAAGGATAGAAAGATTTAACATCATAAGGATATAGACTCCACCCCAAAATTGCTAGAACTCATACAGGAATTCAGCAACATGGCAGGATACAAAATCAAGGCACAGAAATCAGTTGCATTTCTATATACTAACAATGAGACAGAAGAAAGAGAAATTAAGGAATCAATCCCATTTATAACTGTACCTAAACTGATAAGATACCTAGCAATAAACCAAACAAAGAGGTAAAGGATCTATACTCTAAAAACTACGGAACACTTATGAAAGAAATTGAGGCAGACACAAAGAAATGGAAAAACATTCCATGCTCCTGGATTGGAAGAATAAACATTGTTAAAATGTCTATGCTATCCAAAGCAATCTACACATTCATAGCAATCCCTATCAAAATACCATTGACATTTTTCACAGAGCTGGAACAAACAATCCTAAAATTTGTATGGAATCAGAAAGACCCCAAAACCAAAGCTGGGGGCATCACCAATGCCTGACTTCAAGCTATATTACAGAGCTGTGATCATCAAGACAGCATGGTACTGGCACAGAAACAGACAGGTACATCGTGGACCAGAACAGAGAACTCAAAATTGGACCCTCAACTCTATCGTCAACTAATCTTCAACAAAGCAGGAAAAAATATACAATGGAAAAAAGACAGTCTCTTCAATAAATGGTGCTGGGAAAATTGGACAGCCCCTTGTGGAAGAATGAACATAGGCCATTTTCTTACACCATACACAAAGATAAATTCAAAATGGATGAAAGACCTCAATGTGAGACAGGAATCCATTAAAATCCTAGAGGAGAACACAGGCAGCAACCTCTTTGACCTCAGCCACAGCAACTTCTTTCTACACAAATCTCTGGAGGCAAGGAAAACAAAGCAAAAATGAACTATTGGGACTTCATCAAGATAAAAATCTTTTGCATAGCAAAACTAGTAGTCAACAAAACTAAAAGGCAACCTACAGGGTGGGAGAAGATATTTGCAAATGACATCAGAGATAAAGGGTTGGCATCCAATATCTATTAAGAACTTCTCAGACTTAACACCCAAAAAACACATAATCCAGTCAAGAAATGGGCAGAAAACATGAACAAACACTTCTCCAAAGAAGACATACAAATGGCCAACAGACACATGAAAAGATGCTCAATATTATTTATCATCAGGGAAATACAAATCAAAACCACAATGGGATACCACCTTACACCAGTCAGAATGGCTAAAATTATCAAAATAGGAAACAACAAATGTTGGCAAGGATGTGGAGAGAGGGGAATCCTCTTACACTGTTTTTGGGAATGCAAGCTGTTACAGCCACTCTGGAAAATGGTTTGGAGGTTCCTCAAAAAATTAAATACAGAGCTACCACATGATCCAGCAAATTGCACTACTAGGTATTTATGCCTGAGATACAATTGTAGTGATCCAAAGGGACACCTGTACCCCAGTGTTCATAGCAGCAATGTCCACAATAGCCAAGCCAAATACATATATTATATATGTGTGTGTGTGTATATATATATATATATACACACATATACATATATATATATATATCACATCTTCTTTATCCAGTGATCTATCAATGTATGTCTGGGCTCTTTCCACAATATATATTACTATACACACACACACACACACACACATACATATATACACATATACATATGTATATATACACACACATATATGTATATATAAAATATATATCTCACACACATAAATATACATATATACACATGTACATATACATATGTATATATGTATATATATGTATGTGCATGTGATATATATTTTATATACACATATATATGTGTGTGTATATATACATATTAGAATATTACTCAGCCATCGAAAAAGATGAATACTAACCATTTACATTGACTTGGATGGAACTGGAGGGTATCATGTTGAGCCAAAGAAGTGAATCAGAGAAAGACAATTATCATATGGTTTCACTCATATCTGGAATATAAGAAACAGCATAGCGGATCATAGGGTAAGGTAGGGAAAATTGAATGGGAAGTCATCAGAGAGGGAGAAAAACCATGAGAGACTCTCAACTGTAGGAAACAAACTAAGAGTTTCTGTAGAGGAGGTGGGTAGTGGGATGGGGTCATCGGGTGATGGGCATTAAGGAGGGCACATGATGTGATCAGCTGTGGGTGTTATATACAACTGATAAATTATTGAACACTACATATGAAATTAAGTCTGTACTATATGTTGTACTATATATTGAATTTAAATTAAAAAACCCTAGGGACCTATATTCATCAAAAGATAGCTCAGACATGGTGAAGTGGGAAGTTACAGTCTGGGAGAAGAGATTTTCGAATAACATAACAAATGAAGTATAATACAAAAAAACTTCTAAAAATCATTTTTAAAAGTACAAACAAATCAGTGGAAAATAGGCAAATATTACAGATGCATATTTTATAGAAGAGGAAATACACATAGCCAATAAACCTATAAAGAAACATTCAACCATAGTAGTTGGGGCAGAGACTTCTAGGTGATCACCAAACATTTCTTCTTTTTGTACACATAGGTAAAATAAAATTTCCACTCTTCCCTGAAGGTAGGAGTGGCCATGTGAGTTGGTTCTAGCCAACAGTATGTGAGCAGAAGTGAGGTACACAACTTCCACATCTGGTACCAAAGACTTCTTCATGCGTAATCTCCTCTCTCTCTTTCACTTATATCCTTGAGGCCATATGTTGAAGATAGAAAACATTCATCAACATAGGTCCCTGAATGATCCTGTGGAGCAGAGTCTGTGCTACCAGCAGGCATAATACGTGGCCGTACATTAATGAGAAATAAACTTTTATTGTGATCAGCTACTGAACATTTGTAGTTTTCTACAACATCTAACACTACTCTAAATAATACATTAATAATTAGGGAAAACAGATGAAGACCATATGTCAATAAATAATAATCTCATGTATTTCTATCATATATTTTTGAAGGGAATGAAAATTGATGTAATCTCTTTGGAAACTATTTTGCATTATCTTAGAAAATTCAAAATTTACATACCCTATTACCCAACATTTCTCTACTCAGGATATACTCAAGAGAAACTCTTGTATGTGAGCACCAGAAGAATGTTCATGGCAGCATGGTTCGTGTTAGCAAAAACCTGTCAGCAATCCAACTGTACACCAACTAGAACAGTCATGTTTTATATAGTCACACAATAGAATATTATAGTAGTCAGTATTAATGAACATCAACAATACAAATGAATCATTTAACATGAAATGAAAAAACAAGTTCTGAAAGATTCCTTATATCATAATGCCTTCTTATAAAGTTAAAAAGAGTACACAAAAATGAGAAAAAATGAATTTTTTAAAAATTGAATGATGAACATGGGAGTGAGAATGGTGGTTGCCTGTGTTGTGGGGAGACAGAAGGGTGGAATAGGAGAAGACCATAGAGGTAGATATAAACTGTTATAAAGATTCTAGCTTTCATGGGTGGCTCAGTAGGTTTAGTGTCTAACTCCTGGTTTTGGCTCAGGTCATGATCTCAGGGTTGTGAGATTGAGCTCTGTGTAGGGATCCTCCCCAGTGTGGAGTGTACTTAAGGTTCTCTCTCTCCCTCTGCCCCTTCCTCAACCCTGCTCACATGCATGCTCTCAAAAAAAAAAAGAAAAAAAAAGATTCTAGTTTTCATGTTGGGCAATTTCATGGGTGTTATTACCTGTATGTAATACATATAGTTATATATGAGTGTTTTATAAATATATGCACGTATATACATAAGTATGTATGCATATGTATGTATATATAACTATTCATATATCTATCTATCTATATATATATATATATGACAAAACAAATGCATAAAAAAGACCCATTGGCATGTGTCAATTATGGGAATGTCCTATGAATGAAGGATTTTGATTAGTGTAGTCTTTGTACGTGAAGTTGAGCAAGACTGTGGCTTGAGAGATACTCAAATACCTCTGCTACCATGGACTCACTGGCCACTAGTGAGGATACCTAAGGGAATCATGAGGACCCCCTGCAGGAGTTAGAGTCTCTATGAGAGTCTACAGTAGGTAAGAGTGGAGGGTAAGAATTTTACTGCATTATTGTTCAGCCTGTGCTAAGGGAGACTCAGGAAGTGAAGCAGGACTATTCAGAAGGCAAGGGTCACCAAAGGATATGGCTTCTGAGGGTGGGGGTTGGCAACAGCAGGGAAAATAGGCAAAGGTGACCTCTACCTGATGTTTTCAGTCATGAATCGGTCCTGATCTATCAACATCTGAGGATGTGGGTCAATGACTTTGGTCGTGGGAACAGCAGCTCACACAGACAGGATGAGTAATGTGAATGTAAGCCAGAGCCATGGAAAGTATGGTCTTGACAGTCACAGAATTTTTGATGCACCTTTTCCTGACTTGGGCATAGTTTTATTTGCATATTATAAATGAGTGAACAGAAATTCTGAGAAATTAAGTGGCTTTCCTACATTCAGCTTTTAGGAAATTGAAGAATACTTCTTGGATAAAAATCTCAGCTTCAAATCTTCCACAAATGTTTCCCATATGTTTATTGCCATTGAGGTACATAGTGGGCATTTTATTTGATATACACATGAATTTTGTGAGAGGAGTATTACTTCCTCATTTTATAAGTAAAGAAAGAAAGGGACAGAAAGAGTAAGAAATCTGACAGATTCACATCGCATATTGGAAGCAAAGTAAAAAACTCTAGTCAAGGGGTTTACTAAATTTCCATTGCTTTAAAAAAAACCCTCATACATACCACTGCTGTCCAATAAGGTCACATTTGTCTACCCTCTTAAGGATCCAGCAACCCCTGTAGCCCCCAGTAATGAATTTAAAACCAAAGGGTCCATATTCCCTATATGCTCCCTACTCCCACCCCAGCCCGCTGGGCTTCTTTTAGAACTTTCACAGAAGTGTGTCTTCATCTTGGAGGAAATTTGGGCTACTAGGGAAATTACTAGATATCTACATTTCCTGACTATGGAAGTCTGAATTGTATTCTGTCATAAAACAGGAAGTGTGGCAACACACTTCTCCCTTCTCAAAACAGAAAGTTTGTGGTTTTCTTTCTGTTGTCTGGATTCTGGGGCTTCCTTTGTTGTAGAATTCTGTTTTCTTTATCTACCATAGACTCAGCCTCTCCCCCTAATACTCGCCTCAACTGCAACATTTATTCTTTGCTAACACCACATCCACTCTACCCCAAACACAAATTATTTCTGGTAACCTCCTTCAAGCAACTTCTAACACTTAAATGTATTTTCACATTTTTCAAAAATTTTAAGTGGCCATGATAATTGGACAAAAATTATGAGGCCCAGGAATATTAGGAACAGAGCTTAGTTTTATAACAAACAATAAAACAATAATTTTCTTTGACATACATCTGATGATATACACAGTAATTGTGGTATGTTGTTATGAGAAACAAATGATGAACAATTTACTTAGGTGACTATAATTTCCATTAGTTTAATACAGTCTTCTGTTATGGCTTAATTCTTATTACTCCAAACACACAGGTGTCTCTTTTTTCCTTTCCATTTACTGAGGAGGGTATGTGGCTGATATTCTGTTGCAAGTACAGAGAATAGCCAGGATGCCCCAAGACTTTCTTGTCTTTATCTTGCCTTTATTCCAGTATGGTGAAATGAACTCCATTTCCTCCTGCCTATGATTTCTATTTGTCCCTGGTGTTCCCTCTCTACTATATGCCTACTTCTTGCCTATACACTGTTTCCTTGAATAGTCCCCCTGTTTTTTACTCCTTGCTCAACTGGACCAGTTCTAGGTTGGTGTGATGCCAGTCAGTTTAAGGGCCTGACATCTTTGAGTCATGAGGCTGTACCTGGTAGCAGGGTTTCTCTAAACAGCATACAGGACTATTTTATGACCACCGGAGCCCAGGAGACAATTATAATTCTTAAAATATACTCAAAAAGCGTGGTCAGGTAATAAAAATATACTAAAATGGAGATTCAGGTCAAGACCAGGAGAATGTCCTGAATGCCCGAGTGTCTCTTCAGGGCTTTGTTGAAAAACATTGATTAGTTTGGTTGGTCATCTTGGCTGTCCGGTTATTTTCAAAAGGATTCCCTGGGAAATTCCTGCCCTGGCCAGACCACTGTCCATTCCTGTGAACAATGCTTTCTGTACTCCAAGGTTGGTTCCAGGAACACTTCCCTAGGCCTGGCCTCAATTCAGACTGAGGAGGGCCTCTGCTATCCCACCTCGGGTTCAGGGGGAACATGGGTCTCTTGACCCATGAGAACGAGGGTCTCTTGGGAACAGAGGTGAGGTCAGGAATCTGAGTTTCTTTCTCTTCCACCCTTGCTACTCTCTAAATAATGTCTTCACCTGCTCAGTCTGCAGTTTCTCCTTGGTTGTAGGGGCATGTGCTCTGAGGATAAAACAGAGCCTGGCAGCAGTCAGATCAGCCTGTTGATCAGTCAGAAATGCTCAGTTCTGTGGAAATAGACTTTGTCACTATATCAACTAAGTTGTTTCCATAAGATGACCCCATCTTCTCGAGATGGCTTTCATCCAGTCCTGCAAACCAGATCATTTCCCTACATAGGTAGGGACCTCTCATAGTAGGTAGATGGAGAAAGGGATCACTGATTAGATGCCTGGTGCAGATCTAAAAAGAGTCAACGGTGTGACACTCACAGGAAGTGGAGTCTTGGGGATGTTGCGGGCCCAGAATGGGGAGTTTACCTCTGTTGTGCCTTTGCGAGTATATTTGTGGAGGGGCTGTGGAGCCCAAGCCCTGAGGATTTGTTAGGGACCTCTATCAGTGACCTGCGGAAGACCGATACACTAATATGATACTCTACATGTCCTGAATCAATCCCAATTGTATTCTTTTTGCTTTTTCCAAAAGTGTATTTGTCATTACTATCAGAGGCCACAGAGAACTGCAATCATTTGGCTGGCTTCTCACAGATCCAGCGGGAGTTGATGTCACACAGTGCAGCATCGTATGTCCTTGTTAGGCCTATAGTCACACAGTTGAAATTCTCATGCTGATTGCTAATGCTAAATGGGAGAGAAAGTGTGGTAAAGGTGCATTGTTTCAGCCATGCCTTTTACTGATTCCAGTCTCCCCCACCCCCATCCCCAAATCCAGCTCCACACCCGCCCTTTCCTGTGAGCTCTCCTGTGAGTTCTCCTGTGAGCATTTGTGGACTCATGGTCTTGGATTAACTCACTCTTGTGGTTGGTTAGAAACATCTCATCTGTCTTCTCCTCTCAGAAATAGTGTTATACATAAACAATGAATTTTGGAACACTACATCGAAACTAATGATTTAGTGTATGGTGACTAACATAACACAATAAAAAAAAAGAAATAATGTTTTAATACTGCATAGGCTAAGTTCACAGCAGGAGGACTGAGAGGCAGAGGAAAGAAGTTGCTCCTCCTTTCGTAGGCCCCGACTGGCTTTAGGAGAAAGTGTGTTGGCCTTCTCCCACCTCTCTTTCGGTCATTGAATCTTATTGGAAAGAGTTTGGTTTCATGAAAAGGTCATGAGTTTTGGAGTCAAGTGGATGTGTGATTAGATTGTGGCTCTACCGTTTCGCAGCTTGGTGATATTCAGTACATTTTTAAGCCTCCCAGCCTCAATTCAACTGCTAAATGAGGATTAATAAAATCTTTTGTACAACATCTTTGTGAGCACTGTACGAAATGACGTGAGTAAGTGCTTAGCAAGTGCCTGGCATTTAGTAGACTTTGAATGAATCTTAATTTCCTTCTTCCTGTGAGAAGCCCAGTTGTAGGCGGGGGAACTGACTTGCTTTCTGTCTGACTCAACACCAGGAATGTCATGTTCACCACCAGTGTTTTACGTAAAGAAGCCTCTTCTGGGGAGTTTATAAGAACTTAATGATAAAGTATGGTCTGTGGGTTAAAAGACACTTCGGAGATATATCAAACAAATAGCATGTATATGGATTTGTTTAGATCTTGATGTGATCAAAATAATTCATGTGAATACTCTTTTTTCTACTTAAAAATGTTTGGTATCTTTCTTTATAAAAGTTTACAAAAAAATGTGTCTCTGGAAATAGATGAGTTGGAAGAAAGAAAGGAGAGGAATAAAACAAAAAACCAAGTCTCAACCTTTGTGCTATTTCAGGACAAACCCACTGAATCTCAGGTCAGGTTTCTTAAGGTGAACTAAGATCCTTAGAAAAATGTGAAATATTCACATACTTGCCATTAAATATGGAGTTGTCAATCCAATGCCATCTGTTCTTTGCTTGCTGGTATAAGCCAATAAAATACTTCTCAGCACCACTTCTGTCCTGGAGAAATTTCTAGAAGTTAAAAAAAGTAGTTCAACAAAAAGGTTTTGGTTTTTTTTTTTTTTTTTTTTTGGCTGCTCTCTCCCTTTGACAGCAGGCCCTGATTATATCTGATTCTGGGAACATGGAAGGCTGGTACAGGACTCTGGGGCTGGCTATAGCTGGCACTCACCATAACCCCTAGAGTAGTTTTCAGTAGGCACAGAGCATCAGGATCACTGGGAGGTCTTGTTAAAACAGTTTACTATGCTGAGTGAAATAAGTCAAGCAGAGAGAGCCAATTATCATATGGTTTCACTTATTTGTGGAGCATAGGGAATAACATGGAGGACATGGGGAGATGAAGAGGAGAAGGGAGTTGAGGGAAATTGGAAGGGGAGGAGAACCACGAGAGACTATGGACACTGAGAAACAACCTGAGGGTTTTGAAGGGGCAGGGGGTGGGAGGTTGGGAGAACCAGGTGGTGGGTATTGGGGAGGGCACGGATTGCATGGAGCACTGGGTGTGGTGCGAAAACAATGAATACTGTTACACTGAAAAGAAATAAAAAAAAAAAAAAAAAACCAACAGTTTACTGGGCTTCTGGTTCAGTAGGTCTGGTGTAGGGGACTAAGAATTTACATTCCCAACAAATCTCCAGGTGAGGCTGATGCTGCTTTTCAGGGATCACACTTTGAAAATGAAGAGGAAGGGTACTATATGATCTAAAAGAGTGCGTTTTTGAATACTTCTTTTTTTTAAAAATTGGAATGCCTCTCTGCATGGGCTTATTTCATTGCCAGAAATTTTGCATCCCAAATGACGTTGGATCAAGTGAATCTCTTGAGTACATAGCAAGGAATATAGTTAGAGAGATTTAAAAGTGTGTTGAAAAAAAAAAGTGTGTTGAGAAAAAAATCAGTTTTTTTTTTTTTTTTTAGTATTTGCTAAATTGATACCAATCCATGATATAATAGTTTCTTTATTAAGCTAATGAATCACAAATCACCCCAGTTAGAAGTTGGGGAGTCCCTGGGCTCTTTCCTGTTACTCTTCACATACCTCCTGTAATCAGTGGATATCCAAGTTCACTTGGATATTCCCTCCATCCCCAGGGCTATTATCTTTATTCCTCCTTTTCCTATATTCTCCTTCCCTGAAATATCTCATTTCATTATTCTTTAAAATTAGTTACCATGCTTCCTCATTTAACAAAGATTTCTTGAGTGTCCAGTGAGCCATTGTACAAGGCTGAGGAATATGGAAACAAATTGGTTTCTCCTTAAAGAAATTATGATCTAAGACAAGGGTTGGCAAAGTACAGCCAGTAGTTTAGCCCATTTTTGTAAATAAGGGGCGAAGAGAAGAGGTGAAGTCTCAGAAAACCATCAGCATTCAATCTTGGATAACATGACTGCTTGCCAATACTTGGAACACAAAAAGGGGAACCAGGTGAGGTGAAATATGATTTTGTTCAGTTTTGGACATGGTGCATTTGTGCTGTGTTTAAAACATCAGCATGGATTTTGATTACTGTTTGGTCCAGAGACAACTAGCTGGGGATACAGACTTGAGATCACTCGCAAATCCTTGGCGTGATGAGCTTTTTCTAGGGAATGCCCAAGATGACAATTGAGTTGCACCAGAATTTGAGGGTTGAGTAGAGGAAGAGGATGGAAACTTCCTCTCTCAACCCCTATTCTTCTCTTCTCTTTTTTTCTCCTGTCCCCACCCCCACCCTATACTACTCCTGGCTTTCTTCCATAAGGCATTTTCCCTTTCCACCTGTACACTTAGCCTCAGAGGTAGCATCCTGACCCCTGCTCTCTGTTGGACACCTGTTACCAAGATTCAGAGAGGGCCCTCTTATGAATTCTTCTCAACCACATGAGGACTTTCTAGAGGAATGGTGAAAGGTGGAGGGCAGAGAAGCAGGCATATAGCATCTCTCACATGCCTAGCACCCAGCAGGTGCTTAGGATTTGAAGGAGAGGCAACTATAAACTAAAATAACTTATGATCTAAAATTGCTATAGAGTGTGGGTTTTAGAGTTAGTGAGATCTCAATCCAATCCTGTCCTGTCACTTAGGAGGTGTATGACCTAGGTCAAATTATTTTTCTGTGCCCTAGCCTCCTTGTATTTAAGATACGGATAATGATAATACCTCCTTGGAATTGTTAGGAGGATAAAGAGAGATAGTAAAATAAAGATTTTTACACTGTGTTAACCATCTTTATTGTCATAATTATACACTGCAACCCAATTCTATGACCTGATTCTTTGTTTTTCATATGGCTAATTTTGTTAAGTTGTATCTTCCTTATTTTTGAGGCCGACTTGGATGATACATTAGGAGCTCACATACATGAAGTATTCCATAGTTTTTAAACAACTTTTAAACACATTTGGTCATTCCCTGCATTTTAAATATCTTGGCCCATCCCCAGGATACCAGTGCACTGCTAAGCCTCATGGGAGAGATCATAGAGTGTGGATCTCTGTAGCTCAAGTGATCCGAGGAGAACACCCCCACTGCTACTGAGAAGAGTCTCTCACCACCAGAATCAGAGAAAGGGGCTTGGGGTCTCAGCCAGCCACCTCTCTGTTCCTCTCCTCCACCCAGCCCATGTTGCACCAACCAAATTGCCCCACCATCTCCACTTCCCGAGACGGCTGTAGGGTGAGCCACTTTACTGTACCATCCTAATATTCTCACCAGTTTCTCTGGTGTGTCAACAATGGCCAAAGTGGATCCTTCTGTCTTGCAAAAGTCCCTGCTTTTGTTCCAGGACAGTTCAAACGGGGACAACAAAAAGCATCTTCTTTCATAAAAATACCACCTTTTGGGGCAGACTAAAGAAATCCAAGAAAAGAGTATAGAATTAGTGGTTTGGAGTGTGAACCCTGGAACTGAGTCAGAACATAGTGGGGCATAAGTTTCTTTATAGCAGTTCTATCATTGCAAATCATCCTTAATCCCAGAAGAAATCTCATGCAGTCTAGTCTGAATTTCCCTGTGGACAACGTGAAGAAGGTGAATTAGAAGCTCTTTATGGCTCCTTTGAGCAAGAAAGTTCCATAAGCAAGGAGGCAATGGGAAAAGTGTCTAAGAAATCATCACATAAGAAGCTGGGATAGAGGAGAGATTATTGTGATGCATTGTACCTGGTCCGGGGCTCTCCGTGGCAACTAAGGTGACATTACTGTTCTCGATAGTCTGTGGAACTGAAATAAAAAGAAAACCTGAAGGTAACTGTGTTGTGAGTACAACACGAACATCAGAGCAGCTGTTTGGTCCCTGCAACTATTTGTTGTGGGGTGGCGATGACAAGGCACTCTTGGCCACCCTCGGCTAGAAGTTTTCATTTTCTTTCTTTGAATTTTCCATCTAACTGCTACCTTCCTTAGTCATGTCCCACACCCCACGTCGTACTTCATATCTTTTTTGAAGGGGGTGTCAGAGTGAAATGTTGAGAAATAGAAGAGGAGAAAGGAAGAGGAACGGGTGAATTTAGTACCAGAAAGGAAACCTCTCATTCCTTTCCATATATGCTTCTGAGGGTGTTGCCTCCTCCCCTCCCACCCAGGTGCTGTTTGGAGCACTTCCCTTCCTGTGCGCACAGGATCTGTGCTGTTCTCCCCATCTCTCGTGCCCCTAGCCCCACTCTTCTCCCATGGGTGGCTCTTGGCTCCCCTCTCATCGGCACCTGCAGTCTCTAAGAGTTGAGGCTAATGGGAAATAGTTTCAGGACCAGGGATATTGGCAGACGTGGAGTCAGGTGAACATTCCAGAGATTTCCTGTAGGTAGAGAAGAGTCCATTTATTTCTTTAAGTATAAATAGGGGAAGGGGTGCCTGGGTGGCTCAGTGGGTTAAAGCCTCTGCCTTTGGCTCAGGTCATGATCCCAGGGTCCTGGGATCGAGCCCCTCATCGGGCTCTCTGCTCTGCAGGGAGCCTGCTTCCTCCTCTCTCTCTGCCTGCCTCTCTGCCTACTTGTAATCTCTGTCTGTCAAATAAATAAATAATCTTTAAAATAAATAAATAAATAAATAGGGGGATTGATAGGCCTCTAAGAAGCCTCATTTTTTCCTGGGAACACTGGCTGGCCAAGCAGACAGTGTCGTGGCTTTGGAGGCTGGTCAAACCTCTCCGCATCTGCCGGGTTACTTGTCCCGTGTGGCTCAAGACCCCTGTAGTTTACCCAGACACCACATTGGCTACTTCCAATGATATGAATAAATTATATCAGTTAGTATTCGCTTTTTATTTCAGTTCCCAGTTCAAAGGCTCTTTGTATTGTAAAATAACCTGGTTTTCAGGAGAAACTGTTCGGGGATTATAACTTCACAGAACTCCATAAATAGTTGATGAATGTTGCTTCCATACAGCTCACTGTACTAAGAACCTCAGTTGATACAAATATGAACAAACAACTTTCTCCTCAAGATGTGTGTAGTAATAGATGTTTTAAGACGGAGTGAGAGGGAGGTCCTTGAAAAAGCTTTAAGCGTGGAGGGATTTAATCGGGACAGCCATGTCTCATTCATCTCTTCATGCCCCTTAGCTTCTGGCATGGGGCCTTTTGCTTTATCGAGAAGAGCTGGCCAATAACTCCTATTCTTCTTCTTCTTTAAAAAAAATTTTTTTTTTAAAATTTCTTATTTGACAGAGAGAGAGATCACAAGCAGGCAGAGAGACAGGCAGAGAGAGAGGGGGAAGCAGGCTTTCCGCCGAGCAGAGAGCCCGATGCGGGACTCGATCGCAGGATCCTGAGATCATGACCCGAGTCGAAGGCAGAGGCGTAACCCACTGAGCCACCCAGGCGCCCCTCTTCTTCTTCTTCTGTTGTTGGTCTAGCAGAGTGATTGGCACACAAAAAGTGCTGATGAAGGTTTTGATTTTTTTTTTTTTGTATAATAATTCCTTTAGATGTACAACATGTCAGTTTATAGAGTCCTTTCCCACAATATTACAGTGATTATATCCAAGTTATCCTCATACTCAGGAGGAAAACTGAGGATCACAAATTTCGATCAGCTTAGTCTGATTTACACTAAGTTGTCTAAATCTATAGATGAGTTTCCCATCTACCAAAACAGGGGAATGAATTAGAATATATTTTTGGGGGGCATCTGGGTGGCTCAGTTGGTTAAGCATCTGCCTCTGGCTCAGGTTAGGATCCCAGGGTCCTAGAACCAAGTCCTGGGGTGGGCTCCCTGCTCAGCAGGGAGTCTGCTTCTTCCTCTCTCTCCCTCGGTCCCTCCCCCTTGCTCATACTCTCTTGTTCACTCTCTCTCTCTCTCTCAAAATAAATTTTAAAAAAGTTCTTTTTTTTCTGGGTGTGTTGCATTTATTTTTCCCGCTTTATTGAGATACAATTGACATAAATCATTGTGTAAATTTAAGGCATACAAGGTGATGATTTGATTCATGTATGCGTTGCAAAATTATTTACCACAGTAAGGTTAGTTAACACCTCCAACACCTCACATAATTACCTTTTTTTTTTTTTTTGAGAGAAAACATTTAAGATCTACTCTCTCAGCAACTTTCAAGTAGTGTATAATACAGTAGTTTTTTCTTTTAAAGATTTTATTTATTTGAGAGAGAGTGAGAGAGCACAACCAGTGGGGAGAAGGAGAGGCAGACTGCCTGCTGAGCGGGAAGCTGACGTGGGCTCCCCTAGCTGAAGGCAGACACCCAACTGACTGAGCCACACAGGTACCCCTAATACGGTATTGTTAACTATAGTCACCATGCTGTACATTAAACCCCCAGAACTATTCCTCCTATAGCAATTAGCATATCTTTGTGGACCCTCCCTGGAAAGAATTTCTTAGGAGAGGAGGCCTTGAGAAAGGACTGTAAGAAGTCAGCACACAAAAACCTGGAGGCTGGGAGGAAATCACTGTCGTGTACATTACCTGTTCCATAGCTCTCTGTGGGAAGGAAGTTGACTTGATTTCCGCCAAAAATCTGTGGGACTACAAAGAAAATCAGCTGTTGGCGCAGCCCCACAGGGAGCTGCAGCATGACTATAACAAACCAACATCACCCGGGGCTGCTGGGGCACCTCGATTATTATTACTGTGAGATCTGGAGTTCTCTGACTCAGGTCAATGAGGATGTGTATGTGTGTTTTTGTGAATGTGTTTACTTATTCGTATTTTCTTCCTGCTCACTTACATGATAGGAATTGCACCTTCAGTTTGGCTCAAAGGGAAGACAACTCTTACCCAAGTGCTGTCTTTTACTCACGTCTTCTTCCTCATTTACGTTCCCTACTGGTTTCTGGGGCTGGAGTAGATTCTCACAGCGACAGTGAAACCCTTTGATACGAGGCTTCTTCTAAGCATCTGGATGAAAGTTTCTGTGGATATAGAGGGAAACTTCGCCCCCAGTAAAATCCCATTATCTCATCATGCAGCTCTTAGCTCAGCCTCATCACTGGGTTGAACTGGCGCCAATTTTCAAATTTGAGGAACAATAACAAGTGCTAATAAGTATTTCACCTCAGACTGTCCAACTAACACTGTAGTGGGGAAAGATTTGTGTGGTCTTTTAACTGTCAGGCACTAGTCAGTTCTGTATCTACAAGGCAGACCGAGGGACCTGGCTCATTGTGTGTGCTGGGGAGCGAGACGAGCATTGTCAGTTGCCCCTACACTGGTCATTGCCCTCAGGTGGGAAGACTTAGGTGTGCAGCCTTTATATTCAACTTTGTGTTCTGAGAGGAAAGTCGAAGAAAAAGACAGTATGAAGTTGGAGTAGGAGGTTGCTCAGATACTCACAATAAAGCAGAAATAAGGTCATTCCAACAATTTTAAGCACCACTATGAAAAGCACAGAGATTATCATGTGCCAGTTCATGTTGAAGGCAATGAGGAGACCTGTGGGAATTAGAGCACAGTATCATTTTAAAGATATGGGAGCACGGCTTCTTTCCAGCAGGACACAAGCTTCTTTCTCAGAGCAACCTTGGGGGCCTTGAAAGGCAGGTGTGCCAATGACAGCTAGGTACAAGAATAAGGTACAGCCCATGCCCAGAAGATGCATAGAGTCTTGTACTGATTGGGAGCCTTGGAAGTTGGCATGGTGCCTCTCCTTCACCCATACTTTAGCTCTAGACTTTAGCTCCGTGTATCAGTTGCCTCCTAAACTCTGTCTAATGAAATAAATCTCCTAGACTTTGAGAACCCTTAGCTCTGGAACCTTCTCTGTGGTCTTGGCCATACTGACTTAAACTGTCAGAAGTCTCACTCTGCAGAAGACTATGCCAGGACTCTGACAGACAAGACAGTGTCCCTGAAGCTCTTAGCCTTGGGGAAGGGCCAACAATCGGTGCAGAGAGGGCAGACAGACAGACTCACCTGCTCTCTCTTGGGAAGGCTGGCCTAGTTTGCAGATGGGGATCTTCCTGGTGGCCTTATGCTTGGTGTGGTGGGCAGAGGCACCTTCAGAGAATATGCTTCTTCTGCTCAAGCACTCCTTCCTTCTTTACATGGTCTTTCTATCTTCACAGCATCCCTGAGCAAACACTTCTTCCTGTTCAATGTTCTTGGCAATGGGAGTGGGTGGGGCAAGGAAGGGAAGGGAGTTTATAGCTTTTGCAAGAGGAAGCTTCCTGCCAGAGGGTTTCTAATACAGTGGGACCTTTTTTATTTTTTTAAGATTTATTTATTTATTTTAGAGAGTGAAAGAGAGAGAGAAAGAGTGAGAGAGAGAGTGTGTGTCTGGGTGTGTGTGTAAGCAGAGGAAGGGAGAGAATCTTCAAGCAGACTCTCTGCTAAGCATGGAGCCCACTACGGGCCTCCATTCTAGGACTCTGAGATCATGACCTGAACCAAAATCAAGGATTCAATGCTTAACCACTAACCTACCCAGGGACCCCTGCAGGGGACCCTTTTTAGGAGAATTTGGAAAACCACCTTGACACAGACTGACCCTTTCTGTGTGTCTAAATCTCCATGAGATACAGTGGGAAGGAAAGGTAGTAAAATGTTAACAAAGAGAGAATTTGGGTGAAGGGTATCTGGAAATTATTTGTACTTTCCTTGCAACATTTCTGCATATCTGAAATTATGTCAAAATAGAAATTTTAACAAAAGAAATCCACCTGAAGTCACTAGTGTTAGTGAGCAGGTCCTCCTGTGCCCCATCTGCTCCACTCACTGTCATGTAGCTCTGCACAGTACCCTTGGTCATGGATGACTCCTCTTCGGCTTCAACAGCTTACCTTCCAGACCGTGTGCCATGTGAGACTAGGGGCCATTCAGTATTTCTTGAGCATGGCCTCTGCTCAATACAGGAAGTGTAGTGAGGGTGAGTAATACTAAAGTCTTATTATCAAGGAATTTGTACTACATATTTAATTTGAACTTTTCCTTTTATTATATTTCCCCTAATGTAAAATCTATGTGTGCTCATTACAAAAAAAATGGCTAGAAAATATTTGCAGGGAAAATTGGAAAAACAAAAAAGTCCATATAAGTTCACATATTTAGCTATAGTCACTATTAACATCTCTGGGTGTATATCCTTTTTAGATGACTAGGTAGTAAAAGGTTAGATGATAGATAGATAGGTGATAGCTAGCTAGATGATAGATACTGGTTCATTTAGAAAAATGGGATCATATTGCATATATTGTTTTGTAGTATATACACTATACATTAAGCTAGCGCTATATAAATATCCTTCCATGTTAGAATATAGATTTTGCATTTACAAATGGTCAAGATGGAAAATTTTATGTATATTTTACCACAATAAAAAAAATTGAAAAAAAAAAGAGAGAAAAACTGAGATTTAACTTTGGTAATCTTCATATGATATTAAGATGAAAATACAGTCTTTAGCAAGTGTATGTTGCAAATATAACAATTATCTTACTAACACAATGGAATCTGCTCTAAATTGTAATTAGCAAAGGGTTTAGGGAGATAGAAAACCATGCCCATACCTGTTCTTGGAAGAAATTTGAAGGGGACACAATATATAGCTAAACAAGTCTCCTGGGTGTACCATGGATTTGTTTTGGGAGAAAACAGCATGCGTGTGTGTGTGTGTGTGTGTGTGTGTGTGTGTGTGTGTGTGAGAGAGAGAGAGAGAGAGAAGGAGAGACTTACAGAGAGAGAATTGAAATGGATAGTCATTAAGAACTCTTCCAAGGAAGAGCAATAATAGGGGCCATGGAGTTTCCCTTCCCTCAGCTTCCAGAATCAACTATTAAAGCTGCAAACTATGGCACCAAAGAGATGGGCTGCCAGTTTCAGAATCTACACCCTGTGGCGACAATGGCAGCCAAAAATACCAGTGACAGTAGGAACTGTGTGACTGTTGTCTTTGGATTGATAAGCAACCGGGGGTATCATGGGGTGGTATCTGGGAAGGAACTCTAGAAGAAAGGGCTCCTATGATTCATTGCTTGGTGTTTTGCAGTCAAATGCTCTACCCCTGAGCTATACCCCATTGCTTGGTGTTTTGGAGTGGTATCAATCTACCAAAATGACTATACTTTGTACTTCACACAGAGAAAAATACTATCTCTTGAGCTTTATTATTAGGCACATGTACATTTAAATGTATGTACTTCCTTCACTATATATTGCAGGAATTCTTTCAAGTAGCTTAATGAGAAAACTTGGCAATTGAAAGAAACCTGATGTTTCCTCTTATCTTTACAGTCACAATTCTTGAAAGGATTGTCAGTTTTACTGCCTCCTCTCCCTCCCCTCCCACTTTCTCCTCAGCTCTCTCTGATGGGAATCCCACCATGACTACATCATGAGATAATGACTCCCACTCAGTAATTACATGCATACAGTTTGGTCTTTATATTTACTGATCTTGAACAAGGGCCCACATCATTTTATGTCGTATACTTTTTCTTGGCCTCCATAAGTCTACGTTCTGCAGGTTTCTCATCTTTCTTTCTAGCCTCTCCTGTTGCTTTCTTCTCCTCTGCCTCTTCCTCCGATTGTATACTTGTCCCTCTTCTCTTCTGAGTCTCGTGGTTTCAAGAACCATGCTCAAGAAGATGATTCTTAAATCTTTACTCTGAGTTTCAGATCTGTATATTTTCTGACTGTTTCACTTTTCACTGCGATGCTCTACACACAACCTGGAGTCAACATGTTCCTAAATGTATTAATTACTACCCTCTGCTAAAACATGTTCATCCTCTTATGCTCTCTCTTTCAGAATGTGAAGACCATCTCTTCAGTTGCCCAAATCATAAAATGTGGGTCTTTTCCTTCCCTTTCTTCCCCTTCCACTTTTCCTCCCATCTTCCCTCCCCTCCCCTCCCCTAGTCTCCTCTCTACTCCTCTCCTCTCCTCTCCTTTCCTCTTGTCTCCTCTTCTAGTCAGACGCCATGCCATGATGATTCTGGCTCCTCAAGTCTGTCCAATCTGGGTTCTTTCCTCCTTTCTCATATCTACCTCTTGCTCTCTCACTGGCTCTCTCCTCCATCTTCTCAACAGTTTCCAAAGAAACTTCTTGCTATAATCTTGCTTCACTCTGCAGTCAGAATGATCTTTCTAAAATGCAGACTTGGTTGTATCATTCCTGTGATGAAATATTTGAGTAACTTTCCATTGCTATTACAATAAGGTTTGGGTTCCTCAGTGTGGTCTATGAGTCTTTACACGTTCATTCTTTCAGCAAATGTTGCTGAGTGCTTGCCATGTGCCAGATACTCTTCTAGGCACTTGGGATATATGTTCTGGTTTTCTGTACATCTCAGGATACCACATCTACCCGTGTTCTGCTAGGAACATTAAACTTTTAGCTCTTTATACAGTCTTTTTGATCCAAGTCCTGACATATACTTATTGAGCACATGATATGTACAAAGCAGTAATCTACCTCCTTTCTCCCAGGCATGTATATATATCCCTATATACTCTCTTTAACTATATAATTTTGACTCATTCTTTGAGTCTCAGGTTAAATGTCACTTCTTTCAGGAAAATTTTTCTGATTCTCGTTCTTTACTCCAATTGGGATTAGGCACCCTTTATCTGTGGACTCATGATATCATGTGCTTTTTCTCTGAGGGCTAAGGGAAATGTGTGATAATGTACTTGTTTTCTTCCCCTGCTAGATGCTATGTCGTCATGAAGGCCCATCCACCGTGTTTGCAACACTGCACAATGGCATTAGGCTTCTAGGCTTGTTGGATTTTTATAATTTACTCATGAGAGTATGGTAAGGCCTTCAAAATACTTCCAATCAATTAAAAATTTGTGTAGTATTCTTTGTGTGAATTAAGTAGTTTTCAATAAGGATAATTTAAGAGCTAGACCATCTTTAAAGGTGTTGATTCCTGATTAGGAATATCTTCATATCTTACTTAAATAACCACCCTGAAGTATGGATTGTGACTACAGTACTTCAGATGATACCTAACCACCTCCTAGTTTATATAGAGTTAATTTATGTTCATATATATGATACTAATACTGTGTTATGTTAAAGTAAATTGCCACTCAGGCAAGGTGACAACCCAGAATCGTAGAATGTGCAGAATAAGCCTGCTTTGGGAGCAACTAGAAGAACCCTCCATTAGAACTGTATGATGTATATCCTAACCTGAAAAGTCAGGAGATGGAGGTGAGGTGTGGCTTTGGAGCCTGGAGAGGGGAAGATTTAGAGTGTCAGGTTCTGGATGTAGGGTATCAGGTTCTGGAGCCTACCAGAAGCAGCATGGAAACACACGGTTGGCTTCCACTTCATGCAGTGACTCACTGAATAAATGAGAAGTCATGCTGCAGGGGACAGTCATCCACTTGGGTAATGAGGACATTACTGTATTTGTAGCAGCTGCTGCAGCATCAGGGCAAAAAAACCCCCACTATGCTCCGTGGTCAGATTTCCTGCTTAGGTTGTCTCTGGTTGGGCAAAACAGAACCAGAGGATGGAAAAACACTCCCCATGTTCTTTCACCATATCCTAGAAGATTTGATGCTTTTAAAATCTAAATAGTCCCTTGTGACCTTGAATGTAGGAGAGACTCCCTAATCTCCCACTTCCAAGTTTAACACAGAGGAAAAGAGATCAGTGGATTATGTGAGAATGCAATCACTCAAAATAAGGTGAACATTGTGAAGAAAGCAGGCCATGTTTGTGACATAAAGTCATTATCAGACACAGAAGATGCTAGAAAAAAATCTCTTTCATTTTCACTGAGATTTTAGAGAACACTGATTGACTCTATAGAAGAATGTGTCCTCATATCATGAAATGGACAAACAAATGGTTTTAGATGTAGCTGCTGATGTTTGAGACAGTTAGTGACGTGAAGGGTTCTGAATAGCAGATAAGATACCGCAGGAAAAGAATGAGAATATTTGAAGATATCACTAAAATGTCAATTCATAATTCACAGAAAAAGGACAAAAGAAAAAAGTGTGATTGGAGGTAGAAGAGAATATGATGCTAGATCCAGCAGAACTTTTACATACACTGCAGTTTGCAGAAGAGAGAACACAAAACTGAATAAATATAAGAGCTGCAATAGTCAAATAAATTATAAGTAAAAGTATATGTGAATAAAAGCTGAAGTTTAGGCAAAATCAATGGAAAAGGTCCAAACCTACATAAACTGGTGATTTGTTTAAAAAAGAATAAAAACTATTGCATGGAACACTGGGTGTGGTGCATACACAATGAACTCTGGAACACTGAAAAGCAATTAAAAAAATAAATAAAAATTAAAAAAAGAATAAAAAGAAAATATATTCTTGAGGGCTCTGGGTAGAAAAATCTATGATGGAAGTAAATACTAGGTTTGTTTCAGATTTTTGTTTAGAAATTCTAAGTCCCAGAAGATAAGTCGATGTCTAGAGTTTTGATGGAGATGCTCAGGAACTAATAAGTAAAATACACGACAGAGTTTAATTTGAACTTGCATTCAGCATGCAGCTATATTTTGTTTGATCTGTTCAGTGTTTTAAGAAATTTGAGTCAACATTTTGAAATTTTGGAGCTTTCAACAGATGTCAAGGTATCTAGAAGTTCTAACACTGCTGAAAACACATTCCCACAAGGAACAGTGGGCTGGAAGCTAGAGCAGGTGTCAGGAGTCACCAGGTCTATCTCCAGTGACTCCTCGGTGGAAGGAACCCAGTTGGTAGCTAGTGTCATGCTTGCAAGGGTGTTTTTTACCCCCCTTAGAATAGAGCAAGAGTTTAGAGTCAGGCCTCTACTGAAAGAGGAAAAACAGAATGAGGCCATATGCTTCCAGAAAAATGTGAGAGAATGCATTTCTATGTGAAAAGTAAACAATATTTTATGTATTTAAAATTCAAAGTATGTCTTTGCCAAGAAATAAAATTTAAGTGGCGCCTGGGTGGCTCTGTGGGTTAAGCCTCTGCCTTCGGCTCAGGTCATGACCTCAGGGTCCTGGGATCAGAGCCCTGCCTCAGGCTCTCTGCTCAGCAGGGAGCCTGCTTCCCCCTCTCTCTCTGCCTGCTGCTCTGCCTACTTGTGATCTCTCTCTCTCTCTGTCAAATAAATAAATACAATCTTTAAAAAAAATTTTAAGATGCCAGTATAAAACAAATTAGAACAATTGCTATATGGAAAAGATATCTGATGAAAATTTAATTAACTGAAAGAAAGAACCAGAATTTCCATAGGATTAATTTCTGAATGCAAATAGAATAGGTAATGCTTTTGTTAAAAAGTGGCCATAAAGTCTTATAGTGCATTTCTGAAAGACTGTCTGTGGAGTGAAGGAGAATTTATATGACTTCAACAGAATCAAACACTCATGAATGCCTTATAGCTAAAAATACTGTGGTGTTCAGAATACTGAAGATGGCAGAGAATTTTTTAGAGAAGAATGAAAGAATCTATGATATTTTATTTTATTATTTTTAAGCTGCTATAAGCAATTTATTTTCGAAGTCATTCAACTGCCATCAAACATCATTCTAACTGTACATGTTCATAAGGCTAAATATGGTTTAGAGTATTAGATTTTTTAAAAGTTTAAATTCAAGTTAGTTAATATGTAGTGCAGTATTGGTTTTGGGAGTAGAATTTAGTGATTCATCACTTCCATGTAACACCAGTGCTCATCCCAACAAGCATCCTCCTTAATGTCCATCACCCATTTAGCCCATCCTTCCATCCATCAACCCTCAGTTTGTTCTCTATGTGTGATATTTCATAATTGTAGCTGATAAAAGCAAACACATACATAATAATTCCAAGCAATAGCTATATTTATCTGTGGCACTGAAAAAAAGCTTTTGTAATAAACCAAACATAAAATGCAGATGTAGGATATCAGAGACAAATTGAAAATTAGAAATGTTTAATTTTTATATTATATTCTCGTAATTTTATAATGTTTTTTTTAAAGATTTTATTTATTTATTTGACAGACAGAGATCACAAGTAGGCAGAGAAGTAGGCAGAGAGAGAGAGAGGAGGTAGCAGGCTCACCACTGAGCAGAGAGCTCCATGGGGGCTTGATCCCAGAACCCTGAGATCATGACCTGAGCCGAAGGCAGAGGGTTTAACCCCCTGAGCCACCAAGGTGCACCTATAATGTTTTTGATTTGGAACTAGACCTAATACTTCTCCTTTTGCACATTACAGTTTTAGATTAATATTGTGCACTGAGATGTAGTATTGTGCATTGAGATGTAATATTGTACATTGAGATTTTAACTAGAAGCAATATTTAATTGCATTCTGCTTCATAATGAAAAGTAGTTGTTCTCAAGTACAGATTTTTACAAATATGAATAGAATGTTTGCCAAATAATTTTGAAATCAGAGAATATACATTGGAAAATAGTCTTTTTTACCTTTAGAAATTTATTCCATGTCATGTGTTTCACTTCTGAAAAATTTTGGCATAGAAAATAGTCTATATTATTTAGTATTAAATATGCTTCCCAAAATCAGACTTTGTGTAAGAAAGAGCGAATCTGATTTATACAACTGTATATCTACACATGAATGTCCTCACAAAGAAGTATCCAAGCCATTAGTCCATTAGGTGGAGGGAGGAAAGAAGGTGCTAGGAAGGCAATAAACAAAAATATGGTCCATTCAAACCATCCTCGCTACCTCTTATCAGGTTGCTCCTCCCATAACTTTATGTCCTCCAAACTTGCCAATATTTTTTTCTCTACCTATATGACCCAATTGAAGATTTACATTTTTCAGGATAGCTTCTTTTGATGGCCACAAGTCTATGGTTCTGTCTTCTAATCTGAGTTTCACTTCTTCATTTCCAAAAATATGCCGGTGTTTTCCAAATAGATAACCTGATACCAACCCAGTTGCAGGAAATTCCAAACCACACATACCATTTTCCTTAAACTCAACCCCACTTCTCTTCTCAACTTCTTTATTTTTGTTAGTTATTACATCATATTACAACACACTCACACACCGGAAACTTCCTCAATTCTTCCATTTCTGTCAAGCACCTATTGAGATGCTAGTTGATGATTTTCAAATCTCTCTCATATTTATTCCATCTTCTCTATTCCTACTACCCCATCCTATCCAAATTTTTCACTGCAGTTGAAGTTTAAATGGTTTAAACCCTTCTCCTCTTCTTTTCAAACCAATATTAGACAAATCTTTATAAAATTACTGCTCTAATGTATCACTTCCTTATTTTTCTTTTATAACCATTAACATGAACTTGTCTCAACTCTTGAGTCTGTGAGAAGATATTTATTTATAAACTAAATGTATGATAAGAGGTCAATATCCAAAATATAAAAAAGGAGCTCATACAACTGAAAAGCAAAATGATTAAAAATGGGCAGGAGGACTTGAATAGACATTTTTCCAAAGAAGACATACAATTAGTTAACAAGTACATGAAAAGTTTCTCAGTATCACTAATCATCAGGAAATGCAAATCAAAACCATAGTCAAATACCATTTCACACCTGTCAGGATAGCTACTATCAAAAAGACAAGAGCTAACAAATACTGGTGAAGATGTGGAAACTTTGTGCCTTGTTAGTGGCAATGTAAATTGGTACAGCCACTGTGGAAAATAGTATGGGGCTCCTCCAAAAGTTAAAATTAGAACTATCATAAGATCCAGCAATCCCATTTCTGGGTATATGTCTAAAGACAATAAAAACAGGATATCGAAGAGATATCTGCACTCCCATGTTTATTGTAGCATTATTCACAATGACCAAGGCATGGAAACAACCTAAGTATCTATCAATGGATGAATGGACAACGAAAATGTGATATGTTTATTCAGCCGTAAAAAAAGGAAGCCTTGCAATTTGTCACAAAATGGATGGATCTTCAGGGCATTATACTAAGTAAAATGAGTCTGACAAAGACAAATGTTGTATGATCTCACTTCTCTTTAAGATCTAAAATAACTGGACTCATCGAAACAGAGGAATATGGTAGTTGCCAAGGGCTGGGTTTGGGGGAGAGAAATGGGGAAAGTGTTGGCCAACGGCTACAGATTCTCAGTTATAAATAAGTTCTAGATACCTAATGTACAACATGGTGACTACAGTTAACAGTGCTCTATAATATACTTGAAAGTTTCTATGACAGTAATAATTAAATACTTTCACCATAACCAGGAACAGCAACAAAATGGTAATTACGTGAGACAGAGGATGTGTTAACAAACTTTATTGCAGTAAACATTTTGCAATATGTATGTGTATCAAATCATCACATTGTACACCTTAATATTACAAATGTAATGTCAATATATCAATACAGCTGGGAGGGAATGTAATATATTGAAATTTGTGAGATATGACAAAAACATGTTTAGTGGAAAGCTTAAAACTTTCAATATTTGTGTTAAAGCAGAAAAAAAAAAGATTTAAAATGAATGATCTAATTCTCTGCCTTAAGAAACTAAATCAGATTTCTTTGTGAGATTAAACCTACAAAAGTAGAAGGAAGGAAATAATAAATAATAGGAAACAATGAATAAAAAATACAAGAAGTAGAGAAAAATCAAATGAAACAAGAAGTTTATTTCTTGGAAATATCAATAAATTGATAAACCTCTACCTAGATGAATTAAAAAGAGAACAAAATTTATCAAACTTGGAAATGAAAGATAGCAAGACAAGTGCTATAGACATTAAAATGAGAATAAAGGAATATTATGATCAAATTTATGGCAGTACATTAAAAACTTAGATAAAATAGGAAAATTCTTTGAAAAATACAATGTACCAAAATAGACACAAGAAGAAAGTATACTGAACTAATGAATCATTGGGCACTATATAAAAAACTAATAATGTACTACTATACCTTGGCTAATTGAATTTTTAAAATAAATAAATAAATAAATAAATAAATAAATAAATAAAGGATTAGGATAGTTAGCCATTAAAATAACTTAATAATACTATATCTATTAAGTAAATTGTAATTATAATAATTTGGAAAACCTCCCTGAATAGGAAATTTCAGTCCCATAAGATTTCTGATTAATGTTATCAAATATTTAGGGAAAGATAATACCAATTTTATACAAAGTCTTAAGTAAAATTGAGATGGAAGAAACATTTCCCAACTTGCATTATGTCAGAATAACCCTGATAACAAATTTGAAAAAGATATTAAAAATATATAGAGAGGTTAGTATTCTTCATGAATATAGATGCAAAAATTCTTAGCAGTATCTTTGGATATCAAATAGAGCAATATACAAAATAATGATACATCACGAATAAGTGAGTATTTACCCCAGGGATATAAATAAGATTGATTTAATATTTAAAATTTTTCAATGTACATCCTTATGTTAACAAAATAGAGGAGAGAAATTACACAATCATCTCAATAAATACAGAGAAATCTTCTGATAAAATTCAACTCCTATTGATAATAAAAATTCCTATTGCACTAGGAATAAAAACAGCTTTTCTTAATCTAATAAAGCAGATCTATAAGAGATCTATAGCTAACATTGTACTTAATGACAAAACTACTGAATGTTTCCTCCCTAAGATCAGTAATAAGGCAGTTTGTATATTCACATTACTACTAATCAATATTGACTGAAGATCTTAGCCAATGAAATACATAATATAATAAAGGTAATAAAGAATATAAAGGACATAGAGATTGGGAAGGAAGAAGTAAAACTGTCTCTATTTGCTCATGACGTGATTTTTTTTTGTTTAGATTTTATTTACTTATTTGACACAGAGAGAGAGAGAGAGAGAGTCAGTGAGAGAGAGTACACAAGCAGGGAGAGTGTGAGAGGGAGAAGCAGGCTCCGCACTGAGCAGAGAGCCTGATGTGGGGCTGGATCCCAGGACCCTGGGATGGTGCCCCCAGCCAAAGACAGACGCTTAATGACTGAGCCACCCAGGCACCCCTCATGACATGATTGTTTAAGTATAAAATTTCAAATAATCTACAACTACTAGAACTAATAATAAAGGAGAGTCTCAAGATACATGGTTAGTACACAAGAATCAATTATATTTTTATATACTAGCAGCAAATAATTGCAAAATGAAACTTTAAAATAAATTCTGTATATAATAAGGATATAAAATGTTAAGTACTTAGGGATAATTGTATCGACAGATATGCAGGACCTCTGTACTAAAAGCTATAAAACATTGCTGAGATAAATTAAAGACTTAAATAAATGAAGATATATATCATATTCATAGATTATCAGACAGTATTTTTAAGAGTCATTTCTCCCCAAATTGATGTCTAGATTTAACATAATTAGAATTCAAAGAGGCTTTTCTTTTTCATTTTTAGAAATAAATGAATAATGTGTTATTTTAGATTAGCTTAAACAAATCTGCAAAAAGAAAAATAAACTCTAAAGAATCACAATATCTGGTTTCAGAATTTACTATTAATCTATAGTAATAAAGAAGTGAGGTTTTGGTGAAAGGATAAACAGATAGATCAATGGAATACAATAGAACCACAAAACCAGAAAGAGATCCATGAATATATAGTCCTATGTTTTTTGACAAAGATGTTAATTCAATGAAGGGAGGGAAGACTTCAACAAATAGTAATGGAGTACCTGAATAGACATATGGGAAAAATAAAGTTCATCCCTGCTTAACATTAGATACAAAAGTTAATTCAAGATGAATTATAGCTCTAAGTATAAAAGTGAAATAATAGAGAAAAGCATAGTAGACCAATTTTGCATTTTAGAGGCAGGCACATATTTCTTATAGAGGACACAAAAAGCACTAAGTATTAAAGGAAAAAAATATGATAAATTTGGTTTTTCCAAGATTCAAAATTTCTGATCATCAAAAGATACCATTAAGAAAATGAAAGGAAAACCATAGTCTGGGTTAAAATAGTCATAATACATGTATCAGACAAAGGACCTGTATACAAAAAATCAAAAACTATATATATAACCATATATATTTATAATTTACACATACACACAAACACAAATGCTACCAAACTCCTACAAATTAATAAAAAAACAACTTAATATAAAAAGGGCATCAACTTCCAAGTTAAAAAAAAAAAGGCATCAACTGTACTTAAATGATACTTTTTTTTTTTAGAAGATCAAACAAATCAAAGTCACTTTACAAGATATACAAATGGCCAAGAAGCACCTGTGCTCCATATCATTAGTTATGAGGGAAATGCAAGTTATAACCATAAGGAGACACTATTCACTCCATCAAAATGGCCAAAATTTCTGATGATTGGGAATACCAAATGCTGGTAAGAATATGGAACAATTCTCTTACATTGTTGTTGGAAGCATAAAATGCTAAAATAGCTTTGGAAAACCCCTTTGCAGTTTTCTTATGAAATTAAATGTACATCAATTTAATGACCCAGTAATTCTACTCCTAGGTGTTTATCTAAGAGACATAAAAAGATGGATTTAAGAACATTGATTAAACACTTTATTTGTGGCTCAGTCGGTTAGACATCTATCTGACTCTTGGTTTCAGCTTGGCTCAAGATCTCAGGGTCATGGGACAGAGTTGGGTGACTGGCTCCACCCCTGCCCACGAATCCGCTGGAGATTCTCTCTCTCTTTCTGTCTCCCTCTACCCCTTCCCCCACTCATGCTCTCTTTCTCTCTCTAAAATAAATAAATAAACCTTAAAAAAACCCTTAATTCATTATAGCCCCAAACTGTGACCAATGCACATGTTCATCAATAGTGAGTGGAAAAACAAGCTGTGGCTCATACACAGTTAAGGATGGATCTCAAAGACATCATGTTGAGCAGAAGTAACAGAAACAAAAGAGTATTTACAGGATTTATACAGGAACAGGTAAAACTAATCTATGGGAAGAAATTAGTATAGTGGTTGCCTGTAGGGGATGGGGATTGACTGGAAGAGAGTACTGGGTCTTTCCATGCTGATGAAATATTGTACGTCTAATTTAGGGTGTTGGTTACACGCATGTGTACGTTTATCAAACTTCACACTGTACATTGTTGTACATTTAGCATCTGTGTGTTTTGCTCTATGTAAATTTTACCTAAACACGAGTAATACTATAAACAAATATTGTATTCTAGTTAGTCCTTTTGCCTTTTGCAGTGCTATAGGATGGAAATTTCAAAACCGCATTCTCTGTATTCTAGGCATCAGTAAATGAGCAAATATATTAAGTGTAAGTGGAATATATTTCTCATGGTTAGAGAAGGGAGTTACAAGTGTGTAAAAAGGAAAACTAAAGTGAACCATCTATTATAGGATTGGAACTGGAGGTATCTGTGTGGGGGAGTGGAGAGAGAAACAGGGCAAAACATAAATAATGAGTGAGTGTTGGTAAAGGTACATGGGACTTCTGGCAACTTTTCTATAAATTTGAAATTTTATCAAAATGTAATGTTCAAAACAAAGCCATGGAGAGGAGCAAGAGGTAATGAAGACTGTTCATAGAGAATTTATGCAAAAAGAAAGAAAGCAAAATGGTTTCTTTATGGTCATATTCCTCCAAGTACTCTAGGGGAAAGTGGAAAAAAAGGCACAATACAGGTTGCCTGGGTGGCTCAGTAGGTTAAGCTTCTCGATTTTGTCTCAGGCCATGATCTCAGGGTCGTGAGATCGACCCCCATGTTGGGCTCCTTGTTCAGTTTGGTGGTGGCTTGTCCCTCTCCCTCCCCCTTCCTCCCTCTTCCTGCTCATTCAAGCTCCATCTCTCCCTTTTTTATTTTATTTCAAAGATTTTATTTATCTCTTTGACAGAGAGAGACACAGTGAGAGAGGGAATGCAAGCAGGGGAGTGGGAGAGGGAGAAGCAGGCTTCCCGGTGGGCATGGAGCCCGAAGCGGGGCTCGATCCCAGGACCCTGGGATCATGACCCGAGTCGAAGGCAGAGGCTCAATGACTGAGCCACCCAGGTGCCCCCCTCTCTCTCTCTCTTAAACAAGTAAATAAGTAAATAAAAAAAAATAAATAAAATCTTTTTTTTTTTTTCTTAAGGGCACAATACAGTTCCACAGGAGGGTCTGACATCATCCAGCTCAAGAAAAAGGGCATCTGGAACAGTGTTTCTCAACACTGACTGTACCCTGGAATCACCTGGGGAGCTTTAAAATGATTCCTGGGTTCTACCTCTAGAGATCTGATAGAAGTGGCCTGCTGTGTGGCAGGGGCCTTGAGATTTTCAAAAGCTACCCAGACGATTTTAGCATGCAGACAAGAGTGGGGACCCCTGCCTTGGAGGGAATTCTAGGACAACTTCAGTGGCCACCGAAAAAGGAAACCAGATGAAGTTACGAATTGTGTAGCCAGTTCGGAGGTGACAGAAGGTTAGTTGGTTTTGGACAACTGGGGGGAGGTTTTGGACAACTCTGCCGGAGAGTAGGAAGCAGTTGCTTAGCAGTTCCCACAGCTAGCCGAGCTACGAGCCTCTGTGCGTGACCTGCTGTGATTTGAAGTCTGTCAAGATTTGTGTCTTGTATGTCTTTTCCTTTCCTGAGTGTTGTTGGATCTGATTTGAGGAGAGCCTCCCTGGCAGGCCGAGAATGCCGAATCTCTACAAACAGGCTTTTCAGTGAGGCTATTTTGGCAGGTTCTGATGCTTGATACCAGGCAAAGCACTGTGTTCAAGGGCAAATAGAGCAGAGCCAGAAGGCACACACCAGCGCTGGTATCCCGGGCACCCACTGAGCAAATATCTACCTCTCTTTCCTCCTACTGCAAAGCAGGTTAAGTGTACATTTCTGAATCTGTGTATTCCCAGACAAAATAACCCCTAGTCTCTGGCTTGTGTAGGAGTTTTAATGGAGTACCTCTTGAAGTTGAAGTGATGACTCTTGATCTTTCAAGACTGTCTTTTCATATCTTACATTTCCATGAAAATTGTGGAACTTAAAAAGGGTTATGTGATTGCCATAGTAGTGAATATTTTCTAATATTAAGCTAGTGCCTGTTTTAAGAAACAAGTTTAGAAGTCACGTGGAAAGCCAATCATGTTATCTTGGGGTTTAGAAGGTATTTGGTAAGAGGTGATTATCATGGTTTGGTTCATACCAAGCACAAATAATCTGTAGTATACAAAGCATTTACACTGAGTACCTCACCTCTCTATTTCATTCTTTTTCAAAACAAACTTGAAGAACCCATGCATGTCATTCTTGCCTAGGCCATAGATGGAGCTTTAATTATTTTATTCTACTATGGATGGGTTCATTGACATAAATTGGAGAGACTCTCACTTATGTCTACAGAAGAAACTAGAATAGGTTTCTGAAGGTTTTATGAACAAACAAAGGCATATTCATGAAGAGCCCATTTCGTGTCTGCTCTCAGCATAGATCTGGAGTCCTGGGATCTGCCCTGTGGTCTGCCCTTACCTTTAGGCTGCTCTGAATCCAGAGTAGAATGGTTTCCACAGCTCTCCTTAGCTTGGCATTGCCTGAGATTAGGATTGCTGCATGTATCGAGGGACAAGCTGCTAGGATCCCCACACATATCATTACCCCGATCTTGTTGTGCCACAGCATCAGTAAAGGCACTGAAATGAGGGCAGCACAGAATGACACCACGTAGAGGCAGAGAAAGGAGATGAGAGATCTGAGTGCTTTGATATGGGCCTCCAGGCTGGGGTCATGGGAGTCGTTAGTTTTGGCCTTCATTGTCCTCATGTGCCTCCCCAGAGAGACAATCAGCACCCCAGAAGAAACCAGAAAAAGCAAGAAAGGAGGGATGGACCCCAGGGTGCAGAAGATGAAGGAATGATAGAAATTGAGTTCTGTGATTTGCAAATTGAGTTCTGTATTATTCATGAAGAGCATAGTTGTGAACCCAAAGCCTGATCTACTAAAAAAATCCCCCAAACAGATGAGAGTGCATATGGAAGAGAAAACCATGGCACCCAGCAGCATCTGGGGGACCTTCCTGGAGACCCAGCTTGCCAAGCAGAGTAGGATGGTGTGAGAGAAACGGACAATCTTGGAGCAGTAGAGAAGGCTAAGACAGGTGGTGAGCCAGAGCCCAGCTTGGTTTGTGACCATCCAGAGCATGACGATGATCTGGTAGCTGAGGCTCAGTGGGTCCTTCATCCGCTGGAAGTATATAAGCTGGATGGCATCCAGGAACAGCAGCCCATGCAGGAAAAGCCGGGTGAGGCTGAGACTCAGAAGGATAAGATCACAGTTGCTCAGTGGCTGCCTCCTCACCACGTCCCAAAAATTCACCAAGAAAATGAAGGTATTGGTCAGAATCCCCACTGCAAACTCCAGGACTGAAAGGAACAGAAATGCACTCTTGACTTCATAGGACACAGTTATGACAGGAGTCAGAGTCAACATGATGTCTCTTCTTACTTGGTTAATCTAAGGCTCAACATACCACCCGGCAGAGAAGGGTCAGTGTACGTTATAAGCCAGGACCTCTCCTTCACAAGGCATCAGGCTCTTGCCCTGGATCTATCCCAAAGTGAGTACATAAAAATTTCTGACAGCAAACTTAGAAGAGGGATATATTGCTGCTTTGGAATATCTCTTGGATACACACAAGGGCTCATTGTAAGAGCAGAGGATTGATGGTTCTTTCTTTTGGGTGATGCAGAAGCTTTTAATAAACTGAGGTGTGTCCATACAACAGCCTTCTCAGAGGGCTCTGGCACAACATCAGGGATGCAAACAAGACAGGGTCTCAGTTTTCCAAGTCTGGTTTTGCATGCCCATCTGGACCTGCATGGGAGGAGAAGGGAGCAGGATTTGCTTATGGGTTTGAAGGGAACTGGCAACAGGCAAAACATATCTTCTTAATGAACTAAGGTTTGAAATGGCGCCTCTTTCCATTTACATGCCTTCTTCTATCACCTCTGAGTCATGACTCTTATCATAGACTTTGTTTTTAATGTGGATGAATGTATAGTTCCTCTCCTGGCATCAGCACACGTTAGTTAAGACTGCCCTTGCTAAGGATTTCATTCAAGCATCATCATTATGCCAAGCACTGTGCTGGCATGAGGAGCATTACTGTGAATGAGGCCAGCACCTGCCACGAAGGGAGTGGGTAGGGGGTGGTCTGGCCCAGATTATTGCAGAAGCCTTTTAACTGCTCACTCTGCTTTCCACTCCCCACTTCCTTACCCCATTTTTCTACAAAGCAATGATAGTGATCCTGCTAAAATACAACTAAGATCATGTCATTGCTCTGTTCAAGGCTTTCAGGGCCTCTCACTTCTCTCACCATAAAAGCAAAGTCCTTATAGTGGCCTATGTATGGGTCCTGCATGCCTAATCAGGTCTTCTGTCCCTTCTCAGATGTCGTCCATGATACTTGCTTCCTCCTTTATTCCATACCAGCCATATGGGCCTCCTTCATGTTCTGTGAACTCCCCACGCATGCTCCCACCTCAGGACTGGTGTGCTTGCCCTTCCCATTGCCCAAATTGCTTTCCCCACACATACCCAGGTGTCTCACTTGCTTCTCCAAAGTCATCTTCTCAGAGGGACCTTCCTGATCATCCTAAGAATGGCACCCCATATCCACATCTCGGATGCTTGTGAGCATAGTTACCCTATTCTGTATTCCTGCATGACCAGAGCATGACGATGATCTGGTATAAGGGATTATATCCTAACGCATGACATACTCTAACATACCAGGCTGTAATTTTGAAGTCTAGCCCTCTCTTAAACATTTCCAAATATCTGATGTGCCTGGGCTTTCTGGCATCTCTAATTCTCCTTCATCTCTAAAGGAATTTGAGCTGATTTTATGATCCCTTCTCCAAGCTTTGTAAAAATTCAGGCTAGTTACTCAGTGGAGATTTGGAGAGCTGATCATTTAGAGACCGGATCTTGTTTTATAACATTTCTGCCTGATCTGGTGCTTTTTCCCCACTCTTAAAAATGTTTAAACTTTTCCGGTTCTTTTGTTGTTGTCCTTCATGCTTCATCCAGCCACTCACTCATTCTGTGGGGTGAACGATGGGGAACAGGAAAGGAGAACTTGAGTGGTTGGTTTGCAATCTGTCATATGGTAACATTTCCTCTAAGACGTGGAGCTTTCCACCTCTTCACCTCTGCTTTCTCAGCCTCCTGCCTCATTGGCCGTTTTTGCTAACGTTTCACAGTCTTGCTTTGGGCAATATGCCCAGTGAGTGAGTTCACAGTTCCGTAAAGCACCTAGAGGAAGGGTGTTCTGTGTTGAGAGTCTCTGGAATCACGAGCCTTTGGAACCAGGGTCTTTAGGGTTGAGGCCTGGCTCCGTCACTTCTCTGTGTGACCTTGGCAAATGATTGAATCTTCTATATTTATCTCATATGAAATGGAGATGACCATCAAAATAACTCCTGCCTCGGAGGATTGGGAAGATTACCTGAACTGACACATACAGCATGATTGGTGTTGTGCTTGGTGCATGACATCTGAATGTGAATTATAGGACCAGTGCATCATCTAGCACTCTATCTTATAAATATATAGCCAGTGGAAATAAAGCCAGTACCTCGAGGAGGTATCTGCGCTCCCATGTTCATTGTGGCATTATTCCCAATAGCTGAGATATGGAAACAACCTAAGCCTCCGTCACAGATGAATGGATAAAGAAATTGTGACATATAGATATAATGGAGTATCATTCAACCTTAAAAAATGAGATCCCGCCATTTGCAACAATATGGATGAACCTGGAGGACATTATGTGAAGTGAAAGAAGCGTCACAGCAAGAAAAATACTTCATGATCCCACTTATATGCGAAATCTGGAAAGAGTTGAATTCACAGAAGCAGAGAGTCGAATGGTGGTTATTAGGGGTGTGGTGGAGGGGGTGATGGGGAAATGCTGGTCAGGGGGTAACCTACTCTCAGGAAGTGTGGAGGCTGAGGATGAGTCCCCATGTCTGCAATGTCCCCAGAGAATTGGACAAAGAAATGGGCCCCAACAAACTGGGAAAGTCCTATAATCACTGGCATTTTCCCAAATGTTCAAACCAGTTTAGGACCCAGAATCCTCCTTTCATTACTTAACAGCCCCCACCAGAGGGCGCCAGACCAATGTGAGACCTGGAATTCCTGCCCGTTTTACCCAGCAGGTTCAGCCCAGCCATTTACTTAATCTCAGGAAAATGTGGCCCCGTATTTTACAGAATTGAAATTGTAGACTCCACTTACTACTTTAGAGTAGGATGAGTATCCCTTAAGCTCACAGTTCCCCTCTAAAGACCAGAATGCTACTTCCATTTCATTGACAGAGTGGAGTTTCAAGAAAGTGAAATAGTTCAGTATCTCTGCCAGAGGCACTCAAGGGGTTAAGTGAGAAGCTGCGTTTCTAATTCTAATTCTAATATTCCGACTTCATGTTTGATGTTCTTTCCTCTAAGGCTAGCTACCGATCTGTAGACTGGGGTGTGGTGGATATCCTTATTTGGGTAAAAGGCCTGGTGACATTCTTTCCAACCTGATTCCTGTTTGAATGGGTTTATTTTGGGGAATGGCAGTTGAGTCCTTGTGAACTGCCTCAGGGTAGAGGTCGAGGTGGAGGGAGGGATGAACTATCATCCCATTCTCAGGAAAGGCGGAAAAGGCGGGTCTGGTGGGTTCATATCTCAGGAAACCACTATTCTGGCAGGGGAAGAGGTGGAGGGATCTCTGTAGGCTTGGTTACGTTGACTGAAAGAAAATATCTATCTACCCAGGAGGTTAACATAGCGATTAGCAGTGTATAAATATAAGTATAAGTGAAATTCCTCAGAATTTCTTCGAGTAGATCTGGGTTGAGGCCTTCTTTGATTCCTTCCCATAGATTTCCTACTTCTTCTTTGCTACAAAATGGTGATTTTGTCCATACCACTATCGTAGGCTTACCATATCGATCAAAATACATATTGGTTTACAAGTGTGTATCCCCACTTACACTGAGTTACTCAAAAGCAGGGATTATATATTATTCATTCTTTGCTCCCCATGGTATATGACATACAACTAGATTTTTGTTCATTTATTTAGTCATTCACTTTAAATCCAAGGCAGTGATATGATCCCTTGTGCTTTCTTTTTATTTTATTTTATTTTATTTTATTTTATTTATTTGACAGACAGAGATCACAAGTAGACAGAGAGGCAGGCAGAGAGAGTGGAGGAAGCAGGCTCCCCAGGGAGCAGAGAGCCCGACACGGGGCTCGATCCCAGGACCCTGGGTCATGACCTGAGCCGAAGGCAGAGGCTTTAACCTCTGAGCCACCCAGGCGCCCTCCCTTGTGCTTTCTTATGAATGTAGTACGTAGGCCCCGTTTGAATGTAGATGAATTCACTCCTGGAGTTCAAATGTGTTTTCTGTGCTGAAGATTAAAGGCTGTAAGTCTCTCACTACCTACTGTGTAGCCATTCAGGAAAGCACTCATCTTAAAGGTAGAAAGAATTAGGCAGTGAAATTTGACCTGGTAACAACTGGAGCCACCAGAGCATAGACAGGGTTCTGACGGATACGGTGTTTGTCATTAGGTCTTGTTCTCGATCTGGTCCAATGGGCTTCTGTCTGAGTCCAAAGGATATATAAAGCAGCTTCTTTTGGCTACAAGGAGTAAAGAATCATTGGGAAGATCTCCAGTAACGCAAGTTTACTATAAGTTACAGGAGATCAGTATCAGCAGAGAACTTGTGGGAGATGCAAACTCTTGAGCTTCACTTAGAACCATTGAACCAAAATCTCTGAAGGTGGAGCCCAGTGGTCTGTGTTTTGACAAAGCCATTCAAGTGGTGCCAACATACACGAACATTTAACCCCCGAGATAAAAAGGCGTTAGGGATTTCCAGGATCCCAGCAGTAGCAACAACTCAATCTGGAACATGGCTCGGGCACTGAACTCTACTCAGAATCCACATCATCTTAGCAGGAAGACTTAATTGCCATTCACTTGACTGCTCATACATAGTGAGATTCAGACTGTCATTGGAACTATTGGGGTGCCTGGGTGGCTCAGTTGGTTGGGCAGCTGCCTTCGGCTCAGGTCATGATCCCGGTGTCCTGGGATCAAGTCCCACATCGGGCTCCCTGCGCGGCAGGGAGCCTGCTTCTTCCTCTGCCTCTGCCTGCCACTCTGCCTGCCTGTGTGCTCTCTCACTGACAAATAAGTAAAAATAAAATCTTAAAAAAAAAAAAAAGAAGTATTAAGGAGGGCACGTATGGCATGGAGCACTGGCTGTTGTACACAAACAATGAATCATGGAACACTACATCAAAAACTAATGACGTACTGTATGGTGATTAACAGAACTTAATAAAAAAAAATACAACCCCCCCCCGAAAAAAGAAGATAAGACTTGTTAATACTTTCAGATGGCATATAGCCAAGAGTGCCCAATCCCAGCTCTGCCAGTCACCCCTATTACATGAGAACAGCAGTAGAATGGGGGTGTACGGTGTATATTGGTTTATTAAAAGCGAGACCAGAGCCCGAAGAGTCTGAAGGCAGAGCTTTGTGTAGTACAGGTTGGTTTGGAGCCCACAGTTGTCATAGGCAACGTCCGCATATCCAACTTGCTGCTCTGCTCATGGTGGATATTGCTAATTACCTACACTCTTCATTACCAACAGAACCCCTGTGATATTGGGTTGTCAATATTCCATCTACAAATAAACTGCATTCCCATCTTTCATATAGGTAGGAGCAGCATTTGGAACCCATGAAGAAGTTATTGAGTGGAATATTTTAGAGACTCTTGTTGCCTTTTTTCCCTTCTGTGCGGGCATGTTAATGTTACAGTTGGAGCTCTGAGCATGAGGGAAAAGCCAAGAGAACTGCAAAGACCTCACCCTGAATTTGCTAAGTACTTAAAGCCACACCAGCAACTACTCTGCTCCAGGCTTCTCCTCCTGTGAGAAAGGTCATCTCTTTATGGTTTTAAGTCAGAAGTCTTGGGCCACCATGACTCTTGCCTGCAAGAAGGGCCCTGGGAATCTATTTTCCTGTCTAAGCATGGAGGTGGAGTGGAGGCAAGGGCAGCCTGGCCTCTGCCTAGGTGTGCTTGTCACAGAGAGGCAGAAAACAGGAAGTGCAAGAGAAGAAATAAAAGGAAGGATGTCTCCATTTCCTGCATTTTAAAGCCTATTTTGTCCACTCACAGTTGTCAAAAGGATGTTGGAAGAGTGGTACTGGTATGGGGAGAGGAAGTTCAAGATTGTCTCACTACAGCTCTTATTTTTGATTCTCTCTCTGTACATTTTACTCTTTCTACTAACTGATTCTGCTGTAAATTCTCTCCGTGTCTCACACTCAGAGAATCTAAGTTGTCTTGTGAACACACAGCAAGCTACTTCATAAGAGGCTGGTGGAAATAAGGACTTGCTGTCTTGGGGTTAGGGGCTCATCCCTGGTCCAGGCATGGAATCTGGCGACTCAAGGACATACATAAGATCACTTCCTTCAGCAGGGAGCTGTGGAAAGGGATTCCTTTAGAGGGATCTCTGGGCTCCTTCTTAGGCTTCATTTTGTCCACTAAAATGAATTAAGGAAGAGGAGGTTTTCAGTAAAAGCCGATAGAGCTGTAAGACATTAGATGAGAGCCAGTCCTGTTCTGTTTCTCTGACACAATAAAGTATGGAGAACACTGGGCAGCCTTGGCACCTTGAGGGTTCGTATCCGGCAGAGACAGGGAGATCCTGTGGACATGCTGATTCCCAGAGAGCGGAATGGAGAGGGAAGCACATAGGGAGAGAGACTGAGCCAGAGAGAGGGCAGCAGTGAGAGAGTCTGTGCATGGCTCTAAGGCATTGTCCGTGCCTTTAAGATGTTTTTTTGTGGCATTCTTTTCACATGTTTTCCCTCGGCATGGGGGCAAAGAGGGAAGCGCACTCACTAGCTTCTCATCACAGGTGAAAATTTCTGTAAAATTTAGTATTTCATGTTAAAAAGTATCATGTAAATTTGCACGCTATTACTTTATGCCATCACATTTTTCATCATTTAAAATATTGATCCCAATTACTCCTTCTCCAATGATCTTAGACTAAAATGGAATTTCCCAGAAAATGTGTGATGTTCCCCTCAGCAGGTCACCACTTAACCCTGGGTTATGTATATCCTGATCTTAAAAGTACACTTCTATGGGAATGCCAAATGATCCAGAGAGACTCTGTGGGGATTTGAAGGTCCCACGATTATTACAAGTGGTTGTAAAACCCGGCAAAACACGGCAGGAGGATATGTTCGAGGGGAGTGTTTAGAGATTTTTGGTGAAGATATTTACTTTGAACAAAGGGAGAAAACTAAGAGCCTGTGGTAGCAGAGACTGGTTGCCAGGCATGGAAATGCACAGAAACTATCCGGAAGAAAGGATGATGGTGGTGGTGGCGGTGGCATTGGTTAGTAGTAGAAGAGGTGGTGGTAGTAATAGTAGGGAGAGTATCTTGGTGAAGGTGTCGGAGTATCAGATGACTTTCAGTTGCACCTTGGTCCGCACAGAAACAGGAAAAATCCTGGCAGTGAGTCTCTGCTGTTCCTTCTTTGGACCTGAGCAGTCTCTCATTTCTGCTACTTCCTACATGCCTTTTCCATCCTCATTTCAGTAAACAAGTATGTTCAGCAAAACTTTAATTTTTCTCTTCCAGGAACACGACATGACCACACAGACATAGCGCCCAGTGCAATGGGATTCAGACTCGGTGTCTCAAATCCTAATCTCTGGGAGAGAGAATCGGACGGGATGATATTGGCTCAATCGGATGGGACCCGTCAGTCAGGGCTATGCTGGACTCCCTTATAGGAGTGGGCAGGTGTTCTCCAGGCACAGGCAGGAAAGCTGTGGGGGTGCCCATGGGACTCTCTAGTTCCAGATGTGGGCTGAAAGAGAAGGGGCTAGCTGTAAGGTGAGAGTGGTAGAGGTTGGTAACTGACGGGATCTGAGAGTGCCCACTTTGGGAGATGTGGTAGAGAGTGAATTTGGAATTGGCTGACTGAATGAATGACTATTTCATCTGGAAAAGAAATTCTGTATTTACTGAATTATTCACCGACTTCAGACTCCGTGAACATCCAGAATACTCTATTGAAATGTCTGTGAGCTCCACTCTGCCACAATTCAAGGACCTTTAGCAAGTCATCTTTCTTGGTTTGTTTCCTCATTTTTACATGGGGATAAAATACCTGCTTTATGACATGCAATTAAAGAAATAGTACAGGTTAAAGTGCTCTGACAGCTACAAGTATGGTACAATTGACGCTTTATGACTGACACGTGAACACTAGGTAATGTATTATTCCTGACAACTCTCTCCCTGGACCCACACCTGTGTGTGCACGTGTTTCTGTCTGCAGGGGTAAGAGGTAGGAAGGGAAGCCAGCCAGCTCCAGACTGCTGACTAATAAATATTTCCCAAGGGAAGGAAATGCTGTAATGCTCAGTATGGGTTGCCCATACTCCCCACCACCTTTCCTCTGAACACTTCTGGGCAGAGAAATTACTCCTACCCCACACAACTCCTCTTTCTCCTTTCCAGGTAGCCTCTCCAAGAGCTTATACTTGGAACAAAAGAAGGAAAACCAACTCAGCTGCAATAAGAAGAAGAAGGTACAACTTAAAGTTTGTGGGTTGTGGTGAGCATGAGAGGTGATTTGTGATAGGAAGGGTGGAGATGGCACGTAGCCTATGAGTGTGAGTGCCTTGGAGTGCGTGTGCGCTTGTGTGCGTGCAGGGGAGGGGATCATCTTGCAGAACAAAGCTCTGGGCTAGGACTGGCTTTCTCCCACTGGCCTGGGAGTCAGTTTGGTGTGGCAGACATGCATTGGTCTCTGTTGTCTGTCAGTGGTCCGTGGAGGAAAGAGCCCACTGCTTCCGCCCCTTACCCCTTGAGGCTCTTCCTGGTGGTTGAGGAACCGAAGGAAGAGTTCTATTAGGATTTAAGCCAGTGCCACTGCTTGCTGGGTTTTATTTGACTTAATTTTCAGAAAAGACCAGTTAGGGAGAGACTGGAAAACTGACCCTGGATGTCAAGCATTTACCATCTCGGCTTAGGCTCAAAATAATACTATGTCATGCACATCATTATCTTTAATTTACAGAAAAGGCAACTAAGCTTGAGAAAGTTTAAATGACTGCCCAAGTCTGTAGCAAGTAAGCAGAAACTCTGATATTCAAGCCCAGGCTAGTTTGATTCCAACACCATGTTCTTTCTGTGACACCAAATGGGGGATCATTAAACCACCGTCTGAAGATTTTGCATGAAAACACGTCTCCAAGAGATGACGTTTCTTGATTCCAACATTGTTTTCAACTGTTTCAGATTAATAGGCTACAGAGAAAATGTCAGTGTTATCTTACCCACCCCTAGTCTACCGCCAGTAAAATGCAAGCAGATGTGTATTTTCTGTTCTATAGAATTTTCTTCCCGTCGGGGCGCCTGGGTGGCTCAGTGGGTTAAAGCCTCTGCCTTCGGCTCAGGTCATGATCCCAGGGTCCTGGGATCGAGTCCCGCGTCGGGCTCTCTGCTCGGCGGGGAGCCGGCTTCCACCTCTCTCTCTCTCTGCCTGCCTCTCTGCCTGCTTGTGATCTCTGTCTGTCAAGTGAATAAATAAAATCTTAAAAAAAAAAAAAAAGAATTTTCTTCCCGTCATTGGAAATCTGACGATGCGTTCGGTGCTAGGAGGGCGGAGACACACACCAGTGCTCAGCCAGCCCCTCTCAGCTCAGTGGTCAGAAGGGGCTCCTCACCTGGGTCTGGTTCTGCTAGAGCCTCTGAGGGATCTCAGCCAGCAGGGACTTTGATGAGTGGCTAGCACTGCTCGGAACACTTTGGGGTATACACATCTAGTAGAACCCTATCTTCTTGAAAGTACTGTTGCTTTAGTAGCTGAGAAAAGGGGAAGCATCCATATGAATTGAGTTAGAGAAAGTTCATGGCGAAGTGAGTTTAAACTTGCAATAAGAGAGAGGGGTTCATGGAGGAAGACACAGGACAGAGACATTTCCGGTGGAATCTGCACCCAATATGCAGAAACAGCAGTGAGCTAAGCTTTTTGGTGAATGATGAAAAAAAGAATATTGGAATGGTAGGATCAAGAACGGTAAAGTGGCTTTAAGGAGAAAGAAGAGCTTGAGATTTATCCTGAAGAACAGACTGTGACGACTTTGGGGTTTAGAACGGAAGCCAGAATGAAGTGTTGTGTAGGGCAGGTCCGCAGATGTTCTCGTCAGTACTGGCGAGGTGACGCACGGCTCTCTTGATCTTTAGGGCATGGCCCTGGAGATCTCAGGGTGGCCTCCAGTGTGCCGCTCCAATGGAGAGGTCGCTTGTAGAGCTTCCAGAATTCCCTCCTGAGAGGTACTTGCTCTGTGTGGAGCTGTGGGGAGACCAAATATCCTGACCAAATATCCTGACTAGTAAAGAGACAGATAAGCCAGCATTTTGAGTCCTGGGCAGAGAGCTCAGAAATGGATTTCATACTTATGACTGCTCTGGGCAGTTTCTTATCTGTGATGGTTCCCTGTTGGTAACAGGCTAGAGTGGGACTCCACGATGGGACTCCAGTGTGCTCTGCCAATAGTGTCCCTGACTTTCCCACAACCGTCTTCCCCGTCTCTATCTTTTCACTGCAGTTTCTAAAACTGATCCCATTCTCTCTAACCTCTGAGACTTGCGTATGCTGATCCCTTGGCTCAAAATGTCCTCCCGTCTTCCCTGTCCACTCCCATCTATCCATGCCTTCGGTTTCTTTCTTGTCCCTCCCAGTTGTGGTCTTTGCATTAGTCAGTGCCGTCTTGTCTTCTGTATGGCAGTCCCTGGGACTTCTACCTTCTCTTGGCCGTGAGGTTATGGAAGCACCGCTCACGTTCATGTCCAAGTGCAGGCTTGACCGCACTGACCGAGTTTGCATTCTGGTTTCACTCTTCCTAATTACAGAACTTCGCTCAGGCAAGTTGCTCTTTGTGTCTAGGGTTTCTAGTCTGTGGAACTGGAGTGACAGCTGCTACCTCACAGTGTAGTGATGAGGAGGAAATGGAATCATGCATGTGAGTCATTTAGCCTAATGCGCAGGAGCCATCGCCATACATGTTGCTGCTGTTGCTCTTCCGACAACGCTTGCGTATATCATACATATACCTGCGTACTGAACTGACTTGTGTTTAAGAAGGGGTTAGTGTTGTGTTTTCAGGGGTTGGAAGCAAGGACGGGGGTCATGAAAGTCTAAGCAAGGGTGATGTCTAGGGGATAGGGCGGAGGTGTCGTCATCAGTTACTGGCCGAATGGTCTCCATGGCTCCCAAGTAGACACGAAAGACAGAAAGCCAGTGAACTTGCAGGGAACAATATATATGTATTTTTCTTTGCTAAAATATAGCTGAAATGTGGCCTGTCCTTTAAGTATAAAGTGAGATCACAAACCTCAGGAGTGTTAGGAGTACCTAAGAATTTGGTTCCAAGAGAAGCCACAGTTACATTTGTATCTATTTTGAAGATAAACTCAAGATACTATTTCCATTTATTACTACTTTGAGATTGCAGTAGCTGTTAGACCTGTTGCTAGATCTGTTAGGTAATACATCACTAAAAAAAAAACATGCATTACTATATTGCAATTAAAAATATTCTAGTAAATAATTCATTGGAATTAGTTTCCTCTGTATTTTTAAAATTTTTAAAAATTTTTATTTAAATTCAATTAATTAACATGTAATGTATTATTAGTTTCAGAGTCTTTCGTATCCGTAGTATTTTGCCTCATTCATTTAAAAATATAATTCTAGGAGAGGTCCACAGGAAGCACCAAACTGCCAAAGGGTCTCTCCCCGCACAAAAACGCTTGGGGACAGCTCTCCTAGAGACAAAGAAAGAAGAAAACTGCTCTGGAAACATTTTCAGAATTATTTCCTTCAAACACAAGCCAGCTGATTGTGCTAGTAAATGTCAATGTGACCCTGGGATGGTTTATTTTTTGCTCTTAATCATCTACAGGTTGAGTCCGTCTGTGTTCCTTTGCCAGGCACCTGAGTGTGATCACTGCTGAAAGTACACTCAGCACCTGGAGGGGTCAGTGGGGGTCAGGATGATCACTTCTTTCTCCAGGTTCTTAGGGATGTTCTCAGAAGAAGACCATGATTACTAATTAACTAGGAGATACGATCTGGAGAATGAAATCAGGGCAGTCATTTGCATTTGAAGCCCATTAACCTTAACACGGCAAGGGCTTGCCAGGGCTGTCGCTGCGCTCTGCGGACTGCCCTCCTCGCTTTGCTTCCTAGTCCCTCCTTCAGTGAGAGCCGGAACAGCGGCAGGGAACAGTGAGGTATGTTTGTGAACTGTGTGTCCGTTTACGGCTGTAGATGTGTGTGCGCAAGGGTGTGTGGGCAGACACTGATCTCCGTTAGTCAGAACATCCTTGTAATTGGTCAAACACAAAACTAAACAACAGCACACATAATTACACAAATACACACACCAAACAAGATTCAACTCATTTGTGTGTGTGTATGTGTGTGTGTGTGTGTGTGTGCATGCACCCAAGGATGGGTCTATAAGCCCTGCTGTAGCTAAACCTTTGTGTGTATGTGTGTGAGGGAGAGGATAATGAGAGTTAATATCAGGGTAGCAATTCTTTGTGATCCAGAGGAGAGGTGGGAGAAGCAATGCAGAGTAGGGTTAGAATAGAATCCGTGGGGACGTTCCTTCTGAAAGGACGTGGGGTTGTGATAGCAGGGTGGTAACTAGAACATCTATCATGGTCAGGAAATTGAGAAATCTATTACTAGCCCCAAGAATTGGGTACCTTCGTGATCAAATAAAGAATTATTCTAGGAAAGAGTCTCAGGTGTACGCACATGCTGGGTGCTGGGTGCTGGGAGCTGGGGGCTGTGGGGCCTAGGAGAGCTTTCCGGTGGAGTCTGGGAAGAGGGTGTGGAGGGAAGGGTGCAGGACCTGGACGGGGGTCATGTGTGAAATAGCACAGAAGTGCCCCGGGGAAGGGGGGAGGCGGTGGCTTGTTGCTGGCCCCTCTCTGGTAAAACTTAAAGAAAGCTGGGTTCTCGCTAGTTGCTAAAGTCTAGCTAGATACAAATGGGCATTTCCTGGCACTGAGGTGGGAAGGAGAAGTTTCTGTTGGGGAAAGAGAAGGAGGCCAAGATCAATGCCACGGTCTCACTAGAATAGGCTACCAAGGGTCCGAATGGTGGCTTTCACGTTCTAAAGGGACCTCCTGCTCTCCAAGCTGGTTATTGCTCTGATGTCATGTTGCATAACAGTGAGTACCTGTGTGCTGGGCAGGCAGGGAGCGAGAGGGAAGGGGTCTTTGGTTTGTTGTGCTGGGCCAAAGTGTATCGGGGACCAAATGGAGTGGAAGGACCGTCTATCCTGTACTCCAGTTTTAAGATAGCTCATCACAGTTTCACTCACACTTACACACAATATCCGTGATTTTTTGTTGTGAGCCATTCCCTCACAAATGAGTTTCGATGAGCTAATAAAGTTACTTTACAAACTGCTCCGTAAGCATGGATTACTCCTGAGTAGATGGACTTAGAAGAAGAAATTTTCCCATTTAAAGTTTTTGGGAGTTAGCTGCAGAAGAGGATGAGGAAGATAAGCCTTTGTTGAGGCTTATCAACAAAGTGATAAGGTGATGAGGAAGATAACCCTGGTGTTGGGGTCACGGTCGTCCAAAGCTGTCTTCTAGTGATGATCCCTTTGTGATTCAGGGGAGGAAGCGAGGCCTGGAAGGGTTAGACAGGAGCTGGGAGACAATGAACTAAGCCAAGAAGTTTGGCCCAGGATTTCTGAGGTGTAGCCATGACTAACTGGGCTCCTTTTTGCAAGTTATTCCCCGTCTCTGTGAAACTAACTCTTTCTTCTCACTAGTTCTCTTGCCTCGTGTTATCAAAGGATTTTTAGAAGAAAGGCTTAGATCTTCATACACAAGTCAGGCACTGATCGTATGATCCTATGCAAATACGCTGTATTTAGAAAATATGACAATTGATTATCCAGTTTTTCCAAATTAATTCAGATAGCTATTTCAGTAGTTTGGGGTGCTACCTGATTGACCTATCTACTTTGCCTAAACAGTTATAACAGTACCAGGAAAATGCCCTTTGGCAACTATTTATGTAACCATTTTAATGTATATGAATACTGTTGGAGTCAGCATAGTTTATGTACAGAAATAATTTGAACCTTCCAAGTGAGTTTTGCTCTGACCAGTCTTATTGAAAGTGCTCCCCTCACCCCCACATGCCTCATCCCCCCACCCCATTTTATTTTTCTTTCCAAAGTACTTGCCACATATATGTACTTATTTTGTTTATTGTGTCTTTCTTCTAACGACAAGAACATAAGTCCCACGAGGGCAAGAATTTTTGTTTCGTTTGTTGTAGAACCAGCTCCTGGAAGAGCGCTTGGCACATTGTGGGTGCTTAAGTCATAATTGATGAGTAATAAATGATGAGTAATAAACTGATTGCAGTTTATACAGTTTATTCATTACTCTGCCCAAAGACAGAGCACTGATAATTGGATGATGAATAAACATGGAAAGTGTGCATTGGCAGCTCACTCCCCTTGGTCTCTGAGAATTTAACACAGTGCCGTGTCCCGTAAACTAAAAATGAGCTGACATCTACAGATGCCTACAGAAGCACTTTTGAATCCCCCAGGGGCTGTGGGGACTGAACTGTTGCTGAATATTTGTTTCCCCTTCTTTCCAGAAGACTTCAAACCCCATGGTTGTCTCTAGAAGGACACAGGCATCTCCCATGCATCCTACCTCGTCTTAATTTAGCAGTCTTAATTATTCATAAGTAGAGAAGTTTCCACATCACAGTGTGGAAACTGACTTTGGATTCACAGTGCCCGGTTGGAAACTTGGCTCTGAGCTCTGGACCGTGGGCACCCCAGCTTCTATTGGGCCCACTTAACTATTTGTAGAATGGGGATAATAACAGTCCCTCCTCACAGGGTGGTTGTGAGGACTAATGGAAATAAAGCAGCTAAGTGCTTAGCTGTGTACCACGCACATTCTGAGTACTTGGTTAATGACCTAGATACTATCTGATAAAACCACAATCTCACAAAAAGCCTAAGCTGGTGTGCAAAATGGGACATGATAACTTAGAATAGAGAGTCATGGTTGAAAGTTTTGGCTATGGAGTCCAAAGGCCAGGTGTTGAAATTGTGGCTTTGCTTCTTATCAGCTATGTGACACTAGGCAAGTTTTTTGACCTTGCTGAAATTTTAATTTCCTCATCTGAAAGCGGGGTTGTAGCAGTAAGTAACATTGGGTTGTCATGAGGACTGTATGCAACAAATTATGTAACCTCTTAGCATATTCACTCACTCATCATTAATTATTTTTAGTATTATTATCAGATTGCACAATTTTTATCATATGAAATAGAATATTCAAAGGTTAATGATGGACTGCCAAGTAGCAGTTTGTTAAAAAAATTTTTTTTAAAGATTTTATTTATTTATTTGACAGAGAGAGATCACAAGTAGGCAGAGAGGCAGGCAGAGAGAGAGAAGGGGGGAAGCAGGCTCCCTGCTGAGCAGAGAGTCCGATGCGGGACTTGATCCCAGGACCCTGAGATCATGACCTGAGCCGAAGGCAGAGGCTTAACCCACTGAGCCACCTAGGTGGCCAAAAATGTTTTTTCTTTTAAAAGCAATTGAAATTGTTTGTATTTGCCTTTTGCCATCTTTCTTGATTTTGTCTTCCTAAGTTGCATTCCGAAGTGAGACTGTAGGTTTCACCATCAAGATCCCTGTGATTCAGAAAGTGAGGTCAGCCAGATGATGCTGATGAGAGTTGTTTTTTTTTTTTTCCTTAAGGCTTATGGAAATGTTTCTCTTCTATAGCTAGGAAATAATTATTATTTTTCCAGAGAGCAGGTAACTATATCTGAATAAATGAAACAAAAAGACTTTGATAAGAGGCAAAAGATTTTTTAAAATGCAAATGATATTCAGAAGTCTAATTTACCCACATGTATTAATTATCTCTTAATGCATAACAGATTACCCCCACTATTCACAGCTTGAAACAATAAATATTTTTTAGGTCACAGTTTTTATGCATTAGAAATGCAGGAGCAGCTCAGCTAGGTGATACTGCATCAGGATCTCTCCTGACCTCACAACCAAGATGTTGCCAGGGGCTGGAGTCATGTGAAGGCACGACTGGTGCTGGAGGACCCACTTCTGAGGTGGAGGTGGCGCCCTCACCTGGCTGTTGGCTAAAGGCCTCAGTTACTCGCAGGTTGTTGGTCCTTTCCATAGGCCTGCTGGAGTGTCGCTATGATGTGGCAGCTGGCTTGTCTAAGAAATGAACCAAGAAAACGAGGAGGGAAGTGATCCAAGAGCAAAGAAAGGAAGAAACTGTCCTGCCTTTTATAACCTCATTTTGGGGGTCACGCACCATGCATATTTATTGTTAGAAGTGAGTCCCCGAGTCCAGCCTACTCTCAAGAAATGAGGGTTGGGGGACTTGGCTCCACCTCTGGTGGGGGGAGTATCAAAAGATTTGTGGACTTTTTTTGTAAACCACTGGATCATAATTTTGAAAAATAATGAATTTTATTTTATTGCACATTTTACTCAGTCCTCTCTCTGGATATTTACACTGTTCTCAGTGTTTTGCTGTTATGTACATTTCATGTCATGCCAAAATGAAAAACCTTTATCTGTACATCCACGTGCAAACATGTTTGTGGGCCAAATCTCTATAAATGGAATTCCAGATTGAGAGCATACAAAGTTTTAATGGTTTTGGCCAAATCTTCATTAAGCATATGGTGTTTACATTTGACTGTGGGTACAAAGTGTGGGTACCTTTTATTTCATAGTCTCTCACACAGTGTGTTTTTATAAACATTGGAGAAATTTAAAACAAACAATCTCCTATCTCATAATTACTAGTAACAATGAAAGAGAAGGAGACATGACCACTTAGACATGACCACTCTGGTAACACCTGTCCTTGCCAGTGAACAAGAGATCACTCTTTACCTCATTAGCTAACTCCATTCTATCAGGCATGGGAGGTTATTAATCTTTATGGAATTTTAGATGTAAGATTAATGTTAAGGGATACTTTATCGAGCCTTTGGGATTGAGGTATTAGGGACAGGACAGATTGGAGTTAGGTAATGTATTTTAGAAAAACCAAGGGGGTTCCCCTTTCTCCACATCCTCTCCAATACTTATATCCTGTCCTGTTAATTTTGGCCATTCTAACTGGTGTGGGGTTTGGAGGGGAGGAGGGTGGGGGGATGGATGAGCCTGGTGGTGGGTATTAAGGAGGGCATGTATTGCATAGAGCACTGGGTGTGCTGCATAAATAATGAATCTTGGAATACTGAAAAAATTAAATTAATTAAGAAAGAAGGAAAGAACATATTAAAAAAAACCAACAAGAGGATCCTTGTAGGGAGAGGTAGGGCCACATTTCCTTTCACAAAGTAAGAGGGCCTTATGTCAGGGCACCTGGGTGACTCAGTTAGTTGAGTGTCTGAGTATTTTTGTTTTCTTTTAAGATTTTATTTATTTGACAGAGAGGTAGAGAGAGTCAGAGAGCACAAGCAGAGGGAGAGGGATAAGCAGGCTCTGCACTGAGCAGGAAGCCTGATGTGGGGGTCCATCCCAGGCCCTTGGGATCATGACCTGAGCCGAAGGCACACATCTAACCATCTGAACCACCGAGGCTCCCTGAGCATCTGATGCTTGATTTCGGTTTAGGTCATGATCTCAGGGTCATGGGATGGAACCTTGCGTCTGGGGCTCCTCACTCAACATGGGGTCTGCCTGAGATTTTCTCTCTCCCTCTGTACCCCCCACCCTGTGCCCTCGCTCTCTCCCTCTCCCTTTAAAAAAAAGAAAAAAGAAGGGTGTTATGTTGGCAAAGAGCAATTTCTCATTAGTGTGTAGGAAGAAGATCCTCTTGTCATTTCACCTTTGGGTGAAGGACTGAGGAGAGTATGGAGCTTGCATGAGGGCACAATGGTTGGGTGGAGAGCAAGGCTCCAAGGCTGTATCAAACAGTAAATTCAAGATTCCCAAGCTGGGAGCTTTAAATTAGGGCCTGAGGGAAGATGGGTGGGGGTGTGCCTTTTGAGTAAAGCTGGTGTGATTTACAAGGCAGCCTGGGAGAGCAGCAGTGGATGCTGGGGCAGAAAGTGGGTCTTGAATGGGCAAGCTCCAGCTCTGGCTCCCACTGTTTCTTCCTGCCTTTCTGTACCTGCGTCTCAGGTAATGCACGACTCACCCAACATATGGCCGTAAAGCACTCAGCATATTGGAGGGTAGATCAGAAAAGGTTCACAGGGGCAGCAGTCAGGAATGTGCATCTGCCACTTCATGAAACACTGAGCAGTGCCATAGTCTCTGAAAGTGGGATGGACATGGTTCTTAGGGACATGCCACTTCTTACTCAGCACCCATGGCTATCTTTTTTAAGGCAAATGATAACATGGCATGTAATGCTTTGTAATTTATTTATTTATTTATTTATTTATTTATTTTTTTAAAGATTTTATTTATTTATTTGACAGACAGAGATCACAAGTAGGCAGAGAGGCAGGCAGAGAGAGAGAGGGAAGCAGGCTATCCGCCGAGCGGAGAACCCGATGCGGGGCTCGATCCCAGGACCCTGGGATCATGACCTGAGCCGAAGGCAGAGGCTTTAACCCACTGAGCCACCCTGGCGCCCCAATGTAATGCTTTGTAATTTAAAGTGTTTTTATTTGAGAGGTGCCTGGGTGGCTCAGTTGGTTGAGCGTCTGACTCTTGATGTCAGCTCAGGTCATGATCTTGGGGTCCTGAGATTGAGCCCCGTGTTGGTCTCTGCACTCAGCTGGAAGGCTGCTTCTCTCCCTTTTCCTCTCCCTCAGCCCCTCTAGCCACTTGCTCCTGTGTGTGTGTGCTCTGTCTCTCAAGCAAATAAATAAATCTTTAAAAAATATTGTTTTTATTTGATTTTCACAATAAGAAGGTGATGATGGGTAATACAATAGGTATTGTTAGTTTCATTTTTACAGATAAGAAAACCAAGACTCATGAATATTAGGAAAATTCTTTGGCTACCACATCAAGAAATGGTAGGGTAAGGAGTCAAGTGCGAGTCTTTTTTTTTGCCCTATTTAGCAAGCTCTCTGTTCTGAGAGTGAGACCTTGGGGATAAGATGCAGCAGGAAATTACTAATGAAAATTTTAGCACAGTGATCGACCAGGGAGTAAAATATTATCAATCAATAAGTATTGATTATGCAGATTCTACTAGTAGATACTTAGGAAGGAAATAAAAAGGAAGAAGCAGGCCTAATATTTATACCATGGGAGCTCATAATTTGAGAGAGAAAAGGGGTTTTGCAAACCTGTGGAAGTAGACACACTTTTTGGGAGAAAGCCTTAGGAAAAGACTTAACTTGACCACAAATGAGCTGGGAGTACAGAAGGTGTGTTGACATACTGGAGGTGCTGGGAGTGGTGTTTGATGGACTTGATAATTTCACAAGGGGCCACCCATCCCCTATTACTCCTTCCAAAAATGTTCTTTGGTTTTTAGTTGTTACTGTCCCCTGCTTAATGTTTGTCCCATTTTTCAATGTCCTCAAGTTATACCTGCCGCTCCACTCCCATCCTATAGGATAATGTCATGCAGTATTATTAAATCCACTGATGAATTCAACATCCCCCAAACGATTTTCAAATAGGAGTAGAGGGAACTGAATATCAAAGTCATCTGGGGAACTTTTGAAACCTACCCAGAAAGGTTCAAGATGGTAGACTGATCACAAGACTTTACCTGTTTTCTTTTCCAAACTTCCGTTAATGTTCTTATAAAGATGTACCAAATGAAATGGGTCTGTAACAAAACGGAAAAAAGAAAAACAGACCTGACCATGGTGCTGGGTATAGCAGAGCAGAGAAAATCTCTCAGGAGTCTGTTGTGGAGTTGGGGGCAGTTCTGCTCAGAGAGACCACTGAGCCTTGAGCTAGGAGTATGGGAGGGCAGAGTAGCAGAGGGATATGAACTAGTGTTCAGCTATAGTTGGGCTTAATAAAGGGGCTGTGAAGAGCACTGTTTTCCAGAAAGTGGATTTACTAGTATATGTTTTTTTAATAAAGATATGATTTCCAACTATTTCTTTTATGTTTATAACTCATATTAAGGCAGTTCTTCATATGAGCTATAGTTACAGAGGTCATATGGAGAGGGAAGTGGCTATATATTCTGAAAAAACAAAAACAAAAACAAAAACAAAAAACAACCCTCCCTAGAGATAATTGATTACCTTTCCTTCATACTTCAAAAACTGCTGATGAAAAGAAATCTTGACTTGGATCCTTTTGTAAAATAAACAACTGCATTCTAGTTTATATTATTTTTTATATCATTTTTTTCCTTTTTCTCACTTGGACTCCTGTAGTTAAGGGTGAGATTGCTGGGATGAAGGCATACCGTTTCCTGTTTCATCCCTCTCATACCCTTGGGAAAGAGGACCAGGTTCTCTGAAGTGCATCTGTGACACAGAGCATATCATGATGGTGTTTCCACTCAGTCTTGCTTCCAAATCAGCAAATACTCACTTAGAACCCTTGCCAGGGGCATCCACTGAAGCATTGTAGAGTTCTTCCCAACATTTTCCTGATCATAGAGCACAAAGGAAATGGTGGTAGTGTCATTAGGCTAATTGAAAGGGATCTAGATTTGCAGAAGCAGCAACTCTCAACAGAAGAATGGCCCAGCCCTGAACTCTCTGCCCCTACCCCACCCAGCTACCCACAGAACAAGGAAGTCAGTATCTCAAGCTCTCAGGTTGAGAGGGATCACTCAGGGAGGGGTGAGATACTCTCACTCGCTGGCATCTAGCTGCTTAAAACTTAGGAGGGGAAGACACATTTTCCTCAGAGTTAAATATAGATATAGATAGAGAGTTTGGGAGCAAGAGGGGGAGAGAGGGTTAATTTTAAGTCCTGGAGGAGATATTGTTGAACTGAAGAAGCAGGATTCTGATAAAGGGAGCAGGTGGTGTTGGGGAAGGGTGTGGGCTTTGCTGTGGTTGTGTAGAGAAGCATGTCTTTGGAGAATAGACCGGGAGTGCATTTCAGCTCCACTATTTGACATTGCTGATAAGTTTCATATCTTTCTGACCTCTGTTTTCTGCTTGTAAAATAGAGGTGAATGATACCTGCATTTCAGGATTATAAAGATGATTATAAAGATGACAGTCTGCAAAATACCTGACATAGAGAAATCCCAAAATATTACCTATAATTATTACTCAGAGTCAGACTGTAGATGATACCATTTAGCTTTATAAATGATGGATTTATAAGCCATTACAAGCTTGTGAGGCCTCAAAACCAATGGCCCCACTCATGGAGGCAGTTCTGCTGCTCTGCTCTCCTCCCACCTTTTAATGTACACTTCTCACTATGTCTGATTCCAGATTCTGCTGCTGTACGGTCTCCTGTAACTTAAGGGGATACGAGAAGCTAGTTAGATCGATGAAACTCATTTTAGAAATCATTCTGTCACACCACCCAACTTGACAATGGATTTGTTTACTTCTTCTGTGTAAGATCTTTCCAGAGACATTTCTCTCTCCGTGCTGGTTGATGTATTGATTGTGACTTGTCAGCTTCACTCCCTGTTGGGTGACACATTTCAACATCACAATACAGCTCTGGGTAGTTTCTCACACTTTCGAATAAGTGCTGTTATCTGTGTAGGTGGACACTCTCACAGAAAATGGTGGACATTCTCACACAAAACATGAAAGACAGAGTGTGCCGTTACCTAAGAGGCAGTGAGGTCTTAAAGACAACCCCTAGGGTGGAAGTCAGAATCCCTCATTGTGCCTTATCCTTAAACATGGTCTGTGCATGTCTGGTCAGATGAAGGGACCCTGCTCAGAGGCCCAAGTGCCACTGCCAGTCACCGTGGTCCCTGCTTTAACAGATGTGAGTTCTTCCTTTCTTAGGTCCTATTTCTGTGTTGGTCATCATACTCACCCTTAGGAATGTGGTATCCTTTTTTTTTTTTTATTTGAATATTTGCCATGTTGCTGTGATCCATATCTAGACAGTGGAGCACTTCAGCTGCTCTCTGGGCACAGTTCTCCCTGTAATTTCCCCCAGTGTAAGCAGGTTCAATGAATGAGGGTGACTGCCTAATCTTTCCTTATTAGTGAGAAGATATTTCAAGACCTGCTTTATGTTGGACCTCTGAATATGAAGGATAATGTTTTTAGGGTTTGAATTCTATGAATCTCTAAGACACAAATTTTGACTTAAAACACTGTCTGCATTTAGCACCCCAACAAGCCAGCTTCATGGTTGATCCCATTCTGTGGTATGTTTGGCAGGAAGCACTGAACTGGGGATCATATGAATCTGGAATGCAATACTTTGACTCAAATCTGATGGAGATCAGGAGCTGTTTGGAAGAAGGGGACAGGAATGGGTTGAGGGAAGTTGTTAAAGACCGAGGTTGTGGTAGGCTCAAGCATATTCTATCCATGAGGGGACGACCAAAAGTTGCCAGGATAGATACAGTAGCTAAGAGAACTACATTCAGCTTATTGGGAACTTTGGTTCTAGTCCTTGGTTATGTGACTCTCAACAAGGCACTTGGCCTACTGTACCTTACTTATGCATAAAATGAAGGGACCTGACTGACTATTGGTTCCATTTTTTTTTTTAACTTCATGGACACCATTTCTTAATATGTTTTTGCATAGTGAAATGTGTTTATTATAATTTATTAGCCTGGAATAGGGCCACTGTCTCCAAAACATAGTTGCATATCAGAATTATCTGTGGTGTTAAAAAAAAATTAGATATCTAAACCTCCCCAGAGATTCAGATTCACTTAGGTTGAGACAGCAGGAGAGTAGTGAACATTTGATTTAAACTTCTTGGCAAAATACTTTAATGCCCAGCTAGGATTTATAGCAATTCTAACATAGGTAAGTGTGTCATTTCTGTATTTTTTTAAATTGACAATTCTCCCTGGGACTCCAAAGGTAGCCAGTTGGTCAGGATGATCCATCAGGTACCTTCATTTGTAGAATTCACCAAATCTCATTGAAACTATAGTTTCTAAATATTGTTACCACTGTAAAAAAAAAAAAAAAAAAGCCTCCATAGAGATGTTTCTTTTGGGTATGGGGGCAGGAAATGTGCAAAATGAGCCTAGGTTATCATCTTATAACAGAGAGCAAGGAAACTATCAAAGACTACCAGGAACCAACTTGGAGAGACTCCCACTGGGTACATTTATCCTACCTCTCCTCTATGAACTGTGTCTTTATGATCCAAGTAATAGGTGAGGGGGAATTTCTCTCTATAGTAATATTTCATCCAGTATATAAAGAATGGTAGAATTACAGTATCACTGTCACAACTAATGGAATAATGGACCTAAGAAATGCTCACCAATGGCTATTAATATGAAAAAGGGAGAATCTGCTAGATCTTTTGTGTCTCCTGCTGGAAGACTGTATACCAGCTCTACACCATTCTTGCTAAAATATCAAACCTGCATCTCTCAAAACTCTAGATATGATCCTTAAATTTACAGGAAACATTAAGGTAGAGAAACATGTAAGTATATCCACAGATGCAATGAACAAAATCCAGATTATGGGGAAATCTATAGAACAAACCTATAGATTAAAAAAACCTAACAAGGGTGTCTGGGTGGCTCAGTCAGTTAAACATCCAACTCTTTATTTTGGGTCAGGTCATGATCTCAGGGTCGTCAGATTGAGACCCTGTGGGCTCTGCGCTGGGCATGGAGCCCATTTAGGATTCTCTCCTCCTCCGCCCCTCCTCCCACCCTGGGCTCTCTCTCTGTAAACAACAGAAAAAAAAAAAGCTTAACAGACACAAACCAATTACAATATATACATTTTGCTTGCATCCTGATGAAAGTAGAACAAATTATAAAATATTTATCAGGCAATGAGAGAAATTTCAACATTGACTAGATATTTGATGATTGAGGAATTATTTAAAAAATATTATTGGTGTTGTAACAACATTTTGTTTAACTTTCATGAAGTTTACTTTTTTAATGCTTAAATATTTAAAAAAATTTTTAAGTAGAAGATGCGGCATATACATACAATGGAATGTTATTTGGCCATCAGAAAGGTTGCATACCTACCATTTACATCGACATGGATGGAACTGGAGGAGATTATGCTGAGCGAAATAAGTCAATCAGAGAAAGACGATTATCATATGGTTTCACTCATAGGTGGAAAATAAGAAACAGTGCAGAAGATGATAGGGGAAGGGACGGAAAATGGAATGGGAAGTCATCAGAGTGGGAGAGAAACCGTGAGAGACTCCTAACTATAGGAAACAAACTGAGGGTTGCTGGAGGGGAGATGTGTGGGGGGATGGGGCAACTGGGTGATGGGCATTAAGAAGGGCACATGATGTGATGAGCACCGGGTGTTATTTGCATGTAACACTGGGTGTTATATGCAACTGATAAATTATTGAACACTACATCTGAAACTAATAATATGTTGGCTAATTGAATTTAAATAAAAACAATAAAGGAATCTCTATATCTACATTGTGGGGCTCAAACTCACAACGCCAAGATCAAGAGTCACATGCTCTACCAACTGAACCAGACAGATTCCCCAGTACTTAGATATTTCCAGATGAAAAGATATCTGAGATTTGCTTCAAGGTTAGGGAGAGAAGTAAATAGAATAAAGAAAAAATGAGATTGATCATGAGTTGATAATTTTTTAATCTTGCTGATGGGTATGTACATGAAGGACTTGTAGTTATTCATTTTACTTATGTGACATTTGAGCTTGTCCATTAGGAAATTACTAGCTATGAATTAAATAAAACTTAAATATAATTTTTTTTTCAGATGGCAAGAAAGAAGTTGAAAGATTTCACGACGTTGGAGATTATGCTCAGTGTTCTTCTGCTTATGGTATTTATCATCACTATTCCTCTGTTTGTGCTTTCAGCTAAAGAGTCTTCGGAATCAAAAGGTAACAAGGAACTCTAACATTCCCTCCCCATGTGTTGCTCTTACCAGAGCAGAAATCTCATAAATGGCAGGGACTTGATTCTCTCCTGTCCATTGTTGTGAGTGTGTCGGGGGAGGGTGGGGAGGGGGAGTTACATGTGTGTCGGTGAGCCCCTGACCGGAACTGTGATAGCTCACTAGGTATTTACTGTAGGCCTAAGCCGATACTTTTATTTCCCAGTTAGCACAGTGCAGGATTCCACAGCTGACTCTTGAAACAAATTTGCTGAATTGCTTTGAATAATTCTCATTTCATTAACAATATTATTGACATTTATTAACGAATAACCCCTTATATGTAAGGCAATTGAATACGTATATAATCAAAGTATTTAAGGCCAAAGTTCTGTTTTTTATAAAGTTAACAACCATCAGAGTTATTTAATTAAACGTTTATTGAACTGTCTTACTCTAAAAGAGGGGCTGGATTGTGTCGAGTTATCCCTGGTTTCTTCTCTGGTATATCTAGGAACAGTTTCTATGAATCAGGTGATGAAGGGGTAAGTCTGTGGCTAGAAGACTTCTCTTCTCCCAGTCCCTCTGTCCCAGCCCTGACAGTTTCTACTTTGGTGGGGAGTTAGATCAAATAATCTCAAAGATTGTTTAACTCTTAAAATTCCATGACTTTGAAGCTGGAACTAAAACCCTTGTTCAGAAAGTGGCACAAATGTGGAGCTTTCTAAATCTACCACTTTTGAACTGGAATAGAAATGAAAACTAATGAAAAGCCCCATTATCCTGTCTTCATGTTCTTGCAGAGTGACTTAAAGAAATCTCACTTCCTTATTTTAGAATGTAATCAATGTGTTTTTTATGTGACTGATTTTAAAATCCGAATCAAGGCGCTTGGGCAGATCCTAACTGCCAGTTTTTACATTGGTGGCCTTCCTTTACATTTTTGCCATATGAGACTTTACATTTACATGAGAACGTCATCACTCAGAAGTGTTCCTTGTTGAGGGAATGCCTGGTAATGGAACAACTGGAACTGAGGTTACAATGATTAGGGTGGTAACATCCATGGAAACATACACCGTGCGTGTTCTGTGCACAGATGTATTGTGAACCAGTTACTGGGAGTGGAAGTAAAGGACCAGGGCAGTCTGCAAACTTTTTTGTAAGAAACCAGGGACTTAATACTTCAGATTTGGTGGACCATATGGTCTCTGTCATAACTAACTAATTTTGCCACTGTAGCACAAAAGCAGCTGTAGATAATACATTAAAAAGTGGGTGTGTCTGTGTTCCAGCAATCAGACAGTGACCTGATTTGGCCCATGGGCTGTAGTTTGCCTGCCCCCTGGACTAGAGAAGAAGGTAGATTTGGTTCTTACCTTGGTGACCTTTTGATTTAATGGTGGAGCCACACTCCTTGCTCTTATATGAACCATCTCAAAGGGGAGAGCGTTGGTGGTAGAAGGAGATGATGCAGTATACACAGAAGTAAATACAGTCAGCAAGAACAAAATGAGGCTTTCTGAAGTGAACGTGTACATTTCAAGGGCATCAGGGTGAAGAACGATAAGTAGTAGAGTTCATATACTTGGAGGTGTTGAGAACTATGACAGTCATGTTAAATGCTTGTGATATTAGACCTGATGGTCATTTTATGTTTGTTTCTGGGATTATCCCAGATCCTGGGACAACAGTTACGCCATATCCAAGTACCACCCCAGAATCTGCTGTGTGCCCAGTGGTAAATGAAGTGGAACGGATAAATTGCATCCCTGACCAGCCACCAACAAAGGTTTGAATTACAGATCTTGTTTCCATTTAAGAGTTTATGCTATTGGATAGTTTTTGTTGTTGTTGTTAATTTCTGTTCTGTTTGTTTGTTTCCTGTTTGTAACTCCCAGAGAACTGTTTGCATTGCAACTATTGGTGGTTCACGCAAATGAATCCTGTATCCACCCTTGTGAGACAGTGCAGCTTTGGGAGAGAAAGAGTGAGAAAATTCCCTTGGGTTGACAGATTAAATGAAATACGAATTTCTGATAAATCATGAGTCCGTTTTTGTAGCATAAGAATGTCCCATGCAAGATTTGGGACTGACTTCTACTAAAAATGGATTTGTCTTTTATCTGGCAACACTGCTTGGTTACTCGTTCTCTCTGACTCTGTTACTGCCTCTGTTTCTTGCCTTTTCTCTGTCTCTCTGCTTTCATGATTCCCAAAGGCTGTCTAGGATCTACAATGAAAAGTAATACATGTGAATAAGACATTATTTAAAATAAGGATAAAGTTTTAAGAGCCATGTTTTGTAAGGAAGAAGATAATAAATCCCAGACTAAAGATAGTGCAGGCATCTGGGTATTTACAGCAATATCTCTTGATCATCAACTGAAGTGCTGCTGAATATTGTCATTGTGAAGTTCATTACACACACTGTATCAGTCACCTTTCACGCTGAGAATGAATGAAAACAAAATGCAGCCTTCTGAGTGAAGTCCACTGATATGAAATGGCAGATTTTTATCAGACACAGATATGATGCTTGCTACACGTGATACCCAGGCACGTGGCATGCTCCCATTTATCTCTCTAGCCATCCTATTGTGAGCTGGCTGGAATATCTGTGGTGTTCTTGAGAGCTGCAGTTTTGGTTTGTCTGAAGGTCCTAATACCAAAAGATGTTTTATTTTTCTTTTCTGTTTTTTTTTTTTTTTCCCTCTTATACTTCTGGAGGCTACAAGTCCCAAATCAAGATGTTGGCAAGGTTGATTCCTTTTGAGCACTCTTAGGTAGAAGCTGTTCATGCTTCTCTCCTAGTCTCTGGTGGTAGCAGTCAGTCCTTCACATTCCTTGGCTTATAGCTGCATCACTCCAGTTTCTGTCTGTGTCTTCACATGGCTTCTACCTGTGTGTGTGTGTGTGTGTGTGTGTGTGTCTGTGTTCAAATTTCCCATTTTTTAAAATTTCTTTTCAGTATAACAGTATTCATTGTTTTTGCACCACATCCAGTGCTCCATGCAATACGTGCCCTCCCCAATACCCATGGTCGAATAAGGATACTTGGCATATTGGATTAAAGGCTTACCCTATTCCAGTATGACCTCTTCTTAACTAATTACCTCTGCAACCATCCTACTTCCAAATAAGATCAAAATCTGAGGTATAAAGATTAAGACTTCAACATGTCTTTTCTGAGGACATAATTCAGTCCAAGTCATAGAGAGGGGAACTGTGGAAAGTGGGAATTGTTACAACTTGAGCCATTGGTGTTGACTGACTGGGTGTAGATGCTGAGTTGATGAGAACCAATGAAGCCAAGGGAGAACAGATGAAATCAGCTATAAGATATGATGGACTAGGGTTGGGGAAGTGGGAAGTTAAGGCAGAGAAGGGAAACCAGAACCAGATAAGTAGCTTGACATAGAGAAGATGCCCAAGACTGCAGCAGAGTGGTGGGATAAATCTAATCAGAAAGTCGAGATGCTGTACTGAAGGCAAGAGAGATCCAATCTCTGGATAGAGATGGGTAGTTAAGGATCAGAAAATCTCCTGGACAGGAAACTCAGTGCCGTGACTAACTGTTCTGGCTCCAAGGGCAGCAGCCTGCACAGCAAGTCCGCTAAGGTAAGAAATAATTCCAGTTAGACCAACATACCTTGCCAAGGTGGTTGTAGTGTTCAATTCCCTTTATTTGGCATCTTACCCTGACTGAAATGAACTTGACCTATTAGAATAGTGAACAGAATTAGAGTTGCCTACTGGGAGTAGGAAGAAACAAGATTGAAAAGAAAAGGTGGATTTAAATAGTAGAAGACCTCGGAAGTCACGTAGAGGAAGCTGGTTTTTGATGTGATATGCAGCAGCTAGGAGCAACGATTTAAGGCTGAATGGAATCATGTACTGAGAAACAAAGAAAAGAGAACATCAAAACAGGACTAACAGAAAAAGAAGATACCAGGGAGAAAGAAAAAGCAGAATACTTCAGTATGGGGCTAAATGTCAAAGTTCAGCATTTGGGGTGATAGGTTCAATTAAACTAAATATTTTTCTTCTCATAAATTCTTGTAGAGGAGATAAACCAAGTAAATAAATAACTGGAATATGAAATAAAGTCATAGATATAAAAGAAATATGATGGAGACCACAGAGAAGAAAACAGTATTATCAAGGGGAAGGTGACAGTATGGAATTAAACATAAGGAGGATTTTGACACAGATGGGAGGAATAGAAAGTGAATTCAAAATAGAATGGATGAGGAAATTGTGGGGCACACACATGACATATCAAATGGTCCCATATGGCCAAGATATGGGGTGGGTGCCAGAGAAAAGATAATGCCTGAGATGGCAAGGTAAATTAGAGCTTGATGAGAAAGAACCATTAATGTTCTGCTTTGTTGATAGGAAAGGGAAGCTGTAGTCTAGATATGCTTCATGTAAGCAGGATGTTTGGCACACTAGGTTTGCAGAAAGTTGATCCACACCCGTTCACTAGCCCCTGTCGCAGTGTGCTTGGAACCTTGTTGCTTGGAAGCACAGCTAGAAGGCTAATGCATCCTAAGTTCAGTCTCCTACAACACCTCCTCTTGATATTGATTATTGAACCTCAGATGTCATTATTGGCTCAGCAGTGTTTCTTTGGGGATTTATTGTAGGACCTCTCATAAACTCTGTGGTATCAAGATTATAGTTCAATAAATGAACTTTGTCTTTTTTTTTTTTTTTTGTATGTTGTACCAACCGCATTAAACTATGACCTTGGCATTCATTCATTGACCCGCTCTTCTTTAGCTCAGCCAGAGAGAAGTGCTCTGGGAGTACTTTCAGTGGCCTGTTTTTTCATAGAAGTTATGTCTTGGGCATTTTGGTGCATGTTTCAAGTATCCTGGCTGCTATATGCTCCCCAGACTATTGTTGAGAGGCCAAGTCTATGGATGATGATGTATTTGTATAACGTACATGTTAAAGGGAAGTACATGGCTGTGTGGAGTAGAGAAGTGGGAAGAAGTTATGAATATGATACCAGGCTAGTGGAATGTTCCAGTGTGGAGGCCATTACTGTACCATTTTATCACTCCTATCTCTCTCTCTCCTCCACGATTACTTATAAAGAACGAACTGTATAAATTTCCCTTCAGATTATTCTTTGTTGTAGATCCCACTGTTTTTAATTCCCAAGAATGGAGGGAATCCTATGAATTTGTCAAACCATGTGGTATACTCTTGGAGACATCTTGGAGAGAATGAGCTCCAAGAGTCTCTTCCATCTTAGGCGGGGGGAAAGGATGACTTGGTTATCAAAATCTCTAGTCTGATCTTTAGTTTTGGGTTGGCAGCTGTTTGCAGGGCGTCTCCCTTGGGTGTCCCATGAACACCTCGCCTGAACTCATCACTCCTCATCAAATCTGCTTTCCCTCCTCAACCGTCAGATTCTGTTCATGCTCCTGTTACGCTTCTCGTCTCGGTAGCAGGAATAGCAGAACTCTTGCCTGGCTCTTCCTTCAAGCCCTTTGAACAATACTTCATGTATTTTAAACATTTCCCTTAACAACGTTTCCCAGAATAAGCACTTAATTTCCCTTTACCTGGTCATGTTGGCCCTTCTCCACCTCACACGTGGCTTATTCCACAGACTCCCAGCACCTCTTCTGAATTCCATCTCTCCCCGACCTGTGCCATTACACACAGGATTGAAAACTGCCCTCTTGAATATGCTACTTTCTTTATTTTTATTTTTATTTTTTAAAAGATTTTATTTATTTATTTGACAGAGAGAGAGATCACAAAGGCTGAGAGGCAGGCAGAGAGAGAGAGAGGAGGAAGCAGGCTTCCTGCTGAGCAGAGAGCCGGTGTGGGGCTCGATCCCAGGACCCTGGGATCATGATCTGAGCCGAAGGCAGAGGCTTTTACCCACTGAGCCACCCAGGAGCCCCAATATGCTACTTTCTTTATATTGCTTCCCAGCTGGGGTACTTACAGCCTTCATTATTGTTTATTGGTCGAGTTCAAATACTCAAGTCTGTCATCTTAGACCCTGTTTAACCTTTGTGCCTCTCAAGCTGCACATAGGCCATCCTCCCATGCAGATTTAGAGACAGCTCTCATACTTACCCAAAACCTGTCCATTCTGAAAGACCGTATCACTTTCTACTTCCTTGGAGGCCTTCTGCCCACAATCCCAGCACCTTTTACCCATAATCCCAAGTTGAAAGATCCTGTTGATGGCTGGGAGCAGAAAGGTGTAGTCAATTCAGACACCCAGCTAAGGAAAGAGCTGTAGACAGTAATTTTAGCTCATTGATTGTCAGGATAGAATGTATTGTATGTTGGCTAGCTGAACATAAAAAAAGAACGTGTTGTATAAACAAAGAAGAGCAGGTTTACATGCTTAAAATAAACCGACATATCCTCACTATCTGTAGAATGGGTAAACTGAGAACAATTTACAGTAAGTCCTATGGTTAACAATAGTACAATGATGATAACCTTTATGATGATGTTTGAGAAGTTACTGTCTTCCTTATTCAGAAGTTGTGTCATATTTTATAGCAGGCATACTCAGTAATTATCTCTTTATTATTTATTTATTGGCTTGTGTTATATTCTGCAAATTCCATTTTCTTATCAATAAGTGTTTAATGGCTCAAGTTTTATGAATATCAGCAAGCAAACTGCATTTTGCAGAGATTGTTAAGAGTCCCCACCTTCAACATTACTCTGTGTTTACACAGCATTAGTTAAGAGCCATTATGTGGTGCCAGGAAGAGCCGTGAGCTGTCAGGTCCTGTGTACAGACTTATGTTTATGCTCTATGCCTTGAACTGGGAGTGTAGCCCTTGGGCAGCAGGGTGTTAGGGGAGCCCCAGTACAGGTTCTAGTCCTGGCTTTGCTCCTAAAAAACTCTGTGACTTGATCATGAAGTCTTGTTTCCTTGCAGACTATCCAAATCTTTGTCAGTGAAATGAAACAGTGTGCTCAGGCCAATCTGTCTATTAAACAAATGCCTACCAAGCACGAGCCAGGAGCTGTACTAGAGCTCTCTGTTTCCCACGATTTTAGTGACCACGAAAGTACTAGCTGATGACACGTGATAATTGACGTGATACATTTTTCCCCAAGGTCTCATTTTGTGTTTTCCATTTGTTCTGTTTTGCTATGTGCTGCTCCCTACCTGTCCCCCACCCCATGCCCATAACTATGTCTTCTTTCCTTTTTTTTTTTTTTTTTTGCTTTGAGGATTTTTCCCCCCTGGAGTTCTTAATACTGTATTGGAAGTTACACATGCTATATTATTTCAGCAATTCCTCTTAAATTTAAATTCTCACATGAACTTAAAAGGACATTTGTGTCTTGGCTCTAATTCTTCTCTTTATGTGCCTCCAGTCCTATTCACATCATCATTTTGTACAGCTTTTCTCTACGACGATTTTCCTAGGTTTCACATCCTTTTTACTCTCCTGTTTATGTGAACCATGCTTCTCTTTCCACTCCTCGTGACTGCTTAGGGCCACTGCAAGAACTGGTATTTTCAAGTTAGCCAACAGAGAACATTCACTTTTCTGGCTTCTTTGACCACTCCTTGATCTTTGTCCCTTCCATTTCAATGAAGAAATTATTAACCTCTGGGCAGCGTGCAGAAACCGTTCTGTTTAACACCCTAAAGTACCTTTCTCTTTGCCTGATGTACTGAGGTTTCCACTGAGTGGGTTTTAAAAGGAAAAAAAAAAACAACAACCCTGCTGATTGGAATTCATGGTGCAGCCCAATCCCACAGCCATATCATCCACAGATGGGCATGGTTTTTCCATCCTTAAATTAGTATCCACATAAAAATAAGTGTGTGATTAGATCCAATTGTTCATAAACCTAAACCATTTCTTTGTCTTATCATTTGCAAAGCATGGCCATGTCCTCCTGAAAACGTGCGTAAACAGAAACTCAACCCAGAGTATAGGAAAAAGATAGTAGATAGCAAGAGAACGAAGTTTTGGTGCTTGCCTTCCCAGTAGCTAACTGACTAAGCTTTGGCAGGTCACTGCACCTCTGTGAACTTCTGCCTGTCTCGGGTGCTTCATCTGTAAAATATATAGCAGGATGTAGTCATTATTTATTGCTTTGTGACAGATTATGCCAAAACTTCATGGTTTAACACAACAAACATGATTTTTTTATGGTCACAAATCTGACTTTGACATAGCTGGATGCTTTTGGCTCAAAGTCTTTTAGAAAACTGAGGTTGAGGTGTCTGCTGGGACTGAGCGTGATCACTTTCAGGCTCATTCATGGGATTGTTGGCAGGATTGAGATCCTCCAGGATTGTTGGATGAGAGTCTCAGTTCCTAGAAGGCCATTGGCTGGAGACCTCCCTTCGTCCCTTGCCTTGTGCTCCAGAAGAGCAAAGGAAAGAGAGCAAGCCAGACAGGAGACCTAATCTTTCTGTAGTCTAATCTTAGAAGCAACGTCCCATTATTTTTGCTTTACTCTGTTCATTACGAGTCACTAGGTCTAGTCCACATTCAAGAGGGAGAGGTTTCTTTGTACTTTTTTTATAGTTAGCCTGGTGCTCCTCCCAAATAAATTAGTTGACATGAGAGAGGGATTGTATTCATTTTAGTCTCCACTCGATTCTACTGTTAATTGTGGCATAAAGTGGACACCTTTCTTAACTAAAAATTAGAATCTCTTTGGGTTTCAAGGAACAATTACTTCCTGCTTTGGGAGAAGTTGAGAGACTAGGTATGTATATATGTATGTATCTATCACATATATGTAACACACACATAATAGACATATTTAAAAGTCAAAAATGATTTGATCTCAAAGCTTCTGAATAAAGCAGAGTCTTTTTTTTTTTTTTAAATCAAACCAGTATAAGTGAAGCTGCTTTTGTAATTTTGAGATACTGGTGGTATGACTATATTGTAGTTTAAGATATTTAAACAAAGTTACCAGTTTTATTGTGATGGCAGATATGGGACTGCACTGTGGTCCCTATATTATTATAAAATAATAATAACAGGGTAAGGCAGTGGCAGAAAAATTAATTTTGAGTACAAGCTGTGAATTGACTGGGATACAACACAATTTCTCTAGATATCATTATAAAATGAGGTTAATGATACCATAAGCTCAAAATACATTTGTAAATGATAATATTCTACAAATGCATGAAATTATTTGACTAATCTCTTATTTCAGGCCACATGTGATCAGCGTGGGTGCTGCTGGAGACCTCAGGGGACCATAAGTGTGCCCTGGTGCTACTATTCTAGAAGTCATGGTTATCAAATGGAGGATGACCTTGTCAAAACAAATGCAGGTAAGCCAGACAATGAGATGGGAGCTCCAGACCCTCTATTTGCTACAGAGGAAAGTCTTAGCAGCCTGCAGAGTATCACCCTGCAGGCCATACTACCGCCTGTGACAGAAGGTGAGCACTGCTCTTAAGCAAGGGCTGGGATCTATTTTGGCATCAAGGGAAAAAAAAATCCAATCTTGGCAGTTAGGATACATGGTCTATTCCTGGCTCTACTTTATGTCCCTTAGTAACCTTGTACAATCATTGTGACATCTTTGATCCCCAAGTTTCAAACTTTTAAAGAGAGGGATTTGGACTTAGTAACCTCTGAAACTACTCATAACTCTAATACGATGTGATTTTGATGATATGGAAACAATTCCAATTTCATCAATTTTATGAAAGTTAGCTAGTCAATATCAGTGTTCATGAACTAAATGTCTCCTCCTGTTTCTCCCACCCCCAAATACAGAGAATAATAATGAACCTTCTGAGAGATAACAGAGGGTGACTACTTTGGGGAAGCTCTTAGCATAAAGGAAGAGGCATGCTGCCCCTCCAAGGGTCTTGGCCTGTGGCCTTTTCTAATACAGTCTCAGTTCTCACCTGGCTTATCATGGAACCTGGAAGATGACATCAGCATATATGATCACCTGCAATGCAATATGAAAATAACTGAGAAGGAATGATATATAGATAGAGATAGAGATATATTCAGATATATCTATCTCTATATCCATATAGATCTCTCTCTCTCTCTCTATCTATCTATATATATCAAAGGCTGAGAGTGTAAAGGGTATGTGATTAACACAGAATAGCTGATGGACTGTTGGAATGACAATTAGGCCTTTGGGGAGAGGTTTCAAGCTGATTTTGTAAGCGAGAAGCATGGGTAAGGTAGTGCCTGTGCCTAGCTTCACACACTACCCGCGGTAGTGTTTGATGGGTAGATATCTCTCCTCCCTTCTTTTGAGAAATAAAGTCTTCTCAAAAAGGCTTATGTCAAAGGCCCCTTTGACATAAATATGGCTACTTCTTGTGAGTTTACACAGCCGGCTATGTAAACCTTTTTCTCTCTACATACTAGGATTCACAGCCCAGTTGAAAAGGTTGCCTTCTCCATCCCTATTTGGAAATGATGTCGACAATGTCCTTCTCACAGCAGAATACCAGACATCCAGTCGTTTCCACTTTAAGGTTGTGGTTTGTTTATTCTTTAAGAATCTTTTTGAAAAGTGCTTGTTCTCTACCTGGTGGCTGCAGTTACTACAAGACTGACAGTATTGCTAATGGGGGCATTTTTTTTCTACTGACATTGTTTTTCTTACTACCTCTATGCTGAAGTCATCTGTAGCCTTCCTGCAGTGTGATAACTTCCTGAATGTAGATTATAGGGTCAACTAGTGAAATCTGGCTTTCGTTTATTTGTCCCTAATACCATGTGAAATGTAGTCAGGAAGGAAAAGAAAAAGAAAGACCACAGCTATGAAAATTCTAGAGCTACTCCATCTCTGTAGACTTACAATGTCTATTTCTACCAAAAGACTAACTTCTGCCCAAGTGTGAAACATTTGAATTTGGTAATATAATGGATAAATCTACCTCAGACATCATGCCATTTGAGTCAGTGCCTGAGTTCAGTACCGTGAGCATGGTCACTGGGAAACACTGCTGTTGGTAGGGAGGTTTCTATTTTGAAAATACTGAGGAGTTTTCATTTTGGCTTTCTTTCCCTTCATGTCCCGGGCAGCTAACTGACCAGAGCAAGGACAGGTATGAAGTACCTCATGAACATGTGCAACCTTTCAAAGGAAATGCTGCTTCTCCCTTGACCTATGAAGTTATGGTCTCCCAACAGCCATTTAGCATCAAAGTGATCAGAAGAAGTAATAACCGTGTTTTGTAAGTTTTGAAAACCTGTCTGGGGATCCGAGTAGGAAGGACATGGGGAAGGGAGGTTTGCAAGTCCAAGGAAGGGTGCATGCATTGCAACAATGTTCCTGAGGGTTGGCCCACTTTTGGTGACTAGACTCTTCGAATGTGTACTTTCTTCCACCTTCCTCTTTCCTCCTCCTGCTGCTGCTTCTTATGTTGTTGTTATAGTTATTACTAAGCATTTATTATAGGCCAGGCACTGGGCTGGGTCCTTTTCTTTTTTTCCTTCATTTTTATTACTGTGTCATCATTTTTTTTCCTCCTTATTTTTCCATTCCTCCATCCATGTATCCACCAGTAACTATTTACGGAACATCTATTATAATGTAAGAGTAATATTTTGGCAGTGTCATAGGGTGTCTAAGGGAAAAAGAAGTCCTGATCTCTTGGTGTCCAGGGGAGGGCAAATGGAGCCAGTTAAACAGGGGATAGGAGTCATTAAGATGTAAGGGACACTTTTCTAAAAGGTGTGTCCTCTCCACTCTTACTTGCCCACCTGTCCCTGCATTTTGCATCGGCGTCTAGGTTGGACTCAAGCATTGGACCCCTCCTATTTGCTGATCAGTTCCTGCAGCTCTCCATGCGACTGCCCAGTGCTAACGTGTATGGTCTGGGAGAACAGGTTCACCAACAGTACCGGCATGATATGAATTGGAAGACCTGGGCCATGTTTGCCAGGGACACAACCCCCAATGGGGTAAGCTTTTAGGATGGGCCCCCCTGCACTACAGGTCAGCCTCATTTCTGAAGATCACTCCAAGTAGTACAGAATAATAGTTAAGAGTGAGATTCTAGGGTGAGGCTATTTAGGTTTGAATTATAACACTGACACTCACTAGTTCTGTAGTTCTGGGAGAGTTACCTCTATGTATCCCCAGTTTCTCATCGATAAAACAGGGGGAATATACTTCCCTCGTAGGACTGTGATGGGAATTAGAAGAATTTATCCACATAGAGTCTCTAGAAGAGTGTCTGCCACATAGAAAGGGCTCAATAAATGCCAACTACTCTTCATTTTATTTTCCTTTTGAACTAACTAGTTGTGGAGAAGATGTTACTAATATTGACTCTGCACAATAGGTGAGTTATTATCTCCATATATTTTAGGTTGGGCTTTATAGGTCACCAGTTTATACCAGGTTTGTCAGCAAAATAGGATAAAATATCAACAAAAATACTGTCTTGCTCATTCCCGTATGAATAGTGTTTGGGGCAGTGAAAGAAAAAAAGACATAGAGTTTTGTTGCTGTTTTGTTTGATTTTGCTTTTATTTTCATTTTTATTTTGCTTTGACTTTGAAAATCCAAATCAGAGTTACTTTCTAGGCTCAGAAATATTACCTACAGATCTTGTTCAGCCACTTTCCTGATCAAGAAGAATGAGTTTCCGAATAAAGGAGATCATTGGAATAATATATTAAGTGATCCTTTTAATATATGATCTGTATTTATTAAAAGAACCCTAAAAAATTAAGCATAATTGACTTCATTTAACAGGTGAGAAACTGAGGCTCAGAAATAGCCCAATGTTTAAAAATAAGTTTGGAGTAGCAGAGACAGGATCTAACCCCTGGCCTGAGTAATGTAAAGCCCATGCTCCTCACTCTACCATATGCCTATCAGAAAGACAGAAAAGTTGAGTCAGAGCAGCTCTCCTGGGAATCATTTAATAAGGAGCCTGAGATCTTTGCTACTCAAATGGGCATCACCATGTGAGAAATGTATTAGAATTAGAATCCACATTTAACTAAGATTCATGTATAATTTCTGTGCACACCAGATTTTGAGAAATGCTGTTCTAGAGTAGTGATTTCAAACATGACTACTCATTGGAATCACCTGGAGAAATTTAACAAAATATCAATGCCTGCTTCTATCCCCAGGAATTCTGTTTTAATTGGATTGGGATGCAGCCCCCGGTTGAGAACTACTATTCTAAAGTCTTAGAAGTTCAGCTCATGTTCTAAGAGACTTTAGCAAGACTAGAAGACCAAGATAGCTTGAGTAGAGCTCCCTCTAGTTGCACATTAGAATGATGTCTGATTCATATTAAGGCTTGATGGAGCTTTTGCAGATGGAATTAGGTTAAGCCTCTTTGAGAGAAGAGGTTTTTTGAACTACAGTTTCAAAATTCTTGTTCTCCTACATTTTGACAGATATCACAAGCTCTCACATTTCTACTAGATAAATGGTTATAACTGATTCAATTCAATAAGAGAATACTAATTCACTTGGTTGACATCAACCAAATTTAGACTTGATATATTAGAGATTTATCTGTGTCTTCTTTGACCATGAGTTCCCTGTCAGTTACTCACACGATTAACACTGATTTCTTAAGTCATTTCTAGTCATTTGGGGTTTAAATTATTAGATGGTAAGTTTTCTATTTTTTATTTTCTTTCTGCAGGATGGAACTAACTTATATGGTACACAGACATTCTTCCTGTGTCTTGAAGATGCTAGTGGATTGTCTTTTGGAGTGTTTCTGATGAACAGCAATGCCATGGGTAAAAGACTAAAGGGGTATTCATAAAAATGCATAAGAGCAGTTTTCAGCACTATGAGAAATGGAATGGAGCCCTTTAGGAATGGCTGAGCCATAGCTCAGGGACTCGCATGTTCTTTGATTGTCCCATCCCTAGTTCATTACCTGTTGTTATATGGTAACCATATATAGGCTTTCTCTCCTAACTTATGATTTTCCTTAATCATAGCTCAGATTCAGCTAAACCGAGCAATGAATATTTCATTCAGACAATACAGTGGTAGCAAGGCAAAGTGGAGTGGCAAGGGTCATGCCCTACAAGATCAATTTGTTTAAGACCAAACAGTGTAACATCAGAGGATTCCAGAAAGTAGGTAGCTTCCCCATTTTTGAAGGTTTAGATTGAATCAATGATTCTCTACTTTTTTTCTGCTTGCATCAGTAACAATGGATCTCAGTGGCAGTCAGTCAATCACCACAGGGGAAGAGGAGATGTATTAGAATCTCCCAGGGTTGATGGGATATTGATCCCTACTTTTTCTCAACTGAGAATCAATGGACTAGATCAGAGATGCTCAAAGCATGGCCCATGGATAGTTCACAAACTGTTTCAGGTCTATAGTAAGATGATTATAGTATTGGAAAGTAGACATTGCTGTGGTATCCAAGTGCATTCATGAGCCCTTTTTCATAGATACTCCGTATGAGTTGTTCTTATGACCAAAGAATACATTTCAGTAGATCTTGAAGCTTTTTATTCCTAAATACAAACTAAGGCAATGGGGAAACTTCACCTCTGAGAATTGTGATTGGGTTTTAGGGGATTTGGAGTTTATAATATAATCTCTGACCTTTTTTTTTTTTTTTTTAAGCTTGGCTTTTGCTCGAGTGAGATTCACTGAGGCTGGTGCCTCAGTTTGTCCAATTGGGTTACATTCCTGCAATGATGATGGGGTGTGAAGTGGGAGCAGCAAATTCTGTAGTTGTGAAGGTCAAGAAGAAACAGTTTTCCTCTGCCCTCGCCAGGCCAGTATTTGGGGGCCTGGGAGTCAAACTGACAAGAGATAGGTTAGCAGGAGAAAAGACAGGTTATTTCCATGTGCAGCATGGGTACACAGGAGAGTGCTCAGTGAAGAGTAACTTCTCAGAGGGGTGTTTGGAATTTGGGGCTTATATTCCAGCTATGCAAATGAGAGGGAGATAAGGGGTACTCATGGGAAAACACATGACTTTTTGGAAAGATAAATGAGCTCTTTGGAGAACAGTTGGGGGATAGGATATTCTTGTGACAATGTCTGTTTGGCGATGGTGCCAATGTATTGTCTCGGAGAAGATTGTAGTTGCTCTGGGGGTGGGAATTTATGACAACTGAGTTATTTTGGGAAGTCCTGCTTTTTGCTGATAGGGGATTTCAGAAGCTCAAAAGTCTTCTGCTTAAAATAACTTCCGTGCTACAGTGGCTTAGTCTGGACCCCTTCGTGAAACTATTTTTCATGAAAGCCGGAGTCCTGACATGGGAATGAAGATGCTCAAGTCACCAATGACCAAAATCAGTCCTGGAACAAATGCTTTGCCTTTCGTGTGCCGTGATCATCAGAATGTCTCCATTTGTATACAAAATTTGAGGTGTTGGATTCACTTTCTTAATATTAAGATGATTGATGATCCTCCAGTCTAAAACTGCATTCATTACTCTAGAGTAAATTCTAATTTTTATTTTTTTTCCACTTCTAAATCTTGCAAGAGGTTGCCCTCCAGCCTGCCCCAGCTGTCACTTACCGCACCATTGGGGGCATTCTCGACTTCTATGTGTTTTTGGGAAACACTCCAGAGCAAGTTGTTCAAGAGTATCTAGAGGTAAACTTACGATACCCTGACTACAACTGAGGAAATAAATCCCAAGTAGCACAAAGAAAAGTAAATTTAATATGCAGATGTGAGGCACAAAAATCTGCTGTTGTAAGCAGCTGTTATACATCTGCTACTACAATTGCTCCTACTCTCAATGATTTATAAAGGGGCTAGGAAAATAGACTAACATTCCTACATTCATGAAATGGTGTGTTGGAATTTAGAGTAGGTCATGTGCCCCCAAACCAGTGCTTACAACATTTTGTAAAAAATCGAGTATTTGCAGGGCGCCTGGGTGGCTCAGTGGATTAAGCCTCTGCCTTCAGCTCAGGTCATAATCTCGGGGTCCTGAGATCAAGCCCTGCCTCAGGCTCTCTGCTCAACGGAGAGCCTGCTTTCCCCCCTGTCTCTCTCTACTTGTGATCTCCGTCTGTAAAATAAATAAATAAAATATTTTAAAAAATCAAGTATTTGCTAACTTTCATTTCACATACTTCTTTCAGCTCATCGGACGGCCAGTCCTTCCCTCATACTGGGCACTTGGATTCCATCTCAGTCGTTATGATTATGGAACACTGGAGAGCCTGAAGGAAGTCGTGGAGAGAAACCGTGCGGCAGGGCTCCCTTATGTGAGTAAGGCTTTAAGTCAACTCTGGAAGTAAAGGAATTCCCATGGGGAATAAGAACAACTGCTTATAATTTCTCTGCCTAAGTTATTTTTTAAATATATATAATAAAAAGATTTTTATATATTCAGAATGCTTGACTTTTTTGCTGCACTGACCATTCCTTTAAGGAACTAGTTTTTTTTTTTTTTTTTTTTTGTTTTGTTTTTTTAATAGGAAATGATACTTAGAGACCACAATTTTGGGGTTAGGAGGACAATCTGTTTGTGTCTGTTTTTCTTAGAACGTTTTATTAGTAAAATTTTCTTATGCTATTGTATTGACTACATTTACATAATGTGTTTTTGCTTGAGTTCTCAAAGCATTTCTTTACCTAGTTTAAGTGAGCAAAAACATACAGTACATACATTTAATAATAGAATATTTTAATATTTTTGAATGGCTAAATTTGAACATGTCTGTTCTGTCACGGAGCATGAGGCTTTTCAAGAGGTGCAAAGGAAAAAGCCCAGTTGTCTCTGGAATAATCCTCTTCTCTTCCCCACCCCTTTTCCTTGGAGGCAGACACATAGGTCCTAGAGCAAGGGTCAGTTTCATTCTAGGTGCCACTATTTTCATACAGGTGGAATCAGGAAAAAATAAATGCCAAAGAACACTTGAGTTAGAAGAGAAGCAACAAAACAAAACACGAGGCAGTAAAATGAGGGAGATGTAGGACAGACTGTCTCTTCTCCCCTTCCATTTGTGGATGGCGTAGGATTTAGGTATGGATACATATTTTTTAAAATTATGTTCAGTTAGCATATAGTGCATCAGCAGTTTTTGATGTCGTGTTCAACAATTCATTAGTTGCATATAAACCCATTGCTCATCACATCATGTGCCCTCCTTATTACCTATCACCCCATTACACCATCTGTTTTTGATAGCCTTAGTGATTTTCTGTGATTGTTGTGGTTTGTTTGCTAGATTGGTTTTGAGTGACGGAGGGGGCCGGGTGACAAGGCCGGGTGATGCAGTTAACCTGGTTCCAGGGGTGAGGGTCAGGCCTGAGGGACACAACGGGTCCTCTGTTTTTGAAATTACTATTGGAAAACAAGCACTTAGATGCTAGGGACTGATCAAGAACCTGGCTTCGAGCCCGGCATGCAGTCAGCGTGTATGGTGGATAATAACAGTGATGATTTGACTGAGTCGTTTGAACAGGGAATTTCCTGCAATCTGAATTGTGGAGTTTGTGTATACTTTCAGGATGTCCAGCATGCCGATATTGATTATATGGATGAGAGGAAGGACTTCACTTACGACCCAGTCAATTTTAAAGGCTTCCCTGAGTTTGTTAAGGAGTTACACAATAACAGTCAGAAGCTGGTCATCATTGTGGTACGGGCCATCCTCCTTTCCCCCTGGATCATCGGGTGCTGGCTCTTCCTTATCTTTACAGCAACCTCCCTCTCCTTCACCCCCCAATTCCCAGTCTCCTTTCTGTGCCTCGAGCTTGAGGCTGGATTCTTCATTGTGTTTTTTCTTTTCTTAGGATCCAGCCATCTCCAACAGCTCTTCCCCCAGCAATCCCTATGGCCCATATGATAGGGGTTCCAGCATGAAGATATGGGTGAATGCTTCAGATGGGGTGACTCCACTCATTGGGGAGGTAACTAAATGGGGGACCTGGGGGCTGGTGACGGGGCTGTGGCAGAGTGTGTGTGTGTGTGTGTGTGTGCATGTGTGTGTTTGCATGTGTGTAATTGTCTTGACACTTTCAGATACCTTATATATGCTGGGGATACACTTGCTCCCCCTTCCCTTCATCCCCAGACCCCTACCAGCCATCTAGCTCTATATTCATTTAATTGACTCTGATCAATGTTTTCCTTTTTCTCCTGTAGGTCTGGCCTGGAAAAACTGTGTTTCCTGATTATACCAACCCCGACTGTGCTGTTTGGTGGGCAAAAGAATTTGAGCTTTTCCACAACCAAGTAGAGTTTGATGGAATCTGGATTGTGAGTCCTTAATACTCTGAATATTTGGTGACTAATGTCCAGACTGTGTGTTTCTATATCATCGAGTCAAGGAACATGGCAGGAAGAGGAGGAGAAAAAAGTACATAGGGCAGTGATTTTGATATTCCCTATCTTACTATTCAAATAATCTTACTGAAACATGTAGCTTAGAATCTAAATCAGATCATTAGGCCTGGAAGTAAACTCAGAAATTTGTGTTTTTTTTTTCCTGAATCCAGCTTTTCTTTTAAAAATGAATGAGCTGAATGACATAAAAATCAGTCATATATGCCTTATATTGTCGCAAACTTACATTGGTTTGTTCCATCACCAGCATAGGGCTCTTTCCTTTGGACATGGTGAACAAATTGGTCAGAACCAAAGTCCCTGGGTGCATGACAGAACTGTGGGGGTGGTAAGGACAAATGTCACATATGATATCAAATGAAAACAAATTCAAAGCAACAGATGTTCAGCAAAGTTTAGGGAGCTCTAGAGTTGAACTTTTTTCTATTTTTAAGAGAAGTATAGAAAATTTAAACAATATAGGGAGCTAAAAAGATGAAAGCGAAAACCCTCTAAATTGTTAACCAAAAACAATCTACCATCGACATTTTGGTATGCATCTTCCCAGAACCCTCACCTGCCCGGCTGTTGGCATGGGCTTGCCCCCTCACTTTCTCTAGGTATGTGTTTGTGTGTGTATATGTGTGTGTGTGTGTGTATCTAGTGTATATATATACATATACATATGTGTGTGTGTATATATATATATATATAGGTAGATAGAATGTGTGTGCATTCATAGCTGTATTTGGGTATATAGGTAACATATAAGTTGATATATATAGAAGCATATGAATTGCGATATTTTATCACCCAATGTTTTTGAAAATTTTCATTTCCCATGATTATAGACATAGAGCATTTTGAAGGGATTTTAAGAACTTTTTCTGTGAAACCTTCCATGGATAGAGAAGACAGGAAAATCTATTTCCCTCCATGTGCATAAGAACCTCTTTAAAGACAAAATATCTGGAATCATTTCTCCGATTTCTTAAAAAAAAAAAAAAGGGAGACAAACATCAGTACAACATAAGGGGGAATGTTACTTTTCCTTTGTGGTAGTTTTGCTCTTTGTCTTGTAGGATATGAATGAAATCTCCAACTTCGTTGATGGTTCCGTTTCAGGATGTTCCATGAACAATCTAAATTACCCCCCATTCACTCCTAGTAAGTCTTGGTGGTAGTATAATTAAAGTGGCAATGCGTATTTGGTGTTTTACATTCATAAGGATAGATATGAACCACCCAGCAAGGGAGTTTGTGCATAAGTGTACGTAGGGAGAGGAAAATGTGAGTAATATATACAGAAAATTAGGAAAGAAAACCAAAGCACTCCAAGCTCTCCTAAATGAGGCATAAATTCAAAGGGGGCCACTAGTCTTTCTACCAACAGGCTGAGCTATTTCTAGGGCACGGTCCAGAGAACATTCAGCACAGAAGCCAGAGGCCAGTGCTTAGTTGGTATTATTCTCTAGCATGTATCCCTCAAGGTCAGGGCTTACTAGAAAGAGACTGTGTAACTTGGCTTGCTTTTTGGATGAGGGTGACGTCTGGTGATATCAAGAGTGTGAAGAACAGATGTGAAATGTAGGATGAAAATGAAGCCAGGACCCATGGCCTTGAAGGCCTGAATCAGATCCCGTAAATATACTAGTGAACTCTGAACAACACCATCTCTCGGGGTATGGCCCTGGAATCTCAGCATTTGTTGTAGTTTGAAGAAAGCTAGAGGCTCACAGATACATTATATCTTGATCGAGGAAAGAATGAGGTGCTAGCATTAGAGCATTTTATGAAGACTTCCAGTGTGGTAAGGAAATAGGACATTGGGGTAGATGGGCCAGGGATTTGCATGGGGGTGAACCAGTTCACACGTCATTCTTTTGGTGATGGAAGCTATTTATGTATTCATCTAAGGGAATTAAGGTAGTCAAATTATTTTGGAAATACTAATCTGGTGTTAGTGTGCAGTATGAATTCGAAGACCAATAGATCCGAAGTCAATAAGCCATTAACTAGGTGTGCTGCATAAACAATGAATTCTGGAACACTGAAAAAAAATTTAAAAAAATAAATAAAAATTAAAAAAAAAAAAAAAAGAAACCATTGCAGTCATTAAGATGCAAATGTAATTTGGATCAGAGTCAGAATGGTACAATGGTAGCAGAAAAGAATAGAAGCATGAGAGAGATTGAGGAGGCAGTCTTTTTACTCTCTGGTCAGTGAAGAAAAGGGGTGAACAATTAATTTACACTTTCATCCATTATTTGTATTCTTGGACCACATGGTTTGGCTGAGTTTGCAAAATTCGGATTAAACCTCAAGTCTAACTGGATCCTTCGGCTTCCAAGTGCCTGCCTTGAACCACATGAGCACCTAGGGTGGAAGAGTGTGTATGGGGCAGCACAATTTATTTATATATCGGAGAAACTACTCCAAACATATAACCCTCTGACAGTGAGGAAGCTGTGTGACCATTTGCAGGATGGCCACAATAGATCCCTGCCTAGAGTGCCACTGTTTCCGGTTGTGCCACTGGATAGTCCAGGAGCCAGAAGTGTGCCCCCGAGGCTCTCATTGACTGATTCCCTCTTTTCCCCCAGGAATCCTGGATGGGTACCTTTTCTGCAAGACTCTCTGCATGGATGCAGAGCAGCACTGGGGCAAGCAGTATAATGTCCACAATCTATATGGCTACTCCATGGCGATTGCCACGGCAGAGTAAGACCACTGTTGCTATGGACTTCCTACACGATCAGATTACTGATCTTTGTTCGATGCCACGTGCCAATGTGTTATTTTTAAGAACGCTGCAAGATAGGGGCGCCTGGGTGGCTCAGTGGGTTAGGCCTCTGCCTTCGGCTCAGGTCATGATCCCGGAGTCCTGGGATCGAGCCCCGCATCGGGCTTTCTGCTCAGCGGGGAGCCTGCTTCCTCCCTCTCTCACTGCCTGCCTCTCTGCTTGCTTGTGATCTCTGTCTGTCAAATAAATGAATAAAATCTTTTAAAAAAAAAAGCTGCAAGATAAATAGGGTTATTATACTGAATGAATGAAGAAACTACCCAGCACATAGGGAAGAAGGAATCCAGGAAATACGTGTGGAATGTATAAAATGAAAGAATGGATGAATACATGAATGGAAGGCTGGAAGAGAGAGAGAGAAGTAACTTGACCAAGGGAAAGCAACTAATACCTTGTAAAAGCATATTTTAAACCATTTTTGCATGAATCCCAAACCCACATATTTTCCTCTCTGCCACACTGTATGGGGTATGGAGGGTAAAGTAACTTACAGACTTCATGTGCCTGAGGGTTTTGGATACGGGTTCAGCATCCTTCTACCGTGCTGGGTCTACCCTTGTGTGTAGACTCAAATTCTACAGTGAGGGAAACGTACTGAGAATTTGCTCTTCTGACTCTAACGGTGACAGCAGGAAGCCAGACCAAAGCCACATTCGTTCATTAGCAACGTCATGGTATAAGTTTAGCCATCTTGAAAGTTGTTTTAAAAATTACAGAGCAAGAGTTTAAAAATAGACATATAGACTTACAATTTAAAAAATACAGATAGGAGTGCTAGGCTGGCGCAGTCAGTTAAGTATCCAACTCTTGGTTTCAGCTCAGGTCATGATCTCAGGGTCATCAAATTGAGCCCTGGATCAGGTTCTGCACTCAGCGCAGAATCTGCTTGGGATTTTTCTCTCCTTCCCTCTATGCCCTTCCTGCTCCGTCTCTCTTAAAATAAATAAATAAATCTTTTATAAAAAAATATAGATGATACATATTTATAGTTACTTATAAAACTACACATATGTATCTATACATTTAAAATGTCTTATTTATTACAAAATTACGACTAAAGTGTCTCTACTTAAAAACAATTTAAGTTCCAAAAAGCTGTTCATAAATTCACTTTTTGCGTGTGTTTAAAATCATGCAGTGTGAAAGATCAGTGTATATCCATCTATGTAAAATTAAATTTCACCTTTGTTCCATAAAAATTGTGCCTCTAGTTACTAGCCTTTTCAAGGCTGCATTTAAAAATCTTGGAAATTATGGATTTAATGAGGTACATAAAACACCTTAAAACGAAGCAAAATAAAATGGAAACGTATTCAACGGTGCAGTCTGCTTCTACAGCATCTCTAACCCTACTAGGAGGGAGTTAAAAGGCAATGATCCTCGTCATTGTCACTGTATCTGAGGGGCTGAGACATTCAAGGATCACACACTAACTCCTTAAGTTTCTCTCCCTTTCTAGAGCTGTCAAGACTGTGTTCCCTGAAAAGAGAGGCTTTATTATAACCCGTTCTACCTTTGCGGGATCTGGCAAGTTTGCAGCCCACTGGTTGGGAGACAACGCGGCCACCTGGAATGATCTTCGGTGGTCCATCCCTGGCATGCTGGAATTCAATCTTTTTGGTATCCCAATGGTGAGTCCACATCCCTATCTCAGTCCCCGGAAAGCCTCTTCTAGAAAATTCTCAGAGTATGACGCTCACCTCTCCTACCCTTCCTGGCCCAGGGATTTAATGTCTTGAGAACAAAGGCTTCATCTACATCAGTATGGCTCTGATACTACAACATACTTTCCTGTACTGACTTATTAAGATAGAAAGTACAACCTTGAATTGCTATCATTGGAATATTTTTTTCTATTAAGTTATAACATACACACAAAAAAGTATACATATCCTTCAGTATATAGTTGATGGATTTTACGAGCGGAACACACGTGTGTATCCAGCACCCACATGAGAAAACATTACATTGCCAGGTCCCTAGAGGTGAGTTTGACATCTATTAGTTAAATTCAACATTTATATTTGTGGAGCTGTTACTGTGTGCAAGGTACTAAGCTAGGTATGCAGGGTGAGGGTAGAGAAAAGCATAAATATTACAGAAGCAACTTCTCTTTCCTCTTATATAGAAAATATATAACCAATAATTATGACAAGCTAGGGACATGTAAATTAAATATTGAGGGAAATCCTGAGAGAGACTTTTTTAGTTCCAACAAGATTATAAGGAACACAGGGAGTCAGGGCAACAAGTGAGAAGAAACATCACGGAACAGGTTGCACTTGAATTTACCCTTGAAAAGTGGGCTTATTTTACCAGACTAATGGAGAGGTCATTTCAAGTTTGAGAAATAAACATGAGGAAAAGCAGAAGGGGGAGAATTTGATGTGTTTATAAGGATTAGTTTGTAGGACTGGAGTGGAAAGTGATGCTGGAAAGGTGGGTTGGAGCCAGGTTTTGAGGAGCTGCTGGCTAAGCTGTGAGGAGACCTTGGAGATGTTTGAATACGTGACTGATGGAGTCAGATTTAGGCTTTGAGAAGTTAATTCTGGTAGTGGTACGGTCAAATAATATTGGCAGTAATCTTAGTTCTACCCATCAAAAGGCTATCGTATGTTGGGGCACCTAGGTGGCACCATTGGTTGGGTGTTTGACTCTTGGTTTCAGCTCAGGTCATGGTTTTGGCATAGTGGATGGGGCCCCACATCAGGCTCCACACTCAGTAGGGAGACTGCTTGGGACTCTCCCTCTCCCTCTGCCCCCCATCCCCCACCACTCTCTCTCTCTCTCAGTCAAATAAATCAATAAATCTTTAAAAAACAAAAGCTATTGTATGTCAAGTGTTTTACTTACATTATGTCATTTACTAAAACCCTGTGTAGCTAATTAGCACCCATTTAATGAAACGAGGAAACTGAGGCACAGAAAGATGAAGTAGCTTACTCATGGTCATCTGACAGTAATGAGTGGGCATGGGGGGAGCTCCTGGGTGGCTCAGTTGGTTAAGCATCTGACTGGATTTCAGCTCAGGTTGTGAGATCGAGCCCCATGTCAGGCTGTGTGCTGGTTGTGGTGCCTGCTTAAGATTCCCTCTCCCTCTGCCCCTCCCTTAAAAAAAAAAAAGAAGAGTGAACATGTGATGTGACCCAATTCTGATCACATTCTATAAGGCTTCTCAGGGAAGTCCCTGATGGGAAGCAACGAGGGCGGGATAATGGAGGTGAGGTAAACGTTCCGTCTGTGTGTCCTTCCAGGTGGGTGCTGACATATGTGGCTTCGCACTGGACGCCCCTGAGGAGCTCTGCAGGCGGTGGATGCAGCTGGGGGCGTTCTATCCGTTCTCCAGGAATCACAATGGCCAAGGCTATAAGGTAAGTCTCCTGGGAGACATGATCAAAACAAGAGCGGGATCTGCCTGCATCCTCACCAAGACATTGGGCGAGCCAGTCTCCTACCTGGCGCTTCGCTTAGGCTAATTTGCAGTTAACCAGGACCTCTGACATGCCATTAAAAGGCTCCGCTGTCACAGAGTCTGCTTTTGGTACTGCTGCAGTCAAGGAGATGGTTAGTCTGTGAAGGTTTTCATCAATGTCTGTACACTCTGTCTACGTTGCTCATTTTGTTATGAGAGTCAGATGAGGAAGTACTTCAGAATGATTGACATAGCAGGTGGTGAATGGCACTTACTGGTGAAGCGATCCTGCCCACCTGTACGGCTCAGAGGCCGAGTTTACACCCTAGGCTCCAGGTCTTTGAGGAAGGAAACTCTTGGGTTCTGATGAATGGGGTCTGGAGTTCTCCAGATGCTTCTGTCATTCATAGCCAAATCACAGCGGCAACCTCTTGCTCCTCCCAGGCCCAGGATCCTGCCTCTTTTGGAGCTGACTCTCTGCTGTTGAACTCCTCCAGGCACTACCTTACCATCCGCTACACCCTGTTACCCTACCTCTACACCCTCTTCTACCGTGCCCACAGCCGGGGGGACACGGTGGCCAGGCCCCTTCTGCACGAGTAAGTTCACCTCATCCAAAGAGCTTTTGTTAATGTGACTGGTGACATGGACTGTTTGATCAAATATCAGTGTGAATATTGAGACACGTTGAATGTTTATTCAGATACCTGTGTATTTTTTTAACTGGGTTACGCCGTTGGTACTTGGAAGACCACTGCTGCCTCCATACTGTTCTAGAGGTATATTTAAATGGTATAGCTTGTTCCCTTTTGGGGAACAGGACTTCTATCCCCAAGGGATTGAAGTAGACTTCTATCCCCCAAGGCTCTCAGGCACATATCTGCTTTTGTTATTATTATTACCATTATTATACATTCATTATTTTCAGTCCATTTTTACCGCCTCTTGGAATTCCCTGTTAGAAGGCAGCTACCCTAAAAGAGAAGAGTAGAATTTAAATTATCTGCTATGTGTCATGATTGCATCCAATTTCTTCTTGATAGTCTGCTGAAGTTTGGGGATGTATTGCTTGTTTTACTTATTTTATTTAAAGAGGCATATGGTGAATAGACTTAGAGTCTGGATCCTGCCTAGCTCTCATCTAACCAGGGAAAAGCGTCTGACCAGGAAGAAGCAAAGGAGAGTGCATGGGTTGGGGAAAGCGGATCTGTCTCTCAGGGCACAGACGCAGGACTTGAGCAGGTGTCCCAGAATAATCCGGGGGGTTACCACAGACAGGTGGCCTGCGTGTTTTAGACAGTTTGGGGGGAGAGTTGTCAGGAAGCATTGGCCTGGATCTCAGCGAATGTCTCTCTGTCTCCAGGTTCTATGGAGACAGCAGTACGTGGGATGTGCACCAGCAGTTTTTATGGGGTCCTGGCCTCCTCATCACTCCGGTTCTGGATGAGGTAAGCGTCCCACAGAGGCACACGGAGGGTCTCTGCTTCTGTTTCTGCTACCCTCCAAACTCTTCTATTCCTAGACCCATTTATCTTCTCTTTATCCCCAGCCTGAGTCTAGCCTCCATGCCTGAGCTGGCACTGAAGGCAGTGTGCTGAGGTTTGGAGAAGTTGGAAATGGGTTACTCACAAGTGTGTTTTTTTTTTTTTTTTCTGACCAAGTGTAGAAGCATCTGCTGGTGGCTCTGGGTTTGGGAATGGTCCTATTCATCATCAGAGTCTCCTAGTAGATCCTACTTGCTCCTTGAGGTAGAGGCAGAATGGAGCAGGGGCCCAGCACTGTCTTGAAGGTTGGATTGAATCAGGGTGTGATTGTTGCCTCCACCTCTTAGCACCGTGTGGCCTGGGGCAAGTGCCTCACCTGGAAAGGTGAGACCATGAGAGTACCTGCCACCAGAGACAGGTGAGAGGATTACATGAGTTCATGGAAAGCTGGAAATTTTAGCACAACATGTATCTCAATATTATTATTATTCCTAATGTGATTCCACTGGGATTTTCCCTTGTGTTGCAAATTATTGCTTCTATTATTCCTGTTAGAAGAAAGGCATGATTTGATAACAGAGAAAAGAAAGGCCACTTATGCTCTCTCAGTATATGGTTAAGAAACTCCCTTGGGAGTGCTAAGAAATCCATTTTACCCACTTCAGAGGCTGGGTCACAAAGAACAATATTTTGTTTTAATTTCAGGGTGCAGAGAAAGTGATGGCATATATGCCTGATGCTGTCTGGTACGATTACGAGACTGTAAGTAGCTTTGACTTAAACTCCTCAAGACCACAGCTGCATAGATGAGATACCTCCCCAGATAGAGGAAGATCTATCCACACCTGGAAGGGTGTTTCTGTGCTCTTTTCTGTCATTTCGTAGCACAGTGGATAAAGTGAGCCTAAGACACTTCATGTTAGTCATGAAGAGATCTGAAAAAACAAAAAACAAAAAACTTTTATACACTTTATTCAAGAGCGAGATAAGGGCAAATATTGGAGGGTCCAATGGAGAAATTCAGCTGGGTCAGCAGTCAGCTAGCTTGTTTAAAACTATCAGTCCATCTAATATATGTCAGATAGCCTTGGCATGACATAAACGCTCCCCCAAACTCCCAAGTGATGGCCAAAACCTGTTCTTAATTTGTTTCCTTCCTCTCATTTGATTGTCTGACTACACACTAAGTCAGCTTGGCAGAAAAATGAGAGAGCTGTGGATAGGTCAGCCCATGGGTAAGAGGCGGGTGCAAATGCGCCATCCTGCCAAGGTGCTTGACGTGTGTCTGCCTGCACCAGGGGGCCCGAGTGAGATGGAGGAAGCAAAGCGTGGAGATGGAACTTCCTGGAGACAAAATCGGACTTCACCTTCGTGGAGGCCACATCTTCCCCACACAACAGCCAGCCACCACCACGGTGGCCAGGTAGAGCACGGCGGGAGTTCCCTTCTAGGGGGAGGCTGCTGACAAAGCTGGTCATTTCCGTCCCCATATGTTGCCCAGGCAGAGAACGCTGAAGCTTTCCATGGTGTGTAGGGAGGAAGGGGATTGAGGTGTGCGTGACCCTTGCATTTCTGTTGGCTCTTTCTGAGGAAGTTGTGATTTACAAGATGGATTTTGAAAGAACTTAATCCCTCTCCTTCAACCTCCTGCATTTCTCCTCAAAGCACACTGGCTACTGGAGTGGTCTTCCTTCCTGGTTTTCCCAGAACCGGTTTAATTTTAGGACTGCAAGTTTCATGTCTTGGGAAACCTCTCAGTTCCAGGGAAACGGGGTCTGTTGATCCCCCTACCTGCTTGGCCAGATCATTCATCCATTGTGCTATGCTCTTGACTCATTCATTCTACTTCTAGGGAGAGGGAGTCCACTTTCCATTCTCCTATAATCTCGATTTCCCAGTCCTTTCCTCCCAGTGAGCCATTTCTTTCTGGTGACGCAGAACAACATACAAAAATTACTTGCTCACTTCAAATCTTCATATCACTGATTTCTCCTTTATGACTCTTCGATTCTGAAATTCTAGACTCTGTCTGTACTAAAGATGTACACGTTTCTACATGTCTCTAAAAGTCTTGTTTTTAATAGGCTGGGAGTTCTTTGGAGGTTAGAAATCTTTTTCCTTCTAAACTTTCCTTACTACCTTAATTTTTCATATTGCAGACTTTTTATGATAATGAGGCAAAATTCTCCATCTAACACCAAATGTTTTCTTTGTATCTAATTGTTCAGCCTCAGGCTGTTCTGCATACTGATACCAAAATTATCTTTCCAAAATGAAGATTTTTTTTTTCCTTGTTGCTCTCCTATGTGGAGTCCAAATTCTTTCATGAGTAGGGTGTTCAGGCCAATCACGATCTAGTCACGAGTTAACGGTGCCTCTGGAGACATCTGGGTGCACTCCTGTAGACCAGCCATGCCCCAAAGCTGGATGTTCCCAGACATACCCATCTATTGGACAGCATTTGGGCTTCTGTACTTATTAGCCTCTCCAACATCCTTTGCCTGGTGCATTCTTAATGACTTTCCAAATCAAAGATTTCATTGGTCAGAAAGCTTCCTTAATTCTTCCAGCAGAGGGAGTGATGCCACTCCAAACTTTTTTTTTTTTTCATCCTTCTTTTGTATACTGTTCAATATTATTGTGTGCCTTAGCTGAGAAAATTCAATTATCTAAAATCCTTTGGAAAGTCCAAATTATCGTTCATTGTTTTTGCCAACTTTCCTTCATGCTGGCTTATTACCTGGTGTGTTTAGTAACGTTTTTGTTTTTCAAGTGTAATGGTCTTAAGGATCCAAATGTGGGTCTCATTCCTTGGGAGAGGATTTGCCTCTTTTCTTCAGTTGCAAGTCAGGACTGTTGTCAACTTGAGGTCATCTGAAGCAACATTTAAGGATCGTGTGTTGGCTGGGTCTTTCAGGGTGCCTGGTGTCCCCCAGAATAGTCAGTCAGCCACACCGCTGGAAGTGCCATTCTAGACTCCTATAAGTCTTTTGACTTTTGTGTCACTCTACTTTCTGCCTTGAGTATGCAATGAACACGTTTAATCCTTCTCATAATATTTAAGCTCATCAATAGAGTTGTGATGTATTCATCTTTGTATTTCTTAGACTTGCTAAAAAACAAGAGCTACTTAATACATGTGTGTTAAGAGAAAGCAGGTGATTTGATTGATAATGGAACCTGCCTTGCATCGGGCACAGTGGAGGGCTGACCTGGGAAAGAACAGAAAGTGTGACTTTAGTGATGGACCAATGGGAGCAGGAAACTGGGAGGGGGTCCGGGGAGTGGTGACACAAGGGGAGATTCCACATGAAATGGCTCTTTCTTTCTTTCTCTCTACCCATGTACTTACCACCTTTTTGAGCCATGTTTGTGTTTTATATTCCTCTCTAAATGAATTAATAACAAATAATCAAATTAGGAAAATTACTATTAAATAGATGGGCTTTATTGTATTTTATTGCTTTCTGAGTCAAAATGGAGTCACTTTCTTTGTCAGGAAATATATCCCCCCAACCATAGTTAAAACGTCCCCTGCACACCATCAAAAGACACGAAATCTTGCCATTTGCGACGACGTGGATGGAACTAGAGGGTATCATGCTTAGCGAAATAAGTCAATCGGAGAAAGACAACTATCATATGATCTCTTTGATATGAGGAAGTGGAGATGCAATGCGGGGGGATTGGGGGGAGGTAGGAAAAGAGAAAATGAAAAGATGGGATTGGGAGGGAGACAAACCATAAAAGACTCAATTTCAAAAAACAGACTGAGGGTTGCTGGGGGGAGGGGGGATGGGAGAGGGTGGTGGGGAAATGGACATTGGGGAGGGTATGGGCTATGATGAGTGCTGTGAAATGTGTAAACCTGGCGATTCACAGACCTGTACCCCTGGGAATAAAAATACATTATATGTTTATTAAAAAAAAAAAAAGTCCTCTGCACAAACTCTAAAATTAGGCTGAACCAATTATTGTGTAGAATGTCTTTCTCTTCTAATACTCTGTATTCTAAGTAATAGTTGCTTCAGCAACTTTTACAGTAGCAATTGCAATGATTCTGACACTTAAATTTTTGCTTCTACATAGATGTTTATTGCTAATGTTTGCAGTATTTCTGTCTCCTGTGACATCACTGATTCTGGAGAAAGACGCGCCTGTTGTTTTGCTTTTGTGCCTGGAGAAAAGCCAAGCCATCTGCTGCTAGTAACCTTTCCCATTTGGAATCTGATAGCAGGGGCGCCTGGGGGGGTGTAGTTGGTGAAGCATCCAACACTTGGTTTAGGCTTAGGTTGTGATCTCAGGGTTGTGGGATTGAGCGCCCTGTTGGGACCAGCGTTCAGGAGGGAGTCTGTCTGGCATTCTCACTCTGACTTCTCACTCTCTCCCCTCTGCCCCTCCTGCTTTGCTTGTGTGTTCTCTCTCTCTCTCTCTCTCTTAAACTGATTTTGGTCGGGGTGCAAAAAAAAAAAAAAAAAGGAAGAAAGAAAACAAAGGGAAAGAAACCTGATGGCAACATTCCCAGCTCATTTGGCAAAGTTCTTTGAGTCGTAAGTGTTTATCTCCTCCCTAAACCTTGTTTCCCACAGCCGACGGAACCCTCTCGGTCTTATCATTGCCCTAGATGATAACAAAGAAGCAAAAGGCGAACTTTTCTGGGATGATGGGGAAACTAAAGGTGAGCACTGTTACGACAACCTGCGTCTGTGAGTGACTCCCACGGGTCATCCAGCCAGCGGAGAGATACCAGGCACAGCAGCGCTATTCACTCAAGAGGAAAATTTTCGTGTGGGTTGCACTGTTCATGGTTAGTGGTAGATGGACCACAGATGGAGGGAAAACACATTTCTACCTCTTAGCATGCTCCCCTCAGACAGGCAATATATACAGGCTCTCATTTTATTGTCAACAGGCATCTGAGAAAGATGTTTTCAACACTGTTCCTGCCATTCACTGTAGATCTCTTCCTCCACAATACTCCCGCACAAAAGTCAGTGATAGGAAACACAAACCATGGCAGCGAGGCAGAGTGAGAGCGTGTTCTTCTCGTGAGCCTCTATCCAGCCGTGCCTCTTTGTGTATTCTTCTGGCTCCAGTATACTAACAACTCTCGGGGCCGAAGCTTAGGCAATAGATTCACTTGAGGCATATGCCTTGGATGCATTTGGAAGGGAATCATTTCAAGAGTAAGGTAGGAAGAAAAAGGGAAAACAGTGGCCTGGCCTTGGAGACTCTGTCTATAATCTTATCATTCTCAAGATGAAGATTTCAGTACAGCCCAGGGGTGATGGGTTCTTCAGTGGTAGGCAGGCCAGAGGCTGACTCACCTTTCTTGCACTTTCAGATACTGTGGCCAATCAAGTTTATCTCTTTTGTGAGTTTTCTGCCACCCAAGTAAGTAGCACATTTTTATGATTCTTAGGTGTGGGCTTTTCTCTGACGGCTCATGTGTGTTTGTGTTATGTGTGAAGTTACATTTATGACTTCATACGCCTTTATGACTGTAGATGAGCACGTTTCTGGTTTCTTTTGGAAGATAAAAGAACTTTGTTTTTATTATTATTTGTTTTTATTTTAATTCCAGTTAATTAACATGCAGTGTTATATTAGTTTGAGGTGTACAATATAGTTATTCAGCACTTATGTAGATCACCCAGTGCTTAGATGGGGACATTTCAATTTATGACTTAACTCCCAATAATTGAATCATCCATGTTAGTAAAAAAGAGACAATGATACGGTTAAATCAAAGTAGTCAACCTTTTAAAAAAATTTCTCTGTGTGTTTCTCTCTCTCTTTTTCACTCAGGGGAGTATTAAAAAAAAGTTTGTACTCCTTGAGTACATGTTAGTAGAGACAGCTAAGAGGCATTTGAAGCAGTTTTGGGTACCTGGTCTAGGATATAATTTTTGAGTGACTTGACAACCAATCATCAGACCTTTGTGCTTAACTGTTTTGCAGAACCGCTTGGATGTGAAGATTTTGCAGTCAACTTACAAAGACCCCAATAATTTAGTATTTAAAGAGATTAAAATTCTTGGGACCCAGGAACCTACCAATGTTGTCGTGAAACACAATGGTGTCCCAAGTCAGATTTCTCCTAATGTCACTTATGATTCTAACCTACAGGTAAAAATCCATTTTGTTGAGATAGTTTATCAAGAATTTATAGCTTATCGTGTTCCTTTTTGCTAAAGTCACAAGGGTTCCTGAAGGACCAGGGCACACTCTGAGGTCTGGGGTGGGGAAGTCAGAGGGTTAGGAGAGAAAAAAAGCAAGGGTTCAGCCGGAGCTAGAATGGATCAGGTTGCTGCTGAGAAGCTGGAATAAGATGGCTGAAGCTAGAAAGGCAAAGTGGGAGGTGGGATCCCTATAATTAAAAATTTGAAGTGCATTTTTTTTTTTTACTGTGTTCAGATACATAGATTTTCTCTCCAACACATACATTGTAAAAAATATTTCAAGTCAAAGACTCTGATCAGCTTAGCTAAAGGCTACTCATTGGTTAGATAGTGATAAAAAATAATTTTTCATCAGTTGTAATGAGACCTGATGCTCCTGAGCAAGTTGTAATCTGTTCCCCTGGTATCTTAGCATTTCAGGAATCCTTTCCCCCATCCTCCTCAGTTCAGGCCCCCCAGATGATCTGGGACTGGGGGGTTGTGGCTCAGCATGTTTGTGAGGGATCTTCTAAATTTGGAGAAAATAAGTAAATCTGGCATTCCCCTATAATGATGTATTGATGGCATTGGCCATTTTGCCTTACAACGTACGCTGAGGATACCTATGTTATAGAGTTAGAAATAAAGCACAGTTGACCCTTGAACAGTATGAGGGACACTGAACCCCCCTCCCATGCTGTCAGCAATCTGTAAGCAACTTCTGAGTCCCCAAATCTTAACTACTAATAGCCTACTGCTGACCAAAAGCCTTATGGATAAATTGTCAATTAACACATATTTTATGTATCATAAGAATTCTGTACTCTAATCTTACGATAAAGCAAGCTAAAGAAAAGAAAATGTTGTTAAGAGAATCATTAGGAAGAGAAAGCATTTGCAGTTCTGTACTGTATTTATTGAAAAAAAAAAAAAAAAAGACCCATGCAGTTCAAACCCTGTTGTTCAAAGGACAACTGCATTGTATGGTTAGTTATGTGCACTGCAAAGTGCAAGCCATTTGAAAGGTGCATATATTAAAAAAAAAACTCAACAAATATTTGTTATATTAATTAATATAAGAGTGAAAGAATTGTTGGTGCTTGAATTTGGGTGGTGGGGAAACACAATTTATACACAGAAATCTACCAGGCAGGGGACCGACAGTCCAAACAACACAGAGGCAATGTTTACTGACATATCTAATTTAATGTTCAAAGTCTACTGGCATAGCTGAGCAAAGCTGTTGGAGAAGTCAGGGTTTGAGGCGGACTTTGAGTGAGGGTGTTATCAGATAGAGATCCATTCAGCTAACAAGTGATAGGAAATGGAGCAAAATGGGACTTTGAACAAATTGGGATTTTTTCTTCTTCATGCAATAGCAAGTTTAGAAAGTGGGTCAGTTGCCAACATTGCTTCAATGGCTCAAGGTTGTCAGGGTTAACTGGAAGTGACAGCTTAATACCAGTTGTTGTGGCCCAATTACTGCAGCATAAAAGAGGAGGCAGGAAGGAAAAGGTGCAGGGAAGTCCCTTAAGTCAAAATGAAGACTGGGCCAGCAACTCCCAGTGGACTTACACTTGCCTATTAAGGGCTGCAGCTATGTTACACAGATTAAAAATTAAGTTCTTAATTATGAACTTTAATATTCTAAGCTGAAATAGTGAGTCAGAAGGGAACTTTTATATAAGGCGGCAACTAGCAGGACATTCCACAAAAGGGCACCATTTTCCTGGAAAAAGCATTTGTCTAGAAAAAGTATGCAAGGTTGAGATATCAGGGTAAGACAATCTAAGAATTGAGACTAGCTTGGCATTGGTCTGTGAGTATCCTGTAACTAGAATAGGGAGGAGATCAGTTTGGACAAATAGTTTGTGGTCAGATTTTAGAGGATCTTAGATGCCAAAGTGAGATCTGATTCTTCAAGTGTGTCCTATGAATCCTTGAATCCAGGCCGTGCTATTATGAAAGCATTGCTCTGGGGAGTGAGATTTGTAAAACAGAGAAATTTAAGGTGAATTTAGACTGAGAAAATCCTGGAAAAGGGGTGATTATCCTTAGAGTGTGATTTTGTAACTCTGGGCAAATGAGGACCTGCACTATGGAAATTGCTAATTAAAGAAGAGATGAAAATACACAGAAAATATTAAATATTTTATTTAGTGAGATACAAAGAAGCAAGGTTTCAGGTTTTGAGGTGTGGGTCTTGGAGAAATGAAGAGGTTGGGATGTTAGAAATGGAAAGAAATGTAAGGATTTTTGCCAACTCCCCACTTTTGCAATTGATGAAACTGAGACCTAAAGAATCGAAATGATTTGGCTAAGTTTCCCTAGTGGAATGGAGATGAGAACCCAAGCCACATGTTCTTACTCCGTATTCTTGCCACCACTGCAGACCAAGACAGGACAGTGGGCTAGAGAATGGAAGGCAAGACCATAAGCTTGATTTTGGATGGCCCCGTGAGCTCATGTGTGTTGTGCTACAAGGGAAAACACAGGAAGGTCTTTTGTCCAAGTAAGGAAGACGAAGGGGAATCAGGGAAAGAAAGACAATGGGTGATCACAGAAGATTTTATTTGGCTTAATTCTCTTCCAAATGTGGTGTACGAGATTCTGATAGAGTTGGCACATTTGCATTTGCGTTCTTCCCCTCCCTCCATGTAGCTCTCCTCCTAGAAGTGCCAGTGGAGTGCCACTTGGATTGTTGAGTCTTCTCTGGTTTCTATTCCCTTTTCTAAAAGAGGTTTCATATCTTGCAAGGACTTTGTCCTGGGGGTAAATTTCCTTGTCACTTGCCCGTCCCTACAGGTTGCTCTGATCAGGGGAATTGATCTTATCCTGGGAGAAGCTTACACGGTGGAGTGGGCCCTGAAGATAAAGGATGCAGAAAAAATAGACTGTTTCCCTGATGAGAGCGGTGCTTCTGCAGAAAACTGTACTGCCCGTGGCTGTGCCTGGGAGGTAACCGTACCGACAACACTAGCGTGCATCAAAATCCTTGACACTCCACCTAGACTTTCATGAGCGTAGCATCAGTACCTATGTCACTCCTTAAAACCCACAGAAAGGCAGGACTTCCAAAGGAACCTGAGTCTGTATCTGGATATAGGGATAGGAGTGGGATTTTTTTTCCCCCAAATACTTTGCAAGGAGACCAGGAATTTAAAGTGATGCCCCTACCAAAGCATATATAAAGAAGTGAGTAATGGTCTGGCTTTATCTCCCTGTAAATGGCCTTTTCTAGCCCTTTGTATTTGATAATTCTAGGGTTGCATGCCGAGCTGACCTTACCTTTTCTTTCCAGGTACCCACTTCTCCAGGAGTCCCGTTTTGTTATTTCGTCAATGATCTATACTCTGTCGGTGATGTTCAGTACCACTCACATGGAGCCACTGCGACCCTGTCTTTAAAGTCTTCTGTCTATGCCTCCGCTCTGCCCTCAGTACCTGTGACCTCCCTCCGTCTGCATGTGACCTATCATAAGAATGACATGCTGCAGTTTAAGGTATGTGTCTGCAGTATCCCTATGTATCAAGTGCCCACTGGGCACTTGGCAGTTCCATTACTTTTTGCTAGTTGAGGTCACAGAACCCTAAAATAAGTTTGCTCCTCTGAGCTAACCATGCCAAAGTATACTAGATCATTATCCTGGGGGCACTGAAAGACCACTGATGAACCAGTGCTGCCCGTTCTGTTGTGCATTTGAAAAGATCACTGTGCCCGCTGTAAGGAGAATGGTTGGCAGGACAAGAGTGAAAAAGGAGAGGCCAGCCAGGAGGCTGCCGTTTAGGGTGTCCTTGTGGGTGACCAAGTGTAGACCAGGTATAAGAAAGGAGGAGGATGGTGGGAGAATTGAGAAGGTAGACTCACAGGATCTGGTGATGACTGCAAGTTGGCCATGAGGGAGAGGGAGGCATCGAGAACGGTTGCCATGTTTCTGGTATGTGTCTCTATATGGGTGACAGTGACATTACCTGAAATGGGAACATTGGACAGGTTTGGGCTTGGGCAGAATAAGATGATGGGTTCAGTTTGGGATACTGAATTTGGGATAGCTGAGAAATAGCCATGAGAGTGTAGTGATCTCTTTCTTTCCTATGGTTTAATGACATCTAAGGATTAGTGACAGCCTGTTCTTATGTCTATTTCTCTAATAACTTGAAAGTTTCTCAAAGACAGGAATTTGTCCTTTCATCTTTGTGTTTCTGAAATCTGACACCGAGCCTGATAGACAGTTAACACTCATGTTTAATGAGAGAGTAAATGAAAGACATTGGACATTGCCCAAAAGTTTCATCACAACCTGCTATCAACCTAGACTGACTCCTTTTACATTTTCTAATGCAGGGAAGATGCTCTTTGATATTCCTGTCCTCACCATGGTGCTGGCCTGTGGTAGGCACCTAGTGAGTTTGAACTAAATGAACTTGCTTGCATTTCCCACTTCAACCCTTTCCTCCTCTACCTCCTGATCAAACAGTGGCTCTCCCCCCAGTCTTTGCCTCTTTCTGACCCAGCTTTAATACTCTGGGCCTTTGCATTTATTTCTCTACCAGGAATGACTTTATCTCCTTGTTGTGCTGGGTTAACAGCTGCAAAGGTTTTAACACAGCCTGTATTTTGCCCATGATATCACCTCAGTCTTCTAGAAGCTGTGTTGGGCATTTTCTTCTTTATAATCTCACAACACTCCCACATAGCTGTACATGAGCATATCATCACCCAGATATTGTGGGCACCTCTTTTACTTCCCATTAGCATGTGAATTTCTTAAAAACAGCAAGAGTGTGTTATCTGATTTAGTGTATCTAGTGTATATAGTGTTGGGCAGGGGTAGAGTATGTACTTGGTGAATCAATTTAGATATCATTTGTTGCAAGGACATCTATGATTATTTTCATCAAATAGAGTTCATATTATTTTACTTTTTTTTCAATTCAGAGAAGTTTTCAGATATTCACATACAACCACAGACAAATAAATAATATATTTATATGTACCAAACTGATATCATACTGATGTTCAAAGATATCAATAATATCAAAGCAGATGTGTTACTGTAATGGGGTCTTAAAAATGAGATGACAGGCTCAGGTCAAAATGTTAAGTCTAACATTGTTCTTTGATATAATAACTAAATCCCTGGCTTCATGAGCTTAATGGAGACAAAGAAATATAGCATTCACACTCTGTGTCAAGGATACAAGTTTCTGGTAAGGTATATAGGTTTCTAGAGTACTATGCTTTTCTAATTTTCTTTGCACTCACCCTAGATTTATGATCCCAACAATAATCGGTATGAAGTCCCAGTTCCTCTCAACATACCCACGGTTCCTTCCAGCACCTCTGAGAGTCAACTCTACAATGTCCTTATTAAGAAGAATCCGTTTGGGATTGAAATTCGCCGGAAGAATACAGGCACTGTAATGTAGGTGGCTCCTAGTCTGATTTGAAATTGATGGTTCCCTGCACTGCCAGGTCCATTGTCCTTGGAGATATCCTGGCTCAAAACATCACACTATCCATTTCCAGATTTATGAATACATTATTCCTTTGGGGCCTGTTCTTATGGGAAATCTTTAGTCCCCTGGCACTAATTACTGAGACATTTACATGTACTAGGGATTCATTCAACCAGTGTTTATGGGGTGGTTAGTATATATTATCTCTATATTTAGGTAGTTCTAGAAGATGAGGTCTCTCTACTCATGACAAAAATTAATGATCAATAACAAAGATAATGTAAGTTAAAATATAAATAAGGAAGTTTAGATAGTGACAACTGCTATGTAGGAAAAAGAACAGGGTAATGAAGAGTTATGGGGAGTTTACTGCTTTTGATACTGGAGTCAGAGTAGGTGTCTCAGAGAAGGTGACATTTGAAATAGTACTTAGATGAGAAGGATCCACCCATGTGGAGATTTGGGGAAAGGGAGAGGACATTCCAGACAGATGGAATGAGAAGTACACAGGCCATAAAACAGAAGCACACTTGCCATATTGAGGGGGAAATGCTTGTTGTGGTTGGAGCACACTGAAGCCAGATGGCTGTGGATGTTAAGTCGCGAAGGGACGGTAGAGAGCACCAAGAGTGGCACCCTGGGCTGGTGTGGAGCGGAAGCACCCAAGATGTGAAAAGTCATTGGCTTTGGCATCCAGGAGACGGAAATGAAGGGAGGCAGTGAGAGAGGAAACCAGAAGAACGAAGGCTGGCTCCTGGGCTGGTAGCACGTGCATCAAAGATTATTTTAATCAAATAAACTTTGTGGATTTTTGGGAAGATAACAGGGCTCTGGGTGGGAGAGGGAATCAAGAGTTCTGTTGTCCTTGAAAAGTCAGCTGCTTGAAGCCAACAGGATGGCCCATTTCTTTTCTAAATACACCCTTTTGTGTTGCAGTTGGGACTCTCAGCTCCTTGGTTTTACCTTCAATGACATGTTCATCCGCATCTCCACTCGCCTTCCCTCCCAGTACATCTATGGCTTTGGGGAAACTGAGCACACAGCCTTTCGGAGAGACTTGAACTGGCACACATGGGGGATGTTCTCCAGAGACCAGCCCCCGGGGGTAAGGGCAGAGCATCTGGGATCTGTGTCTACTTTTTATGCACTATGTGCACTCCATGCTTCATCTTCCCAGATTCACCTTAGATGGTCACATTTCCACATTTAGATGAGTGGGTCAGTGCTCAGTCTCCTTTGTTTTTTATATATTTAGTTCATTGCGCAGAGAAAACAGGACATACCTTGCCAATCATTTCTTCGTGGAGTTTCTTTCTTGGCCACTATGTCTTTTAACCTCTTACCACTTCCCCCCCCCCCCGCCGACTCTCCCAGTACAAGAAGAATTCCTATGGCGTCCACCCCTACTACATGGCACTGGAGGAGGATGGAAGTGCCCATGGGGTGCTCCTGCTGAACAGCAATGCCATGGGTAAGAGATGCCAGGATCTCCCCTTGTTTCTGTGAACCAGTCATTTTTGAGTAACAGTGTGCTCGAACTAGCTGCCCTGAAGTCAAAATCATTATCTTGGGGACAGTGTTTTTGTTTTTATATTTCATTTCCTTTATAGGCTTTCTGTTTATTTCAATTTAGTAACATGTGGTAACAAGAGTTAACTCTTATTTGGCAAACATGTAAGAAGGGATGTAAGAAGGGATAGAAAGAACAAGTGAGTCCCACATATCCTGGGGGTCAGCCAGTGGGAGCCATTTTTTAAATTTGAATTAATGGTGAAGCTATGGTTAGGAGTGCTCACTCTGGGGGTATGAGGGTGTGAAGAAAATTTATACGGTGTATTGGAAAGAGGGTGGAAAAATAGGGTCAAATGTAAAAACTGCATGTAAAAACCGGTCAAATCAGAATCAGGTCTATCCCTAACTTAATAGTTTCATGTGAATGTCAGTTTCCTGGTTTGGACAATGTACAATGGTTATATAAGATGTTGTCATCGAGGGAAGCTGGGTAAAGTATACAAAGGAACTGTAGTACATTTTTGCAACTTCTTTTAAGTCTTAAATTATTCTAAAATAAAAGATGTAGTAATAACTTTAAAAGAACAGAATGACAGAGGGCCAAAAATCCAGGAGTAGCACCCTGTAGACTTTCATTTAACTTCTTCAATTCGATGTAGGTATAGTAAAAATACTTTCTCTTAATACTCCATAATAAAGAGGCCTAGGGAGAAGGAAAACCTAAGAATTTGAGGGGTTATTCCTCACCTTCCTCACCTTGAAGGTTTCCAGCTTGAGTGGTGTTTTCCTATGTTTCCTATATTTTCCTATAATTTCCTATATTTTCAGATGTGACCTTCCAGCCCCTTCCTGCCTTGACATACCGCACCATAGGAGGAATTCTGGACTTTTATGTGTTCTTGGGGCCAACTCCAGAGCTTGTCACTCAACAGTATACTGAGGTAGGAGGACATTAAACTGATTACCAACTACTCATACAGTAGGTTCTGAGTACCCAATCCACCTTGATTAGCATAACTCTCAGATGATACCTGGAATTGTTGATCCTTCTGGAAGATAGACTATAAAATGAAGAGCAAAAAAATATATCCCAATAACCATTACATTTGCAGCCTCTCAAAGCACTGCAGAGTAGCAGAAGTAGTATGGTACCAGTGGTGGTGTTGGCAGTGGCGATGGTAGTGGTGGAGGTGGTAATGGTGGTGCAGGTGGTGGTTGAAGTGGTGGAGGTGGTGGTACAGGTGGTGGTGGATATGATGAAGGTGGTAGTAGAGGTGGGGCATGTGGGGCAGAGGGTGGTGATGTGGTGATGGTGATGGTGCTGGTAGTGATGGTGGTCATAGTGGTCATGACAGTTACTTTCGCAGCAGTAACAAACACTTATATAACTTACTATATGTCACTGATCATTTTACATATATGAACTCATTCAGTCCTCACAAAGAACACTAATGAAGCAAATACTATTATTATTTTTTTTAAAGATTTTATTTATTTATTTGACAGAGAGAGATCACAAGCAGGCAGAGAGAAAGAGGAGGAAGAAGGCTCCCTGCCAAGCAGAGAGCCTGATGCGGAACTCGATCCCAGGACCCTGAGATCATGACCTGAGCCGAAGGCAGAGGCTTAACCCACTGAGCCACCCAGGCACCCCGAAGCAAATACTATTATTATCCTCAGTTTACAAGTGAAGGAACTGATGAACAAGAGGTTTTTAACATCTGCACAGGGCTACATAGCCAGCAGAGTTTAGAGCCTGTATGGTAGGCCAGGCATATTGCCTCTAGATTCTGAGTTCTGAACCAGTAAGCTTGACTGCCACTAGGAATCAGAGTAAAATCAGATTTTCCAAAATTCTTAGGGAAGTAAGTTAAGTCTAGGAGAAACCTTTCTCCAAGGTATCCCAGTGGCTCTACATCCTTTCAGTTTCTCTCCATTTTTGAATTTCTTGGTTATCTAAGATGGGACGCCAGAAAGATGTTCTTAATAATATGTCAACAATTTTAATCCCGATTCTCCTTTTTAAAGACTGAATTTTCTGTTTATTTTCTAGCTGATCGGTCGGCCAGTGATGGTTCCTTATTGGTCCTTGGGGTTTCAGCTGTGTCGCTATGGATACCAGAATGACTCTGAGATTGCCAGCTTGTATGATGAGATGGTGGCTGCCCAGATCCCTTATGTATGTTCTTCATATGGGTGGATTGGCTTTGGTACCTCATGGCTGATACTAGTCTTCTCTGTATCTGGATTAGCTTGACTTGAATGGGGGGGGGGGCGCGGAATTCCTATAACTATATGACTTTAAAACATTTGGTCAAAAACACCTTTGGTATCTTAAGAATAAAAGGTTGCCCAAACAGTAGTTTTGCTTAATTGAAAAGAAAATGACCCAAATTTAGTCAGATCACCATAGGTGCAGATATAACCTCACTTCCAAAACTTGGCTGGCATAGTGTTCCCTCAGTTTTGAGCTAAAGTTGAAGATAGGGATCTTGGTTATCAGTTTCCTGACGAAATAAATATGGAAACAAATTCTGTCCTTGTCTTGAGGGCAAGAGGGGTCCAAGAATCAGAGAATTAACCCCCTAAACTTCTTACATATTAAATTTTATTCAATATATTTTTCTATTATTTGCAATTGTTCCTATTAATGGTAAGCATGGTATGGAATATTTCATTTTTAATAAGAAAGCTATGTCTGATAACCTCCAGGATTGGATACTCTAAAGCAATCACAGGTGCTTTTTTTTTTTTTTTTTTTTTTAAGTAAAAGGTAGATTTACCATCCATCCAGTTATATTAGTGCTGGGGAGTTTACATTATGTTCTTTTCTCTGAAAGTGAACCACCGATCCCAGGGGCAGCCTCTTTGGCAAGGTAACCACAATCACTCCTACTGGCCTTTCACAAAGCACTTTCTTGTCCTCTCTTTTCATTTATCCTCCCAACAGTCTTGGCAGATAGATAGGCATTATCATCCTATTTTTGCTGATTTCGTTTTTTTTCTTCTATTTTACAACTGAAAATTTGAAAATTTCCTAGAATCCAATACCCGATACCTGAGGTTAGAATAAGTCAAAAGGAAGCCTTCTGAAATTCACCACTGGTTAATAGAAGCTTGTTCTCACCTGGAACCTGGCCTTTTCCAAGCAGGAGCCACTCACTTTTCTCCTGTGCTCCCCCCAGGACGTGCAGTACTCAGATATCGACTACATGGAGCGGCAGCTGGACTTCACCCTCAGCCCCAAGTTCCTGGGATTTCCAGCCCTGATTAATCGCATGAAGGATGACGGGATGCGGGTCATCCTCATTCTGGTTAGTCCCTCTGTGAATGGGTGGAGGGTGTTAGAGAGAGCGAAAGGGCTTTGGTGGAGAAAGCTTTCTTTTGTGTTTCCTTCCATGTCATGAGTGGAGAAGTTGAGGTTCAGAAAGAAAGGTGTATTTCCCAGGATTCACAGAAGCATTGTGGTTCAGGTGGGAGCTGGTGCCTTTCTGTTTGAAGAGTTCTTCTTTTTTCTGTCCCAAGTTGTTCTCTGGGTTTGGACTTCTACCTAGTCTGTGCTTTGATTTCAGGACCCAGCTATTTCTGGCAATGAGACACAGAACTATCCTGCATTCACTCGGGGTGTGGAAGATGATGTCTTCATCAAAGCTCCAAATGGTGGAGGCATTGTCTGGGGAAAGGTATGACCAGTGCGGTGATCCACTAATCCCCAGCCTGGGGTAGGGGCCTGACAGCGTATTGGTGCATATTGTTTTGGGGCCTTTTCCATTTGGGTTTAGAGCTCAGAAGTTCTCATTTTGTCCGTCAATATTTGTCAACACAGTTAAGGAATTTTTAGGGAATATATGTATGTGGTGCCTTGTGGGATCTACTTTTCTAGATCAAAATTAAGGTATTACCACCTACGACCATGGTTTATAGTTTCTTAGGAAGTACGATATAAGATAAATTATCTAGTGCATTGCTTTTGAACAGTTTTCTCTCCACAGGTGTGGCCTGATTTCCCTGATGTCGTTATAAATGGGTCTCTAGACTGGGAGACTCAAGTGGAGGTAAAGGGCCTTTTGTGGACATGGGTGAAGTCAGGGCTGCTGGGAAGGGGCGGCCATTCTCAGGATAGTGGATTTCCCCATGCGTGTTCCCTCAGGAATACACTGAGGGATTATGTCCTGTGTGTCCATCTGTGTGACAATCACTTTACATATAATATTTTACTTCCAGTTGGGAGGCAGGGATTATTATCTTCAGCGTAACTAGGATTCAGAGTGCTTAAATTACTGCTCTGGAGTTTTCGGTGACCAAGTGATGATTTCAAATCCAAGGCTGCCAGATTCCAAGGGCCCATGAAATTTCTACCTCCCAAGAAATACTGTTTGCCTAGAATGAGTGTATTTGTTATTGTTTTTATTGTTGTTCCTGAGTATCCTTTTTAAAGATTTTTATTTTTATTTATTTGAGAGAGAGACAGAAAGAGAGAGAGAGAGAGAGAGAGAGCAGGAACAGGGGGAGGGGCAGAGAGAGAAGAAGAAACAGGTTCCTGATGAGCGGAGAGCCCAATGCGGGGCTCAGTCCTGGGACCCTGGGATCATGACCTGAGCCAAAGGCAGACACTTAACTGACTGAGCCACCCAGGCACCCCTTAAGTACCCCTTTTGAACATAGTCTCCAAACCCTGTCTTCAGTGATGGAGTCTTTTTCTCTGTATATCTGTTTTCCATGGACAAGCTTCTCCATCTTCACTCTTACAAATCCCCCATCCTGGGGAACCTGGGTGGTACAGTTGGTTAAGTGTCTAACTCTTGGTTTTGGCTCAGGTCATGATCTCAGTGTCAGGAAATCAAGCCCCTCATCTGGCTCTGTGCTCAGCGTAGAGTCTGCTTCTCTCCCTCTCTCCCTCTCCGTCTATCCTTCCTGCCCCTCAAGTGCTCTCTCTCTAAAATAATTAAGTAAATCCTTTAAAAAATAATATAAAAATAAATCCCCCATCCTTCCTTGGTTTCTCAACTTCTCTCTTACCTCCCAGCTTCCATCCTTATGTTAAAACTTGCTCTCTCTGGGGAATAAGTTCTTACTTGTAATGGATCTTATATAAGGATTCAAGGGAGAGGACCTAGCTTCCTCTTCTCTGTTGCTTCTCATAGGAAACTATTTGAAATTTGCTGGTCCAGAGAGACCATATGGAGACAGTAGTCTGCCAGGCTAGAGAAGTTCAGGGTCTCCTTGAACTTAACACTCATTCATTCATTTTTTCATTCATTCATTCATTTTTTAAGTTTTTTTTTCCTCTAATACAATTGAAATATTACTGACAAAATTATATGTATTTAAAGTATACAGTGTGGTGATTGAATACATATATGTATCATGAAATGATTACTATAATTGGGTTAATTAACACATCCATCATCTCATGTATTTACCATTTGTTGGTGTGTGGTAAGAATACTTAAGATAGGGCACCTAGGTGGCTCAGTTGTTAAGCATCTGCCTTCAGCTCAGGTCATGATCCCGGGGTCCTGGGAATCTAGCACTGCATCAGGCTCCCCGCTCAATGGGGAGCCTGCTTCTCTCCCTCTGCCACTTCCCTTGTTTGTGATCTCTCCATCTCTCTCTGAAATAAATATTAAAAAAAAGAATACTTAGGATCTACAATCATAGCAACTTTTATGTATACAAGACAGTATTTTTACCTGTAGTCATCAGGCTATACATTAGATCTCCAGAACTTACTCATCTTAAAAATAAAAGCTTATACCCTTAGACCAGCATCTCCTCATTTCCCCCACTCCATTATCCCTGGTAGACACCATGCTGCTGTCTGTTTCTATGAGCTCAAACTTTTTTTTTTTTTTTTAAGATTCCACATATAAGTGAGATCATATAGTATTTATTTTTCTCTGTACAGGTTTTTCATTTAGCATAATGTCCTCTAAGTCTAGGTATGCTGTGGCAAATGGCAGGGTTTCCTTCTTTCTCATGGCTGAATAATATTTCATTGTGTGTATATATGTATGCCATATCTTCTTTACCCATTCACCCACTGACAGATGCTTGGTTTTTTTACACATCTTGGCTGTTGGGAATGATGCTGCAATGAACATGAGAGTGCAAATCTTTCTTTAGATATTTCTTTCATTTTACTCAGGATATATATCCGGAAGTGGGATTGCTAGATCACCTGGTAATTCTATGTTTGATTTTTTGAGGAACCTCCATATTATTTTCCACATGACTATACAAATTTAAATTACCACCAATAGTGCACAAGGTGCATGTCTTTTTGTGCCTGTCTTCATGAACAGTTGTTATCTCTTGTCTTTTTGGTAAAAGGTGCCTGTCTTCATGAACAGTTGTTATCTCTTGTCTTTTTGGTAAAAGCTATCCTAATAGGTAGAAGATGATATCTCATTGTGGTTTTGATTTGCATTTCCCTGATGATTAGGGATGTTGAGTACCTTTTCTTGTACCTGTTGGCCATCTATATGTTTTCTTTAGGAATATATCTATTTGGGTCCTTTGTCAACTTTTTAATCTGTTTTTTTTTTTTTTTTTTTGCTATTGAATTGTATAAATTCCTTATATACTTTGGAAATTAATCTCTTGTCAGATACAGGGTTTGCAAGTATTTTCTCCCATTTCCTAGCTGGCCTTTTCATTTCATTGATTATTTCCTCTGCCATGCAAAAGCTTTTTATTTCTATATAGTCCCACTTCTTATTTTTGCTTTTGTTGCTTGTGCTTGCGGTGTCAGATTCCCCCAGTATCATTGCCAAGACCAGTGTCAAGGAGCTTTTCCCTTGTTTTCTTTTAGAAGTCTCACGGTTTCTGGTCTTATAACTAAGTCTTGGGGCACCTGAGTGGCTCAGTCATTTAAGCATCTGACTCTTGATCTCAGCTCAGGTCTTGATCTCAGGGTCATGAGTTCAAGCCCCACACTGGGCTCCATGCTGGGTGTGGAGCCTACTTAAAATAAATAAATAAATAAAAAGAAATTTTAAAAAATTAAGTCTTTAATTCAGGTTGAAAATTTTTTGTGAGTGCTGTAAGAGAAGGGTTCAGTTTCATTCCTTTATATGTGGATATACAGTTCTCCTAGGACTGTTTATTGAGGAGACTATTGTTTTCCCACTGTGTTCTCTTGACATGTGTAGATTTCTTATGTGTAGATTTCTTTCTGGACTTTCTATTTTGTGTCATTGGTCTATGTATCTTTTTTTTTTTTTTTTTTGCTAGTACTATGATTTTTAAATCATACTGGGAAAGGGACCATTCAGTAATGAAGAGGTTGGCTACCCTGCAATTCATAAGCCATTGAGGGCATTTGGAAATCTGTGGGGCAGTTTTGATTATTACAGGGGAGCACCAAACGGCATTTAATGGACAGTGACCAGGGATGCTCAGAGTTCTGATTGTGGGGGATGTTCCCTGAAGAATTCTCCTGCCCCAAATGCCAGTTGTGTTTTTTATTAGAGATTCTAATGAAGGCACCCTAATAAAGTCGTGATATGTATTTGATAGCACATAAGAGATTCTCAGTAGATAGAATAATTATGACTACTTATATTAATAAGACCCACTTCATGATGCTGGTGGGGACAAAGCTACTGATATCCAGGTCTGGCCCGGCTGTGGGTAGTATAAATCAAACAAACAAGCAAGCAAACAGTATGCAGCCTGTGGAAAGCAGGTTGCTGAGTCTGAAGCTCAGATTGAATTCAGGAGTCTAGGGTTGGGGGCTAAGAACTGCATTTTGCTAGCACGCGCATAGTGGGTTGTGAAAATGATCCTATGCCCAAACATGCAGATGGGTCCATCACGAGTTGAGATCAAGGGGAGTGACGGCAGAAGTTGCAAGGCTGGAGCTGAACAGAGAAGGTAGTGAGGCAGAGCCAGCGCCTTGGAGAATGGCAAAGCATGTATTTCTTGTGTAAGTCCTCAGAGCACTTTTCAGTGAGATGAATGAATTAGAATTGGTCAAGTTTCTTACTCGTATCCCCTATGGGATTCGGTTGTGACTCAGGCATGGCTGGAACTGTGACTTTGTTTACCCTAATCCTCCATCTCCCTCCTCGACACCATGTTTCTAACCCTGCCTGAGCTGGAGCTCTGTTTCTGGTGAGAGGTTCTCTTCTTTTGGTTCCATGTTTCTACCTCTCTTTTCTAGCAAAAAGCCATCTTGGGATGTCTCCCTTTCAAGAGATTCTCAGTGATGTGGTTCACCACCCCTCACTTCACTGTGAGCTGGATCCCTGCATTTTGTTTCATTTCTGTTTTCTTCTTTGTGTTCTTTTTTTGCCTTTTATCTAGACATATGGGTTCTTACTTGCCTTTTGTCTATTGTATATAAGAACAGGAAATTTCCTAAACCAAGTCCTCTTTCTGCTGTCCCCCCTCCTCCTAACCCCCCTCCCCCAGGACCCTCTCCTCCCACCAGTAGCATTACTTAACTCTTTAACTCTTAAAATGCACTGAGTCTCATGAAACAGGCTGAGGGTTGCTGGGGGGAGGGGGATCGGGAGAGGGTGACGGGGTTATGGACATTGGGGAGGGTATGTGCTATGGTGAGTGCTGTGAAATGTGTAAACCTGGCAATTCACAGACCTGTACCCCTGGGGATAAAAATACATTATATGTTTATAAAAAAATTAAAAAATTAATTAAAAAATGCACTGAGGAACACAGAGGAACCTATTTACTGGGACATACAAAGGACCATGAAGTACCATTACAAGCAGCATGGGATGTATAGAAATTTATAAATATTTGCTGCTGCTGCTTGCTGCTGCTGCTCGGAGGTGTGAACTCACAGTTACTCACTGAGCATCTATTTCACATTAGGTTTGAAGCTAAGCACTGGTGGGGGGAGTACAAAGGTCAACCAGAAGAGTATAAAACAAGATCCTTGCTCTCAAAATCCTGATAATATAGTTAATCTTTGGATCCAGGTTAAAGTAAAGACACAGCTTTTATTATTTGGGGGAAGATAAAGAGAAGAGAGCAGTGTTAAAACTTCCTCTTTAGCTCTTCCCAAGTGACTTGACACACAAGTACAGTTGTCCAGTGATTTCTGAAACTACAGAGAACACATGCACACCAGTGAAATGTCTCACCCCTCACCTCCTTTCCCCAGTGGGAGTGAGACGGGAGAGGATCGTCTGGGTGTTGCCTTCCATCCTGTCGGCAGTCCATCTGATGTCCTTCAAGCTGCAATCTCTCCTGGCTCCTGCTTTGTCTGAGCCAAGCTTCGGAAATGGCAGGACAGAGGTTGAAAGTTACTCTCCAAATGCTAAGCAGGCTCCTGCTTTGTCTGAGCCAAGCTTCGGAAATGGCAGGACAGAGGTTGAAAGTTACTCTCCAAATGCTAAGCAGGTGTCTAATTTGTGCTCATGTCTCTTCTGTGCGCTCATATTTCAAGTAAGCTGCAAACGTTACCTGGGCTCTGTTTGGATTATCTATCATCATGCGTTACAGGGATGTACATGAGTGATGCTCTCAGGAAATGTCGGTTTGCTGTCGAATATAATTTGAGGGACCAATAAACTATATTTAATTTTTACAGCTATACCGAGCTTATGTGGCCTTTCCCGACTTTTTCCGTAACTCAACTACCACGTGGTGGAAGAGGGAGTTGCAAGAACTCTACACCAATCCACGGAATCCAGAGAGGAGCTTGAAGTTTGACGGCATGTGGATTGTGAGTGTGTGGGTTTGTGTCTGTGCACATGTGGGTGGGTGTGTTTCTGTATTTGTGTGTCTAAGCTTATATATCGTGACCTTTAATCAAGAGGAATAATAATCATCCAAGAAAGACTTTGGACCCATCCGATTGCAATTCTTCCAATCAGAAGTGGAACATCCCTAACACTCTTCATATCTTACAACTCGCCTGAAGTTCCTGCTGTAAAACGCCAGGGTGATTACTAGGAATTTCCTGGACTTGAGCCTTGCCCTCATACCTTGAGGGAGATTTTTTTTTAATCCTCTAGCCAGTCATTCTTGTGGGCTTGATTGATCTCTCTAGTCAATTCTCAGCTGGATCTAATGAGTGTCCCTGGCTAGTATCTACCGGATGGCTGGAAGGTGAATGATTTATTCATTGCTTCCGTGTCTCTGAGTTGGCAGGATGTAATGATTTGAAAAAGTAAGATATATCTGTGTTTGACATTTCTAGGATATGAATGAGCCAGCGAGTTTTGTGAATGGAGCAGTTCCCCCAGGCTGCAAGGATGCCACTCTGAACCACCCTCCCTATATGCCATGTAAGAGCCCTCGGCCTCCTCCGTTGGCAGAGCCATGACTACGAGGAGTGACCGCCAAGAGTGCCACAAGAGTCCTGACTATTCAGGGCACATCTTAACTGGTGCTGTGGTTTGGGGGGTGGGGGGCAAAACAAATATGCATCAAGCACTTTATCCAGCTGAGTGTGTATAAGTTATTGGCCCTGTTGGGTGAATTTCTCAGATTTGTTCAGAAAACGCTTAACAGTGGTTATGTCCCCAGAGGATTCTGTCTAAGTTTCCTAATTCTTCAGGCCTCTGTGAATTCCCCCACAGGAGTTTATTGTGCTGCCAATGGGTGGAAAGCAGCAGCTTTCCCTTATCAGAGAGTCGATGGACTTTGGTGTTATACTGTGTTCGTATCTTGGCTCCAGAAATTATACTCACTATGAATTGTGTGACCATCAACAGATTACTTGATGTTTCCAAATCTTTGCTTCAAATTGTGAAGGAAGAAAATGCTATCTCTTTTAGAGTTACGATAAAAATTACATGAAATGATTTATAAGAAAAATGTTTAGACTGCATCCTGTCAAGTAATTAGGTGTTTGACAATTGTGTTTTCCTCCCCTTGCCCTCACGTTCTCCTGGAAAACCCTGCGGGGAACTTGAGGTTAAAATACTTGGGTCCACTGCAGCTCAGAGCTGAGCATGGTCCCATGCCCCTGAGGAGGAGAGAGACCCATGCAGGGGTCAAATTAGTCTTAAGATCCAGTGTCAGATCCCTTAAAGAGAAGTCGGGGATAAAGGATTAGGCGTGGCATTGACATCACTAGATCTTTCCACTCAGATCTGGAGTCCAGGGACAGGGGCCTGAGCAGCAAGACCCTGTGCATGGAGAGTGAGCAGATCCTGCCGGACGGCTCGCGGGTGCGGCACTACGACGTTCACAGCCTGTATGGGTGGGCCCAGACCAGACCCACCTACGAGTGAGTCACCCTCTCCGTTCTCTGGTGCACCTGACCTGCAGGGATAGCCAGTGATGGATGAAGGAATCCTGCTTTTCCTTCCATGTCCCTCTCAAGGGTTAGGAAGATTTTAATCACAACTATGTCACAATTCTTATTTATTAAGCAAACATGAGCATGGACCCAGGCTCCAAGATCCGTGTTAGAAGGACAGATGTAGGGGTGCCTGGGTGGCTTAGTCAGTTAAGCATCTACCTTCAGCTCAGGTCATGATCCCAGGGTCCTGGGATCAAACCTTGCATCAGGGTCCTTGGTCGGCGGGAAGTCTGGTTCTCTCTCTTCGTCTGTCTGCTGCTCCCCCTGCTTGTGTTCTCTCTCTCTGTGTCAAATAAATAAATAAATAAAATCTTAAAAAAAAGAAGAAGAAGAAGAAGAGGAAGAAGAATGGCTTTAAGTAAGCAATTGCCAGAGAGAAAGATAGTCCTTGTGAAGGAGACATACACAGAGACACAAGTGATCACACAGGGCAGCTAATGCTGTAATTAATTCCAAGAGGTGAAGGGAATGCAGAGGACTGGCTATCTTTTCTTTTATTTCAAAAGGGACTCATCTCTGTTTGCTTTTCTTTTTCTTTTCTTCTCCTTTTTTAAAAAATTATTCTTGTTGGAGAGCCCACTGATGTTCTGCTGAATTAGTCCTGTCCTATTTTGTGAGTTGAATGAATAAGAAGAGTTCTCTTAAGGAAAGTCTTATAAAGAAATTCACCTTCTTTTTCCCCAAATACAAAAACTTAGTACTTAGTAAAGAAGTGGTAAGACTTAGTGATTAGTCATTATTTTTAGGTGATTCAATAGGCTTATTACAAAGTTCATTTTAAAACACTGTGAAACACTATGAAAAGGCATAGCTGCTACTATCATCTCTATCATCTCAGATCAGTCAGTGGGGACTTCATCATGGCTCTGATTTCCATATTTCCTCCAATAATTCAGGAGATATTTTGTTGCCATAACTTAGGCTCCAGAACTCTGGGAGGAGAAGCTCTGTGGCCTTTCCTCCTTTGATCCCTCCCCATTCACCTCCTTGTTCCCCTCCAACAAGAGCTGTGCAGGAGGTGACAGGACAGAGAGGGATTGTCATCACCCGCTCCACGTTCCCCACTTCTGGCCGCTGGGGAGGTCACTGGCTGGGCGACAACACGGCTGCCTGGGACCAGCTGAAGAAGTCTATTATTGGTGTGTGGGCTTATCCTTAAGGGCCTCTTTTGGTGGGAAGGGGGTTAAGACCCTTGATAAAGGATTCTTGAGGGAGGAGGAGGCAGATCACAACTGCTGCCTCTAACACAGCTGTGTTCTCGTTGCAGGCATGATGGAGTTCAGCCTCTTTGGCATATCTTATGTAAGTGTCTTTGGGTCATTTCTAATCCCCAAGCAGGTAGTGACACCTTTCAGAAATCACCAACAGACTTGTTTTCTTCTACCTCATTTCAGACAGGAGCAGATATTTGTGGGTTCTTTCAAGATGCTGAATATGAGATGTGTGCTCGCTGGATGCAGCTGGGAGCCTTTTATCCTTTTTCGAGGAACCACAACACCATTGGGACCAGGGTAGGACTTTAGCTTATAGCTCAGAAGTGTTGTGTCATTAGGAATACAACCTCCAAGTTTAAGCTGTGTTCTCTGTGACATCTTCAAAACTGTTGAACCCTCATGTTTCTTGTTTTTTATTTGATACATTTATGTGGTGTGAAATGATTACCACGGGAGGATTAGTTAACACCTCCGTCACCTCACAAGATTGCCATTTCTGTTTTTTGTGGTGAGAATATTTAGTATTTACTCTTTTTGCAACTTTCAAGTATATGATATAGTATTGTTAACTACAGACACCATGCTGTGCATTTCATTAGCAGAACATATTCATCTAATAACTGGAAATCTGTAGCCATTGACTGATACATCCCCATTTCTCCCATCCCCCAGCCCCTCATAACCACTGTTCAGCTCTCAAACAGATGTGAGGTAGTATCTCATTGTGGTTTTGATGTGAATTTCCCTGATGAAGAGTGATGTTGAGCATCTTTTTGTTGGCAATTTGTATGTCTCCTTTGGAAACTGGAAACCAGTAATAGGAGGAATACTGGAAAACTCACAAATACATGGAAGCTAAAGAGCCAATGGGTCAAAGATGAAATAAAAAGAAAAATTTTAAAAATCTTGAATGGAAACACAACATACCAAAACTTATGGGATGCAGTGAAAACATTTCTAAGGGGAAGTTTATAGTGATAAACAACTACATTTAAAAAAGAGAGAGAGAAAGAAAAATCTCAAATAAACAACCCAAGGAACTAGCAAAAGAAGAATGAAGTAAGCCCAGAGTGAGCAAAAGAAAGGAAATAACAAAGATCAGAGGAAAAAATAAATGACGTAGAGACCAGAAAAACAACAGAAAAGGTCAACAAACTAAGAGCTGGTTCTTTGGATAGATAAACAAAATTAACAAACCTTTAGTTAGACTTGCTAAGGAAAACAGAGAGAAGGCTCATATAAAGAAAAGTATAAGTGCAAAAGGGAGACATTAGAACCAATACCACAGAAATGCAAAGGATCACAAGAGACTATAATTGTGAACTAACAAATTGGACAACCAAGAAGAAATGAAGAAATTCCTAGGAAGATACAACCTACCAAGACTGAAACATGAAGAAGCAGAAAAGCCAAACATAAATACCAAATAAGGAGATTGAACTAGTAATAAGAAATACCCCAAGAAAGAAAAGTGATTTCCCTGGTGAATTGTATCAAAAATTTAGAGAAAAATCAACACCAAGACCTCCTCAAACACTTCCAAAAGACTGAAGTGGAGGAAACATTCCCAGGCTCATTTCACAAGATCAGCATTATCCTGACACTAAAGCCAAATAAGGATGCTACAAGAAAACTAAAGATCAATATCCCTCATAAATATAGATCCAAAAATTTGCAATAAAATATTAGCACTCTGAATTCAACACTTTGAAAAAAATCACACACCACGATCAAGTGGGATTTAACTTGGGATATGAGGTTGACTCAACATATACGAATAAATAAGTGTGATACACTACATTAATAGAAGGAAAAATAAAAATCATATGATCATCTTGATATGTGCAGAAAAAAAAATTGACAAAACATTCCATGATGAGGGGCGCCTAGGTGGCTCAGTGGGTTAAAGCCTCTGCCTTTGGCTCAGGTCATGATCCCAGGGTCCTGGGATCAAGCCCCGCATCGGGCTCTCTGCTCAGCAGGGAGCCTGCTTCCTCCTCTCTCCCTCTCTCTGCCTGCCTCTCTGACTACTTGTGATCTCGGTCTGTCAAATAGATGAATAAAAATCTTAAAAAAAAAAAATTCCATGATGAAAACTCTCAACAAATTGAGCACAGAAGGAATGTACCTCAGTGTTATAAAGGCTATATGTGACAAGCCCACAGCTAATATCATGCTCAAAGGTGGAAGCTTGAAAACATTTTCTCTAAGAACGGACATAAGACAAGTGCCCACTCTCACTACTCCTATTTAGCATAGTACTGGAAGTCCTAGCCAAAGCAGTCAGGCAAGAAAAAGAAATGAAAGTCATTTAAATCAGGAAGTAAAATTGTCTCTGTTTATAGTTCACATGATCTTACATATAGAAAGTCCTAATGCCATCATAAAAATTGCTAAAATGAATCAATTAATTCAGTAAAGTTGCAGAACACAAAGTGAACATACAGAAACAAGTTGTGTTTGTGTACACTGACACCAAGATATCTGAAAAAGAAATAAAGCAAACCCACTCACAGTAGCATCAAAAATCAATAAGATACTTAGTAATAAATTTAACCACGGAGATGAAAGATCTATACAATGAAAACTATAGGACATACATGAAAGAAATTGAAGAATACACAAACAAATGGAAAGATATTCCATGTTCATGGATTGGAATTAAATTGTTACAATGTCCATACTACCCCCAAACCATTTATAGAGTCAATGCAATCATTATTGAAATCCAATAGCATTTTTCACAGAAATAGAAAAAAAAAACCCTAAAATTCTTATGGAACTACAAAAGACCCCAAATGGCTAAGGCAATCCTGAAAAAGAATAAAGCTGGAGGCAGGGGCGCCTGGGTGGCTCAGTGGGTTAAAGCCTCTGCCTTCGGCTCCGGTCATGATCCCAGGGTCCTGGGATCGAGCCCCGCATCGGGCTCTCTGCTCGGCAGGGAGCCTGCTTCCTTCTCTCTCTCTCTCTGCCTGCCTCTCTGCCTACTTGTGATCTCTATCTGTCAAATAAATAAATAAAATCTTTAAAAAAAAAAAAAAAAGAATAAAGCTGGAGGCATTGTGCTTCCTGATTTCAAACTATATCACAAAGTGATAATAATCAAAACAGTATGTTATTGGCCTAAAAATAGATCAATGGAACAGAATCAAAAGTACAGAAATAAACCTTTGCATATAACATTTGACAAGGGAGCCAAGAATACTCAATGAAGAGAAGGCAGTCTCTTCAGTAGATGCTGTTGGGAAACTGGATAATCATGCCAAAAGATGAAATGGGAGGCCTATCTTATACCACTCACAAAAATTAACTCAAAATGATTATAATTTAAATGTAGGACGCAAAACTGTAAAAATTCTAGAAGAAAACATAGGGGAAACCCCCTTGACCTTGTTCTTGGCAATGATTTTTTTTGGATATGACACCAGAAGCACAAACAATGAAAGTGAAAATAAGTAAGTAGGACTACATCAAACTCAAAAGCTTCTGCATAGCAAAAGAAACAATTAACAAAATGGAAAGAACTATGGAATGGGAGAAAATATTTGCAAACATATCTCTGATTAGGAGTTAATATCCAAAATACTTAAGGTACTCATACAAAGCCATGGCAAATAACCACAATCTGACTTTAAAATGGGTAGACAGGGCGCCTGGGTGGCTCAGTGGGGATAAAAATGGGTAGACAAATCACATAGACATTTTTCCAAGAAGACATACACATGGCTAACAGGTACATGGAAAGGTTCTTGTTTTAGTGAACCAGATTCCTCAGTGTTCTTTAGAGTCTTTTGTTTGTTTAGGCTGCTTGTACCACATATATTCCATTTTACAGAATATCTTACAGAGACATTTCATCATTTGCCTTGGGAAAGCTTGAATGACTTCTTTCAGTATATTAAGAATATTCTCAGGACCCTCTATAATCAACTTTGGTTTAGCTATGTGTGATCTTCATTTGTAATAAGCATTCGGTGACTTCCTTAAGCTCCCAGGTCCCCGAGGTGACCTCTGAACACTCTTCTTTTCTCCTTTAGAGGCAAGACCCTGTGTCCTGGGATGCTGCCTTCATGGATATTTCCAGAAGTGTGCTGCTGACCAGATACACCCTGTTGCCGTATCTCTACACCCTGATGCACATGGCCCACACGGAGGGCAGCACTGTCGTGCGGCCTCTTCTCCACGAGTGAGTTAGTCTAGCTGGGGTCCCAGTGACTAAGGGATAATATCATTCTATGTGATGGCTTTTGAAAAAAAAAATCCAAATTAAATTAAAGACATGATTTCCCTTTGCCATTAGCTTTCCAGGCACAGACCATGCATTGTAACTCCTTTTAGCGCAGCGTCAGTCATGCCCTAGGTCCTTGATAAAAGACTACTGAACGAAAAAAAAAAATTCAAAGTGATTACAATACAGCATGGAATAATACTTTCTTTCTAAATTGGGCATATAAAGAACTGCCTATCTCTTGTAGAAGCTCAGGTCACAAAACACGGCCAGATATGAGGGATGGAGATTTGAGGGCTGAAGGTCATTCTTGCATGGAGCTATGTATAGGTGAGAATATGTCTAAATCCAGCCATTTCTGGGGTTTGAAGAACATGACAGAAAGGAAGTATGTATCTAATTAAAGGAGACCTAGGGAAAGAGTTAAAGGAAGGTATAGAATGCATTTGGATTTCTGACCTGGGTCTGAACTCGAGGAGTTTCTTCAGGGTCTGGCCTGAGGCCCTGTTGGGGGTCCTGATTGTGGTACCTTGGTTTCTCTTTCTAGGTTTGTGTCAGACCGGGTGACCTGGGATGTAGACAGTCAGTTTCTGCTGGGCCCAGCCTTCCTGGTCAGCCCTGTCCTGGAGCCTGTGAGTATGGAGGCCTCTGATGAACAGAGAATTAGAGCCACAAGGCCAGTGACTAGAGGTAGCAGACGAGGCCTGGTCTGCTGGGGTTCCTGAGATGGGGTCTCTTGCTCTACTGTCTCTTCTTCTGCCTCTGAGCTGAAGTCCAACACTCAGGTGCTCTGGTCCTCTGCTTCCTCATCTTTAAATCAGCATAACAGATTCTGATTCATAGGATAATCAAGATGGAAAGAACCTTATGATATATTTCAAGATAGAATCATTTCTTTATTAGCTAAAATAAGGAGTATGGGTGAGTATGGGTCAGAAACAGATTTTACAGGATTGTTTATACTGATGTGCATAATCTTGTTTCTGGCTAGTACTTCCCTTCCTTCTAAAAGATATTTTCAGGCAGCAAAAGCCATTTCTTCGCTTTTTTGGTTGATGTATAGGCTTCTGATTAAAATACCAGCTAATTGCATCCTCCCCAAAACTTCCTGCACTAATCATAATCCGTGAGGTTCTGGCACCATAAAATCTGCAAATTTTTCTTCTGCTCCATCCCCAACCTGAGTTTGTCTATTTAGAAAGGGGTGAGTCTATAAGCAAAGGGTAATTCTGCACCCCCCCAAGTCCTGATCCCAAAGGGCTTTAGAGAGACTGTTAATGTTGGATAGGCAAATATCCCATTTGGCAAGAGGGAATAGAAGAAATTCTTCCCAACATTACTGGCCTCTAAAAAGATGAGCATGTGGGTCCAAGGCCAATACTATCGTTTTGACCTTTTAACTGTGCAAATTAGTTACACTGCCCTGGATACAAGAGCCTACCTCCCAAGCCTTGTTTGTGTTTAATTTTAGAATGTCAGAAATGTCACTGCGTACTTCCCTAGAGCCCGCTGGTATGATTACTACACGGTAAGTTTTTCTGGTGATTTATACAACTTGGGAAAATGGTAGTGTGCACAGGCTTCTGGATCTGACACACCCACTGGTCAGGTTCTAACATCATCACTCATTTGATGTGTGATCTTGGAGCAGGCCATTGCTGCTATTTAACCTTGTAGCCTCAACTTCTTCACCTCTAAATAGGATAAGAGCACTTCCTTCACAGAATTGCTATAAAATAACATATTTTGTGAGTGTTCTGTATGTGTTAGTTTTTAATCTTTCACAATGGTGTATAATGGCAACACTAGTAAACATTTGAAATTGTACAGTAAACTATAGTTTATGTTTCTGTCGTCCCTTGTGAGACCATAAGTTCATATGTAGAGGGGCCTTTCCTCTCTGTCTTTCTATTAAATATCTCCTTCTGTAGCATAGATGCTCCAGGACAATCTGTTAAACGTAATATCCTGAGGTAAGTGTGGTCTTGGGCACATGTAAAATGCACGTGGAGGTACGAGACCCACCCTTGTGTGCCGAGCGACGTAAGTGCATTTAGAAATGCAAGATGAACACATCATTCTCTGCCTGGAACATTTCTAGGCTGGTCTGAGCCCCAGAGACTCAGCTGGGAAAATGGAGCCTTTCAAAGCAACCTCAGGGCCATGTCCTCTTGGAGGGACACAAGTCGGGCTTTATTTTCGAGGAAGAATCAAAGGTGGTATTTCCTCTCCCTATAGCCAAGCCTGTTCCAATACCTTTTCTGAGGAGAGCAAAGCAGAGGACTCGAAACACAGGAAAAGGAGACATACAGGAAAAGGAAGACAAGAGGCAGAGCATGTTCTGGCCCTTTCAGTCAGTGGGTTTGCAGTGGGATTAAGTGAAAACCAGACAAGGACAACGGAAGTCTTGCTCCTCTTCTCTGTCTCGGGGAGCCCTGAGTCCTTCCCTGACACCTTCTCCTTTCTTTTTCTTTTTTCTTTTTTTTTTAAATTTAATTTCTGTTCAGTGTAACAGAATTCATTGTTTATGCACCTTCTCCTTTCCACCACTCTCCCTTTTATTTTTGCGGGACTGAATCTGTCCTCTGGAAGCCCTCATTAAGACTCAGCTATGTCGGGGCGCCTGGGTGGCTCAGTGGCTTAAAGCCTCTGCCTTCGGCTCAGGTCATGATCCCAGGGTCCTGGAATTGAGCGCCACATTGGGCTCTCTGCTCAGCAGGGAGCCTGCTTCCTCCTCTCTCTCTGCCTGCCTCTCTGCCTACTTGTGATCTCTGTCTGTCAAATAAATAAATAAAATCTTAAAAAAAAAAAAATCAGACACAGTCCTTCTCAGGTTTTAAAAAAAAAAAAAAAAAAAAAGACTCAGCTATGTCAATAAGCATCCGTAACCATGGGAGATGGCTCCTGGACTGGCCACAGGATCACACATCTGTGCCAACTAAGGTTCCTCCAGGAGAATCCATTCCTTTGTTCTCCATAGGACTTCCGTGGCTCTGGCGCCCTGCTCTGTTCCTGTCTGGACAATCTCTAGCCTTATCTCCCAATCTCCAGCTTTGTTCTTATCCATTCCATTCCATAGCTGAATTGACTTAATTAATTAAATTAGTTTTAATTTAAAAAATTAAATAAAAAATTAAAATAGTTTTAATTTCTCAGATGCCTTTACGGCCAAGTTTGCACAATTAAATGCCTGTGGGGGCGGGGGCAGATATGTAGTTCAAACAAATGAAGGCTGGAGATAGCACGACAGGGCCTGGTGGGGCCTGTGGCAGACTGGAGAACACGTGCCTCCTCTAAGGAGACAGCACGGACTCCATTCCAGGTGGTTTGCAGTAACAGAAGTGGGATATTGCCATAGTGCCACTATTTTTTAAAGAGAAGCAAAAAAAACCCGGTTTTTTAATGTAAGATGTACAGATTGCTGAATGCTGGTGACTAGTTTTTTTACATGTAAATGCTGTGTGACCCAAATCAACATTTCTGCCAGCCTGATGCTGCGTGGGTCAGTGGTGGCACCAAGAATGAGTCTCGGAGTTTCCAGTCTAGGGGTGTAGCTGACCAGAAGCCTGGGCTGCCATGCTCTGAAGCCCATACACTCCCACAGACTGCTTGCTCCCTGTGATGACTGAGCATGGCAGGGGTACCCCTTCCTGAGAGACACAGGTTTCTGCCCCTAAGATGGCTTGAGAACTCCCCTATGGTGATCGTGCCCTAACTTCCTGCCCTCTCTCCTTCACTTGGAGGTCACACCTGCAGGGCCATCGGGGGCTCTCCCAGCCTTCTGCCTCTGTCACAGGCATTTGTCTTAATAAAAATCATGCAAGTTTGGGGCGTCTGGATGGTTCAGTCAATTAAGCATCTGTCTTCAGCATGGGTCATGATCCCAGGGTCCTGGGATGGAGTCCCGCATGGAGCTCCCTGCTCAGCAGGGAGCCAACTTCTCCCACCCTCTCTGTTGCTCCCTCTGCTTGTGTTCTCTTGCTCCATCAAGTAAATAAACAAAATCTTAAAAAAAAAAAAAAAGACTCAGCTATGTGGTTCGCAACCAGAGCTTTCCAGGAGGGGGCAGCCAACTGTTTTTAAGCAAGCTAGCCTTGCTCCTGAATTTGCATGTTGACTGCTCTGTTCACTTCCAGTCAGTGATCCTGAGTACACTGAGGTTCCCTTGTGCAGGGCCATCACTAGGCTGCAGCAAGTGAGGTGCCTAGGCAGGGATGGAAAGCCTGGGAGAAAACATAAGGACGTCCAGCTTAGCTTATAACCGCTTTTTGCACTTTTTTTTTTTTTTTTTTTTTTTTTTTTTTGCTATTTGTGCAATGGAAACTTGGGAATTAGCAAATGCCTTGAAAGAAGGATAGGTGAAGAATGTATGATATATCTTGGTTATTCCCATTTCTCAAGGATTGTGGCTCCTATCATAGCTGCCTTGGTAGCTGTGAATTCCCATCCCCACACTCTCCTGCCTATGCTCATCTGACCAGCAGAAGCAAGAGGGTCCCCTTACTGCTTGGCCTTTAGGCGTCACTTATTTTATGAAATGGCAGGTGCCTTGATGTGCTTCATAGAGTGGGTCTACTTCAGTAAGCCTGGCTCTTCATCTATGCTGAGTCTTAGTTTCTCCAAATAAGGTGCAAAACCAGCAATTTACAGCTCCTTCTAGAGCTCTCTGCCTGTCTCAGGCACGCCTCTGTGCTTGAGCATTCTAGGAAGTGTCTTTTTTTTTTTTTTTTTTAATGTTGAAAAACAAAAATAAAACTGGCGGCATCACATTACCTGATTTCAAGCTTTACTACAAAGCTGTGATCCCAAGACAGCATGATATTGGCATAAAAAGAGACACACAGACCAGTGGAACAGAGTAGAGAGCCCAGATATGGACCCTTAACTCTATGGTCAAATAATCTTTGACAAAATAGGAAGTGTCTTTTCCCCATTCCCCCTCCTTTCTGTCATTCTGGGCACTGCAGTTTGCAGACTTTATTCGGGAGAGGTGGAGGCATGGGACTAGTTACCTATGTTTATGAAGCTAAAGAGTAGGCAATGTGTATGAATCAAAGTTTTTATCTATCTGTGGCCATTTTCTTTGTTTACAGTATAGACATATGTCTACATATGTTACATATGTTGGATTCTACATACAGACATATGTCTACGTATGTTACATATGTTAGGTTCTTAAAACAGTGCTTCTCAATCATAATCAATGACTTATACAGTTAATGCAAATTCTCCCCCACAAAGGTATTTGGGTTGTCTATTCTTATTTTAATAGTGCTGCTTTGAGATTTTTACCTTACAGTCATATCATAATGGATATTTAAACAGCAATTTGTTCGACTAACCTGATCAGAAACTATTTAAAGTAAACAAGCTTGTGATTAATCAAGTATTAGAAATGAAATCATGAGATTAAAATCACAGTGTATTTATGTAACATGTAGGAGAATGGAAATACCATTGAGAGAAATAAGGAATTTGGTAGAGAGATAACTTGACAGTTTTACGTGTCGAGTCTCACCTGAAGGTGGGATAATCAATGGAGGAAATGTCCAGTGTTCATCAGATAATGGGGTGAAATGTCATTAGAGATCATATAATTGGATTTTCTCATGCTATCAGTGAGAAAACTGAAGAAGCCCAGAGATATGGGGCTGGACCTTTTATTAAACCCTGTAGACTTTGGAGTCCCGAGGCAGGCCAGTGAAGCAGAGTCCATCCCAGGGAGTGTGGCACCAGGCACTGGGCTTCCTTCTGACCACCCACCCCTACGGTCCGTACAGATAGAATATAGCTCAGATGAACATAAGGGACCAAAGCAGAGGAAAATTATGGTAGCTTACCTCCTCCCCTTTAAAGTAGCAATTATCAGATGGGAGAATTTTACCTACCAGGGGACATTTGGCAACATCTGGAGACCTTTTGTCACATCTGGTGGGCAAGGTTGGGGAGGTGCTCCTGGCGTCTAGCACACAGACATGGGTAAGCATCCCCAAAACATCTCCCCGTGACAAAAAATTTTCTGGCCCCAGATGTCCATAGTGCTAGGGCTGGGAAGCCCTGCCTTGGGCTGAAGAAATGTGGAAGACCGGTTTCTTAGAAACTGAGCTTTATGGCTCAGGGTGAGAGAGCACTTCTCCTGCCACGCAGGAGGCGAGAGAAAGATGTTAAACATAATGGAAGTTGCAGTGAGTTACAGTCAGGGATCTGTAAAGGAAGTCAGCTCATTTTAATTCTTTCTGTCAAGTAGGAGTCAAGGCTTTAGTGAGGTTGGTGAGGGTGAGGGGGGGAGGGCGGAGGCAGAGAGAGGAGAGACGGAGCAGAGACAAAGTGAAAGGTCTGGAAATGCCATTGCAGAGTGTATATCAGGAGGCAACAAGAAATACGTAAAAGGCTCGCTCCGCCTCCTCCAGCACTGCTCTCTGACTAGGAAACAGGATGTAGAAGGAGACACTGCGGTCTCATGGAGTATGTACGGGAAACACGCCCACAACACGAGGGGTGCTGACGTGATGTTGTAGCCACAACATGAGAGTCCACACAGCCCCTGAGTGAGCGGAGATGCATCATAATAAGCTGCGTGCTGAAGGGTCATGGACGGGCACCAAGTCCGGGAGAGTGGACGAGGTGTCTGGTAAAGGTGTCATGCAGTGAGGTGTGTTCTCAGCCTGTCTTACCTTCTTCTGGCCCACAGGGTAGGGACATTGGAGCAAGGGGAGAGTGGAAGTCCTTGGAGGCCCCTCTTGACCACATTAATCTTCACGTCCGTGGGGGCTACATCCTACCCTGGCAAGAGCCTGCACAGAACACGCACTTAAGGTGAATGACAAGGGACAGAGCTTCTCTTTTACCTGCCCTTTAGCCCAGATCCCGGTGAAGCCCACCAATTTGTAAGCCGTACCGTCAGACCCCAAAGGAATTTGACTATAGATTTTTGGTTGTTGGCTTGTTCGTGTTTTAACCTTGACTCCACACTCTTTGAACAATTATTAACAACTATTTTGGATTTAAATGGGTGAGATGATAGATCTAATTTTTCATACTCGAAATGGAAGTTAAACAAGGAGCAACCCAATTCATACTAGTTTTAGAAGACTCTGGATCGCAGTTGACTCTGCTAAGAAAACTGTGGCTGAGAAATTGTGTAAGCCACATTGCAACTGAAGCTTGAGGCTGAGGTTACTCACGGGACTTTAGAATTCTAGACCTAAGTTTATATAATAATTAATAATAGCTAACATCAAGTAAATGCTTGCTCTGTGCCTAGAACTATACTAAAATGGAGGTTTCTACATGGAAATTATTTATTTTTCTTAACAAAAAAAATTTGTGACGTAAATACTATCATCCCCATTTCACAGATGAGCAAAGAGAGGCTTCAAGTGGTCACACAGTTAGTAAGTAGTTCAGCAGGGACTAAAATCCATGTCTGTCTGATGTCAAACTAAAATTCTTAGAGCCATACCCATTTGATTAAAAAAATTCAGTTAAAAACTGAATAACTTAAGACATTTATAAACAGCTCGCTGTACGTGTGCTTAGGAAATTAGTTCATGAAAAAATAAAGATCACATCAGGATTTTTCTCACAGAACCAGTGAGTTTGCTTGTAGTTTTGTGTGGTACTTTTAGAGCACTTATGGGATTGTAGAGCCTTAAAGGAAAATACGTTCATTCATTCATTCATTCATTCATTCCTGACATGAAATCATACAGCCATTGGAGACAGAGCTAGTATTAGATCTCAAGTGTCTTGAATCCTAGTACCCAGTCTTTATACCATGAAGCACTTCCTTTATGATTCTATGAACACCCTTTGGTTTGTGGTAGTGGTTTTGTTTTTAGCTAATGACTATTTCCTATCTCACTGCAGCCGTCAGAAATTCATAGGCTTCAAGGTTGCCTTGGATGATGAGGGGACGGCTAAAGGCTGGCTCTTCTGGGATGATGGGGAAAGCATTGGTAAGTAGGGTTGCCTTGGATTCGTGTCAATACCACTGACTAGGGGACAGACCTGCTTTTTATCTTTGCCACGTCAAAACAGTTTTGCATTTTAAACATAGCCATTTGTTATTTCAAGTGTACGATACCTATTGTATATGATCCTTATGCCTCATGTAAATGAAGTATAGCTCTGAATCTGTTGCCATTACCCAACTTTCTTAATTCTCTGTGTGAGACCACAGCATGGAAGCCGATGGGAATCTGCTACCATGTGGTTTATGTTCACAGGCACATTCCCTAATTTCATGGTTTACTGTCCCAGTAAGAAAGGCAGTACCTTTATCAGCTGTGCTATTTATTTGGGGGGATTTTCCACTAGGAGTTTATAGGAACTGGTAAACTCTTGGGAGGAAGGCTTACATTCCATTAGCTACATCTAAGCCAATGCTGTCCAGTACAGTAATGGAAATAGACTGTATCTGTTTGCCCAATATGGTAGCCATTGGCATAGATGGCTATTGCATACTTGAAATACGACAAGTGCATCCCAGGAATGAATTTTTAATTTTGTTTAATTGTAATTAATTGTAATTTAAATAGATACATACTGCCAGTGGCTGCTATCTTGGAAGGCACAGCTCTAGAGGATAGCCAGTGCCCTCTGATTGAGTGGTAAGCAAATGAGTAAGAGATAGAATATGGTGAAGAGTGACCAAGCCCCAAAAGTAGGAGGTAGGGTGCGGATGCCTATGCTAGACATGCCGAGCTTCATATTCTCCCCAAACCTGTGGCATACATTAAGGATAAAGGACAAAGAAGTCTTCTCTATGGTTTTTCTTGGTCTCTGGAGATTGTGTTTAAAAAATTGCCCCATACCTCTCAAAATAAACTGACCAAGCTGACCAAAATAAGCTGACCATCAACAGTGTTGATGTTTGTGATGGGGGTGTACATGCACATATGCACACATATGTGTGCCTCTAGCAGTAGGAATCGAGAAATTCTGAGGTGATTAGGAAGATGTTGAGAATGGTAGGCCATGAGAAAGAGAAGCAGATTAAGAGTGGTGTCAGGAAACCGCATTCTATGAGGTGACCCTGTTAGACAGATGCATCTGTACATGCTTATTTCAAACATTTTGTGTAAATGGAGTTTGGGGTAAAAGTCTGACTGATCTCACAAAACTCTGTAAAGAAGAAAAGTAAAATGAAGAACAAAAATCACCCCTACTTTCTCAACAAGTAAGCAATTGGAATTTGAGAGCATGCTTACCTCATTGCTTATTTGCAGATACCTATGGAAAAGGACTCTATTACCTGGCCAACTTTTCTGCCAGTCAGGTGAGTATGCCTGATACCATGAAGGGAAAAAAGAGTTCTGTTGGCTTAGTTGGATGACAGATATCATAAGGACATAAAGTACCGCCTAGAATCTCCTCCCTGCTCATCTTGTTCATTTGCATCCTTTCCTTCCTCTGAAATTCAGATGGAAATTTAGTATGTTCTTGGGAAGTTTTCTGTGATTAAACCTCCTCATATTTCATCAGTAACTTCTTCCAGGTCAGCAAGGCACAGACAGACTGATTGTTTCTATGTTATTTAACCCTTGTTCCTATGTTGCCCTGGAATGGTCTGCATGTATCGTGACTTCTCTACATGTAGAACAGAAGATTGCTGATAGCTTAGACTGTCTTCTTAGAGTTCAGGGTGAATCTAGAGACACTGCAAGTACTTAGCCAATGCAAAGCTGGATGATGGTTGGAAGTGGGAGATAGAGGGCTGAAGTCACAGTCTGCATTATCCAAGGAGACAAGATGGTGATTTTCATGTTGTCTTACTTCATGATCTGCATTTGTTTCTAAAACAAGTTGAGAAAATTTAAATGGATTTTATTTCCCCCCCTGGTTTCTTTTTATCTTTAATTAACAGAATATGATGCGGAGTCATATAATTTTCAACAAATACATCACTGATTCAAACCCTTTGAAACTGGGCTACGTTGAGATCTGGGGAGTGGGCAGTGTTCCCATTTCCAGTGTCAGCATCTCTGTGAGCAGCATGGTGATAACACCCACCTTCAATTATGACCCCGTGACACAGGTTTGTGACCAGTGAAAAGTTCTAATGGTATATTCCAGTCCAGTCCTAGGGTAGTTCCTGCCCACCTCTCTTCCAAATGACAGGCTTTTCTATGGAGCCCTTTAGGAAGCTCTCTGTGTTCAGTGTGCCAACAGTGTACAGCCTGGAGATGAAGGGGAAATTCCTGACTTATCATTTGGAATTGAGGGTCTGGATCCTTATTTTGCATATATGTTTTCTTGTCTGCAAATTTATGTAAAACTTCATCTTTACTCCTTCACCTCACTTCAGAAATGTACTTTCCAAACAGCTTGAACTGCCATATTCCATCAAATATAAGACACCATCAGTTAAAGATGCCCCATAATTTCATGTGCCATGAAGAAGGAAAAAAGGATTAGAGTATGACACAACGCTTTTGTATCATTTAAAATTTATACTTTAAATACTTTTGCAAGTACTTTTGCAAATACTTCTGCAAGCTTTCTTTAAACAAAGATTTTTATCATTTTAATGTTAGAGATAATATAGAGGAAAAATATTAGGTAGAGACACATGAACATTGATAAATCTTCATCAAAGTAATTTAGATGAGGTAGACTCTGAATGTAAAGGAATACTAGAAATGCCTTAACCTGGGGCACCTGGGTGGTTCAGTGGGTTAAGTGTCTGCTCGAATCATGATCCCAGGGTCCTGGACCACATGTTGGACTCCCTGCTCAGAAAGGAGTCTGCTTTTCCCCCTCCCTCTCCCCTTCCCCCTGCTTGTGCTCTCTCTCTCTCTCTAATAGATAAATAAAATATTTTTTTAAAAAAGAAATGCCTTAACCAGTTAGTATCACAGAATCTTATTATTCAAATTTTTATGTAAATATTATAAATTCTTTTATTTACTATTATTTAAAAGAAAAATATGTGGTATGAATGGGTTAAGGAGTTTCCTTTGTGCTATCAGAGGCATTGGTGATACATCATTTCATAAAAATTCTTTCACTAGCATCTGTGGGATTTTCTCCAGACAAAACAAATGCTTTATACAAGTCTTAATCCAAGTAATTTCCTGATCTTACTATAAGCCAGGTTTCCTATTCTTTCCTAAAATAATGCCTAAGTGGTTTGTAGTCCACCTGTTCATAATACCAATAATAGCTATGAAGTTCATGCATGCACAGATAATACCAAGTATCATGAATGCTGCTTAGCTCACAGTAACTCTAAGGCTGTTAACTGCAAAACACATTCTGATTTCATGAATGTTAAAATTGTGGAAAATCTGCACCTTGGGATCAACGCAGTATGGTGTTTCCAACATCTATCCTCATGGTAAATAGATCTTTCTGGCTGTGCTTGCTTCTTGCTTTTTCCTGAACTGGCTTTCTTTCATAATCCTTCCTGATTAGAAGGCCTGAAACAAAAGTTTTCCTTCAGCTTTGTATTTTTAACTCATTTCCTCATATTTGTGGCTTTCTTGTCAACCAACTTCCCCAACTTTGCCAAGGTCTCATAAAGGAATTTGCCCACTTTTGTTGCTGACCAACTCCTGGACTGTCACACTAGCTACTGACGGCACCCGCAGTGACGCTTTATGGAAAGCATTTACCTAGAAGAAAGTTGAACTGTTGGACTTCCACTGGGCAATCACCAAGTCACTGTGGGGGAACAGGAAAAGGAGGAAATCCAAGGAGGGTTCTGAGGAATGGAAATAAAGACATCTCCAATTTTCGGGGCAGTTGTTTTTCTGCAGGGGTTGTGATTGCGTAGTGTAGGGCCTGTTTTCTTCTCCCTATTACTGAACAAGTTTGTACTTTAAGGAATCAAGAAATAGGCTCTTCACCTGAAAATTTGAGGGCTGCCTGACAGCTAAGCAATGAATTGTGATAGCAGCAGAGGGCGTATGGCTTGTATCTGATTCATTTGAATGCAGGAAATTTCAATTTCAATGATCAGATGCCCACTCCTTTTCCTTTGGTTCCCAACAGGTGTTAAGCATTGATGTGACCACCAGAGACATCAGCCTCCATAATTTCATTTCACTGACGTGGAGCACTCTTTGAATTTTTAGAACAAGATCTTAATTACGAACAGCTTTGGAACTACTTCTATTTCATGCTCATAAAATTGTTGTGTGTTCTTAATTGGTTCATGCTTAGTATGGGTAAAGTATTTTATTAATTTTGTTATATATTTTGTCTGTGTCTTAGCCCTGTGGTATAGGCCATCGGGAAGTGTGGGAAGTCTATGGGTTGTCTTCCTGTTGGTAAACGTGATAGTGGTGGCTCATCATACAATATCTACTGAAGATGAACTGGGTCCATGATGAAGGGGTGTGTGTTTGTGTGTGTGTGTGTGTGTGTGTGTGTGAGATCAGGGATGGGCTCCACTCTTGCTAAATACACAAGATAAAGCTTGCCAGGACAGTTCCAGGTCCTGGGGTTGACTAATGCCTCAAGAAAGTATGCAGAAAGAACATCTGCTAGTTGGTTATAGGGAGGGGGGAGCAATTGGCTGAGAGCATGATATGAGACGAAAGAAAGGAAACACAGGAAAGGTTAGCAGGAAGGATGAGAGGAAACAGAAGATGGTGATAAAAAATGATCATGACAGGTAATATGAAAACACAAAAATCTAAGTAATGGTAGCCTCATGGGAAGGGCCAAATCACATGAAAGCCAGAAGACAGATGGGGGAACACAGGTGAGGATGAGATTGAAGCAGGCAAAACTGAAGAAAGGAGTTTGAATGTAAAAAATGTAACTTATTTTTGCAGTGATGTGCTTTGAAATGTGTAAATCTTCTTTCTTTGCTCTGTGCCTAACATGTGTAACCACAGTTGACACAAATGCATGCAACTTAAATGCCAGAGAAAAATAAAACAAGCAAATTTACAAGAGATTTTGAATTTTATGATATTTTTACCCTGGGTAACCTACCTTTGGGGTTAAGTCTTACTGTTTGGCAAACCCTTGTAAGTTGGTCTTACTATCTTTGGCATCAGAGTTCCTGCAGTCTAACCACTGATGGATTTATGATTATCCACCCTTTCTCTCACACCTCTGGAATGGGATTTTCTTAAGATTCAGGTTTATGGAAGCCTTTACTTGGGTTGTGGTGGTTGTTTTACTCATCATAGCAAAGCGGGCAAAATGTCTGGAAAAATGTCAACTGGCAAAAACAGAATTTGCATCATGATTGGTTAAAACCTGAGATAGCTAAAATTTGGGATAAAGAAATGATGTATTAGTGTTCAACAGAGATATTTACTTTTAGTATTCCTTGAATAATGAGTGTATTGGAAACAAGTGTATATACTTCCCTAAGTATTTTTTTCTTTTTTAAACACCAGGAATGCATCCTATTTTAAAGAAACCCTATTTTTTTAAAATTTTTTATTTCTTTTCAGCGTAACAGTATTCATTGTTTTTGCACCACACCCAGTGCTCCATGCAATCCGTGCCCTCCCTAATACCTATTATATTAAAATACATTTATATGAATATTTTAAAAATTTAATATAATAACAGGAGGCAATTTTTAATGATCACATTAAATAACAAGATCTAGCAGTGGGCTTCATAAGGTCATAATTTCAATGTCATGATCAGCATAAACAATATTTTGAGATACCTACTATAATTTTCATAACGTGATATGAAAATATCTGTGATTCTATTTTTGAAAGACTGACATATACTGCTAACACAGCCATGCTCTGCTATCTACATTTATAATCTAAGAAAATGCTAAAGCTCGGTTAGAAATTAGTGAACAAAGACCTATTTTCCCCATTGATATTTGCAGATTCCCTAAGTTATACTCCTTGGAATTCTGGGGGTCCTAATTCAAGAATTCCCAGATTAAGGCACGTCTGCTTCTCAGACTTCAGTTTAGCAACTGGGTCCCTATGTAGCTGTCACTGTTGTAAGAGTTCCCAAGCCTCCATCAGTTACCTGTCTTGAATTCATTCAGCCTTTTGGCTTTTAAACAGCCATTTCTTATGGTCTTGAAGACCTTCAGTGTAAGACTGAAAAGATTCTTAGCAGCTCTGGGAAGGGTGTCAGTAAAGGAATTGGGTCTGTGGCTCTCTTAGTGTCTCTTTCTGAGCAGAGCTGTCCTCCTGTGCCTGGACCCACTGGCTGAGCATTTTCTGCTGCTTTCATCTGAATGAAAAGAACTCAGAAGCAATCTTTAGGGTCAGGGACTTGGTTAAATCACTTTGTCTCTCTGGGATCATGCCTCCTCATCTGCAAACTTCTAGTGCCAGAGTAAAGCTGTGATATCCTAACTCTGGAAAGGGGCTCTGCATTGCGCCCTAGGAGAGGGAAGAAAGTAGATTGGCAGGGATCTGAGCTCCCCATCCTGGCTTCAATCATTTACTCAGTTACATACTGGAATTCTATTTGAATAAAGAATTTTAAATATAGAGACTGTCTTTTTTCCTTTGTATATCCTTCGTGCTTTGTCGAAGATTAGTTGACCATAGAGTTGAGGGTCTATTTCTGGATTCTCTATTGTGTTCCATTGATCTATGTATCTGTTTGGGTGCCAAAACCATACTGTCTTGATGATAACAGCTTTGTAATATAGCTTGAAGTCAGGCATTGTGATGCCACCAGCTTTGGTTTTCTTTTTCAACATTTCCCTGGCCATCCTGAGTCTTTTCTGACCTATAGAAATTTAAGGATTGTTTGTTCCAGCTCTGCAAACAATGCCAATTGTATTTTGATAGGGATTGCATTGAATATGTTGATTGCTCTGGGCAACATAGACATTTTAATAATGTTTGCTTTTCCATTCCATGAGCATGGAATGTTTTTCTATCTCTGTAAGTATTCCTCAATTTCTCTCATAAGTGTTATTTTTTTTTAAAGATTTTATTTATTTATTTGTCAGAGAGAAAGCACAAGCAGGCAGAGGCAGAGAGACAAGCAGACTCCCTGCTGAGCAAGGAGCCCCACACGGGACTCGATCCCAGGATCCTGGGATCACCACCTGAGCCGAAGGCAGCGACTTAACCAACTGAACCCCTCAGGCGTCCCTCTCATAAGTGTTCTGTAGTTTCTAGAGTACAGGTCCTTATCTCTTTGGTTAGGTTTATTCTTAGGTATCTTATGGTTTTTGATGCAATTGTAAATGGGATCGATTCCTTAATTTTTCTTTCTTCAGTCACATTGTTAGTGTACAGAAATGTAACTGATTTCTGCACATTGATTTTGTATCCTACCACATTGTGAATTGCCGTATGAGTTCTGGCAGTTTTGGGGTGGAGTCTTTTGGGTTTTCCACATAAAGAATCATGTTATTTCTGAAGAGTGAGAGTTTGACTTTTTCTTTGGCAATGAGATTGGACCATTCTCTTACACCATACACAAAGATAAAATCAAAATGGATGAAAGACCCAAATGTGAGACAGGAATCCATCAAAATCTTAGAGAAGAACACAGGCAGTAACGTCTTTTACTTTAGCCACAGCAACTTCTTGCAAAACATGTCTCTAAAGGCAAGGGAAACAAAAGCAAAAGTGAACTATTGTGATTGCGTCCAGATAAAAATCTTCTACACTGCAAGGGAAACAGTCAACAAAACTAAAGGCAACTAAGGAATAGAAGAAGATACTTGCAAATAACATAACAGATAAAGGGCTGGTTTCCAAGATCTGTAATGAACTTGTCAAACACCACACCCCAAAAACAAATAATCCAGTCAAGAAATGGGTAGAAAACATGAACAGACACATCTCCAAAGAAGACATGCAGATGGCCAGCAGACACATGAAAAAATGGTCCACATCACTTGTCATTGGGGAAATACAAATGAAAACCACAATGAGATACCATGTTACACACCAGTTATAATGGCTAAAATTAAGACAGGGAAAAATAAGTGTTGGTGAGGATGTGGAGAAAGGAAAACCCTCTTAGACTCTTGATAGGAATGCAAGATGATATAGCCACTCTGGAAAACAGTAAGGATGTTCCTCAGGAAGTTAAAAATAGAGCTACCCTATGACCCAACAATTGCACTACTGGGTATTTACCCCAAAGATACAGATGTAGTGAAAAGAAGGGGCTCCTGCACCCCAGTGTTTATAGCAGCAATGTCCACAATTGCCAAACTGAGATGTCCTTCAACAGATGAATGGATAAAGAAGATGTGGTTCATATATATAAGGAAGTATTACTCAGCCATCAGAAAGGATGAATACCTACCATTTACACTGATATGGATGGAATTGGAGGGTATTATGCTAAATGAAAGAAGGCCATCAGAGAAACACAATTACATCATATGATTTCACTCATATGTAGAATATAAGGAATAACACAGAGAATCATAGGGGAAGGGAGGGAAAACTGAATGTGGAGAAATCAGAGAGGAGGCAAACCATGAGAGACTCTTAACTCTGGGAAACAAACTGAGGGCTGTGGAAAGGAAGGTGAGTGGGGGCATGGGGTAACTGGATGATGGGCATTAAGAAGGGCACGTGATGTGATGAGCACTGGGTGATATGCGCAACTAAAGAATATTGAACATTACCTCAAAAACTAATGATGTACTCTATGTTGGTTAATTGAATTTAAATTTAAAAAAAGAATTAAAGAATTTTAAGTATATGCATTGTATGCATATACATATATGCTTAATGTATATGTTTATATAATATATATGCTTACATTTTTTATTCATGTGGAATATGTATCTATCATATACATTTCATATAACATGTTTATGTAAAACATTTGAAAATCAGTACACCAAATCATCAACTCCACAAATACTTTGGTTCCAGCACCTTTTTGTACTCTTAAAAATTATTGAGGATTCTAAAGCTTTTGTTCATGAGGTTATATCTATTGATATTTATCATATTAAAAATTAAAGTAGGTAATTATAGACTTAAAATTAATGTTACACTGTATGTTAACAACTGGAATTTAAATAAAAATTTGAAGAAAAGAATAAGAATGACTACACATGGAGCCATATACACTTGTGGCTACCTTGAAGCAGACCTTGTAACATGGACCTACATTTGTAACTCCTGGCCAACCATTAGGGGAAAGGTTGGAGTCTTTTTGAGATATTCTCTCACCCTAAGACACAGAATTTCCCTTTATCTCATTATAGGTATGCTGAAATTAAAAAAAAAAATCTGAAACCCTCTCACTTAAGGAGGAAGAAAATTCATTCATTTTCTTATTAAAATCATCTTTTTAATGATCTAATATTATCTAATCTATTAATAGCATTAATTATTATAGGCACCTACAAAGACAAGGTTGTGTTGGCCTTGACAGATATGGTCCAAGTGTCAGTACCTTCCCTTCTTGTCATTATAGCAATTTCATTGAGATATTTGCATCTTGCCTTGGAGGATGGTGCTTTGAAAGTTAAAGGTCATGCATATTGTTGGTTTCTGTCTTGATGATTCAACTCTCTGCTTGCTTTGATTCCTTTGTAAGTTTTGCCAAGAGCTAACCTTACTGTGCCTTCTTACTAATAAACAATTGGAAGATACTGGGTTGCATTCTTGTTTCTTCTCTTTAAAATGTCTCTTTTTCATTGGTGAACACAATCATGGGACCCAATATCTTCCAGTTGCTAGTTAGTAAGAAAGGATGGCAAAGTTAGCTAATTTCTGCACTTTAGGAAACAGATTATAGCTGGGATTGTCAGTTAGTACTGAAATGTGAATGATGTCATAAGCGAGTATGGGATGCGAGGAGCTAAGAGTAAAGTACCACACAAAGAATAGAATTATCTTATGTAGTAACAAATCTCCTTTCTCGATCTTTTGCCAAGATATTTTCCCAATTGAAATGAGATCCAAGTACATTTTCTGTCTAACAAAGGCTCTCTTTTATTGGAGCAAAAGATAAGGTGTTTATGTCATTCCTGAAGTTCAAAAAAGTAGAAACCAAGTTTCTGTGTGTATGTGCTTTCCATACACTGAGGATTTGAAGCAAACAGGGACTACTATGGCTACTATATTACTATGGATCTTAGATGCCATTAAAAGATGGCGTGCCCTCATATATTGTTATATATAGAGTAAACAACCATATACCTTCATATTTTGATGGTGGAAATGTAAAATGTTGTCTGTCACCATTTTGGAAAATGCAATTCTTCATAAAGTTAAAGATAGAGTTCCCATATGATCTAGAAATTTCACTCTGAGGTATGTCCCCAAAAGAATTGAAAATATATATTCACACAAAAACTTGCACATGATGTTTATAGCAGCATTCCCCCTAAAAACAAAAAAAAGTAGAAACAACACAAATGTACATCAACTGATGAGTATATAAATAAAATGTAATATATTGATTTAATGAATATCATCCAGCTGTAAAAAGGAATAAAGCATTGATACCTGAGGGCACTTAATATGTATAACAGTATGGTTGAATTTTGAAAACATTATGCCAAGTGGAAGAAGCCAGACACAAATGGCTGCATATTGTATGATTCTATTTATATGAAATGTTCAGAATAGGTAAATCCATAAAGATAGAAAGTAGATGAGTGGTTGCAGGGATTGAGGAGAGGAGAATGGGGAGTGACCATGAATGAGTGATGGATTTCTTTTGGAATGATGAAAATGTTCTGGAATTAGATAGTGGTGATTTTTGCAAAACTCTGTAAATATACTAAAAACCACTGAACTGTATATTTTGCAAGGGTGAATGTCATGGCATATGAGTTCTGTTTCAGTACAAAAGTAACACACTTTAGCTAGCTTAAGAACAAAAAAGAATCTTGAAAGATTTTCGTGACTCATTGAAACTCCAGGAGGACTAGAGTGTCAGGTTTGTAGGCTACGTGGCTAGGTACAGCAGCCTGATTACCTTGTAGGAGGTTCCACTGCCATGGTCCTTAGCATTTGTCTGGCAGCTTATACCCCCTATACTGAACATAGGATGCCACTAGGTCCCCGGTCCCTGCTGCCTCTGAAACAATGTCTCTTCACCATTCTGGATACATAGGCACATCTCATTGGCCGAGCACAGACAACCTGTCTCTACCTTGGCCGAAAGGAAGATTGTGAAAGGGAATTTCTAGCCTCTTACTTGGGAGCAGGGGGACAGAATCCCCAAGGTGGAAAGTTCCTTAAATATTAGAAGATTTTTAAAGGTGTCGAATAGTCAAAGAGCATGACCCATTTCCAGTAGAAGTATCTTCTCACTTTAAGATTATATAACATCTACTTTGATGGTGCTCATTTTATTGAGAACATTTGATGGGAATGCTTATTTAAATTAATATCTGAGTTACTCAAAAGAACTTTGGTGGTTTTATTAAAAAAAAAGAAGAAAGTAGAAAATAAAAATAAAGCAGGAAGAAGCACAGATGCTGTTTAACTCCTCCACTGTCAAAATGAAGAGAAAACCACTGGCAATGTTACCTGTCTAACACTGTAAGCTCACTACATGGCAAATAGCTCAAGCATGTGACCAATTTGACAAAAGGATTACCAGTACTCATTAACCATGAACCATTTAACCTCATACAACTTTTTCACAAGAATATTTTTAAAATAAAGACACAATGAGAAACCACTTTACAACAGTTAGAATGTGGATGTGGGGAAAGGGAAACCCTCTTACACTGTTGGTAGGTATGCAAGCTGGTACAACCACTCTGGAAAACAGTATGGAGGTTCCTCAAGAAGTTAAAAGTAGAGCTACCTTACAACCCAGGAATTGTACTGCTAGGTATTTATCCAAAGGATACAAACATAGTGATCCCAAGGGGCACCTGCACCTCAGTGTTCATAGCAGTAATGTCTATAATAGCCAAAATGTGGAAGAAGATGATATGTCCTTCCACAGATGAATGGATAAAGAAGATGTGGTTCATATATACAAGGAAATATTACTCAGCCATCAGAAAGGGTGAATATCTACCATTTACATTGACATGGATGGAACTAGAGGGTATTGTGCTAAGAGAAATAAGTCAGTCAGAGAGATAGCTATATGGTTTCACTCATGTGGAATATAAGGAATAGTGCAGAGAATCATAGGGGAAGGGAGGGAAAACTGAATGGGAAGAAATCAGAGAGGGAGACAACCCATGAGAGACTCTTGACTCTGGGAAACAAACTGAAGGTTGTGGGAAAGGGAGGTGGGTGGGGAAGATGGGCTAACTGGGGGGATGGGCATTAAGGAGGACATGTGATGTGATGAGCACTGGGTATTATATGCAATTAATGAATCATTGAACACTACATCAAAAACTAATGATGTACTATATGATGGCTAATTGAATTTAAAAAAAGAAAAAGAAAAAAAAAAGACTTTGGGAGACAAAATGAAAAAATGAACAATGTGGGTAAACCAAGCAAGAGCTATTCATTTTTTTCATTTACTTAGTCAACAAATAGCTACATATTTATGTTGGGCAGAGTGCTAAGCACAGAATCTGCAGGTATGACTGAAGATGGCCAGCTCCCTGAGCCCTTCAGGCTACGTGGACAGACAAGCAAGTACAATGCAGTGTGACAAGCAAAGTAACTGGATATGAACAGGAACACAGAAAAAGCATAACTATCAGAACAAAAGCCCAACTTCCCCTTTTATTAACAAATGGAGCTTTCTCTAAGTCATAAGGAAAGCAAAGGCCCTTTATGGTTAGCTGGAAAATGCACTCCTCTCCTCCAATCGCCATCAAATGTACAGTGCAATAAATCGATCCTGGCAGAAGCTGTCTGCAGCAGCCTTGTCACCTCTGCTCAGTGTTCCTCAAGAACCAGTGAGGGATAGACACAGCAAATAAAGCGATACGGCTATGAGGTGAGTACTTTTCTCCATGTACGTGGTGCTTTGAATAAGTAGTGTTCTTTTCTTTTAAATGTCCCTGTCTGCTCTGCTAAATGATCTGGACAACTCAACGCTTTTCTTCTGGATATTTTCGTTCTTTTTGAGAGACTATGAGGAGTGGGGATGAGATAGTGCCTGGAGTACAGGCTGACTGGACAGGAGAGGGGCGTGTGTGTGTTTAACAGATGGGGACGGTCAAATGCAAGATGTTCCTCTCTCACTGAGACAAAAAAAAAAGGAAAGAACAAATAGGATACTTCTGGAAGCTAGCTGAAAGTGACATGGACTGGGGAGTTAGTGAATGCATCTATTTGAGTAGAGAGGGAAATAGTATATGATCATTAAGTTCATTAATAATCTGGTTTTAGTTGTTCAAAAATTGTGATTGATAAAGGAGAGTGGCTCTGAGTAGGGAGGGCTTCTAAGTAGGAGAGACTTTTTACCTTTACAAATCTCCATCTACCTGCTCTCTGCCAGGATGGCAGTAGTTCCTGTGGCAGGAAAATGCCTGGGGCTGTCCCCAGAGTCTTCTGAACTTCCTCAGCCCCAGGTGTTGAGCCTGCTCCCCCTGGAAGGTTTTGGGAGCTTTGGAAGAAGTAGTCGCTTTGGGTTTGTAGAGGCTGGGAAGGAAAGTCTCCTCATGGAGAGACACAATGCTTGGAGAAGGGAAGCTGTGTGACAGACAATCTGCTTGCTGTGGAAATGAGTCATAGTCTGTACGCATAAGTTACGAAGTCAGGTACCGCAAGCATATGAGGTTGGTCCCTCAGACTTCTTTCACTGCCTGAAACTCTACCATTGGAGATCCAGCCTCTAGATCTATAAGCTCTGAAGCCTAGGAGACATTGTAGAGAGAGTGCAAATACTCAGACTAGTTTAAGAAGCAGAGCCTCAGTGTTTGCCTCAGTTATACCACTAACCATGGTTAGGCAAAATACCCTAACATTGACATAAAATTGGAATCATAATGCCTGCCTGGTCAACTTTGATGTAGGGGTATCATAGGAATATAATATTATATGTTATATACGTCTTATAGGGATTAGAGTAAAACTTTGAATAATTTAGAGGAGAGACACCTGATAGATTTAGGTTAATAGGAAAAAACAGTTAATATACTCTAACTTCAGTTCCAAACCCCAATCTGAACTCCGCCCTCCCTTGGCAAATTATATATAGATCCTTGCTTCTTACCTCCATTTCAAAATTAAAGTGCCTATTACACATTAACCAAAAGCTTGCCTCAATCAAAAAGTGAAACTATGTGCATATGGAAATACTTACAGAAATTGTCATGGCAATGGGCCAGGGCCGAGAAGAGCCCAAATACAGGGAAATGCAAAGTTAAAGGAATGTCAAAGTAAGAAAAAAAAAAAAAAGAAAATTCTTTTTTCACATGGATATATAGATTATTACTACACAGTTGTTGGTTAGGTGTGGCTGGAACATAGGGAAGAGAAGAGGCAGGCCATGCAGGCATAGGAGATGTCACGAAGACCTTTGATTACAAAGCTAAAGAGTTTGTATTTTATTTGGAGAACCACTGAGGACCTGAATATAGGAAGACCAGATAACCCTGTTTTTTGCAGTAAAAAGATTAATCCATCCTCCAATTAGAAGCAGGAAGCCAGTGAGGAAGCTGTGGTCACAGTCCAGGCCAAAAATAATGGCCTGACTAAAGCATTTCTGGTAGGGATGGAGAGGGAGAAACAGATCTGAAAGATATTGAGGAAGAAGTCTGACTGAACGAGTGACTGGCTGTGAGAACTGCAAAAAAGAGAGAAGTCAAAAGTTATACAGATTTTTTTTTAACAAAGTTGTGATTCTGTTCCTCAAGATATTAATTATTGAGGAGAGGCCAATTGGACAGAATTGGTGGAAGTTAGGACTGGGGTGTGGGGAGCAGAGAACACATGTTCAAATGTGTTGAATTTGGTTGGACATCCAGGTAAGATATCTAATAGGCAGTTGCACATACAAATCTGAATCTCTGGGCTAGAAATACAGATTGCACTGCCCTTGGGTGTTATATGAAATCATATGAGTGGTGGAGCTTGCTAAATGAGAGAGGTTGGTGGACCTATGTTGAAAATACAGGGAATATCAATATCTTAATGAAACAGGGGACTAAAAGAAAATTGAAGAGGAGCCAGAAAAGTAGGTGAGAACCAAGATTAAATGACAAGGAATCCAAACATGGAGAAATTTTAAGAAGAAGGAGTGGTTGATAGTGGGGCGATTAAGAGAGTGCTCATTGTATTCAGCAGTTGAATCACCAGTGACCTTTAGGGGAATTTCAGTGGAATGCAAGAAACAGAAGCCATGCCAGTAATAGACAAGGAAGGTAAGGCAGACAGTGCACCATGATCTTTTTGGAAAGTTAGCTACAAGAGGAAAAAGAAAGTTATAATGGTACCTAGAGAAAGACACAGAGTAATCGCCAGAATTTAGGGTGACTTGGGATATACTTTTGAGGGGAAAGAGCATATTCAGAGGGAGAGGTTGATAATGCAAGGAAGAGGAAGGATAATTGGTGGAACAAGATTTTTGAGAAATTCGAAGTGTATGAGATCTGTAGAATAGATACAAGGGATATCCTTAGCAAGAGGATAACCCTTGTATCCTCTTCAATTGAGAAGAGGGGAAAAATAAGTTTACTTAAATACAGATAATTTTTATAGAAAAGCTTGGGTTGAGAAGCAGGGAGATGAAATAGTTTCTTCAAAATAGTTGTTTTGTTTGTAACGTTGGAGACGATACTGGTTGAGAGTAACAGTGTAGGTAACAAAGGTTGGGGCTTGAAAACAAGGATCAATATTTGAAATATCTCCTGGGAAAATGAGAGAAGATGGCAAGATTGTCCGTAGGCTTGAAGGCCCAGTATATTTGTCAGATTATGAACGCAGTGGCATCCCCGTTGGGCTGATTGCATAAATCCGGAAGGCAGAAGTTTGGGTCAACAGGTTTCATTGTATAAATTCAGTAAGCAGATGAGGGAGCAAGGAAGATGAGAGAAATAACAGCTATTGAGGACTGTGTCAGGGAAGGGTAATAGCTGGGAGGCTAGGAGGGACTAAGAGATTAAGAGGGAGTGGAACAGAAAAGAAGCCTCAATGTGATCAAAGAATAAACAGTGCAATAACAGGATAAAAGGGGATGGGCTTTTTCCCAGTAAATAGGAAGTAGAGGCTAAGAGTGAGTTCAGAAACGGAACAATGCTGGAGAGTGAGGCGTTCCAGGGCGTAGCCAATGTACAGCCGTGGTGGGAGGAGTGCTGAAGATGGTGGAGAGTCAGTCAAGGAATGACATGGTGAGGGCTGTCATGGGGTCATGAGACATATGTATAATGTGAGATTTGCTATAATTAGAGCAGAAACTTGGGAGTACCTCCAGAATCTTACTTCTGGAGATGAAGAAATGCACACCCAGATAGTTAAAATGCCCACCTGTTGGTATGCAAGTCAGGGCAAGAACCAAAACATTCTTTGGTTCCCAGTTCACTACACACTCCAATACACCAAATATTTTAAAACTTGGGTCTATGTATGCATGATTGGCAAGGCTATGGTGAGCCACCAAATTTATATGGGTTTGTGTGCTGTGACCATGCAAGCAAGCATTGTGTTGGAGATCGGGATTAGGTTCAGTCTTAACAGAGTCTTAACAGAATTAATCACTTCTAAATAATTAAACATCTTGCCATAATGGCATAGGAATTGAAATAAGAAGACCAGGATTCTGGTTTTGTTACTTTTTCCTTCCCTGAGTGTACCCTCCAATCTACTGCCCAGGGTGGGTGTGAGGATCAAAGTGATGTCTAAAAGGGCTTTGTGAAGCACCTCAACCCCTCATCTCTCTCCTGTACTCCGTTCTTTATGTCTGACATATTCTTTCCTTAGACAATACTCAATTCCTCTGCAGACAAAAAAGGCAAGGGTTCTAGAGATGATGGATGCACAGACTAGAGTTAATTGTAAATACTGTGATGAGTGGAAACAAATATTCTCTGAATTATGTAAGGAGGAATGCTTGTAATTAAGTCATCTTGCAAATGAGTTCACATTCTAATCATGATGCCTCTCCTTTTGGATTGATGGAACTTTGTGGTTTGCTTAAATCCCATTATCTGTGTCCATCCAGATGGCAAGGAAACTCACTGTATTGGAAGTCCTTCTGATCATCTTCTTCCTAACTGTGCTGGCCTTAGATATCTTCTTGATGTTTTTTGTGTTGGAGAAAACTGAAGGTAAGGAGGATGCTTGTAGCTTTGGGGTTGGAAGGATTATATTCCTTCACTCTTCAGCATAACACCATGTTGTATCACTCAAAATCCACATCCACAACCAATATCAGTCAATCTTCAAAAGACAAGTTTTCTTTTTCTACAACAAAACCTTGAATGCCAATGATATTCAGGATCTCCCAAGTCCCATTTGATGAAATTTTAACAAGATGCAAAATTAGGCTTGTCAGATGTCTGTCCTTCAATCCAGTCATAAAGTAGTAGAGCCTTCAAGTAGAAGGAACAGTTGAGGTAACAGTGCCCAATCCCACTACATTATGGAAAAGGAAATCAGGTTGCAGCAAGCTGATTAACTTGGCTTAAATATGTCAATTATAATCAGCCTCCAGCCCATACTGTCATTGAAATAGCTATGATTTCTTCATCAGTACCTTTGAAACTGTTCTCTCTCACACAGGAGCATCAAGAGAATGCTTTCTCCTCCGTGCACATGATACTCTAAATAACAAAATAATAGTGTGTAATATAAAAATCTATCCCTAATTTAAACAGTATTTGTGGTTGATTTTGCTTGCTAAAGCTCACATTTACATGTAGATTAAGTGTATATTGAAAAGAAATGGTGCTAATAGCAGAACCCTACCTACTCAATCTCTTTTCACTATTACCCACAGTAAACATTAGGGTGCTTTCTAGGAACAATTATGTCTTTGAACGAGGATTTGGAAAACATTGATATAAGCTATTTTTAGACCATTACTATTTTTTCCTATTAAATTTTGTTTGGGTAACAAGTCCCATGACATTACTATCTAATGTACATGAATAATGTACATGAATGTATAAGTAGTTTCTTTTAGTTAACATAAAACTGGATCTTCATGCCTCCATTTACCTGAAACCACAGTCTAATTCATGCAGAATAGTCAACTCTAGCCTGTTCTATATATTGGGCTTCTTTCAAGATGTTTTTTGAAGATATGCTTCCATGAGTTAAAAAGGAGGTTTCTTTCTTAAATTTTTTTTTATTTTGGTAAGAACACTTAACATGAAGTCTACCCTCTTAATAGATTCTCAAGTGTACATTGGGCACAATTACTCATAGGCACGATGTTGTACATCAGATCTGTAGAACTTATTCATCTTGCATAACTAAAACTTTATACATGTTGGTTAGCAACACCCCATCTTCCTCTACCCCTTGCCCTGGCAACTATCATTCTAGTATTTGCATCTGTGAATTTGACTATTTTAAATACCTAATATAAATGGAATCCTGCAGCATCTGTCCTTCTGATAATAATAACCAGCTTATTTCACTTAGCATAATGTCTTCCAGGTTCACCCATGTTGATGGAAATGACCAGGTTTCCTTCCTTATTTTACAGCTGAATAATATTCTGTTATATGTACACATACCACATTTTCTTTATCCATTCATTGGTTGATGGATGCCTGGGTCGTTTTCACATCTTCGTTATTTGTGAATAGCACAGCAATCAACATGAGAGTGCTAGTATATCTTTGAGGTTTTGATTTCAATTCTTTGAATTCTTTGCATAAATATCCAGCAGCGAGATTGTTGGATCATATGATGGTTCTATTTTTAATTTTTTGAGGAACCTCTATACTGTTTTCCATAGTGGCTGCACCAGTTTGCATCACTCCCACCACTGGCATACAAAGGTTCCAATTGTTCCACATTCTCACCAAAACTTACTTTTTTTTTTTTAATATATTAGCCATCCTGAGATGTGAGGTGATATCTAGTTGTGGTTTTGATTTAAGTTTCCCTGATGATTAGTGACATCGAGCATCTTTCCTGTTAGCCATTTGTGTGTCTCTAGAGAAATGCTTATGGAAGTCTTTTGCCCATTTTTTAATCAGATCCTTTTTATTTGTTTTTACTATTGTGTTGTATGCATTCCTTATGTATTTTAGAATTTTGCCCATTTTCAGATAGATGGTTTGCAAATATTTTCTCCCATCCTTTATGTTACCTTTTCATTCTGTTGATGGTTTCCTTTGTTGTATAGATTTTATTTATTTATTTGACAGAGAGAGAGAAAGAGAAAGCACAGGCAGGGGGAGCAGCAGGCAGAGGGAGAAGTAGCTCCCTACAGAGCAAGGAGACCTATGTGGGAATCAATCTAAGGACCCCAGGATCCTGACCTGAGCTGAAGGCAGACACTTAACTGTCTGAGCCACACAGGTGTCCCAAGGAGTTTCACAGTTTCAAGAGTCTTACATTTAGATCTTTAACCCAATTTTAAAATAAATTTTTATTTAAGTATATATACAAACAAGTATAGAGCCATAAATGTAGGAGAGTTGTTTTGAGGTCTTTTTTGAACAGAAACAAAGGTATTGAAAGGGACCTATTATGCCCGCAGTAACTGTTGACTCAAGCTTCAGATGGAATTCTGGGTGTTGACTGGCTCATGGAGCCTGTTAAACTAGATCCTACTTCTGATGTTACATTGCAGGGTGGCAGGGGTGGGGATGGGGCTTACAAAGGTGACAAAAGCTAAAGTAAACATAGCAATGTTGAGTGAAGGTCTTTGTTCAAATCCGAACAATAATATCTTCCCAGTTTACCTCACAGATGGCTGAAAACGAGTGGGGGAAAATAGCAAAAATGTAAATGTATGGGACAACAGGATATACACATGTAAAAAAATAATGCTGGATCCCTACCTGATATCACACATGAATAGTTAGCTCAACATGGATCAAAACTTGAAATGTAAGAGCCAAATCTATAAAATTCTAAGAAGAAAACATAGGTATAGATATTTTTACCTTGGGCTAGGCAACAGTGTCTTAGATATAACACCCAAACCATAATAGGCATAGAAAAGATAGGCAAATTTTACTTTAAAAGAAAATTGTGCTTTAAAGGACACTGTCAAGGAAGTCAAAAGACAGTCTACTGGATGGGAAAACATATTTGCAAGGAACATATCTGATTCTTGTATCCAGAATATATCAAGAAATCTTCCAATTCAAAACAAAGTAGAAAAATAATCTAGTTTTTTAAAGTGAGCTAAGGATTTGAACAGACATGTCTTCGTAGAAGATCTATAAATGGCCAATATGTCATGAAAAGATGTTCAGTATCAGTTTTGGGGAAATGCAAGTCAAAATCAAACACTCTTCACACCCACTGAAATGTCTATCCTGAAGAAGACAGACAATGACCATTGTTGAAGATGTGGAACACTTGGAACTCTCACATACTGCTAGTGGGGATGTAAAACTGGGCAGTCCCTTTGGGAATAAGTCTGGCAGTTCCTCAAAAACTTAAAGATAGAGTTAACCACATTACTTAGCAATTCTATTTCCAGATCTATAATCAAGAGAATTCCAAACATCTGTTCACGCTAAAACCTGTATGGGAATGTTCATCGTAGAATTCTGTGCAATAGTCAAGAAGTGGAAACAACACAAATGTACATCAACTTTGGAACGGATTTTTGTAAAGGGTTATATATCCATACTGTGGGTTTGATTCACCCATAAAAAGGAATGAAGTACTTATTACATGCTGCACCATGGGTGAGCCTTGAGAATAGTTATGCCAAGTGAGAGAAGCCAGACACCAAAGACCACATACTTTACAATTTCATTTATATGAAATACTCAGAATAGGCAAATCCATAGGGACAGAAAGCAGATTAGCATTTGCCAGAGACTGGGAAAAGAGGGGGTAGGGAGTGACCACTCATGGGTACATGCTTTCTTTTCGGGGTAATGACAATGTCCTGGAATTAGATAATGGTGCTTGGTTGCACAACTTTGTCAAATACTGAAAGCCATTCAACTGTACACTTTAAGAACGTAAAAATTTTATGGCTTGTGAATGATATCTCAATAAAAACCAACTGAACAAAAGGCAAATGTGTTCAGCACTTGTATGCACCTGTAGATACCGGCCACTAGTAATCACTGACTAGAGAATTGGCTGAAAGTCTATAACTTTCCCCTCATCCTTCCTGGTATTGTGATTGCACTGTAATTGTTCAACTTTTTCCTTTAATTCCTATACAGAGGCTGCATTTGTTCCAGAATGCCCAGAGATCCCTGAGTCAGAGAGGATAGACTGTGCTCCAGGCCAGGTGGTGACAGAGGTCAGAAAAGTGGGCTCCCTGCTACTGGTCTGCCGGGTTTTATTGAAAAGAAATGAATATATGAAGTAGGACAAGGGTGGTGGTGGAGGGGATTGTGGGCCTCTGATTTGTTTGGAGTCATTTATTCCTTGCCTTATTAAAATAAACAGCAACACTGTGGAAGCAGGGGAAGCAGGATAGGGTAAATGGAAGGGGAGGAGGAGGAACTAAGCGAGTGTTGGCTCATGGGGTCTCAAGTCTGAAGTAGGGGGGAATTCCCAGCATGACTAAATGTGTTATAAGTGTGATTCCAAGGCTAACCATGGGAAGGTGAAATGTCTGTGGGCTGGACCATGTATTCCTTGAGAACAGAGGCCATCAAGCACATTTGGATGACTGAGTCGGTTACTTGTAGAACTCCTGTGGTTTGTTACAACAAGAGCCTTCTAAAATGGTGTTAAACAGATCACTAAATTTTATTCCTGGCACCAATCTTACCCTTTATGTTAACTAACTAGAATTTAAATAAAAACTTGAAAAACAAACAAACAAACAAAAAACCCCCCAGGAAACCAAAAATAAAATCGTGTATTGGCAACAGATCCCCCAAATGAATGTGTGCTAAAAAATGTGGATTTTCTCCCTGAGTAGCTACCACGAGAATATCAACTATTTGAACCCAGCTTAATTATAACTTTTGACTTTATCAGAAAGAAGATATATATTTAGATTTTATTCCTTTCCCCCATAGTCTACCTTCTATATCCCATAATGTCTTATTGGAATATTAATTAGGACTGCATTGAATTGTAGAGTAAATTTAAGAAATACTGCTATCTCAATAATTTTGAAAGCTCCCGTTCTAAAAACATAGGCAGTCTCTCTATTTCAACTCTTTTTTATGTGTGTATATTTCTCAACTGGGTTTGGTGTTTAATGTTTATCTTTATGCATGTGTAATATGCATTTTATTACATATGCATTATGAGGGTTTTTTTCCCCTAGATCTTTCATATACTTAGTTTGTATTGTAGATACAATCCATTATATTTTCTAACTGGTGCTTTTTTAATTACTGATTATTCTATATTTATTTATTTTATTTTATATTTATATATTTATGTTATATTACATCATAACATATTAATTATATAATTGGCCAGCTGAAATTTCCTATCATTTCTAAATGGTTTCTGTAGTACTTCTTGAGTTATTAAGTATACAGTTATATTCTAGGCAAATAATGATACATAAGAATGTGTGGTGCCTAAACAATAAATCTTGGAACACTGAAAAAATAAAATTAAATTAAAAAAGCAGCGGCAACTGGAAAAAAAAAAAGAATGGAATTTCCAGTTCATAGGATATATACATCTTCATCTTTCAGTGATATTGCAAAATAGTTTTTCAAAGTGTTTGCACCAATTTACACTCCCTGTAGCAATTGACTACATTCCCTATGCTGTGTACATCCCACATGACTAAAGAAGTTAAACAGCTTTTCACATTACTTCTTGGCTACATTAATAATCATATTTGTGAAGTGTCTTTTAATTTTTTAATCAGTTTTTTTTCTGTTGGGTTGTTCATATTTTTCTTATTGCTTTGTGGTAATCATCTATATATTCTGGATACAAATCTTTTATCAGATATATATATATATATATTTTTTTTTTTTTTAAGTATCTTCTCTTACTCTGTGATTTGACTTTTAACCCAATGATGACTTTTGATGAAAAGTAGTTATTAATTTTAATAAAATCCACTTAAAGTTTTAATATGCATTTTGTATTCTATTTAAAAATCTTGCCTACTTCAAAGTTAGAAAAATATATTCCTATATATTCCTGTAAAAACATTGTTTTATTTTTCAAATTTAGATTTTTAATCAAGCTAAAACTGATTTTTGTGTATGGTATCAGGTAGAAGTCCAGGACATTTCTTTTCTTGAATCTTTAATAGATCCATCACCTCTTATTGAAATAACTATCTTTTCTCTTCTGCATTGTAGTGGCAACTTTACTGTAAATTATATGTCTCCGTGAGAACCTATTTCTGGAATATCTATTTTGTTTCATTGTTAGTCTACTCTTTTGCCAATACCACACTGCCTTAATTAGTATAGCTTTATAAAAGGTCATCATATGTGGTTGTGTAAGTCCTCCATATCATTCTTATTTTTCTTCAAGATTGCCTAACCTATTCTTAATGCTTTAGATTCCTTCCTTCCTTCCTTTTTCTTCCTTCCTCTTTCCTTCTTTCTCTCTTTCTCCCTTTCTTTCTTTCTTTTTTAAGATTTTACTCTTTTATTTGAGAGAGAGAGCATGAGCAGCGGAGTGGGACAGAGGGAGAAAGAGAAGCAAACTCCCTGTTCAGCAGGGAGCCTGATGCGGGGGCTAGATCCCAAGGCCCTGGGATCATGACCTGAGCTGAAGGGAGACACTTAACAGACTGAGCCACCCAGGTGCCCTGATGCTTTTGATTTCTAAATACATTTTAGAATCACTCAGTTTCTTCAAAAGAGTCTACCAGAAACTTATTCTCTTCACATAAAATGTACAGATAATTTTGCAACCATTGCCATATTTACAGGAGTGAATATTCTAATCTATGATCATGCTATATTTCTTTATTTATTGAGACTTTTAATTTTGAAGGTTTTGGTGTAGAGATCTAAAGTTTTTCCAAATTTTTTCTAACTATTTGCTATTTGATTTTATTTAAATATTTTTGAATTTTAATTTTCTGTTTAAGTTGTTATTGGCATAGTGATTTAAAATTGTTTTTTTGAATATTGATCTTGGAACCAGAAATAATCTTAAATTAACCTTATTAATTATCCTAGTTTGTTTATAGGAACTTTTGGATTTTCTTAGACAATAATGATACCTGCAACTAATGATCATTTAAATTTTTCCCAATATGCATTTTTTTCTTTGTCTTCTAACACTAAGGATCAATTTTTCTTCTAATTTTTTAATATTATTTGAGATATTTTATCTAAAAGACAATATGCAAATACACTAAGTTTCAGAGAATGGAACTTTCTGGAGATTGATTTTTACCAAACATAAGAAATAATGATGCCGGGGCACCTGGGTGGCTCAGTGGTTTAAGCCGCTGCCTTCGGCTCAGGTCATGATCTCAGGGTCCTAGGATCGAGTCCCACATTGGGCTCTCTGCTCAGCAGGGAGCCTGCTTCCTCCTCTCTCTCTGCCTGCCTCTCTGCCTACTTGTGATCTCTCTGTCAAATAAATAAATAAAATCTTAAAAAAAAAAGAAATAACGATGCAGTAAAATATTAACTATGAAGGTGAAATTTTGGGATTTTTGAAGAAATTCACTACACATCATTCACAGATCTCTCAGAGGCACTACTGAAAAAAATCCTTATATCAACTGGAAGTTTGGTTAGATAATTTCTAACCAATTCTCAAGTTCTACTAGTTAATAATTTGAGTGGAAAATAGCATAAAAGTCTATTTAAAAGATAACTGGAGCATAATCTTTGGAAAGGTGGTGTTACGGGAAAACCAGAGATAGGGAGACTTGTCTTGAATCAACCACTGTTGTCCAGGCAGCCGTTTATGAGGGTCTGTGTTCCTGTGTGGTGGCAGTGGAAATGGAAAAGAATAAGGAGATGTAGCAACATCAAAGGCCTGACCTTCTGTGTCTGCAACACTGGGGATGGCTTAAAATTAGAGCGGGGATGTTATGGCAGACTGCACTAAAAAAATACCATATTTACCAGAATGTGTTAGATTTCTTATCTTGCTGCTTTCTGTAGAGGTCTACAGACTGGAAGAATTTATGGCAGTGAAACTAACCTTTTGGACTTTACCAGTCTCAGTTTCAGAGTTTGCAGAGCCACTGAATATCTGCTTCAGAATGAGGAATATCAGTTATCCAGAAACTGCAAACTCTTTCTCCACTGAGCCCCTCGAGCGTTTTTTGTTGTTCTTATCTGGAGAGGATGAGGCAGGAATATCAGCTGTATCTATGCAGAATTAATAAGTACATTTAAGAATATTTTATGGTTATAATGTGATTGCTTTGTTTATAATAGACATGATTGATTTAAATTATATTGGTCTTATCATTTTTCAAAGCAATTGCATCAGATGTTAGCATCTGGATACTTGTTGGTACTATACTTTTCCAAATGAGTAGCCTGTGACATATTCTTTTGTGTTTTTTATCACAAAATTTATGCTGGATAAATTCCTTTAATGAAAAAGATTGAGACATTATACTTATGTACAGAGTAAAGTGGGAAGGTCTTTCCTTATTCATAACGCTTTCTCTTACCTCCAAATCCCCTCCCCAGAGTCAACTCAATAGCTTGTTGTGTATCCTTCTCTTGATTTTTCTAGGTTTTTGTGTATATGCATATATTATGCACATATGTTAATATATTTTTTTTGTTTTAACAAAAATTATATATTATTTTATAATTTGCTTTTTAAATTTAGGACCTTTGAATTTACCACATTATTTTATTTTAAAAATAGTTTGCTTCTGGGGCACCTGGGTGGCTCAGTTGGTTAAGCATTCAACTCTTGACTTTGGCTCAGGTCATGATCTCAGAGTCATGAGATGGAGACCCATGTCAGCCATGCAGAGTGCACAGTCTGCTTGAGATTCTTTCTGTCGCCCCTCTCCCCCCCAATACACACACATGCATGTGCTCCCTTTCTCTCAAAATAAATAAATTGAAAAATTTTTTAAAGTTTGCTTCTGTTGAGATGATCTTATGATTTTCTTTGGTCAATGTTGTAAATTATGTTAAAATATTTCTTAATTTTGAACCATTTTAGTTTTATACTTGATAACCCTTACTTAGCTATTATGCATGAATTCTTTTTTTTTCATGAATTCTTTTAATACACTAATGAATTCAAATTGTTAACCTTTTATTTAACATTTATAAAAACATCTATGTTTTTTAAGTGAAATTGGCTTATATATTTTTGATAATTTTGACTTTTCCTTGTCTAGTTGTTTGCCAGAATTATTAAAGTTTAATAGAATGAGTCAAGAAATTTTCCATCTTTTTCTATGTTCTAAAATATATATATATATAATATGAGAATATTCTATTCCCCAAATCATCTCAGCAAAGTATCATTTTCTTTTTTTTTTAGGGAAGCATCTTCGGTTACTTACAGTTTCTCATGGCAACTGGTCATTTCAGTTGATTATTTGATATTTTACTATTTAAAGATTCACATTATAGTTTCACATTCATTGGCAAATATTTTTATAGTTTTCTTACAGTCCTTAGTTATGTTAAAAATCCTATATACCTGGGGCACTTGACTGGCTCAGTTGGTTGAGTCTCAGACTCTAGATTTTGACTCAGGTCATGATATCAGGATCGTGAGACGGAACCCTACATGCTCAGCATGGAGCCTAACTGAGATTTTCTCTCTCCCTCTCCCGCTGTCCCATTCATGCACTGCATTCTCCCTCTCTCTCTCTGTCTCTCTCTCAAAAAAAAAATTCTATATATCTCTTTTCATTCACCATTTTTGTTTCTAATCTTGTTTGTCCCTCTTTGTGTCAATAGAGGATTTCTTAAGGTATTCATATTTCTTTGATCTTTTCAAAGAGTATTTGTAAGATTTATTGATCGGCCAAGCTAATATCAAAATACATCCTTGCACTGTAATAATTATCCGTGTAGAATTATAGCAGGAATTGACACATATGCCATACCTATAGAATGGTAAGTTCCAAAATGCGTATTCATAGTCTCATATATGTGCACTGAAATTCAGCTTGTCAGGAAAACGGCATTTCAAGTCAATAGTGGAAACAATTAATGGTGGTGTCTGTCTCACCTATTAAGCTTGCCAGCTGCACTGTATCATGTGAACTTAGATGCATACCTGGAACAGAGGAGATGCTTATTTCATGTTTTAAACTGATAACTGTCGACACGTGATTCTTTTCTCTTTCATTAATTACTGCTTTTACTCATTAATCCTTCATGTAGTTTTTCTGGGTTTATTTTGGTCTTTTCTAATTACTTGGGTGGTAGGTTGAGTTGTTCATCACGTCTGACGTTACTTTCCTTCTTCGATTCCCCCTTCCCCCACATGTGTCCTCTTTTCACCCTTTTTGGAATCTTCTAGTCGAGTATTACTGTCTGGCCCCACTGGCCACTTCGTCTACCTTTTCTCTCCTCTTCCCCTATCTTTGTCCTTGTCTTCTGAGGTAATCCTAAATGTGATTTTAAAAAGAAATTTCTTCTTGTCTTGACATGGTTCTCTTTCCTTTTTGTTAGTCAAAATATCAAGGAGTTTTAAATCTTTTTGTTCAATATCTTAACTTTCAATATTCTTTATTGCTTTTTTTTTCTAATGGAAGCAATAGTTATGTGCCTCTCTCTAAAGATAATAATTATATCTATTTAAAAGGTTTGTAATTTTTTTCCAATTAATTGTTTCCTACAATTTGTTTCTTCTGTTTATTAAGTTTGGTATCTATCATAGTGTTGGTTTCTCTCATGTTTGGTGGTTCTTGGCTGTCATCTTTGTATTTAATTATCTATGACTGCCTGTCCTATGCTGTTGGCTTGCACTGAGTCTTTAGGAGGGAAGGAAAGGACTGCTGGAGAGAATGTGGGTACTTGTCTGGGGGTGAGGGGCCTGGCTTATTAGCTGGTGCATCGCCATGTTTTCTGGTTCCCAGCATCTCTCCTAACTTCCTTAGTCTCTGAACAAATGCTTCATGATGCCCACCAATTAGCCAGAGCTTACCAATAACTATAAGGAACGTTGGATTGGGTAGCTAAATGTTCATGCTGGAACTTCCCAATTAATCATCCAAAACTATGCCCCAGGTTCTCTTCCACTTCTCCACATTGACTTGGCTTGGAGCAGTTCTTTTCCTCCTCTTGTGTTCTAGGTTATGAATATATTTTTCCCTAGAGTTGATAAAGTCTATTTCTTGTGTTTCAGTAATTTCATACCATTTCTGCCCTATTGCATTATAGCTGGCTGCTTTGTAATGGTTTTGTATTTTTTTAAAAGATTTTATTTATTTATTTGACAGACAGCGAGCACATGTAGGCAGAGAGGCAGGTAGAGAGAGAGGAGGAAGCAGGCTTCCTGCTGAGCAGAGAGCCAGATGTGGGGCTCGATCCCAGGACTCTGGGATCATGACCTGAGCTAAAGGCAGAGGTTTTAACGCACTGAGCCACCGAGGCGCCCCTGGTTTTGTATTTTTTTCTTAATGATACTTCTGTCACTTCATGTAAATTTAGTTGGGTGGAGAAGTGGATGCCTATGTTTGTTTCAACAGTTTGATTCAATTTGCTATCTATTTTATTCATTATAACAAAACAACTTTTATGTAAGTGAATATTAAAGTTGTAGGACCTATAAAAATACATCTTACAAAAAAGGTAATCATTTTTAAAGCTTTTATTTATTTATTTGATAGAGAAAGCATAAGCAGGGGGAGTGGCAGAGGGAGAGAGAAGCAGGCTCTCTGAGCAGGGACCCCAGGTGGGACTTGGGACCTTGGGATCACAAACCTGAGCTGAAGGCAGACACTTAACTGACTGAGCCACCCAGGCACCCCAAATAATAATTTTAAAACTCTATAATCAAACCACTCTGACAAACCATATGTGGGTTATTTTTACTTTGTGGACATCATGAATTTGTTTATGTTACCCTCTGTCCCAGTTCTGTCTTGATTTATTCCTAATTCCTTTGCTTTTCTTTTCTTACATTATATATATATATATATATACACATACACACACACATACACACAGTATATGCATATACTGTGTATATGCATATACAAACCATATGTGGATTATTTTTACTTTGTGGACATCATGAATTTGTTAATGTTACCCTCTGTCCCAGTTCTGTCTTGATTTATTCCTAATTCCTTTGCTTTTCTTTTCTTACATTATATATATATATATATATATATATATATATATATATATACTATTAGTCATTTCCATGACCCTCCCTTATGAGAAAGTCTAAACTGGTTGGTCCGGCATCCAGCTTACTCATGGTATATAATATTTGTGCCCCTCCAGCGTGTTTCTCTTACTCAATGTTCTTGGCACAATAGACTTGTGGTTTTATGAATCTATCATGCATTGCTGCTTTCTCTGCTTAGAATACTGGTCTCCTATTCCTTTATTTAATCCCTCCCAGTGCACTAGGAGTGGGCTTGCTTTTCACCTACTGGAAGCCTTCCCCACCCTGCTTACAGTCTTCTAGGCTGTGTACCCTGACTGGTGTGTGTGTGTTCCTTTAGGCCCTGGGCACTCTCTGTCCGAGTACTCCTCTCATACTGAAATTGCATGTACTACTAGACTGTAATGGAAGTTTGCCAAAGACAAGAACTGCATCTTATTTATATGTGTTATTAGCTTCTTGTCGGCTAGGTAATAAATGCATATTGGATGGCTGGGCAAATGTGAGAATAAAAGAAGAAGAAATAAATGACTGCATGTAAATGGGACCTATCTTAAATTCTTCTTGGAATAAAATTGGTTATAAATACATAGACGGAACTTTCTTTCCTTCATTTTATATCATGCTCACTTGGTGCCATTGTTACAGGATGTCTGCAGCCAACAACATAAGTGCTGCTGGAAACCTGTGCCAGACACTAATGTCCCTAGGTGCTTCTTCCCCAGGAACTGGGGCTATCACGTCAGCAGTAGACAGAATGATACAAAGACAGGTGAGCATCACCTTGATGAGGTCCCAGGGAATCATTCTCTACGATTCAGATAAACTAACCGCAAAATAAAGTCTAAAAGCTTCTTCCCCCTCTCCATTTTCCTCCCCCCCCCATCTCTAGGGTTTACAGCCCAGTTGGAAAAGTTGCCATTCCCATCTCTGTTTGGATATGATGTCAACGAGGCTAGCTTCACAGCTGAATATCAGACATCCAATCGTTTTCATTTTAAGGTCGGTTTGGTAGTTACCATTGAATACATCTCTGAGGAAAGCAGTGTCCCTACACTGGGTTCAGATCCTTCTCCTTCAGGCACTGCATAGAGGTGTAGAGCCAGAAGTTGCCTTTGTTCCCCTTGGCAGGAATCTCCCAATGGGATGTGTGGGCTCTTTCGTGTTTTGTGGAGGACACGTGATTGGGTGATTTTTGTCTCACAACTCAAGAAACACAGGATTAAGAATTAGAAGCTATTTCCATTGGGGGCTTAGAATGAGGATCCTTTCTAGCTCTACAAGGACATGGTTTCATCTGGAGTTGGTCTTTCTTTTTTTCTTCTGACAGATCAATGATATCAACAACAGACGCTATGAAGTTCCCCCTGAAATTATTAACCTATCTGATAGGACTACCAATGCCTCCAATTTGAACTATTATGTAGAGGTCATTGATAAGCCCTTCAGCATCAAAATAATGAGGACAAGCAACAAAAGAGTCTTGTGAGCTTTTCAACAATCTTTGTGTATCTTTGAATATAACAGTCTCAATATCATTCAATCTGACTTAGTGAGGGTGGATGATGAGATAAGTATGACCAGGGAAAATGTTTGGACCTCAGAAAAATGTCAATGTTTTTACTGTAAATCATTAACAGTTGTTAACCTGTCATGATTGTGGAGCACAGCATACTAAATAATATGCTAGTGTGTTAAGTTAGATAAATGCACTTGTAGTTAATGTCTATTATGAAACAGGAAATTTTATTATTTTGGATTACCATTTGCTTTGGAACTCAGCTTCATTGTTTATCATTCCAAGCTTTTATTCCCTGAGAAATGTGCCATGAAGAACCTAACAACAGCCTGGGCTTAAACCATAAATTGTATAGGAGAAGTGTAGGGATTAATGTGAATAAAATCTGTATTCAAGTTCTGGCACCAGCAAGTCACTGGTCAGCTTTGGGATGTTAGGCAAAGCATCTCACACCAGCCTCAGTTCCCACATCCATAGAAAGGGAATGAGAATATCCAGTGTTGCTCTGTAAATGAAGCTATATTCAGGAAGCATCCAGAGCAGGTCATGGGATGAAGTAGATGCCCAGCAAGTGTAAGGTCCCATCTGGTCTCTTCCCCCGGCCAACCAACTTGAGTTTCTGGTATCACATCTCCTCTAGAATGAAAGCATCAGAGACACCCTAGAAAGGCCTTCCAAGGTAGTACGAATGTGGATGAGAACACCTGAAACAACTGTTTTCAAAGTGAACAGGGAGAGCAGCGGGTGAGGTCCTGGCAGAGAGAGCTGTTTGGTGACTCCCACTCTTGCCCCATGGCCCAGATTGGACACGAGCATCGGGCCCTTGCAGTTCGCCCAGCAGTACCTGCAGCTGTCCTTCCGACTGCCCAGCACCGCCGTGTATGGGCTGGGGGAACATGTGCACCAGGAGTACCGCCACAACATGACCTGGAAGACCTGGCCCATCTTCACTCGCGATGCCGCGCCCACCGAGGTGAGCTTCCCTTCCTCCTACCTACGGCTCATGGTAAGGAATCCCTTCTCTCCTTTCCAGAGAGTGACCTAGAGTCAGGCAACCTACAGAGTTCTATACGTATTTTATTTTGTCAAGTTAGATCCATTTGTGCTGGGTGATACTTATTCTTGAAGTTTATAAACTCACAATTAGCAATATATCAATTTTTTTGGTTTAGTTTTGTTTTTTTATTATCATTTCTTACTGAGGCATTGCTGTCATACAAGATTTTATTAGTTTCAGGTGTACAGCATCATGATTCAATATTTGTTATATTGTGAAATGATCACCACAATAAGTCTAGTTAACATTTGTCACCACACTAGGTACAGATTTTTTTCCTCATGATGAGACCTTTTTTTAAAAAATTCAACTAATTAATATATAATGTATTATTAGTTTCAGAGGTAGAGGTCAGTGATTCATCAGTAATAGATCAATTTTTAAAAACATCCCACTTTTAAAGGAAAATATAATTCAATGACTATATGGTGGCCTAATGTATATTAGAAAATCCTTCTGCAAAATAACTGTTTGTCTTTAGTAATTGGGTAGTATCTAAGCGAGAGCATCAGCCGGAACTACTACCAGTAGAACTTAGTGGACCAAAAAAAAAAAAAAAAAAAAAATCCTTTTTAGTATTATTCTAGGTCTCTGCTAGTTGAAGTATGTTCTGGAGACAGCAGTGCTGGCACTAATTGGGAGGTTGTTAGAAATGAAGAATCTCAGGTCAGAGCCCAGACCTTCTGAACCAGAATCTGCACTTTAATAAGATCAAGTAAACCACATGTGCATTATGGTGGGTAAAGAGCTGGTCTAGAGCAGTGCCTTTCAACTTATCTATAGTGAAGGATCAGTTCCTTTCTCTCTCTCTCTCTCTTTTTCTTTTTAATCCTGGGGAAATGAAATAAAATTACTCAAAGACATATAAAATATAAGCTCAAGTTTTAGAGTAAAGAGATATAAAATTACTCTTTTAAATTGCTATAAAAGTTTCTGAACTCTTTCTCTTGGTTTTGTTTTGTTTTGTTTTTGTTTGTTTGTTTGTTTTTGTACGTTCCTTGCTGATTTACAGCAAAGGGTGTGGGGAGGTACCAGTCCATGGAGAACACTTCGAGTAGCATTGCTTTGTAGAGCAGGTCTTAAAGCCTCTATTGTGCTGATGATGTTTCCCAAATCTGAGCAAAAGATGCAGGTTTGATGTACCTTGCAAGGGAGGGATGGGACTGAGGTTTTGGAATTCATATTCCTTGGGAGATGAACAGATCAAGTAGCACATTAACTGCCCACCCACCAGTATCTGATGCAATGAAGGGAACATACTTACTGAACCAAACAGAGTAAAGCAGTACCAGCACATTCACTAAAGTGCTTGCTCAAGGCCCCTGACAAACATGGAACCCTAACCATCATACTAAGCTTGGCTCTCTAGAGCTGAAAAATCCTTGAGTTATGTAGTCACAGATTAGATAGGTGTCCTTCCTTCCTTCCTTCTTTCCTTCTTTTATCCTTTCTTCCTTCCTTCCTCTCTCCCTCCCTCCATTTCCTTCCTTCCCACTCTCTCCTTTTCCCTTTCTGCTTTTTTTCCCTCTCTTTCTCTATCTCTTTTTCACTCATAGTAATACACATTATCTCTTTTTATATCAGTGCTCATGATGGCCCTGTGACAGGTTCAATATCTTTTTAAAAATTTTAAACTTATTTACTGCTGAAGTATTACATATTAATTATAGAAAAATTAGAAAATACAGTTAGGCATAAAGAAGAGATACAAAATTTCTCATATTGACATCATCTTCTGCTAACATTTTATGTCTTTGCAGATATTTTCCAAATTTTGAAAAGTAACTTGACCGAAATATAATCTATATACTATAAAACTCACCTGTTTTAAGGGTACAATTCAGTGATTGCTTAGTACATTACTGAGTTGTGCAGCTATCACCGTAATCCAGTTTTAAAAGATTTTCATCACCCCACTAGGATCCCTCATACCTTTATAGACATAATCCCCATTCCCACCCCAGTACCCACTTGAGTCCCAGGAAATCACTAATCTATTTCTGTCTGTATAGATTTGACTTCTCTGGAGATTTCCTATAAATGGTATCATGCAATATATGGTTTCTTTTTTGTCTATTTCTTTCACTTAGCATCACATTTATGAGGTTTATTCATGTTGTAGCATGGATCAGTTTTTCATCTCTTATTATTACTAATCATATTCCATGGTATGTGTTTTATTTCATATATCAGTTGATGTTACCATTTCAATACCATTTTGATAGAATACTGAACTATGTCAAGTGTTGACCAAGTACATGTTATACGTGGCTTCTGATTTTATTTTAGGGTAAAGAAAACCATTTTTAACATGTACTACTATTGTTTGTTATCATCTTTCTTGACAGGGCATGATTAATCTGTATGGAGCTCATACCTTCTTCCTCTGCCTTGAAGACACCAGCGGCTCCTCTTTTGGGCTGTTTCTGTTGAACAGTAATGCCATGGGTAGGAGGCATCTTTTTATCTCAACAGGAATACATTTTGGGATGTGGCTTTTATAAAAATGACTTTTATGGCAAGATCACTGTTTAACAGAATGTGTATTTAACCTACAATGCTTCTATATAAAAACCCAGGTAGCGTAAACTGTTATAAATTCAGCTCATGCTGAAAGTTGTTTCTTTTTTAAAAATTTTTATTTATTTTTAAAATTTCTTTTCAGTGTTCCAGAATTCATTGTTTATGCACCACACCCAGTGCTCCATGCAATATGTGCCCTCTGTCATACCCACCACCAAGCTCACCCACCCTCCCATCCCCCACCCCTCCAAAACCCTCAGTTTGTTTCTGAGTCCACAGTCTCTCATGCTTCGTCTCCCTTTCCAATTTCTCCCAACTCCTTTCTCCTCTCCATCTCCCCATGTCCTCCATGTTATTCCTTATGCTCTACAAATAAGCAAAACCATATGATAATTGACTCTTTATACTTGACTTATTTCACTCAGCATAATCTCTTCCAGTCCTGTCCATGTTGATACAAAAGTTGGGTATTCATCCTTTCTGATGGAGGCATAATACTCCATAGTATATATGGACCATATCTTCCTTATCCATTCGTCCATTGAAGGGCATCTTGGTTCTTTCCGCAGTTTGGCGACTGTGGCCATTGCTGCTATGAACATTGGGGTATGGATGGCCCTTCTTTTCACTACATCAGTGTCTTTGAGATAAATACCCAGTAGTGCAATTGCAGGGTCATAGGGCAGCTCTATTTTTAATTTCTTAAGGAATCTCCACACTGTTTTCCAGAGTGGCTGCACCAACTTGCATTCCCACCAACAGTGTAAAAGGGTTCCCCTTTCTCCACATCCTCTCCAACACACATTATTTACTGTCTTGTTAATTTTAGCCATTCTAACTGGTGTAAGGTGGTATCTCAATGTGGTTTTGATTTGAATCTCCCTGATGGCTAATGATGATGAACAGTTTTTCATGTGTCTGTTAGCCATTTGTATGTCTTCATTGGAGAAGTGTCTGTTCATGTCTTCTGCCCATTTTTTGACATGATTATCTGTTTGTGTGTGTTGAGTTTGAGGAGTTCTTTATAGATCTTGGATATCAGCCTTTTGTCTGTAGTGTCATTTGCAAATATCTTCTCCCATTCCGTGGGTTGCCTCTTTGTTTTGTTGACTGTTTCCTTTGCTGTGCAGAAGCTTTTGATCTTGATGAAGTCCCCAAATTGAAAACTTCTTTGAGGTTCTCTTTTGATGCAGCATTTTCCATAATATTCTGTACATAATAAGATGAATTGACAAGTCCCAAAGATACCTGTAGATTTCAACACATAAACCAGGTTGTCTGTCTAAGCAACAAGGCTGTGTTCCATAAGCTGTTTCTCGTAGTTCATCCCTTCCCTACTCCAGAATCTTCTCCCTCAAGCTTCTGGACTAATATAGCACCTTAATCAGGGCTTGTTTTTATTTATTTATTTATTTAATTAATTAATTATTTGGTGAGTGAAACTCATCTATAAAGTTTTAAAAATCTTTCCATTATGTTAAATCACTCACAAATTCCAGCCATTCATATTGTAATACAGCCAGATTAAAATAGAATTTGTTCTTAATTGAATTTAAGTAAAAAAACAATAAAATTATAACAAAAAAATAAAACTTGTTCTGCTTTCTCTTAAAAAATCAATTCTTCATTAGTGTTTTACTCACTTAATATTATGATAAATTTCAGTAATCCATGAAAAAAAAGAAACATGATTTTCATCTCTTGCAAAATGAGACTGGGATTGTTTTGGATAACTCAGGTATTAATACTCCAGAGAAAAGCATATTTGCAACCACCAAATTCTTATAACTCTCATTTTAATCCTTTCAGAAGTCACCCTGCAGCCTGCTCCTGCAATCACTTACCGCACAATTGGGGGCATCCTTGACTTTTACATATTCCTGGGAAATACTCCAGAACAAGTGGTTCAGGAGTATCTGAAGGTATGGGCTTTGGCTTGAAGAGAGTTATAAACGGAAATGGAAACAGTGTTTTCTGTATCAGACATGGTGCTCAGAACAGTAGTTTTTAAATGATTAGACATGTCTATATTTATTGTTTCAGCTCATTGGACGACCATTCATGCCTCCCTACTGGAGTCTTGGGTTCCAGCTTAGTCGCAGGAACTATGGTGGCATCAATGGGCTGAAGAAGGTTGTGGATCGAAATCGTGTAGCTCAGATCCCTTATGTAAGTTGGAACTTCTCTTAACATGTCTAAGGCACCGCTTCCTATCTTTTAGTTTTTGCATCTGATTCAATGTATTAGGAAGAAATACAGAGAGGCAGATAGATAGATATGTACATACATATGTAGACAGACAGATGAACAGGCACACTTAGGATCAGAAATTTGCATGCTAAGTTACCTGTGTCATCATAGAAACAGCAGTTTATGGAGTCAGATGCATATGGTTTCGAAGTTTGACTTTACTTCTTTGCAAAGTTTTAGCTTTACCTCTATCAGTGTTGGGCTAGCATCTCTGAGACTTAATTCCCCTTTTATAAAATGAGAATGTTTTATATTCTCCAGTCCATTATATTCTACCAGTCCATTGGTGGACTGGTAGTGAGGAATGCCTTACACTAGGCATGGAAGGCAGGCAGTACACAGGATGAGCTCCATCCAAATTCGTTGTTATTTTATGGAAGAAAGCATCAGTTGGGGTGATATGGTTAACAAGAGCTGGTGACTGTAAAAATGACTCACAGGAAGTGAGTTTCTCATAGCAACCTTGAACACTCCTTCCAGATCTGGCAGACTCTAATTTTGAAAGCTCAGTGGCTGCCAAGTATTATGATGTTCAATGTCGACTAGTAAATAGATAATTATTTAGTATAGACTACTTTGATAAATTCTTCCAGGAGATGCAGAACGCCTTTAATGAAGTTATCAGAACAGTTTATTTGGGGCTAGATCTTTGGAATTGTGTTGCAAACATATATTTGTTTAGCATGTGAAGGAAGAAGGTGCAGGTAGAAATGACTTTGGCCTGATCTCAGGATTTAACAGTCCCTCCTCAGGGCAGCAAGGAGAGCAGGCAGGGAGATGACTTTTTCCTGGGAGAAAACACACCTGCTGTGGTGTTTTGCTATTAAGAGGAAATTGATCATGTGTTTCATTTAAATGCTCCCAAATCGATACCCACAAGCACTCAATTCCAGGAGGAATCAGGCCAAAGTTTGCCACATGGTTATTATTTTACAAGGTGCTTTCACAATCATGGTTAAACATCACTTATTGGTATTTTATAAATACCAGTGCATAGTTGATAACTTTTCTAAGGTCACTAGAACTAGCCAAATGGCAGGACCAGGATTCAAAAATAGTTCTTTTGACGACTTGTGGTATTTATTTCAATCTATCCCTGTACCTCTGGTGCGAAGGGCTTTTCTGAGGTGCTGCTGATTCACGAACAAAAGAGCTTTCCTTCCACGGACTGGCTCTTTCCCACCATGTGGGAGTGGAGGCACCTGAGTACTGACTGCCTAGTGTTAGAACAGGTGGGCTGCATTGGCAAGAGGCCACCAGCCACATTTTCCTGCGGGCCTGGAAGCTAGAACCTTCTCAGACACACGAGGAACACTTACTACATGAGGAACACTTTCTTTGAAGACCTTCAGATGTCCTTGAAGTTGTGGCAGTTTGGAAAAAAAAGAGCAGCTGGACTCAAAGATCCTATTACAAAAGCCCTAGTCGACCCCACCCACCCATACATATGACCTTGGGAAATGTCACTCAACGCCTTCACATTTCAGTCTTCTCACCAAGAATGACACCTGCTCCTCACAGATTGGTATGCAAACACTAAAATAATCTATGTATGAGACTTTGGTGAATTAAAGCCCTGCCCCCTCTCGTTTATCTTTGTGAGTTATTATTCTAGCAGTTCTATAGAGCAAGAAGACTGTTTTCTCCTCATATGATAAATTCTAGCTTAATGTTTAGGGTCCAAGCTAGCACATGGTAACTTCATTACTCATATACTCACCTGAACAGACATTTAAAGAGCACCTGTTTTATGTCCAGCATCCAAGCTCTCATGTTGCAGGGATGAACAAGACACAGTCCCTAACCTCAACTTCCTCCCAATACCTCATGACATGCATCTGTCAGGATAAAGACATAAAGCTGCAACCTAAGAGTGCCTGCATCTTTCAGAAGGGGCTTATTCTAAGAGGTAGCTAAGTCCTGGAAGTTCAAGGACCATTAAGAAATATGGCTTCAGGGGCACCTGGGTGTCTCAATCGGTTAAGCTTCTGCCTTCGGCTCAGGTCCTGATCTCAGGGTCCTGGGATCAATCCCTGTGTCAGCCTCAGTTTCTCCCTCTGCTTCTCCCCCTGCTCATGCTCTCTCTCTCTCTAAATGAATAGAATCTTAAAAAAAGAAGGAAAGAGGAAGGAAAGGGAGGAAAGAAAGAAAGAAATATGGCTTCAGTTTTAGTGAGCAAGAACCAGAGCAATGATACCTTCAGTCAGCACAATGATATTTCTAGGTTCTAACTGGCTGGCACTATCTTTCAGGATGTCCAGTACTCTGACATAGACTACATGAATGGATATAAGGATTTTACTATTGATGAACAGGCTTTCCCTAATCTCTCAAATTTTATCAACGACTTACATAAGCAAGGACTGAAATATGTAATCATTATGGTAAGTTCAAACAAGTCTGTTGCCTCATTTTCCCTTTCAAAGTACAAAAGAAAGTGATAAAAATAATATTTGTTATCATATTTATTTATTAGAATCCTGGCATCTTAAATAACTCTGACTACCAGCCCTATATGAATGGAAGCCACAAGAGAGTATGGATCTTGGGAGACAATGGCTTTGTTGTTGGGCAGGTAATTTTGCAAGGGAATCAATAAATTACAGTCATTTGGGGAAGTCTGTACTTTTGTTAAGAAAGTGAGTAGAAGGCATGTTGTAGTATCATTATTACTGATTTCATGGTTTTAGAGGCTTCTTTTATTATTATTTTTAAAACAGTAGATGTAATAGTAAAATGATTAAAATTCTGAAGGATTTTTTAAAAAATTGAAATATATTTGACATATGACATTGTGCAAATTTAAGGTGTACAGCATGTTAATTTGATACATTTGTATATTGCAATATGGTTGTCATTGTGGCGAGAGCACTTCTGCCATATCACTTGATTATCATTTCTTTTTTTGTGGTGGGAAAAATTAATGTCTAGTCTCTAAAAAGCTAGCCCCTGACCTTTGGACTACAGATATTTGAGAAGCAATGTAGTATAAGAAAAAAAATGCATTTATTCTTCAAGTCCACCTGCCTCTCAATTTCTCTCTTTCCCAAGACAATATGTTTGGCTACAATAATGTAACAGGAGGCTCATAGTCTAATGTGAAACCTGTCTCAGCTAATGTAGTTTTATTTTAAATGAGATTTATAGAGCCCAGCTGCAGGCATTGGAGTAGGCTGATTAGAAGACTAATTTCCAGAGTAATTTACATCAAATCATGGAGGCAACTTTCTATTCCAGTTACATATAGGGTCAGCCCTAGCTGGTTGGATTATGTGACAGTTACAAAAACTGATACTTAATCTGAGAGTTTATGTGGCTGCGAGTTGTGTTGCTCCTGGGCAGTTTACTTTTCAAAACTGTGTTTTCAGGTTTATCCATGCCCCTTAGTCTAACTGCTCACTTAATTTCTATCATTGATTTTATTTACAATACTTAAGTCTATTTATTTGTTTTTCATTGAGTCTAACCTTCTATGAAACAGTAGTTTCCTTCCTTCCCCAAACCAATGCTTTGATTTTATTGTTTTGTTTGAAGGGAATTTCTAAAAAATCAGACCAGTATTCATATATAAGTACAAAATCAGAGTCGTTTCAGTAGTACTCATATTTGAGTGGTACACAATTGGTAATTTGCATATAATTACAAGAATTTAATTAGTTGCCTCCATTGACCAACAAATAACATCAAACATTTGATCTGAGATGTTGGCAGAGGTAGTAGTCTTGGAGGTGGGTGGAGGTTTATTACAAAGGTGTTTAGGGGGTGCCTGGGTGGCTCAGGTGTTTAAGCATTCGACTTAGGTCGTGATCTCAGGGTTGTGAGGTTGAGCCCCCCAGCGGACTCTGAGCTGAGCGTGGAGACTGCTTAAGATTCTCTCTCTCCGGGCACCTGGGTGGCTCAGTTGGTTGGGCAACTGCCTTCGGCTCTGGTCATGATCCTGGAGTCCCAGGATCGAGTCCCACATCGGGCTCCCAGCTCCGTGCGGAGTCTGCTTCTCCCTCTGACCTTCTCCCCTCTCATGCTCTCTCTCTCAAATAAATAAATAAAATCTTTAAAAAAAAAAATTCTCTCTCTCCTTCTCCTGACCCTCCTCCCACCCCCACTCATACTCTCCCTCTCCCTAAAATAAACAAACAAATAAATAAAAATAAAGATATTTGGTTGGAATGAAGTTTGCTGGACCTACTCCAGATAATGTTGCTGTAGGTGACTTCTTTACCACACTGCCTATTTCCTAAGTTCAAAATTACCTCTAATTATTTGGTGCCCTATCACCTAACACAAGAGACCAGGAGTTCAATCCACTGAAACTGAGAATTTAAAGCTCTCATGTTGAGTTTTAAGAAGTCTCTGTAACACACATATATAAAAAAACATATGTATGTAATATTATTATAAAATATATGTAATATATGACACATGATATATATTAATATATAGAGAATATATATTATATATATATAATATATATATAACCTAATGACAACTTGTAAGTTTGTTGGAAACATAGATAAGAATGTAAGCAAAAAAGCTTGTATCCTATCAATTCAGAGTTTTCAGTAATTTGGCTGTAAGTTCTATCTTTGCGCTATTTATGGAAAATGTTAAAAGCAACATAGGTAGGAATAGATTAGGAAGAAAAGAGAGGATAAGAAATATTGGACCCGAGTAAGAAGCACAAAATTCATTTCACCATTTAAAACAGATCATTTCTCTACCTAAACCAAATGTATCATTTATAAACATCATTATTCAAAGCGGGTTTAAATGACCTTTAATTACACATTAAGTGAATCTAGTCATTCTCTCCTAAAATCTTACCCAGTTAGATGGATGAATGTTTTTAGACTCTGCTCCTAGCTGGTCTGAAATCATGAAATTTTGTTTTTATGTTTTCATTTGAAAAAAGACATCTGATGGCTTTTCATGTATTTAATTGGCTGTTTTTCCTTTCCTTTTGGCTTCTTTTGGTTCCTTGCATCTAGTTTACTATTTAGTTTGTGGGGAAATTTTGATTCTGAAATGATAAGATGCCTGGGGCTCCTGGTGGCAGAAGCCGTAGCATCAATGAATGTGTCGTGGCCCTTAGGCATACCCATTGCCACTGCCTTCTTCTTTGTTCTGTAGGGATACCCTGGATGGACAGTGTTTCCTGATTATAGTAATCCGACTTGCACTCAGTGGTGGACGGAGCAGTTCAGTGAATTTCATAAAACTCTCAAGTTTGATGGAGTATGGATTGTAAGTTGTTATTCCGGAATCAAACTTCTTTTGGAAACGGATAGTCCAAGATTTGAGAATGATCTTTGACCCTGATCTGTAACAAAATAGTTTCCTTGACATAGTGGTATTTAAAATCATTTTACTTAATGCAGAGCTTATATGCAGTAAAATAGACCCCTCAAAACCCCAGATTTTAATTCTGGATCTGCCACCAACTGATTATTTCTTTTTTGAGAAAGTCCTTTATTTTCCCAGGGTCTCATCTTCTTCCACCCTTAACTGTCTTTCAACTGTTTTATGAGAGGCTGTCACACCGGTTCATTAAAATTTAAAGTTAATCAGAGAACAATTTAATGAATCCCTTTTATTTTGTAGGTAGGGATAGCAGGTGGAGATATTTCTTTGAAATTTGGAAAATTATCTCCGTTAGCAAGATTAAGCATCACCCATTTTTAATCCATTTTAAAGAGACAGATTTGGTTTCTGTTATATCTTCTGGCCCCTCACTGAGTGGAATAAAAGACAGGGGGAATTATAAAACAGAAATACCCCTCCGTCTTAGGTTCTTTCGAACAGCACTGAAACATTAACAGCTACATAAAACTCACATTATTCATAAGGTAGGAATCAGCCTTTGGAAATGGTATCGCTTAATTAGCTAATTGAGATCAATGTGTAAAAGGTAAAATGTGCCTGATAGCACTTTGGGTTGGAGGGCACCTTAGACACAACCCAATCCAAAAGATGAAACACAGGGCAAGAAGATTTAGGCAGATTACTCAAGATCCCAGTCAATAAGAGGTCGCAGACGTGGGGTTTCTAGTTCAGTAAACCTTCCTGGACGACTAACCCTGCATCTGTAACCCTTCCCCTTGTGCCTCTTGTGTGTCGTTGAAGGAAATGGATGAAGTATCCAGCTTTCTCCACGGTTCCGATCGCGAGTGTGAATGTAATACCTTCAACTTTCCTCCTTTTACTCCCCGTAAGTTGTCACAAGATACCCTTAGAGCACGCTGCACAGCACTCCACGTGGCCTAGAACAGTCTCAGTTCCCAGGGCAGGGCGTCTGTGGACACGCTGGCGGCTCCCCTACCAAAGCCCTTCCTGCGCGCACCAGGGGCTCTAGCCACCTGCTGACCGCGGGAACCGAGGGCGAGCAGGTGGTGGGTGCGCGCCTCCCGCAACGGCCCCGTGGTCCTCCCGTCCTGTTTGTGGTCTCCAAACCCCTCAGGCAAATGGTTTCAGTTTTCAACTTTATGAGAATTCCAGAATACTTTAAGGTCCAAACCACCTTCCACTGAAGTAACTCTGTAATTTTGTGAACTTCTTTTTTTTTTTTTTTTGCTCACTAGCCACAATTTAAAGTATTCATTGTTCCTTTTAGCTTCTTCTTAATTTAAGTCTCATTCTTAGTTAGACTTTCCAGTCCTGATTTCAAAAGTGTGTATGTATGTGAAACAGTAATGGATAGATTGTGCTGTGGAAACGCGTGAACCCCAGCATCTCCGTGGATTAACACGATAGAAGTTCATTCTTGGCTCATCTACTCCAGCGTGAGATGCGTGGATCTCATCCGAGTAGTGGCTCAGGGATCTCATTGGTTCCATGGCTTGGTTCTCTGTCTCAGAGTCCTTTGTTTCCAGCTTCCTGGGCGAAGGAGAGAGAAGGTGGAGGAGTGTTATTGGCAGGCCTCGAAGTAGGGCGTATTCAATTTGCTCACATTTCTTGGCTCAGAATCCAATCACTTATTCTCAGTTTAACCTTGAGCGAAAGTGTGAAATATAATCTTAACTCTTCCAGGAAGAGAGAACAGCCTTGGTGAGCATCTGGCTCGTCCCTGCCTGTTAATTCTGGTTTATCCACTTCACCTGAACCTTGGACCATCGGTGACCTGCTTCTCTAGCTCCTTTTGGTCTCCAGAGGAGTGGAGAACTTTTTAAGGAGGAATCTTGGCTTCAAACCATTTAATTTCTTGTAAAATCTATTGTTTGCTTGTCTGCTTATTCCTCATTCTTCTCTCCTCAGTCCATGTCTCCCTCCCCCATTTTTTTTCCCACTAGGGATCACTTTACCTTGTTTCCCTTTTAATCTCTTAATCTTCTTCTTAGTGAGAGCCACGTTTTTGTTTTTTTGTTTTTTTTTTTCTGTAGAAAACTGCAGTCTCATTCCCTTCTGCCTACTTCTGGCGAGCACCTCACACCCCAGGTCCCAGCATTTCAGTCTACTTACCTATGACTAGCCACGACCTTCTAGCGGCTCTGCTGTGATCTCACCTTTTCATGATTAGACAGTACAATTAGTGTGATAAAGACTTACATTACCTTTGACCCTGGAACAATTTTAGTGTTTTTTTCTTATCATGGAAGTGGTTGTGGGTCTCATTCCACAAACCAAGCTCTGTCGAAAATATAAATTTCATAATGTTTTATCATTCAACTTAATTTCTGATTAAGTTGGTGGGTGAGATTCTGTTGGGCTAGTAGGGAAAAGTCAACATCAGGGTTTCCTGGTTCCTCTACTTTCTGGAACTGGGCTTCATTCTGAGGCCCTATATCGATGGCAAGGCTTGATGAAGGGGAGCTGATGTGGTGCCCAGCTGTAGGTCCACAAGTATGAGAAGGAAAGAACGAGATTCTAGGCTACAAGGCAGAAAATATTGAGCGTTTTAGGTATGAAAAGAGAAAATAATGGTCAGACAGTGGTGATTTTAGAAGCAGGATCTGAGTTCTTATTTATGGAACTTTTATTTAAGTTTCATATCTCATTTCTTTCTTTTTTTTTTTTTTTTTTGAGAGATCACAAGTAGGCAGAGAGGCAGGCAGAGAGAGAGAGAGAGAGAGAGAGAGAGAGAGAAGCAGGCTCCCTGCTGAACAGAGAGCCCTACACAGGGCTCGATCCCAAGACCCTGAGATCATGACCTAGGCCGAAGGCAGAGGCTTAACCCACTGAGCCACCCAGGGGCCCCTCATATCTCATTTCTTACAAAACAAAAAACAAAAAACAAAACAAAACAAAAAAACCAAAAAACCTAACTGAGGTTGACTGCCTGTAATGGAAGAATAAAAGTATTTCCTTCCCACTGCCTTCATCTCTGTTCCTTACACAATTCTTCTTGATCAAATATGTGTAGAGAAATGTGCTGCTTTATTTGTATTTCATTTCAGGCCAACTTCCCATTGCTCTCAGCTCATTTCCCAGTTGCCTCCACCCAGCACCATGTTTTATGGGCTCCAAGGGAAGGCACCTTAATTTTAATGATCTATCTTAGAGTGGGGCTTAGAGTGGGGCTTAGTGTGGGTCCCAGATAGGATGTAGCATCTAGGACAGAATTTAAAACCGGAACGGATTTTGTCAGGTGGAGATTGAGTGGGAAGGTATAGTAACTGCGAAGCAAAAAATTGGGTCATTATTTCGTTAGAGCTGGTTGACAGGAAAGTGCCTCACTGATGGCTATTTCCCCGTAGGAATTCTGGACCGCTTGCTTTTTGCAAGAACCCTGTGCATGGATGCAGAGTTTCAGTGGGGTCTTCATTATGATGTCCACAGTTTGTATGGCTACTCCATGGCAAAAGCGACAGACTCGTAAGCACTTGGTTTTCACCTAATGTCTGTGTAGGGGAGGTGGGGGGCAGTGGGTTTTGTGTATCTTCCATAAGTGTTTTTCAAATATATTTAGTGGTTATAAGGATGTACAACTCAGATCTTAGAGGGTACTGAGGAGCTCTTCTCATATATCCCCTTGGTGCATGTGTGAGATTAGTTTTGATTGGCTTGTGACTAAGGGACTTAGATACTGGTAGGCAACAATGTGCAAGGTATTTAGAGCCCCCAGTTGGAAGCCAGTCCTGTTACCAAACCACACCAGGGTTGCCTGATTTGGCAAATAAAAATATAGGGCCCAGTTAAATTTGTAGTGGACATACTTACACTAAAAATTATCTGTTGTTTAAATTAAATTCAAGTTTGCCAGAGTGTCCCTTGTCTACCTGGCAGGGCTACCCACACCACACCCTCCTGGCTTCTCTCCCCACTGGCTGCCCCAGGCTCCCTCTCAGTTCTCCTGTCTGCAAACATACGCTTGTCTTTAAAGCCTTTTTTTCAGATGTTTCTAGAAACCTTCCTGTCAGTTCTAGGAAAAGATTATTTCCCCTTTTTTATGCTACCTTTGTTTGTATTACAATATACTCAATATGCAAAAATCTTGTATTATAACATTTAAGCAATCCCCTCCTTTTTTTTCTTGCTGGACTACAAGCATTTTGAGGGCAAAGTTGTCCCTGTAACTTTAGCCTGAGCCATAGTGTGTGTACTTAAGACGTGTGTTGTATAGCTGCCTGGCCTGAGGTAGAGACATCATAAAGGGCCTGCAGGGGATGCGTGACCACCCCTGTTTTGTTCTCCAGCACCGTTTTGCCCTCCTGACTTTGTATTATGTGGGATCGTCCAGGTGAGAGAGAGTCCTTGTCTAATAAATGCAAAAGTTTTGATCTCCAAAAAGAAGCTTCAAGAAGAAGGACACATGTTTCTGATTTTGTTATCCTCTCTTTTCTGACCTCTGTCTCTCTCACTCTGCCTTTTCTGGGAAATAAGCTAGAAGAATAAGACTCAGTTCCCTCAACTTTGAAACTAGAGGCTTGGATTAATGTTTCCCATAGTTCCTTCTAGTTCCAATCTATTTCGACTCTAAAACACTTCTATCTTAGAACGGAGGGTGGGAGGGAGAGTGGCTACAGCCTGGGGTGAAAAAGGATGGGCTGGAGGAGGGAAAGAAAGTTGCAAATTGCTTTATTGCTTGTGTCTCTGTGTAATAAAAGTGCTGTAAGGTTGTGATGGGGTTGGTTAATATAGTCTAATAGCTATGATTAATAGTTAAAAGGTAACTACAATGGAGAAGGTTAAGTGCCCTTCTAAGCTCTCTAGGTCAGACAGAATGAACTAAGTTCCCAGAGAACAGTGGGGATATGTTTTTTGTTCAGTGGGATCTGAGCACCAGCAACATTTAAGCCATAGATCTGATTAATATTTGGCTCGACCTTCCTGGAAGTATCGTCTGGGACAGTGGTTACCCTAAGAAGGAACTTCTCCCTCTGAGCTGAAAGTAGAAAGACCAGATCCCCTCAGGGATGGGGACCAATGATAAGCCAGCCAGACCTGAGGGACAGAAAAGAGAGACTTGAGGATCTCTGAATAAGATTGTCCCTCTACTCTGGAAAACAGAGACTTATCTAATCTGTGGTACCATAAAGATCTGCCTCTACATAAACCTGTAACCTCAGATAACTTTATCAGCCTTTCGGTTTCACTCTGTACAACCTGAATGTGTTTCTTTCATGGTCGGTGATTACAGAGTGCCATAAACCCTCTAGCCAATGGTAATAAAGGCAAAGTACCTGCTTGTTGAGATCAAAGATATGAGGGTAGGAGTTGAAGAATGAGTGTTCTCCTTTAAGCTACCTTTATTTTTTGGTCATTAAACTGTCAGAAGGGAGGACTTCATGCTTTCAAACCCATTCCCTATTTCAGAATTTGCTCCCTTTTGCCATTCTATCATGTTGCCATTATAGACTCCACATAAGGTAGTACTCAGGAGTATGAAGTTGGGTGAGCATTGGTGGCTGGGACAGTGTCTGTGAAGGACTGGCCAGGGTCTGCTGATATACTTGTCTCAGATCACGTACTGAAAGGGAAGATACAAGGAACAATTGTGGGTCAGGTATCACCATGCCATTGTTGTAATTTTGTTTAATTTCAGATCGCTAAAAGAAGGTATGAGCTGCTTAGCATGGAAGGGGAAAGAAGGGAGAGGCATTTCAGGAAAGTGCTTATGAAAGTGCTTAAGATGTGCTTCAGGAAAGTGCTTATTATGAAAGTGCTTAAGAATATCCAGAATAAACGCTAAGCAAGATAACTTATATCTTACTGTGTTGTTACCCCACCTCACGCTCCCCCCTCTCCTGGAGTAATTGTCTTTCTGAATTCCATGTTCTCAATCCCTTTGCTTAATCTTTTATAGAGTCTTATTTGATATATGATGTTTTGTTTGTAGTACAATGAAAATAATACTTTATGTTTTAATTGCATTTAACTTTATAAAGAGTACCATGTGTTATCTTTTGAGACTTACTCAATGAAAATTATTATTATTTTGCATAGATTAAGATTTCCCAACATTGAGAATTGCTAATAATCAGTTCAAAAGCTTTAGGGGAACCCGGCTGCCTAGACCCCAGCTGGTGTACAAACTGTTCCAGCAGAGGTTTCAGAGTTCCAACCTGAGCTGGTGCTGTGCTGGACAGGATTGATTATAGAAGGGCAGCAAGACATGGAAACAAGGGACATTGGAAAAGCTTTGTCTTGGTGGAGAAGATGGAGTCAAGAACTCAAGACATGGGCACAATGTATTGCTAATCAAAAGGGCCAAAACACAGTCAGATCCAATAAGGGAAAGAGAGGCCAGGAGCATAAAGACATTTTTGGGGGGACTGGCCTGTAGAGGTTTGGACTGTCTTATATGAAGTCGGAAACCTTATTCAGAAGTGGGAAAGAAGCTCTTAAAAATACTAGATCTTAAATATAAGATACTAAAAAAGTACTAAATCTTAAAAATACTGGGTAGTGGGCATTAAGGAGGGCACATGGTGTAATGAGCGCTGGGTGTTTAATGCAACTGATGAATAACTAAACTCTCCATCTGAAAATAACGATACACTATAGGTTAATTGAATTTAAATAAAATAAGATAATAAAAAATGCTAAACAATTTCGCTCCCCTAGTTTGTGAAGTCCTGATGTTTTTTCTGTTTGGTTGGAAAGCCCACTGCTCCCCTTGGGTACAGGTGAGACCTAGATATTCACAGCTCACTTCACATTCAATAGATTGTATTCCTTTTCAGGGCCATGAAGAATATCTTCCCCAACAAAAGTAACTTGATCTTATCCCGTTCTACTTTTGCTGGATCGGGCAAATACGCTGCACATTGGTTGGGGGACAATGCAGCCACATGGGATGATCTCCGATGGTCCATCCCTAGTATCCTTGAGTTCAACCTGTTTGGTATCCCCATGGTGAGTTTTACTCTCAACAAGGAACTTGTGCCTTTTGTTCTTTGGCATTCTTTCCTTTATTAGTCTTTTGTGGTGTTAAAAACCAAGGAGCATTTATGTCTCCCTGTGGTATGTATTAGAAAATTCATTTTTATATGTGGCATGAACTGTCTTTTGAGGATAGAATGGTAAAAATTATTGTTGGGTAGTCATCCATGGAGTCTTTGAAGTCAGCATGGAGACACCATAAGTAAAATATGTGAGCATCACAGAAAATTCCATTAGCAAAGCATCAGTGAATAACAAAGTGTGAAATTGGGAACTGAACATTGAAATGAGCTCTCGTCAGCTGATTCATCATGCACATTTGCCACTTTTGTACCTTTGGCTGGTTCTGAAAGTCTGGGACCTCTGTAAGCGTAGAATGATGGGAATACGATTTTTCCCCTTTAGCACATAGGAATACAGTCAATGCTTTTGCTACTATCACTGACCACTGTCTTTTGTATGTGTGCTAATTCTCCAGGTAGGTGCCAACATCTGTGGTTACACAAAAAATGTCACAGAGGAGCTCTGCACGAGATGGATGCAGCTTGGAGCATTTTATCCACTATCGAGGAATCACAACGGGCCTGGGTTCAGGGTAAGGTCCCCAAGAGAAGCAATGGAAACTTCTTGGATTGTCTAAAGTACTTGTTCTCAAAAAGGATTGGAAAAAAAAAAAAAAAGACAACAACCCTACATCTTAGCCACTAGTACAAAAGGAGAACAGATAAATTTTGGGTCATAGACCTAAAGAGCAGAGTATTGGGATAAGTGTTCATGGCATGTATGTATGTATCAAATGATTTTATTGGGATTCATATTGATTTATATTGATTTTCTTAACTCACCAATGAAGGTGAGAAGGGTTGCTAGAATTTCAATGGTGCTGCTATCACTTCTTTTACCATCTATGTAAGATGGGACAGTTGGAGTCCACTGGTATTTTACCTCGAACAATACAAGAGAAACCACTTCTAGTACGGAGGAGCAAGGAGGGATGATTTAGGGAGTGTCAGGCCAGGGATCTGAAGACTTTTTTTCACCTTGTTACACCATTCTATCTTTCTATGAATGATTAGCGAGACCCTGCCCTCCTCACTATTTTTCACTCTTTTATCCTTTTCTATCCAAGATTTTTTTTTCTTTTTTCTTTTTTTTTAATGGGTGAGTATATAGAAGTGGGCTCAGAGCCCCTCTTAGGGAGATGTCTGGGACAATGGCAGGAGCAAGTAAGGTGGAATGTCCTTTATTTTAATGAAGTAATCTGCTTTTGAAGTGTTTCAAAATTGAGTTGGTTAGATCTTAATACACTCAATGGGGTAGCTTACTGATGATCATTTTAGCTGCCCTTCTTGACTTTGTCTCGAACATGGGAAAGATTTACAGCCAAATCACCAAAGTATTTTATCCCCAGACTGTCTTAGCCATTTACGAGCTGGAGACAGCTGGGTTATTTCTGAACTTCTAAGCTGGTGGCTGGGAGCAGGTTTGGCAGGTTGCCTTCCTCTTGAGATGGCTGGAAGGAATTAGATAAGAGCCTTCAGACCACCTAGCCTGCTAAATTTCAGTCCTTGTTTTCCTGTCCCTCCACAAGTGCTGTGCAACAGAATGACAATGAGAGCCACACATTAAGTTTAAATGTAAATTTAAAAAGTAAAAAGAAACAGAAGCAATCATTTTAAGTATATTTTGTATAAATCAGTATGTCCATAACATGATCATTTCAACCTGTTTAATATAAAATATTATCAATGAGATATTTTATATTCTTTTCTTTCTATTAAGTTTTCAAAATTCAAGTGCATGTTACACTTACAGCAGATCTCAGTTTGGATACTAAATTTTCAGCAGTTGGAGTGCAATAAAACAAAACAATAAAGTTATATTTAATGGGAAAATATTTTATTTAAAAGTATTTTATTGTTATTCTTTTTTATTTAAAAATAGTTCCTTAAAAATATTCACTTTTTAGGATTATATTTAAATGAACTAAAGTCAAGTAAAATGAAAAGTTCAGTTCCTCTCTCTTACTAACTACATCTCAAGTATGCAAAAGCTCCCCGTGGTATGTGGCCACCATAGTGGACAGTGCAGCTCTATACATTCTTGGTTGGAGACCTGAGTGATGGAGGATGTGGAATGTTATTTTCATTGGTGTTTGGTTTCAGGATTTTCATGAGCCCTACATTGGAGACATACAGTGGTCTCCTGCAGTAGACCACTCTACTTTCTACTCCCTTTGAAGGGAGGAAATGAGCATCTTTAGGAACAAAAGAAAGGAATAAATTTAGGTCATTTTCTCTAAAATTCAGTCCCAGCAAGAGAGTGCGGGATGACAGATCTTAATATGACATACATTATCTTTCTCATCTTGCAAATTACAAGGAAAATGGACAAAATGGGCCCCATCATTAATGGAAAAGTTCTGCATCTGGGTCCAAAGAAAATTAGATTTCCCTTCTAGAGGGCTGTTTCTTTGCTCTTGGATAAAGTCATGATTTCTTTGCACATTGTATATTGAAGAAAAAATAGAGGTCACTGTTTCTGGGGTAGAGAAAAGAAAACAAATATCGATGGTGAACACATTACAGACAAAACTATATATAAATTTCAAAATTGTAAATTCATAAAATTGCATGCAAAGGAGGAGATGAATTATAGATCATGGTGCTAGGCAATGCAGCCTAAGACAGTGGGTTTCAAATTCAAATTCTTTTTACTGGTTGTACAACTTACTGCTGTTATTATTATTAGCCAAATGGAGTATTATGAGAAACCTCAATATACAACAAATCAGATCAGCTAAGAAGGGAGCAGGGGCCACTGTAACCCCTTTATCTCCATGGCAACCTCCTGGGTTTTTTTTTTTTTTTAATTGATTGATTTTGAGAGAGAGAGGGAAAACGTGTGTGAGAGGGGCAGAGGGAGAGAAAGAGAGAATCCCAAGCAGACTCCACGCTGAATGCAGAGCCCAACTTGGGACTCGATTTCACAACCCTGAGATTGTGACCAGAGCCCAAACCAAGAGTCTGATGCTTAACCGACTACACCACCCAGGTCCCCGCCCCCTCCACCATGGACTTCTTTATTGCCCTTGAGGCTACCATCAACTGGGATCAGAAGACACATGTCAAATTTAAGCTCTGTCACCTGCTTGCAGTTTACACTGGGAGAATCATGTAATCTTTGATATATGTTTTTTCATCTATAAAATCAAGAAACAGTACCAAGATCCTTTTAGTTTTGGAAATGCTTTGATATCTTCCAAGTTAGAGAGCATAGCTACTCTCATCTGAGAAAGGCTCTTATCATAATGGAACAACTTTTAAGGCGCAATGGAAATATCTCATATTTGCTTCATTTTCTTCTAGGACCAGGATCCTGCTGCCTTTGGTGAACACTCTCTGTTGGTGAATTCCTCCAGATATTATCTGAACATCCGCTACACCCTGCTGCCCTACCTCTACACCCTTTTCTACCGAGCTCACACCCGGGGGGACACTGTAGCGAGGCCCCTGGTCCATGAGTGAGTTTCCTGACCCACGAAGAATCCCCTTCAGAGCATTCATTTCCCTTGTGTTATTGGTTGTTGACACCTAGGGTACAGTTGTCCTATACTGGAGGCTTCATCTGCCTTCTCTGTTTTCCAGGTTCTACCAGGACCCAGATACTTGGGGCATACATGAGCAGTTCCTATGGGGGCCTGGACTCCTCATCACACCAGTCTTATATGAGGTGTGTTTCTAATCTGAACAATGGGGTGGAATATCACATTTGTCCTCATGGTTCTATAGCTGAATAAGCTGAGTCTGGAGTATCTATGGCTGCATTTAAATATGAATATAAATATAAATATGGGGCACCTGGGTGGCTCAGTCAGTTAAGCATCTGCCTTTGGCTCAGGTCATGATCCCAGGGTCCTGGGATTGAGCCCCAATGTCAGCTTTCTGCTCAGTGTGGAGTCTGCTTCTCCCTCTGCCCCTCACCCTGCTCATACTCTCTCTCTCTCTCCCTCTACCTCCAAGCAAAACAATTTCTGTTTTGCCAAATTACCTTAAAACTTGTTTTCTTAAACATATGACCATGGATTGATGGGCTTTAAATGCCTTGTGAGTTTGGGCTGGCCATCCCTCTGCTTCCTTTGGACCAGAGGACATGTGCTCTGGGGTTGGGCTGGGAAAGGAGAAGAGTTGAGAGAGGATCAGGGAGGGAGTTCTGGGCGAGGGCAGGGCGTTACTCTGGAGACCAGATATGAAGGACCACACGTACCCTTCCAAAATGTAAGTGAGGAAGTGTGGGGGAGGGGTCAGGATGATGCTGATCACTTTATAAACACGGGAGATTGCCAGTGTACTCATGTCGGAGGCCATCTCTTGGCAGGTGCTGGGAGCAGCAGCAGTCCTGCTGGAAGTTTCTCCTCGAGGCCTGGCTGTTTCAGTCTCTTATTGCATAAGTAACTCAGTGAAGGAAATTTCTCTGCTTCTCTTAGAAAGTTCAGGAGCCTAGAAACTTACTTTCTAGGCAGAACTGTGCTTTGGGTGAACTGCCCGACTTTTCTGAGTGTCTGTATTCGTACCTATAGAATGGGATAGTCCTAACCACCTCTCAGGATTGTCAGATGAACACAGGCAAGCACACATGAGGTAGGTATTGTGTAAACTGTAAGAGACATGCTGATGTTGCTCAATATTGGTGTTTCCCTAGGGTGTGGACCGAGTGAAAGCATACATACCGGACGCCATCTGGTACGACTATGAGACGGTAAGTAAGGCAGCCCCGCTTGCGTCAGAGACCAGCCTCTAGCAGAGGGCAATTCTAAGGCAGGAGTCCTGGGAGCTTGGAGTAGGATAATAGCACAACATTTTACATTTGTTTGATAGAGGGTACTTTTCTGTGAGGAAGGCCTTTCTAGGTGTACTATGAAATAATTTGAATAACCAGGGTAGGTTTAGGGGAATTTTCATTGTATCGATACTATACAGCTATGAGGACTAATAATTGGTCTGAGGCTGGGATACCCTAGAAAATGAAAGCCCAGTTGTGGAAGAATTACCACACAGCATAATTCAAAGAAATAGGACAGGTTGGAGGCCCAGATCTGCTATCTATTTTGATTATGCTTTGGGCAGCCTTTTGTTTTGGGGGGAGGGGGGGGTCTCTGTTTTTCTTTCCTTTTTTTCCAAGTTTTTATTTAAATTCCTCTTATGGATATGGTATAATATGGTATAATGTTAGTTTCAGGAGTAGAATTTAGTGATTCATCATTTACATATAACACCTGGTGCTCATCACAAGTACCCTCCTTAATACCCATTGCCCATTTAAACCATCCCCCCACCACCTCCCCTCCAGCAAACAATGTTCTCTGTGGTTAAGAGTCTGTTTTATGGGGGCACCTGGGTGGCTCAGTGGGTTAAGCCTCTCTGCCTTTGGCTCAGGTCACGATCTCAGGGTCCTGGGATCAAGCCCCACATCGGGCTCTCTGCTCAGCAGGGAGCCTGCTTCCTCCTCTCTGTCTCTGCCTGCCTCTCTGCCTGCTTGTGATCTCTATCTGTCAAATAAATAAATAAAATCTTTAAAAAAAAAAAAAAGAGTCTGTTTTTTATGGTTTGCCTCTCCCTTTTTTACCACTATGTTCATCTGTTTTGTTTCTTAAATTCCACAATGAGTGAAATCATAGAGCGTTTGGCTTGCCCTGACTGACTTACTTTAAATGAGGCAACTGATCTAGAATGATCTGCATGGTCCCTCCTAGTCAAACGGTCCCTTGTCTGCTCTGGCATCCTTTTCTTGGTTAGGGGGTAGCCATCCAGTGGAGGAAACAATTGGTGGAGATGCTGCTGCCGCTCGATAAGATAGGACTTCACCTCCGAGGGGGCTTCATATTTCCCTTCCAACAACCCAACACAACCACAGAGGCCAGGTAAGCTCCTCATTCTTCTAAAGTGTAACTGCCCTGATGTGCCAAGGGAGGATGTTGTGGGACAGGCAAACAGACACTAAAAGTAAATAAGTCAAGGGAAGACCTCTCCAGTAAGGAATCTCTCCCCTTCTTTCAAGGTCGGCCCCAAAGTGGTACCTTCGTGTTCATTTACCTTAAGGTGGCCTTAGCTTCTTCACGTTTCTAGAGTCTTTCTCTTGGGAATTGAATCAGCTTTAAGAGCAGTCAAAGTAATCACTTGTAAGGATTTCCCTATGACCAGAAACTATCTTCAAGCAGATTTTCTTGAGCGAATGCAAGTTAAAGAGGAGGTGAGAGTTATCACACAGAAGTGAACATAGCTTCCAAGGTCAAGAGCCAGAATGTTCAGGTTCAGATCCCGGCTCTGTCACTACCACATGTGTTGCCCTGGGCAACATCCTTTCTGTGTTGCTGCACAACACGAGCGAACTGGGGATGACAATAGCTGGACTTTTTAGTGTCATCAAGGAGGTTAAATGGAATAATAGACATGACTTACTGTATATGGGACACTTAGAAAAATGGTGGGTGCATGGCAAGCACCCAGTAAGTGCTGATTGTTAGTAGTATCACAAACCCAGTGTTTGGCAGGAACTGCCTCCTTCTACCATTCTTCTTATGGTCATTCATTACTAACCTCTGCTGTCTAACCACACCCAATGTCCATGTTTCCATAAAATGTCAATATCTACTCTGTTTCTGGGGTAGACTCTGAGTTCATCTCTCCCTGAGACATGAAAGGGGCTGGTTGAACAACGTTCTATGCCTTCTTCATTCTCTGAAACTGGGATTTGCTCTTTTACAGTCGAAAGAATTCCCTGGGACTCATTGTTGCCTTGGACTACAAGAGACAGGCACGGGGCGAGCTGTACTGGGATGATGGTGTATCTAATGGTAAGCCTCCCGGTGATCCCTTCCCTGGGGTTCTCAGTGAAAAGTAGTCATTGCAGGCTGGCCAGTATGGCACTAACTCTATTATCATCGGTGCTTATTTCTGTAAGCTTAGAATGAATTTATTCAGTTAGCCAAGCACAATGCATTAAAATAGATCAGATGATCAACCTGTATGTTATTGACTACCAAAGCAACAGACATTATTGGGTTTAGTTTACTTAAATTATCTCTTCTCTGGGTGTCATTACCAATATCAAATAATACATTTTTGTTAATAGATTTGTAAAATACTGCTTTGATTACTATAGAGGGGGAAATATCTAATTTGTATAGTATGCTTTTCCATTGTAAGATTCCCATAGAAGTAGCTGACATAAGCTTATGGTCTGTGATTATATAAAAACCGTGCCCTGCGTAAAATTAGCATTTATTAATATTTATTGGATATTTATTATTGCCCTGTAGGCAGGGGATATGAAGATGAATAAGATGCAGGCATTGCCCCTGAGGAACTCCTGGTCCAGCAGGATAGATACAATGTGTATGTGGATGACTACAAATGCAAGTCACAATGTATTAAATGCCAGCAAAACGGTACCACAGAGAGTCATGGGAGTTTGGAGGGGCAAAGCAATTAGGGTTGGTTGAAGCAGTCCAGGAAACTTGGTGGAGGTTTGGCAAAAAGGGCAGAACCTGGGTAAGCAGAGAAAAAGGAGAGAAAAGCATGACCATGCAGCAACCCTGCTTCGTATAATCATGGGTATTCCTCTCTCTCTTCTAGATGCTGCAAAGAAGTATATTCTATATGATTTTTCTGTCAGCTCTGTAAGTACTGTTTTTGAGGAACATGCAGTATATGATCTTTTCTGTGATGGCTTTTTGAGTTTTTGGTTTGCTGCAATGCTTGGTCATATGGAACAGGGATGGTGCCCATGATGGTCCCAGAAAAGATTAGAGTTAAAATGAGAGTTTTAAATCTATGTTAGATATATAAGCCTCTCAAATCAGTATGACTCCAGTGAAGAACTTGTTTTCTTTCTTCTAGAAAAAAAATCATTGTATCTGAGCTTCATGAGTCCTGATTTCTGGGATGTGTCCTTGGCAAGAGGGAATGGGGTACAAGTATGTGTGAGATGTGGGTAGGGGTGATGAGTGGTACGGGGCCTTTTTGAGATTCTTCCATAATGGCCTTCCTTTCCAGCCTCCAAAACGTGGCATAGGTACTAAATGGTGGTTTTGAGAGGTTGGAAGATGGGTTTGAGAGGTTGGATGGCCAGAAAGATACAGATCATCACTTGCCTCATCTCTCTCTCTCCCAAGGGCATCAAGAGGAAGAAAGGCAATAACGCTATCAGAGGATATGAGAATTCTAATTTGATTTTCTTTGAAGTCTGATTGTACATGTGTGAGATTTCTTTTGTGGGGTATTTCTTTCCTTTATTTCTCCTTTCTTTTAAGAAAGGAACAATGAAGAATAAGAAAGCATATTGTTTTTTTAATTATCCTTTTTATTTTGAGATAATTATAGAGCCCCATGCAGTTGTAAGGAATAATACAGAGAGTTCTTCTTGTCCCCTTTACCCAGGTTCCCCTCATGGGAACATCTTGTCCTTTTAAGAATTTGATGTAGATGGAATCATACACCTTGGAACTGACTTTTTTCCCTCAGCAAAATTCTCTCAAAATTCATCCAAGGCATTACATATTAAAAGTCTCTTCTTTTTTATTGTTGAATACCATTCCAAGATATAGATGTCTACCTTCTGTTTAACAATTCATTTAATAAATGGTTAGTTCCAGGCATAGCTATTACAAAAAAAAGCTGCTGTGAATACTCATGGACAGGTTTCCATTTGTCTGGGATTGATACCCAAGAGTGCAGTTGCTGGGTCTTACAGTGATCACATATTTAGTTTCGTGAGGAACTGCCAAACTGGTTTTCAGAGTGGACCTACCATTTTGCATTCCTACCAGCAATGTTTGAGCAACCCAGTTTCTCTGTATCATAACCAGCATATATGTTGTCATAATTTTTTTAAATTTTAGTTCTTTTGATAAGGGTGTAATGACCTGTTATTGTGGTTTCAATTTGTATTTCTTTGATGTCTAATGATGTTGACCATCCTTTCATTTGCCATCTGTGTATATTTATATTCTCTTAGATGAAATGTCTGTCCAATTCTTCTGCCTATTTTCTCATTGACTGGTTGATTTTTCTGTTCAGTTTTGAGAGATCTTTATACGTTCTAGAGAGGACTTCCTTTTTGGATACGTGGTGTGTAAATATTTCCTATCAGTCTGTAGGCTTGTCCTTTCATTCTTTCACAAAGCAAAAGTTTTAAATTTTGATGCGTCTAATTCATCTTTTTAATTTCTTTTACGGATTGTGCTTTTTCGTGTCCACTGTGAGGACTTTTTCTATTTCTAGGTCTTGAATATTTTTTCTCCTATTTTTTTCCCTAAAAATTTTAGCTGTACCTTTTACATTTAAATTTTACATTTAATTGTACCTTTTACATTTAAGTCTGTGATCTGCTTTGAGTTAGTTTTTATACACCATGTGAGATTGAGACACAGATTTTAGTTTTGGCCTCTGGATGGCCATCTCACCCAGCATCATTTGTTGAAAAGGCTCTCTTTTCTCTACTACATAACTTTTGAGCCTTTACAAAAAGATCACTTGGACATGCTTGTGGGTTCCCTAATCTTTTTTAACATCGAAGTGCCCATCCCGCCTTTTTTCTTCAGTCCACCTTGGTCAGAGCTCCACTTCATCACTCTTGAACTGTGATTCCCTGGGAAGGTTGTTTGCTTCCCCGGGGCTTCAGTCTTCTCAAGAATGGGCTCATTGTAGCTTCAGGCTCACAGCTTGCTGTTGGAATGGAACGAGATGCTTAGCACCAAGCCTGGCACAGAGTAAGCACTCATAAATTTTAGCTCCTATCCTCATTATCATTAAAAGGAAAAAGAAAGTATTTAGGTACTTTGTATGCATGTGTGTATGTGTGTGTGTGTCTTCATCTTTGTGGGCCAATAGGTCTGTGTGTGCTGGTGTCTTTTTATTTAAGAGTACCCATCTTAATGCAGGCTGGTGCAGCCACTCTGGAAAACAGCATGGAGGTTCCTCAAAACATTGAAAATAGAGTTGAAAATAGACCCTATGACCCAGCAATCACACTACTGGGTATTTACCCTAAAGATACAAATGTAGTGATCCGAAGGGGCACGTGCACCTGAATGTTTACAGCAGCAATGTCCACAATAGCAAACTATTCATTCAACAGATGAATGAATAAAGAAGATGTGGTATATACATACAATGGAATACTATGCAGCCATCAAAAGAAATGAAATCTTGCCATTTGCAACAACATGGATGGAACTAGAGGGTATTATTCTAAGTGAAATAAGTCTATCAGAGGAAGATAATTATCATATGATCTCTCTGATATGAGGAATTTGAGAGGCAGGGTGGGGGGTTGTTGGGGGTAGGGAAGGAAAAAATGAAACAAGATGAGATCAGGAGGGAGACAAACCATAAGAGACTCTTAATCTCACAAAACAAACTGAGGGTTGCTAGGGGTTTGGGGGTGTAGAGACGGGGCGGCTGGGTTATGGACATTAGGGAGGATATGGGCTATGTTGAGTGCTGTGAAATGTGTAAGACTAATGATACACAGACCTGTACCCCTGGGGCAAATAATACATTATATGTTAATAAAAACAATTTTAAAAAAAAGAGTACCCATCTTGTCCACTTGGAAATTCTGTGATGTCAGGAACATATTTCCTGAGCGATGGAATGAATAAATAACCAGTGAGCATGAAATGTTACTGAAAGATTGAAGGCTGTAAAGAGTCTGGGTTAGCAAATTCCCTGGGGATGATCACCAGGCACCAATTAGAACTTCAGAGATAAAGGACATACCTCAGATGTCAGAAAGAAAGATGCTGAGTGGTATGTGGTGACGTACCTAGTTTCTAAACAGATGTTTTTGTGTTTTTTTCTTTCTTTCCAGAATCGTCTACAGGCAAAGACTGTAAATAATAACTATACGGACCCTAACAACCTCATGTTTACAGTTATCATAATCTTGGGAATGGACAAGCAACCTACTGATTTTACCGTCTTACATAGTAATTCTGCCACCTCCGTTTCAAGTGTTACCTACAATGTTTCATCAAAGGTGGGCGACCGTTCCATCCTTGCAGGGCCCTTGTCAAAAGCCCTGGCCTAAGATTCTGACAGCCAGCTCTCCCTTGCTCTTTTCACTTTGGGCGGTTTCAGAGACAGCTGGCTTGCTGCAAAGTCTACCGTACCACAGGGCAGTTGCAGGAGAAACTACACGTGCTACTTATAGGTTCCTGAGCTTCGTTTGCATCCGAACACTGAAGAAGGCAGTGGGAGCTGGGACCCTGAGGCAAGGCAGTTCTTCTCTGGGCAGATTTAAAACTAGACCTGCTGATCCCAGATGTGATACAGTGAAAATATGATTCAGTACATTGGCCTAGTTCTGGAGAGTATTTACACGTTTGTCCTCTCATTTAAGTTAAAGACTCTCTGGGAGACACAATTGACACACTGCTTTTACACCATTACACTGAAGGAGAGTTGAATAAAACACGAGGGGTAATCCAATTCTGCTCTTACTGAATGAGTCCCTTTCAAGCTAATCTTTAACAAAAGGTTCCCGCTGTTAGTTGACTATTTCAAGTGCTGGGAAATTCACTATTTCTTAGGGCAGCCCCCTTCCATTTTGACAAGGCAGATAGCAAAAAATAAGAGCCTGGTTTCTGTACTAGGCAGAATGGGGTTCCAGCCCTGGTTCTGCTGTCTCCTAGCTGTGAGATCTTGGACAAAGCCTTAAACCTCTTTAACCCTCAGTTTTCTATTTTGTAAAAGATAGCCATATTAGTTGCAGCATAGGATTACCTTCTAGGATTGGTGGAGATAATGCATCTAAAGTGGTTATCACAGTGCTTGGCTCATATAAATGTTCCGTAAAGTTTAACTGTTGTTATCACTGCCATCATTATTACAGTGTGTAAGCACCACACCCGGGGCGCATTGAGTCTTACAGAGAGCCCTGCTTGTGATCTGTAATCCTTAACATGATGAAAGCCCTTCCCATTCAATATTCCACGTGACTCCATGAGGTGAGAAAGGTCAGCAATAAGCCAAGTTCATTTTCCTGACAGGGAGGTCAAAAGACCCAGAGGATAACAAGTAATATTCCAAATATCCCATGATAAAGTAGCATTAGATGAAGGGCTAGCTTCCCTTCCAGATCATCAGGGAAGGACATTGGCTCAACCTCCCCTTGTTTGTCATGCGGCCTCCTTTCTCCTTCCTCAGGTGGTGAAGATCAGTGATCTTAAGGGACTGGCACTTGGTCAGAATTTCTCCATCGAATGGAAACTTCCAGTCAGTGACCTGGAGAAATTCAACTGCTACCCTGAGGATCCTGCCGTCTCCGAGGAGAGTTGCAGGCAGCGGGGGTGCCTTTGGGAGGTAATGATCAGGAACACACTATCACAGTGAGCAGAAAGTTGGAAAAACTTCCCGTGGATAATTAGACACCTAGAAAACACTTCCAAACTGTTGATGGGTCGAAGAGCAATCACCCTGCAGAAAGAAAATGACATTATGTCAACTGAACAATTATTTTGCCAACTCCGGGTGAGAGGAGACCAGTGTTTTCCTCAGATATCCTGAGTCAGAAAACACTTATTGCCACTCTGGCTCTCTCTTTCCTCCAACCACAACATTTAAAACCCCACCTTTATTTTTAACACAGCAACAATACTTTGGGTATGCATTGTGTATTGAGTGTTTTAAGTGAGGGTTTTTTTTTTCTTTTCATCTATTAGAGAGTCCATGTAGAAGGTAAGGTAAGACTTTTTCTCTTCATTTGATATATAGAATGAAAGTCAGGGAGAAAGTGAGGGAGATTACCTCAAGGTCACAGTGGCAGCAATGAGGACACCAGGAGTGGAGCCCTGCCTGAGGATTCCAGTCTCCAGATCAGGCTTCCTGCTTACCCTTACCTGCCCACCCAGGAGAGGAGGCCAATGAGCATGTGTTTTTTAAATGGATGTATTCATTTGCTGGTACTGTCGTAACAAAGTGCCACAAACTAGGTGACTTAGAACAACAGAAATTTGTTATCTGAGCGTTCTGGGAGCTAGAAGTCTGAGATCAAGCTGTCAGCAGTGTTGGTTCCTTCTAAGGAAAGGGAGGGAGACTCTGTCCCATGCTTTTCTCCCAGGTTCTGGTGGTTCTCTGGCACTCTTTGGTCTTGCTTGGTTTATAAAAACATTGCCCCGATCTCTGCCTTCATCCTCACATGGGCATCTCACGGGGTGCAGGTCTGTCTCTGTGTCTAAATTTCCCCTTTTAATAAAGACATTGGTCATATCGCATTAGACCGATCCTCATGATCTCATTGAATCTGATCATCTGTAAAGACCCTTATTTCCAAATAAGGTCACTTTCACAGATACCAGGGTAAGACTTCACATCTTTGGGAGGAACATAATTAAAGCCATAATAATGGGCATGGTGTAAGAGACTTAGTTTGCGTGAACCAGCTTCTCCAGAAATCAAACCCTCGAAGTGTGATGTTAGAGGCTGATGGGGAATTTCTTCTCTTGTTCCAGAGCACAACTGTTCCTAACGTGCCCACCTGTTACTACGACACCATCCCTAGTTATGCCGTCAGTAACATTCGGTACCTACCTACGGGCATCACCACAAACCTTGCCCACCTGGGGGCCCCTGAATCAGCCCGAGCAGCCACTGCCTCTGGCTCTCTCTCTGCGACAATCAGCTTCCTCCAGCTGAGTGTGATCTACCACACAGAGTACATGCTGCAGTTCAAGGTAATCTCCAAGATGGTGCAGGTTTTTTTTTTTTTTAAGATTTTATTTATATATTTGACAGAGAGAGATCACAAGTAGGCAGAGAGGCAGGCAGAGAGAGAGAGAGGGGAGGAAGCAGGCTTCCTGCCAAGCAAAGAGCCCGATGCGGGACTCGATCCCAGGACCCTGGGATCATGACCTGAGCTGAAGGCAGAGGCTTTAACCCACTGAGCCGCCCGGTCACCCGGTAGTGCAGGTTTTGTTCCTCAACACAGAGTTCTTACAGCTCCATGTGGATGAAAGTCACTGACACACTGTTGGTCCAAATCCATCATTTAATGGACAAAGGCACGATGGCCCAGAGAGGTCCAGGCCCAGGATATGATCTTGGACCCACCGGGGTTGTGAACGTTCTGCACTGCCAAGCGCTCAGTCATAAGTGTCCTCAAAAGACCCCTCCTTAGCCCTGTGAAAAATGTGTCTGCTCCATGAGAAACTCACATGAGTGGCATAAACTCACTTCCAGTGTTAGAATTATTTCTCTAACAGTGGTTCTTAAACTTCAGAAAGCTCCAGAATCACCCACAATTCTTGTTAAATTAAAGCTCAGATGTTAAAGCTCAGACGGCTGGGCCTCAGCCCTGGAGTTCCCAGTCTGAGAGTCTGCACCTCTAACACGTCTCCACATGATTCTGATGCTGAGGTGGGTCAAGGGGCCACACTTTGAGACCCAAAGCTCTGCTCTGAGGGAAGTACAATGTGAACCACATATATTTCCTAATAGCCACACTCCTGAGGATGTATTTGAAAAAAAAATCAAATGCAATTCATTTTAATAAGATTTTATTTAACCAACTTGCTGAAATATTATCTCACCATGTAATCCAAATGCAGTTACTGAGCTATTTTAGAATCTATTTTTTTTAAAGATTTTATTTATTTATTTGATAGATAGAGAGAGAACACAAGCAGGAGAGGGAGAGGGAGAAGCAGACTTCCTGCAGAGCAGGGAGACGGATTCGGGGCTTGATCCCAGGACCTCAGGATCATGACCTGAGCCAATGGCAGACGTTTAACAACTGAGCCACCAAGGCACCCCTAGAATCTTTTAATCATACTAACTCTTCAAATTTTGGTGTATAGTTTACACTTATAACAAGTCTCAATTCAGATTAGCACGTTTCGAGCGTTTAACGGCCACAAGTGTCTGGTGGGTCCGCTGCTGGGTGAGTTAGAGACAGAGACTACAGCAGGTGGGGCTGCCTCTCAAGGTCATCTTTATGTTTACAACAAGGAGATCTCAGGGAATGATTTCCAAAGCCAACAGGGGTAAGTGGGCTCCTTTTGTTAGGGCTTGGGAGGAATATCAGAAGGGGGTTTTAACATAGTAATGAAGCTGAGGTAACTGTGCCTGCATTTTCTTTTTTTTTAAAGATTTTATTTTTTTTTTATTTATTTGACAGACAGAAATCCCAAGTAGGCAGAGAGGCAGGCACAGAGAGAGGAGGAAGCAGGCTCCCTGCTGAGCAGAGAGCCCCATGCGGGGCTCCATCCCAGGACCCTGGGATCATGACCTGAGCTAAAGGCAGAGGCTTTAACCCGCTGAGCCACCCAGGCGCCCCGTGCCTGCACTTTCTGATTCATCTACACAGACCTCTCCTCAAATGTTTCTTTTCCTGGTCCAGCAATCCCATAGTTAGTTTCTAGAAGATGAAGTTACAGGGGCGCCTGGGTGGCTCAGTGGGTTAAGGCCTCTGCCTTCGGCTCAGTCATGATCCCAGGGTCCTGGGATGGAGCCCAGCATCGGGATCTTTACTCAGCGGGGAGCCTGCTTCCTCCTCTCTCTCTGCCTGCCTCTCTGCCTACTTGGGATCTCTGTCAAATAAATAAATAAAATCTTTTTTAAAAAAAGATGAAGTTACAGTTAGGCAGAAACTTCTAGGAGTTTCCTGGGTTCAGGAGGTCAGTCTTGAATTCAGGGGGTCATGGGGTCTCACCCCATGTCACCTTGGACAACTCAGCTCTAAACATTGTTTTTCACAGTATGTTGGAGGAATCACTCTGGGGATCTTATGAAAATGAAGACTCAGATTCAGAAAATGAAGGGGAGGGTGGCCTGAGACTTGGCATTTCTGACGAGCCACCAGGATCTGAGAAACACAATTTTAAGAAGCAGGACTATGGACCAAACTTGTCTTAAGCATCTGAAAGCTCAAACAATAAGATCCAAGTACATATAAAAACTCAGTTCTCTAATTTCTGACATACACATACATGCCCAAACATAATCTTACATAATTATGTGCACATACATATTCGTGTGCTCATAAACACACACACACACACACATTCTATCTGTGAAATTCTGTATACTGAATTCATAAATTATTTAGAGGACGTGCCCTCCCTGCTTCTGAATAGGTGTTTCTGAGGTATTTTGGAGTTCGGGATCCATCTTGGGCATTGTAGGTAGCAAATCACATCCATTTGCTTTGGGATATTGGATGCCTCCCAATGTGATTCAAACTGGCCAGAAAACATGGGAACTGAATGATATGAACTGGCAAGAGAGATTTTAGGTCTAAGATTATACCATCAGAAGTTTCCTTCTCTCTTCTTGTTAGATCTTTGATTCCACGAACAAAAGGTATGAGGTCCCCGTGCCTCTGAACACCCCTCCCTCTCCAGTTGGCTCCCCTGAAGACCGTCTGTATGACGTCAAGATTCAAAACAATCCTTTTGGGATCCAGATTCGAAGAAAAAGCTCTGGCACTGTGATGTAAGCACTATTTATTTAGCTCTCATTAAAGTGGTTCTGGGTCTGATTATGGTAGTTCTAATTAATGCACATAAAATATTAATCTTAGAGACAATAAAAGTATGTGTATGTGTGTGTTAAACAGGGAGTAGATCTGTTGCTCCATTTTCTACTGGTCACTAACTCAACAAGAAAAATTAATCAAAGACTTAAAATAAGTGTTGCTCGATTTCAGAAAAAAGAAAAATGCATGTTCTACTCATTGTTCTTGTTAAGTAGAACAGAAAACCCTTTTTAGTAAGCATGACCAAGGATAGAAATCAGCTCTATGTAGCCTCATTACAAAATAACAGAAGACTCAGCAGAGAGGGAAAGTTTTCTAAGGAAAGAGAAACAGCTTCTTACAATCTGTGCTTTTATCAGCACTGTAGACTTAAAGTCTTTTCCCAATGTTAAACGTGAAAAGAGTTGTCATTTCTCATCCCTTGTCTTGCTGCTGAATAGAATGAAGTGAAGGATTTTGCCTGGATTTTGCCTGGGGCTGAAGTTCCCCTTCCAAGTAAAAACCATCACCTCTGTGTGCACATGTAGACAGCCTTTGTCTCTCTTTGACTGAGTGTCTAACTTCGGTCAGTTGCCTTCTTTGCTAAGAAGTCCTTTGACCAATCTAGAGAACTCATGCTAAGAGCTTCACCCTTTTCTTTTGGGAAACGTGATTAGACCTTGCTTATTGATTCATACATGTATTCAAACTGGTTCTTCAATGATCACTGGGATAAAGAGACGAGTGAGACATAGTCCTTGCCTTCAAGGAGCCCGTGACCCAGAAAAGGAGTTCTCAGCCTTGCAGACCACAGAATAAAAAGGCAAATGCAGAACATTGGCAGTGAGTCATGGCCTTTGTTACGAGCTATGTCGTTTCACAGTATTTGAACCTGCATCCAGCTGTGCATTCCTTTAGGAGGCTTCGGAAGCCACTAGAATTCCCAAACAGGCCCCCTGCTTACTCTGCCCAGGATCAGGGCAATGTGGAGGTATGCTTTTGTGTTACAGTTGGGATTCTCAGCTGCCTGGCTTCACCTTCAATGACATGTTCCTCTCCATTTCTACTCGCCTCCCCTCTCAGTACATCTATGGCTTCGGGGAGATGGACCACACAGCTTTCAGAAGAAATATGAGCTGGACCACGTGGGGAATGTTTGCTCGCGATGAGCCCCCGGCAGTAAGCACAAAAGAAAAAGACTATCGATCCGTTTCTCCCCGTATAAATTTATCTTAATCCATATGTACATGTAGAGTGCTGATTAATGAGCTTCACCTTGTGTTGATAAATTCTGTTCTCAGACGAAATAGGCCACAGGTTATGCTCCTTCTGTCCCTAACATACTTTTTTCCTGTGGGCTATGGATTTTACTTCATAAACTTTTCTTTAGTGTATTCTATGTGTCAGGTGCATGTCTCATTTAATAAAATGCTGTCTGTTCTCCAGAGGCTTATAGGCTAGTAAGAGAGAGAGAGAGATGCAGAATTAATGGTAATATATATATTATATATCCCTCCCCCTCGTATATTATATATATAATATGTATATTATATATATAATTATATTAATATAATCTGTGCTATGAGAGAATTATATAATAATAAATGAGGAGGGTATGGACGGGGAGGGCACCTGATTTTTTTATTTGGGGTGGAAAGAAAGGTTTCATAAAGAACATGACATTGTGGTGAATCTTCAGTATTAAAGAAGAGCTTGCTCTTTGGGTTATGATGTGGAAACAACTTTTTGGATATTTCTTTTTTTGATTACTGCCTACTGTCCCTCCCGACTCTCCCAGTACGGGAAGAATTCCTATGGCGTCCACCCCTACTACATGGTACTGGAGGAGGATGGCAGCGCCCATGGGGTGCTCCTGCTGAACAGCAATGCCATGGGTAAGACAGAGACACGTTCCCTGCATATAACCAGCTGTGACTACTTTCCTGGGATCTGGAATACCAGTAGAAATAGAGAAATTCAAGGGCAAGGGAAATGGGATAAAACTGACTTTTCCTTCCTTCCTTCCTTCCTTCCTTCCTTCCTTCCTTCCTTCCTTCCTTCCTTCCTTCCTTCTTCCTTCCTTCCAGATTTATGAAGAGCTTTAGGCCAGGTGTTAGCGGTAAAATTTTGACCGAATTGCATGACCTTTTACGGTGACAGTTTAACTTCTTTTCACAGAGCGATACAAGATGTTGAGATTAAGATTCTGTTTGGGGTACCTGCAAATTCACTTATTCCACAGCATAGGAGAAAACTTTCCAGGGAAGGAGAGCATGAAAGAAAGAGAGAAAGTAAAGAGTACATTTTAGGGCAGATTTCCTATCTAGGGGATGTATAGCTCCAAGGACTCCTTGTCTTCTATCTTTTTTTTTTTTTTTTTTTTAACAGATGTGTCATTCCAGCCCACTCCTGCCCTGACATACCGCACCACAGGAGGGATTTTGGACTTTTATATGGTTTTGGGGCCAACCCCTGAGCTTGTAACTCAACAATACACTGAGGTTAGAATTCACTCTATGCATTGATAAGCAATCAAATATTTATTGGTTATTACCATGTTCTTATCACTGAGATAGTTGATTTTTTGTTTCTATGTCCCTTGGGAATTCCTACTACATTATTGCTGTCTTTCCTGAAGTTAGGTTCTATTGTTACAGGTATAAAGGCATATAGATAACCCATGTGTCTCTTAATTATTTGCTAAGCATCCTAAGAGTATCTAATCAGTAACAACCCCTGAGTTCTTAGCCTTTCCAGAGTAGAATCTCTGGAATACAGGAGATTTTCTGTCATCCTGCATGTTGATGATCAGTCCATATTTATTTGACTTCCTTATCTTTCTTGAGCAAGGCCTCTTAGATCAGATAGTGCTCAGTAGAAGTGCTCAAGTTGCTTCAAGTATAAGTCTTTCCTTCCCTTTCCCCCAAAGTCTTCCTGGACCCATTTTTCTTTTTTCTTCTAGTTGATTGGTCGGCCAGCGATGACTCCATACTGGGCCTTGGGATTCCAGCTAAGTCGCTATGGATACCAGAATGATACTGAAATCTCCCAATTGTATGAGGCAATGATGGCGGCACAGATTCCCTATGTATGAATCCCCCACTCTGCCCATGGTTTAATTAGTTATGGGAATTTGTGCCTAATTACAGATTGAAAATGTCTTCAGGGAAATTATTGATGACTACTTCAGTATAGGAAAATGTAGTTATGGAGCTAGTCTTGTGTGGAATACAGTGATTTCCAAATTTATTTCATGCCACCCTTAAATCAAGGGTTCAAAATTGAAAGTTGCCTTAATTCTTCAGTGGTTGGCAGTGTGTTTGAGGGATATTGTTACTCATTCATTGCCTTTTGCCAAGAATGCCCTGCAGTAGGCATGGCTAGTCTTAAGTCATGACTTCGGGAACTTCTAAGTGAGACTCATGTCAAAAGGATGACAATTCTTAGAGAGGATGGATATAAAGTGACAGTATAAAAGAAAGCAGCTAAATTCAAGTCTTCTCTCTCTGAGAATCACACATACCCACATATGCATATCACACAACGACAACCTAGTCCCCTTCATAAGCCCCAAGAAGTGTAGGCCATTGCTGCCAGCAAGAGAAGTCCACAGAGAGCACACCCTTCCTCCTCTGTAATCATCAGTTGTTCATCCCTCATGCTCGTTCTCTGCTTTCAGTCCACCTCCTGAGAGTTTAGAGGACAACTAATGACTGGAAGATGAGAATAAAGTGAAGTGTTATGATGTTGTCATCAAAGATAATTTGAAACATTCACCCAGGCTTTAAGTATTTTATTTTTATGTACTACTCTACCATGTATGTATTAAATATAAAGCAGAAAAAGTAGGAAGATTAACAGATGAAAAAATCCAGAGATCTACTGCACCAAGATGATCAGTGTTTATAATATGTCAGTTTGTTCTTTTCCAAGCTTTGGCTTTTGCACAAGTTTCTGTTCCCCAATCAAGTTTTACCTAGAATCTTAAGGCAATATGGGTGATTATCCTCTTCAGGCCAAAAAGAGGTATCTCTTTTTTTCAAGTGGGTACTAACTACATTAGCATTCACTCACCAGCCCTAGATTGAGTGACTTTCACATGCAGAAGCCTGGGTTGGTAAAGTTTAGAGAAAAGGGAAGACAAAATTCTCATCTCAAGGACCATCCAGTTGAACAGAATGGCAGAAATACACACATTCTAGAAAGCTATACAATAATATAGTTCTAAATGTAATAAATCCAATCAGGTTTACTGGAGGGGGGGAAATAAATATATTTCTCAGGGAAGTCCTGCTTTCTACCCTTGAATATTCAACTAGCACTTGTTTTGATAGGCTCACCAAGTTTGAAATTTGAAGAGTGGAAAAGAATTTAATCAAGGGAGGAAAAGGAGAGAAAATTCCAGTTGGGGGAACAGATGGAAAAGGATGGGGACAGGTGATCTGTATGCAGGAATCAGAAAGCAATTTCAATCTTCAGAATTGAAAAGTCAGTGTGTGTGTGTGGGGGGGGGGGGTTGGGCAAATTAGGAGGGGCCTAATGGCTGGGGTCGGCAGAAGCATTTGTAGGCCCTGAGGGGGTACTGCCATAGGATCCCCAGCACCTTGCTTGCTCCTTCCTGTAGGACGTCCAGCACGTAGACATCGATTACATGGACCGGAAGCTGGACTTCACTCTCAGTTCCAGCTTCAAAAACCTCAGCTTCTTGATTGAGCAAATGAAGAATAATGGCATGAGATTCATTCTCATTCTGGTAGGTATTTAGAAGATTAGAGCCCATTTTCTGTTTCTGTGTTCATGGCTTTAAAATAGTACCATTGATCGCTTCTCGGCCTTTTGGCTAAGATCAAGTGTAAAATAGTACCATTGAGGGAAACTAGGTGAAGAGTACACAAGACTTCCCTGTACATTTTTTGAAACTTCCTGTGAAACTATAGTATTTTTTTTTAAGTTTTAAAAAGCAAATAAGCAAAGGAGGACAGAACACATGAAAAATGGCTTCCTAAAGGTGATACTTTGCAATATTTATTTTTCATAACCATCACTGGGGTGTAATTTTTTACTACAGTTCCCTTGGTTAAAGTCAGAACTGTGGACTGAAACACTGAATATAGCAGCAGCATCCAAAAGGCCTCATTGTTCTAGGCTGTGCCTCTGAGGGAATCGCTGTATCCTAGTCTCATATTTACCTTAGGGGGTTCAAAAGCCACTTCAGTTGTATCATTACTCAGCAATGGTGAGGCTCAGGGGATTTACTTCTTTTTTTTTTTTTTTTTTTTTTTTTTTAATTTTATTTATTTATTTGACAGAGAGAGAGAGAGAGATCACAAGTAGGAAGAGAGGCAGGCAGAGAGAGAGAGGAGGAAGCAGGCTCCCCACTAGCAGAGAGCCCGATGCGGGGCTCGATCCCAGGACCCTGGGACCATGACCTGAGCCGAAGGCAGAGGCTTTAACCCGCTGAGCCACCCAGGTGCCCCGGGATTTACTTCTTAATTAAACTCACAAACAACTGAGCTAAGATTCAGAACACCAATTTATGATTTTGCGTTGGAGGCTGTATTTTGATAAACACAGAAGTAGTTACCTGCAAATGGTCCTCCCTTCTAGCTTCTAAGAAATAGAACATTATTTCCTGACTTTTATTCATTCATTCATTCAAGTATTAATTAAATACTGGGTCTTTGAAAATCACTGTTCTAAAAAGTGTGTGTGTGTGTGTGTGTGTGTGTGTGTGTGTGTGTGTCTGTGTCTGTGTGTGTTTGTGTGTATGATCTAAATTAATGAATCAGACATTGTCCTTTTTCTTACAGGATTTTATTCAGTCAGAGACAGCCAATAAATCACCATTAAAGAATGACTATATTGTACAACTGGACTAACATTACACTGCCTGTTAACTAACTGGAATTTAAATAAAAACTTCAAAAAATGAGAAAAATTAACGATAATTTCAGATAGTGGTGATTTATATGACAGTTATGAAATAGGATGCTATTACAGGGTAACTGAGGCAGATATGGGGTGGGATAAACAGGGAAGCCACTTTGGACACAGAACAGAAGAAAGAAGCTTCATGTTCTTAAAGAGTATTGATATCATACTCTAGGAACACAATAAATTGACTTTCTTTGTGGGAGGTTAATGTCTTATTAACCTGGCTTATCTCCAGGAATGTTTTCCAACAGCATACTTTATTCCTCAAGAATTTTATAGACATAAAGCAAATTATCTATGGGTATTCTGTTTTTGTTTTTTTGTCTTGGAGCTATTTTTCTCATGCTTGCTGTTTTAAACACTTTCATTGCAGGACCCAGCTATTTCTGGCAACGAGACCATGTATCAGCCATTCATCAGAGGGAAGGATAACAATGTGTTCATCAAATGGCCCAACAGTAATGACATTGTCTGGGGAAAGGTGAGCCTTGGGAGAAGATGCCCATAATTAATCAGCACCAGAATGTCTTGATTAAAAGAGGCTGCAGTAAATCCTGGCAAAATATATTGGGTAATTAATAAATCATGAATGAGTAGAAATCTGCCTGATGCTGATTAATAAGACCAAGGTTACAGGTCTAAGTCTCTAAAGTATCAGTGAGCTTTGTTTTATTGTCTGGAGATATTCTGATGCTCTACCCTTTATGTATTCCAGCTGGTCATGTAACAAACCTAAAGAATTCCTTTGGGAATGGCTCTGAAGTCTGTGTCTGTTGAAGTCTGTATCTGATGAACTCTCAGTCTTCATCTGTTTGTTTTATAGCAACAGGATTGTAGGTGCACTTCCTGATTCCAGATGACAGAAGCTCCTACGCAGGATTCAGACTCTGCTCTGTAACTGTGCTACGCTTCTTGTCTTAGGTGCATGCTCTGCTTACTGTGCCTTTGGATGTTGCCTTCTCAGCTTACCCAGATAATATCTGCACTTCAAGACCAACTCAAATGTACTCTCATAGAAGCATTCAGTGACCAGTTTAGCTCTACTCATTTCTCCCTTTTTCTATATTAGCATCTTCAGAGAGGATAGCATGTCACTTAGCAAACACATTTATCTGTGAACTCTTAAAAAATAAGGACTAGAAATGCCTGGGTGACTCAGTGGGTTGAGAGTTCAACTCTTGGTTTTGGCTCAGGTCATGATCTTAGGGTCCTGGGGTCAAGCTCTGCGTCAGGCTCCCTGCTCAATGAGGAGTCTGTTTGAGGATTCCTTCTCCCTCTGCCTCTCTTCCTGCTCATGCTCTCTCTTTCCCTCTCTCTCTGTCTCTCTCTTAAATAAATATATCTTAAAAAAAAAAGAAAACAAGGACTATTTCTTACTTAAATCTCAGTAGATACAGATTATAGTACAGTGCCTATCATATAGTATCAGTAAGCATTTGCTGAATGGATTAATTAATCAATGTATTTAGTTAATGCCCTTCTAGTTAATTAATCAATGTATATAGTTAATGCCCTTCTAGTTATAGGTGAGACTGGTTGAAACTCTGGATTTTTTTTAATGCTATGTATATTTGGAGTCTCCAGTAAGTGTTAATGCTACTTAAGAATATTAAGGCTAATTTTATAGGTTGTGAATGAAATCAATCTTAGTTCTTTAGAGTCATGTTTTAAATTTTTTACTTTTGGAGAGAATTTTGTTATATGTCTATGATAGACAGCAGAATAGTCATTTGAAAGGTGATTGTTCAGAGGATATATTTAAAATAGATTTAGCTTATTTTATTTTTGAACTTAATGATTTTGAAAGCTTATGAAATGAGTGAAAGGACCCTACTCTATTTTCTCCTAACAGAATTTCATATATTCAGATTTTACTATTTAATTAATGACAAAGAAATCCAAGAATTTTATGGAGATGCATGTCATTAGAGTCTGACACGTGAATCATCTCACGGTCCATATGCAATGCCTTTCAGAAGTTTTAATTTTTCTTCTTTTTCTATAGGCTTGGCCAGAACTGCCCAATGTGAATGTGGATACATCCCTTGACCATGAAACTCAGGTTAAGGTATAGTTGTGTGCAGATTTCTGTCCACATTGCCCTAAACATCTGGATACTTATAAGTTTTATCCCAGCACTTGGTTAAACAACATTCTGAGCATGCTTGTCAACCGGTAATTTCTTGGTAGAATGAGATCAGACAGAAACAGAAAACACAATAAGCAACTAAACTGGAAATGTGTAGAGGGAAATCAAGTGAAGTGTCTTCACATGTGTGCCTCTAATAAGTGGTATTATGTTTAAATCCAGTGGCGCTTGAAAAATAATAAATTGAAATCCAGAATATTTTAACTGGAGAGGTTATGAACAGACTAGGTTTTTAATGGATTGTCCCCATATAAGAAAATATGCCAGCCAGTTCAAAAGGGTTGATGTTTTTGATCTCCACACTTGATGTCACATCAACCTGGGCATCTAGCCTCCCCTTCTGCAGGTCACTTTTTCCTGGATGACTGGTCTCCTTTATTTGGTCAGTGTAGAAAAAATATTTACATATCTAAAGTTGGATCATTTAGACCCAGATAGTTAATTTTCCAGTTCATATGATTAAAGGTCCGGTCATTAAGTGGATCTCATGTTTCAAGGGGGTTTGAGACTATCTAACGTCCTTCTAGGAGAATAAAGAATGCAGTCAGCCTTCTCTGAGCTTTGTGTTCACAGTAAACTCTGTAGAAGCAACAACAGAGCTGAGACTAGTTTCAGACCCTGAGTGGGGCAGTGCCTTGCACAGGTACCTGCTCCTCACCCCTTCCTGGTCCCCAGACTCCCCTTCCTGGACAGGTGAAGACCCATCCTGAAAGTATGTGTTTACTCTTACAGCTGTACAGAGCCAACGTTGCTTTTCCTGACTTCTTACGTAATAGTACAGCCGCATGGTGGAAGATGGAAATCAAAGAGCTCTATGAAAATTCCCAAAAGTCAGGGGAGAACTTGAAGTTTGATGGACTGTGGATTGTAAGTGCACCCTTGGTGGTTCTTCTTTGGAAATGTTAGGAGTCAAACCATGGAGAGGCAATGCAGAGACAAGCAAAGGAGGGAGCTAAGGCTGGAGGAATGAGAGAGAGGGATACTCTTGTATAGTTGAGGTGCTGGACCCCTAGCGACACAGAGAGGATTGTGCGTCTGCCCAGGAACATGCCTGCAAAAGCTGGAGCCCTTGGAGGAGCTGGGCCACTACTGGAGACGCTGCCAGAGAAAGTGGGGGAGGGACAAATACCCCAGCTTCTCTTATCTCCCAACCTCCAATCGCTGGCCAGTGCCTCCCATGGGCCAAACTACTCAGAAGCTAATGCTAGGGGAGCCTGAGGGGCCATCCGGTGATACGGGGTGGAGCAGCGGCTGGCAAGGCATCAACTCAAGAGACAATCGGTGTTCACCACGGTGCTGGTACAGACTCATTTTCAAAGGCCTGTTCAGATATTGCTTACACATGTCAGTGGGGCTTAAGAGCAGGGCTTCATGAAATATCTGTGGGACATGTGTCCAAAGGCTCTTCTACTTGTGTTTGTCTAGGGATAGGAGGCATATCGGTGTTCCCATTTTCTTCCTCACTGTCCAGTGGCCTGAAATCCTGAGCATCTTCTAGGCCAGGTCTCAAGGGTTTCGCAGGTCTGGGCTAAGCTGAAAGAAGGTCGTAATTCACCCAGAGGTAGACCTACAAGCCCACTGGCCACTATTCTCAGAGTAGGTAGACCAGAGCAGACACATGGAAGATTAGCCTGAGCAAGGCAAAGCAGATAATGAAGAAACGTGTGTATCTCCGAGGAATAGGGAGATGATTACTCTGGGATGTTTGTTCTGGGGGAGGGAAGATGTGGCTGAAAAACTCAAGAAATAGTAAATAGGTTCCCAAACACCTGCCTTTGCCCTTAGTGTATCCTGTTAAAAGTAGTTCAGTTTATAAAATCTTAACTTTTCCACTAACAAAGTAGGCAGTGAACATTCACCTCAGGAACCGCCAGTGCCTAAATTTAGTAATAAACCCCCAAGTATGATTTCATTTCCAGATTTGGTTCTGGGTTACCTACAACTCTTCAGGGCTGCATCTACTGCAGAAAGCGAGACACTTGTCCTTGTGTTTGGTCTCTGCTGATGTCAGAATCAGTCCAAGCTACTAGACTAAGAAAGAGTAGGGGAAGAGACTAGCACCATGGGCCACAGATAAAAAGTGAGTAATTCATACATAGGAAAACAAAAATGGGCTTCTTGCGTGGGGAGATGCATCAAGGAATCTCCTTAGGTCATGGATCCAGCATGAGCTCCATATTTTTGCTTTTATGAAATAATCCTCACAAGTTTAAAAATGCCAGGTAAAGGGGCGCCTGGGTGGCTCAGTGGGTTAAGCCGCTGCCTTCGGCTCGGGTCATGATCTCAGGGTCCTGGGATCGAGTCCCATATCGGGCTCTCTGCTCAGCGGGAGGCCTGCTTCCCTCCCTCTCTCTCTTTGCCTGCCTCTCTGCTTACTTGTGATCTCTCTCTGTCAAATAAATAAATAAATAAATCTTTAAAAAAAAAAATGCCAGGTAAACTAGGAGTTTTATCCTCTACGTAGATAAACATGGGTTCTTAGAGTCCATCTGGGTCAATGCCTTAGAGTAAACGGAGACAATGAAATGATTAGCTGAGGGCTTAAATAAGATGCGTTCATCTCCGTGAAATCTGTGTCCTCCAGAGCCAAGGTCATAGTGTCTCTGACATCACAGAATCTTTCTTGTTAACTCATTGCAGGATATGAATGAGCCATCAAACTTTGTGGATGGATCTGTCAGGGGCTGCCGCGATGAAATTCTTAATAATCCACCCTATATGCCATGTATGTAAATGATTCCTTCATCAAATTACTCCCCTACTCAAAAACTCTGAAAGTTTTCCTTCTCTTATCAAAGTGAAGCCTAATTTTGGAGAATGAAAATACTTGTACACATGACATAAAATCCCAAATAGAATAAGCTTGAACAAGTGTAAATTACGAATCAGGCATAGAAATAATGACATGATGTATTATGAAAGACCGAGCAATGGATGATTACATTGGTAACTGTGAACTGATTGCTCACACTTTAAATAATCGTGCCCCCCGCCCCCAACACAGACTATTTTGATTAGAGGATGAAAATCTAGGCTCTGTTCTCTCTCTATCCATGTCCACAGACACTTCATGAAGGACGTGCCCTAGTTGTCCTGTAGTACAAACAGAAATAGAGCATCATAGAACCTTACCATCAAAGGTATTGCAGAAAGTTGATCCTTACAGAAACCCAGGGAAGGAAGCAACTTACCTTCTTAGAAACACCAGACCAGTAGTTTGTAGGACAGAATCTGCAATCTAAGTTTCTTGATGTTTGGGTCACAGTTATCCTGTCCATGGTTCACTAACTCCTGCATCCCTTTCCCACTGTCTTCCCTTCCTCCTCTCTTCCCTTCTTCCCTCCTTCCCTCTCCCATCCTTCTCCTCCCTCCCCCAACATTTATGTATCAGGCAAGTGCTAACGAATCAGAAAATTTAGAGACCTTAATACTGTTGATTGAAACAAGATCTATTCCCTTGAGAATGTTACCATCTAGTGGAAGAAACAGTCATAACAACAAAGGAGTTTATTGTACAGATAAGTGGGCTCTGGTTGCGTTCTATAAATATCAGAGGACAATGAAGCGTGCCTTGCCCAGCTCCACACCCTGTCTTTACCCTTCATTAGTTATAAAGATGTTGATTTTGTAGACAAAACAATTCTTGAAATTGGAACCGTTGACTGGTAACCAAGTCGTTGAGTGAAATGGAGAAACCGCACAGCTAGTGAGCATTTCTCGTGAATGAACACAGCAAGTTGTTTGGGAAGTAACTCTGCCTTTCCACTCAGATCTGGAGTCCAGGGGAAAGGGCCTGAGCAACAAGACCCTGTGCATGGAGAGTGAGCAGATCCTGCCGGACGGCTCGCGGGTGCGGCACTACGACGTTCACAGCCTGTATGGGTGGGCCCAGACCAGACCCACCTACGAGTAAGTGTGTTCCTAGAGAGGATGGCTGGATCCCAAGAGCATGCAATCCTTGATCTCAGGGTCATGAGTTTCAGTCCCATGTTGGGTATAGAGATTACTCAAACAAATAAACAAATGAACTTAAAAAAAAAAAAATAAAGGGAAGAAGCCTACCTAAAATTTAGTCAAGCTGAAGGGAATGTTAAGGCCTTCCTGGTCACCTGGATTCCTGGCCTCTATGTCAAGGGGACAAGTAGAAGCCACACCTTCAACTTGAGGTAGTTTCTAAGACCTTTCCTTTCCTGCTGACTCAGGACCTCTGGTATGGCCGGAAGTGAGTCACTGGAACTTTCTTCTTTCATGGCCTTTGTTGGGCATGCCCAGAGCCTTGTGCATGTGCTGTCTCTCTGTCAGTCCTCAGGAGTATGTAGGATCTTTGCAAAATTCTCCATGGTTCTACTTCTCCAGAATTTATTCTAAGAACAGCCGAGCTTTGTTTGCCCCAACTGAACCCCAGCCTGAATACCTATGACGGTGCCAGAAAATTGTTACTGTTTTGGGAATTCCCAGGCTCTGGCCACAGAGCCTTGGGAATAGAGATTATCCAGGGGGTTGGAAGCTAGAACAAAAGTATCAATTATGTTCTGGGGCTGGTGCTTTTCACAGAGCCCCCAAAGAGATCAGACCTGTGGGGCTGCTTCAGGGCTGCTGGCTGTTGGAGCCACTGAACAAGGGATGGGGTCAGCTGGGAACAGCCCAAGTTCAAATCCCACAGACCTCACTGTCCTGCCAAGACTGAGTCATTTTTCTTGGATAGATCATTTCCATTGCTTTCCAGAGCTGGTTAATTTCTAGAGTTCTGAAATGGTCAGTGACAAAGCTCTTTGTCTCCCATCTACCCTTCCTCTCCATCCCTGCCTTATTTCAGACCATCATTATCTCTCAGTCAGACGTGTGTGTGGATGCGTGTAAGTGTGTATCCATCCAGGTGGGAATTTATGCTGGTGTGAAATATTGGAATTGACCCAATGGATTAATCTCTGCCACAGTAGCTAACCCCTTTCCCTAACATCATTTACTGAATAATTCATCTGTGTCTATTGATTTGTAATGCTTTCTTCAGCAAATATGTGAATTAAATTATGTACTTGGATCTGTTAATAGCCTTTCTCTTTTTGTTCCATTGATTTTCCTCCCACGCATTGTTTTTATTTTCTTACTGAAGCTGCAGGCAGAAGACCCACCTTCCGCAGGGAGGTATTTGAACATCCTTTGTGTATATTTGTCCTTGTGTGCCAAATTTATCCCACTTTGTGAGGAGTAGGACAGAGAGAATTACCAAATAGCTGTAGTCATATATACTCTTTTTTTTAAATTTCTTTTCAGCGTAACAGTATTCATTATTTTTGCACCACACCCAATGTTCCATGCAATCCGTGCCCTCCCTAATACCCAGCACCTGGCTCTCCCACCCTCCCACCCCCCGCCCCTTCAAAACCCTCAGGTTGTTTTTCAGAGTCCATAGTCTCTCATGGTTCATCTCCCCTTCCAATTTCCCTCAACTCCCTTCTCCTCTTATTTGGATCCCGGATCTGCCTCCTTGCTCTTTAAATGTCCTCTGATAGATTGTCCAACTTCTCCGAGCTTCAGTTTTGTAACAGGAAGGGAGGCCAAGGAGACCTTCTCAGGAGGTTGTGAGGCGATATATACAGGAATGACCAGGCTAATACCTGGTTAGAGCAATTGCTCTGTAAACACCTGCCTCACACCTCACCCAGCTCCTTCCTGCCACCTCGATGTAGGCAACTAGTTAATTTGTTATTTTTTTTAAAGAAAGGAAATCTACATTTAGGGGATGATGGATTCCAGTTGTCCTGCTGTGACTCTTGGGATCACCTTTAAATAGCAGATGCTTCCAGGGAAGACACCTTCTGGCTCCAAATGGAACACCATTGCCGCCTCATACTCCAGACTGGAGCGGCTCTCTGTAACGAAGTCCCACAGCTGTCCCATCCTTGAATTCGCGCCCAATTCACTTCCTTGTTCCCTTCCAACCAGAGCTGTGCAGGAGGTGACGGGACAGCGAGGGGTCGTCATCACGCGCTCCACGTTCCCCTCTTCTGGCCGCTGGGGAGGCCACTGGCTGGGTGACAACACGGCCGCGTGGGACCAGCTGAGGAAATCCATCATCGGTGTGTGGCCTTCCCCCCGGGGCCCCCGGCTGGCAGGGAGCGGGCTGGGGTGTGTCCTGGCAGAGACATTGGTTATGTCTGTGTATCATTCACATGGCAGTGAAAGCAGCAGGAGCTGACTTCTCTGTGGGTATGAGTTTGAGTCTCTACCCATCATTTGATATTTTCATCATTGTTGGCCCAGGGCTTCGAAGTAGGGTATGGAAAAGACAGGGCAAACCTACCCTCTGAAAGGGCTGCTTTGTCCAACACAGCTGTGTCTTCTTGTTGCAGGCATGATGGAGTTCAGTCTCTTCGGAATATCGTATGTAAGTTACATTGGGGCCGTTCTTAATTAGTCATATTCCAGCGTGTCTGCAACCTACAAAAGTCCCACCTCATGTTCTGATTTTGCATCTTCCCAGACAGGAGCAGATATTTGTGGCTTCTTTGGAAATGCTGAATATGAGATGTGTGTTCGCTGGATGCAACTGGGGGCCTTTTATCCCTTTTCCAGAAACCACAACACCATCGGGACCAGGGTGAGGCGGCAGCTGGTGCTCAAATCACAACTTCTTTACCCTCAAAAGAAGCGTCCTTCTTTGTTGAGGAAAAATCATAAAAATCAGACCCTCCATTTCTTAGGAAACCCACAGAGTTCAAAACCCCAGAGTTATAAGCAATTCTCAAGAAAACACTTTTGCTCATGTCTTGAGGGATGCGTGCCTATGAGGACAGCAGGGTTTGTAGCTCCCTGTGGAGCTAAATTAAAAGCAGCTCTTCTTCCTTGGAGAATTTTTATTTTACTCAGATCCATCCAAGCTCTGTCAGTGCTGCATAGAGCCCCGTCTCTCCAGCCCTGTGCAGGGGACTTAGGAGTCTGTGATGAAGAGTGGGAAGGAAGTAGCACTAGTTCAGTCAGACAGCAGGAGCAAGAGAGAGAATGGAACAGAAATGAAGGGAGGGATCTATGTCACTGGTGCCTGGGATAAGTACTTGCTGACCTTTTTCTGATAAAGTTAGCATAGCATAAAGAAGTATCTGCCCCATGTTCCTGTATCTCTTTAGAGACAAGATCCTGTGGCCTGGAATTCAACCTTTGAGATGTTCTCCAGAAAAGTCCTTCAGACCAGATACACCCTGCTGCCCTACCTCTACACTTTGATGCATAGAGCTCATGTCGAGGGCAGCACTGTCGTCCGACCCCTTTTCCATGAGTGAGTACTGTTTCCTGCAAGCAGAGGTTCTGACCATGCCTTGTGGAGAGCACTCTGCAACAGTCCTAACAGTTTGGTGGGTACTTCATACTTCTTACTTTTTTTTTTTTTTTTTTTTAAGGTTTACGAATGACAACGAAACGTGGGATATAGACCGTCAGTTCATGTTGGGTCCTGCCCTCTTAATCAGCCCTGTGCTGGAAAGTGTGAGTTTTTTTGGTCATAGATTAGAAACCCTCAGTCACATAATCTCAAGTACAAGAAGGGCGTTTTAAAGATCATCTTGTCCCACTCGCTCTTTTCCAGCAAATACCTTTCTAGAACATATAAGGGAGATATTTTTTTTTTCAAAATCCCCATTAATGAAAACTTCACAACCCCAGCTGATTTCTCATTTTAGTGTCTTGTTACCCCACATCTTTATAAAGTTAACCTTTAAAAAAAATGTTTTCTCTATGTTTGAAGAATTTTCTCAGATCTTTTTTTTTTTTAAAGATTTTATTTACTTATTTGACAGACAGATCATAAGTAGGCAGAGCAGCAGGCAGAGAGATGGGGGAAGCAGGCTCCCTGCTGAGCAGAGAGCCCAATGTGGGGCTTGATCCCAGAACCCTGGGATCATGACCTGAGCCTAAGGCAGAGGCTTAACCCATTGAGCCATCCAGGCGCCCCTTCTCAGATCTTTTGCAATTAAACTTCCTAAACTCAGGACACCTGGGTGGCTCAGTGGGTTAAGTGTCTGTCTTTGGCTGGGGTCATGATATCAGGGTCCTGGAATCGAACCTTGTGTTGGTCTCTCTGCTCAGCATGGAGCCTGCTTCTACCTCTCCATCTCCCTCTGTGCTCTCTCTCTTTCAAATAAATAAAGTCTTAAAAAGAATCTTAAAAGAATTTTTAAAAACTTCCCAAACTCTTAAAATCATTAATAAAATTCCCATTTTTATCTTAATTCTAGAGAAAGATTTTTATTAATTATGTTAGTGGAATATGCATAATGTGTCATTTTTATGTTTCAGAAAACTTTTGCAATTCCTGCTTATTTTCCCAGAGCCCATTGGTATGACTACAGCACGGTAAGAGCTCACATATTTTGTGAAGAACCAGACTGGTCCGTGCTGCCTAGAGGGGTGACCAGCACTTTCTTCTGTCTTTCAGGGACATAATTTCTAAGGCAGTAATTTTCAACCTTTCAGCCAAGCAAGGTTTGCTTAAACAAAATTATCCACAAAAGCATAATTGGGTAAAATCTGACACCCATATCACATTGACTTTTCTCTCCCCTCACTCCTCCTTCTCTGGAGAACACAGAGAAAAGGCTAGATTTCCAGAGTTTTTAAAAAAGCTGAAATAAGAGATTTTTTCTCCTTTGACTTGCTGTTTCTTGCTGGCTTTCAAACATGCTTCCTTAGAAAGACTTGTATTAATCTGTTCATTTCTTCTGTTCATTTCTTCTCTTTATCTTCATCCCTCCTTGCCTATATTCTGTCTTCTAGGAATCTGGCAATGTGTCGACAGGTGAATGGAAAATCCTGGACGCACCCCTTGACCACATCAACCTTCACATCAGAGGAGGCTACATCCTGCCTTGGCAAGAGCCCGCGATGAACACTCAAGCCAGGTAAGGGCGAGCGATGGTACCGATGGCCACGCTTTGTCATAATGAGGCAGCCTCTCAGGGAGCTGTCCACCTTCACCAAAGCTCTGCGGATAAATAAGTACAACTACAAACCCTCCTATTGATTCGATTCCATAGGTGCCTTTTGACTGGGATCTGGGGGAGAACGCATTCATGAAGTCAGTCTTGGGGAGACCTTTTATCTACAGCTGTGTCTAAGGCCTGGGGAAAATTTTCTTTAATTTTTATTTTATTTTATTTTATTTATTTTTTTAGAGAGAGAGAGTGCATGTGGGGTTGGAGGAGTGGGCGGGGGGAGGGCAGAGGTAGAGGGAGAGAATCTTAAGCAGACTCCATGCTGAGCACCGAGTAGGAGGGATCGATCTCACTGTCCTGAGATCACAACCTGAGCCAAAATCAAAAGTCCAGTGCTTAATCAACTGAGCCACTCGGTCAACCCTGGGGCAAAAATTTTCTTGAGGGTGGTAGCATTTGCCCCTTTCCACACTATTAAGAAAGTTGGGGATATTAATGAGCTCCTTGATTTGTGATGGCTATCCAAGGATGATTTAGTGCTTATTTCCAGGTCTACTTTGATCAACTCGGGATAGATCTTATATAAATATAAATATTTATACATTTATATTTATATATTTATATTTGTGTTTTTGTACTAAATTAAAGGGAACATGTTATGTCAAGAGAGACACACATAAAAAGAACTATAACCATTCAAAAGGAAAGAACTTAACTTAGCCTTGTGGTGTAAAGCATGGTTTCACATGAAAGAGAGCTTTGAGCTGAGTCTTGAATAATAAATAAGATTTGAATATATGAAGGCAGGGAAAGAAATATTCTGGGAGTATTAAAGAGCTAAAGGTGAAAAATGAGTTTGGTTTGGGGCATAGTAAACCAGTCAGTTTAATTGGAGAGTAGAGAGGAAGAGAGATGAAATAAAGTTCACGCAGGCTAAGATCAGGTCATGGAGGGTGTAAATACCAGAGCAAGTCCTTTGCATTTTATTCTGTAGCAATCTGGAAGCTACTGAAGGGTTGTTTTGTGGTTTCCTTCCTAAGGAATTCATATCTTATCATATTACTTATAATGCATAGGTAAGTAAGTATGTTTATTTGATTTTTTAAGTGTCTATATTTTTAATCCACAAGATCATGCCTGATAAGTTCATATTAATTATTAAAAATTCGATCTTTAAAAAATTAAACATCTTGAGGTACATTCAAATTAAAGGACATTGATTAAATATATTTCATATTTATCATAATTATTTATAAGTCCCTTCTATAAAGAAACCACCTCAAAATCCAAACAGATATTCTTACATTACATAAAATAAATTAAATATGACTACATTTAATTAAAATTGGTTTGCACATACATCCTTTGAGATGGAATCCATTTCTAGTTGCAAATATATTTTGATAGATAAATATCTAAGTACATCTAAGCTTAATGGTATTTATACATTTTGCTGTATTATATAGTAGACATTTTTGTGTATAATTTTTGAAAATAAAATTCTGTTTTAAACCATCCAGGAAACCTTAATATTTAAGAGGCATGCAATAAGCCCTTTTATAAAGAAGATACATTTTAATTTCTTATTTTTAGAACTTTATGTGTATTTTATGTGCATTTTTAATGCATTTTTTTTTGTTCTGGATGAGTAATATCTTCAACAGAAACTGTCCTTCATTCTTTTTTTTTTTTTTTTTTTTTTAACACTTTTTTTTTTTTTTTTTTTTTTTTTTAAAGATTTTATTTATTTATTTGACAGACAGAGATCACAAGTAGGCAGAGAGGCAGGCAGAGAGAGAGGAGGAAGCAGGCTCCCCGCTGAGCAGAGAGCCCGATGCGGGGCTCGATCCCAGGACCCTGGGATCATGACCTGAGCCGAAGGCAGAGGCTTAACCCACTGAGCCACCCAGGCGCCCCGAGAAACTGTCCTTCATTCTTACAATTTATAATCTAGAGAAAAATAATTCCTTTTTTTTTTTGTCGTAGTCGACAAAAATTTATGGGATTGATTGTTGCTTTGGACGACAATGGGAAAGCTGAAGGCCAGATATTCTGGGATGATGGACAAAGCATTGGTGAGTATGAATGTTCTAGAATCTCTCCATACGTCACACAGAAAAACCACAGCTCAGGATATAATTGGCATAATCTGTTTCCAAACCTATTTCTGCTACTGTTATAGAGCAATGGTGTTGAGAGAATTTTTGTAATTTTTGCCTGCTCCTTATATTACTATATATATTACTATACTGTAATTACTATAGAACAGTATATAGCCCCCAGCTTTGTAGGTTCAGCAACGTGTTGTTATGGATTCGGCCAGGAAGGATCTGTCTCTGTATAGCTAACTGCCTTGCTCTGATAAAAGTGTGGATGCAGGGGTACCTGGGTGGCTCAGTGGGTTAAAGCCTCTGCTTTCAGCTCAGGTCATGATCCCAGGGTCCTGGGATCAAGCCCCGCATTGGGCTCTCTGCTCAGCAGGGAGTCTTCTTCCTCCCTTCTCTCTCTGCCTGCCTCTGCCTACTTGTGATCTCTCTGTCAAATAAATAAATAAAATCTTTAAAAAAATAAAAAAATAAAAAAAAATAAAAATAAAAATGAAGTTAATAGGGGCGCCTGGGTGGCTCAGTGGGTTAAGCCTCTGCCTTCGGCTCAGGTCATGATCCCAGCGTCCTGGGATCGAGCCCCATATCGGGCTCTCTGCTCGCTCGGCGGGAAGCCTGCTTCTCCCTCCCCCACTCCCCCTGCTTGTATTCCCTCTCTCGCTGTGTCTCTCTCTGTCAAATAAATAAAATCTTAAAAAAAAGTGTGGATGCAACTCTCAGGCTGACAGTTCATTCATTCACAGTGGTTCACAGACGTGGCTCTGTTGTTTTGGGCCAGCCACCTATTACCAGGCACCCTGTTGCTCCTAAGTAGGTTCACTGAAGAGGCAAATGAGAGCTCAGAAAATATCTTAGTGTCTCAGAAGTAGGGAATTAAGCATTGTCGAAAAGATCGTTATGTCAACGAAATATTACTTTGTATGCTTTCCCTAATCTAGAGATAGGACAGTGCTACCTGAGATAATCGGGGTTTGTCACAATAATCAGAACATCCTCTTCCTTAGACATCTTTAGAGAAATACTGATGTGTTGTTACCAACTGACACCCATCATCCAATTCTTGTTACTGTGGACTAGAACATTCTAATTTTGTAACATGTCACAGTTTCTGAAATCATAGCTCGTTTTTCACTGGTAATATCTTCCTTTTCATTTTCTTCATTATGAGGGTAATATATCATCATTAAAGAAAATATTTTAAAGACAGAAAACTAGAAAAAAAGTAATATTACTGCTATATTCTTTTGCTTTCATGTTATTTAAGAAAATGCTTAACTTTTTATATCACTGAAAACATACTGCATATTTAATTTCTGAATGCTATTTCTTTGCACTTAACATAATGATAGAAATATGTCTAGATATTACCATATACTCCTTATAAACACCATTATGGTTACTATATCCCACTGAGAAGATATGCCACAATATATCTGACTTTCTGTAATTACTTTCTAATCTAGGATACAGGATGTTTTCAGTTTTCATTGCTATGAACACCCTCCAGTATTAACCTTTGTTTGCATTTCAGATTGTTTCCATAGGGTAGATTCCTAGAAGTGAAATTATTGCTTTTTTAATCAACTTAATTGAGTTGTATTTACACAAAATGTATCCATCTTAAGTATACAGTTCAATAAGTTTTGACAAATACATTTATATTGTTACCACCACAGTCAAGATCTAGAATATTTTCATGACCCCAAATTTCCCCTTCTACATCTTTTCGGTGAATTACCCCCCACTCCCAACCCCCACTTCAGGCTCTTACAACTACTGATCTGCTTTCTGTCTCTCTAGATGAGATTTGTCTTTTCTAGGCTTGACGTAAATAGAATCATACATTGTGTATCCTTCTGTGCTTTGCTTCTGTCACTTAGCAAAATGATTTTTGTAGCAAAATATTTTGTCATCTGGTGGCATATAAAAGTAGCTTATTACCTTTTGACTCCTGAATAATAACATCCCATTGTATGGATATACCATAATTTGTTTATCTATTTACTTATTGATGAATATTTAAGTTGTTTTATGTTTTTTACCATGATACATAAACCTGCCATGATTATTTGAGTATAGATCATTTTGCGATCATACATTTTCATTTCCCCTGGGTAAAAGTCTGGATGTGAAATTGCCAGGCTGGGTCAGATAGTAAGTGTATGTTTAACTTTTGAAGAAACTGCCCAAGTATTTTCTAAACTGGCTATATGTTTCTCTTCACTAACGACAAAAATTCAGAGTTCCGATTTCCCACATCTTCACTAACACTTGGTGTTGTCAGTCTTTAAAATTTTAACTATTTTAGTAGTACCTAGTGCACCTCATTATGGATTTAATTTGCATTTCCTTGATGTTGAGCATCTTATGTTTATTGGCTATTTGTATGTCTTCTTATTGAGGTATTGGTTCGAGTCCTCTGCCTATTTTTTATTATGTTGCCTTTTCCTTAGTGACCTGTAGGAGTTATGTATACCAGAGTTTTATCAGTTAGGACTTGCCTCTCCCTGTCTGTAACTTGCCTATACAATTCCTTTATAGTATCTTACAAAAAACAAACTTTAACTTTGATAAAAATCCATTTTTTACCATGCTTTTCTTTGATATTTGTGCCTTGTCTAAAGCTTCTTGTGCGTTGGTCTAAAAAGCATCTGGTACTAATTCTAACATGTGTGTGTGTTGGGGGGGGGGGTTGTTTCCCCATACCAACAAGTAATTCTGGGACACTATCTACGTGTCCTACAATTCAACTCAATTCTGACACTACATTATCCGCCATCGCTCTCCAGCCCCAATTCCCTTCCAAAGGTCTCTGGGTAGGGCTGGAAGTTCCAACCTTCACATCACAGGGTTGATTAGCCAGTTCTGGAGGGGCTTTCCCTAAATCAACTCATTAAGGTAACAAAAAGATACTTAGTTCTTATCGCTCAGGAAATTCCAAGGGTTTTAAGAGCTCTGTGGCAGAAGTGGGATGAAGACCAAATACAGATTACAAATCACAAAATCTCACGGCCTAATCCAAGGTTACAGAGATTTTTCTTGTAGCTTTTACATTTAGGACTATCATCTATTTTGTATTAAATTCTGTATGTATGTAATGGTTCCCTCATATGTTTCTCCAGCTAATCCAGCACCTTTCCTGAAAGCAGAATGTTTTCCCTTGTTATATTACCTTGACACTTTTGTTAGCTATGAATAGGTCCTATATGGCTGAGAATCTATTTTTAGATTATTTGTCCTGTTTCATGATCTCTATGTTTATACTTAACCAATACCACACTATATTAACTAAGGTAGATTCAAAACTGTTTTGACAAATAGTAATTAACAAAAACTTGCTAGAATTTTGACTGCAATTGCATTGAGTCTATAAATCAATTTGGGAATATCTGTGTATCATCTTTAATTACTTAGGTGTTCTTTATCTCAGAGCATTTTGTAATTTTCAGTGCTTGGGTCTTACACATATTTTGTTAAATACATCCTAAGTATTTCTAAGTTTTTGATAGTATTGCAGATGGTACTTTAAATTTCAGTGTATGCATAATGCATTATAACCCCATAGTCATTGAATATGGTATTTAAAAGAGCTATTTTTCAAATAATTTGATTTCTCATTTAGAGGTAGGACCAAGTTAAGGGTGGGATATGAAAGAATTTGATTACTTTTTTCCAAGTTCAACTTAGTCTTTAATTATTTCTGTAAAGTTTAATCTGATAAGTGAATTCCATGGAGAGACATGTGACACATGGCATCCCATAGCCCTGGAATCAGACATCACTTCAGTCATTTCCTGGTTATATGTCTTTTGGAAGGATGCTTAACATCTCTTTGCTAGCATTTTCTTGTCTTTACCATCTACAAAACTGTACTTATCACACAGATCTTTTTATGCAGACAAAATGATCTCATATGTAGAGAGAATTCCTGGCACATAGATGCTGAGTAGAGTATATCATTAATACTCAAGGTAAATAAAATTACAGTATAAGTCTTTAAGATAAGATATATTAGGTAAGATATACTGCATTTACATCAGTGTGATTACTATGACAACAGGAAGTCCAAAAGCCAGAAAAAGGAGGTTAACCAGCCACCCAAATTAGGTTTTAAGAGATTTGCAGCCTTAAACCTTATAAAAAAATAATAAGCTACAGTGCCAATTTTTTAAACTTAAGAATTATATTAATGAGCTAGGATGTTCCCATCTATTAGGAAGTACATATTTTTCCTTAAATTAAATCTAGGTGAAGCATGAGATTTTAATCAGGGATTTGTTTGGTGAGCAAAAAATTGCAGCTAAAGGAGTTAGTGGCTGTGCCAAGGTTATTTAACACTATCACGTCAGTGACATCTCGCCAGGTTGACCACTGACTGCATCATCAGATCATGCCAGCTGCATGCATAGGTGATTGGGCAGGAAGCAATTCCATTATCATGGTATGGAACATGGGCAATAAAGTCAGGTTAGAGAGTGCTGAGAGATAAGGAGATTAATTTTGCATGCTTGGAATTTGAGACATTTATGGAGTCTCCTGGTGGGGCTTGCAATTTGCAAATATGGGTGTGATGACAGAAAAGTCTGATGAAGAGAGGAGTGAGAAGCCTGGGAGTGTTATGACAAGTAGAAATCACATTGTGTTAATCTTTAAGATGAATCAGGTAGAAGTCTTTTTTTTTTTTAAGATTTTATTTATTTATTTGACAGAGAGAGGTCACAAGTAGGCAGAGAGGTAAGCAGAAAGAGAGGGGGAAACAGGCCTCTGCTGAGCAGAGAGCCTGTTGTGGGGCTCGATCCCAGGACCCTGAGATCATGACCTGCACCGAAGGCAGAGGCTTAACCCACTGAGCCACCCAGGTGCCCCAGAAGTCTTTTTAATACATATTTTTTATAAAAAATAAATGCCTTTTTGTTGTTGTTAGTTCTTGGGGTTGTCTTTAACTTTTTGGTACCAAGTTTATTGAGATACAATTCACACACAACGTAACATACCATTCTTAAGTGTAGAATTCACTGGTTTTCATATGTTTGCCAAGTTGTGCAACCATTATGCAGACAATTTTGGAAAAATTTCTTTACCCTCAAAATAAGCCCTCCACCTTTTAGATATCACCCCTCAGTCCTCCCTTGCCCTGCCCCCATTATCTCCAGCCCCAGGAGATGCAGCCCTAGGCATTTACTACTCTGTCACTATACATCTGTGTATGCTAGACGTTTCATAGGAATGGAATCATATGGAGTCACATAAATGGAATAAATAAATGTGGTCTTTTATTACTGCCTTCTTTCACTTAGCATAACATTTTTAAGGTTCTAGCAAGTTGTAGTATGTATCCATACTTCATTTCTTTAATATGGATGAATAGTATGATGTGGTATGAATATAATACATTTTATATATCAGCTAGTACATGCTTGGGTTGTTTCCACTTTTTCACTATTAATAAAAACGCTGGTATGAATATTCGTGTACAAGTTTTTGTATAGACATTTTTTTAGTTCTCTAGGGTGCATACCTAGGATTGGAATTTCCCCTTTGTATAGTAACTCTATGTTTATTTTTGTGGGAACTCCCATATTCTTTTATAAGGAGGCGGCACCATTTTACATTCCTTCAGCAGTGCATGTGGGGTCCAGTGTCTCAACATCCTTGCCAACACTTATTATTGTCTTCCTGCTGGGTGTGAAGTAATATGCCACTGTGGCTTCTATTGATTTGTGTTTTTCCCTGATAACTAAGCTCATTGAATGTCTTTTCTTTCTTTCTTTTTTTTTTTTAAAGATTTTATTTATTTATTTGTCAGAGAGAGAGAGAGGGAGAGAGAGCGAACGAGCACAGGCAGGCAGAGTGGCAGGCAGAGGCAGAGGGAGAAGCAGGCTCCCTGCTGAGCAAGGAACCCGATGCGGGACTCGATCCCAGGACGCTGGGATCATGACCTGGGCCGAAGGCAGCTGCTTAACCAACTGAGCCACCCAGGCGTCCCTTGAATGTCTTTTCTTGTGCTTACTGGCCATTCATTTTTTTAAAAGATTTTATTTATTTATTTGAACAAGAGAGGAAGAGAGAACAAGTAGGGAGAGTGGAGGAGGGAGAAGCAGACTCCCCACCAAGCAGGGAGCCCCATGTGGGGCTTGATCTTAGAACCCTGGGATCATGACCTGAGCAGAAGGCAGATGCTTAACTGACTGAGCCACCCAGGTGTACCTTACTGGCCATTCATAATCTTCTTTGGAGAAATGTCTATTCACAAACTGTGTCAATTTTTACATTAGATTATCTTTTTATTATTTAATTGTAAGTGTTTTTATGTCCTCTAGATACAAGTCCCTTATCAGACATATGATTGATTGTAGTGACAATTTGGGCTAGATAATTCTTTGTTGCAGGTTGTGGCTGAACTGTTCATTACAAGATGTTGAGCAACACCCCTCCAAATGCCAAAAACACTCTCCCCAACCCCAAGATGTAGCAATCAAATGTCTTTCTAGATGTCACCAAATGTCGCACCAGCAAAATCACTGATGGTTGGGAACCAATGTTTTAAGGGAATCTAGAATCCTTTTATATAGCTTGAGCTAATTGGAACTAGGTGATTAATGTCATAGTGGGTTAATAACACCACAGTTAGTTTGTGTTAAGAAATCAGCTCCCTATGAGCAATATATTTCAAAAATTTAAGGGGAAAACAATTTTCTATGAAATTTCAGTTTCCTTCAACAAATGTCTTAGTTTCAAAGTTAAAAATCAATAGTCCCCGAGAGTTTAAAGATTTTTACACTTTTTAACTCCTATGGAGAAGCTCTTTGCTCCTTTTCACCAAGCAGACTTAGAAATTCAAAATTTAAAGCACTAAGTAATAATGTAAGTGTAGCTTTAACTTAAATTTTCCATTAATAGGTTTTTAACTATTTGTTAAATTTTCCCTTACATAAAGAGATTTAATAGCTAGTTCAAGGATAATCTTAGATCACCTTATTAACAAAATTCCATTCTTTAAGAATTCTTTGTTCAAACTGCTAGAAGAGTCTTATAATATTTGCTTAGGTTACATTTTCTAACCAAGGCTAAATTTAAAAAATACAGGCTTTATGATGATTTCTGCAAGAGTAGAGGTAATTTGTAGAAAAGAAAGAAGTGAATTAATTGGTTCAAGGACAGATATATTGGAATATTGGTAAGAGATGGAATGTCGATAAGGGCAAGAACAGAACATGAAATGGAACTGACTCTTAAGAAATAAGAATTATAGAACCTACATGAGAAGAATGAGTGAAGTGGGCATCGACTAAGGATTATTTCAAGGAAGCGATGTGTGGGGAAACAGATCTAAAACACCTAAATATCATGAAGAAATACTTAGATTTAATATACTGTGTTGCTGGTGACTTTGAAAAGATCAGATTCAGTGAAATAAGGAAACATAAGAACTGAAATATAGGAGATGTAGGATTGAATTATGAGTCGAGTCCACAGACATAACAAACAGAGGCTACCTTTTTTGAGACAATATGGCACTAAAAAAGAAATATGGTGGTTGCTTGCTATAGAGAGAACCAGTAAAGGGTTTGTCAGGACGGAATGTTCTGGAGCATAATTGGAACCTAGAGGAGCAAAGAGGGTCTGGGGATGAATTGATGGAGTAAGTTATGTAGAGTCAGGAGGGCTTGGGAACTAGAGCAATGTGGTAGGATGGTCTAAGAGAAGAATCATGAAGGTGAAGATGATGATGACTTTGCTAATGATAGTAAAGAATACATTTTGAGCACTTACTCTGCTCATGCAGCATACCACGAGCTAGGTGCTACTATCTCCATTTTACAGATGATAAAATGTTATTTGCCATAGTTTGCACAACTACTAAGTGTAGGAGCAGGAATTTGAATCCATGTCAGCCTGACTTGAGCCTGAATTCCTAGCTACTCTCCTCTGCTTTGAGCTTTTATCATCATAGCCATGTCAACCTTCATGGCTATGTGCTTGCTACATTGGCACAGAAGAAACCAGTCAGATTTCCTCATCTGGGGTATCTATCCTTAGTTCAACCAAGATTTTCTGGTTTTACAACCACTTGATCCTCACTTGAAATACCCTCTTCCGTATGCACATCCCCATACTACCCTGGAGTGAAAGAATCCCTTGGCTACTTATCCTTAATGTTTCTCAGAGAGGTCATGATTATCCTGATCAGTAATTGTGACCCCTTTGACTATATACAAGATTATCTGCTACAGTTGAAGCAATGAGTAGTTTATTCTTTTTTCTTGCTTGCAGATACCTATGAAAATGGAAACTATTTCTTGGCAAATTTTACTGCAGCTCAGGTAAGACTATTTTATTGAATTTTATAAACCCATTCCCAGTTAGTGACAGATTAAACATTACCAGTTAACTGTATCAAAATAATATCCTACATCTTAATAGGAGGAACATCCTACCTTTACACTTATAAATTGGGTCTGTTGACATTAACATAAGGATAAACAGTCCTTATTTTGACAATTATCCAATATGCCATCAGTTTTTTATAAGAAGAAACTTGTAGTTCATATAATGCTGGTGAAAAAATGGGTCTTCATATGTATGACATGTTTTCTGGGGATGAGACGGAATTTTCTGGCTGATAATATTTTGCGGGATAAATGCTAGATCAGTTATCTATTGTACAACAATGGTGTATAAGAAACAACCTCAAAACTTCAGCAGCTTGTAACAATAAATAAATAATTTAAACAATAAACTATTTAGCCCAGGAGCTTTTAGTGTTCTGATAATCTGGGCTGGAGTTAGCTGATCTTGGCTGGCTTACACTCAGTAATGGGACTGTTTGGCTGCTTGGATGATCCTGGCTGTACTCACTCACATAGGTATGTATGTATAAGAGTGAGCTGGCTCTTCAGTGATCTAAGAAAATGAAATATGTTCAATTGGCATTATGGAGAATTAACAAGACTTTGAGACTGACTGCAAGCAGAATCAAGGGAAAATGAAGAAAAGAGGGTATAACTTGAAGTAAATGGGCATCCTAAAGCTAGCTCTTGTTGATTTGGGAAAGCCTACGGTTTTGTTTTGGGGTTTTCTGTTTTTGTTTTTGTTTTTAAAGATTTATTTATTTGAAAGAGAGAGAGAGTGAAAGAGAACACACACATAGAGGGAGAGGGAGTAGTAGACTCCCCACTGAGCAAGGAGCCCAATATGGGGCTTGATCCCAGGATTCTAGGATCATGACCTAAGCCAAAAGCAGACGCTTAACTAACTGAACCACCCAGGTGTCCCTGGGAAAGGCCACTATTAAATTGCCTGGAAATTTCCAAGCCAGTCCTTATATTAATATGACCTAAGATTGCCTTATGGCAAGTCTGGGCAGGACATTTTTTATGACTGTGGTAGAGGGCAAAAACAGAAGTGGAAATGCTTGAGCATTTTTTAAAATCTCCAATTTGCAGCAAGTTGACTAATATTCTATTAACAAGGGGAAGTCAGATGGCCAAGCCCAAAGACAAAGGTGGGATACAATGCCCCATCCAGAGAGGGAGGGCATTGCCAAAATTACATGGAAAAAGGGTATGAATAGGGAGGAGTGAATAATTGAAGAAAATAATACAACCAATCTACCAGGCATGTTACATGACTCCAGAGATAACCTATATCATTCTCATTAGAGTAGGAATATCATTCTATGCCAAACCTGGAATTTGCTTCTCTGTAATTTTTACCTATTGATTTGCATTTAAGGAAAAGCATAGCACAAATCTATTGTCTTTTCTACATAGCAGTGCTTCAGTTATTTGAAGATGTCTGTTATATATACCTTCCGTCTTCTTTTGGAATTATTCATCTGCAGGCTAACGTCACACTTCCTCTGTTTTGTTCTTAAACAGATCTGATTATTGGACCACAATTAGTCTAGATTCCTCTCAAAACGTGGTACCCAGGATTGAAAGAATATCTTAGTGCTGCATTATCCAGTATGATAGTTACTAGCCACATGTGACTATTTTTTTTTTTTTTTGAGAGAGAGAAAGAGAGCACACATGCACACTCAAGCATAAGTGGATTTGGGGGGACAGCAGAGGGACAGGGAAAGAGAGAATCATAAGCAGGCTCCATACCCAGTGCAGTGTGGAGACTTGTGTGGAGCTCTATCTCTTGACTCTGAGATCATGACCTGAGCTGAAATTAAGAGTTGGACCCTTAACCGACTAAGCCACCCAGGCACCCCATGTGACTTTTGAGCACTGGAAATGTGACAAGGCTAATTTGAAATATTTGAAAGATTGTGAAATACCTCATTAATATTTCTATATTGAATACATGTTAAATGATAATATTTTGGATATGTTGGGTTAAATAAAATGTACTTTCAAATCAATTCCTCCTGTTTCCTTTTACTTTTAAAAAATGTAGCTAGGAGAAAATTTAAAATTACATATATGGTTTGCCATATATTTCTGTAGGATGACATGAACATTATACTGCAAAACAGTCAACCTTAAAACATCAGTGACATGGAACAATAGATAGTTCACTGTCCAACTATCACCTCTTTTTAGCTATACTCTATTTTCTTACTCTTACTGCCTCACGTTTTTAAATTTTTTTAATTTTTTAAACACATGTATTATATATTATAAATCTCATGGTCATCTAAATTGTTAAACACACACATCACATAAATCTCATGGTCATCTAAAGCTTTCAAATTATCTTCATAGACATAATTGTCAGGTCATGTTCTCTCCATCCCACATTGCCTTTTTGAAACTAAATGCAGGACTTAGTATGCTAATTAAATATGTAAATTCTCTTCTTAATTTAAGAAAAGTTGAATTGAAGACTACATATCTTTCCTCTCAAAATGTTGTTTTTTAAAATGAAACTGTTGATTTAGAAATCCTGGATTTTAGTTCTGTTTGTACTAACTAGTTATTTAACATAGGGAAGACACTTCCCCTGTTTAACCTGTGTTTCTTTATTATAAAGCATTACATTTTCCTTAAATGCTTTCTAACTCTAAAACCTCATTCTTCTCTTCTTCCAAAGAAGTGATAAGTGAATTCTAATTTCTGTGTGATCTTTGAAGACGTTTCTTTCTAAGGATCAGAGGCTTGACATGAAAGAAAGCTTCTAACTTTCCATGGGCTAATTATCAATGGCATGCTGGCTGGCATGGGGTAATGGGGGTGTGGAGCTAATTTGTGGCATTTGCTAATTCCTGTCGTTTAAGTACTCCCACCATTTTAGCCAATTTCAAACCATCAACTGGCTTTCAGAATTCCAGGCAATTTAACAGCAGGCTCTCCCAAATTAATAATAGCTTCAGCACACCCGTTTACTTCAAGTTGTATTCCCTTTTCTTCATTTTCCCTTGATTCTGCTTGTGCAGTCAGTCTCAAAGCTTATTAAATTCTCCAGAAAGCCAGTTGAATGGATTACTTTTTCTTTCTAGTGTTGCCACAAGAGTCAAGGAGTTTGTGGCGTCACTCCACTGCAACTATCTCCTTGATGCATCACATAAAATCTTCCTCATCCTACCCATGTTAACCAGTCTTATTTTGTTTGCTCAGCATGAGCTACCACAGCTCTTGCACTTAATGAACATGCCTTTTTTTCCACATGACTCTGCCTCCAGCGCCTTCCTCATTCATTTCACCTTCCTAAATCCATCCACCCTTCCAGGCTTCCTAAAGTCCCATGCCCTTCCTAAGCCCTTTCTTGACTCTCCCGATTCTGTAGCGATTTCTCGTTTCTCCTAGCACCCATAACAAATATTCACTATGATTTTCGTTTAGGCCTTAATCACATATTACTTTGTGACTTACCTCACATTAGTTTAAACCTTGTGTTGATGCAAAAACAGTTCATGATTTTGTCAAGTCCTAGACTTATTGCAAACTGTCCTTAGTCTAGGGCTGTTTGCTGGGATTCTGTGTTCACACTGTGTTAACTCATACAGAGCTATGCACATGGGTGCATCATGATTCCAACCATATCTGTGTCATTTAGCTACTTGCTTTACTCCCAGAGCCTCAATTTCCTCATCGGTAAAACTGAGATAACGATGCTTGCTTTTCAAAATCCCTGTAAAAATTAGTAATGATATAAGTAAAATAACTTTCATTTTGTTGGTGTTAGCAAGTTTATCATTGCAGATGCTCAGGAAGTGTATCTTCATGAAGTGTTTAAGAATAAAAACAGCAAACCAGCACAACAATAGTAATTTGAGGTTTCTTAATATTTTCATGTGAAATACAGTCTCTTGATAGATGTCCTATGTATTTTTTCTCTTTATATATTCTTTATAGAATCTATTGCAAATCCAGACCATACACAATAAGTATCTGAGTGACTCAAATCCACTGAAAGTTGGATATATTAAAATCTGGGGAACAAGCTCTACTTCGGTGATACAAGTCACTCTCACCTATGACAACCAGCAAATTAGAGTGGTGAATTTCAAGAGTGACCCTTATAGTCAGGTATGTCACAAAGGAATTTTATATCATAAATTAATTTTATTATTCTGCAGAGTTATCACCACTTTTATTTTCATTCTTTCACTTGCTTGTATTTGAAAGGTTATAAAGATACATGCAGTAGTATGTTCCTGAAAAGTTGGTAGTGTTGAATCCTATTGTAAAATGTGTAGCATCAGTGGTCTTCCCAGTGTAGTCCAGGAATCTATGATCAATGGTCTGGTGAAATCCTTTCCATGTGCTTCCCAGAAGTGGTTCTATGTGTTAAGTGAGGTTAGTATCTCAGGCTAGCATAACAAAACTTATTTCCTTCTGTGGCAGAGGCTAAAAGGAAAAAGTGATCCTCTAAAATTGTTGGAGATTTTTTCCCTCTTTCCTGAAATTGCTCATGACCCTGGTCAAATTGGTAGATCTTACAGGTTGGTACAAATTCAGCTGTGGCGATCATCATGATGATTATGGCCCACCTGTGATGTGAGATAAAATTATTTGGGTAACAAAACAGAGTGGTAAATAGCAGACCCTACTAGACCTTCTAGTAGGGTCTGCTTTTGGAGCTATCTACTTGGAAGACAAATTACCAGTAGAGTTACCAAGAGTAACCACAGAGGGAAAAGTATCCCGCTTTATAACACTAGACCCGTCCTAAGTTTGATCCGGTGATCTAGAGGGGTTCATTTAGCAAAGTGAAAATGGATAAGTATAGTTCCTGTGCTCCAAGCAGTGAATGAGTACCTGTCCTGCTGATACTTGGATTTTGGAAAATGACCCTCCAAACAATCAGATAGCTTTTCTCTCTCTCGTCTTTGATAGTTCTCTACTTCAGCACATTTTTCCTGGGCTATTGAGCTCAAGACCACGCTCTGCAAGTAATTACTCCCAGTTAAGACTAAGGCAGACCTTCTTCGTAGGAAATTTTGTAGCATATCAGATGCCTATTATATTCCAGGCACTATACTAGGTGTTGGGGCTGGTGAAAACATGAAACCAGACTGCCCTTTGGAAGGTTAAAATCTAGGCAAAGAAAGAGATTTTTATAAGTGTTGGTTATCAATGCTTAATCAAAGCTGCAAATCCTTGTAAGCAATGTGGTGTGTCCTGATGAAGTGAAAAGACACAGATTTCTAGCACAAGGATCATGCACACAACATATTCCTCTATTTACCTGTCTAGAGTCAGTGACCAGGAAAGGAATCTTTATATCCTTTTATTAATCTCTGGAAAAGAATGAATGTATTGGTTTTTGTTAAATTGTAATTTGAAAAATGACTTAAATGTGATGTTTAAGAAGTACTCAAATACCAACTTTATCTCTTCTTTTCTGGCAGAAGCTGACTATTCAACTTACCGACAAGATTATCAGCCTAGAAAAGCTAACAGAGGTTACATGGATATATGGTGCCCCTACAACTACTACTACAACTACGACAAGTACCTTCCCCACAAGTTCTCTACATCCTTCTACAGTTTCTACTACAGCTACCACTTTTGAGACTATTATCACTAGTTCTGTTTATACTAGTACCACTCTTCCTATCCCAACCACTGCTTTCTCAACAGGTACTACTGAAGCTACAACTAGTATTACTGGTCCTAATACCACTACATCTTTCCTAACAAGTACTACTGAAGTTATAACTAATCCTAATGTTTCTGATAGCACTACGCCTTCCCCCACAAATACGACAGCTAGCAATAGTACTCTTCCTAGCACGGACACTCCCTTCCCAACAGGTACTACGGCCTTTACAACTACTACCACCGTCCCTTATAGCACTACACCTTCCCCCACCAATACGACCGCTAGCAATACTACTCTTCCTACCACGGACACTCCCTTCCCGACGGGTACCACTGCCTTTACACCTTCTGCCACCGCCCCTAACAGCACTACGCCTTCCCCCACGAACACGACCGCTAGCAATGGTACCCTTCCTACCACGGACACTCCCTTCCCGACGGGTACCACTACCCTTACACCTACCACCACCGCCCCTAACAGCACTATGCCTTCCACCACAAACACGACCGCTAGCAATGGTACCCTTCCTACCACGGACACTCCCTTCCCGACGGGTACCACTGCCCTTACACCTACTACGACCATCCCTTACAGCACTACGCCTTCCCCCACGAACACGACCGCTAGCAATGGTACCCTTCCTACCACGGACACTCCCTTCCCGACGGGTACCACTGCCTTTACACCTTCTACCACCATCCCTAACAGTACTACGCCTTCCCCCACGAACACGACCGCTAGCAATACTACTCTTCCTACCACGGACACTCCCTTCCCGACGGGCACCACTGCCCTTACATCTACTACCACCATCCCTTACGGTACTACGCCTTCCCCCACAAACACGACCACTAGCAATGGTACCCTTCCTACCACGGACACTCCCTTCCCGACGGGTACCACTGCCCTTACACCTACTACCACCGCCCCTAACAGCACTACGCCTTCTCCCACGAACACGACCGCTAGCAATGGTACACTTCCTACCACGGACACTCCCTTCCCGACGGGTACCACTGCCCTTACACCTACTACTACCATCCCTTACAGCACTACGCCTTCCCCCACGAACACGACCGCTAGCAATGGTACCCTTCCTACCACGGACACTCCCTTCCCGACGGGTACCACTGCCCTTACACCTACTACCACCATCCCTTACAGCACTACGCCTTCCCCCACGAACACGACCGCTAGCAATGGTACCCTTCCTACCACGGACACTCCCTTCCCGACGGGTACCACTGCCCTTACACCTACTACCACCGCCCCTAACAGCACTACGCCTTCTCCCACGAACACGACCGCTAGCAATGGTACACTTCCTACCACGGACACTCCCTTCCCGACGGGTACCACTGCCCTTACACCTACTACTACCATCCCTTACAGCACTACGCCTTCCCCCACGAACACGACCGCTAGCAATGGTACCCTTCCTACCACGGACACTCCCTTCCCGACGGGTACCACTGCCCTTACACCTACTACCACCATCCCTTACAGCACTACGCCTTCCCCCACGAACACGACCGCTAGCAATGGTACCCTTCCTACCACGGACACTCCCTTCCCGACGGGTACCACTGCCCTTACACCTACTACGACCATCCCTTACAGCACTACGCCTTCCCCCACGAACACGACCGCTAGCAATGGTACCCTTCCTACCACGGACACTCCCTTCCCGACGGGTACCACTGCCCTTACACCTACTACCACCATCCCTTACAGCACTACGCCTTCCCCCACGAACACGACCGCTAGCAATGGTACCCTTCCTACCACGGACACTCCCTTCCTGACGGGTACCACTGCCCTTACACCTACTACCACCACCCCTAACAGCACTACGCCTTCTCCCACGAACACGACCGCTAGCAATGGTACCCTTCCTACCACGGACACTCCCTTCCCGACGGGTACCACTGCCCTTACACCTACTACCACCATCCCTTACAGCACTACGCCTTCCCCCACGAACACGACCGCTAGCAATGGTACCCTTCCTACCACGGACACTCCCTTCCCGACGGGTACCACTGCCCTTACACCTACTACGACCATCCCTTACAGCACTACGCCTTCCCCCACGAACACGACCGCTAGCAATGGTACCCTTCCTACCACGGACACTCCCTTCCCGACGGGCACCACTGCCCTTACACCTACTACCACCATCCCTTACAGCACTACGCCTTCCCCCACGAACACGACCGCTAGCAATGGTACCCTTCCTACCACGGACACTCCCTTCCTGACGGGTACCACTGCCCTTACACCTACTACCACCACCCCTAACAGCACTACGCCTTCTCCCACGAACACGACCGCTAGCAATGGTACCCTTCCTACCACGGACACTCCCTTCCCGACGGGTACCACTGCCCTTACACCTACTACCACCATCCCTTACAGCACTACGCCTTCCCCCACGAACACGACCGCTAGCAATGGTACCCTTCCTACCACGGACACTCCCTTCCCGACGGGTACCACTGCCCTTACACCTTCTACCACCATCCCTAACAGTACTATGCCTTCCCCCACGAATACGACCGCTAGCAATACTACTCTTCCTACCACGGACACTCCCTTCCCGACGGGCACCACTGCCCTTACACCTACTACCACCATCCCTTACAGCACTATGCCTTCCCCCACAAACACGACCACTAGCAATGGTACCCTTCCTACCACGGACACTCCCTTCCCGACGGGTACCACTGCCCTTACACCTACTACCACCGCCCCTAACAGCACTACGCCTTCCCCCACGAACACGACCGCTAGCAATGGTACCCTTCCTACCATGGACACTCCCTTCCCGACGGGTACTACTGCCTTTACACCTTCTACTACCATCCCTAACAGTACTACGCCTTCTCCCACGAATACGACCGCTAGCAATACTACTCTTCCTACCACAGACACTCCCTTCCCGACAGGTACCACTGCCCTTACACCTACTACCACCGCCCCTAACAGCACTACGCCTTCCCCCACGAACACGACCACTAGCAATGGTACCCTTCCTACCATGGACACTCCCTTCCCGACGGGTACCACTGCCCTTACACCTACTACCACCACCCCTAACAGCACTATGCCTTCCACCACGAACACGACCGCTAGCAATGGTACCCTTCCTACCACGGACACTCCCTTCCCGACAGGTACCACTGCCCTTACACCTACTACCACCGCCCCTAACAGCACTACGCCTTCCCCCACAAACACGACCGCTAGCAACGGTACTCTTTCTACCACCCACCATCCCTAACAGCACTACGCCTTCCCCCACGAACATGACTGCTAGCTCTGGTACTCTTCCTACCATGGACACTCCCTTCCCAACGGGTACTACTGCCCTTACACCTACTACCACCGCCCCTCACAGCACTACGCCTTCCCCCACGAACATGACCGCTAGCAATGGTACTCTTCCTACCACGGACACTCCCTTCCCGGCGAGTACTACTACCTTTACACCTACTACTACCGTCCCTTATAGCAATATGCCTTCCCCTACAAGTATCACTATTAGTAACACTAGTGCTACCCTTCCTATCACAAGCAGTCCCTTCCCAGCAAACACTATTGAAGTTACAGCTAGTACTGCTGTTACTAATACCACTGTGCTTTCCCCTATAAGTACTACTGCTGGCACTAGTACTACTCTTCCTATCATAACCACTCATTTCCCAACAAGTAATACTGATGCTAACACCAATGCTACTGTTCTAATTACCACTACTCTTTCCCCAATAAGTACCGATACTACTAGCACGTAATCCTGATCCAATTACAACCATTCCTTCTATGAATAGTAGTGCCAGTAGTATTCTCAATAGTTTTCCTAGTACAACTCCTTTTTCTGTAACTACTCATGTTAGGAACACTACTATTGCTATGGTAACCACTTCTATAAGTACTGATGTTGCTAGCACTGGCAACCATACTCCTATTACCAGTTCTCCTCCCCCTACAATATCTGGTGGTAATAGTACTAGTAATACTATTCCTACAGTATCTACTTCTTCTACAGATATTCACTCTATTAGCACTAATATCATAGCTATCTCTACCACCAATACTATGAATAGTACAGGGCAGGCAGTAAATATTACTGATGCAGATAACTCTAGCAGTGTTCCAGGTAACACTACACATGTTTCTATTCCAAATACCACAGTAGCCTTAGACACATCAATGACTACTCTTCTAGACACAACAACTCACCATCAGGTAACAAAAAACTCTACAGTCAGCTACTTACCTATTATTACAACTAATGCTACCACCAGTATTATAAATACTACCACATATGTTCTAAATACCATCATTCTTGATAGAACAACAATGAATGCTTCTGCTACCATACCAACTTATATTGAAAATGCCATAAATGCTACTCTAGTTCCATGATTACTATCCAAAGCAGTATAATTACTACAGACATCTCTTTACTATTACAGATATAAAAAAGCAATGAAAGATACACGATTTTATGCTACATAAGTTTTCACAGATATTAACACCAGTTTTTATAAATATGGCTACTCCAAGCACTATAGACACAGCTGATATGTCTAAAGATACATCCATGACTATTTTTATAAGTATAATTAAAGAAACCATGGATACTTCTTCTGCAGCCAGAATCTGTACTCCTATTTTAAAAATTATAAGCCCTATAGACCTATCAATTAAACTGTAGATATTTTATATATCCTTGCTAGAGACTTCATAGATGATTTTGGTATCTCAGAAAATACCATATTAGTCTCTGGAAATACTATTGCTTTAGATGTAGTTATTAAAGTAACCTAACTTGTTCTTAGGTTATAGGACATGATACCATAACTGAAAGCACTAGTGATATGTGGCACTCACATGGCCACTGTAGCAACAGTTGTTAATATTATAGTAATTATTTAATTAATAATGTTAAAAATCATGCCTTATTTTCCTATGGATTTTTCCACATACCATGGCTACCAATAGAATAATACACTATTACACATCCTGAAAATATTCTCGCTTCTAAAACAATCCTAGGTATAACCATAGATACGGAAAGTGCTACCACTGTAGATCTTGTATATATTTGGACTCCAGGAACTAAAATAATTAAATTTAAAATGTTAGATGTTACTTTTACTATCATAGGAAATAAAAATGTGATTATAGATGTTAAAAACATAACTTCCTAAACTTTGCAACCACTACTTCCATAGGTACTACTGATACTCTTACTGCAAATTTGATAAGTACTTTTATTTACAGACCTTAAATGCACTTCCAGGAAATTAACAGTTAATTTTCCTTAGGAGATAATCTTAGGGTCCTTGCTGTTATCCTGAATGACTGGATTCAATTACAAATCTCTAACTCTTCTGTAGACTAGAAATCACCCAGGTGGAGATGAATATTTAAAGATATGGCTTAGGGGAGATAGCCTCTGCCCTGGGATTGGAGTTCTTGTTGACTTTTAATTGGTTATAATCTTGTTTACTTTTTCTCTTATCTACCAGCTTTTCCCTTATTACTTCACTGTGAACTCCCCTTCTGTGTTAGGACTTTCATCATGTTCTTGGTCTTTCATATCCAAATTTACTATTTATCCTTGGTCTGTTACTTTCTTAGATCAGCCAGACCCCATAAATAGACTCATGGTCATAACCAAATATAGCCAGCTGAATGCTATTGAAGACATAATCCTAGGACAGTATTCTCAAAATGTAGTTTGGAGACCCATAGAGGCCCTAGAACTCTTTCTAGGGTTCACAAGGTCTAATTTGTTTTCATAATACTATGCTTTTCTATTCCTTTTTAACTTTCATCCTCTATTAGTAGACAGTGGCATTTTCCAGAGACTTTATGCTGTGTGGTGTTGCTATAAATGAATATGGAAACAGATATAAGGATCTAACTGTATCTATTGAGATAGAGATTAAACAGATTTACAAAATATAAAATATCATTCTTTTCACAATTTTATGCTTTGAAAATATATTTGTTTTTCATAAAAATATTTTATTTATGTGAACATGCAGTTGACATATTGTTATTTTTCATGAATGAAAAAATAAATATTTTACAAAGTATTTTACAAATGACTCAAGTTTAATTTTGAAAGTACATATTAACAGACACAAGCCACCTAAACCAAGCACAGGGTCTTCACTAAATTTGAATGTAAAGGGCTTTTTTTTTTTTTTCTAAGATTCTATTTATTTATTTGAGAGAGAGAGAAAGCATGAACGGGGGAGGGGCAAAAGGAGGGGGACAAGAAGACTCCACACTGAGCACGGAGCCCGCCTCATGGCTCAATCTCATGACACCGAGATCATGACCTGAGCTGAAATCAAGAGTTGGATGCTCAACTGACTGAGCCCCCCAGGCACCCCCGTAAAGAGAGCAGTTTTGAGACCACAAAGAGTGTGAAGATCACTTCCATAGTCAAATACATTATGAACTTTCCCAGCACTTAGGAACTCCAGCAACTGTGCCTTAAGGTTCTAACTACATACACCCCCTACTATGAACACAGCTGCATAGCATTCTGATCTACCACCACACCTGCACTATTGTGTGGCTGGCCTGATGGGGTTCCACATGAGGGGCAAAGATTCATCAGTTAGTTGCATTTGCCTTTTGGAATCGTCCCACAACCTGCCCCCTTCTGAATTAAGTTGATAGCCCTTATACCAGGGCATATATGCCTCTCAACTTGACCTTCCAACTCAAAACAAAACGAAACTCATAATTCCAAACTGTACCGCTGGCCTTGGTCATAGACTCCCTCACTTGTGTCTTTACCAAGAGAGCTCCAATGCCCTTATCTTGTTGGCACCACAAACCCCGATATGAGACAAAGCGTTCCGTGTCTTAAGGCACACGGTGTTCTGCTGCCAGCCAATTACTTGGCCAAAGGCTTTGCTTAAAGTACTTGGGATTTGGAAAACTGAGGAAGAACTTGTTCAAACAACCATAGTCCTGTAGGAAATTCATTCCCTTTGTGTACATAAATCAGCCCTAATGGAAAATTTGGGATCTTGAAAAGGGAAGTAATCCTGAAAAAAAGAACGACAGCAACAACAACAACAATGAAAACAAACCAAACAAAACAGAAAAAAGGAAACCTGGACTTCAGATGTTTGAAGAAACTTGAGGATTGAAACTGGAGAGTCTACACACAAGATATGCTCCTTGAACCATTTAGAAAACCTGAAAAGGGAAGAGGTAAAACCAAATATCAGCTTGCTCCTTCTGAGTCTTGAGCTCTGTGTTTTCATTAGACCCTGACACAGATGAATAGACTCCATGGGACCAGCTCTACGAATACCACCTGCTGTGAGGTTGGTACAGGGACTGTGGCTTTAGGTGGACACACACCTCCTTGCCTCAGTTTCTCATCTAGAAGAGGGAGTAAACATCAGAACTGCAATGTACATAGAAATGCACTTTCAGTCTGTAAAGTGCTATACAAAATTTTATTATTTTTATTATTACATAATCCATTGAGTGCTGTTAATGTCTATTTAAACTTTTCCCTTCTTCTTCCTCTTGGATTTCTTGAGAGCAGAGCTGTTTTTCCTTAGTGCTGTTACTTTGTAATAAGGCTACCCTATGTCTCTTTTTTCAAATGTTTTCAAATGTTTCACTGCTAAGTTAAATAATGCCCATCTTTCCTCACTTTATAAAATAAAGTGAATGGACATAATTATCCCAATTTTATGTTTAGGTTATTTTTCTATAATTTTTCTTAAGCTTTTTATACTTGCTGCTGTTCATTTGTTGCCTTCTAGAGAATAAAATGTATAAACAAAACACAGACAAGAAAAATTTTGAAGTAGCCAGTAGAGTTCATGTAGACTGTGTGTGTGTGTATTTGTGTGTGTGTGTTCATGCACATGATTTTACATAGCAAACATCATATTTTCTGCCAGTAACATTTTCTTTGGTTTGTATAATGAAATTAGATGTATCAGCCTTTCTTCATGTTTTTCAAAGAGGCTTGTTATTTGATGGTGTTTCACTGAATAGATGTGAGCGCTATTGCTTAGAAAGGCCTTGGTCCATCTCGTGTCCTGGCAATGAGATACTGAGTTACACAGTGCTTTCCCAAAAGTGACTTATGTTCAGTCTCTGCACTGAGGGGTGGACAGGATAACAGTTGTCCCTCGATTTATCTGCAATGTGGTTATACTTCTGTTCACTTAGGTTTTGTCTAAATAGGATATAAACGTAGGGCTATTGTTGAAATATAACATATGCATTTTATAATCACACCACAGTGAATAGGAAGTGAAGCAAGATGGGGTTGGGACTGTACTGGGTGGAGCAAGAGGCAGTCTTCCATGTTGATGGGAAATCCTCGGAGAAGGTGGTCTCAAACCGGGCAGAGGGTGATTCACTTGGGCATAAGATGTTGTTGTTAAGATTTTATTTACTTATTTGAGAGAAAGCACAAGGTAGGGAGCGGAGAGTAAGGGAGAGGGAGGAGCAGACATGTGTGCTCTCTCTCTAAAATAAATAACAAAATAAATCTTTAAAAAAAATATTCAGTAAGAAAGACCAGGGTCATTGTAAACATGAGCCCATGGTTCCTCTTGACCTCAAAAAACCACAGAAAAAAATAACGAGGGACTAAACCCTTTATTTACCCTCCACCTTTAATATGGGGTTTTGAGTAGAGGAGGTGAGGTGGAGAAGGAACTATAGTCTCAGTCACTCAACCTGACTTTAGAGACTCCTCTGGGATGAGGGATGACAGGCCCAAGGGACAGAATGTAGAGGAAGTTGGGGGTCATCTCTCCCCCTCAGCATTGAGCCCCTTCCTCCTGCAGTGTGTCATTAGGTCATCAGGAAGCTCGAGGTAACAAGTCTCGTATCCTAAGTATGAATGTTTTAAAACATATAATACTTCCCCAGAAGTATTGGCCTGAGCTCTCTGTCTCATATATGTATAATGTAAATGAATCCCTTTTAACTATAGGAATGTCACTCCCTATAGGTTGATATAAGTAGAGTTCCTCTCTCTAGACAGTTGGGGAGGAAACACTCAGTGGCACTGGGAAAAGCCCAGAGGTGGATAGTGTGAGCCCAAGGAGAAAATGGCCATTGAGGGGATCATAGAAACTTGACCACAGCCCCACAAGCGCAGAGCAGGTGTTTGTCCCAGTTTTTGTTCCCTTCAGTGGCTCCTGTTCTAACCTAATGTCAAGCACACAGTTGGTGCTCAGTACATGCATGATCACTAAATGCTGAAGTCAGGAGATGGAAAGAAAAATCAGATGAATGAAGGGAGGCCAACAAGAACAAGAAATTCAAGGGAGCAGAAAGGAAAGCAGAGGTGCCTGGGACCTGCACTGGGCCATGAGCTGGGCAAAGGGAGCCACAGGGAGATTTTGGCTCAGAACCTGGGGGTAGCTGCCCAGCTGGCTTGAACCTGTCAGGGTAGACCTGAGGTTAAATCCGTAGTGTAAACTAAGGTTTGGTGTCTGAAACCCAGCCAGAGAGGTTTTTTTTTTTTTTTTTAAGATTTTTATTTATTTATTAGACAGAGCACAAGTAGGCAGAGAGGCAGGCAGAGAGAGAGGAGGAAGCAGGCTCCCCGCTGAGCAGAGAGCCCAATGCGCGGCTCGATCCCAGGACCCTGAGATCATGACCTGAGCCGAAGGCAGAGGCTTAACCCCCTGAGCCACCCAAGCGCCCCTGGTTTTTGTTTTAAATCTGGAGGTTGGGGTTGAATGAATTTGTTTGGGAGCCTTGGAGTAATACAGAATATTGGAATAGAAATGTCAGCCTTGACAAGGCAAAGAGAGAAGTGGTCTGTGCCTGTTGTTTCACATTTCTATCTACATCTCATCTTTATCTACATGTTTCCTCATGCTGTAGAAGGTAATCTCTGTACCTCAGGCAGCTGCCAAATGGCATCAACCATGCTTTAGGATCAAAAGGAACGCCTCCATTTCCCTTGAATGGTGGGACCACAGAGATACTCAACAGTGAGCACACACAGGCCTCTGGCTTCAGGTGAGACTAGTTTTTTCCATCATCATAAACTTTGAAAAACCTCTTTGATTTAAGGACAAGTCCCTCTACTCACACATCACGAGGCCCAGAAGTGACCTCAAGTACTGAGCATATCCAGGACCGAGAGAGCAGGAGCTGAAGGTGAACACTGGAGATGTTGCATCATCTTAGAATGGAGCCTCCAGAATTCTCCAGAAGGAGTGACAGTAAAGACAAGGGGCTCAGTATCTAGCATATACCTCCTCAGTCCAGGAACTAGGGCTATGATATTCAGTCAATGTTTGGTCCCTCAAGCAATGATAAACAATTTACTGAGGCCGGATCCCTGGTTTCTAAGGGGTTAAGATTCCTCTAAACACTTCGGGATCACCAGAGAAGGAGTCCCTTTACCAGAGCACATGAACAATGAGCAAGGCAATTCATAAAATAGCATTGTGACTTTAAATCTCAAAGAAGGTGCTACACAGATTCTCAAGCTTAGAAAACAGAATTACCCCCCAGAAGCCCAGAGCAGCCACTGCCAATGCACCCTTTCCTTTCAACTGTGGTTGCAAATTGCAGCCTGACTGCTCAGATGATTTGTGTCTATTCCCTGCTCTGTCCATGTGAACCTCCTTGACATGCCCTGGGCTCCAGAGCTAAGGACTGCCCCACTCCACCTTGGCCTCGACCTGTTTGCAGAGCCCAATTCTCCCTGCCTGGCCAGTTAGGCTCTTGACCCCTAGTGAGCTGAGTGTTGAGAATGTGACACTTGATGGAATAAACAAAGGTCATCTGGTAGTAGAGGCACGCGTGAGAAGAGAAAGGACTGCATTTGATGTTGGCTTTTGGGTAGCTGGATCCTCAAATACCCTCTGTATGTCTGATACTGAACCATTCGAGAGACCTCCCAGCTTCCTCTCCTGGACCAAAGACTCAAAGGAAGGAGATGGCAGCAGGAAGCGAGTTAAGTTTTATTTAATCCGATGTCTTGAGCTTTGTCCTTTATAAACACAGCCTCTCCCTTTACTACCAATTCCACATGCGGCTTGCTGCCTCTGCCTCACAGGGAGGGTTGAGCAAAAAATGCCATAAGAAAGGAGAACCAGGAGCCCCCTTTATGGTCAGCGTGGGCAAGGGAGGGTTTGGGGGGCTTTCCCACTGCATGCAAGCTACTTCCCCAGCTGGCATCCCCTTAGGTAATCTGGAGCATCAGACTTCTCAGAGAGTGGTCCAGCCTTGAATCCAGATTTGGTCAGAAAACATGGGGTCCCATCGGTGTTTCCAAAGCTTTAAAGGCTGAATTGCTTCCCTCAGCATGGAAGAGCCTTTATGGAATAGGTGACACCCCCAGGCCTGCAACGTCGTGGCCTGGGTCGTGGGAAGGGGCACAGACAGGGGACATCGGAGAGCCCAGGCAGAGGGGGAATTTCTGTATTTGATAATAAGAGGAAGGCTGAGCAGAGAGTAACCTGAGTATTTGAAATGAGGAGACAATATCAGACTCCAACTTGCAGGGTGGCAAGAAGCCAAGAAAGAGCCCCCTGACCGAACAAGAGGGCAGCCAGAGAGAGGCGCCTCAGCGGAGCCGTGCTGGAGCCTGAGAGGGCCACTGGTGCAGCCCGGAAGCCTGCAGGGGTTTTGTCCTGAGGCTCCACTTTGCCTCCAGAGGACTCCAAGCAGGGTCCCCGAGTAGTTGGGATGATGTCCGGAATCCAGCCTGTCGTGTTTTCCACCAATTCCTGCAGCACAAGGAAAATGGGAGAAAATGGGTACAGGCAGAATCCTCCCCCACTCATTTCCTTTCTTCAGCCTTTACTTGCTGATTCCCCAGTCTTTGCAGCCTCATAAACTAGCGGGAGACCCCCCACCACCACCACTCCACAGTCCGGAGCAGCACCAGCGCATCTTTCTGCTCCCCAGCCCCTCCTTCCTGACCCAGTGTTCCCACCTTTGTCATTTACTGGCTTCCTCCGTTCTTTTCCTAGCTTAGCCCAATACCATCCCCAGAGGGTGCTGTCTCCTGGGACACTCACATCAATGGTCTTTATTATCACCATCTGCTGGGCCTCCTTGCAGGCTTTCTCAGCCTTCTTAATGTTCTCTGGGGTCCACTCAACATTGTTCATGGCCATCACGCCCTCCATGGGGCTGCCGTGGGCAGGGGAACACACGATGGGTTAGGGTCAACTTAAAGCTTTGACAAAATGCCTTCATGTTTGTTAGCATCATTTCCATGTTGGCATAAGCCAGAAGGAATGCCTCACAATTCAATAAGACAACCATGAATTTGGCAGATAGCAAAACTCACAGATGAGCACTTTTTTTTTAAAGTGAAAAAGTGACACTCCTGACTCTTTAAAGAAGTGGTGCTTAATCCAGGAGCCTTGAAGTCCAAGAAGGTGGATGGAGTGATTCAGGGAACACGTAAAGGCCCTGAAATTGTATGTGGAATGGGTGTGTTTGCACAGATATGCATTTTCCTGGGAAAGGAGTTTCAGGGCTTTCATCAAATCTCAGCGACAACCATCACCCCTAAATAATTAAGGGTCATTACTTAAAAGTAAACAGTCTTTGACTGAGTGAGGTAGCACATAAGAGAAAGGCAGACAAGAGAATTTGTACGTAAGTCATCTAACTCTTAGAGGTCAGTTCTTACCTGCTTTTCTGGATGACCTCATTGATATGGGGGGAAAACCCCTATTCTGTGTTATGTCAGAGCATTGAGAGTCAGACCAAGACCCCTCCCACACACATTTGAAGGTCTTCTCTTCCAGGATGACTCACTCTGATGCCTCCTCCCCAAGCTCATGGGCCACGTGGATGATGTCAGGGTACCCCATGCAGCTGGAGATGTTATTTCGGGGATAGTAGAAGAGGAAGATAAGGCACATCTCATTAATGGTGCTGGGGCCCCCCTGAGGAAGGAGAGAGAGACAGAAATGGAACACAAAGTCACAAAGCAAGCAGAGAGAGGGGGACAAGGCACGTAAGAAATAGTATAGGTGGTCATTCTACCAATGATGCTGTTTTCATTTTCCCTTAATCTACAACCAGCTGAATGAATGTTCATCTACTTCTTACACACCCTTTCCTTTCCCGTCCTCTCCTTCCAATTGGTGGACAGTCATTGATATTATTTACAAAGAAATAATATCTGCCCTGTCCTCTACATTTCCATGGCTTCTGCTCTGGTTTGAAAAGACAAGATGGTTGAGAAAATGAGAGAAGATATTGAGTTTCCTGAAAAAGTCACTCCCTTTTGATTTTCTCCAGGATTCCTCATCTCTATATGTCTAAAGCTGGACCTACTCAAATATGTCACGTGTTCAGTTCACCATAGGAGGGTCTTACGGTTTTTCCCTGTGAATCCCCTTGTGCATTATCGCCATTTGTGTCTTACAGTATGTATCACTTTCTACCTTGCATAATAATAATATATATGGCTGTAGTTTCTTCCTCAATAGCATGCAACCCCTTTGGAATCCTATAAGCACTGAACCACTCTTGACACACAAAAGAGGTGGGGTTCCTTGTGACCATAACAACAACAGCTAACTCTAACTGAACATCTACTATAAGCCAGGAAATGATCTAGATGTTTTATAAAGTTTAATCGACTCTTACAACAATTTTAAGAGGTACTATTATTAGTTCCTGTATGAATTCGGAGATTGAGGCACAAAGAGATTGAATAACTTATCTAAAATTAGAAAGCTAGCGATTGCGCTGACATTTGGAACCAGGCATGGAGACCATGAGTCCATGCTCTGGTTTACTATGGCATGCTGTCTTCCCATGGTGTTATTGGTCATTGACAGGAAAAGTAGGGAATCCTTGTACACATCCTACAATCACAGGGATGTGAGAGCATGAAAAGCCCCATGTGAGTGGATAATAATATTGGAGGGAGAAAAAGGCTTCAATTAGAATAATCAGAGTCACTCTATAGCCAAGGCCAGGGATGGGTTCTGTTCTGAGCCCATTGTGCTTGACCATGGTGGGAAGAGAGGTACTTACAAAAGTCAAGGAGTCCCGGTCCAGCGTCTGGTACTGACATTCCACAAGCAATTCATCTCCCTATTCAGAGTGAAACATGAAGGCTGAAAGTAAGACACAGAAAGACTGGTACAGCCTTAGAACTCTCTTGGCCAACAGTAATCACCTCTGATCCTGCCTCCCCTCCCTCAACTCCAGTCATGCCTTCCCACAGGCTCCCACCGGTTTGATCTCTGCTCGATAAGGTAAATCTCGAGTCTCCTGCAGATTGAAGTCATAAGAGTCATCTTTGCAGATTGTTCGGAGTTGTGCTCCATTTCTAGAGGGAACAAAGCAGTGTACGAGCTCATGCTGGGGGTGGGGGACAGGTTGCACATAAAACAGAAAACTTCTCCTTCCACAGTCTTATTCTGACCACCTCTATTCTAGGGATAGTTCCAGCTCCTCCTATCCCAACCAAGCATAACCTTATACTGCAGAATAAATAACTATCCTCAAATTTGTTCCCATATGCGGATGGGAAAGCTTCAAGTCCATGTCTTCCCTTACCTGTATTGCACAGCCTGCAGAGCACGGCCAGCCAGGTGGGTGTGAAGCAGGTAGCCATATACCTGTATGTCAGGCACTGGGGCCCCATTCATCTGCGATGGGGAGGAGACACGTCTGGTTTGCTAAGAACTCGCATCTTGCCCTGTTCCTCCATTTGCCTCCCTTAATAGTTGACACCTTCCTTGTATGAATGACAGGAGCCCCTTTCATTCTTCCTGGGCCCTCCTGGACCCTCTCCCCACCCCAACTCGCAGTCCTCAAAGCCCCAACTCTTTCCTTCTCTTGCATGATTCACGTTAGTGGTTTTCCTGAGCACCAGGTTGTAGTTATTCTCCAAGTCTCAGACTCAGGGTGTGTGTGCTTATGGACCAGCCCAGATCTGTGATGGGAAACAAGGAACCTCGGGGAAGGTGTGCCTCCCAGCTTCACCTCTTCAAACTTCTCTGTCTTACACAGCCCGTAGGACAGGAAGGACTCTGCGCCTGGGGGTATGAAGTGGATGGGGAAGGTGAAGAAGCCCAGTTGGAGGACTCCCATGTCGTATTTGCGCAGCTGTGCGGTGTAGTATAATCGCATGCCCGAGGAGTCATAAATGCCTGGTGTGGAATGGAACAATGACAGAGGACAAGAGAGCTGGTCACAATGTGAGAACAAGGGGAAAGCTGGGACAGGGCTGTGACCAAAATGAGCCAGCGTGCAACCCACAGCAGCTTCCCAACACCTAAAAAATCAGGAAGCTGCACCAGATTTTCCTCCATAGTTGCTCTAGATACTTACCAGGAAGGTTGTGAAAATTGCTGTAATGGATCTCCAGTCGGATCCACTGTGGGTCTAAGGGGGTGCCAATAGAGATACCCACATCATCTGGAAACTGGTAACTCTGTTGGATGAAAGCAGATCTGGCAGCAAGCAGGGCTGGGTGCTAGGTACAGGGGCTGGGACCTGCCCATGTTTTCTGGCCCTCATCCCAGACCTCCCCTGTCTCCTGGTCTGCCATCAATCCAGCAATCCCAGTCATCTGAGAACATGCACCCCACCCCCTTAGCCACCTAGTTCCCTCATCACAGGACTCACTGTGCCCCCGACAGCCCAGCCCACGATGACCTGTGAGCAGAGGGAGAAGGCAGGGTCAGCTCCATAGCAGTCACTGATACCCGTGGGGAGAACACTGGCATTGCCACAAGCATACACCAGGATGTGATGCACCATCGTCTCGTTGTGCACGAGCAGCTTGGGCTCAAACTGGGTAAGAGAAGGAGGCAGATCATGGTCAAAATCTTCTATGTCAAGTCCTATTCCCCCCCATCCCCTTTCCCCCAAATATATCTATATTCATTTCCCACTTCTGTGTCTCTTTCTTTTCTATTTGTTCTCTGTTTTCCTTCCCCAACCCATCACTTACCCCCACTTTGTTTGACTACTCTCTCAGCCCTCACCCTTTTAAACTTCTCCCCTGAGTCCACAACATTCTAAATCTAGGCAAGAATATCCCCAAGACTTCAGACTTTTCCTTAATAACCTCACCAGTCCAGTATATCTGAGGACATGCCTTGTTGGATTCTCCTCTAAAGAAAAAAAAAAAAATGGCTCCCACACATTTGCTAGTTTTTGTAAAATCAAAACTAGAAATAACTCAACTGTGAAATCAGGTGACCATGTTGGAGTTCCCTCTGGCCAGATTTCACTAACCTGACAGCCCTTGGCCCTGTCCCCCGAGCCTGAACTTCCTCCTGGACCATGAGCACAATTCTAGGTCCAAGGTGGGGATTATACTTTGCTTTCTGGAAACACTAACTGATGACCTTCATCAAAATCTCTGCTGTATTGTGGGGCTCGTATAGAACAGTGCTGGGAGTTATAGTTCTGGGCTCAGGAAAGCCTGAAACTACCACCCCCACCAAATTGGACCTGGTCCCCATGTTCTCTGGCTACTTCTCTTCAGCTTCCTCTCAGCAATTTTCTAAACACCATCCCTTCAGAGTTGACTGTGCCCACTGCACTGCTCAACTGCCTTAGCAATGTCTGGTTCACTGTACCTTGAAGATGTGATGCTTCTTGTTAACGATGGGGAGAGGGAGGAAGGTGCAGGCATACGTGGTGTCATCCTCTGGAATGAGGAACTGGAGAAGGACACATAGAGGCTGAGCTGGGTTGGAAATGAGGCTCTTAGAGAAGACAGGGGAGGGACAGACCAGCTTGGTGGTCCTCAGGGAATTACAGGAAGTCACAGTAACCTCAATTCAAGGAACATACTGAGTATTAGGTGCAAAAGGGGGTCTAAATTGAGTGGGAAGATGCGAAGGAGGCTTGGAGGTGGCTGGATGGATAGAGGACTCTTACATCAGTGATCTCCAGGTCATGGATGATGGTATCCTCAGGGACATCAAGGTCATCAGGATGGACTATTTGTAGCAGGAAGATGGACTTGATAAAAGTACGGTCCCGATCCAGCTTCAGAGTGTCATCCAGGCCGTAGGTGGCCAACACCCTTATGGTGTCACTCTGGAGGTGTGATAGGCATCGAGGTGCTACTGCCCGTGAATCGCACTTCGCACACACCCATACCCAAGGACTGAAACAAACCACTTGCTCACGTCTGCACAGTGGAGTGGAAAGAGCTTCTGACTGGGGGTCAGAACTGGTCAGGTTCTAGTTCTACCTCAGGGGCCAACTTGCTGGAAATGTTAAGCAAGTCACATTCCCTCTCGATGCCTGTGTCCACATCTGAGAAATGACACTCTAAAGTTCAGTGAAATCAGGGAAGGCTCTTGGAGAGGGGAGCCAGGGAGGTTGGGGTGGGTGCTTAATCCACGGGGAATCACTCTGCAGAGGGCTTGTGGATTTGGAGAGGGGCACAACTGGAGCAGTGCCTGGAAATGTGAAGAGGGACAGAACCCCTGGGAACTGTGACCATTGCCTGAGACACATGCATGTTCTAGATTGGAGTTGACTCCACATCCCTGAAAGGAAAAGTTGCTTACAGTTGAATGCTTCTCCCCTTCTTACTGTTTTACCGTAATGTCTTGGTCGTGAGGATCACAGGAGCGGAAGGGCCTAGAGAAGCGCATGGTGGTGTAGACAGCGTCTTCCATCAGCCCCTGCAACTCAGCATCCTGGCTCCCGTCCTCCTCTAGAGTGTCTTCATCCACCAGGTGCTGATCCTGGGGTCCAGTGAATATCAAAGAGTAAGAACAGGAAGCCCCAATGATCATGACTTTGGAGAAGCTGTTATCCCCTTAGCAACACCAAGGTACTAAATTAGCAGAATCTGGTCCTTTATTTCATAGCTTGCTCTTGGAACAGAGCATGGCATAGGATGGATCCCTGGGGCAGAGGGATATGCAGTGTCTGATGGGGTTTCACCACTTGACCTTGATTTACTTTCCCCGTTCCAAATCTCAAGTAAATAAATCCTAGTGTTCCTGCATCTCCAGCCCTTGATAGCTCCTTACGCTCTGAACTCTCTATGCTATTTGTCCTCTCTTGCGGCTCGTAACATTGACACTTACCCATTTAAATGCAGTTCCCGTGGGTGAGATTGGGAGAAATGGGTGAGCTGCTTTTTCATCTGTAAAATGGGGTAGTAATCATGTACCTCATAGCGAGGCTGTGAGGTTTAACGTGGGAAGATTTGGGAACAATGCCTGGTTGATCAAAAGTACGTAACAATGTTAAGCTATTATTATTATAGCTGTTGCTGTGGAGATTAGACTATTGCATGTTGTTGCCCACTTGACTGAGTTTAACAGAAATTAGGGCTGAAGACTTGGTCTCAAATAACATTGACTCTCCCCTATTGACCTGTAGTTAGTGGTGCAGGACTCTTTCAGGCCAGTGGTTCCACTCCTTAGCACCTTAGGGACATGCAGTCCAAAAGACCTAGTTGGGAACTCTCCAATGGACCATTTCTGTAAGGAGAGGTCAGTAGTCAGCTGGTGTTCTGGGCATGTGCCTGGATAAGTTTGGAAAATGTGGATGCTTCCTGGACCCAGAGATATCCTCAACCCAGCAAGAGACCTTCATCCTTGGAAGGGAATCACCCTCAGACTTACCGAGAAATAGACGTTGCCATCAGGCAGAACTCCTCCAACAACCAGATCACTCCCCACTCTGGTGTAGCGATTTGTGATACCCAGGCCCACCCAGCCAGTTGTCTGGACCTGCAGCTCAAAAGTGATGATCTCTGCCTCAAGGTCAAAGTCCCAGCGCAGGAAAATGACATTGGAAGGGTCTAGGAACCTGGAATAACGCAGGCGAGATGTGGGGCCAAGGTGTTTGCCTTGGGAGGCGTCCACCAGGGCCATAAGTAGGAGAAGCCTGAAGAGAAGGGCACAGGTCATGGCTCCTGGGGTCTGGAGCATCTCTCCTACAGACGGACGCTCAAGAAGTACGGGTTTATATGTGCCTCTACCTGTGCCAGGCACCGTGCCATGGGGGAGGGACAGACTGGGGCTCTTCTGATCTGATTATCCTCTGGATTCAGAGTGGTGCCGCTTACATAACTCTGGAGGTGTGGGGTGCCCAGTGAGGGTGCAGAGCAGAGTGCTCTTGTCCCAGAGCAGGGACTTGACATGAAATTCTCAGGAGAAGGTCATTAGACTCTTCCACCCCAATCCATGACAGGGTCCTCCCTGGGTTTGGTTTTTCCCTGCTGTTCTTTCCCTGTCTCTATTTCTCTCTCTCTCCCTTTCTGCACCCCCCATCCCCATATCCTTGGATGTCCTTACTGAGCACTCTGCTCTCTGGCACCTGCCCCAGGCCCCAGCTTTTATGGGCATTTTCTATATCTGGAACTGGGGCATAGCTGCGGGTGAGGGCGAGACGGACGACATGCAGCAGAGGAAGGAGAGAAGTTTCTGAGGGGGTGTTCGGGGAAGGCTATGATTTCCATCTCCCGGAGGAGTCTTTGCTACTAATCCCTGGAAGGACACATAGAGGTGAAGGAGCCATAATCAGCTTTCCAGATGGGCGAGTCTGGGTCAGCCCTGAGTTTCTGCCTATTCCTGGGGAGCGGCGAGGAGGAGGAGGAGGAGGGTGGGGAGGGGAAGAAGAGGGAGAGAGTGGGAGATAAATGGAAACTGGCCCTTGGGATCATTGGTGCTCTACCTTTCCTTCCATGAATTGCCTGGCAGAGAAGTCACATTTAGTGATTCTCACTCCACCGGGGACTTGGCCCAGGGTCCCCACCGACAAGTGCTTTGTTATTCAAACCATAAAAGCGCAGAAGGAATGTTAGAATATTAGAACACCAGAGTGAAAAGGAATTTTAAGTTCACTCAATTTTTAGATGAGGCAAAGGAAATACCAAGCGGTAACAGTAGTGCCTGACCCCCCAGTCAGAGGCGGAATTAACAGCGGCACACAGGGCCCTCCCCCCAGGCCAGCGCTCTTTCCATTATTTGCTTAGGTTACAGACACCCAAAGGGCGCCCAGCTACCAGCAGTGCTTTCCTGCCACAGCTTGCCCTGGTGGAGGGAGTTGTCATCTGCTGACTGCTTCTTAGGGAGGGGACGCACATCTCATTGTATGCGTTTCTTTTTTCTTTCTTTCTTTCTTTTTTTTTTTTTTAAGATTTCATTTATTTATTTGACAGAGAGAGATATCACAAGTAGGCAGAGAGGCAGGCAGAGAGAGAGGAGGAAGCAGGCTCCCTGCGGAGCAGAGAGCCCGATGTGGGGCTCAATCCCAGGACCCTGAGATCATGACCTGAGCAGAAGGCAGAGGCTTAACCTACTGAGCCACCCGGGCGCCCCCTGGCATTTTTTTCTATCCAGTTTCTGACATAGCTGAGCCAAAGCTGGAAATCACTTCACTGACCCCAGTGTCTTTTCTCCACCAGTCTGAAAAGTTAACAAGGACATGTGCCCAGGAGGCATCCCCCAGCCCAGAAACTGGACCACACATCACAGAGGCACTCAGCTCCGACTGCGGAGGACAGGGCCTGGAGCATCTGTTTACGCCTCCATCCGGGGCATGCATACTCTTTTCATTTCCTACTGAGTTCATCAAAGCTGGTAAGGACCCAGCTGAGGTTGTTGGCTGTTCCTGTGAGCACCTGAGTAGGAAATGGGGTGCAGTGGGAGGAAAAAAACCTATCTCCCAAGGCAGCAACCATAATGCCAACTCTGGGCATGGGAGCAGGGAGGTTGGCCCAGGATGGGAGCAGGGCCAGGACAAGAGGAGGAGCTGGGGAGGCACTGACCTTGCGGAGCAGGAATCCAGGGAGGAGATAACAGGAGTGTCAGAGACACTCTGATCCCAATCGCATTTGGGGATTAAGGCAAAGGGAGGGAGCGGCAGGGAGACAGGTCGGCCAGCCCTGTAAACCAAGATGGGGCCAGAATCCCTTATCCTGAAATCTGTCTACCTGCCCGAGTGCCTGCCTGAGGGAGGGAGCTGGGGGCCAGTACCTACAGCCTCAGGGTTTCTGCTCTTGGGCTCCCTCTGGCCACCCACTGGGCTTTTCTCTCCCTGTTCACCTCTCCCCCAACCGGTTAGCTTTGCTCTCCTCTTCCAGTGCCCGTCCCTGATCCCAGAGTCACTCTCTCCACAGTAAACTCAGACTGCGATGCACGTGGCTTGCCAGGTGACGACGCCTCTGTGTGGGCACATACACATTTCTAGTGTTCAAGATGTGTGATTTGGGAAATGCTTCCCAGAGCATCATCCCCTGCCCTCTCTGGAGAGAAGAGGTTGGGAAGAGGTAAGAGAGCAAAAGCCAAAAGAGAAGCAGCACGTGTTACCTGGAATGCCGGGCGGTGGACATTTTGTGCACGATTAGATAATGCACATTTGAAGTCACCTGATATGAAATATTAGCAAGCCCACTTTCTACCCAAAAGTGTACATAATGAAAATAAGCATCTTTAAAAAAAAAAATCCAGAACCACAGAGATTGCAAAGCTATGAAGACAACTGTATTATGTTGTCAGCATGCAGCATCAGTAACTGTTATTCTTTGCTAGAACCCCATGAGCCGTATTGTGGTAAGTATTTCTATGTCAGCAGATTAACAAAAATATTGAATCTGGGAGGCACAAAGCCCCAGGACGTCAGGCCACAGCTGTTCCCTGATGTGTCAGCTCCCCAGAGTGATGGGTCTGTGATCTTCCTCCCTCATCAAGGGCCCAGTAAGGCTCAGACTCCACACTGGGAGCACCGAAGTGAATACAGTGTGATCCCAGGTCTTGAAATAGTAAAGTCTGGTTGCTAGACCCCTAGGTGCCCCCATGTGTTTGTCTATCAAATGCTGAGGGTGAAGAGAGGGTCTTTTTTTTTTTTTTTTGAAGATTTATTTATTTATTTGAGAGAGAGAGAGAACACGAGTGGGAGGGACAGAGGGAGAGGGGGAGAGAATCTCAAGCAGACTCCACGCTGAGCGAGGACCCTGATGCAGGGCTCCATGCCAGGACCCTGAGGTCATGACCTGAGCTGAGACCAAGTTAACTGACTGCACCACCCAGGTGCCCTGAGAGGGTTTTTTTTTAAATCTAATATCCCAGATCACTGGTTTCCAAACTTTCTGGAAAACGATTCCTCTTGCCAACGTTAGAAAGCTATGAGAACTTGCGATTTTCATCTCAGCTGATGACTAAGAGAGAGATAAAGGGAGGTAAATCCTGCCATAAATTCTGTCATATGTAAATTGGATTGGCAATTTACCACTGATGTGACAGACGTCAACTCACTAAGGGCTCTGTCTGTGCCAAACTGTATTCCAAGAATTTTTGTGTGTATGGATCTGTTGACTCCTATGAAATCACTCTCATTATTATCTTCATCTCGAGATGGGTAAACTGAGTCCGAAATCCAGAGTGCTAGGTAGCGTCAGCACTGGGCATTGTCAGGACAATGTAACCAAAAATCAGAACTCCCCTCAACTCAGGAAATCTCTCCCTGAAGTAGAAAAGAAAGAAAGCAGCCTTGTTATTGAACAAGCATTAAATCAGAACGTGATATATATACATCCCAGGCATTTGGTTAGGATAGTGCAAAGACAGGCAGAAATCCCAGCCTTTTGTATAGGCCGTCCGACACAACGCATTACATACACTTGAGATAAGTGACAACCAGTCCTCAAAGCAGAGGCTGAAGAGGACATCCCGGAGTCACTTGCTAACTGGGGGTCCCATCTGGGTTTACCCAAAGGGCAAGTCATCTTGCCCTATCTTTCTGACAGGGCATAATTTTACATCTTGGTGTGAGGCCTGCACTCCAAATTAGGTTAGGCTCACTTTGTTGTTTGTATTTCAAAGAGATTCATTGCAGGTCCTGGAGAAAAACAACTCTGGGTGATTTACATATATTTCAAAGAAAGAGAGAGAACTTAAAATTACAAGTTTTCTAAAGTAATTGTTCTAAGAAAATGGACAGGAGGTAAGTCTCTTCGCTTATTTCCAACAGGGATAAATTAAGTCTCTTATGTTTAATTTGTTAGTTGACCTTAGAGAGGAAAACACGGGAATCGGAAATGTGAGCCCACTGTGTGCTGCCCAGCAAGGCCTTGGAGAAGTCTCTGTGCATGTGTGAGGCATACGGGGAGGGAGGTCTTCACTCAATCTAGCCGCCTGCTCCCTTTCACTGAGATGTTTGAATCCCTTGTGAAGATGTGCGGTGCAGATTCTCTGGGGCACAGTGGAGAGGGTGCAGGCCACGTACCTTCCGTAAGGCACTCCGTGAAGTTGGGGAGTGTGCACCTGTCTGTGTTAGGGTTGTTGGCATGCAGGAAACAGGAAACCCCATGGGGTTTGAACCTCAGTGAGACAATGAGATAAAATATTGAGCTTCCTGGAAAAGCCCCTCCCTTTTGAGTTTCAGGCCTAGAGTGTCAGCTACTAATTGTCACCTTATAGACTTGCATCCTGTTCTTTTGGCCTGTCCCACTGCCTTGCTGGAGAAAGCCTGTGGGGCCAGGGAATGGGATCGCCATCCATTCTGTGGGGCTGGGTTCTCCTGGCTACCATGAGTACAGGTCAGAGGCCAGGCAGAAAAAGCCAGTGCATGCGTTGGGGGAGGGAAAGAGGGACAGAAAGTTTTGCTCCCAGGTCCCAGCCTTGCTGAGATCCCCCCGGCATAGCACCCCCGCAGAAAGCACTCCTTCTGTTCCCAGGAGTCCGCTGCTGGCATTGCTCATGGCCCCCCCGCTTCGGGATTTGGCCGCAGCTGATTATTTGGGGCAGTTACTGTTACCCTCAGGAACTTTAGCCTGGCCTGACCGTGTATTTCAGGTACCACAGCGAGCTTGGTGGAGCAAAGGCCCAGGTGGGTCCTGGTAGCTCGTGGACAGGCTAAAATCCTGCACTGCATCCTGAGGAATTCCCAGTACCCCTGGATGAGCTGGTACCAACAGGACCTCCAGGGGTCACTACAGGTGCTGGCCACTCTGCGGAGTCCCGGGGATGAGGAGGTTGTGTCCCGTCCTGGGGCAGATTACCGAGTCAAGCGGGTCAACAGCACAGAGCTGAGGCTGCACGTGACCAATGTGACCCAGGGCAGAAGCCTCTACTGCACCTGCAGTACACACAGTGAGAGACCCCCCTTGCACGAGTGAATACAAACCATCCCAGGCGCCAACCACAGGCCCGACCTCCTCCTCTGCCCCGACCCCTCCTACGCTTCCCTACATCCCCCGTTGCCTCTTCTCTACCACCGACTCTTCTGCACCTTTTCCGTGCCCTCCTGGGAGTGCTCGGCCTGCCCAGCACAGCGTTTTAACCGCCAGTTCAGCCTCTGAAGGGCTCCGTTGCAGACCTTGCTCTGCCCCTTGGAAGGTTTGGGAAAGACTTCATCTCCCCCAACCCTGGTTTCTGTGCCTGTAAGTACAGACAGTAACTCGACCCAGCTCAGAGGCTTGCCATTAGGATCAAACGGCACGACTCTCCACGGTACGCCTAGGTCACAAACATATGCTTCTTAATACCGGTGTCAACGCCCACAGGGGTGCTGGAAAGAAACCTGGAGAAATCCTGAGGGCTCAGAAAGGAGGAGGAGGGAGTATCTCAGAGTGTAGCCCCTCACGCGCACCCCTAGAATAAACACCCACTTCTTCAATTTGATCCCCATACTTGGTGCTTGCCACCACCTAAATGTCTCAGCACCCACCCACCCCCACCCACCCCCTCCCCACCCCCGCCATCTCAAGCTGATCTTTTTAAAAAATAAGCTCTTCAGAGAGAGCCTGACCTAGAGAGGACCAGGGTCTGCATCCACAGTGAGGGCTCACCAAACAGTGACTTCAGCAGCCACGGCTCAGAACTGGGTCTGCTACCTGAGCAAGGCCATGCATGGAGTGAGGCGGAACAGGGAGGCTCAGCTCCCAGCGGAATGGCCCAGCAGCAGCAGGCAGGTGCCAAGGGGGAGAAGCCCAGATCCTAGGAGCGCTGCAGAGTTGGGCGGCCGGAAGGCGGTTGTAATGGCTCCACTCTGCTTCTAGCTAGGAGCAGCTCTATCCCAGAGCGTGTGGACCTGCTCATCTGCTCAACTGGGAGGCAAGGGGAGGGGGGGTGAGTGAGAAGTCTTTTCAAAGCTCTGTCTCTGATGAGGGTCTGGGGTTCTGTGTCCCAGAGCGGCAGGCAAGCACACTTTCCTCAGGGCTTGGGGAGAGGGAGCAACTTTGTCCACCAGGGGGCGCCATCGGCCCATAGTTCTCCATGATGTGCTCAGACAGGATCTGGCGTGGATGACAGGTGTGTCTTCTCTCACCGCCCCCCCCTACCTCCACTCAGGTGTTATGGTGAACAGCTCTATGGTGAACACCTGCCCAGCTCTAGAGGACTACAGCAGTCACGGGGAGCAGGTCCAGAGCCTGGCCAGAGCTCTGGAGACAAATGGATACCTGTGTTCCCTTCCTCCTCCAGGAAAGGTACCGCTGAGAACACCCTCACCGGGAAATCCTTGGTCCTAGGCCACCGAGAGGCTGTTAAATACAGAGATGGCCGGGCAGAGAGGCCTGGACCACCTGTTCTTAAGAAATGCTGAGGTCCTCTGCTAGCAGCTCTGGAAACAACTCCAGCTGAGCACCCTCACCAGAGCGATGGACGACACCGTTACTCCGATGGGACCCCTTGAACTTCTGTCCCCGGGAGCTCGGTGGAGACTACCCAGATGCAGTCCTGCTCACTCGGACCATGAACTATGCCTTAATGCCACCGCCTAGACCCTTAATTCCTTGGTGATTAAACTAGTTCCCCTAGATTGGCAGATGTTAAGGGCCCAAACAATGCCTTTTGATTGGATTATGTTATTTAACCGTCGTTATCCCCATAGGAAATACTGGTCTCTGTGATGTAGTCTCTTGTCCGCAGACTGCTGTGAGGGATTTGTCCGTGCCTTTGGGAAGCATATTTAAAAGTGTATTTAAACTTCATTTTTTCATCCAATACTTTCAAGTGCCCTATTGGACAAGTACTACCAATTTTTTTGTATTTTATTTTTGTTTTTGTTTTCATAGGGAAACGGGTATGTGACACCTGGGACGGCTTGCAAGCACATGGCCAGCACTCAAATACAGGAATTCTGAGTCAGACCTATGACTCTCAGTAGGCCATGATGCTGCCTTGTCGCGTAATGAATGCGTTGTCACGGCCACGAGGGAGGTGGGACGTGGCAGGCATCTCTGCCCCTTCCAGAAAGGCAGCTCCCTTCATGTTGCAGACGTGGTCAAAGAGCACAAGGACGTCCACGTGTGATGTGGCAGCAGGTCAGGTGAGCATCCTGAAAAGACACTCTGTGGACCCACAGACTCGTCCTAGGGTTCAACAGGTCCAGATGGGAACAGACAGAATTATACTAATTACATCCAGTCCTTTGGAGGGGAAAGTAACATATGTTATGATTGTGTAGATTGGATTCGGCTCTGTCGTTTCGCCGTAGTTTGGATTCGTTTTATGATCGTGGACTTCCAGGGCGGCCAGGTGAGTATCATTACTGAAGGCAGCCGTCTCTCTGTTCTCCTTTGCCTTAGTCATCCTCTCAATTAATCGATAGGTGCATAGAATACCCACTCCGTTTCCAGCATTTTACCAGATACGGTGTGAACTTTCAAGAAATATGAGGCATGTTTCCTCTTTACCCCTCTTCTTACTTTTCCATATTCCTCAGAGAGCAGAAAGCATAAGCTCAAAGTTTCACTTGTAGGATGAGTGTCTTTGCTATAATTCAGATTCCTGAGCCTTGAACAGAAACATAGCCCATATTTATGGCCCCTGCGCTATCATTTCAGGCCCCTGAGCAGGAGAGCCAGCATGGGTGTAATGTGAAGGTAGGGGCTTAGATACAGGTGGGCTTGGGAAGAGAGAGTTCATAAAGGGTTAATAATTATTAGAGCTTCAGGATCCGTGCAAGTCCTCTGAGTTTAAGCACACATCCATCCATAACACACTAAGGGGGCTTGTTAAGAATAAACTGTATTAACCGGGTTTGGTAGACAATGAATCCCAACATGGATTAACAGTTAGCTAAACTGGGGAGAATGTATAGAATGCCAGAAAACTTTACAAAATAATATAATAGTTAAGACTGTGAATTTAAACTTACTTCTCTACTTTTGTGTGTTCTTCTCATTATATCCAATGAATTGGATTTCCGAAATCGGGGAAACACTTCAAAAACAAAGCAACCCTATCTGGCAGTTGCCTATCTAAGTGATACTACAATGTACTTATCTTGCAGTTATAGTTTTAGACCTTTTACCCAAATAAATACAACGACGTTGCAAAACTTCCTTTCTGTATTTTATACCTAAGGGCCTTTCCCAGGCTGGGAAAAGCACAGGTGCCTAACACCTGAAGAAGGGGAACATATATTGGTAAATTCTATCAGAATGTTCTTTGGCTCTCAGATATAACCTGATTGATTGATTGATTGATTGAGGTGTGTGTGTGTGTGTGTGTGTGGCCATGAAAATAGTTTCCATCCTAAATGAAGAAAGATAAACTCAGATGTAAAGAAATGGCAACAGACTACCAGTAATCCTTTGCAAAGATTTAAGGGGGATTATCATATATTGAATGCCTACTATATGCTGAATATTATGATCCATGCCTTACACAAATTATCCCATTTATTTCCAGCAATCCAGAAGAGTATCATCGGTCCCGTTTTAGAGATAAACGAAAACAAGACAGGTTAAATTCCTTAATACCTGAGGACACACAGCTCGTAGCTGTGGGAGTTGGGATTCCATACAAAATTAGATCCCAAACCTGCGCTCTTTCAGCGCTGCTAAGCCCAAGATCATCCTTCTGTGGCTCTAGAAGTGAGATAAACTCACACTGGAGGGACAGATGGTGGAAATCAGAGTGGGGGAATAGCCGTCACAAGGGAGAGTCAGCTCAACGGACTGCAAAGCGTTATTGAAGTGAAGGTGGAAGGGGAGTCAGAGCTGGTGGCCAGAGGGCAGCAGGCCTGCAAGCTATAGGGAAGGCAGTCAGCAGCAGGCCTCCTGGGGCTTCACAGCAACATCTGGGCAGGGTTAGGCAGTCGTAGGCTTAAAGGAGCTGGGGAATCAGACAAGGTTGTCGAGACAAAGACAGCATTGATGGAACTGGGATTAAAAGAGGGGGTGGGGGAGAAGAGGGAGCTTCACTGCAGGAATGGAACAGAAGCCCAGTCTCTAAAATCAGGCTATTTGGGTAGAAAAGTATAACAGCAAGTTTGGCTTGGTGACGAGCTAAACTTCTTCTAACCAAGGATAGAATTGGAGTCACGTCTTGGGCTGCTATTGTAGATGGGGCTCTAGAGATTTTAAGTGTGCCAACTAACTGGCTCAAGGTAGGAGTCTGGGGCTACAGAGAGCCAGGCAAAAGCAAGTTTAGATGTACGTTTTATAGCTGAAGCAAATCCTGCATGTGATTTACATTATTTACAATAATCTCTTAAAAACAAACTGACAGCAGACAACAAATCATAGACTGGGCAAGAGAGACAATGAGGAACATTGGTTTGATTTTAGTCAGAGTAGTTACCAGAAACCCCAACGTGAGATAATGAAGGTGCCTAGTACTGCCGAGTTTTCAAAGGACCTGGGAGCGATGACCTTGGGATTCCTTGCCAGTGTCAGGCCCTAGGCCAGCCTCTCTCATCCCCATCTTTAACTTCCAGTGGGCAACTTGATTCTACTCTAGTTGTTATAGCTAATGGCGTCAGATCGAGGCTTTTTTTTAACCTTGATTCCCTATTGGACAGAGCTCAATTTATAGTTTCTGAAATCCTCCTGTTCTTGAAGTGAATGCACAAGAGAAGAATTGCAAAGTCTCATCAATACAGTAGCTGGTATTAATTTCTATGCACAAACAGAAGCCCTTTCCTAATCTTCACCTTGCTTTTGTAAGATCCTGGCCTATCTATTCTCATTTAGATTTTGGAATCCTAGCTTTTCAGCCTGGAGAACAGTGGTTATAGGGGGTATCCCCGCACTCAATGGAAAAACGTGCTCTCTAAATCCTAATATGTTATTATGATTTGAGGAAACTAATGAATGACCCTCCCCCCCATTTTTTCCATATAAGTTCTGAACAAATTGAGAGAGACAAAGTAGTAAGGCAGATGGGAAGGGAAATTTTTGGCCATGTTACTTACTGAGCTGTTAGAGAATATGGCTTAGATACGTGGCAACATGGGAGTCCCAAGGCTGCAACTTAAAATTAGAAAGAAGTCTCCCATCATTCAGCATACTGAGTGGTGGATTCTATCATATTTTCTACTAAAAGCATAAAGTGAAAATAAACAAAGAGGCTGTGCAGAAGAACCTTACAGGTGTCACATTCCCCACTTAGAGTGGCCTTTGTCCTCTGCTAAAGGGCCTAAACAAGTTTAACTTGTTTAAGGAAATAGATAAATGTCAAGCTATTAAACTCATCTTCCTCTCTTAAAATGGAAACAAACAAACGATCTTATCTGGTGATATTTTGGGGCCCTAAGGAGAATTCTTTCAAGGGTTCTCTACAAAAATGGGATCCCCAAGAATGAAACTGACAGGAAGTTCAAATTTTTACTTGATTTATAGAACCAAAAAACACCTGACAGATTTGATAATAGTGGACCAATGGGTGTCAACATGCTAAAGTGGTATGGGCTCCTCCCTAGGTCACAAAGCTCAGTTCCTTACATTACCTGATTCAGTGCCCCTTGAATGAATTGGAACCCAGTACCCTAAGGAATGAACCTTGTTCTAACATTGATCTCCTTTCCAGCCCGTACAAAGATGACCTGAGTCTGTTTACTTGGTGACTTGTGCTCTAGGGACAAGAACACAGTTGAATTTTTTTTTTTTTTTTTCTGAATTGGTACTAATCTGTGGTGTTTGTGATTGGGGAGGGAAGATTCATAATCAGTGTTATCTCTGATCAGAGCGGGACTTATGAAAATTGAGGGATAATTGGATTTTTTACCTAAGTCTTCCTTAGAGTAATTCAACGGGGGCTCTGAAACCACCTAGAATTTACTTCCACAGTACCTATGTGCACTGGCCGGGGTGGAAGGGGTATATTTTTTTTCTTCAACTGGTAGAATCTCTACAATATCCGTCAGGCCTGTGAAGTAAGCTTTTGTTGTAGGAAGGGCTAAAAGAGAGTTGATGGAACTTCCCCTTAGTAAATCTAAAACATCAGCACACTGCTGAGGCCAGTACTGCCAACACAGACTTGAAATATGCTGGGTGATAATTTGTATTATAATTTCATTTGGTTCTTCAGTTGGTCATGTCATAAGAGTGGTGGAGAATGATAGTGTTTGAATATTGCGTGGTAAACTCCAATTATAACTTCTGGTCCGTATGTGGCTCCTTACTAGAGCAAATAAATGCAGTCTTTCACACTTAGTATGCAACTATCCATCTGGAACATGTATTTTTGTACATTGCATTGAGAAGCTCAGAATTAATTAGCTTTCATTTGTCAGGGACAACAGTGTATTTTTACCTCCACACTCAGGCAGTCCTCATTGCTCTGTCCCTGAATCTGAATATAGCCTTTAAGGAACTTGACAGTCTCAAAGGGTACCATGTTGATCTGTTGTATTAACAATATCATGTTGGTAGGGTGAGATAAAAGGAAGTAGCAAGTTTCCTGGGTGTCTTGGAAAGACAGATACGTAGTAGTAGGTGGGTGATACAACCAGTGAAACTTACTGGTGTATGTTGGATTCCTCTATTAAAATGAATGCCTTGTTATACTGGTGCTCCCTATTATGAAGAATGGTATCTGAAGACCTATAAATTTTACAAGCAACATATATCTCATTAGGATATCATGCTCTGAACCATTTAATTGGATCTGTTTCTTAAGCTTAAATTCTGTAGATCCAATGGTTCTAGAAGTATTTTTTGTGTACTAAATGAAGTTTAGGGCAAAGCCTAATAAGAAAATCAAAATAGTGGTCCCAAAATATGGTAGCAAAGTCATGCTCCTTTTTCCTCTTTGGGAAATAGCTTCTGCTTTGCCACTGGGGTCTAGTGGAGACTAAGTGCCTGACTCCAGATCACCAGTTGGCCATGAAACTTGCTTTATCTAGGTACAGCTACCTGACTCTTTGTTGTTGACTTGGATATGCTTAGCAACATTCCACACCCAACTTAGAGTGTAAATAGAACGGAGGTAAATTAGGCCCTGAAAGTCCAGATAACTTGCACTAGCACTCGCTCTGGGAAATTTTCCTTAAGCCACACTGTGACCTCTAAGAGTTTTCTTTATAAACAGTTCAGTGAGGGTAGAAAGACTTCACTGGTTGATATATTAGGACTGACTGCATGCCCACTACTGTGATAATACGACTCCTCCGAGGGATGCCCTAAAGGAAAGAGAGGAATGAGATTCTTCTCAGGAGACAGAAAGTCAATTAGAACATCTGGTTGTTTTCTTCCCCGAGAGGCTGAGGTTTATGTGAATTTCTCGGGAGTTGCCTATGGCCTACCTTGACAGGCACTCAGAGGGAGGAAGATGGAAGGAATGGGGATTAGCTATTTGGAGAAAAATTACTTGGTAGGCTTTTTCAGGGTGGGCTTGAAGCAGGAGAATATTATAGCCCATGAGAATTCTCACCAAAATACTTTCAATTCTGAAGACTTTAATAACAGGTCAGATAAGCAGGTGTGTTCTAAAGTCCTTCATTTTCTCAAGGGCTTTTTAGTGACTCCATATACAAATAATGGGACCAAATGGAGCATATACAAGGAATTCCTAAAAGTCTCACCTCGCTACTACCACTGCTACAGATACAATGCATCCGTGTCAGTGACCAATCGCAGCCCTGATACAGTCCTGATGTAGTACTATACCCTAGGTACCCCAGCAGCCCCTTTCAAGCGTGGAAGGAATAGCTATTGTCCTCACTGAGAATGATAAGTCTAGATTTGGATTTTCCATTTCCTGCTATCTTCCCAGCACCACCATCCTTGAATTAACTGAATGCCTTATATACCCCACAACAGAAGAATGTTTTCCAACCAAGGAAGTCACTGTATAGTGATAGTGGTGTGGTGTGACAGTAGGCTGATGCCCATGGAATTCAATGAACTTGACATAAGCTTCATCACCTAGAATCAACTAGCCTTATAAGAGACTAGGATGAACTACTGAAATCATAGCTCCATTTTAAGGTGGGGAACATCTCCAGAGTGTGAGGTGCTCTCTTGCAAAAACCATCTGTTTCTCCTATAGCTAAAATGTCAGTTAATAACACACATAAAGGTGAAGCTCTCACATTTGCCTTAGTAATTCATACACAAAGGGTTGCTTTTGAGCGCTGCAAGCTAGGCTTTACCGAGAGGTTTTCAAATCCTGGAAAGGACAAGATTTACTGCTGGAACTTGCTTCCTGAGAGGAGTTCCCTTGTCCCCTAGCTAGACTGTAAATTTTCTTTTTTTTTTTTTTTTAAGATTTTATTTATTCATTTGACAGACAGAGATCACAAGTAGGCAGAGAGGCAGGCAGAGAGAGAGAGAAGGAAGCAGGCTCCCTGCTGAGCAAAAAGCCCGATGCGGGGCTCGATCCCAGGACCCTGGGATCATGACCTGAGCCGAAGGCAGAGGCTTTAACCCACTGAGCCACCCAGGCGCCCCTAGACTGTAAATTTTCAACAGTCCACCTGTAGTGGCCACAGGCAAAATCCTCTAACGCGCAGTTTGGTTTCTGAGATTTTGATCCTCAGTAACTATCAATTAAAACTCTCCATTGGGAACTGGAGCTAGCTGCAGGGGTGAGGTGAAAAGAGAGGAAGAAAAAATGCAAGAGTAACAGTTGGAGAGAATGGAGTCCCTGGAGCAGCGGGCATAATAGAAAGGGCAAGCAGGTGTTGACAAAATCTGGCCCAGACTCCGTGTTTCATCTGCTGTGTCCTGTGCCCCAGTTCACTTTTGTATTAACCTCTCACGACTCAAGTCTCCACCCAGAACCCTGTGAATGAGTGACCGGGATCCACGGCTGGTGCCGAGAGTCACACGGGAGAGGAGAAAATAAGTGCAATACCTTTACAGGTTCCCTCGCAGAGACCCTTTCCCTCACTCATGTTTCTAGTTAGCTCACTCTTTGTCAGGCTTCCTTTCCCCTTCTGGCATGTGTAACCTGCCGAAAGCACATGTTAACTCAATGCAAATAATAGGGGTTTTGTCATCTCAAATGGCTTAGTGGCCTTTTTTCAATGGGTCAGTGATCCCTTTGTTAGAACACAATCCCTACTACATAAACTTCAACTGCCTAAGGGTTACAGTATTTGTCATCTTTGCCAAAAGGGCTGGAAGAAGGGTTGTCATAATATGGTCACAATATGGGGACGTACAAATCATCCACTCTGTTGAGCAGAAGTGACACAGGCATGCTGGTGCGACCGAGAGCATCTATTTAGGCTTCAGTGTGAGGCTGGACATAGGGACAGCCTGTGTCACATGATCTAGACTTCCTGCCACGGCAGCTCAGTAGTTTCCCATTGTATTTCTAATCCAGGACATATATTTAAAGATTCTGGTATAGATGCCAACATCAGCTCTCAAAACACATCCATCCAAAAAAGTCAATATTCCTTGAAGTACCCCATTGCAGACTGCTGGGGCGGCTGTGACTTCCTGCCGGAACAAAAGGGATATAGGGTTGTCTTATCTTTCTGGCAAAAGACACAAGAAATAAAATGGGAAAATGAAGGCACTGAGAGTACATTACCTTGCAGGGCTGCCTCCTTCCTGGAACAATGCCCAGGCACAGCATACTATCTTCGATCCTGTAAGTTTTATAGGCCTCAAGGCACTCATTCCTGTAGACTATGGAGATGTTCACATTCTGCAGTGAGTTGGGCTCCTTGGCTAGAGGAAAGAAAGGTGTACAACTTCCTTAAGAGTTAGTAGATAACAAACCTCCCTTTTCTCTTGTGCTCTTTTTCAGCACCTTTCTTCTTCTGGAAGAAAGGACAAGAGATCAAACATTGAGAGAGATCACAGCTGGGGCTGGCTGGGTAGTAGGAAATGATCAGATTAACCATTTCTCCTGATACCAAGTGTTTATCTCTTTATAAAAGAGGTTAAATTCCTGGAAGTGATATGCAAAACATGAGACATCTCTGCAATGAAATAAATTACTTTAAAAACTCTAAATGCTTAACTGACCGCGCTTGGGTGGGATAGTCAATTAAGCATGCAACTCTTGATTTTGGCTCAGGTGGTGATCTCAGGGTTGTGAGATCGAGCCCTATTTCAGGCTCTGCACTCAGTGTGGAGTCTGCTTTAGATCTTCTCTCCCTCGGCCCCTCCCCAAAGCCTCACAAGTACACCCTCTTTCTCTTTCTCTCCCTCAAGTAAATTAATAAATCATAAAAATAAAATTTAAAGAACAGCCTTTAACATGGAATTCTTTATAATTTTATTTTAGTTTTTGAGCTTTCATGTTTATTATTTGTCCCATAGTTTAAATTCATCACTGTCTCCTTTTAAATTTTTTTATTGAAATATGTATGACATGTTACAATGTATAAATTTAAGGGGTGCAATATATTTATTTGATATATTTATAGATTGTAATGTGATTGCTATCATAGCTATAGTTAACACTTCTATCATGTCACATGATTATCATTTCTTTTTTGTGGTGGAAATAATCAAGTTCTAATCCCTTAGCAAGTTTGATTATAATATGATATTGTTGTCTGTATTCAGTATGTTATGCATTAGGTCTCCAGGACTTGTTTCTCTACTAGTTGTAAGTTTGTGCCCTTAAATGACATCTCTTTTACTTTGAAGTTTCTAGATTCTAGAGAGAATCTAGTTTTCATTTGTCAGATCAGAAAAACTCAGTATCTGCTAAAAAAAAAAAAATTACTTCATTAGCCAGATCAAAGTAAACTGAATTTTGGAGGTGGGGTGGGGTAAGTTGTATCTCTCTTTGATACAAATGTCATAACCCAGATGAGTCAAACGTACTGCTCATCAGGGGGATGTTTATTTTCAAAACTCAAATTAGCACTCACAGGACAAAATGTTTCTACTTGTATAGAGGACAGAATGCTAAGTGAAATAAACCAGATGAAGCAAGACCAAGACGGTATAATCTCACTTCTATGTGGAATCTAAAAAAAGCCAAACTCACAGAAATGGAAAATATAATGGCAGCTGTCAGAGGCTGGTGAGTGGAAGATATAGGGGGGAGGGTTGTTGATCAAAGAGTACAAACTTTAGTTATTAGATGACTAAGTACTGGAGATTAGACGTATAGCATGGTGGCTATAGTTAATAATACTGTACTGTGTACTTAAAACTTTCTAAGAGAGTAGATCTTAAATATTCTCACCACACACATATACATAAGGTAAATATGTGACATGATAGACAATTAGCTCCACTGGGGGCATCATTTCACATTGTATATATATACATATATATACACACACACAATATATGTATATGCACTACATATACACACTATATATACACAATATATATACTATATGTATATGTACTATGTGTGTGTGTGTGTGTGTGTGTCTGTGGTGTGTGTGTGCATATACATACATATATATCATATATATGATATATATGATATATATATCATATATATGATATATATATCATATATATTTATATATTTATATATATAAATATATATATTTATAAAAATATAAATATATAAATATATAAATATAAATAATATAATATATATAATATAAATAAATATATATAAATAAAGATTATATAGATTTAAGGTATATAGTGTCATGTTCATATGATATGAACTATCATATACCTTATATAAGGAACTATATACCTTAAATCTATATAATCTTTATTTATATATATTTATTTATATTATATATTATATTATTTATATTTATATATTTATATATTTATATATTTATATTTTTATAAATATATAAATATATATATGATATATATCATATATATGATATATATATATCATATATATCATATATATGATATATATGTATGTATATGCACACACACACCACAGACACACACACACACACACACACACATAGTACATATACATATAGTATATATATTGTGTATATATAGTGTGTATATGTAGTGCATATACATATATTGTGTGTGTGTATATATATGTATATATATACAATGTGAAATGATGCCCCCAGTGGAGCTAATTGTCTATCATGTCACATATTTACCTTATGTATATGTGTGTGGTGAGAATATTTAAGATCTACTCTCTTAGAAAGTTTTAAGTACACAGTACAGTATTATTAACTATAGCCACCATGCTATACGTCTAATCTCCAGTACTTAGTCATCTAATAACTAAAGTTTGTACTCTTTGATCAACAACCCTCCCCCCTATATCTTCCACTCACCAGCCTCTGACAGCTGCCATTATATTTTCCATTTCTGTGAGTTTGGCTTTTTTTAGATTCCACATAGAAGTGAGATTATACCGTCTTGGTCTTGGTCTATATATATATATATATATATATAGTGTCATGATATGAACATGACACTATATACCTTAAATCTATATAATCTTTATTTTTCAATTATATACCTCAATAAAGCTGGGAAAAAAGAATTTCTGCATTTTTGATATATTCAAGGAAGTGTACCTCAAGGTCTGAAAAGAACAGTTTAAAACGTTTGGGGCAATGGCAGCACAGTTAGAAAAAGTGACTTCTGTCCTTCTATCCTGACTTCTATAAATAGAGAGTCAGGGTATATGGGTGGGTATAATCTGACAGGCTTGGTCAACATGAATCTCCTTTCTTCATACTATGGTATATAGCAATGATGAATATTAAATACAAAAACAACTTACTCATGAGCTAAATTGTACTAATAGTTCTTCCTAAAGGTCTCTCATAGAACTATATAGTACATTCAGACCATAGTTCCATTTCCCTTATAGTCAGCCCTTCCTTCTCCCATAGCCATTACTCTCTTGATTAATAGCTACGGATAGTGGTTTTGAATTTGTAAAATATTAGAATGGGGTAGTGGGCAGACAGGCTCAAAACTTAGAAGAGAAAAAGCTGTCTTAATTTGCTCAAAGTTTTTTTCATGGAATCTGAAGCATGTGAGGTAGAAGAAAGCTGAGATCGAACATGTATTTCAGGAGATTCAGATTATATGTTGCAAATGGTAGTCGTTTTTTAATTTTATAAAGAAATGAGGGAATGTTCAGAATGTTACCAGTGAAAAATGTTTCAGAAATATTTTTCTCTTTTTTTATTATGTTGTTAGCCACTATATAGTACATCATTAGTTTGCTTTTTTTCATAAGATTTTATTTATTTGAGAGAGAGAGAGAGAGCAAGCACAAGTTGGTGGAGAGACAGAGGGAGTAACAGACTCCCCACTGAGCAGAGAGCCCGATGTGGGACTTGATCCCAGGACCCTGAGATCATGACCTGAACTGAAGGCAGATGCCTAACCAAATGAACCACCAGGCACCCCTCAGAAATATTTTTCTTAAACTTTTCATTATTTTTTTTTGTATCACAATCTTGCATACAGAAGTTCTGCCTGATTTAGCATAGTATTATGTATTTATCGTATGTTTAATACATGCATATTATTTCTCGTTATTTCAAGGCTTTAATTCTCTTTATTGCCTAGAACAGTTTGGAAAACATCTGATATAGTTTGTAACACATTTTGGAGTTCAGAAAACTGATGCTCCAAAGGCAAAGTGGCCAGCTGTTACCCAGCAAATTAGGACTAGAATACAAATGTCTTCTTCCCACTAACACCTTTTCTATCATGTCTGGAAACAAAGATGATAGCAGGATACAGTGGTGGAAAAGAGAGGACAAGGATGAATTAAGAGGTTAGAAAGAAGCCTCATTGGGAAGAATTCCGAAGCCAAGAGTAGGAAAGGGAAAGAATGTGTCCTCCTCCAGGAGAAGAGGATTATCTTGAGGTCACTCACAGTCATCACATAGGTTGTAGGCCCATGTGGAGACCAGGCACATGGTTCCTTCCTGGACAGGTTCTTCAGGCAGGTTGACCAGTTTCACATAGTCATTGAGTTCAACACTTTCTCCCAGCTTGATCAACATGAGGTCATGCTCCATAGAAGTGATTGAGAAGGATGGATGTTGGATCATCTTCACATGGCCAACTACTTGTATATCCTTTTCATTGTCATTTGATGGATTTGTAATCCCCAACATCACCTGAAGCTTTCTGGAACGATGTAGTTGTTTGAGAGAAGACTTGGCAGAGATTATTTATTCATCCTTATGAGCCTTTATTAGCCCCCTCCCACAGAGCTTATTCTTTACTACTGAACATGTCCCCAGAAAGCCTCCCTAAGCCCACTTCATTGGGCAGTGGCACCAGGCAGGGATGTGGGTCTCTGCCCAACCTGAGAATCCAAAGCGCAAAGTGGCATTGGGGGCTTATTACTCACGGTAAGTTGCAGTGTGCGGCTGTGATCACCCAAAGAGGGTCGATCAGAACTCCAACACAGGGCAAGTAATCAGATTTCAGGTAGACCAGGTATGGGGGAGTGATGTCATTTCGGTAATTTGGATCAAAAGCCAGAGCAACTAGAAAGAGAAAAATGGACAGGAAATTCTGAGATTTTTGCAGAGATCACTAGAAAAAAAAAAGGAAAATTACTTAATAGGTTTAAGTTCCCTCTACCCTTCTCCCCAGTACCTTTTTCTGTAAGCTAAATTTGCAAACTGGCTTCCTTTCTTCTAAAAACATGAATAAAATGATAGAAACATATCAATATATCAATTTCAAAAGATAAAGGGGCTTCCTTTTTATTGTCAATAAATATTTTTCAGATTAAAATGCAGGTTTTCTTAAATATCTTCTACAATTCAGTGAACATATGTTAAATCAACTCCTGGAGAACTTATAATTTATACTTTTTTACGAATGCTTTTACCAGTCCCACCCCTTTCTCCCTACAACAATGCAAGGCAAAACAATATAACTGCCATTTTAAAGAACAGGCCAACGGTTATCACAATCTGAGGAGGAGAAGATAATTCAACAGGTTAAGTGTGAGCACCTCGTATATGCCAGGCTCTGTTACAGGGGTTTGGGCTATACACAGAATGAAGCAGAGAAATACCCCTGCTCTTATACATTCTGATGAGAGAAGACATTCTATAACAGTAGACACAAAACATAAGTAAGTGGTCTAGTGTATTAGAAGGTGATTGGTGCTGTGGGAAAAAATAGTAGAATAGGGAAAGAGGAAAAAGCAGTACAGAGATGTGCGTGTGTGTGGTGGGGCATTCTGCAATATTACACAGTAGTCAGGATAGGTAGGCCTTGTGGACAGGGTGAGAGATGACCAATGAAATGAAGGTGGGGGAGTTAGATCATCAGATATCTGGGGAATGGGGATCCAGGCAGAGGAAACAGTTGGAGCAAGAGTCCTAAGACTTTTTTTTTTTTTTAAGATTTTATTTATTTATTTCTACGGAGCAGAGAGCCTGATGAGGGGCTTGATCCCAGGACCCTGGGACCATGACCTGAGCCAAAGGCAGAGGCCTTAACCCACTGAGCCACCCAGGCGCCCCATCCTAAGACTTTTTTATGGAGCATCATAAAAGCCAGTCTGGCTGGCATGGCAGGTGTAGGGGAGAAGAGCAGGAAAGGATGGAGGCGAGAGCCGTGATGCAGAGTTTTGTAGAGCCTCATAAGGATGTGGACTTTCTTCTGAAGGAATGTGGAGCAGCATCAGAGTTTTGTGTAAGGCAGTGATGGTCATTTCCTGATGGAGAAATGTTGACTGTAGGAGTAGAAAGCAGAGAGGCCTGATAGGGGATTTTTGTGATAATCCGGGCAGACGATAGTGTCTTGGCCATTGTGAGCAGTGGAGGTGGTGAGATGTGATTGGATTTGGGATATATTTAGAAGATAGAACCAACAAAATTTTCCAAACAGATTGAATGTGGGGTGTGAGAGAAAGATTTTATGAATGCTTCCAAGGTTTTTGCTTGAGTAACCGGAACTTGTAAGGACAAGACCTAAAACCCTTGAATGTTCTGCTGTGTCTATTATTGAACTATTGAACTATTGAACCTCTGCTTTCAACCCCTGCCTCTGCTTCTCATTCCCTCCTGACAGCAGCAGTCCTGTTCCAGATGGGCCCAGAGTTGGGTCACAGTCTTCCCTGGTATTAGGGTTTCAATGTCCATGCCTTCCCAAAGAGCATACAAGCAATAAAGCTGTTTGGTTTGGTATTAGGGTTTGGTATTAGGGTTTCAATGTCCATACTTCCAAAAGAGCATACAAGCAATAAAGCAATACAAGCAATAAAGCAGGCAGGCAGTGTCACAGGTGGAAAGCTGGTGGGGACAGTGGCAGTGGTGAGGGAGAGTCGGTACTACACACTTGTAGTCTGGAACATGCCTCCTGTCTGTATCTGTCTGTTTTTCATGATTCCCCTAGGATTTCTCTTTGGCAAGTAAAGAGAAAAATGTGAAGATACTCACCAGGCAGGTTCAAGAGAGCCCAGAAGAAGATAAACTTCATATTGATTTCAAAAGCCTTTTCAAAGGATGAAGTTCAGCCTAGGGTCTCTGGAAAGGATGCAGAGGAGGAGTGGAAAAGGACTAAGTAAGATAGAGCAAGAAGGGGTTCCAGGGTTGAAAACAAAAACGTGTGAATTCCTTTAGTGGCAGGTTTCAGCTCCCAAAGAGACGTCCATTGGTCAGAATAGGGAATGATGTCAGGTATCAGAAGGACAAGAATGGAGAGCAGGTGATTTGGTCCCTGACAGAGAATGGATCTGGAATTCAGCATTTTGCTTTCCCTTTTCGGGGGAAAACATACCTAATCTGAGAGATGTTGGAGCTCAGGGTGTTTCCCAGCCCCCTCCTCTCTGGTCCACCCTTTGTCAAACTCTGAAATCAGGTCCTTCAGGACAGTGACCCCTCCCATCTGTGTGATGCTAACCCCTGGTTGTGTGACACAGACATTTGTCTCCAGAGGCCATAACCCAGCTAGCAGGTGCTGGTCTGACCCCTCTGCCTGACACCGAACCCCTCCTTGAGATAGATCAGCTTTTCTTTTCATGTCACTATTCATCCACTCATTTATTCAAACAGCTAGCCAGTAATTTATGTGTCTTACTTGTGCTAGGCTCTGTGCTCACTGTAGAGGATGCCTAAATGTGAAGACACTGCTCTGCCTTCAGAGAGCTTATAGACTAGGGGGAATGATAGGTTCATAAGAAGGCAATTGCAAAACAAAGCGTTCAGAGCTAAAACTCTACCTATATCATTGTCTAGGTGGAAATATTAGCAAAACACATTGTCCGTTACATGATTTGGATCCAAAATATATAAGGGAATCTTTAAACTCAACAACAAGAACATGAATAACCCAATTAAAAGTGCTGAACTTTTAATTGGGTTAAAAGTTCAGACAGTATCTGAACAGATACTGTCCCAAATACATTAGTCTGTTGAGGCTATGATAACAAAATACTATAGACTGGGGATCTTGAACAACTGACATTTATTTTCTCACAGTTCTGGAGGCTAGAAGTCCATGATCAAGGTGCCAGCAAATTCAGTTTCTGGTGAGAGCTCTCTTCCTGGCTTTGTGGGCCACTCTATCCTCCTGTGGTACTTCCTCTGTATTTATGTATACAGCTCTCTGGTGTCTCTTTTTATAAGGACACTAATCCTATCAAAGCAGTGCCCCACCCTTAGGACCTCATTTCTCCCAAATTATTTCCTTATAGGACCTATCTCCAAATACAATCACTTTGGGGTTTATGGTTTCAACATAGGAATTTTTCGAGGATGCAGTTCATTCCACAACAACAAAGAGGAAGTATAGATGACAAATAGTATAGGAAAAGATTCTCAACATACATTAGGAAATTACAAATTAAGGCAACAATGAGATACCACTACACACCTGGTAGAATGGCTAAAGTTTAAGACCAAGAACACCAAGTGTTGGTGGGGTTGTAAAACAGCAAGAATGTTCATTTATTGCTGGTAGGAATACAAAATGTACAGCCACTTTGGGTGATTTCTTAAAATCTAAACATAATCTTACCATACGAGCCAGCAATCACTCCCCTGGTTATTAACTGAATGAGCTAAAAACTTATGTCCACAGACTCTTACACCTGAATAATTACAACAACCTTAGTCATAATTGCCAAACCTCGGAAGCAACCAAGATGGGTAAATGGATAAACAAAGTGTGGTGTATCCACACTGGAAAATGTCTTATTCAGTGATTTTTTTAAAATGAGCTATCAAGAGATGAAAGAAAAAAAAGATGAAACACATAGAGAATCCTTAAATGCATATTACTAAGTGACAGAAGCCAGTCCAAAAATATTATATATTGAATGGTTCCAATTTATGACATTTTGAAAAAAAGCAACCTATAGAGGCAGTAAAAAGATGAGTGGTTGTCAGATTTTGGGGAGATGGGGAGAAGAGTGACCAGGAAGAGCACGGGGCATTTTTAGGGAAGTAAAATGATTCCTTATGATACTCTAATTGTAGATACATGACATTATGCCTTTGTCCAAACCCATAATACTATATAACGTAAAGAGCAAATCCTAATATAAGCTATGGACTTTAGTAACTAATAACGTATCAATATTTGTTCATCAGCTATAACAGCTATACATCAGTGCAAGATATTAAAAAAAAAAAAACAGACTGCTTAGTGGTAGACTACTCCGGGGATATAGGTATACACTGTAAAATTCCTTCAGCTTCATTTCATGTTTAAAATTTTTTATAATAACATGTGGGAGAAAATTTTAGGTCTTTAGTTAATTAACATACAGTGTAATATTAGTTTCAGGTGCAAAATATAGTGACACAAGACTTCCATACATCACCTAGTGCTCTCATAGCAGGTGTCCTCCTTAATCCCCATTGTCTATTTTTACCCAGGCCCCACCCTCTCCCCTCTGTAACCACCAGTTTGTTCTCTGTAGTTATAAGTCTGCTTCTTGGTTTGATCTTCTCTCTCCTTTTTTCCCTATTCTCATCTGTTTTGTTTCCTAATGTGGGAAAAGTTTTTTTTTTTTAATTGAATTAATGTGCCTTGAGCACAAGGTTAAAGATACTTCTTGAGTGTATACTGTGTGAAAGGAAAGAGTTTCTAAAAAATTATACTTCACCTGGGTCTTAGAGAAGGGGAAGGAGCTTGTCTGGCATAAAAAGAAGAGAAAAAATAATTCAAAAGGAGGGCAAGTCTTCTGTAAATGCAAGAATATGTGAAACAACATGGTGTGTTTGTGGAATAGCAACCATGTATTACAGCGGAAGTGTTAACCGGGTGGAGAGAGAAACAGGAATTATATAATGAAAAGCCTTATTATGTAAGCCTTGCATATATAAGGCTTGCATAAGTCCTTATTGTGTGAGAGATAAGGATCCAATAAATTTATTATTTTATGAAATTCTATTGAATATTTGGGACAGACCCTAAGCCCAGTGGGGTTATTGCAATTTCCTTCCCTTGGGTGTGAGACCTGTGACTTCCTTTGAACTAATAGAATATGGCAAAATTATGGGATTTCATTCTGATAATTACATTGATAGAGAATATTAACATTGTGTATACACACACATATACACATCCGCCTTGCTAGCGTGCACAAGAGAGATTCTTCCCACTGGTATGGGGTCGTGAGCAGACACACTGAGGAGGCCTAAGTGGCAAAGAACTATGTATGGGTGACCTCTCTGCACTAAGGATAGCTTCAAGGACCCGAGGGCAACTTTCAGGGGATAGCCCGCAAAAAGTGAGTATCTGGTATCATACAACCAGAGGGAAATGAATTCTGCCAACAACCCGAATAAGCCTGGAAGCAAATTCTTACCTCAAACTCTTGCTAGACCCTGAAGGGAGGACCCAGCTAAGCCACGCTTGAACTCCTGATTCACAGAAACTGTGAGATAATACGTGCTCTTTTAAGTTGTTCAATTTGTGGCAATGTTTTTATGCAGCAATAGAAAACCAATACAAACGCATACTGTGTACCAGCACTTTATTAGCTATTGATGATTTAGTGGTAAGGGAGATGAGATGATGAAGTCTAACACGGAAGATGCGTGTAAGAAAACCTGCCATCATGAATGTCACAATGGCGGAAGGAAAGGGAGGTAGAAGCACATATAGCAGGAACCCTAAAATAAGGGTCAGAAGAAGACTGCCTTGAGGAAGTGATATTCGAGGTTTAAAGGATGAGTAGAAGTTAACCAAATAAAGAGATGGGGGAAAAGTCTCTGGAAAGTTGAATGAGGACTCAAAAGAGAAGAGCATGTATGAAAGAGAGTGAAGACAGACCAAGAGGAATCCTCCAGAGTTCAGGAATTTTCAAGTAGGCACTGCCTACAAAGAAAACCCAGGAGGCAACCAGAGAGCAGATCAAGGGAGGACATCCTCGGGGTCCATATTTTAGATGGAATAGGATTTATCTTGTTTAAATGGTGATAGGAAGAAGTCAATAGATAGGGGAAGTGGAAAAATATAAAGAAGTAGAGATGCTCAATAGAGCTGTCCATGAGGAAGTCAGAGAACTAATGCACATCATAAGTGAAGGTAAATGCTGGAGACAATAGGGTCTCACTTTCAGGAAGGATCAAAAAGAATGAGGAAGAAAAGCACTAAGTATGTTTGCAGAGTGGGAGGTAGGACAGTTAAAATTATCACTGATGGTTTCAACGTCCCAGTTGGACATCATTCACTGAAGATGAAGCACTGACGGCCAGAGGAGGAGGAGAATGCTTGCTGTGGCCATTATGAAGCATTGTACAGAGAGTGACTTGGGAAATGCAGGATTGCCAGTACGTGTTGAAGACATAATTTAGAAATGATCAGATGATTATTTTATTAAAAACTCTGGGACAGTATAAATCTGATTCAGTAAAGGGGACAAAGGGTATGGGGTAGTGAGTGAATCAGAGACAGGAAGCAGGGAGAAACTAGGAGCAAGGCTGCTGGAGAAGACAGGCAAACAGAGGGACTTGTGCATTGGATGGCCAACATGACAAGAAAAGGAAACATCTTGAATTAAACTTGGCCTTAGTATCCCAAGTTGAGAATTTGATTCTTTTTGTTTATGTGTCAGGAAAAGCTATGGGTTTAGTCACAATCCAGCTTTTTTTTTTTTTTTAATTTTTTGCTTTGGTGGAGGAGGAAAAGCAGAGTATATCAATGTCTCGGAACCAACCTTTCTCCCCTCCCCGGCAATCTCTACAATTGCATGGATTCACCACCTCTCTCATGGGATGCCAAATCTCTTCCCTCTTTGTAAAGTCTTTTCCTTCTGTCATTATTCTCTCTCGACTCACTGACCCTCTCTGATCCTCTTTCCCTTCTTAACAGATGACCTATTTGTGACTTCATGGCTTCTTACTGTGGACCCATACTTTTGGGTCATTTGGAATCCTCTCAATTCCATATTTTTAGGTGTCTTGGTCAATGGGTCCTGGGTGGTATACATCTCTCCACTCTATGCTAGGGCAAGAGAGGGACTGAGCATCATTCAGAGCTCTGCCCACTAGCACAGACTCTGCTGAAGTCCACGGCTAGCACATAAATATACAACTCCCCTATTGTCATTGCCCAGACATTATCTAAGATCTAGATCTTTGTCTCCAGCTGTGTGCTAGACATGATCACCTCCATGTCCTTCAAAGATCTCAAGTATAACATGCCTATCTTTCCTGCTCATGACTATGCTCTGACACTTTACACATGAAAATATTGGTTCTCTGCATATTATGTTTGTGAACCATCATCACACAGATGTCCAAGTCAGAAACTTGGGCATTATTCCAGACAATTCTCTTTCTACTCACAGTCAATACGTGTAAACTCTACAGGTTCTGCTTCTTCGGTATCTCCCAATTCAGAAATTTGATGAGGTTCTACCATAGAAGTTTTAATGACACCTCCCTCTGATCCCAACAGGATAAAAATCTAAATTCCTTCACCAAGCAGGTCAGGCCCTTCACAATCTAAACCTTGCTCAACTATAAATAATAATCTTTTATCACATCTGGCCTGCTCCCCTGCAGACAATTTACTTTCTACCCTCTAGTATTATTTATTTAGATATATTTTCCAGAACATGCCACATTTTTGTACTTTCTGACTTACTTAACTATTCCCTCAGATTTACAATATTCTCTCCTAATTTGTCTGCCTATTTGGTGAAATGTCCTCCCACTGTGACACCTGGAATTTTTTTTTTTCTCTGCTCTCCTTAAACTTACTTCTTATCTCCATTTTAACAATAGCCATACGGTGTTATAACTGGCTGCTTGATGGCCAAGTGTAGGTCATAGTCTCTCAAGTGTCCCTAGCATATACAATGTCTGCTAAGGAGCTGACAACTCAATACTTTTTGAAAGGAATGAACACTTGACAGGCATGTTGCTACATTTCTCATCATGCTGGCAGTTAACATATAAAGAGATTGGTGGTCAAAGCATGAGTTCTTAGCGTCTTTTTTTTTTTTTTTTTTTTTTTACTGAACGTTTTCTACTTGGATTCTATCCAAGAACAAGAAAGATCAAGAGAGTTGTGAGTTCAGTACAGAAATCATGAAGATGTTTCCCTGGGGGACAGAGGAACAGAGCCTCAGTGGGTATTAATAGTTTTCATGATCCATCTTGCATAGTGATGGACTTCTGTGAAGAATGCTTCACTTCCCAGGGTGACACTTCCTTTGTCCCAGGACAAGACTCCATGCAGCCTCCCATTGCAGATGGCTGGAGCAGCGGAGACTTCCTGCCAGAGAGAGAGAACAGGAGGTCAATGTTGTTTTGTCCTCATGGAAAAAGAATAAATTCAAAGACCTGGCATCTAAAGGACTAGACTCATTTTTCTTGAAAGGTAACAACCCTTTCTTCACATCCACCTAGATCTCACTTTTCTTGGTTCAAGCTTGAGCCCAACCTGAGTGCAAGCAGGAGGAGAAATGACAAATAGTTCTACCGAGAACTATAAAATGAAGGAAGAGGAATTAATGACCAACACAAAGACCTAGGGGGTGAAGAAAGGGACCCCGGGCCTTTTGGATGAGCACCATTTGATTTTCTACAATCACCTCTCCTCTTCATGGACCCCTTGCAATCTTTCTATCTGAAGAAAGGAAAAATACCTTGACTTTAGATATGATGTTCAAAGGTTTTCCCACACACATGATGTGTACTGCCATTCTATTTCCTACCATATTCTTGCAGTAATCGAAGGGATGAGAAGGCTGGTTTATCCATGTCAGGATGTCAGGGTCACTAACTATGGGGAAAAAAAGACAAATGAAGTCCATGGTTACTGTGCTTGTCACACATACTCTTGTGATGACTTGTGTTTACTTTGTAAACACATTCCATCCTTCTGAGGGTTTCTCATTCAGTATCTATGTCAGAGGTGCAGATTCAGATCATGACGTTCTCCTTACATCAGACAACAGATCTGTCATTCTCTATCTCCTCGGCCTAATTTAGGAAACTTTGAAAACCCACCAGAAGGTTATAAATGACCATGAAAACAGACACAAACCCATTGTCCCTAAGAAATCTTTATATTTGGCATCTACTTCAACTTCTTTATATTTAATCATTTAATTTTTACATTTACATTTAACCACAAAGGGAGGAACTATTTTTTAATGTGTCTAAAGCTGCTTTTTTAATGAAATAGATCATTTATAAATGGATTATTTATAGTGTGTGTATGTGTGTGTATAAGGATACATATATATTTCCCCCAAAGAAGTCACAGTGTTCATCTCCCTCATTGTAATTGTTACGCTACTGTTAACCTCAGAATGCAAGGATTACTAACCAATATAATTCTAATCTCTGGTGGGGAGAGACAAGGAGGAAGGCAATAAAAAACTGATTAGAGATTGCTCAAACTAACCCTAGTGTTGCCTACAGAGCAGGATTTTTCTGGTAGTGTATCAACCTGATGTCCTAAAACAGAAAGTGTCAAGTCAAAAAAGAAAGAGGGGAGTTATGTTCAGTTTTAGGTTTTTAACCTTGAATCGAAATGTGTAGAATAAACAAGGTGAAAGTAACCAAGCACTTGAAATAATGAATTCCTAATAAACATCCAAACTCTTACACCAAAGAGCTTACAGAATTAGTTTGTCACTATGATTCTGACATGCAGAACCCATGTGATAAAACCTTTCTATGATTTTATTTTGTTTTCAAACAGTATGTAACAAATTACTTTTGCAATTACTTTGAATAAGACTTGAAAGTCAAGGATAAAAATCATAGACTTCAATTTTTTCAGATAATATATTCACGGGGCGCCTGGATGACTCAGTGGGTTAAGCCTCTGCCTTCAGCTCAGGTCATGATCTCAGGGTCCTGAGTTTGAGCCCTGCATTGGGCTCTCTGCTCAGCAGGGAGCCTGCTTCCCCCTCTCTCTCTGCCTGCCTCTCTGCCTACTTGTGATCTCCGTCTGTCAAATAAATAAATAAAATCTTAAAAAAAAAAAAGAAAATATATTCACTTAGATTCCCAGAAATTTTCTTCTGAATTAAAAATGAAGCTGCCAAATACTGAGAATATAAAACTCCCACTTTTTATTTGTTTTTATGGGACAGATGGATTGTTCTGGGGCCATCAGTGCTGGGTGTAAACCTGATTAATGTCACGACAATTGCATCAGTGAACACAGAGAGAGAGATCACAAGTAGGCAGAGAGGCAGGCAGAGGGGGAGAGGGAAGCAGACTCCCCGCTGAGCAGAGAGCCCAATGCAGGGCTCCATCCCAGGACCCTGGGATCATGACCTGAGCCAAAGGCAGAGGCTTAACTCACTGAGCCACCCAGGCACCCCCAGATTGGCTGATTTTACAAAGGTGACATTGATTGTCTTGTTGAAGCTGTGTTCTCTCTGTCAAATAAATAAATAAAAATCTTTAATAAAAAAAATAAATAAAATAAAATAAAATCAGCCAATATGACCCCCTGCAACAAACATGCTTGAAAGTGCCAAACAATGAACCACCACCACACCCCTACAGATGTAAACCCTTTTAGGCCTCTGAAAGTCCTCCAAACTCTGTGCCAAAAGCTTTCCCCAAACCCCATCTAGGCCTAGTACTCTGCTCTGCTCAGTAAGACTGGTGTCTGCTCAGCTTTGCTCCTCCTTACTAGAATCATTAATAAATTTAGCTTTATCATTTCATTTCAGATATTGAGTGGTGGCCCCATTATCCTTTGACAATCCCTAAAGAGAGTATGACAGGTTTTTAGCAGCCACATGAAGTAAAGACCCACCAATAACCAACAAATGTGTAAGAAAGCAACTTTCTTCACAAAGTGCCCTTGATAAAACATGCTCCCGCAGAGACTGTATGTTCTCTGCCCATGCCAAGAGAGCTCAGAGGCTGGTGGCATGCATGCCGGCAACAGGGTCTGTGGCAATTTTTCTCAGAGGTAGGTCAAGGCCAGAGAGACACCAACAGTATCTCATAATCAAAATCAACCCCCCTGTGCACACCCTGATGTCCACCTCTGAGGGGGGGAGCTCTTGGGGAAAGCAGTAGGTATGAGAGTTGCACTCTGTGGGTGGGAAGAGCTCCCTTAGCTACCCTCATCTCTCAGGGTCTGCTTAAGTGTATCATCATCAACATAGGCTGTGTTGTCTGTGGCAGGGGGTGGGAAGTGTCCTCTGTCACCTCACCGTATGTTCTGTTTTTGTTTTTCTCGCTGCTGTTGGATGAATCGTGTGGTGGACTTTCAGCAGCTATCAATGAGACAGTCAGCCAGCTTCCCACAGGACACCTTGATACTGTTCTTAGGGTGAGGACTCCTAGTTCCTCCACTGTTCCCTGAATTCAGTTCTCTGGGCTCTGGTCTTGAATATTCTAGAGATAGGACAGTTACTGCCTTGTCCACTCATTAGTGTCAGATTGGCTGCTCTGTATCAGTCTCTGAGTGATATTTATTGGCTTACAATCTTGGTAGGATAAGGTCCTGGCAATAATCACTGTAGGGTCAAGAACATTACCTCATGGCAAACATTCCCTTCAAGTATATCCCTCCACATTTTTTCCCAGCTCCAAAACCTCCTCAGGATGAAGAACACAGATTCAAACACTTACGGTTTTTGTATTCATTCCAAGTCCAGGTTGGGATAAAGCAGGAATCATTAAATGTTAAGGGCTCCATAGATATGGCTATGGTCCCCACGTGGGAATTGAGTGCAGCAGCCTTGGACAGTTTTATCAGCATCAGGTCATTCTCCAGAGATCGTGCCTTGAACTCAGGGGCGGGGATAATCAATGAGTAATTCCGTATCTGCTCTTTCTTATTTCTGATGCTGGGTTGATAAACTCCCAGTCGGATTTTAATGCTTTGGAAGAAAGAGGGCAGGGAGTTGGGAAAGAGAAGGTCACAGAATTGTCAGAGTGGCAACAAATGTCAGAAGTGACCTCCCCAATCATCTTCATTTCCCCTCTTGTACCTGAGAACTGAAGTGACCTGCTTTGGTTTGTCAAATTGTACTAGTAGTTTACGGGGTTGTTGTATTAGGGTCTAGAGTCGGTGTATATATAAAACCTGACATGTATCAGCCACCTAGAGTGCACTCGGTACAGTCTAGTTTTATTATTGGTACTAAGATTTGGAAAATCTGAGTGGGCAAGTAATAGAGATGTGCCTTTACCATGTTGTCTCAAGCAGTGCTTGAGCAAGTGTATAATACCCTTCATTTCTAGATATTCTAGGTACCTCCTAGCCCCTCTCAAGCCCATGTCACTATATTTGCAATGTGCTGCCTTCTTTATCATTGATCCCCAAGGCTCTTAGTCTATCAGGATTCCCATTATGATTTTCCATTGTATTTCCTGGACACATTCAAACACACCCACTTCATCACCAGGAGTCCAATCGTGCCACAGATACAAGCACCATTTCCTACTAAAAACAGTTCATGCACTAGATCTGGCTGAGAAAAGAACATCAAGTTTTCCAATCCCCATTCTTGGAGGGGATGAACTATCTTTCCTTTGTATGTCTTACCATGTGCAGAGCAGGGGGTCCATCTGTGTTTGATTAAATGGTCTGGAATGACCAGGTGGCTGAGAACTGAGTTTTAAGTGAGCCTTGTAGACTCTTGAAACTCTGATTAGGTCCCAGGTACACAGCACATTCTCATGCAGTCACAGCAGGGACACAGATTTACAAGAGAGAGCAGGACTTTGTGCAGTGTTCCCTTGTCCTTCTCCTGTTCCCTGCATCCTGTGGCTTCTGCCTGACTCTTCCCCTCACCCTTTAGGCATGCCCCTACTCACTATAGTCCACATTGGTCTTAAAGTTGGCCAAATACTTTCACTACTTCAGGGACTCTACCTACCCTGTCCCCTCTACCTGGAATGTTCTCCCAGGCTTTATGCATTCAGCTGCCCCCTCCTCTTCCTGCTGGTCTCCTCTCTTCAAAGTGACCTGAAATGACCACCTTACCTAGAGCAGATCTCTGGTTTCATTCATGGATGTTATAACTTGCCATTCTTTGGTGTTTTATTTTTGGGTGTTTATTTGGGTTGGCTTACCTCCTCTACCAGAATGTAAGCTTCAGGAGAGAACATTTATTTCCATCTTGTTCCTTTGCTCTTTTCTCAGTGCATTAAACAGTTCCTAGATGTAGGAAATGCCTAATAATGTTGAATGAATGAATATTATTTATTCTCCATGAGAGAGTCTCCTGATACCTTCCTATCGATCTCCTCCTAAACCACCCAAATGGGTGTTATTTTTCCTATTGGGAAGGAGATCCTCTCTCTTCGCTGGTCTTCCAGTTCCCTTGGAATGTCATTAAGACTGGTTGGGATGCCACACCAGTCCTGCTTTTGTTTAAACAGATTCCTCCCAGCTCCCAGGAGCAAAGGGATACTTACGGTAAGGGGCAGTGGGCAGCTGTCAGTACCCACTCAGGGTGAATGAGAGACCCTACACAGGGTTCTGATCTGGACTGCAGATAGACCATGTAAGGAATAGTAAAATCTTCTAGTAAGTTCGGGTCATCATCTTTAGAGTCTGTGGCCAGAATAACTCCTAAAGAATTAATAGAGTCACAGGTAGAAAGAGAGTCAAACAGAATGAGAGGCAAGAGTTGGCTAGGGTAGTTTGTCTCTGACCTAAGGCTTTTAAAGATAATACCAGGGACTACAAATTATTTTAAACATCTTTTTAAAAATCAAAGGGAATCATACATGTCACCAAAGCTATACGCACTAGGGACCTTGACACATGTCTTTGTTTGAGATGGAAATATATTAAAATTCTGTGAGACTAACTCATGCACTGATCAGAAACCCTGATTGGCAGTGTGGTATATTACAAAAATGGGCGGGGGGGGGGGATGCATTAGTCCTTTCAAACCAATGTATTTTTTTTCAAAACATTATTTTTAACTAACTTTTGCCAAATAAACAAGAAAGTCATAATTACGTACCACCTGACTTTGTCAGTGAGAGGGATGGAAAGGCTTGGGGCAGGGATATAAGGCTTCTAGTGTACCTGACCCACCTGCCTTCCCTGCACACTCCTCTGGGTCCACCTGCCCAGAGGGCGAAGTGGCTGGCCAGAAAAAGTGGCAGTCCAAAAAATCCCACACTTGAGTCTCAGGAGAGAGTGGAGCACTATAGTGACTTATCCTGCCATGACCACAGGGCTCAGAGGGACTGTGAGAGCACCCTGATGGGATAAGTCAGCAGATGGAGTGGTTCCTTTTGTTTCCTTCAACAGTTAATTGAAAGAAATGCCCACCCCTTCCTGTCTCCTCAGTTGTGGCTACCTACTTCTCCTTCTGACCCACCCCATCTATCCCTCTCCAGGAAGCCAAGGCCAGCTGCTCACCAGCTGTGCTTAGAAGAGTGAAAATGAGACAGGGCTTCATAGCAGGCACAAATCTTGCCAGAAGTGCACTAGTTGGATCAAGCTGCAAACCGTCCCAGTCTTTAGTCCAAGTGTCCTTGGCCACGACAGCTGGGCAGAAACTTTAATTGGGGGTTAGAGGAAGAAGCAAGGATCTCATAGCAGTCTTGAGACTAGCGCTGCTCAAAACCCAATTATATGATGCCCAGCTTGGCACTGTCTCTGATGCAGGATGAAAGAGGAAGAAGCAAACCAGTTCAAGCACCTGATGCCTCCTCTCTGACCGCAGGTATCTCAGGAGTTCTGATGTATCTGCTGACATTTTTCCTCCCCTCTCTGTGACATGGCCTTTCTTTGTTGTCCCATCCTCCCTTTGTGACTCTGTCCCTCCCTGCCACCCTCATTTGCCATCTCCCTTATTCTAAAGGGTCCCTCTGCCATTCGTAGAGACTCACCAAACATTCAGATAATTTATTTAGAAATAAATTTAATAAACCATCTCTTGCTCCCCATTTTCATGATGAGGAAGCTGTGGTCCTCATGGAAGTTTTTGGCAAAGTCAGGACTCAGACTGAATCTCCGGATTTCCTCTGACATGTTGAACTTCATCTGAGCCCTGTGCTCCCAGAAACAGTGACTGTTAAAAATCCTCAGAATTTTGGGTTCAGGGAAATGGCTTACCACAAAGAACTACCTTCTGCACAGGAGTTACTAGAGACTTTGCCACTCTTTCTTGTGGCTCCCATAAAACTTGGGATGACTCCCTTGTTTACCTGTGACAAAACCAAACACAGACCTTTCCCCTCTCCGAACTCCCCATTCTTTGTCTCATGAGTGATTAGCTAAGCTTAGAATTCCTTTTTCCCCTGAAACTGGCTAAACACAGAGAAAACACTTTTTGTTCAGCTGACTGAGAAGTCCCCTGACTGAAAACAGTTGTTTTTGTCAACTACAAAACTCCCCACCTGTAAACATGTTTATTTCTCCCTATAGAAGTCTTAAGGCACAACCATCCTGCTGAGACACTCTGATCTTTGGATCTGGGGTGCTCTTACTACAATAGTCTGAATAAAATCATTCTTCTTACTTGTTCAGTTTTTGTCTTTGACATTTATTACTCTCCAATGTGCTACACTCCTGTTTTAATTTAGCCTTATGTGGGAACTCTACCCCCTGTAGAGATATGAGACAAAAGTGGGTTCCAACAGAGACAGTTTTCTTGCCATATCCTTGCTTCTCTGGCTTTGGTATCAGACTCACGTTGGCTTCTTACAATGGGTTTGGAAATGTTCCCTCCTCTTTTTGGAAGAGTCTGAGAAGGATTGGTATTAATTTCTCTTTAAATGTTCACTAGAATTTGCCAGTGAGGGTTTTCTCTCTTGGGAGATTTTTGATTACTGAGTCAATCTCTACTCCTCACTGATCTGTTCAGATTTTCTAATTTTAAAGTGTTTACAACAGTGAGTTCTAATGGGAAATAGGAAATGCTACATAAATGCTTATTAAATGAAATGACTGAGACTTTAGTATCTCCACATTTTCCAGGCTTCTGGGGATGCCTTTCTTCCCTAATGCACAAATATTTTTGTGAAGTCCTGTATAGTGGTGAAGAGCATGGACTCTGAGGTCTAGCTTCTAGGATTTGATTCCTGGCAACAAGACTCACAGCTGTCATACATTGAAAAAAACTGTTGACCTCTTAAGCTTCATGTAAGGAGGAATATTTGTGCCTATTTCTTGGATAGTTGCAAGGCTTGGATATTACTTGAAAGTATGTAGGAATGGTGTGACACATTGAAAAAACTTAATAAGTACTGATCATGATGATGTTGATGATGATTGTATTTTTCACCTCTGCAACAAGGAGGAATGAATTCTGAATACTAAGAAGGAATAAACCTTCAGTATGTCTCTGGTTCACAGAATTGTGCATTTTGGCTCAGCCCTATCCTGAGGCATGCTGCTCCTTAAGTCAACGATTCCGGGCTATTGAGCACCATGAGGGCATCTGGAGCACAGGTGTCCACAGTCTAATATAGCTCTCTCCCCCGAAATAAATTACTCTGCCCTCTCATTGTAACTGTGTTTGGCTCGTGACACACAGTGACGAATGTGAGACTCTGAACAGATGTGGGAGGATGAGGGTGGAGCCGGTCGTAATCCCAGCCTGCCCTGCACTGCACTCATTCTCAGCTGGCTTCCTTCTCAGACATGAATGTGGGTGATGGGACTTTTGTAAGTTGGTAAGGGCTATGACTAAGTTTTGTGAAGCAAACAGCCTGGGAATTTCACTAAATACAAACAATATATCTGCTCTGTAAAATCTATTACATGTTTATTGAGAAAAATATAGGGAAAAAAACAACAGAAGTATGAAACTCACTAATTATAACTCCACTTAGCATTGTCCACTGTTAGTGTGGCCAGCATTGCAATACTTTTTGCTCAGTCCATTCTCTGTAATTTTCACAAAACAAAAAATAGTTAATAATTTTGGACTTTTTTTTAAAGAGCAAGCAGTTTAAGGTTATCAGCGATATTGAGAGGAGGGTACAGAGATTTCCCATATACCCCGTAGTCTCCCCCATTACCAACATCCCCACCAGAGTGGTTCACTTGTTACAAAGGATGAGGCTACATTGACACATTATTATCCTTCAAAGTCCATAGTTTACTATGACATGTGTCATTAGAGTATCATACAGAGTATTTTCACTGCCCTAAAAGTCCTCTGGGCTCTGCCTGTTTATGCTTTGCCTCACTTCTGACCCTTGGAAACTACTATTCTTTTTATTGACATCATGATTATGCCTTTTCCACAATGTTTTATTGTTAGAATCATACGATATGTAGCTCTTTCAGTTTGCCTCTGTCCCTTAGTGATATGTACTTAGTTTCCTCCATGTCTTTTTGTTGCTTCATAGCTCATTTCTTTTTAGCACTGAATCGTATTCCATTGGCTGGATGTCCCACAGTTTATTTATCAATACACCTATGGAAGAGCATCTTGGTTGCTTCCAAGTTTTGCCAATTACAAATAAATTTTCTGTAAACATCCATATGAAGCTTTGTGTGTAGAGATAAGTTTTCATCTCGATTGTTGGATCATATGATAAGACTATGGTTCGGCAGAGTCCATAGCCGAGATGGGGTATAGCTAAACAACGATGAGACTAAGTTGCTCAGAATACATGACTATCTCCAAGATTAAGTAAAGACTTTTGCATTTCTATCCGTTAAATGAGACAGAACTTCTTTTTTTTTTTTAACAAAACAAGGTGAAATTTTATATTATGTTTGAGTGCTGAGGAACAAATGCTATGGGCTCAGCACTATTAGTTGCGTGACACTGAGTTCCTTAACTTCTCTGTGATTCAGTTTCTTCAACTGTACAGTGGTTATTTAATTAATTTATTTATTTTTATAATTTCTATTTATTTATTTATTTTTAATTTCTTTTCAGTGTAACAGAATTCATTGTTTATGCACTACACCCAGTGCTCCATGCCATACGTGCCCTCCATAATACCCACCACCTGGCTCCTCCAACCCCCCACCTCCCGCCCCTTCAAAGCCCTCAGATTGATTTTCAGAGTCCATAGTCTCTCATGGTTCACCTACCCTTCCAATTTCCCTCAACTCCCTTCTCCTCTACATCTCCCTATGTCCTCCATGTTATTTGTTATGCTCCACAAATAAGTGAAACCTATGATAATTGACTTTCTCTGCTTGACTTAATTTCGCTCACCATAATCTCTTCCAGTCCCGTCCATGTTGCTACAAAAGTTGGGTATTCATCCTTTCTGATGGAGGCATAATACTCCATAGTGTATATGGACCACATCTTCCTTATCCATTCATCCATTGAAGGGCATCTTGGTTCTTTCCACAGTTTGGCGACCGTGGCCATTGCTGCTATCAACATTGGGGTACAGATGGCCTTTCTTTTCATTACATCTGTATCTTTGGGGTAAATACCCAGTACTGCAATTGTAGGGTCATAGAGAAGTTCTATTTTTAATTTCTTGAGGAATCTCCACACTGTTCTCCAAAGTGGCTGCACCGGTTTGCATTCCCACCAACAGTGTAAGAGGGTTCCCCTTTCTCCACATCCTCTCCAACACACGTTGTTTCCTGTCTTGCTAATTTTGGCCTTTCTAACTGGTGTAAGGAGGTATCTCAATGTGGTTTTAATTTGAATCTCCCTGATGGCTAGTGATGATGAACATTTTTTCATGTGTCTGATAGCCATTTGTATGTCTTCATTGGAGAAGTGTCTGTTCATATCTTCTGCCCATTTTTTTGACATGATTATCTGTTTTGTGTGTGTTGAGTTTGAGAAGTTCTTTATAGATCCTGGATATCAGCCTTTGGTCTGTACTATCATTTGCAAATATCTTCTCCCATTCTGTGGGTTGCCTCTTTGTTTTGTTGACTGTTTCCTTTGCTGTGCAGAAGCTTTTGATCTTGATGAAGTCCCAAAAGTTCATTTTCGCTTTTGTTTCCTTTGCCTTTGGAGATATATCTTGAAAGAAGTTGCTGTGGCTGATATCGAAGAGGTTACTGCCTATGTTCCTCTCTAGGATTCTGATGGATTCCTGTCTCACGTTGAGGTCTTTTATCCATTTCGAGTTTATCTTTGTGTACAGTGTAAGAGAATGGTCGAGTTTCATTCTTCTACATATAGCTGTCCAATTTTCCCAGCACCATTTATTGAAGACAGAACTTCTTAATTGACCTTTAAAAGTATAACTAAGATAATACTAAGATAGTAACTAAATATCTTTATTTTTTAAAGGCCTTTGAAAAGTTGGGGCTCCTGCTGGCTCAGCTGGTAAAGCATCGGCCTTCAGCTCAGGTCATGATCCCAGGAACCTGGGCCTGAACCCCAGGTCAGGCTCTTTGCTCAGTGGGGAGTTGCTTCTCCCTCTCCCTCTGCCTGCCACTCTGCCTGCTTGTGCTCTCTCTCTGTCAAATAAATAAATACATACATATATACATAAATGAAATCTTTAAAAATATAACTAAAGGCTTTTGAAAAATTTAATTTGATACCAAAATCACTTGCTATAAAAGATGAATGATGATAATAGTTCACCTTTAAATAATGAATTAAATAAGATTTCTAGGGTTAAAGAGGCTTCTATTTGTCTCACTAAAGCAAATTTTCTCAGATGAATTCATCTTGAGCATGTGCTGAAATTCTCTGCTTGTTAATGGAAAACCAACAAGTGGATTATGGTGTGTACCAATACGAAGTAAACTTCCACAAGCTTATCTATCCTATATGGGAAAAAATATTTATGCAAAGAGCTATCTATCCTATATGAAAAAAAATTTACTCAAGGAGCTGCACTTCTTTGTGCAGATATTGCTTTATTTTACGTAGCTACAAAAGGTCATAACCATGAGGCTGACAGTTGAAAGCCATCTTGGAGTTCTCAGGAGGAAGTGAGAAGTAACTGAACTCGTCTGTACTATGATTAGACATAGCAAGAAAAAAACACTTTTGACTTTAGGTAGTTGTTTCTAATCTCAGATTGTTACCTCTTTATATATTTCCTTAGTTTTGCCCCCAAAATACCATGTCTTCCCTGGATCTTACGGAATTCTGAATTAAGGATTTATTTGTAGTAAATATATGTTGGTGAGAGATATCTCTTCTGACTCTATATAGTGGCTTATTTCAAATTACAGTATGTTTTCATAAGACTTTTAAAAAAAGATCTAGTTATTTATTTTAGAGCAAGAGAGACAGAGCATGAGATGGGGCAGAGACAGAATTAGAGGGAGAGGGACAATCCTCAAGGAGATGCCCCACTAAGCCCAATGTGGGGCTCTATCCCAGGACCCTGACATCGTGACCTAAGCCAAAAAAACAAGTCAGCTGCTTTTCCAGCTGAGCTACCTGGGAGCCCATGTTTTCATAGGTCTTTTTATGTGTTTCTCTGATTACAATGTTCACCCTTAAACAACAGAACCCATGCAGTTCAAACAGAAGTTTGAACTGCATGGGTTCACTTATTTGTGGACTTCTTACAGTACAGAAATGCAAATGAATTTTCTCTTCCTTATGATTTTCCTTTTAAAAAAAAAGTTTTATTTATTCACTTGACAGAGAAAGGGTGAGAGAGTACAAGCAGGGGGAGGAGCATGGGAGAGGGAGGTGCAGACTCCCTGCCTAGCAGGGAACCCCAAAGTGGGGCTCGATTGTAGGACCTACGGATCATGACCTGAGCCAAAGGCAGCCACTCAAATGACTGAGCAACCCAGGCGCCCCTCCTTATGATTTTCTTAAAATACTTTCTTTCTACTTTATTGTAAGAATATAGTATATACTCCATATAACATACCAAATATGTGTTAAACAAACGTTTATGTTATCAGTAAGGCTTCTGGCCAACAGTAGGCTATTAGTAGATAAGCTTTGCAGAAGTCATAAGTTACACAAGGATTTCTGACTATGCAGGATGTCGGTGCCCCAACCCTCATGTTGTTCAAACGTCCACTGGAGTTTAGAAGCAGGTCTGTGCCTTCCAGTCAGCCTCCCCTTTATCCAGTTTCTCTTCCTGCAGCATTTGCATCGAACAGCAATGTACTCTACAGTCTTATTCATTAGTTTTCCGTTTACCCAAAGAGAATACATATACCGTGAAGGTAGGGTTTTGCCTGTTTTCTTCTGTTGTCTCTTTAGTGCATTTTTAAAAGTGTTGACCCATGGTAGGTTTTCAGTAAGTATTTGTTGAGTAAGTGTTTGAATAAGTGAACAGAATAGTTACATTGTCTCCACTGAGGGATGTGCCAGGTTTACTCAGTCCTCTGTTAAATGAACATTTGAGTTGTTTCTGGGTTTTCAGGATTTCCTAGACGATATATCGATATATCGACAAGCACCGTAGATTATTCTAGTGGAGATTGTGGTCTCCTCCTTTATATCCACTCCTCCCCTTCTTGGTGACTAATCTTAAAACTACTCAGTTAATCAAACACATACCACGTAGGCCAAGATTCTTGCAGCATGAAAAGCCCATCCCTAGCTCTGATGCCATGCCATGTCACTTCCTTGTAAATTAACTAGCATAGTCCCATTTGATTATTGGCTCAGGGTTGTGCAAATGACCAGATTCAGTTAAAGACATACAATATGATGATGTCTGCTGGGCCTATCTGGGAAAGAAGGTTTCTAGATCTGCTGGGAGCAACTTTGTTTATCTCTTTCCCTGGATACAGACAAGGAAAGTAGGGCCCTGAGGGCTTTTTGATCACAAGGCTTTATCCCTAGGATAAAGTGACAGAAAGGACAGTAAATGAGAGTAAGGCACAGGGCAGAGCCAGGAGTAAATTGGCTCCTTGACATTTTTGCATTGCTGAATCACAACATCCCTGAAGCTTTCCTCATTTCTAAGTTTCCATTAATGCAAGACCTAATGAGCTGGATATTCTATTCCTTGCAACCGAATGACTTCTAAATGCTACACTCCCATGTATACTTTGTTTTGTTTTTACATGCATTTTTTTTAATTTTTTTTATTTCTTTTCAGTGTAACAGTATTCATTGTTTTTTCACCACACCCAGTGTTCCATGCAATCCGTGCGCTCCCTAATACCCACCACCTGGTTCCCCCAACCGTCCCCCACCCCCCCACCCCCCGCCCCTTCAAAACCCTCAGGTTGTTTTCATGTTTTAATAGGATAGAGTTCTAGAAGTGAAGTTGCTGGGTCAAAGAGTGTACAGATTTTACACTTTAATATAAATATACAAATTACAAAGGGTTAGATTTTAAAAAGGCAATAGAAGGTGATAAGAGAAGCTGAAAAGGGACTATAGAATGGTATTAAGAAATAGGATTTGTTTTGTTTGTTTGTTTGTTTTCATACTTCTCTTCAGGCCAGCCCTGATCTCCCACCTTTTATCTATCTCATTAGCCTGCCAGGTCTCTGAATCTGCCCTCTACTTGGGCAGAGATGGGTAGGCGTATATTGATGGTGGTGATGGAGTGGAATAGAAAGCATTTCAGAGGAAACAGGAGAATCGTCCAGCTCATTTGTTTCTGCACAGAAGCCTGACGTGTTTAGCTAAGGTAGATCTATAGCTACCTATTTTAACAAAGAGGAGTTATGTATGAAATTAATTTACGCTCTATACAAACATAAAAGCAATTCAATGAGAACTATGGAAATAAGACAGGACAGCTTAGTTATGATCAAATAGTTAGGAGACTTTAATGCAAAGAAAAGGAATTAGGGCTCCATCCTGGTGGCATTGACAAGGCAATATTCAGGGCTCAAGACTGCTCCCTATGAACGTGCCATCCAGAGTTACAGAAGAAGAGAAATTTGGTGATGCAGTGTGTACCTTCCCATACTTTCCTCTTCCAAGATACCCTGTATGGACTGCATGATTGTGTCCCCCCACCAAATGTATGTGCTCAAACCCTAATCCACAGTGGGATGGTATTATGGGGCAGGGCCTTTGCAAGGTTTAGATGAGGACATAAAGGTGGAGCCCCTGTGATGGGATTAGTGTCCTTCTAAGGAGAGACTAGAGCCCTCTCTCTGCCCTGTGAGGACCCAATGAGAAGGCCACCATCTACACACCAGAAGTGGGCCCCCACTATTTCAATGGCACCTTGATCTCGGACTTCCCAGCCTCCAGAACCATGAGAAATTAGTTTGTGGTTTAAGCCACCTCGTCTATGGCATTTTTGTTATAACGGTCTAAACTGACTAAGCTAATATCCCTTCTTCACCTTATTAAGGAGGTTTGGGAACATTTCTCCCTTTCAAACCTCCTCCACCTGCTCCAGGGTTTCCATGCTCAGATCCCATGATATCTTTTTCCTGGATCCATACTGCATATGCACAGGAATCCTGTGCTATGACTTATACTCCAAGCCAAAATGTAGCCAAATCTTCTACGAACTTGGTGTAATAGATCTATTTCCTGCAAATGTACATGCATTTGCACTTCCTTTTTCTTAGAGTTCAAAATACTACATTATTTGGCCCGAGATTTGAGAGGCTGGTGGTGGAAGAGGGGCACAGACTACCTGCACACATCATGGCTATTATAGCAATAAAACCCCACAGGGAAAACAAGAAAGATCTTAGAGAACACATAGGTCAGTAAAACCTAGGAGAATGCAGGAAATCAATAATCTATAAAAATTTCTCCACCTGGTGGTTTTCCTCATCTAGCCTTACTGAGTTTCAGATAGATTAGAGCACAAAAGAAGACTGTGGTGTCATCGCAATGGCAATGCATCGGAAATCAGGATAGCTGGAGCTTGGTCTCTGCCTGACTGTGAGCTTGCCAAAGGACTTTGGGCAGTTGAATTTCACTTTCTGCACCTTGGTGTCATCCTCTGTTCAAAATGTGATGGTAACAGTGACCTCTAAGCTTATCCATGCTTGTACCCTCAACAGACCACACAGAGCCTAGCAGAGAGTAGGTGATCACTAAATTCATTCTGAGCAGGCATAATGAATCACGCCATAACCTCTCCAATTAATTCCTTGTGTAATTGTTCAATTCCATGTCCACCCTCTTATGCAGCAGAGAGTTGGAGAGAAAGTTCATAAATACAAAGCAAGTTCTTGGACACATGTGATGTGGAATATACATTTTTATTTTAGATACTGTTTTTTTTTTAAATTTTAGATACTGTTTCAGGCATCGTTGGAAGTGAAATTGTCCAAGAGAATGGTGCATAGAGCAGTACACATGCTTACATGCTTAGTTGGCACCAATGGTCTCCTGAATCCAGCTCACGTAGTTGCAGACCTTGGTGTAGACACCAGGTTTGCCTTTTTGAGCACAGCCAATACCCCAGGAGACAATGCCCTGGAGCTCTCCATTGCAGACCACAGGGCCACCAGAGTCACCCTGTGCAAGAAGGAAGAGGCAGTAAGAACTCCCAACTATGCCAAAATGGGAAAAAGGCAAAATTCTATTTCTCCATTACCCTGGGTCTCTTTTCCCAGGTTGCTAATTCTCTAGGAAGGACCTTCCCTTCCCTTGGAAATCCAACTCTCAATCTCTGACTGCATGCCTCTCCTTTCTCCTCCCTCCTCCTGGTTCTGCTCTTTTCTTAGTGGCAGGCATGCAGGACCAAGAAGAGGTGAGGACTGATGAATGCAACGCTGCCCAGCTAGCCGTGCCTTTTTACAGAAAGCTTCCTTCTACGATATTGCTCCTCTGCAGGGCACCTGGATGTCCTGTTTGTACATCATCTTCTGTGTATCTTTTTACTCTTGGTCCTAGCCATTAATGTCTCAAAAAGAAAATTAATCTTGATCCCAAATCTGTCCAAGGTCCCTTATAATCCATCCCTAACACAGCTTTTCAATCTGTGTTTTGGGGAAGGAAACTTTGTGGAATGGCATGATGTTTGACTGGAAGGAATACAAAGGAACTGACCTGGCAAGCGTCCTTTCTACCCTGCATGTAGCCCAGACAGATCATGTTGCTGCTGATCCTGCCGGGGAAGGCATCGCGGCAAGTGCTGTCAGAGAGGATGGGAGCTTGAAGACACTGCAGGTCATCAGGAAAATTTTCTGATGGGCACGAGAGCAAAAATGGAGAAGTATTTCCCACAGGATTCCTGGAAATTTTCTTTCAATCTCCCCCACCCCCCCACCACCATCGCTACTGTCTCAGATTGCCAGTATCTTCTATTTTGAAACAACAATTGTTATCTGAAATGACTTCCAAACAGTTTTAATCAGCAAGTTGTTCTCTCTGACGTTAGCATCAGTGACTACAGATCTTAAATCTAGAGACGCTTTCTCAAGCAGGTCTCTGCTTTAGGCTGTACCAAATCCCTCTGTTGTGCTTACCTCCTCAGTTTCTACTTCTTTGCAAATCACTAATCACACTTCAATTGAATATCTGCCATCTTTATCATAGCTCATTTTTGTTGTGTTTCCAGCAAAGGCATCTTGCTAAGATTCCATATATCTACAAACGTTCCTCTGAGAAACTTGCCTTGAGTGACAATTTAGACTAACTGAACCTCTACATGTCCTTCACTTCTAGGATTTCCAGACTTGGTGCTTTTGTTCCAGGTGACACTTACCCCCAACACTCCAGGTATTCCCCCAGCCAGAGATGAGGCACTGGGTACCCACATCCGCACAGGATTTTGGCAGAGAGACAGTAGACACACGAGAGTTGAGGGTGGCGGGTGAGCTCAGTTTAATCAGCATGATGTCGTTATCAAAGTTTTGTTCATTGTATCTGGGGTGGCGGATGACCTTGGCTGAATTGATGAATTGCTCATCACCCTCAACAACTGCGATGTTGTGTTCTCCCAGACGCACCTGGATTTGGCTGGATTAAAGGACATAAAGTTCCTTAAGGACAACTTGAGCTTTTCCCCTTTCCCAGTTCACTCCAGTCATGAACATCAGCATGAATGCTATACCCTGCAAACATTTCCACATATAGATAATTGTGCATTAAGGCAGCTCTACCTGACATGGTGCAGGTGACGGTAACTCTTACATGGGTGTCCCTACCACTACAGACTCACAGCCCACCATCTTGTTAGAAAGTTAGATATGTTTAGTTCCCATGACTAAGTGATGCCAATAATATGATGGCAGGTGAAACAGGAATTTGGAGGTGACTTCTCAGCACCTGCTACTCCTCCTCTGGTGAGATTATGTATTATTCTGGGAAGATGCACCAGGAATCAGAGGCATGACAGAAATTTAAGGGGGCAGAATGAACTGTGTTTATTTTCAATGTTGTACTGGAAGCTTCATGTGAATTATTACCTCCATATACCTTTTTACCCCCCTGGTTGAGCTGTAATGATTAAGAGTATTTATTGATTCATGATCTTAAGCTAGTTCTAAGTATTCTTCATCACTCACTAGTTTCCCCCACCCCCATGTCTTTGGTACCATCATTTGGAAGGACATCAGGGAACTCTAAGTTTACCTTTACATGTAAAATTCCCTCCATATATCATTGAGTGCCTTAGGGGAATGATTAGCCTCCTAGATCTGAATGCCTGACCCTCAAGCATAACTGTGTAGTTTTCCCTGAGTAGGTCTTTGGCATTGCTGGGGCATGAGCTGATCTGAGAGAACAGGAACGTGAGGATTGGTTACTTACGGCTTGTAGCAGTGAGCTGCCGACACCACCCACTGGGAATTGATAAGGGAGCCACCACAGTAGAGGTAGCCCAAGTTCAGGAACACCTGGTAGGGAACAGAATTCTTCTCACAGGTGTAGCCCCCAACGATCTTGTCATCATCATCGATGGGGAAAGCAACTGACAAGGAAAAGTGGAAACTTTTTAAATCAGTTAAACAGATCAGATCCATCTTGTAGTTTCCATTTACCGCTAAGTTTTTGCAGATTAGCCAGAAAAGAGAAGATGTTTTCCTGTCACACATAATCAGGAAATGGTGATAGCATAATTGTTACATGATATTTTTTCAAAATCTCATTATTCTATTTTTAAAACATACCCAACTTATACTATTATAAGTATGTAATTTTTAAATTTATGCTTTAAATTTGATAAACATACTTTTTTTAAATGTATATACTACACCTTCACACACACAAAAACACACCTGGATCAGAGACTCTTTATGTAATAAATGCCCTGAACATTACTATCTAAGGGTATAAAGAATACTTTTCAAACAAAACTTTGCTCAGCAGTCACGCAAATAGGTTCAATAAAGTTTGTAGTAACCATGCTTAAGTTTATTTATGATAGTTGGTATAGGGTAGATAACCCCATACAAAAAGGAAGCTTTTAGAAGCCACCTAAGAATGTTCCAGCCTAGAAAGAATTGGGAGTTTTGTACTCTCGTTCCCCCAGTTTCTCTTTTGGTTCTTGCCTCAAATTTTCATGACATGATTTAACAGAATATTATATGGTTTCCTTTCCAACATTTCCCCTTATCTCCATTTTCTTTCCAACATTTTAAAATTTATTCAGCATTCTAAAGTCTGCCCACTGAATTATTAAGATTTGTATGGCTTCCAAAGTCAATGATTGTATTATACATACCCTATTGTTCAAGTATTTTAAAGTAAAATTTTGGGAAAGATATTTCCACATGTGTAGACTAATGTATTGAATTTATACTCATCCAATTCAGGAAAGTTTCACTGTAAGATTTGTATAAAATTTAGTAGTATAAAAAGCCAGAAACAGACATTTTTCTTTCTTCTGATGATTAAATGATATGTTATTTTTCACCAGAGAGATTTTGTTAGCGAGGATGTTGTAAAACCCAGCCCCTAGCTTTTTACTCATGAGATATGAAGTACCTTCACCTGTCAAGATCCCTGTGAAGATGTCTGTTGGTGTAGAGGAGACTCTGGCTTTGACCTTCATAGCCTCTTCAGTGAGCCCAAGACTAGTCACTAGTCCCAATTTTATCTCCCAATGATTAACTTCAAATGCTTAGAAAGGTCAAAACAACATTTCCTTAATGTGGAACTATCCTTTCCTCTTCTCTCTTTCTCCATAGATTTTACCTTGAAGTTCAGGGCAATTTCTGTCTCTTTATACTTTCTGCACTAAGTACTCTTGCTCACTATCATCTTTCCCCAACAAGGGAGATTTAATTATGTATAAACTTTTGAAGAACTGTAGTCCCTCCCCTTATGCTGGTTTTGGTTATCCTTGGTTAACCAGAGTCAGGAAGCAGATGATCCATTTTCTGATGATTCTTCCAAAGGTCATTACTAACCTAACAGTACATCACAATTCCTGCATCATTTACCCCACTTCATCTGGTCAGGTAGACATTTTATCATCTCACATCATCACGAGAAAGATGAGTACTAATGATGTACTGTAAGGTCACTAACATAACACAATAATTTTAAAAAAGGTGAGTACAGTACAATAAGATATTTTGAGACAGAAAAACATTGTCACATATCTTTTATTATAGTACATTGTTATAATTGTTCTAAACTATTATTAGTTTTGTCGTTAATCCTTTACTATGCCCAGTTTGTAAATTAAATTTTAACATGGGTATGTATATGTGGTGAAAAAAACGTAGTATATATAGAGTTCAGTACTATCTGTGGCTTAAGGCATTTACCGGGAGTGGATGTAGGTACCACAGAAAATAAGGGACTACTATATACACTGTCATTTCAATATTTTAAGCTTCTTGAGTACAGAATTTCTATTCCACATTCATTGTTGTCTTCCAGAGTACAAACTGCAAACAAAAATATCAGGGACACACAGAGAATCATTTATTATTATAGACTCACCAGCAGGTCCCAGCAGGGCAAGGAAGATGAAGGTCTTCATGGCTGCTCCCTGGAACTGGACTGGGGAGTGGGATGAACGTCTCTCATCCACAGCTATTTATACCTCCAGGTCTGACATTGACACCCATGGCCATGGGTGCCAGAAAACTGATTTTATTGGAAACACACTGATCCAAGTTTAGAATTGAATTCTGTGAAAAACTGAAGATAATTCAGTATCAGATTTAAACATTAGCTTTTGTCTACTTTTCCAGAAGTTTATGGGAATGGAAGTAATAAACCCACCTGGTATGATTTGTTCCCCATAACAGAGAAGTAAGTTGGACTAAGTTCACAGAATGGAGCTACGGGTGTCCTGTATCCCAGACAAAATTCTTAGGTACTTGGTTGTCTCAATTGTGAACTTTTTTCTTGAGGACCAACTTGAACACTATTCCTTCAATGTTTAACTAATATTGGCTCTTTCACAATTATATAATTTTTTTGTGGTATCTCTGGTCTTGGATATCCATGTTAACTTTTCATTATTAATAGGGACACCTTGTTTCCTTGAGGAAAAAAATTTGTTCTGAATTGAAGCTATGATTGGTCTAGACAGAAGAGTGAAAGAATAACTTACATTTATTAGAACTTTTTATATATTTTACATATATAAAACATTGCATATATTAATTTAGTAATTCTCATTACAACCCTAGAAGGTACCTATTACTATCTCCACTTTACATGTGGGAAAACTGAGGCACACAAAATTGCAAGGACTTGACCAAAACCACATAGCAAGTATACAGTGGGGTCAGGATTCCAACCCAGGAAATCTAGCTTCAGAATCTCTTTTTTAACTGCTGTACAGCACTTCTTCATTAAGTTTGCCACATCCATCTGACAGCATGATAATGCAGAAATCTTGGCCAATGATAACAGAATTCAAATTTATGGAGTACTTATGTGTCAGGCATTGTGAATGGGATTTATATACATCAATTCTTTCAATCCTTACCAACTGCTTTATAAGTGTTCTAATTTTTACCATTTTATAGATGGGGAGGAAGAAGCTTAGAGAAATTACATGTTTTGCTCAAAGTTGTATGCACTTTAGTGATCAACGCAACATTCAAACTCAAGCAGCCTCATTTCTGAGGCCGTGGCCTTCAGTGTGATGCCATAAACATACTTAAGGAGAACAATCGGAACTTGACCAAATTACAGGATGTCTCTAGTGAGCAGATAGAATTCTTAGAAAAATCTAAGAAATGTTTTCCTGGATCAAGAGTTGTCATAATTAATGAGGCATGGCAGAAACTTCCAGAATAAGTGAATCTCAGGAAGAACTAACCTCTAGCTGCATATAACCAGATTCTCCTCCTACACATCATAATGACCTACCAGTGCTCCATGCAATCTGTGCCCTCCCTAATACCCACCACCTGGTTCCCCCAACCTCCCACCCCCCTGCCCCTTCAAAACCCTCAGGTTGTTTTTCAGAGTCCGTAGTCTCTCATGTAAGGTGGTATCTTAATGAGGTTTTGATTTGAAGCTCCCTGATGGCTAATGATGATGAACATTTACTTATGTGTCTGTTAGCCACTTGTATGTCTTCTTTGGAGAAGTGTTTGTTCATGTCTTCTGCCCATTTTTGACGTGATTATCTGTTTTGTGTGTGTTGAGTTTGAGAAGTTCTTTATAGACCTTGGATATCAGCCCTTTGTCTGTAGTGTCATTTGTGAATATCTTCTCCCATTCCTTGGGTTGCCTCTTTGTTTTGTTGACTGTTTCCTTTGCTGTGCAGAAGCTTTTGATCTTGATGAAGTCCCAAAAGTTCATTTTCACTTTTTTTCCTTTGCCTTTGGAGACATGTTTTGAAAGAAGTTGCTGTGGCCAATGTCGAAGAGGTTACTGCCTATGTTCTCCTCTAGGATTTTGGTACCTGGGAATAAACCTAATGAAAGAAATAAAGGATCTGTACTCGAGGAACTACAGGACATTCATGAAAGAAACTGAAGAAGACACAAAAAGATGGGAAAGCATCCCATGCTCATGGATTGAAAGAATAAACATTGTTAAAATATCTATACTGCCTAGAGCAATCTATAATTTCAATGCCATTCCGATCAGAATTCCATGGCATTTTTCAAAGAGCTAGAACAAACAATCCTAAAATTTGTATGGAGCCAGAAGAGAGCCTGAATTGCTAAGGAAATGTTGAAAAAGAAAAACAAAACTGAGGGCATCATGTTGTCTGATTTCAAGCTTTGCTACAAAGCTGTGATCACCAGGACAGCATGGTACTGGCAGAAAAACAGACACATAGACCAGTGCAACAGAGTACAGAGCCCAGCTATGGACCCCCAACTCTATGGTCAACTAATCTTCAACAAAACAGGAAAAAATATCCAGTGGAAAAGAGACAGTCTCTTCAGTAAATGGTGCTGGGAAAACTGGACAGCTATATGTAGAAGAATGAAACTCGACCATTCTCTTCCACCATACACAAAGATAAACTTGAAATGGATAAAAGACCTCAATGTGAGGCAGGGATCTATTTTAAACTTATTAAGGAATCTCCACACTGTTTTCCAAAGTGACTGCACCAACTTGCATTCCCACCAGCATTGTAAGAGTGTTCCCCTTTCTCCAAATCCCCTCCAAAAAACATTGTTTCCTATCCTATTCATTTTGGCCATTCTAACTGGTGTAAGGTGGTATCTCAATGAGGTTTTGATTTGAATTTCCCTGATGGCTAATGATGATGAACACTTTTTCATGCTTCTGTTAGCCATTTGTATGTCTTCTTTGGAGACGTGTCTGTTCATATCTTTTGCCCATTTTTTGACATAATTATCTGTTTTGTGTGTGTTGAGTCTGAGGAGTTCTTTATAGATCCTGGTTATCAGCCTTTTGTCTGTAGTGTCATTTGTGAGTATCTTCTCCCATTCCTTGGGTTGCTGCTTTGTTTTGTTGACTGTTTCCATTGCTGTGCAGAAGGTTTTGATCTTGATGAAGTCCCCAAAGTTCATTTTCGCTTTTGTTTCCTTTGTCTTTGGAGACATGTCCTGGAAGAAGTTGCTGTAGCCAATGTCAAAGAGGTTACCACATATGTTTTCTCTAGGATTTTGATTCTAAAGTGTCCCTCTGACATTCTTAGAGACTCACCAAACATTCAGATATGAAATGAATTTAATAAATCATCCCTTGCTCCCCATTTTCATGATGAGGAAGCTGTGGTCCTCATAGAAGTTTTTGGCAAAGTCAGGACTCAGACTGAATCTCTGGATTTCCTCTGACATGTTGAACTTCATCTGAGCCCTGTGCTCCCAAAAGCAGTGACTGTTAAAAATCCTCAGAATTTTGGGTTCGGGGAAATGGCTTACCACAAAGAACTACCCTTCCACACAGGAATTACTAGAGACTTTGCCACTCTTTCTTGTGACTCCCATAAAACTCAGGATGACTCCCTTGTTTACCTGTGACAAAGCTAAACACAGACCTTTCCCCCTTTTACTTGCACCTGCTGAAGTGGCCAGAACTGACCCTCCCAACTCCCTATTCTTTGTCCCATGAGTGATTAGTTAAGCTTAGAATTCCTTTTTCCCATGAAACTGGTAAAACACAGAGAAAACACTTTTTGTTCAGCTGACTGAGAAGTCCTCTGACTGAAAACAATTGTTTTTTCAACTACAAATCTCCCCACCTGTAACATGTTTATTTCTCCCTATAGGAGTCTTTTTTTTTTTAATTTTTTATTTCTTTTCAGCGTAACAGTATTCATTGTTTTTGCACCACACCCAGTGCTCCATGCAATCCATGCCCAAGGCAAAACCATCCTGCTGAGACACTCTGATCTTTGGATCTGGGGTGTTCTTACTGCAGTAGTCTGAATAAAATCAATCTTCTTACTGTTCAGTTTTTGTCTTTGACATTTATGACTCGTCAGTGCACTACACTCTTGTTTTAAGTTAGCCTTATATGAGAACTTCTTAACTAACCCCCCTCTACAAAAATATGAAACGAATAGTGGGTTCTGCCAGGGATATTGGTCTACAATTTTCTTGTAATGTCCTCCCTTCTCTGGGCTTGGTATCAGGCTCACATTGGCTTCTTACAATGAGTTTGGAAGTGTTCCCTCCTCTTCAACTTTTTGGAAGAGTCTGAGAAGGATGGGTATTAATTTCTCTTTAAATGTTCACTAGAATTTGCCAGTGAGAATGTCTGGTCCTGGGATTTTCTGTAGTGGGAAGTTTTTGATTACCGAGTCAATCTCTACTCCTCACTGATCTGTTCAGATTTTCTAATTACAAAGTGCTTACAACAGTGAGTTCTTTTTTTTTTTTTTTTTTTTTTACAACAGTGAGTTCTAATGGGAAATAGGAAATGCTACATAAATGCTTATTAAATGAAATGACTGTGACTTTAGTATCTCCATATTTTCCAGGCTTCTGGGAATGCCTTTCTTCCCTAATGCACAAATATTTTTGTGAAGTCCTATATAGTGGTGAAGAGCATGGACTCTGGAATCTAGCTTCTAGGATTGGATTCCTGGCAGCAGGAATTACTAGCTGTCTTACATTGGAAAAATACAGTTGACCTCCTAAGCTTCATGTAAGGAGGAATATTAATGCCTATTTCATAGGATAGTTGTGAGGCTTGAATATTACTTGAAAGTATGTAAGAAAGGTGTGACATGTTGAAAAAACTTAGTAAGTACTGGTTGTGATGATATTGATGATGATTGTATTTTTCACCTCTGCAACAAGAAGGAATGAATCCTGAATACTAAGAAGGAATAAACCTTCTGTATTTCTCTGGTTCACAGAATTGTGCATTTTGGCTCAGCCCTATCCTGGGGCATGCTGCTCCTAAAGTCAGCAATTCGAGGCTATTGAGCACCATGGGGACATCTGGAGCACCAGATGTCTGCAGCCTAATAATATAGCTCTCCACTGAAATAAATTACTCTGCCCTCTCTTTGTAACTGTGTTTCACTTGTAACACACGGTGATGAATGTGAGACTGAACAGATGTGGGAGGATGAGGGTGGAGCCAGTCCGTAATCCCAGCCTGCCCTGCACTGCACTCATTCTCAGATGGCTTCCTTCCCAGACATGAATGTGGGTGATGGGACTTTTGTAAGGTGGTAAGGGCTATGACTAAGTTTTGTGAAGGAAACAGCCTGGGAATTTTACTAAAAACAAACAATATACCTGCTCTGCAAAATGTATTACATTTATTTTATTATTATTATTTTTTTTTTAGTGTTCCAAGATTCATTGTTTATGCACCACACCAGTTCTCCATGCAGCACATGCCCTCCTTAATACTCACCACCAGGCTCACCCATTCCCCCAACCCCCTCTCCCCTCTAAAACCCTCAGTTCGTTTCTCAGAGTTCACAGTCTCTCATGGTTCAGGTAAATCTATTACATGTTTATTGAGAAAAATATAGGGAAAAAAACAGCATAAATACGAAACAACAATAAAAACTCACTAATTATAACTCCACTTAGCGTTGTCCACTATTAGCATGATCAACATTGCAATACTTCTGGCTCTGCCCATTCTCTATAATTTTCACTCAACAAAAAAAAATAGTTAATAATTTTTTTTTAAGAGCAAGCATTTAAGGCTATCAGCAATATTGAGAGGAGGGTACAGAGATTTCCCATATACCCCATGGCCTCACCAGTGCATACCCTGTCCCATTTCCAACATCCCCACCAGAATGGTCCACTTACTACAAAGGATGAACCTACACTGACACATTGTTACCCCTCAAAGTCCATAGTTTACCACAGTGTTCACTCTTCTTGCTGTTGTATAGTCTATGGGTTTGAACAGATGTGTAATGAATGACATGTGTCATCAGAGTAGCATACAGAGTATTTTCACTGCCCTAAAAGTCCTCTGGGCTCTGCCTGTTTATGCTTTGCCTCACTTCTGACCCTTGGAAACTACTATTCTTTTTATTGACATCATGATTGTGCCTTTTCCACAATGCCTTATTGTTAGAATCATACAATATGTAGCTCTTTCAGTTTGCCTCTGTCCCTTAGTGATATGTACTTAGTTTCCTCCATGTCTTTTTGTTGCTTCATAGCTCATTTCTTTTTAGCACTGGATCATATTCCATTGGCTGGATGTCCCACAGTTTATTTATCAATATACCTACAGAAGAGCATCTTGGTTGCTTCCAAGTTTTGCCAATTACAAATAAATTTTCTATAAACATCCATATGTAGCTTTGTGTGTAGAGACAAGATTTTATCTCGATTGTTGGATCATATGATAAGACTAAGGTTAGGCAGAGTCCATAGCCGAGATGGGGTACAGCTAAACAATGTTTAGACTGAGCTACTCAGAATACATGACTATCTCCAAGATTAATTTAAGACTGTTGTATTTCTCTCCATTAAATGAGACAGAACTTCTTAATTGACTTTTAAAGTACAACTAAAATAATACTAAATTAGTAAGTAAATATTATTATTTTTAAAGGCCTTTGAACATTTTATTTCAATACCAAAATCACTTGCCATAAAAATTGAATGATGAGAATAGCTGACATTAAATAATGAATTAAATATGGTTTTTAGGGAAAAAGAAGCTTCTATTCATCTTATTAAACCAACTTTCCTCAGATGAATTCATCATGAGCATATGCTGAAATTTTTTGGTTGTTAGTAGAAAAACTAACAAGTGGATTATGGTGTGTACCAATATGAAGTAAACTTCCACATCTATCTCCGATATCTATCCTATATGAGAAAAAGATGTTTACACAAGGAGCTAGGCTTCTATGTGCAGATATTGCTTTATTTTACATTGCTGTGAAAGGTCATAACCATGAGGCTGACGGCTGAGAGCCATCTTAGAGTTTTCAGAACAAGTAGTAAGTAAAGTAAACTTATCTGTTACTATGATTAGACACAGCAAGACAAAACCACTTTTGACTTTAGGTAGTTGTTCCTAATCTCAGATGGTTACCTCTTTATATATTTCCTTATTTTTACCCCAAAGATACCATGTCTTCTTGGATCTTACTGAATTATGAATTAGGTATTTATTTGTAGTAAATATATATTGTTGAGAGATATCTCTTCCAGCTCTACAAAGTGGCTTCCTGACTTGTTAATTTTAGCCATTCTGGCTAGTGTGAGGTGGTATCTCACTGTGGTTTTGATTTGTATTTCCCTGATGCCGAGTGATGTTGAGCACTTTTTCATGTGTCTATTGACCATTCGGATTTCTTCTTTGCAGAAATGTCTGTTCATGTCTTCTGCCCATTTCTGGATTGGATTCTTTATTCTTTGGGTGTTGAGTTTGATAAGTTCTTTATAGATTTTGGATACTAGCCCTTTATCTGATATGTCATTTACAATATCTTCTCCCATTCTGTCAGTTGTCTTTTGGTTTTGTTAACTGTCTCCTTTGTTGTACAAAAGCTTTTTATCTTGATGAATCCCAGTAGTTCATTTTTGCCCTTGCTTCTCTTGCCTTTGGCAATGTTCCTAGGAAGAAGTTGCTGCGGCTGAGGTCAAGGAGGTCGCTGCCTATGTTTTCCTCGAAGATTTTGATGAATTCCTGTCTCACATTGAGGTCGTTTCATCCATTTTGAGTCTATTTTTGTGTGTGGTGTAAAGAAATGGTCTGGTTTCATTCCTCTGCATGTGGCTGTCCAATTTTCCCAACACCACTTGTTGAAGAGACTGCCTTTTTTCCATTGGCCATTCCTTCCTGCTTTGTCAAAGATTAGTTGACCATAGAGCTGAGGGTCCATTTCTGGGCTCTCTATTCTGTTCCATTGATCTATGTGTCTGTTTTTGTGCCAGTACCATACTATCTTGATGATGACTGCTTTGTAATAGAGCCTGAAGTCTGGAATTGTGATGCCACTAGCTTAGGTTTTCTTTTTTAACATTCCTCTGGTTATTTGGGGTCTTTTCTGGTGCTATATAAATTTTAGGATTATTTGTTACATTTCTTTGAAAAAAGTTGGTGGTATTTTGATAGAGATTGCATTAAATACATAGATTGCTCTAGGTAGCATAGACATTTTCACAATATTCATTGTTCCAATCCATGAGCATGAAATATTTTTCCATTTCTTTGTGTATTCCTCCATTTCTTTCATGAATATTCTATAGTTTTCTGAGTACAGATTGTTTGCCTCTTTGGTTAGGTTTATTCCTAGGTATCTTATGGTTTTGGGTGCAATTGTAAATGGGATCAACTCCTTAATTTCTTTTTCTTTTGTCTTGTTGTTGGTGTAATAGAAATGCAACTGACTTCTGTGCATTGTGCATTGTGACTGACACTTTACTGAATTCCTGTATGAGTTCTAGCAGATTTGGAGCGTAGTCTTTTGGGTTTTCCACATAAAGTATCATACCATCTGCAAAGAGTGATAGTTTGACTTCTTCTTTGCCTATTCGGATGCCTTTAATTTCTTTTTGTTGTCTGATTGCTGAGGCTAGGACTTCTAGTACTGTGTTGAATAGCAGTGGTGATAATGGACATCCCTACTGTGTTCCTGACCTTAGCAGAAAAGCTCTCAGTTTTTCTCCATTAAGAATGATATTCGCTGTGGATTTTTCATAGATGGCTTTAATGATATTAAGGTATGTACCCTCTATCTCTACACTTTGAAGAGTTTTGATCAAGAAAGGATGTTGTACTTTGTCAAATGCTTTTTCAGCATCTCTTGAGAGTATCATGTGGTTCTTGTTCTTTCTTTTATTAATGTATTTTATCACATTGATTCATTTGCAGCTGTTGAACCTAGCTTGCAGTCCTGGGATAAATCCCACTTGGTCATGGTGAATAATCCTTTTAATGTACTGTTGGATCCTATTGGCTAGTATTTTGGTGAGAATTTTCACATCTGTGTCCATCAAGGATATTGGTCTATGATTCTCTCTCTCTTTTTAAAAAAAGATTTTATTTATTTATTTGACAGAGATCACAAGTAGGCAGAGAGGCAGGCAGAGAGAGAGAAGGAAACAGGCTCCCCACTGAGCGGAGAGCCCAATGCAGGGCTCGATCCCAGGACCCTGAGATCATGACCTGAGCCAAAGGCAAAGGCTTTAATCCACTGAGCAACCCAGGCGCCCCTGTAATTCTCTTTTTTGATGGGCTCTTTGTCTGGTTTTGGGATCAAGGTAATGCTGGCCTCATAAAATGAGTTTGAAAGATTTCCTTCCATTTCTAATTTTTGGAACAGTTTCAGGAGAATAGGAATTAATTCTTTTTTAAATGTTTGGTAGAATTCCCCTGGGAAGCCATCTGGACCTGGGCTCTTATTTTTGGGAGATTTTTGATGACTGCGTCAATCTCCTTACTGGTTACGGATCTGTTCAGGTTTTCTATTTCTTCCTGGTAAAGTTGTGGTAGTTTATATGCCTCTAGGAATGCATCCATTTCTTCCAGATTGTCTAATTTGCTGGGGTAGAGTTTCTCATAATATTTTCTTATAATTGTTTTTATTTCTTTGGTGTTGGTTGTGATCTCTCCTCTTTCATTCATGATTTTATTTATTTGGGTCGTTTCTCTTTTCTTTTTGATAAGTCTGGCCAGGGGTTTATCAATCTTCTTAATTCTTTCAAAGAACCAGCTCCTAGTTTTGTTGATTTGGTCTACTCTTTTTTGTTTGTTTGTTTGTTTCTATTTCATTGCTTTCTTCTCTGATCTTTATTATTTCTCTTCTCCTGCTGGTTTTAGGAGGAGAAGAGCTGTTCTTTCTCTAGCTCCTTTAAATGTAGGGTTAGGTTGTGTATTTGAGAACTTTCTTGTTTCTTGAGAAAGTCTTGTATCACTATATACTTTCCTCTCAAGACCACCTTTGCTGCATCCCAAAGATTTTGAACAGTTGTGTTTTCAATTTCATTTGTTTCCATGAATTTTTTCAATTCTTCTTTAATTTCCTGGTTGACCCATTCATTCTTTAGTAGGATGCTCTTTAGCCTCCATGTATTTGAGTTCTTTCCAACTTTCCTCTTGAGGTTGAGTTCTAGTTTCAAAGCATTGTGGTCTGAAGATATGCAAGGAATGATCCCAATCTTTTGGTACCAGCTGATACCTGATTTGTGACCCAGGATGTGATCTGTTCTAGAGAATGTTCCATGTGCACTAGAGAAGACTGTGTATTCTGTTGCTTTGGGATGGAATGTTCTGAATATATCTGTGATGTCCATCTGGCCTAGTGTGTCATTTAAAGTATTTATTTTCTTGTTGATCTTTTACTTAGATTATCCAACCATTTCAGTGAGGGGGGGTGTAAAGTCCCCTACTCTTACTGTATTACTGTCAATGTGTTTCTTTGATTTTGTTATTAATTGGTTCATGTAATTGGCTGCTCCCATGTTAGGGGCATAGATATTTAAAATTGTTAGATCTTCTTGTTGGACAGACCCTTTAAGTATGATATAGTGTCTTTCCTCATCTCTTATTATAGTCCTTGGCTTAAAATATAATTTGTCTTATATAAGGATTGCCACCCAGCTTTCTTTTGACACCCATTAGAATGGTAAATTGTTTCCCACCCCCCCCCCACTTTAAATCTGGAGGTGTCTTTGGGTCTAAAATGAGTTTACGTATCAATGGGTTTTGGTTTTTTTGTTTGTTTTTTTAAAATCCATCCTGATATCCTGTGTCTTTTGAGTGGGGGCATTTAGCCCATTTACATTCAGGGTAACTATTGAAAGATAGGAATTTAGTGTCATTGTATTGCCTGTAAGGTGACTATTACTGTATATTGTCTCTATTACTTTCTGATCTGTTACTTTTAGGCTCTCTCTTTGCTGAGAGAACCCCTTTCAATATTTCCTGTAAGGCTGGTTTGATGTTGGCAAATTCTTTTAGTTTTTGTTTGTCCTGGAAGTTTTTATTTCTCCTTCTATTTTCAGTGACAGCCTGGCTGGATTTACTATTCTTGGCTATATACTTTTCTCATTTAGTGCTCTGACTGCATCATGCCAGTCCTTTCTGGACTGCCAGATCTCTATAGATAGGTCTCATTACAATCTAATATTTCTACCTCTGTAGTTTATAAACTCCTCGTTCCAAGATGCTTTCAGGATTTTCTCTTTGTCTCTGAGACTTGTAAGTTTTACTATTAGATGATAGGGTGTTGACTTATTTTTATTGATTTTGAGGGGGATTCTCTGGGCCTCCTGGATTTTGATGCCTCTTTCCTTTCCCAAATTTGGGAAGTTCTCTGCTATAATTTGCTCCAATATACCTTCTGCCCCTCTCTCTCTTTCTTCTTCTGGGATCCTAATTACTCTAATATTGTTTCATCTTAGGGTATTACTTATCTCTGGAATTATCCCCTCGTAATCCAGTAGTTGTTTATCTCTCTTTTTGTCAACTTCTTTATTCTCCATAATTTGATGTTCTATATCACTAATTCTCTCTTCTGCCTCATTTATCCTAGCAGTAAGAGGCTCCATTTTTAATTGCACCTCATTAATAACTTTTTTAAAATTTCAACTTGGTTAGATTTTAGTTCTTTTACTTCTCCAGAAAGGGATTCTCTAGTATCTTCTATGTTTTTTTCAAGACCAACTAGTATCTTTATAAACATCATTCTGAACTCTAGTTCTAACATCTTACTAATGTCGATATTGATTAGGTCCCTAAATGTCAGTACTGCCTCCTGTTCTTTTTTCTGAAGTGAGATTTTCCTCCTTGTCATTTTGTCCAGAGAAGAATAGATGAATGAGAGAACAAAATGCTTAAAGGGTAACAATGACACCAGAAAAATATACACTAAATAAATCAGAAGAGACCCAAAACCAGGAGGAAAAGAAAGGAAAAAATATATATATATATAATCAGGCTAGTGAATAGAACAGAACCACACACCAGAATTTTGGTGTGTTTTGGTCTGTTAGAAGAAACTGCCTCCCCAAATTTTAAAGACAGAAACACACACACACACACACACACACACACACACACACACACATATATATATACACACAAAAAAATAAGGGTAAATATGATGAAAGGATGCAATATGACTTTAAAGATGAAAATTTAAAAAGATTTTAAAAAATGAATTGATAAGAAGTTGGTTGAACAAAGAAAGAAAGAAAGAAAGAAAAAGAAAGAAAGAAAGAAAGAGAGAGAGAGAAAAGAGAATGTGATCAGGTAGGATACTAGAACAAAGCCAGACACAATTTAGAATATATTTTTTTGGTCTGTTAGAAAAGACTGTATGCCAAAATTCTAAAGAAAAACTTAGATGTATACTAAAAATAAGGTTAAATACAATGAAGAGATAGAATATTATGGTAATAATGAAAAATCAAAAAGATTTTTTTAAAAAGTCAAGCAGAGAAAGTAAATTATCATATGGTTTCACTTACTTGTGGAGCACAAGGAATAACATGGAAGACATTAGGAGAAGGAAAGGAAAAGTGAATTGGAGTAAATCAGAAGGGGGATGAAGCATGAGAGACTGTGGACTCTGAGAAACAAACTGAGGGTTTTGGAAGGGAGGGGGTGGGGAATGGATTAGCCTGATAGTGGGTATTAAGGAGGGCACATATTGCATAGAGCACTGGGCATGGTACATACACAATGAATCTCAGAACACTGAAAAAAAAATCTAAAAAATAAATAAATAAATAGGTATTGATAAGATAAAATGTTGGTTAAAATAGAAAAAAAGGAAAAATTTTTAAAAAATGGAAAAAGAAAAATAAAGAAAATTTTAAAAATTTAACTTTGAAAGACTCAAGAATCATGGGAAAAAGCCATGGATTCTATGTGCTGTATTCCCCTAGCACTGTTGTTTTGCAGTTCTCCTTGATTGGTTAACTTGGTCTTGGATGAATGTTCTTTTTGATCTTCTGGGGGAGGGGCCTGTTGCAGTGATTCTCAAATGTCTTTGCTCAAGGCAGAATTGCAGCACCCTTGCTAGGGGCCAGGCGAAGTAATCTGCTTGGATTTGTTCTCAGTAACTTTTGTTTCTTGAAAGCTTCCCATACAGTTTTGGAGGATGAGAATGAAAATGGCGGCCTCCCAATCTCTGGCCCTGGAGGAGCTGAAAGCTCAGGGGCCCCTCTCTTCAGTGTGCCCTTAAAGAAAAGCAGTCAATCATGACTAGCTCCCTGGTCTCTGGCCACACTCTGAGCTCACACAGCCTGTGATCAAGTATTTCTATCTCTGGTGTCCGACCCTGTTTGGAGTCTCCAAACCCAGCAGATTCTCGCAGCACTCTCCTATGCCACTCCTCCTGGGGAAGGGTGGGGTGTGGGGGTTTCCCTGGATCTGTCACTTGTGGTAGAAGAGTAGGGCCCAACTGTGCCTCGGATCATGGAATATGACAACCCAGACCTGATAGCACACTCCTTGCCTTTCCGGCTTCCCCATTCTGATACTTAGGAACTCTGCCACACACAGGCACCCCTGGTCTTTCTGTGACCCCAAGGGTCTTGGGACCACACTGTCTCAGCAAGGGTTCCACCCCCTGCTTAGCCACTGGGACAATGTCCCTCAGTGGAGCAGGCTTCTAAAAGTTCTGATTTCATGCTCTGCTGCTTTATCATCTTCCATGAGCTGGACGATCGAGGTTCCCAACACCCATGGTTTATCTTCCCATAAATCACCCCAGATTCACTTCTCCGCACATTCTGCCTTCCAAAAATTGGTCGCTTTTCTGTTCATAGAATTGCTGCTATTCTTTTCTTTGATCTCCTGTTGAGTTTATAGGTGTCCAGAATGGTTTGATAACTATATAGCTGAATTCCTGGGACCTGATGATATTTAGGTCTCCTACTCCTCTGCCATCTGGTTCCTCCCCTGTAGGTCTTTTTTTAAAGAAAAAAAAATGACTTATTTATTTATTTTAGAGTGAGAGAGAGCATGATAGGGGGGATTAGAGGGAGAGAGAATCCTCAAACAGATTCCCCACTAAGCCAGATGCAGGGGTCCATCCCAGCACCTGGAGATCATGACCTGAGCCAAAATAAAGTCAGCCACTTAACCAACTGAGCCATCTGGGGGTCCTGGTTTTCATAGGTCTTCTTATGTGTTTCTGATTACACAGTTGACCCTTAAACAATATGGAGTTTGAACTGCATGGGTCCACTAATTTGTGACTTCTTACAGTACAGAACTGCAAGTGAATTTTCTCTTCCTTATGATTTTCTTAATAGCATTTTTTCTCTACATTATTGTAAGAATATAGTATGTAGGACATATATGAAACATGTTAATCAACTGTTTATGTTATCAGTAAGGCTTCTGGCCAACAGTAGACTATTAGTAGTTAAGTTTTGGGGAAGTCATAAGTTACAGAAGGATTTTTTACTATGCAGGGTGTAGGTTCCCCGACCCTCACATTTCAAATGTCCACTATACTTCTTGGCAGGTCTATGCATTCTAGTCAGCTACCTCTTTACCCAGTTTGCTTTCCCTGTAGCATTTGCATGGATCAGCATTACATTCTATTCATTTGTTTTCTATTTATCGAGTGAGAATACATATACCATGCAGGCAGGATTTTGACTGTTTTCTTCTGCTGTACCTTAAGTTCATAAAACAGGACAGGTATATTGTAGTTGTTCAATAAATATTTTGGGTAAGTGCTTGAATAAATGAGTGGAATAGTTACATTGTCTCCACTGAGGGACATGTCAGGTTTATTTAATCAATATTCTATTAAATGAATATTTGAGATGTTCCTGGGTTTTCAGTATTTCATAGACAATATATTGATAAGCACCCTAGATTACTCTAGTGGAGACTGTGTCCTCTTCCTTTACATCCACTCCTCCTTCTCTTAGTGACTAGCCTTATAATTACACAGTTAACCAAACATATACCATGTAAGCCAAATTTCTTGCAGAATGTAAAGTCCACTCTTTGCTCTGATGCCATGCCATATCACTTCCTTGTAAATTAATCAGCATAATCCCATTTGATTATTGGCTCAGCGTTGTACAAATGACTAAATTTAGATAAAGACACACAATATGATGACTGCCAGGGGCATCTGGGAAAAAAAGCTTTCCAAAAATGTTGGGAGCAACTTTGTTTATCTCTTTCCCTGGATACAGACAAGGGAGAGTAGGGCCCTGAGGGCTTTTTGATCATAAGGCTTTATCCCTAGGATAAAGTGACAGAAATGAGAGTAATGCACAGAGCAGAGCCAGAAGTAAATTGGGTCCTTGACATTTTTGCATTGCTGAATCCCAACAACCCTGAAGCCTTCCCCATTTCTAAGCTTCCATAAATGCAAGACCTAATGAGCTGGATATTCTATTCCTCGCAAACAAATGACTTCTAAATGCTACACTCCCATGTATACTTTGTTTTGTTTTTATATGCATTTTTTTTAATTAAATTTTTTATTTCTTTTCAGCGTAACAGTATTCATTGTTTTTTCACCACACCCAGTGCTCCATGCAATCTGTGCCCTCCCTAATACCCACCACCTGGTTCCCCCAACCTCCCACCCCCCGCCCCTTCAAAACCCTCAGGTTGTTTTTCAGAGTCCATAGTCTCTCATGGTTCACCTTCCCTTCCAATTTCCCTCAACTCCCTTCTCCTCTCCATCTACCCTTGTCTCTATGTTATTTGTTATGCTCCACAAATAAGTGAAACCATATGATAATTGACTCTCTCTGCTTGACTTATTTCACTCAGCATAATCTCTTCCAGTCCTGTCCATGTTGCTACAAAAGTTGGGTATTTGTCCTTTCTGATGGAGGCATAATACTCCATACTGTATATGGACCACATCTTCCTTATCCATTCATCCGCTGAAGGGCATCTTGGTTCTTTCCACAGTTTGGCGACCGTGGCCATTGCTGCTATAAACATTGGGGTACAGATGGCCCTTCTTTTCACTACATCTGTATCTTTGGGGTAAACACCCAGTAGTGCAATTGCAGGGTCATAGGGAAGCTCTATTTTTCATTTCCTGAGGAATCTCCACACTGTTCTCCAAAGTGGCTGCACCAACTTGCATTCCCACCAACAATGTAAGAGGGTTCCCCTTTCTCCACATCCTCTCCAACACACGTTGTTTCCTGTCTTGCTAATTTTGGCCATTCTAACTGGTGTAAGGTGGTATCTCAATGTGGTTTTGATTTGTATCTCCCATATGCATGTTTTAATAGGATAGAGTTTGAGAATTGAATTTGTTGGGTCAAAGAGTGTACAGATTTCACATTTTAATATACATTTACAAATTACAAAGGGTTAGATTTTTAAAAGACAAGAGACAGAGAGTGACAAGAGAGGCTGAAAAGGGACTATAGAATGGTATCAATAAATAGGATTTGTTTATTTGGGTCGGCCCTGATCTCTCACCTTTTATCTATCTCACTTAGCCTGCCAGGGTCTCTGAATCTGCCCTCTACTTGGGCTGAGGTTGGTAGGCGTATATTGATGGTGGGGATGGAGTGGACTTATAGAAAGCATTGAAATGGAAATAAGACAGGACAGCTTAGTTATGATCAAATAGTTAAGAGCCTCAAATGCAAGGAAAAGGAATTTGGGCTCCATCCTGGTGGCACTGACAAGGCAATGTTAAGGGCTCAGGACTGCTCCCTATGAACATGCCATCCAGAGTTACAGAGGAATAGAGATTTTGTAGGGAGGTGTGTGCTTTTCCATACTTTCCTCTTCCAAGATACCCAGTATGGACTGCATGATTGTGTCCCCCCACCAAATGTATGTGCTCAAACCCTAATCCACAGTGGGATGGTATTATGGGGCAGGGCCTTTGCAAGCTTTAGATGAGGACATAAAGGTGGAGCCCCTGTGATGGGATTAGTGTCCCTCTAAGGAGAGACTAGAGCCCTCTCTCTGCCCTGTGAGGACCCAATGAGAAGGCCACCATCTACACACCAGAAGTGGGCCCCCACTATTTCAATGGCACCTTGATCTCGGACTTCCCAGCCTCCAGAACCATGAGAAATTAGTTTGTGGTTTAAGCCACCTCGTGTATGGCATTTTTGTTATAACAGTCTAAACTGACTAAGCTAATATCCCTTCTTCACCTTATTAAGGAGGCTGGGAACATTTCCCCCTTTCAAACCTCCTCCACCTGCTCCAGGGTTTCCATGCTCAGATCCATGATATCTTTTTCCTGGATCCACAGTGCATATGCACAGGAATCCTGTGCTAGGACTTGTACTCCAAGCCCAACTCTGTAGCCAAATCTTCTATGAACTTGGCATAATAGATCTATTTCCTACAAATGTACATGCATTTGCACTTCCTTTTTCTTAGAGTTCAAAATACTACATTATTTGGCCTGAGATTTAGGGGACTGGTGGTGGAGGAGGGATGCAGATTGCTTGCTGACATCATGGCTGCTATAGCAATAAAACCCCACTGGGAAAACAAGAAAGATCTTAGAGAACTGGAACACATAGGTCAGTAAAACCTTGAAGAATTTGGGAAATTGGTGATTTGTAAAAATTTCTCCACCTGGTGGTTTCCCTCATCTGGTCTCACAGAGTTTCAGATAGATTAGAGCACAGGAGACTGTGGTGTCACAGCAGTGGCAATGCATCGCAATCAGGATAGCTGGAGCTTGGTCTCTGCCTGACTGTGAGCTTGCCAAAGGACTTTGGGCAGTTGAATTTCACTTTCTGCACCTTGGTGTCATCCTGTTCAAAATGTGACAGTAACAATGACCTCTAGGCTTAGGGGACCACAGAAAGCCTAGCAGATAGTAGGTGATTAATAAATTCTTTTTGAGCAGGCAGAATGAATCACAATATATCCCTTAAAATTCATTCCTCATATAATTGTTCAATTCTATGCCCACCTACTTACACAGCAGCCAGTTTGAAGAGAAAGTTCATGAATACAAAGTAAGGACAGTTCATGGACACATATGATGTGGAGCAAAATGTTTTTATTTAGATACTGTTTTCAGGCATGGTTGGAAGTTGAAATTGACCAAGAGAATGGTGCATAGAGCAATACACATGCTTACATGCTTAGTTGGCAGCAATGGTTTGCTGAATCCAGCTCACGTAGTTGCAGACCTTGGTGTAGACACCAGGTTTGCCTTTTTGAGCACAGCCAACACCCCAGGAGACAATGCCCTGGAGCTCTCTGTTGCAGACCACAGGGCCACCAGAGTCATCCTGTGCAAGAGGGAAGAGCCAGTAAGAACTCCCAACTATGCCAAGATGGGAGCAAGACTCAACGTTGTTTCTCCATTACCCTGGGTCTCTTTTCCCAGGTTGCTGATTCTCTAGGAAGCACCTTCCCTTCCCCCCGGAAATCCAATTCTCAATCTCTGATGGCATGCCTCTCCTTTCTCCTGCCTCCTTCAAGCTCCTGCTCTTTTCTTAGTTGCAGGCACACAGGGCCAAAAAGAGGAAGGACTTATGAGTGCAATGCTACTCAAGTAACCCTATTTTTTTTAGAAAGCTTTCTTCTACAATATCGCTCCTGAACAGGACACCTGGATGTCCTGTTTCCACACCATCTTCTGTGTATCTTTTTACCCTTATCCCTAGCTCTTAATATCTCAAAAAGAAAATTTATCACTGATCACAAATCTATCCATGGTCTCTTATAATCCATCACCGAGACAGCTTTTCAGCCTGTGTTTTGGGAAAGGGAACTGGGGTGGAAGTGCATGTAGAAAAAGAAACTAACCTGACAAGAATCCTTTCCGCCCTGCAGGTAACCCAGACAGATCATATTGCTGGTGATTTTGCCAGGGTAGGCATTGCGGCAAGTGCTATCAGAGAGGATGGGAGCTTGAAGACACTGCAGGACATCAGGATACTTTTCTGTGGGGCAGGAGAGTAAAAATGGAAGAATATTACCTATAGGATTCCTGGAGATTTCTTTCCCTATCTCCCTTTACCTTCCCTACTCTCTCAGATTGTCCGTATCTTCTGTTTTAGAAGAACAGTGGTTATCTGAAATGACTTCCAAACAGTTTTAATCAACAAGTTGTTCTCTCTGATGTTAGCATCAGTGACCACACATCTTAAATCTAGAGACTTTCTCAAGCAGGTCTCTGCTTTAGGCTGTACCAAATCCCTCTGTTGTGCTTACCTCCTCAGTTTCTACTTTGCAAATCACTAATCACACTTCAATTGAATATCTGTCATCTTTATCATGGCTCATTTTTGTTGTGTTTTCCAGCAAGGGCATCTTCCTAAGATTCCATATATCTACAAACTATCCTCTGGGAAACTTGCCTTGAGTGACAATTTAGACTAACTGAACCTCTACATGTCCTTCACTTCTAGGATTTCCAGACTTGGTGCTTTTGTTCCAGGTGACACTTACGCCCAGTGCTCAGGGTATTCCCCCAGCCAGAGATGAGGCACTGGGTACCAGCAGCTGCACAGGATTTTGGCAGAGAGATAGTAGACACTCGAGAGTTGAGGGTGGCAGGTGAGCTCAGTTTAATCAGCATGATGTCGTTATCGATAGTATTTTGGTTGTATCTGGGGTGGCGGATGACCTTGGCTGAATTGATGAATTGCTCACCACCCTCAGAGACTGCGATGTTGTGTTCTCCCAGACGCACCTGGATTCGGCTGGATCAAAGGATGCAAAGTCTTTAAGGACCAAGTTGAGCTTTTCCCTTTTCCCAGTTCACCCCAGTCATGAGCATCAGCATGAACACCATCCCCTGCAAGCATTTCCACACATAGAAAATTGTGCACTTAAGATAACCCTATCAGACATGGTACAGGTGACAGTAACTTTTAGGTGGGTGTCCCTACCAGTATAGACTCACAGCCCACCATCTTGTTAGAAAGTTAGTTCCCATGACTAGTGATGCCAATAAAACGATGTTAGGTGAAGCAGGAATTGGTGACGACTCCTCAGCACCTGCCACTCCTCCTCTGGTTCAGATTATGTATTATTCTGGGGAGATGTGGCAGGAATCAGAGACATGACAGAAATTTAAGGAGGCAGAATGACCTATGTTTATTTTCAATATTGTACTGGAGGCTTCATGTGGATTGTTTCTTCCATATGCCCTTTTATCCCCCTGGTTGAGCCATAATGATTAAGAGTATTTATTGATTCATGCTCTTGAGCTAGTTCTGAGTATTCTTCATCACTCACTAGTCCCCCCCCCCCATGTCTTAGGTACCATCATTTGGAAGGACATCAGGGAACTCTAAGATTACCTTTCCATGTAAAATTCCCTCCATATATCATTGAGTGCCTGGGGGGAATGATTAGCCTCCTAGAACTGAACGCTCCCCCCTCAAGCATAACTGTGTAGTTTACCCTGATTGTTCTTTGGCATTGCTGGGGCATGAGTTGTTCTGAGAGAACAGAGATGTGAGGATTGGTTACTTACGACTTGTAGCAGTGAGCTGCGGACACCACCCACTGGGAATTGATGAGGGAGCCGCCACAGAAGTGATAGCCCGAGTTTAGGGACACCTGGTAGGGAACAGAATTCCTCTGACAGGTGTAGCCCCCAACAATCTTGTCATCATCATCAATGGGGAAAGCAACTGACAAGGAAAAGTTGGAAACAATCAGTTAAACAGATCCATTTTGGAATTTCTACCAACCACAAAATTTTTCCAGATAAACCAGAAAAGAAGTGATGATGTTTTCCTGGCACACAGTCTGTCACACATAATCAGGAAATGGTGATAACATAATTTTTACATGATTTTTCCAAATCTTATTATTCAATACTTTTAACACATATTGTACTTATACTGTTATAAATATCTAATTTTTAAATTTATGCTTTAAATTTGATAAATATATTGTTTTTTTAAAATTTTTTGTTAACATATAATGTATTATTAGACCCAGGGGTACAGGTCTGTCAATCGCCAGGTTTACACACTTCCCAGCACTCACCATAGCACATACCCTCCCCAATGTCCATAACCCAACCATCCTCTCTCTACCCCCCTCCCCTCAGCAACCCTTAGTTTATTTTGTGAGATTAAGAGTCGCTTATGGTTTGTCTCCCTCCCGATCCCATCTTGTTTCATTTTTTCCTTCCCTACTCCCCAAACCCCCCTCATTGCCTCTCAAATTCCTCATATCAGGGAGATCATATGATCATTGTCTTTCTCTGATTGACTTATTTCGCTCAGCATAATATCCTCTAGTTCCATCCACATTGTTGCAAAAGGCAATATATTGTTTTTTAATGCATGTTTTTAAATACACGTACACACACATATACCCATCCATCAGAGACTCTTTATGTAATAAATGTCCTGAACATTACTCTCTAAGGGTATAAAGAATACATTTTATATAAAACTTTGCTCAGCAGACCTGCAAATAGGGTTCAATAAAGCTTTTCAGTAACCACACTTATGTTTATTTATGGTAATTGGTAGTTGGAAGCTGTTAGAAGCCCCTAAGAATATTCCAGCCTAGAAGGAATTGGGAGTTTTGTACTCTTGTTCCCCCAGTTTCTCTTTTGGTTCTTGCCTCAAATTTTCATGACATAATTTAACAGAATATTATATGGTTTTCTTTCCAACATTTCCCCTTATCTCCATTTTCTTTCCAACATTTTAAAATTTATTCAGCATTCTAAAGTCTGCCCACCAAATCATTATGATTTCTGTGGCTCCCAAAATCGATGATTGTATTATACATACCCTATTGTTCAAGTATTTTAAAGTAATTTTGGGAAAGATATTTCCACATGTGTAGACTAATGTATTGAATTTATACCCATCCAATTCAGGAAAATTTAATCATAAGATTTCTATAAAATTTAGTAGTATAAAAAACCAGAAATAGACATTTTTCTTTCTCCTGATGATTAAATGATATGTTATTTTTCACCAGAGAGATTTCGTTAGCGAGGATGTTGTAAAACCCAGCCCCTAGCTTTTATTCATGAAAAATGAAGTACCTTCACCTGTCAAGATCCCTGTGAAGATGTCTGTTGGTGTAGAGGAGACTCAGGCTTTGACCTTCATAGCCTCTTCAATGAGCCCAAGACTAGTCACTAGTCCCAATTTTATCTCCCAGTGATTAACTCCAAATGCTTAGAAAAGTCAAAACAACATCTCCTTAATGTTAACTATCCTTTCCTCTTCTCTCTTTCTCCATAGACTTTACCTTGAAATTCAGAGAAATTTCTGCCTCTTTATACTCTGTGCTAAGTACTCTTGCTCACTATCATCTTTCCCCCACAAGGCAGACTGAACTATGTGTAGACATTTGTAGAACTGTAGTCCTTCCCTTTATGGTGGTTTTGGTTACCCTTGGTTAACTAGCCAGGAAGCAAATGATCTGTTTTCTGGTGATTCTTCCAAAGGTCATTACTAACCTAACACTAAATCACAATGCCTACGTCATTCACCCCACTTCATCTTATCACATAGGCATTTTATCATCTCATATCATCACAAGAAAGGTGAGTACAGTACAATAAGATATTTTGAGAGAGACAAACAGAAGAGCCTAGTCACGTAACTTTTATTACACTATATTGTTATAATTGTTCTATGCTTTTAGTAGCTTTGTTGTTAATCCCTTACTGTTCTTAATTTGTAAAATAACTTTATCATGGGTATGTATATGTGGGGGAAAATCATAGTATAATAGGATTCAGTACTATCTGTGGCTTCAGGCATCTACTGGGGGTGGATGTAGCGGCCACAGAAAATAAGGGACTGCTGTATACACTGTCATTTCAATATTTTAAGTTTCTTGAGTGCAGAGATTCTATTCTGTATTCATTGTCTTTCAGAGTACAAACTGCCAACAAATACATCAGGGACACACACTGAATCATTAATTATTGTAGACTCACCAGTGGCTCCCAGCAGGGCGAGGAAGATGAAGGTCTTCATGGTTGCTCCCTGGATCTGGACTGGGGAGGGCAATGAATGTCTGTCATCCACAGCTATTTATACCTCCAGGTTTGACATTGACAACCATGGCTATGGGTGCCAGAAAAGTGATTTTAATGGAAGCTCACAAATTCAAATTTAGAATTAATTTCTGTGCCAAATTGAAGATAAAAAGCATCAGATGTAAACATGATCTTTTGTCTACTTTTCCAGAAGGTTATGGGAATGGAAGTAATAAACCCATCTGGTGTGATGTGTTCCCCATAGTAGAAAAGTAAGGTGGAACAAGGTCGTGGAATTGGGTTATGGGTGTCCTGTATCCCAGGAAAAAGTCTTAGGTACTTGGTTATCTCAATTGTGAACTTTTATCCTGAGGACTATCTTGAACACTACTCCCTTGGTGTTTAATTAACATTGACTCTTTCACAATTATATAATTTTTCCGTGATATCTCTGGCCTTGGATAACCATGTTAACTTTTCATTATTAATAAGGACAACTTGCTTCCTTGAGAAAAGAAAAATGTTCTGAATTGAAGCTATGATTCGTCTGGATGGAGGAGTGAACAAATCACATTTACTAGAATTTACTATATATTTTACATAAATAAAAACATTGCATATGTTTATTTAGTAATTCTCATTACAACCCTAGAAGGTACCTATTACTATTCCACTTTACATATGGGAAAACTAAGGCACACAAAATTGCAGAAACTTGACCAAAACCACATAACAGGTATACAATAGGGTCAGGATTATAACCCAGGAAAACTGGCTTCAGAGTCTCTGCTTAACTGCTGTACAGCACTTCTCCAATAAGTTCACCACATTCTGGGCAGCATGATAATGCAAAAATCTTGGCCAATGATAATAGAATTGAACTGTATGAAGGGCTTCCTATGTGTCGGGCACTGTGGGTGGGATTTATAGACATCAATTCATTCAGTCCTTACCAACTGCTTTATAAGCGTTTTTACAGTTTTTCCATTTAAACATGGGGAGGGTGAAACTTAGAGAAACTACATGTTCTGCTCAAAGTTTTATACTCTTCAGTGGTCAACACGAGGTTCAAACTCAAGCAACCTCATTTCTGAGGCCATGGCCTTTACTGTGATGTGATAAACATATTTAAGGAGAACAATCTGAACCCTACCAAATTAAAGGATGACTCTAGGGAGCAGTTAAAATTTTTTAAATTTTATTAACATATGATATATTATTTGTTTCAGGGGTACAAGTCTGTGATTCATCAGTCTTACACCATTCACAGCACTCACTGTAGCACATACCCTCCCTAATGTCTACCCCAGCCATCCCATCCCTCTTACCCCCCTCCCCTCCAGCAACCCTCAGTTTGTTTCCCGAGATTAAGAGTCTCTTATGGTTTTTCTCCCTCTCTGGTTTTGCTTGTTTCATTTTTCCTTCCTTCCCCTATGATCCTCTGTCTTGTTTCTCAAATTCCTCATATCAGTGAGATCATATGATAATTGCCTTTCTCTGATCAACTTATTTCACTTAGCGTAATACCCTCTAGTTCCATCCATGTCATTGCAAATGGCAAGATTTCATCTTTTGATGGCTGCATAATATTCCATCATATATATATCACATCTTCTTCATATATATATGTGTGTGTGTGTATATATATATACACACACACATATGTGTGTGTGTGTGTGTGTGTGTGTGTGTGTGTGTGTGTGTATATATATATATATCAGATCTTCTTTATCCATTCATCTGTTCATGGACATCTAGGCTCTTTCCATAGTTTGGCTATTGTGGACATTGCTGCTATAAATGTTGGGGTGCACGAGCCCCTTCAGATCACTGCATTTGTATCTTTAGGGTAAATACCCAGAAGTTCAATTGCTGGGTCATAGGGCAGTTCTATTTTCAACTTTTTGAGGACCTTCCATACTCTTTTCCAGGGTGGCTGTACCAGCTTGCATTTACACCAGCAATGTAGGAGGGTTCCCCTTTCTCTGCATCCTCTGTCATTTCCTGACTTGTTAATTTGAGCCATTCTGACTAGTGTGAGGTGGTATCCCACTGTGGTTTTGATTTGTATTACCCTGATGCTGAGTGATGTTGAGCATTTTCTCATGTGTCTGTTGGCCATCTGGATGTCTTCTTTGCAGAAATGTCTGTTCATGTCCTCTGCCCATTTTTTGATTGGGCTCTTTATTCTTTGGGTGTTGAGTTTGGTAAGTTCTTTATAGGTTTTGGATACTATCACTTTATCTGGTACATCATTTGCAAATATCTTCCCCCATTCTGTCAGTTGTCTTTTGGTTTTCTCAACTGTTTCTTTGTTTACAAAAGATTTTTATCCTGATGAAGTCCCAGTATCTAATTTTTGCCCTTGCTTCCCTTGCCTTTGGTGATGTTTCTAGGAAGAAGTTAATGTGGCTGAGGTCAAAGAGGTTGCTGCCTGTGTTATCCTCAAGTATTTGATGGATTCCTCTTTCACACTCAGGTCTTTCATCCATCTTGAGTACATTAAAAGGATTTTGGCTATTATTGTATCCCATTGGCTAATATATTGTATAGTACCATATTGGCTAGTATTTTGGTGAGCATTTTTGCATCCATGTTCATCAGCAATATTGGTCTGTAATTCTCCTTTTTGAGGGGGTCTTTGTCTGGTTTTGGGATCAAGGTAATGCTGGCCTCATAAAATGAGTTTGGAAGTTTTCCTCCCATTTCTATTTTTTTGGAAGTTTCAGGAGAACAGATATTAATTCTTTTTTAAATATTGGTAGAATTCCCCTGGGAAGCTATCTGGCCCTGGGCTCTTATTTTTGGGAGAAATTGATGACTGCGTCAATCTCCTTACTGGTTATGGGTCTGCTCAGGTTTTCTATTTCTTCCTGGTTCAGTTGTGGTAGTTTATTTGTCTCTAGGAATGCATCCATTTCTTCCAGATTGTCTAATTTGCTGGCATAGAATTGTTCATAATATGTTCCTATAATTGTTTGTATTTCTTTGGTGTTGGTTGTGATCTCTCCTCTTTCATTCATAATTTTATTAATTTATGTCTTTTCTCTTTTCTTTTTGATAAGTCTGGCCAGGGGTTTATCAATCTTATTAATTCTTTCAAAGAACCAGCTCCTAGTTTCATTGATTTGTTCTACTGTTCTTTTCATTTCTATTTCATTACTTTTTTCTCTGATCTTTATTATTTCTCTTCTCCTGCTGGGTTTAGGAGGAGAAGAGCTGTTCTTTCTCCAGCTCCTTTAGGTGTAAGGTTAGGTTGTGTATTTGAGACCTTTCTTATTTCTTGAGAAAGGCTTGTATTGCTACATACTTTCCCCTTAAGACCACCTTTGCTGCATCCCAAAGATTTTGCACAGTGTGTTTTCATTTTCATTTCTTTCCTTGAATTTTTTAAAATTATTCTTTAATTTCCTAGTTAACCTATTCCTCCCTTAGTAGGATGCTCTTTAGCTTTCGTGTATTTGAGTTATTTCCAACTTTTCTCTTGTGGCTGAGTTCTAGTTTCAAAGCATTATGGTCTGAAGATATGCAGGGAATGATCCCAATCTTTTGGTACCAGCTGAGACCTGATTTGTGACCCAGGATGTGATCTGTTCTGGAGAATATTCCGTGTGCACTAGAGAAGACTGTGTATTCTGTTGCTTTGGGATGGAATGTTCTGAATATATTTGTGATGTCCATCTGGCCCAGCATGTCATTTAAAGTATTTATTTTCTTGTTGATTTTTGCTTAGATATCTATCTATTTCAGTGAGGGGGGTGTAAAGTCCCCTACTCTTACTCTATTACTGTCAATGTGTTTCTTTGATTTTGTTACTAATTGGTTTATATAATTGGCTGGGGAACAGATAATTTTTTTTAAAAATCCAGGAAATGTGTTCCTGGAACAGGAATTGTCAAAATTAATGAGGCAAAGTAGAAACTTTCACAATAAGTGAATCTCAGGAAGAACTAACCTCTAGCTACATGTAACCAAATTCTCCTCCTGCACATCTGAATGCCCTACCAGGATGTTATGCCTACCAGGATTTTATGTCCACTTTAACAAATCCTCCCTCCTGAAGCAGTTTGTTTCTTTTACACTTGAAATGTTGCTGATAAAAAGATGACTAACTAGAAGGCAGGATTGCCAGGTAATTCTGTGTTCTGGGGAACTGCCTTATACTCTATAGGATACTTAGTTACAAGTACCACTAGCACCTCTTCCCAGTTCTGAAAGCAAAATATCTCCAGACATTGCTAAATGTTCCCTTGGGGTCAAAATAACCCCCTTCTAGGAACAGTTGATCTAAGGGGAAAAGATGGGCAAAGTGGCTTCTAAGGCCATAGCCATGGGAAAGTGCATCAAACGTTAGGTCAATGCAGGTTATCATTAACTACTGAATGAGTGGAACATAAGGCAGGGAGTCACCCTTTTCTGATCCCAATATCTCAGAAATTCTGACATATCTCCTGACATTTTTCCTCCCCTCTCTGTGACATGACCTTTCTTTTTTGTCCCCCCTACCTTTGTGACTGTGCCCCTCTGCCCTCAGTTGCCATCTCTCTCCTTCTAAAAGGCCCCTCTGCCATATTTAGAGACTCACCAAACATTGAGATATGAAATAAATTTAATAAATCATCCCTCACCTCCCATTTTCATGATGAGTAAGCTGTGGTCCTCACAGAAGTTTTTGGCAAAGTCAGGACTCAGACTGAATTTCTGGATTTCCTCTGACATGTTGAACTTGATCTGAGCCCTGTGCTCCCAGAACAGTGACTGTTAAAAATCCTTACAATTTTGTGTTCAGGGAAACGGCTTACCCCAAAGAACTACCCTTCTACACAGGAGTTACTAGAGACTTTGCCACTCTTTCTTATGACTCTTATAAAACTCGGGATGACTCCTTTGTTTACCTGTGGCAAAACTAAACACAGACCTTTCCCCTTTCTACTTGCACCTGCTGAAGTGGCCAGAACTGACCCTCCCAACTCCCCGTTCTTTGTCTCATGAGTGATTAGTTAAGGTTAGAATTCCCTTTTCCCCTGAAACTGGCTAAACACAGAGAAAACTTTTTTTTGTTGTTGTTCAGCTAACTGAGAAGTCCTCTGACTGCAAAACAATTGTTTTTCTCAACTACAACTCTCCCCACCTGTAACTTCTTTATTTCTCCCTATAGAAGTCTTTAGGCAAAACAGTCCTGCTGAGACACTCTGATCTGTGGATCTGGGGTGCTTTTACTACAATAGTCTGAATAAAATCATTCTTCTTACTTGTTCAGTTTTTGTCTTTGACATTTATTACTCTCCAATGTGCTACGCTCTTGTTTATAAGTTAGCATTGCATTGTAACTTCTTGACTATCCCCACCCCATGCCGTCCTGCAGAGAGATGAAGCAAATAATGGGTTCCATCAGGGATATTGGTCTACAGTTTTCTTGCAGTGTTCTTCCTTCTCTGCCTTTGGTATCAGACTCACGTTGGATTCTTACAATGAATTTGGAAGTGTTCCCTCCTCTTCAACTTTTTGGAAGAGTCTGAGAAGGATGGGTATTAATTTCTCTTTAAATGTTCACTAGAATTTGCCAGTGAGGGTGTCTAGCCTGGGGGTTTTCTGTATTGGGAGGTTTTTGATTACTGAGTCAATCTCTACTCCTCACTGATCTGTTCAGATTTTCTAATTATAAAGTGCTTACAACAGTGAGTTCTAATGGGAAATAGGAAATGCTACATAAATGCTTATTAAATGAAATGACTGAGACTTTAGTATCTCCACATTTTCCAGGCTTCTGGGAATGCCTTTCTTGCCTAATGCACAAATATTTTTGTGAAGTCCTATATAGTGGTGAAGAGCAGGGACTCTGGGGTCTAGCTTCTAGGATTTGATTTCTGGCAGCAAGACTCATGGCTGTCTTATATTGAAAAAAACTGTTGACCTCTTAAGCTTCATGTAAGGAGGAATATTCGTGCCTATTTCTTGGATAGTTGTGAGGCTTGAATATTACTTGAAAGTATGTAGACATATTGAAAAAGCTTAATAAGTACTGGTCGTGATGATGTTGATGATGATTGTATTTTTCACCTCTGCAACAAGGAGGAATGAATCCTGAATACTAAGAAGGAATAAAAACCTTCAGTATGTCTCTGGTTCACAGAATTGTGCATTTTGGCTCAACCCTATCCTGGGGCATGCTGCTCCTAAAGTCAGCAATTCGAGACTGTTGAGCACCATGAGGGCATCTGGTGTCCACAGTCTAATATAGCTCTCTCCCCCGAAATAAATTACTCTGCCCTCTCATTGTAACTGTGCTTGGCTTGTGACACATGGTGACAAATTTGAGATTCTGAACAGATGTGGGAGGATGAGGGTAGAGCCAATCCGTAATCCCAGCCTGCCCTGCACTGCACTCATTCTCAGCTGGCTTCCTTCTCAGACATGAATGTGGGTGTTGGGACTTGTAAGGTGGTAAGGGCTATGACTAAGTTTTGTGAAGTAAACAGCCTGGGAATTTCACTAAAAACAAACAATATATCTGCTCTGTAAAATCTATTACATGTTTATTGAGAAAAATATAGGGAAAAAAACAGCAGAAGTATGAAACAACAATAAAAACTCACTAATTAGTGTTGCCCACTATGAGCATGTCCTGCATTGCGTTACTTTTTGCTCTGCCCATTCTCTATAATTTTCACTCAACAAAAAATAGTTAATAATTTTTTAATTTTTTTAAGAGCAAGCAGTTTAAGGCTATCAGCAATATTGAGAGGAGGGTACAGAGATTTCCCATATACCCCATGGCCTCACCAGTGCATACCCTGTCCCATTTCCAACATCCCCACCAGAATGGTCCACTTGCTACAAAGGATGAGACTACACTGACACATTATTACCCCTCAAAGTCCATAGTTTACCCCAGCATTCACTCTTCTTGTCATTGTATAGTCCATAGGTCTGGACAAATGTATAATGAATGACATGCATCATTAGAGTATCATACAGAGTATTTTCACTGCCCTAAAAGTCCTCTGGGTCTGCCTGTTCATCTCTTCCCTGACTTCTGGCTCTTAGAAATTACTGTCTTTTTATTGGTGGCATAATTGTGTCTTTTCCAAAATGTCCCATCATTGGAATCATACAATATGCAGTCTTTTCAGTTTACTCTGTCCCTTAGTCACATGCACTAAGTTTCCTCCATATCTTTTTGTTGCTTCGTAGATCACTTCTTTTTGGCACTGAATCATGTGGCTGGATGTCCCACAGTTAATTTATCAATGTACCTGTGGAAGAACATCTTGGTTGCTTCCAAGCTTTGATAATTACAAATAAAGTTGCTATAAATATCCATATGTAGCTTTGTGTGTAGAGATATGTTTCCTCTCTATTATTGGATCATATGGTAAGAGGATGATTAAGCAGATCTCATAGTCAAGATAGGGTACAAATAGACAACAATTAGACTGAGCTACTCAGAAAAAATGAGTACTAAAGACTAAATAAAGACTTCTGTATTTTTATCCATTAAATGAGACAGAACTTCTTAATTGACTTTTCTTTTTTTATTTTTTTTATTGTGTTATGTTAGTCACCATACCATATATCATTAGTTTTTGATATAGTGTTCCAAGATTCTTTGTTTATGTATAGCACCCAGTGCTCCATGCCACACATGCCCTCCTTAAGATCCACAATCAAGCTCACCCATCCCTTTACCCCCACTCTAAAACCCTCAGTTTGTTTCTCAGAGTCCACAGTCTTTTGTGGTTCATCTCCCCCTCCAATTTCCCCCCTTCACTTTTCCTTTCCCTCTCCTAATGTCCTCGATGCTATTCCTTATGTTCCACAAGTAAGTGAAACCATATGATAACTGACTTTCTATGCTGACTTATTTCACTCAGCATAATCTCCTCCAGTTCCATCCATGTTGATACAAAAGTTGGGTATTCCTCCTTTCTGATGTCTAAGTAATAGTTCATTGCATATATGGACCACATCTTTTTTATCCATTCATCTGCTAAGTACAACTAAAATAATACTAAGATAGTAAGTTAGTATCTTTACTTTTTAAAGGCCTTTGGATATTTTATTTCAATACCAAAATCACTTGCCATAAAAGATAAATGGTGAGAATAGCACATTTAAATAATAATTAAATATGATTTCTAGACTAAAAGAGGCTTCTATTTGTCTTATTAGAGCAAATTTTCTCAGATGACTTCATCTTGAGCATAGGGTGAAATTCTTTGCCTATTAATGGAAAAACTAACAAGTGGACTATGGTATATACCAATATGAAGTAAACGTCCACTAAGCCTATCTATACTGCATGAAAAAAATTTACATAAGGAGCTAAGCGTCTATGTGCAGATATTGCTTTATTTTACATTCCTATGAAAGGTCATAACCATGAGGTTGACAGTTGAGAGCCATCCTGTGGTTTTCAGAGCGAGGGATAAGTAAGTAAATTCAATTGTTACTCCGATTAGACACAGCAAAGAAAAAACACTTTTGTCTCTAGGCAGTTGTGTCCCTAATCTCAGATTATTACCTCTTTATAAATTTCTTTATTTTTGCCCTAAATAAACCACCTCTTGCTGGATCTGAATTGGGTATTTATTTATAGTAAATATAAATATAGTAAATATATGTTGTTGAGAGATATCGCTTCTCACTCTACAAAGTGGCTTTTTATTTTAACTTGTAGTATGTATTCATAGGTCTTTTTAAAAAGAAAAAATGATTTATTTATTTTAGAGTGAAAGAGAGAGAGCGTGAGAGGCGGGAGGGGCAGAGGGAAAGAGAGGGAGGGAATCCTTAAGCGGAATCCCCACTAAGCCCCATGCGGGGCTCCATCCCAGGACCTTGAGATCATGACCTGAGGTAAAATCAAGTCAGCTGAGCCACCTGAGGTCCCTATTTTCATAGGTCTTTTTATGTGTTTCTCTGATTCAATGTTGACCCTTGAACAACATGAGTTTGAACTACATGGGTTCATTTATTTGTGAACTTCTTACAGTACAGACTGCAAATGAATTTTCTCTTCCTTATGATTTTCTTAATAACAGTTTTTTCTCTATCATAAGAACAAGTATGTAGTACTTGTACATACCAAATACAAACTAGATTGTATTTGTACAAGTACTACATACAAGTATGTATACATACTTGTATACATACTTGTACTACATATAACTACTACATACTTGTATACATACCAATATGTAGTACTTGTACATACTATAATATCCCAAATATGTGTTATCAGTAAGGCTTCTGGCCAACAGTAGGCTATTAGTAGATAAGCTTTGCAGAAGTCATAAGTTACACAAGGATTTCTGACTATGCAGGATGTCGGTGCCCCAACCCTCATGTTGTTCAAACGTCCACTGGAGTTTAGAAGCAGGTCTGTGCCTTCCAGTCAGCCTCCCCTTTATCCAGTTTCTCTTCCTGCAGCATTTGCATCGAACAGCAATGTACTCTACAGTCTTATTCATTAGTTTTCCGTTTACCCAAAGAAAATACATATACCGTGAAGGTAGGGTTTTGCCTGTTTTCTTCTGTTGTATCTTTAGTGCATTTTTAAAAGTGTTGACCCATGGTAGGTTTTCAGTAAGTATTTGTTGAGTAAGTGGTTGAATAAATGAACAGAATAGTTACATTGTCTCCACTGAGGGACGTGCCAGGTTTATTTACTCAGTCCTCTGTTAAATGGACATTTGAGTTGTTTCTGGGTTTTCAGAATTTCCTAGACGATATATCGATATATCGACAAGCACCGTAGATTATTCTAGTGGAGATTGTGGCCTCCTCCTTTATATCCACTCCTCCCTTCTTGGTGACTAATCTTAAAACTACTCAGTTAATCAAACACATACCACGTAGGCCAAGATTCTTGCAGCATGAAAAGCCCACCCCTAGCTCTGATACCATGCCATGTCACTTCCTTGTAAATTAACTAGCATAGTCCCATTTGATTATTGGCTCAGGGTTATGCAAATGACCAGATTCAGATAAAGACATACAATATGATGATGTCTGCCGGGCTATCTGGGAAAGAAGGTTTCTAGATCTGCTGGGAGCAACTTTGTTTATCTCTTTCCCTGGATACAGACAAGGGAGAGTAGGGCCCTGAGGGCTTTTTGATCACAAGGTTTATCCCTAGGATAAAGTGACAGAAATGACAGTAAATGAGAGTAAGGCACAGGGCAGAGCCAGGAGTAAATTGGCTCCTTGACATTTTTGCATTGCTGAATCACAACATCCCTGAAGCTTTCCTCATTTCTAAGTTTCCATTAATGCAAGACCTAATGAGCTGGATATTCTATTCCTTGCAACCGAATGACTTCTAAATGCTACACTCCCATGTATACTTTGTTTTGTTTTTACATGCATGTTTTAATAGGATAGAGTTCTAGAAGTGAAGTTGCTGGGTCAAAGAGTGTACAGACTTTACACTTTAATATAAATATACAAATTACAAAGGGTTAGATTTTAAAAAGACAAGAGACAGAAAGTGACAAGAGAGCTAAAAAGGGACTATAGAATGGTATTAATAGGATTTTTTTTTCATACTTCTCTTCAGGCCAGCCCTGGTCTCTCACCTTTTATCTATCTCATTAGCCTGCCAGGTCTCTGAATCTGCCCTCTACTTGGGCAGAGGTGGGTAGGTGTATATTGATGGTGGTGATGGAGTGGAATAGAAAGCATTTCAGAGGAAACAGGAGAATCGTCCAGCTCATTTGTTTCTGCACAGAAGCCTGACGTGTTTAGCTAAGGTAGATCTATAGCTACCTATTTTAACAAAGAGGAGTTATGTATGAAATTAATTTAGGCTCTATGCAAACATAAAAGCAATTCAATGAGAACTATGGAAATAAGACAGGATAGTTATGATCAAATAGTTAGGAGACTTTAATGCAAAGAAAAGGAATTAGGGCTCCATCCTGGTGGCATTGACAAGGCAATATTCAGGGCTCAAGACTGCTCCCTATGAACGTGCTATCCAGAGTTACAGAAGAATAGAAATTTGGTGATGCGGTGTACCTTCCCATACTTTCCTCTTCCAAGATACCCAGTATGGACTGCATGATTGTGTCCCCCCACCAAATGCATGTGCTCAAACCCTAATCCACAGTGGGATGGTATTATGGGGCAGGGCCTTTGCAAGGTTTAGATGAGGACATAAAGGTGGAGCCCCTGTGATGGGATTAGTGTCCTTCTAAGGAGAGACTAGAGCCCTCTCTCTGCCCTGTGAGGACCCAATGAGAAGGCCACCATCTACACACCAGAAGTGGGCCCCCACTATTTCAATGGCACCTTGATCTCGGACTTCCCAGCCTCCAGAGAAATTAATTTATGGTTTAAGCCACCTCGTCTATGGCATTTTTGTTGTAACTGTCTAAACTGACTAAGATCAGATCCCTCCTTCACCTTATTAAGGAGGCTGGGAACATTTCCCCTTTTCAAACCTCCTCCACCTGCTCCAGGGTTTCTATGCTCAGATCCCATGATATCTTTTTCCTGGATCCAGACCTCATATGCACAAGAATCCTGTGTTGAGACTTGTACTCCAAGCCAACTCTGTAGCCAAATCCATGAACTTTGCGTAATAGATCTATTCTCTGCAAACATACTTGCATTTGCACTTCCTTTTTCTTAGAGTTCAAAATGCCACATTATTTGGCCTGAGATTTGGGGGACTGGTGGTGGAAGAGGGGCACAGATTGCCTGCAGACATCATCACTGCTTTAGCAATAAAACCCCACTGGGAAAACAAGAAAGATCTTAGAGAACTGGAACACATACGTCGGTAAAACCTTGGAGAATGCAGGAAATCAGTGATTTGTAAAAATTTCTTCACATGGTGGTTTCCTTCATCTAGTCTCACAGAGTTTCAGATAGATTAGCGCACAGAAGGTGACCGTGGTGTCATGGCAATGGCAATGCATCGGAAATCAGGATAGCTGGAGCTTGGTCTCTGCCTGACTGTGAGCTTGCCAAAGGACTTTGGGCAGTTGAATTTCACCTTCTGCACCTTGGTGTGATCCTCTGTTCAAAATGTGACAGTAACAATGACCTCTAGGCTTATCCATGCTTATACCCTCAATTGACCACACAGAGCCAAGCAGAGAGTAGGTGATTACTAAATTCATTTTGAGCAGGTGTAATGAATCATAACCTAACCTCTCCATTTTATGCTCATGTAATAGTTCAATCCTATGTCCACCTTCTTACTCAGCAGCTGGTTTGAAGAGAAAGTTCATAAACACTAAGTCAGAACAGTTCATGGACACAGGTGATGTGGAATAAACGTTTTTATTTAGATACTGTTTCAAGCATGGTTGGAAGTGAAATTGACCAAGAGAATGGTGCATAGAGCAATACACATCCTTACATGCTTAGTTGGCAGCAACGGTTTGCTGAATCCAGCTCACATAGTTGCAGACCTTGGTGTAGACACCAGGTTTGCCTTTTTGAGCACAGCCAATACCCCAGGAGACAATGCCCTGGAGCTCTCTGTTGCAGACCACAGGGCCACCAGAGTCACCCTGTGCAAGAGGGAAGAGACAGTAAGAACTCCCAACTATGCCAAGATGGGAGCAAGATTCAACGTTGTTTCTCCATTACCCTGGGTCTGTTTTCCCAGGTTGCTGATTCTCTAGGAAACACCTTCCCTTCCCCTGGAAATCTAATTCTCAATCTCTGAATACATGGCTCTCCTTTCTCCTCCCTCCTCTTAGCTCCTGCTCTTTTCTTAGTGGCAGGCATGCAGGACCAAGAAGAAGCAAGGACTGGTGAGTGCAATGCTGCCCAGCTAGCCCTGCCTTTTTTCAGAAAGCTTCCTTCTACAATATTGCTCCTCAGAAGGGCACTAGGATGTTCTGTTTCCACACCATCTTCTGTGTATTTTTTTACCCTTAGCCCTAGCTATTAATGTTTGAAAAAGACAATTTATCACTGATCCCAAATCTCTGTGGTCCCTTATAATCCATCACTGAGACGGCTTTTCAGCCTGTGTTTTGGGAAAGGGAACTGGGGTGGAAGTGCATGAAGCTCAGCTGAAAGGGGTAAAAAGAAACTGACCTGGCAAGAGTCCTTTCCACCCTGCATGTAGCCCAGACAGATCATGTTGCTGCTGATCTGACCAGGGTAGGCGTTGCGGCAAGTGCTGTCAGAGAGGATGGGAGCTTGAAGACACTGCAGGACATCAGGATAATTTTCTGTGGGGCAGGAGAGTAAAAATGGAAGAATATTACCTATAGGATTCCTGGAGATTTCTTTCCCTATCTCCCTTTACCTTCCCTACTCTCTCAGATTGTCAGTATCTTCTGTTTTAGAAGAACAGTTGTTATCTGGAATGACTTCCAAACAGTTTTACTCAACAAGTTGTTCTCTCTGATGTTAGCATCAGTGACCACACATCTTAAATCTAGAGACTTTCTCAAGCAGGTCTCTACTTTAGGCTGTACCAAAATCCCTCTGTTGTGCTTTCCTCCTCAGTTTCTACTTCTTTGCAAATCACTAATCACACTTCAATTAAATATCTGCCATCTTTACCATGGCTCATTTTTGTTGTGTTTCCCAGCAAAAGCATCTTCCTAAGATTCCATATATCTACAAACTGTCCTCTGGAAAACTTGCCTTGAGTGACAATTCAGACTAACTGAACCTCTACATGTCCTTCACTTCTAGGATTTTCAGACTTGGTGCTTTTGTTCCAGGTGACACTTACGCCCAGTGCTCAGGGTATTCCCCCAGCCAGAGATGAGGCACTGGGTACCAGCACCCGCACAGGATTTTGGCAGAGAGATAGCAGACACTCGAGAGTTGAGGGTGGCGGGTGAGCTCAGTTTAATCAGCATGATGTCGTTATCCATAGTGTTTTGGTTGTATCTGGGGTGGCGGATGACCTTGGCTGAATTGATGAATTGCTCGCCACCCTCAGAGACTGCGATGTTGTGTTCTCCCAGACGCACCTGGATTCGGCTGGATCAAAGGATGCAAAGTCTTTAAGGACCAAGTTGAGCTTTTCCCTTTTCCCAGTTCACCCCAGTCATGAGCATCAGCATGAACACCATCCCCTGCAAGCATTTCCACACATAGAAAATTGTGCACTTAAGATAACCCTATCAGACATGGTACAGGTGACAGTAACTTTTAGGTGGGTGTCCCTACCAGTATAGACTCACAGCCCACCATCTTGTTAGAAAGTTAGTTCCCATGACTAGTGATGCCAATAAAACGATGTTAGGTGAAGCAGGAATTGGTGACGACTCCTCAGCACCTGCCACTCCTCCTCTGGTTCAGATTATGTATTATTCTGGGGAGATGTGGCAGGAATCAGAGACATGACAGAAATTTAAGGAGGCAGAATGACCTATGTTTATTTTCAATATTGTACTGGAGGCTTCACGTGGATTATTTCCTCCATATTGAGATATAATGATTAAGAATATTTATTGATTCATGCTCTTGAGCTAGTTCTGAGTATTTTTCATCACTCACTAGTCCCCTCTCCCCATGTCTTCGGTACCATTATTTGGAAGGACATCAGGGAACTCTAAGATTACCTTTCCATGTAAAATTCCCTCCATATATCATTGAGTGCCTGGGGGGAATGATTAGCCTCCTAGAACTGAATGCTCCCCCCTCAAGCATAACTGTGTAGTTTACCCTGATTGTTCTTTGGCATTGCTGGGGCATGAGTTGTTCTGAGAGAACAGAGATGTGAGGATTGGTTACTTACGACTTGTAGCAGTGAGCTGCGGACACCACCCACTGGGAATTGATGAGGGAGCCGCCACAGAAGTGATAGCCCGAGTTTAGGGACACCTGGTAGGGAACAGAATTCCTCTGACAGGTGTAGCCCCCAACGATCTTGTCATCATCATCAATGGGGAAAGCAACTGACAAGGAAATTTGGAAACAATCTGTTAAATAGATCTATCTTGGAATTTCTACTTACCGCTAAGTTTTTGGAGATTAACTATAAAAGAGAAGATAATGTTTTCCTGTCACACATAATCAGGAAATGGTGATAACATAATTACTATATGATATTTTCCAAAATCTTATTATTCAATACCCTTAACACTTACCCTACTTATACTGTTATAACTATCTAATTTTTTAAATTTATGTTTTAAATTTGATAAATATACTGTTTTTTGCATATGCAACACACACACATGCATACACACACACACACACACACACACACCCCTTCCTCAGAGACTCCTTACGTAAAAAATTCCCTGAACATTACTATCTAAGTAAAGAATACTTTTTGTACAAAACTTTGCTCAGCAGAAATGCAAATAAGTGTTCAATAATGTTTTGCAGTAACCATACTTAAGTTTATTTATAATAGTTGGTATAGGGTAGATATCCCCATGAAGTAACAGAAAGGAAGGTTTTAGAAGACTCCTAAGAATGTTTCAGCCTGGAAGGAATTGGGAGTTTTGTACTCTTGCTCCCCCAATTTCTATTTGGGTTCTTGTCTGAAATTTTCATGACATAATTTCATGGAACATTTTATGGTTTCCCTTTCCAGCCTTTCCCCTTATGTCAATTACCTTTCTAACATTTTAAAATCTATTCAGCATTCTAAAATCTGCCCACCACTTTATTAAGATTTCTGTGGCTCCCAAAGTCGATGATTGTATTATACATACCCTATAGTTCAAGTATTTTGAAGTAATTTTGGGAAAGATATTTCCACATGTATAGACTAATGTATTGAATTTATACCCATCCAATTCAGGAAAGTTTCATTGTAAGATTTGTATAAATTTTGGTAGTATGAAAAGCCAGAAATAGACATTTTTCTTTCTTCTTCTGATTAAATGATATGTTATTTTTCACCAGAGAGATTTCATTAGCGAGGATGTTGTAAAACCCAGCCCCTAGCTTTTTATTCATGAGAAATGAAGTACCTTCACCTGTCAAGATCCCTGTGAAGATGTCTGTTGATGTAGAGGAGACTCTGGCTTTGACCTTCATAGCCTCTTCAGTGAGCCCAAGACTAGTCACTAGTCCCAATTTTATCTCCCAGTGATTAACTTCAAATGCTCAGAAAGGTCAAAACAACATTTCCTTAATGTGGAAATATCTTTTCTGTTTCTCTCTTTCTCCATAGATTTTACCTTGAAGTTCAGGGCAATTTCTTCCTCTTTATACTTTCTACACTAAGTACTCTTGCTCACTATCATCTTTCCCCCATTAGGGAGATTAAATTATGTATAGACATTGTAGAACTCTAGTCCCTCCCTTTATGGTGGTTTTGGTTACCCTTGGTTAACCAGAGTCAGGAAGCAGATGATCCATTTTCTGATGTATCCTCTGAAGGTCATTAGTAGCCTAACACTAGGTCACAATGCCTATGTCATTTATCCCACCTCTCCTCATCATGTAAGCATTTTATCATCTCGCATCATCAGAAGAAAATTGAGTACAGTACATTAAGATATTTTGAGAGAGAGAGAGAGAGACAGAAGAGCATAGTCACATAACTTTTATTACACCATATTGTTATAATTTTCTATGACATACTAAATTTGTTGTTAATCCCTTACTGTTCCCAATTTGTAAATTAAACTTTATCATGGGTATGTATATGTGGGGAAAGAAAACATAGTATAATAGGGTTCAGTATAATCTGTGGCTTCAGGCATCTAGTGGGGGTGGATGTAGCTGCCACAGAAAAAAGGGGACTACTATATACACTGTCATTTCAATATTTTAAGCTTCCTAAGTACAGAGACTCTATTCCACATTCATTGTTGTCTTCCAGAGTACAAACTGCAAACAAATACATCAGGGACACACACAGAATCATTTATTATTATAGACTCACCAGCAGCTCCCAGCAGGGCGAGGAAGATGAAGGTCTTCATGGTTGCTCCCTGGAATTTGACTGAGGAGTGGAATGAACGTCTCTCATCCACAGCTATTTATACCTCCAGGTCTGACATCGACACCCATGGTCATGGGTGCCAGAAAACTGATTTTATTGGAAACTCATTAATCCAAATTTATAATTCAATTTTGTGCCAAATTAAAGATAATTCAGTATCAGATGTAAACATTATCTTTTGTCTACTTTTCCAGAAGGTTATGGGAATGGAAGTAATAAACCCACCTGGTATGTTGTGTTCCCCATAATAGAGAAGTAAGTTGGAGCAAGGTCATGGAATGAGGCTATGGGTGTCCTCAATCCCAGGCAAAGGTCTTAGGTATTTGGTTGTCTCAACTGTGAACTTTTATCTTGGGGACCATCTTGAACGCTACTCCCTTGATGTTTAATTAACATTGAGTCTTTCACAATTATATAATTTTTCTGTGATATCTCTGGTCTTGGATATCCATGTTAACTTTTCATTATTAATAGGGACACCTTGTTTCCTTGAGAAAAGAAACATGTTCTGAATTGAAGCTATGATCGGTCTAGATGGAAGAGTGAACAAATCACATTTACTAGAACTTACTATATATTTTACATATATAAAAACATTGCATATATTAATTTAGTAATTCTCCTTACAACCCTAGAAGGTACCTATTACTATCCCATTTTACATATGGGAAAACTGAGGCACATGAAATTGCAGGAACTTGACCAAAACCACATAACAAGTATACAGTGGGGTCAGGATTCCAACCCAGGAAATATGGCTTTGGAGTCTCTGTGCTTAATTGCTCTACCTTCATTAAGTTTGCCACATTCTGGACAGCATGATAATGCAGAAATCTTGGCCAATGATAAGAGAATTCATATTTATGGAGTGCTTCTTATGTGTCAGGAACTGTGAATGGAATTTATATATATCTATTCATTCGATCTTCACCAACTGCTTTATAAGTGTTCTAATTTTTACCATTTTATAGATGGGGAGGGTGAAGCTTAGAGAAATTACATGTTTTGCTCAAAGTTTTATGTACTTTAATGATCAACACAGGGTTCAAACTCAAGCAGCTTCATTTCTGAGGCTGTGGCCTCCACTGTAATGCCATAAACACAATAAACATAATAAACAATCTAACTCTACCAAATTGAAATGACTCTAGGGACCAGATAAAATTCTTGGAAATATCTAAGAAATGTGTTCCTGGAGCAGGAGTTGTCATAATTAATGAGGCATGGCAGAAACTTCCAGAATAAGTGAATCTCAGGAAAAACTAACCTCTAGCTACATATAACCAGATTCTCCTCCTACACATCATAATGACCTACCAGGATGTTCTGTCTGTTTTAGCAAATCCTCCCTCCTGAGCAGTTTGCTTCCTTTACATTTGAAATGTTGCTGATAAAAAGATAACTAACTAGAAGGCAGACTGCCATTTGGGACCAGGTAATTCTGTGTTGTGGGGAACTACCCTGCACTCTATAGGATATTTGTCAGCATCTCTTGCCTTAGTTACAAGTACCACTAGCCCCTCCTCCCAAATGTGATAACCAAAATGTCTCCAGACATTGTTAAATGTTCCCTTAGGGTCAAAATCATCCCCAGCTGGGAACAACTGGTCTAAGGAAAATAGACGGGCAAAGTAGCTTCTAAGGCCATAGCCATGAGAAAGTGCCTTGAACATTAGGACAAAGTAGGTACTCGTTAACTACTGCATGAACGGCACATAAGGCAGGGGGTTGCCACTGATCCCTAAAAACCAGGGAAACTATGGAAAGGGCCAGGCTCACAATGAAGAAGGGAGAGTCTTCTCATCTTGTCCAATTATCTTCCATTTTGACACCTCCATGTTGAGGTGTTAGAAGATGTATAATCCTGTATCAACCCAGGAACTTTCCCTGAACCTCATCAGAGATCTTAGCCCATATGGAAAACACAACGTCTTAGAGCAGTTTCCACAATAATTGGCTCGCGTGCTGCTACGTTTCAGGGAGTTCTCTCTGGTGCATTAGGCTTTATCACTTGGACGCTTCTTCCTGGAAGGGGAAGTGTGAGGGTTGCTAAATAAGGGGAATTATTCAGGATCAATTACAAATTCCCAAATAAACATAGACCCCTCTGGGGGCAGTGTGATGATTCTTCAGTCATCCAAAGCAGGAGCAGGGATGTGGGGGAAAACAACACATGATCGTTTCTGGGCTTCAGTTATTCCCAAATAACTCCCACATGTTGCATGGAAACCACTGAACACAACCCCTGTAATGTAAATGACGTTTTGAGTTTTAAATGAACTTTTTTCCTGAAGCTCTTCTCAAGAAAAGATGTTGATATGTCATGGGTTGGTGATTTTTTATCTAATGTACGTTAAAAGGAACCTATGCTATTTAACAATACAGCTCTTTAAATAATAATGGTTGTTCACGTGCTGCCTGATATCAGGTTGAAGATTGGTCATTTTAATATGTGTTTCCAAAGAAAGCACATACTGAAGATGGTTGGAGATGCACATTGCCTAGTGCATTATTGGCACATATTAGGCAGAGGGCTGGCTGGACAAAATGAGAATGGGAAACCCCAAGGATCGCTGATGGTGGTGGCTGTGCCAGCTGCTGGGGATAGAAGGCCTATGGAGCTGAGCAGATCTGGAGATTAAAGAAAAAAGAAAAGCACAGCAAGTGGAAAAGACTAGGAGAACGCTCAGTGCTGGAGGCCAGGAGAATACGGGTCAGTATGAGGTGTCTCTGTACATAAGCATCATGTCGTCATTTACATGGGTGAACAAACCTGAAGATAACCCTTGCACCGTTGTGTGTGAGCTCAGACCTACAAGATACATTTTGCTTCTGAGATACTGTGAATCATTCTGTGAAGTTGGGGCCTGGAGAATTGGGTTGAAATGTCCCAGATTCAAGAGACATACATGCACTTTATGTGTGCAAAACTTCTATCCTCCATAACATCGATGAATTCTTATTTACAGTCAACAATAGACATGCCACAGTGTGTGTGTGGGGGGGGGGTGTCTCCTTCCTCAGTCACATCCATGAAAAGAGCCACATGCTATGTGTGGGAAGGCCCACATTCCTTTGGCCCAGCAGGACGTGTTGGTACCTATACTTTTTTTCCCTAACTTCAAACATGTGGTGTCCCAGAGGCACGTGTTTGTATTTAATGAATCTGTATTTGTCACCTCTTTTTCCCATGGACATGGCTTAGTGGCCTTGAAGGACTATTTAAACTTGTGCCTGAACGGGGGTGTGGGGGGAAGGGGATGCTGGCTGGGCTCCAGCAAATATATTGACATTTATTTTGGCAGAAGCAAGGCTCACTGGTCTCTGAAAGCAATTTCATGATCTTTTCTTTAATGGAGTCTGTTTTTCTTTTTCCTTAGCTCCTCCAGCCACTTTCCTGGCTAATACAGTGTGAGTGCCTGAGGCCATTACTGGATCTTTACCACTCCAACGGGAAGGGAAATTTTTAAAGAAGGATTCCTCTCCCCAGAAAGAGATAGACTAAGTTACTGAAAAACCGAAATAAGCAATCAGGGCAACAAGACTATAAAAAGGAACAAGTTACAAAGCATGTGCTTGTGTAATAAACTTGATGTTAACCTGGCAGTCTATGCGAAGCTGAATTTCTAATCATTGCCATTAGGCAGAAAATCAGTGGCGGCAAAGAGAATGGAATTTCTTGGTAAAGTGAACCCTGGAGCCAGACAGGTTTCCTTGAGAACACTGCTCAAGGATGCAACTGTTGGCTTGAGGAGGTTTCTATTCTAGCTCCAAGGGATTCTCTCCAGAAAATTGCAAGCAGGGCCCAGCAAGTTTGTTTTTTTTTTTTTTTTTTTGTAAAGAGTCCAAGAGTAAATGGTTTAGGCACTACGGGCAATGCACCACGACTGCCCTGAATCTGCCCCATGAAAGCAGGGCGTGCATGGGTGGGGCAGCTAAGTTCCAGGAAAGCTTCATTTGCTAAAACATGCTGCAGTCCAATTTGTACCTGAGTTGCCCCTGCCCCTGCTCTAGAATATAAGGAAGGAACCATTTATTTTTTTTATTTTTTATTTTTTTTATTTTTTATTTTTTTTAAAGATTGTATTTATTTATTTGACAAAGAGAGAGAGATCACAAGTAGGCAGAGAGGCAGGCAGAGAGAGAGGAGGAAGCAGGCTCCACACTGAGCAGAGAGCCCGATGCAGGGCTCGATCCCAGGACCCCGAGGTCATGACCTGAGCTGAAGGCAGAGGCTTAACCCACTGAGCCACCCAGGTGCCCCAAGAAAGGAACCATTTAAATGTCCCATATCTTGACTTAAAATTGAATGGTGGTTCAGTTTCAATGATCAGGTGTGGCTTGAAATAAAGCTAGTAATCTTAAGAGAACTAGCTCATGCAGCCTTTACTTCAAGTAAAGCTTTAAGGAGAAAGTAAGAAGGGGGAGACTGGGGATTTAGGGCTGGGATATCAGAGTGACAGAGAACAAGGCAGAACAAAGAAGAGAATCATGGGGGCAGAAACTTGTACCAAAGTATGAGATACAATAAAATTCTGGGAAAGAATGTTTTGATCTGGCCACCAGAGTTCTGGCTTTCATTCTGTTGCTAGCTTCTATTTTGGGGGTCTTTGCACATTGATATCCTCATGTATAAAATGAACACCCACAGAAAACCATGAGGAAATAAGAGAAGTTAACACAATCTTTGATTCCCATAGAAGAGTTTTGTTTAAGTGTTAACACAACTAAATTATGTCGCCGTCAAAATTCGCTTCGTGCTGCTCTCTTTCCCTTTGCAGCCAGATCCTATTTCTATCCCAACAGAGTCAGTGGAGCAGCACACCTTATAAAAGAAAAATTAAGTTGTATCACAGAAGCAGACAGGTGTGTATACCAGCCAAGTTATGGGTCTTCCTTCAGTCTCTTCATTGCATGGTACGGGACCTTGTGGCCTTTCCCATTCATTCCCACCTCCTTGCCAACCATACTGTACATTCCAGCCCCGAGCCTTTCAGAAGACTCATATTCCCACTTGTGTCCTGATATCTTTCCCCATCAATTGGTTTACAATGATTTAAGATTGTCTTTCTCTTTTGTTAGTACACTGTCCATGCCAAAAGGTCAGTCCAGCCCTCACTAACATCCACCATGTTCTGAGGCATCTCCCTGCTACTGTGTGGGGTCATTTGCCTCCATCCTCCTTCCCCCACCAGTGCCCCCACCTCCCTGACTTTGTGTTAGGCTGGTCTGGGCTTGCAGTAGCTCTGCTGTTTTCTCAACCTATTTCACATTATTTACTCTTTTCATTATCTCTTAAGTTATTGGAATAAAGAAAACACACACACACACACACACACACACACACACACACACACAGGATCACAAAACTGTCATGTGACAAGATAAAGACCAAGAAAATTTTCTCTCAACTCCCATATATTCCTATTATATCAAGAAGGATTTGTGGAGTGGAACAATTTTAAGAACTGTTTGGATGAAAGAAAGGAAGAGAGAGGGCTCGCTTCAGCAGCACATATACTAAAATTGGGATGATACAGAGAACATTAGCATGGTCCCTGTGCAAGGATGAGAAACCATCACCACAATCAAGATAATTAACATAGCATGATAACAATTAAAAAAAAGATAGTCAAAAAGAAGAAGAAGAAGAAAGGGCGAGAGAGAAGGTTCTAGATCTGAGGTCTGGCAGTGGTTTTATCAAAAATAAGATTTTTTATATAAAGCAATATTCCTAGGTGATTTGTGCTAGGTGAACAGGGAGGAGCACTTTGGTTCCCTCAAAAAGCTAACAGCACAGGGAAGGGTGTGACTTGGGTAGAATATTTGGCTAGCCCTTGTGGGAGTCTGTATATTTTCAGCCCATGAACAGACCTTGCCAAGCCCCAAGAAGGCCTCAAATGCATGTAGTCTCTTCAACGCTAATTTTCCTACTACAACAAGAGAGTCCAAAATTGACATGTCTTGGGGCTCCTATCGGGGTCTGAAGCCAAGAATCCAGAGGAGACAAAGCTGAGTGGGGTGGGATGAAAGACAATAACGGGAGCACTTCCGTTAAACACACTCTCCCTCCAGATCTCAACTCTCTAGGTTCTGGTTTATGTACATGGCCCTGATCCAGTTACTAACTGTGCCACTTTCCATTCTTAAAAATGTCCCAATTAAAAAAAAAAGTCCCAGTTTGGGCAATAAATTAGACAGTTACCTGGTTACGTAGCAAGGTCTCATGTGACAACCAGAGGAAGAATTTGAGTCTGTGCTTGACTGCGAGTATACCTTCCAGGCTCTTGGCCATTCTTTTCCATTCCCCACCTTGTTCCAGGTGAGGTAGAAGACCTACATACTTGCTGAAGGGCTTCTGACCTACCCAGGAGATCCAGAGCCTGGAAATTAGGTCTCTAACACTGTCTTCCTTCAATACTGAAGAGGAAAAAGAGAAAGCACAACTAGCCAGCAACTTCTAGGAACATGGAAAAGATGATGGTCTTCATGGTGGTTCTCCAAATGCACTTGTTGTGATGGGAAGAACGAGGGGATCATCCCCTCTACACCCCCTAACCAGCCCATCTTATTTCTAGTCCAGGGTCTCTGGGCAATGGGTGGAGTATGATAGCAGATACCCAGATATTGATCTGGAAGAGCCTCCATTTCTCAAGAATGGCAAATGGTGTTCCTAGGGTTAACCAAACATGAGCACAAAGGGGAGTATGGAATTTCCAGAAGTAGATTCCTTATGGCTAAGAATCACTCATGGCCTTCTTGAGTTAAAAAGGGATTTCCCCAGTAATGACACAAAGAGTACTACACAATGGAACTCTGCACCAACTGAAGAATAAAATACATCTAATAGAAGCAATTTATGTTTTCTTCTCTATATATACATTTCACCTCTTTGATGTTTTATAAACTAATTTCTTATGATTCACAATCTATCTTTCTAATACCAGCTTCTTTCCTGAGCTTCTCTGAGTTCCAACTGCTACCTGAACATATCTGCTCAAGTGTCCTCAAGTGTCCTGCAGCAGCTCAGGCCAGCTTATCTAGAGCTGAGTCCATCATACCTTTTTTTTTTTAAATCATTGCTTTATTTTTTTTTAATTTAAGATCAGTTAATTAACACATAGTGTATTATTAGTTTCAGAGATATAGTTTAGTGATTCATCAGTGGCATATAATACCCAGTGCTCATTACGTCGAGTGCCCTCCTTAATGTCCATCATCCAGCTACCCCATTCCCCCACCCACCTGCCCTCCGGCAGCCCTCAGTTTGTTTCCGGAGTTAAGAGTCTCTTATGGTTTGTCTCCCTCTCTGATTTTGTCTTATTTTATTTTTTGTTCCCTTCCCCTATGTTCATCTGTTTTGTTTCTTAAATTCCACATTTGAGTGAGATCATATGGTATTTTTCTTCGTCTGACTGACTTATTTCACTTAGAATAATACCTTCTATTTCCATCCATGTCATTGCAAATGGTAAGATTTCATTCCTTTTGATAGAAGTAATATTCCGTTGTGTGTGTGTGTATAATGTATGCATATATGTATATGTATTGGATATATATATACGTATATATAGATGTGGTATGTGTGTATCTATACACCACACCTTCTTTATGCATTCATCTGTCAATGGACATATGGGCTCTTTCCATAGTTTGGCTATTGTGGACACTGCTGCTATAAACACTGGGGTGCACATCATAAGCTTCTTCTTCCTATTTTTCCCAAATCGGTGCGATGGAACTTCATCTACATGGTTAATCAAACTTGAAACATGGAAGTCACCCTTAACTTCCTCATCCACCTTACTCACTACATATATTCAAATGTCCAGTCTTAAAATCTGTGCCCATCTGAAAGATCCTTGACTTGTCTTTGAAGATCCTTGACTTACCTTTCAAGTGAACCACTTGTGCCTTTGTTGGGACCACAGTCTACCATAATAGCACTATAAGTACTTTCTTGTTTCTGGATTTACTTTCCTTCAACCTATCCTCTATACCACTTACCAGAGAGTGGTCTTGCTAAAATGTAGATGGACCCTGTCATTTTCCTGCTTAAGACCCTTTCAACAGCTCCATGTTGATGTCAGGATACAAAAGATTCCTGGGCCTGACTTTGAAGCCTGTGTGCCTGGACACTCCATGCTGATCATGCCTCTGTGCCTTCCCCACACTCTCACCTGTTAAAGTCCCAATAATTCTCCTGATCTCTGATCAGGGAGAATCCTGAACCTTGCCTGCACTTTCCAGCTCCAATCAGGCCTTCTTGAGTTTTCTTTTTGGCCTTTATGTTTCTTTTATTACACTTACTTCCCATTATATATTAATTGTGTGAGTATCTGTGTAGTGTTGATTATTCCAGGTAATTTAAAATTCCTGAGGGTATAGCTAATGTCTGATTTGCTTGCACTTCTGCCTCAAAGCCAATATGTAGCTGACACATAATAATTATTCAGTATACAAGTCAAAACCACAATGAGATTCCACCTCACACCAGTCAGAATGGCTAAAATTAACAAGTCAGGAAATGACAGATGCTGGCAAGCATGCAGAGAAAGGGGAACCCTCCTACACCATTGGTGGGAATGCAAGCTGGTGCAACCACTCTGGAAAACAGCATGGAGGTTCCTCAAAAAGTTGAAAATAGAGCTACCCTATGACCCAGCAATTGCAGTACTGGGTATTTACCCTAAAGATACAAATGTAGTGATCCAAAGGGGCATATGCACCCAAATGTTTATAGCAGCAATGTCCACAATAGCCAAACTGTGGAAAGAACCTAGATTTCCATCAACAGATGAATGGATAAAGAAAATGTGGTGTATATATATACAATGGAATACTATGCAGCCATCAAAAGAAATGAAATCTTGCCATTTGCGACGACTTGGATGGAACTAGAGGGTATTATGCTGAGCGAAATAAGTCAATCAGAGAAAGACAACTATCATATGATCTCCCTGATATGAGGAAGTTGAGATGCAATGTGGTGGGTTTGGGGGGTACGAAAAGAATAAATGAAACAAGATGGGAACAGGAGGGAGATAAACCATAAGAGACTCTTAATCTCACAAAACAAATTGAGGGTTGCCTGGGGGAGGTGGTTAGGGAGAGGGTGGTGGGGTTATGGACATTGGGGAGGGTATGTGCTATGGTGAGTGCTGTGAAGTGTGTATACCTGGTGATTCACAGACCTGTACCCCTGGGGCTAATAATACATTATATGTTAATAAAAAATTTAAAAAGTTAAATAATAATTGTTCAGTAAGTAATTGCTGAAGGGGGTTACCTCCCCCACTTCTTTGCTAGTGGACTCTGATTAGTCCATTAAAATTTATCTTGAGCATCATCTCTCCTTAGAATTAACCTCTGACATTTATCTGTGCCCATCCCTAACTCCACCCCATGCAGCCTTTGATTTGTTAGGTAGCTGTTACCTTTCTGAAACCTTTTTAAAGCTTTGTATATATTGCTATTAAGACCTCTGAATTCTCTTGCAAGTTTTTATTTTCTTGTCTGTTCCTTCAACTAGATTATGAACTCCCAAAGCAAATATTTTATATTTAAATCTTTAAGTTTACAGCTCTGTCTCTGGCATACAGTAAATGCTCAAGTTCCTCTTTGTCCCATCAGACATTTGGGCCCCATCTACAACATCTCCCAAATGGTCTTCTGGCCTTTATTGTAGAAAGGAGATCACAGTACCTTCTCAACCATCCAGTTGGAAAGTTTGTCCTTATGTTGAGCCAGAAAACTGTTTAAAGCTTTCAACCATTTGTTCTTAGTCTTGTCCCTTGGTGATACAGGATCAGGAGAGTCATAATTAAAAGGTAAGTGGTCAGAGGTCAGAGGCAGCAGAAAATTATGGGTTCTAGAATAATGAACAGGAGAAGCAAGATACGCCAAGCTTCCAGGCCAACAGAGTCTCCACTGTCCCTTAATGTAGCAAGAACAAATCTCAAAAAGCAACCCCAAAAGTTGCCTCATGTTACTTGAAAAATAACATGCCAGTAACTAGGAGTTGAAGCTAGATGCTAGCCTCTTCTTAGATGATGTAATAGAACTAGTTCTTAGGAAAAAAGAAACTGGTACAGGACTAGGTTGCTTAAAGATTTGGCTTAAACCCCCCTCCTTCAAAATGTCTTCTCCATCCATGGAAATCCCCCAATGATAAACATTTTTCTACACATCCTTCCAGTGCTGATGAGTACAGCTTGTACCCTATTATTTTATGATCAGTAATATTTTTAGTTGCATCATCTCAATATTGGCTGTCTTACCATCTAGAATATTCACACACAAAAAACCAAAGATGTATACCCTATGGTTTTTATTTCTTATTATTTTATTTCTCCTGTCCACACAGTACCCATTACAATCAGGGCTCTTCACTAGGATTATAGTCAATGGCTATTCGGTGACCAGAACATAGCAGGAGGTCAGTGCTTGAGGCGAGCAGCCTGGTCTAGGCCACTGAAGCCCCAGCAGACTGAGAAGGCTATCCATATGGGCAGGGCATGAGCCATGTCGCACATCAGAAACTGAACTGAACTGAGAATTCCGACATGGAGAGGACTCCCTGGCATAGGGTGTCAGATCCCGAGCAGGGCGAGGCGGGTGTGTGCAAAGGAGAGAAAGTTGCCATTGCAGTGGACAGTTGGGCACATGTGACGAGATGGATCAAATATGTACATCCGTTAAGGACAACAGAACCCAGTTTTCTTAGTATTGGATAAGGGAATTGCAAATATAGAAAGGGAGAATGCTAGAACCCTAGAATAAACCTTATCATATTGGAATTGGAACTGAAATTAGTGGTGTAAACTTGTGGTTTTCTCAGTATGCGTAGATAGATACAGAATTAAAGATATATGCTAAGATATATACATTTATGTGGTAACATACACACATGTGTATTTCCTAGGCTCCATCCATTGATGACCTGTGAGTGGTAGCATCCCCAATACCCAGATCTAGTGCCCATCTCTCATTTTCTAGATACCATTAACCACTAAAAGGAACCAGGGCTCTTTGGAGAAATAGCTGATGTCACGATGGGCAGGGAAAGCACAAGACAAGCCTAGAATATATTCTTGTGCTATATTGTAAGGAAATACTCAAATACCCAACCTTATGGGGGCCCCGAAAACAAGGATGGTTTAAGAACGGAAACGATTTTTTGACTTCTGAATCTCCTTTGAATGATGCTTGATACACGCTGGAAAATTATTATACCTATCTTTTATTTTTTTGAATACTTTTCCAAGTGTTTATTAGTTATTTCTTCTTCTTCTTTTTTTTTTATTGGTCATGTTAGTCGCCATACGGTACATCATTAATTTTTGATGTAGTGTTCCATAATTCATTGTTTGCATATAACCCCCAGTGCTCCATGCAATCCATGCCCTCCTCAATACCCATCACAGGGCTCACCCATGCCCCCAGCCCCCTCCCCTCTGAAACTGTCAGTATGTTTCCTGGTGTCCATAGTCTCTCATGGTTCATCTCCCCCTCTGAATCTCCCCCTTCATTTTCCCCTTCCTTCTTCTAATGTCCTCCATGCTCTTCCTTATGTTCCACAAATAAGTGAAACCATATGATAATTGACTTTCTCTATTTGACTTACCTATCCTTTAAAATACAAATTAGTACCAAAAGCTCCTTCAGGCCAAGCAAATTAATTTTTTATCATTCCCATTTCCGTCTCAAATCCTGATACCAGGCCCTCAATTTCCGTAAGCCACCAGTACAAATACACCAGGTGCCGACCATACCACATTTGGAAACAGTTTTTTAATGGTTAGACTCATATGTGGTCTCTTACTATTTTCTACTGCGTTCATATATTCCTTCATTCGACAAGTATGCATTAAGTACCTACAAAGTGTTACGTATTGTTAAGGTGGGGAGGGAGCAGGGGAGACAGGAATGTCCTAGCCCAGCAATCCAGTAAACATCTGGGTAGATAGAAACTTACCCCAAAAGGCTCATGCTGTTTTAGAGTTAAACAGAGGGCTGGAGATCAGTATTTCAGAATCTCCCTTGGTCCAGGTTTTGGGGATGAGGAAGTTAGAAGGTGAGTAGATGAAATGATTTAGCCAAATAAAAACCAATTATATTTTAACCTCCCTAAAACATACACTAAAACTCTCCAAACTAGATGTTATCTAAAAACATATCCTATCGGTCCTATGAGTCTAGAAGCGTTTCGAGGACAAGAACATCGCCTTACTCACAAATGCTTGTTGAACAAACTAGCATAGCCCTGGTTCTCCAAGCTCCCCTCCAAGCCCTCCCGAGGATGGGAGGAAGAGGACACAGAGGAGGTTAATGTGCTCCTCTGACCTCTAGGAGGAGCTGTGCCTTCACTGAAATCCTGAGGCAGGTCTGGGAGGAGAGAGGGGAGGCCCAGGAAGGGAGAGAATGCTCAGGCGTCAAGGTTTGCTCCTGGGTCAGCTTGGGAGATGGTATGTGGACAACCTGGACACTACAATCCAGTCCATGTTGTGCTTCTCCAGCCTCTTTGGCAATGTCTGCAGTCCCCATGGATCCCGCCCCCTAGGACCTTTTGTTACTCTCCTGTGCTTCCTCTGTGTGTGTCCACTCCATGTCCAGGCTCAGCACCCCAGATAGGGGAGATACGCTCCGGGGGTACCAGTTGCAGCAGATTTCTCTCGTAACCCCGTCAGCACCCACTGAGGGTGCTTCCTACCCAGTTAGCATTAATTCCTGTGTCTTACATTGATACCCAGCTGGCACCAGGGAAAGGCTCTGAAAGCCAAGCAAGGTGGCCTCTCTGCGTTAAATCAGGATGAGGCTTGAGTGGGATTGTCCTGGCTCCATGAGAGGGACATCTGCCCAAAGGGAAGGAATGCGTGTCTGAGCAGAGGAGGTGATGTCAAGTGGAAAGAGAAAGGAAAGACTTATTCATGCAGGTGGGGGAGGAAGCTACTAGCAAAAAAAAAAAAAAAAAAAAGTATCTGAGAAACCTCCTTGAGGCAGCTTGGGGATGGACCTAATCCTCCGTCCGCAGCTGCCCCTGTACATTCAGTCCTGCCGCTCCAGGACTCAAACCCAGCTCTAGTGGTGCTGGTGTGGAGTGTAAGGGGGGAAAGGGAATGTGAGCTCTAGAGGAACTAACAGGGGCCGTGACCTCACCGGCAAACCCTCTGTCAGGGCCTTGAGGACAAGAATCTAATCAGAGAGACACTGAGCCCCTTCTGGTCAAGTGCTGCCATGGGCTGCAGGCTCCTCTGCTGGGTGGTTCTCTGTCTGCTGTGGGCAGGTGAGTCCTGGGCACAGGTGGGATATCTCTGTCTTCAGACTTCTAGCTTTTTTCATGGAATGGCTTCCTAAGACTCTAAATTTAGTTTCTTGCTCCCACAGTCTCCATGGGCACTGGAGTTACCCAGACACCCAAACATCTGGTAACCGGGACAGGAAGGAATGTGACCCTGAAGTGCAGACAACATCTGGGACATAGTGCTATGTACTGGTATAAGCAGAGTGCTCAGAAGCCGCCGAAGCTCATGCTTGCCTACAACTACAAGAAGCTCCTTCAAAATGAGACTGCCTCCAGTCGGTTCTTACCTGATCGCCCAGACAACTCCCAGCTGGGCCTTCAGATAGACGCCCTGGAGCCCGAGGACTCCGCCCTATATCTCTGTGCTAGCAGTGAAGACACAGCCCCGCACCTTCAACTTCCCCCTGTGCACAAACCTCCTGGGTCCAACCAGGAAGCCGTGGGGGCCACCAACGCTCAGCTCAACATTTCCTGGAGGACCCCAGACTGAGATCCCAGACCCTCCTGCTGCCTGTAGTTTCAGTGGATGCTGAGTCCATGGCACAGACTACCACAACCTGGGTCCTGGCTCTGCCTCGGTCCAGACTGCCTGAGCTGAACCCAGGCCAGAGAGGGTCCAGCATCATGCTTCTGAGCAGTGTCCAGTCAGCACGTGGCCCTGGGAAGTCTTCCATGGGCTACTATTCACTCTGGCCACAGCACAGCTGACCCGTCCCCTGCCAACAGGTACCTTCCTCTGACTTTTCCATCTACACACATGAGACCCTGGATCTCAGCCCCAGCTCCAAGTCTCGGTCCCAGCTCCAAAAAGGCTCAGCCCTAATGGGTGCTAATGTCTCAACCAAATTAAGAACCAGGGCAGATCAGAAGTCTCTTGCTGCTTCTGATGACCAGAGGCCTGAGCTAGCAGAGGACTCATTCATGCCCTGACCCTGCCATGGATTCCTGGCTCCTGTGTGGGGTGATTTTTATTCTCTCAGAAGCACATGAGTCCCGGGAATTTCTCATCTTGGATTCACCTAAGGCTCTTCTAAGGCATTTCCTTATTCAATCTCTGGCTTCTTTAACTTCCCACAGGACACACAGAACCTGAATGCAGGCAGACTCCCAGCCACCGGGTCACAGAAAGGGGCATGAGAGTATCCCTGAAATGTGACCCCACCTCTGGTCACTTATTCCTACACTGGTACAGACAGATCCTGGAGCAGAAACTAGAGTTTCTCATATTATTCTACAAGGGTACTCTCTTGGAGAAGTCTGAAATATTCAAGGATCGATTCTCAGCTAGAAGGCCTGATGGATCATTCTCCACTCTGCAGATCCAACCCACAGAGCTGGGAGACTCAGCCACGTACCTCTGTGCCAGCAGCACAGACACGGCCTTGTAAAGACCCTCCAGCTTGCCCAGCTTTACCCATTAAGCCACCCAGGCATCCCTACGTGGTCCACATTGAAGAGGAGATTAAATCCATAGGGAATTGGTCAATGTCTGCTTGGAGTAGTTGCCTGAAATAGGTGTGGCTGAAATCGGGGGTGGGTCCTAGAAGACAGGCAGTGATACAAAAGAGGCATTTGATATGGTCCACCCCTTGCTTTGCTTCTAGTCCAAATAATAAGGTCTTCAAGGTGGTGGCCGGCTGCAATCTGTACAAACACAGGGTTAGGTGTACAGGATTCACTGCTAGTATGGTACTCAAATCCCAAACGGGTGTTTATTGTCTCCCTTCATCACCATTTCTAGAGTTTCTCCAACTTTGTTTGGTGCTTCAGTGGTCTAAGCTGTTTGCCTGACGGGTTGACCCAGACATTCATCTCTGAGGGTTTGGAGCCCCTTCGGTGCCTTGCACAATTGTCATTATCACCAGGAATGGAGGCACCGAGAAATGCTTCGATTAGTTCCCTGAATCCCAGGTCAACTTTCCCTGTCTCCACTGTGTAGCAGTAACTCTGTCACCTCATGAAAATCACGATCAGTACCTTTGGCTCAAGTCATGATCGCAGGATCCTGGGATTGAATCCCACATCGAACCCCACATCCAGCCCCACATCCAGCCCCTCATCGAGTCCCACATTGGGCTCCCTGCTCAGGAGGGAGTCTAGTTCTCCTTCTGCTTCTGTCCCTCCCCCCTGCTTGTGCTCTGTCCCTCTCTCCCTCTCTCCAATCAATTAAAGAGACTTAAAAAAAATATGAACCATATATCTAGCTTTCTTCCTAAAACACTCTGTGGCCAAGATGAGACCCATGAATGGCCTATTTGGAACTTACATATGCACCACCCAGAAGTGTCAGGGCATTAATGCTCTATGGGACCCTCTGCAATCAATAGAGGGTGACAACTAATGAATAAAGCTTTATAATTGTTTCAGACTCGCTAGAAAGTTCTCGATTGATGAACATCTACTTATCTAAAAGGATGGCTCAATTCATACACATATTTTTTAGATTTTCCATCCTTTTAGTTTCTGTACTTGATTTGGCCTAGAGATTTGCATCTGACTTACCTTCCACTTTACCTACTCTTTTCACCTGTATTGGTTCTGCTTTTAAAGCTATATATTGAAATCTTAATCACATGTATTTTGTATATTTCAGCTCTACAATCTCCACTAAATTATTTACTATGGTTTCCAGTAGTCAACAAAATTCTCCATTTTGTCATCTACTTTGTCGAATATATTGATCATTATTTTCATGTCAGTGTCTGAAAATTCCATCTGAATAATTTTGGGTCTGTTTCTTATGTCTGATTTTTCTTCTTGGCTTTGACCATGTGAACCTGTTTCTTCACACAACAGATAATATGTGGTTGAATGCCAGATATTTTATATGAGAAATTGTAGAGATCCGGTGAAGTCCTGGATGATGAATTTTTTTATAGCGATGATTCCTTCTTGCTTATCCCATGATATCTTGGTCAGGGCAGGACTTCTTAGTCCGGTGGATAATTGAGGTGGATTGAAGCAAAACTTCAGTTGTTGGATGGCTGCTCACTTTGCTCCTAGTATGTGATCATTTGGGTTCCCAAAATTATGTCTGGAGTATTTTTACTTTTCTGAAGCATAATTTGCACAACATAATATTTGCTTTTTTCAAGGGTAACACTCCGTGAGTTCAAATATATTTATACACTGTGCAACTATCACCACGATCCACTTCTTAAACACTTCCACTCCACCCCCCCCCAAATTCCTTTGAGCTCATTTGCAGTCAATCCCCACTCCTACTTTGGGTCAAGTGTTGGCTCTTCACTGGGACCCTGTCCAGGTCAGCAATCCCTGAACACAGACACTGTTCCCCAGACCAGTAAGGTCATGTGAGGTCCTTCAAGCTTCTTCCCATCTCAGTCTTCCTTTTCTTCTTGGCTTCCTAGCTACTGATAATAAATAGGCAGTAACTCTCAGGGTAAAGTGCCTTCTCAGATATATCCCTTGTCTTTGGAGTCTGAGCTCTTCCCCTTCCTCTTGCTTCCCTTTCAGTGCAAAGCTTCACATGTAAGCTGTGGGCTACAATGAGGTAGGTACTCGGGAACTGGATGCGTTAGCCCACTAACCCGGCAAACATCTAGGGGAGCCTCTGGTAGCCTCATACAAGTTAAACCTGGACAGACACTGGAAATTATTTATCTCAGCCTGTTGTTTTATACATGAGGAAATGGAAAGTCATATAAAGGACAGTTTTTAACCGTCCCTACTGATTGTTTCCTGACTTCCATATGGAAGTCCATTTAATATGTCTAGAGTAGTCAGCGTATGTCTTTTGCTTCTGATCAGAATATAAGCATCATGAGAGTGAAAATATTGTCTTACGTGTGATTTGCACCACCACTAGAACAAGTTCAGCTTGCTAAGTGTTCCGGGAAGGATGGTGGATGTTTCTATTTGGTTTTCTAAGGTTTCCCTAGTGCTTGCTCTGTGGTTAATTTAAAAAAAACAAAAATAAAGGAAACACCTGTCATTGAAGAAGTTTAACCAGCAGTTGACAGTTAGTGTTGCCACACAGTTTGTGTGTGTGTGCGTGTGTCCCTGGGGCACTCATAGGTTCTTGCTATCCTGCCTAGCTCTTACTGACTTGGGTTAATCAACTGCTCTACCTGGCCCAGGAGGCCACTGAGACCTGGGAAGTGTGCCTTGATGACCACTAGGAGGAGCTGTGGATCTTCCACACCCTGAAAGGGGGGGAATTTTTGGAATGAACAAAGGGGACAGGGGTTCTCAACAGGAATGATTGGGGGATGTGGGAGATATTTTGTTGTCCCACCTGGGGGCGGGGAGCCCTACTGGCATGTAGTGGATAGAGGGATAGAGACCAAGGATGTTGCTAAGCAATCCCCACAACACAGAATTATCCAGTCCAATATGGCAATATCTCTGAGGTTGAGAAACCTTCGGCTGAGCATTTGGTTATAAATTTTGTACTAAAAGAGAAGGTGACCCATAGACAGCTCAAGGACAGCAAAATCATCCCACCCCAATTTCCCCCCAACTTCCATGCTGTCGTTCACATCTCCAGCTGCTTTGTTCCTGTCCCATAATGACTTCTCACTCCCTAGCCACCACCTGCTCCCCACATGGCTCTGGTCCTCAGACAGAGAGACCCTCACAGGGATCAGTCTGCAGTCTATTCCTCCTCAAGGTGACGCATCGACCGAGCTTGCTCCCAACATTCATTCCTGCATTCTAAATGGTATCCCATTGCTGCTTGGGGCAGACCCCACAGGGGGTCTCTTGCCCACAACTGAAGTAGTCAGGGGAGCTGATGAGCATACATCAGACATTCCAGGGAGCCAAGGCCTAGCGCGACCATCGTGCATTACTGTGAAGAAGACGCAGAAGATCCACAGAAGAGAAACTAGCTCAACTTGGAGAGCGGAGTCAGAACGGGGAGACAGGGAGGAGGTGGTCTGATCTGGGACAGGGAAAATGCAGGGAGGGAGAGATACACCCTAGAGGCAACATGCTGGTCCTTCAACTATCCCCAGAAATTCCAAACTCCTTTAAAAGAGGGAGAAAGTAAAATGTATTGAAAGGGACAAGTGTAGGCAATGAAATACATAGAGAGCCCAAGCATGGGGAAGTCATTCTAGGCTGTGACATCACAGGCAGAGCACCTGTCAGGGCAGCGAGAACCGCAGCCTAGGTCTTACCACTGAGGACCGGAATGCTTGGCTAGGACTGTGTCTGTCTCCACCATGGGCTCCAGGCTCCTTTGCTGTATGGTGTTCTGCCTCCTGGGAGCAGGTGAGTCCTCGGTCCAGGGGGCAAGATGCCCCGTTGGGTCTCTAAGCCTGTTCATCATGTGGCCAGCCACTGTCTCTCTCCTGGGACTTGTCTGAATTCTGCTCTTTTTCTTCTCAGCCCCCGTGGACACAGCAGTTTCCCAGACTCCAAAATACCTCATCGCACAGTTGGGAAATAAGAAGCTCCTAAAATGTGAACAAAAGCTGGGCCATAATACCATGTACTGGTATAAGTAGGACTCCCAGAAATTGCTGAACGTCATGTTTATCTACAACAATAAGGAACTCATTCTAAATGAAACAGTTCCAAGACGCTTCTTACCTGAATCCCCTGACAAAACTCGTTTAAACCTCCACATCGACTTCCTGGAGACAGGTGACACTGCTGTGTATCTCTGTGCCAGCAGTCAAGACACAGCCCTGCAAAGTCATTACCTCCCTGTGCATAAACCCCCTGCCCAGCCAGGAAGCTGTGGGGGACAAAGGGTCACTAGACCCTGAGCCTCCATTCTCCCCCGTTAGAACCCCTGACTGCAGATCCCAGTCTGGTACAGTCTGCCAATATACCTGATGGGGCCGGTTGGCAGTTAGGCTCACACAAGCCTGACAGAATTCTACGTACCAGCTGCAGCAATAAATTCCCTGAAGTGCTCAGGATTTCAGAAACAAGAGAGGACCTAGTCCGTCCGTGCATGAAGATCTTAATCAGGGGAAGGAGCCATGCCTTGAATACCTCTGCTGCACATATTGGTACTTATTGGATGACCATTATGACTGAAAACACACTATTCACTCAAAATGTTCGATGAACAAAAGCCAGGAGGAAAATAAGATAAAGATAAAAATGTCTAAAATATTTGGAGAAGCATTAAAGTTCATAGCAACAGGGGTACTTAGAAACAAAGGGTTGGGGATAAGCACCAGTAGGGGTGGGCTTGGGCACGGCTGACTCCCTCCTTTCAGAAGGAGGACCATGGCGACTCTTCCCAGTTCTGCTCCAGTAGCATCTTGAAGAGTCCTCCATGGCAGGCAGTGCCCAGGTGGTGAAGGGTTTATACACATTGAAAGGAGATTGGACACAGATCTGTAGGCAGCAGCTACTCGTTGGTCCCACCTGAAGCGAGATGACATGAGCACATTTGTATTTGGTACAACAACACTGGTAGCAGCAGGATCAGAAGAGTGAGAGGCTGGAGGTGGATTACACAGTTAGGAGACTTCTATGATATTCTTCAGGGAGGATTATAAAGGGTTTCTGTGGGGCATTGTGGACAATATAGAATAGAAGCTCCGGCTTCTATACGCTCTTCTGAAGAACGTTAGGTTTCAGTCTGGCAGTTTCAAATGCAGGATTTGCTAGAATCTACTTAAGTTTTGTCCTCCCTGTTGGGGGGTCCTGGCATGTGCTCATTATTACCGGTGCATGGTCTTTTGGGGGTCTCAATGAGGAATCACAGCACATTCACCAATGTCTCTCATCCTAAGTGGGTCTGAAAGCCAGTGTCTCCTGAACTCTCTGCTCAGCGGTCCAGCCTACTAGAACCTGTCCTCTGCTCAGCTTTCTGCACTTCCGCGCTGTGCACGCAGGTCAGGAAGAAACAAGGGGAAAGAGGATTTCCTTACAGTCACTCAGGGTTCCTTTTCAGAACTCTTTGCTCCACATCCGAGCTGTCTTGGGATCTTCAGGCATCATTTGCTACAACTCTTTTATAGAGACAATGTGTATCTGAATTTCTTTACATGTTTACCCTTCTGTCTCCTCACTGTTTCTTCTCTGTGGTTCAGATTGTCCTTCCATCATTTTCCTTCTTCAGGCACATCCCTAATTTGGATAACTTAAGCTCACCTTTCACCCACCCCTTCTTTGGGAAAACCATATGTGAGCTACATTAGCAGGACAACTGAACTTTTTGTTTCCACTTGTTGTTCAGGATTTCAGTTGAAAGTATAATGTTTTTTTTATAATCCTTGGTCTTTTACAGATTGGGAGCTAAATAACTCAATAAAATTTTATTTATTCATGTTTTTGCTTTCTCACTGGAGAAGGGCTATTCCCTGTCTTCTTGCTACAGTGAGTGTGCAGCAGTGTAAATATAATAGTCACCGTGCTAGCCTTTCCACAGGGTTAAGTTTAGGTTCTTGTCTACGAAAGCGATATCTCCAACTGTATTGAATCGGAGGACCGTCATATACCTAACCTGGACAGGAGAAGAATATCCAACTCCTTTGCTTAAATTCTAACCCCTTGACCCTTACATTTTTTTGTTTATGGGCCACACTGAAAATCTGATAAACTTTATTATGTTAGAAGAATGAGTAGCGATTGAATGTCCTGGTGTGGATGAACGGCAATGTTGCCGACTCTTTTTGCTGTTTCACTTCCTTCTTTGCTCTTCACAGGTGCTGGCTCTTGTACCCATCACAGCGTGGACCCCCCTCCCCTTCTCTCTGGTGGGTAAGGGATAAGCATCCTCTTCACTGAGGCTTCTGAGCTGGTGAGAAGCCTGCCATCCGGGAAATGTGCCCATGGGCCACAAGAGGGCGCTGTGGCTCTATTGACTACTCCGAGGCTGGCTGGGGGATGAGCGGGGAACAGGGCACAGGGCTCCATCCTTATGTCAGTTGGGAGCACCAGATGCTGATAGCTCAAAGATACTAATCTAAAACCATGCTCCAATTAATTTCCCTTTTTCCTGCTTGGGAAGCCTTGTGTGGGCCTTGAGCATCCCGTTTGCTCTAAGCCCAGCCAAGCACTGTCCCCTCAGGACTGGGGCTGAGGGCGCCTGGCCCCTTGTCCCTTCAGCTCCCCCTCCCAGTGCCTGGATCCTGGCTGGCATCGCAGTCCTGACTTTGTAATGGTGGGGACTGGCGCCAAAGGGAAGCACGGCCTCCAATTTCTCTCCTCCACAGAGCTGGGCAAAAGCGCTCCATGGAGCTTAGACACCGAGGGAAACACCTTTTGGGAGATGTCTGCCGGCCTGAGCTGGTAGGGAAGGAGATCCCTGAAGCAGAAATGCTCTATTGCTGAGAGGGGTCTTGGAAGGATGGGGTTAAGGAGAGAGTTTACATAATGAGGACTGTAGTTAATACATGAGATCAACTCATGTCCAAGGATTAGCTCAGCCCACCCAATGCAAATCCCCTTTCTATATCAAAATCTATACAAGGTGTGAAAGGGGGAGGAAGAAACATGTGTTTGAGGAAACCTTCAGGGACAGTGACATCACAGGCCAACCACCAACCAAAGCCCAGGACACCAGAGCCCAGCCCCCTCCACAGGACACCCTAGTTAGAGGATGCCCACCTGGGCCCTGACTCCACCATGGGCTGCAGGCTGCCCTACTGGGTGACTCTCTGTCTCCTGGGAGCAGGTAAGTCTCGGGTTCCGTTGTGCTCTCCCTGCACCCCAAGCCGAGTCCCTCTGCCTGCAACAGCACCCTTCTGTCTGGGCTTTGTCTGAATTTTGTCCTGTTCTTTCAACAGTCTCCATGGACCCTGGAGTTATCCAGACACCAAAACATCTGGTAACCGGGACAGGAAGGAATGTGACCCTGAAGTGCAGACAACATCTGGGGCATAATGCTATGTACTGGTATAAGCAGAGTGCTCAGAAGCCGCCGAAGCTCATGCTTGCCTACAACTACAAGAAGCTCTTTGAAAATGAGACTGCCTCCAGTCGGTTCTTACCTGATCGCCCAGACAACTCCCAGCTGGACCTTCAGATAGACGCCCTGGAGCCCCAGGACTCTGCCCTGTATCTCTGTGCTAGCAGCAAGGACACAGCCCCGCACCTTCAACTTCTCCCTGTGCACAAACCTCCGGGGTCCAACCAGGAAGCCGTGGGGGCCACCAACGCTCAGCTCAACATTTCCTGGAGGACCCCAGACTGAGATCCCAGACCCTCCTGCTGCCTGTAGGTTCAGTGGATGCTGAGTCCATGGCCCAGACTCCCACAGCCTGGGTCCTGGCTCTGCCTCGGTCCAGACTGCCTGAGCTGAACCCAGGCCAGAGAGGTTCCAGCATCACGCTTCTGAGCAGCGTCCAGTCAGCACGTGGCCCTGGGGAATCTTTCATGGGCCACTTTTCACTCTGGCCACAGCACAGCTGACCCCTCCCCTGCCTACAGGTACCTTCCTCTGACCTTTCCATGCATGTGAGACCCTGGATCTCAGCCCCAGTCCCAGCTCCCAACAGGCTCATCCCTTTCCCAGAACACCTCCTCCCTCACCACGTGGCTCAGTTAGTTCCGTCCACTGAGGTCGATCTTTCCTCATCAGGTGTGGATCAGTGTTCTCCTAGTCACTGTGGGCTGCACCTGGGAATACCTAGATCCACACAGCCTTCTCTTCCTCTCAGCCTTTGGCTCTTTCAGGCCTGACTCCTTTTCCTTCTGGGGCTTTAATCTGCATTCCTCAGGTCTTCACATCCTGCATTTTCAGCCACTGAGTCCCCTGCCCCTGGATGGTTTCTCACCACAGGCAGTCAGAGGGGACGTTCCTTGCCATTTCAGAGCAGGGTTGTGTCCTTGGGGCTGCCCGTTCTGAACCCCATATTTTCTGGCTTTGCCCCTTGTAAAAGGCCCTCTGTCCTGCACAGGTGATCAGACCCCAAGGGCTGAGCAGAGCACTGTGTCCTGTGGAGTCACATGCCTGCCTTGCACCAAGGCTCCCTCCTCTCTCCTCAAAGGGGCACTCCAGGGACTGTGGGGACCCCTGAGCAAAGTTTCAGACCATGATACTATCTGCCAATGCAGTCCACGTGGCTACTCTCCCATCTAGGCCCATCTTCAGAGTTTGGGGTGCCTCTTACCCGTGTGCGACTCTTCTCTGTCACCTGGTTGAACGATAAACACATCTTGATTCAGTGCCGTTTTTATGTCTCTTCTTCATGAAATAAAGCTAGCCTGCTGTACATAGGGTCATTTGGCTTAAGGTTTCACAGGGACCCTCCAAACAAACACCGGTTCCCCACAAGTCACACCCTATAATCTCGTCCCTACAGGGGACCAGAGGAAAGTGCGTGGCCCTCCAAGGAGGTGTGTGGCTCCCAACTCTGCAGGTCTGTGGTTTCTGAACCTCTCCCCTCCGGAACCAAGGAGCTCCTGCCATAGGCCTGTCGCCACACCAGGTCAGCTCTGAGCTTTGGGGAATCAGGAAAGGGACTTCCAGGCAAGGCCCCAGGGCCCAAGCCAGCTGCAAAGGACAGTAGTAGACCCTGTCTTTGGGAAATGTGTGTGTGTGTGTGTGTCTTCACCCGTTCTTCTCTTCCATAACCCATCTGTCTTCCTTCGATTTCTCTTTTTCCTCTTCAAGTCCAGCCCTCGAGCCCTAGCCCGGATCTGAGCTCCAAATCTGCAGACAGCTGCTCTGCGTCACACAGGCAGCAAACAGGCCTCTCTGTCCCCCTGTTCCGAGCCAGGCAACACTGGGTTGGGTACTTACATTTCCATCCACCCTCCTTCCCTTGCACTGGAATGTCCGGCCAGATGTCAGGTCTCCATCCTCATGAGGTCTCCTCTCCATACCGACATTTGTAGGGTAACTTCTTCCTTCGTTCTCTTTATTCCCAACATCAAATCAGCAGGCTCAGAACTCTGGGTCACAGAGTCAGTGCCTCTGGACTGTAGCTCTCCTGTACTGTTGGGGAGGAACATGGGACCTGCCAGTCACTCAGGTCTTCATCTCCCGCCTTCCTGGTCTGAAGATCTTCTCCAAGGGTCCTTCTGCAGTCACAGAATTTTGCTTGGGGCCTGTGGGCCTGTCTGCTCCAGTGCACACAGGGGGCTGAACCTGGGAGCATCTTGTGTCTACGGCAGTACTAAGGCCTCCTGCTCCCTCCGGTGGGGGTACTCCTGAATCTGGGGGTGCTGCCCAAGATGGTGACATCAGAGGGTCTCCTCCCTGGACTACTAACACCCAGATGCCCCATGCGGAGAGGGCTCCCCTCCCCTGCCATGGACAGCAGGCTCTTCTGCTGGGTGACCTCTGGTCTCCTGGGAGCAGAGGAGCCCTGAGAGTGTGGGGACTTTCCTATCCCACCCCCTTTATCTAAGGCCAACTCGGAACTTCTGCCTTTTTCTCTTCCTGGCCTCTGTCTCCTCCCAGAGGACACATGGACCCTGGAGTCAGCCAAAGCCCTAGCCACCACCTCACAACAATGGGAGAGTGTGGCTCTGAGGTGTGACCCCATTTCTGGTCATTTGTATTTCTTCTGGAACTGACAGTCTCCAGAAAGGGAAGTGGACTTACTGATTTCCATCTGTAACAAGGTTCCCTCAGAGAAGGCAGATATTTTTGGAGACTTCATTCTCAGCTGAGATGCCTGGCTCATAGACCGTACTCGCTCTGAAGCCCCAGGCTGTGCAGATGGGGAACTGAGCCACACCCTTGCACAAATTGGAGGCTCCTCTGCTCCCAGGTTTCCAGCAGCCCTTCCTGCCCAAGGGAGTGGGGCTGCAGCAGCTTCCCAGGAGCAGAGGTCAGAAGTTAACTTTTTTTTTTTTTTTTAAGTAGGATCCACTCTCAGCATGGAGCCCAACATGGGTCTTGAACTCACAACCGTGAGACCAAGACCTGAGTTGAGGGAGCTGAGGTGGTCCAGTCCAACTCTTGATTCGGCTCAGGTCATGCTCTCGGGGTTGTGAAATCAAACCCCATGTTGGGCTCCCCACTCACTGAGGAGTCTGCTTGCTTGAGATCCTCTCTCTGTCTCTCTCTCAAATAAATAAATACAATCTTTAGGAAACAAAAAACAAAAAACGCAAAGACCTGAGCTGAGATCAAGAGTCTGACGCTCAACTAACTGAGCCACCTAGGTGTGCCCCAGAAGTTAACTTTAATTTGCAGAACAGGAAATGTTGCACAGAGATGCCTGGAGCTGTCGTCTTGAGGAGACATTGTCAGACACCATGGAATGTGGCTGTGATCCCCAAGGATGGGACAAGTATGGCCAAGTGAGTGACCAGACAAGGCTATAGAGGAACTTGTAAAGGACTGACTTTTCAGGAGTTAAGACCCAAGGGTTCTTGAAAATTAAGCTGAAGAGACGATGTAGGAAGCCCTTTATGAGGGAGATACTATCCTTCCCATTAGTAAAGCAGGTAGACTTCAAGTGTTCAACTAGAAAGATAAGTTAGTATCAGTGTTCGAGGCTAGTTGAGTATATCATATTGGTTATACACCTACTTATTCACCCATTTACTAGTTCGTTCATTATTCTTTGAACGGATGATATCCTACCCCAAGATATGGAAAGTAGGGTTAGTGCAGGGACCCCATGGGTGTCAGAGGAAGAATCCATCCCAGGGTCAGCCTGCCCTAGTCAGGAGTCAGCCTGCTATAATCCGAGAATTCTCCTTCACGCCAGGAAGTGGCTGAGCCCTCTGGAAAGGGTGTGCTGGGGCTGCTAAGACAGAAACACCATGCAGAGAACATGCAAAACGCAGATAAGTTGTACATTCTCCTATTTTTAGGGTGACCATGATTTATCACCCGAAGGGGAGCCCCCTTGGGGAGTGAAGGAGTGCTATTATTACACTTGAACAACAGACATAAAGTGGGCCTATGTTCACCCAGCCTGTGTCTCGTCCCTGGGTCTCATCTCAGAGGGCTGAGCAGGAAGAAGATTCAATCTTGGGCAAAGAGCTATAGAAGGGGAACAAGAGAAATGGTGCTGGGAGCAGTGGCCCAGGTGGGGGTTTGCTGGGGGTATCCCCGCAAGGACGGCCTAAGAACACCATCCTTAGTCCCCAAGGAACCACTAAGGGCTGAGCACACCAGTGTTGATAAGCATGCCCTGCACTGGGGGTTGCAGAAGCAGAGGACAGGACACCAGAAGGTATATTGTGGCAAGCAGCCCTTCCCTCCCCCAATCCTGACCCCTGGAAACAGCATACAAAGCCCATTTTCCTGGTGGTTGGGAGGAAATACAGGTTGCTGGTGTAACCCAGCAAATGGGAATCTCTAGGAGTCTACCCTGGTTGGGTTCAGCCTAAGGTGGAGGATGATTCCGGAACAATAGACAACCCTGGGGCTTCCTAGGGACATGTAGGGAATAAGGCCATGGCATAAGGCTACACTTCACTTTTCCTATGTTAGGGCTCAGAATTAGTGCCTTTTGGATATCCACAAATATTCGATCTTCTTTTGTAAGGTCAATTTAGGGAGCTCTGTGAATATCTGATAACCTGTATAGTTCATAAGTAATTTTAGAAGAATTCTGTCTGGACAGATACTAAAATATTAATGGTTGTTGACTCTAGATAGTGGGATACATTTTTATTACACGAAGTGAAATGCGTAACAATAAATGTAAATTACATACATTCCGTCAAATGGGAAAACCAGCAACACCGGCCCAGTCAAGACACACGTCATCACCTCTTGGTGTTAAGTCCCCTTCCAGTCAGTATCTATCCCTCTGGGCAATCAATGCTCTGATGTCTATCATCAGAGATTAGATTTGCTTGTTCTTGAATTCCATGTAAATGAAACCATACACTTTTTTGTGACCCGCATCTTGCACCTAACATATACTTCTGTTATTTATCTTTATTATTATGTGTATTAATAATTTGCTCTTTTTTAAAGAGTTTATTTATTTATTTGACCGGAAGAGATCATAAGGCGGCAGAGAGGCAGGCAGAGAGTGAGAGGGAAGCAGGCTCCCTGCTGAGCAGAGCCCAATGCAGGGCTGGATCCCAGGACCCTGAGATCATGACCTGAGTCAAAGGCAGAGGCTTTAACCCACTGAGCTGCCCAGGTGCCCTAATAATTTGCTCTTTTTTTATTGGTTGTATTTTGGGGGGAGGGGTGACTTTACCACAATTTGCATATCTATTTACATGTTGATGGACACTTGGGTTGTTTCTAGATTTGGGCTATTAGGAATAGATCTGCCAGAAGCAGCATTCTGGTACAAGACTTTGGTGTGGACATACACTTTTATTTCTCTTAGGTAAATAGTCATGGGATTGCTGGGTTGGATGGTAAATGCTCATTTCACTTTATAAAGAGCGTCACACTGTTTTCCCACACAGTGACACCCTTTAGCCTTCTCATACAAAATGTGAGTTCCAGTTGCTTTACTCGCTTGCACTGGGTAAAAAAAGCAGAATGTGGGGAAGGGAAGTCAATATGGTTGTTCAAAGGAGTTGGGGTCAGTATTGCCCTCAGCTGGGAGTACCGCACAGGAACCATGAAGGGGTCCAGGGATCATGAGGGTAAGATATCAGGGAATTCCCGGAAACGTTCTCGTAACAGCTGACAACGTAAACAATTTATTAAGAGGGGGTACTGTGGTTCCAGTGAGACACAGATGCTGCAGGAAGGGGCAGAAAGAGCTGGGGGTTACAAGGAGACTGGGTTAGAAAAGCTTTGTAATTGCAACAGGCAGATTGGTTACTGATCTTCAGGCCGCTACAAGAATACTAGTGTTAAAAAACAAAACAGGGGCACCTGGGTGGCTCAGTGGGTTAAAGCCTCTGCCTTCGGCTCAGGTCATGATCCCAGGGTCCTGGAATCGAGCCCCACATCGGGCTCTCTGCTCAGCAGGAAGCCTGCTTCCTCCCTTCTCTCTCTCTGCCTGCCTCTCCGCCTACTTGTGATCTGTCTGTCAAATAAATAAATAAAATCTTTAAAAAACAAAACAAAACAAAATCAGCCAAGTTAATTGGAAGATCAAATTGGCTTTATTAAGCAATTCAAGAATGGTGCAACACCCCATCCAGCAAGTAGAGAGTTGCTCCAAGGAGTTGTACAAAATATAAAGTTGTTACAGAAGGAAGCATGGGGCGAGGAAGTTGCCAGGAAAAGAAAGCAAGGCAGTATCTGCTCAGGACACCTTTTTTAAAAAATAATTTTAATTCCAGTGTAGTTAACATGGTGTTGTATTCGTTTCAGGTGCACAATATAGTGATTCAACAGTTCTATCCATTTCTCAGTGCTCATCAAGGTAAGTGGACTCCTAAGCCCTTCACCTATTTCCCCTCCCCCCAACACCCGCCTCCTTTCCAGTAACTATTTGTTCTCTATAGTTAAGAGTTGGTTTCTTGGGGTGCCCGGGTGGCTCAGTGGGTTAAGCGTCTGCCTTCAGCTCAGGTCCTGATCCCAGGGTCCCTGGATCAAGTCCTGCATAAGGGGCTCCCTGCTCAGCGGGGATCCTGCTTCTCCCACTGCCTGCCACTCCTCCTGCTTGTGTTCTCTCTCTCTGACAAATAAATAAAATCTTTAAAAATAAATGAAGTGGAAACATTTTTTAAAAAGAGTATTTCTTGCTTTGTCTCTCTCTCTCTCTTTTCCCCCTTTGCTCATCCCTTTTGTTTCTCAAGTTCCACATTGAGTGAGGTCATATGGTATTTGCCTTTCTCTGACTGGCTTATTTGGCTTAGCTTCATACTCTCTCGATCCATCCCTGTTGTTGCAAATGGCAAGATTTTATTCTGTTTTATGGCTGAGTGATATTGCATTGTATACATACCACATCTTCTTTACCCATTCATCTATCGATGGCTACTTGGGCTACTTCCATGGTTTTGCTATTGTAAATAATGCTGCGATAGTCATGGGGAGCGTGTATCTCCTTGAATTAATGTCAGTGTTCTGCACAGCAAAGGAAACAACCAACATAACTAAAAGGCAACCTACTGAATGAAAGAAGGTATTTGCAAAGGACATACCTGATAAAGGGTTTAGTATCCAAAATATATAAAGAACTCATACAACTCCACATCAAAAAACCAAATAATCTAATTAAAACATGGGCAGAAGACAGGACACTTTCTTTGGAAGTCAAGGGACGCTGGGTTTTTATCATGCAGATGACCTCCCTCTTGGGGACCAGGACATTTTCAGAGACTCTTAATGGGCACATTCCTGGGAGACGCTGAAACTTTAGTTAAGTCTTGGTTTGCTATTCAAGGATAAATGACTCCATTTGGGGCTTGTTTCTCTTTTTAACACTAATGTGGCTTTCTGTAGGAGGTGGGAAGTTGCTCAACACTGGAAAGAAAAGTAGACAGTGAGCGAGTTTAAAGGAGCCTATTAGATTCCCAGAGGAAGTGTATACAGAGGAGTATTACCCGCAAAGAAAGATCAGAGAAACTAGAGTGTGAGCCTATTCCCTGGACCCAGTTCCAACGAGCAATGCCCTATTGTAGAAAAAAGAAAGAAAGGAAGAATGACTGATGTTGAGAGAAATAAGAAGGGATCCTGGGCTTTAAAAACCTGTAGGAAGATTGGCATCCCAGGAAGACCTGGCCATTGGCTGGCAAAGAGGCTCAGATTACCAGCTCTTCCCTAAGAACACCATAATATTAAGTTGGGGGATACTTCCTCACTCCCTGACCTGCCATGGCTACCAGGTTTCTCAGTTTTATGGCCTTTTGTCTCTTGGGAGCAGGTAAGTCCAGGAAACAGAAGGAAACTCCTGAGATGGGTCTTTCAATTCCAGGTCCTGGACATTCCTTCATCTGACATGATGTTGTCATTAAGACAACTGTTGTTTCCCTCTATCTACTTTTGCTTATATAACCTTCTCTGATGGAACCCACAGATGCTCAGATACCAAGATTCCTATCATAGAAATGGAAAAGAAGCTGAGCTTTGAATGTTCTTAGAAAACAAATTTTGCAAAGTACTGCTATCAACAAGACCATGGACTGAACTCCAAGTCTGATTCATTAGTCAGAGAGTGCTGAAGTTAAAGCCAGAAGAGATGTGCTTGAAGTGTACACATCTCAAAAACATATAGAGAATTTCCTCTTGACTCTGAAGTGGACCGGCACCAACCAGACCTCTCTGTCCTTCCGTGCCAGTCTGTGAGTCCACAAGACTGCACGCCCATAGCTGCTCAGCTCAGAAAGAGCAGGTGGGGGACGCCTGGGTGGCTCAGTTGGTTAAACGGCTGCCTTCGGCTCAGGTCATGATCCCAGGGTCCTGGGATCGAGTCCCACATCGGGCTCCTTGCTCAGCAGGGAGTCTGCTTCTCCCTCTGCCTCTGCCTGCCTCTCTGTCTGCTTGTGCTCACTCTCTCTGACAAATAAATAAATAAAATCTTAAAAAAAAAAAAAAAGAAAGAGCAAGTGGCCCCTTGCTCATGAGGTCCCTGCCCTAACCAGAAGGAAGCCCAGGATCCCTTTCTGGTCCCCTCTCATCCACCAGCTGCGAATTTGAAACAAGCCCCTTATTGAATTTTAGTTGGCGCTCTTTACCTCTTGTGGAACCACTCTCCAGGTAAGCTGTGAGATTATCAGGGGTTAGCGCATGCCCTCTGCTCACTTCCTAAAGACTTGTCTCCCGGGCACGATCTGACTCACCTGATCCTTACTTAACAGCCTCTAGTGATGCCAAGGCTAGAATGTTGTTTTTCTAATGCCCCGTCTGTGTGAGGAAAGACTGTCTTGTCTTCAAGTAGAGTGGTTCCTCAATGAGTACATTTTATAGATGAAGACTACCTGACAAAATTTTGGAGACCGATGTTGACTTGAGACTTGAGATTAGAAAAGCAGTGCTTTTAAAATAGTAGCAACAGTAAATTCCCATTCATTAAAAAAATTCAAGAACATCATACCCAGTAGCATGAATAACACTCAAGGGAAGAACAGAACAGAGAAAAGCAAGTGTTGAGGAGGTGGTAAAGATATGGGCCCCCTTTTGCACTACTGATGGGAATATAAAAGAGCATGACCACAGTGGAAAATAGTACGGCAGGTAGGGAGTGGTTCCTGGGCTGGGGTGAGGGAAGGGTGGGAGTTAGTGTTTAGTGGATATAAGGTTTCAGATGGGGAAGATGAAGAGTTCTAGAGAAGGATGGCAGTGATGGCAGCTCCAGAATGTGAATGTAGTTAATGCCATTGCACCGTAGACTTGAAAATGGTAAGTTTTATGTTATACACATTTAATCACAACAATAAAAGTAAAGGAGAGTGTAAATGAAAACTTAGAAAAGTCTATCTTTGAATAAAGATGAGTTCCACTCAAGAAATAAGGATTAAGGGGTGTCTGGGTGGCTCAGTGGGTGAAGACTCTGCCTTCCGCTCAGGCTGAGGTCATGATCTCAGGGTCCTTGGATCAAGCCCCGCATCTGGCTCTCTGCTCCGTGAGGAGCCTGCTTCCCCCTGTCTCTCTTCCTGCCTCTCTGCGTACTTGTAATCTCACTTCCATCAAGTAAATAAATAAAATCTTAAAAAAAAAAGAAATAAGAATTAGTTAACCATAATTTTGAATGGAGGAAAACTAAGATTTTAGTGTCTTAATAGCTTCCACCCCATTTCTTAGGGAGGAGAATATTGTTGATGGGAATATTTTAATGTAACTGCTGGAGATGGAAGGGAAAATGGCTATGGCATTGTTCTATATAATGCAGGCAGAAGAACTTGAGACCCTGGAAAGTCTTGGAAGGGGCCATCATGATTAAGGATGGGAGAGAAAGAGTAAAGATCTGCCTTCTGCACCATATGACTCCTTTTAGGATGTTCCAAATCTTCAGGAGATTCTGCTAAACTCTCCTATTATTGGTGTGGATGATTTGGTTGAAGAAATAAAAAAAGACTTCATGGCCAGGTGAGGTGGCAAGGTTAGAGAAGACTAGAAGAAAACAATTGTCCTTGGGAGTGGTCCGAAATCTCAGGAAGGGCTTTGGATTTCCACCATTTTGAAAACTCTAAGAAATTCCACCTAGTTTTTGCAGAAGAGACAATTTCCCGGATCGTATCTGGATTATAAATTTATTAGCTAAAGTCTTGCTTTTATGAAAATAAGGGGGGGAAAAGCTCCTGAGAAAAAGTCAGTATTTTAGGAAACTAATAATTAATTATATAAGCTCCTACTGGACAAAAATTCTTAGTATTTATACGAGGCGTTGGCTTCTTTTATCTTATCTCATTTATCTTATCTTCAGGTGACATGAACATTCTTCCCCATAATAAAAGTTGGAAATGTCAATGCAAAGTACCTTAGGTATGTTACTGTTAAGATCTTCAGTAAGTTGGTCCCATGCATTCTTACGTGGTAGACATCCTCTACCTTCTTGTTTATATAGCAGATTGTCATTATTTGTCATTCTTGTTTTAAATTCTTGGTTCATAAGGTTTAATAACTCACATTCTGGGGATATATATTGTCCAGTTGGCTATCTTTCTTTTGAAATCCAGCCCCCAAAGGCTTTAGTCCTTCTAGAATATTCTCTTGTTTTTTGGTTAGTCTCTAATATTCATTTTGCTCCTTGCCTCATAAGGTTCCTCTGGGGAAAAAGACAGGAAATGATGCTAGTTTGCAATGCTAGTAGTATCCAGAAGCCAGTTTTTATAATATCAGCTGGGCTCCTCTTGTCTGAAATAGAATGGTTGTTTATCATTGGGTCTCAGGGACCTCTAAAGCAATCTTACATATTTGTAAGATTTATAGTTATATTTATAATTAAAAATTGATTGGCAATCCAGAAATTCTATCTAACTGAATTAAAAAAAAATGCCAGGCATCTCTTAAAGCAGAGAAATATACTTTCTTAGTGTAACATATGCTGATAGTTTGTATTTCTATGTGTTTGTGTAGAAGTTTCTCCTTATCTATCATCAGAAACCCCGTAAGACACATCAGCTGCTGTTATAAAAGGTTTTAATGAGTTACATATGTACAAAATTCATAAAAAGTATTCAGTTAAAGAACACGGCCATCTGGGCTTGAGATAATTTTATCTGGTTTATATCCATGGAGATTTGCTCTGGGTGGAATTTTCCTCCTCTGGGTTGCATCTTCAACGGGGGTCACTGATCATAGCTCATTGGCAGTGGTATTTGATGCGGTTGTTTGCCTTCAGATTTAGAAAGTCAAGAAATAGATGATATTAGAATATCTATATTCACTCTATGAAATTGCACTATTTGAAATTTAATAACACCTAAGTCAAATGTAAATATTTAAAGAAATTTACACTGAAAGTAAATGAAGTCAGAAGTAGCAACTGGGTGGGAAGTTGACGGGTTTAGGCATTAAAATCCTTCTCCAATTCTGTTTTCCCAAACTCCTCTGTTTATGTATTTATTTTTTTTTACCTGGCATTAATCCAGACTAGCTTCTCCTTCCTAGCATTCTGTAGAGAGCGTTAGAATATTTTATTTCCTACATGGACATTGAAGAAAGCTTAGAGAGGTTTAATCATATACATACACGCTCTCCTATATGGGGAACGGGCACTCTATTATCAGTGAACAGAGGCAAAAAGAAGGTTTCTAAAAGAGTAAGGTTAGAAGAGAAAGAAACAAATTCTTTAGGGGTGCCCGGCTGGCTCAGCCAGTGGACCAAGAGACTCTTGATCTTGGGGTTGTGGGTTCCAGCCCCACCTTGGGTGTAGAGATTACTTAAAAATAAAATCTTTAAGGGGTGCCCGGGTGGCTCGGTGGGTTAAAGCCTCTGCCTTCCGCTCAGGTCATGATCCCAGGATCCTGGGATCGAGCCCCACATCGGGGTCTCTGCTTGGCAGGGAGCCTGCTTCCTCCTCTCTCTGCCTGCCTCTCTGCCTACTTGTGATCTCTGTCTGCCAAATAAATAAATAAAATCTTAAAAAGAAAAAATAAAATCTTTAAAAAAAAAAAGAAATTCTCTGGCAGGAGGGTAACAGTCTGTATTATTTTCCTTATTCGGGTGAGCTGATTAGCAGGCACCTTGCAAATAGGCCTGTCTGGATGGTCTGCCCTGAGCAAGCTGTCTGGGGTCATCAGAGCGAAAACAACTTCAGTTAATTATTAGTCAACCAAATACCTTGGGAGTCCGTCTGCAGTAAGAAGGACGGGCTGTCTCTCTCTGTAATCTCTGCCACAGTTCCGCCTTAAGCAACACAGCCTGACCCAGGCTAAGTTGGCTCAATTTTTTCCAAAGCAAAACATTTCCTCCAGTCACCTTTATTTTTATTACCATGTAGCTTGGGCTATCTTTTGTCTTTTTTTTTTTTTTTTTTTTGGTCTGCCGGGGCTGGGAGTGGGGAGAGGAAAAAAAAAAAAATAGTGCAACAGGCAAACAGTGAAAAAGTCCCTCATTTAAACACACCCCAGGATTCGGGCATCACGGCAAAGGCAAAATCTTGATTATTCCCCGATGGGCCACACGGGGGCACTGTGGAACTACAGAGCTCCCAAAGCGGCTGGGACAGAGCAAGGGGCAGATCCAGCCAGCTACCTGGGACCGGGAGGGTTAAGGAACAACCTTGTTTGGTGCTTTTATCCACTTACAGGCTTGATGCTGTAAACATTAATTTGTGGCGGTGCTGTCCCATCGGGGTGCCAGAACTTGAGCTCCGCAGTGATTAGGGTGTCTCTCTGAGCTCTGCAAGGGGAAATGAGGGAAGTGCCGGGAGGGGGCAGACAGTGTGTCCTGGGCAGGGAGAGGTAAAGGAACACCTGCCTCAGAGGAAAAGCAAAGACCCTGTGGGAACGGACATGTGGCCTAAACCCAGCTAGTCTAGACCATCCCGCCCCACCCTACATGTTACCTAAGAGGCTTTGCAGGGCAAAGCCTGGATCAGGCTAGCCAGGAGGCTGGCAAGGATGGCCAGGTTCACGGGAACCAGGAGAGACAGTGACATCGGAGCGGTGACATTATTGCCTAAACTCCAGAAAAGGGATGCCTGACCTTCAGCTCTCGGAGGACCAGAACTCTGAGCAGGAAACCTGTCCAGTTCTGCTGCCGTGGGCTACAGGCTCCTACAGGCTCCTCTGCTGTGTGGACCTTTGTCTCCTGGGAGCAAGTATGTCCTTGAAACGGGGCAGGGGGGTTTCTGTTCTAAGCCTGTTCTAAGCTTAACAGCACCTGAATCTGTGGCATCATCGTGCTCCCTCTTGTGTTCTTTCCCCAGCCCCTGCGTCCTTCCCTCCCAGTCCCAGTGGATTCTGGAATCAGCCAAACACCAAGACACCTGAGCAAAGCATGAGGGCAGCGAGCGACACTTCCCCTATCTCTGGGCAGCCCAGTGTATGTTGAGTCCAACAGGCCCTAGGGCAGGGCCCCCAGCTCTTGGCATATTAGGATGAGTTAGAGCAAAAGGACACTTCCTGGGATTAATTCTCAACGCGGCAGTTGAGTGACTATCATTCTGAGCTGCACGTGAATTTCTCGGAGGCTGGGATGTGGTCGTGTATCTCTGTGCCAACACCTGGTGCAGCCAGGGTCACCAGCGTTCTGTGCACAAACCTCCCGGTCCCAGCGTAGAGCAAGGTCAGAGCTGACGGATCCGCGAGAACCAGGGATGCAGCGGAAAGGGAAATGGTTTGGGGCCCTGCCAAGGGTGGCCTCTGGCTCTTCAGCCACTCAGGGCAGGGACAACAGGACAACAAGCTCTGTTCAGAGGGTGGTGCTGCATCCAGCGGGTCACACCAAAGTTATCGTCCCTGCCTGGCACTGGCTGCTGCAAGCTTAAATGAACGACTTACAGATTCACAGCTGGCACCATTTTTTTCAGGAGGGAGAGTTCATCCGGGGTTCAAAATTGTTTGATAAATTGGTAGCTAGAAGGTAGAATCACAGAGCTTTGTTTTATATAATACGTGGACAAAATTTTGAGATTTTAGGAAAGTCTAGAAGAGAAAATATGATTAAAGATGGTTGAGAATATAGAGCTATAAACTTATTAAAAACTATGGGATTTGTCATGTAATCTCTTTTCTCATTCTGCTCAAAGTCTTCAATACCCAGAAAATACAAAGCAAGGTCTAATGGCAGCCGCATAGCCCCATGCAGGTCCCGGTAAGGACAGACTCACGGCTGAGAACCTGAAGCTGATTCTCACCTCTCCTTTCCGGATTCCTCATCCCAGGCTCGCCTCCCCTGAGCACAAATAGGCAAAGGCTCTCCTGTTTCCCCCAAGAGCAGTTCTGCTTCCCCAGAATAGCTTCTTACGCATCATGGCCCAGATGCTATCAGCTTCTGAGTGTGGCTTCGTGGCTGTCTTCTGGATTTGTATCGCACTCTGTGACCTAACTGCTCTTCTCAACATGGCCCCAGACACCAGAGCCTTTTAAATCCTCTACATCTGCTCTAGCTCTTCTCATGGTCTAGAAGGCCCTTCTCTGCTGCCCGGACGTGGCCAGATACCAGTCATCTCGCAGGGACTGGCTCAGACAGTGCTTCTCGCCCAGACATCCCACGGCGCTGTTCTACTGCTCTGCTCAGCACGCTCTAACAACGTGCCACACACTGGGAGGCTCAAACAATAGACATTTATTTTCTCACAGGTCTGGAGGTTGGCAAGTCCAAGATCGAGGACCCATGGGGTTAGTTTCTGGGGAGTGCTCTGTTCCCGGCTCACGGGCAATCGCCCTCTCGCTGTGTGCTTGCATGAGGACTGAGAAAGAGCTCTCTGGGGTCTCTTCTCAAAGGACGTCAGTCCTCTTGGCTTAGGGTCCCACTCTTGTTACCTCATTTAACCCAACTTCCTCCCTAAAGACCCTGTCTCCAGATACACTCACACTGGGGGTTACAGTCACATTCAGCAGATGAATTTGGGGGAGGGGGGGACACGATCAGTTCATAACAACAATATCGCTCTCTTTACTTTCATAGGAAAAGCCAAGACACTTGATACTCTTTGACACTTGTGAAATGAATGAATTAATGGCCACTTATGAGAGCCATGAAATATCACCAACTGTTTTCCTTTACAGAGATCTCTTCCCTGGAATGTGATAGGTAATCCTGGTTCTCCGTCCAACTTTTGCAGTACTCCGAACAATTTTGTGTTCATAGCCAGGATGGATGACCAGCACTGCAAAGTAGCCTAATCGAATCCAGAGCTGAAATACGCTGATATTCTTTTGGAAGGGAGAAGATTATGTTAGGGTCGCCTGTATCTGGTATCATGAGCCTGTCAAGAATTTTCCCTCACCCGCCACCACTCCCTCTGTCTTTAGAAACATCTAGTGCTTCTCGGAAATGAATCTGAAAAACAGATAAAGAAAAACTGCTGTAATAAAACCTTGACATCCTTGCCAGTTAAAGGGTAACTGTGTGTGCCTATGCACATGTGTGCATGTGAGTGTGTGTTTTTTGGGGGAGATGCACAAAATGGAAATAGCTTCTCTCCGGGTGGAATGTATTAAGAGGCATCGGGTCACAGCTTAGGACACACAGGTACTTCTGGGTAATGATTGTGAATGTCACACCCAACTGTATCTACCTTGACTAGAGCTAACAGGGTTTATTTATGGGTTTATGCGTTCAAAAATAAATGGTAAAATAGAGAAACCCTCTTTATAAAATGCACTATTTAAAATTTGGTGATTATTAATTTATCTACACAATCTGGAAGTATCTGGATCTGATTAACCTGGAGGAGGGATGGGAAGTAGTGCTTCCAGGCTGGATCCACATGAGATCATCAGAGTGCTCATTTTTATAGCTCGTAGCATTCTGACTTGTCTCTGTCATTATAGCATACCAATTACAATGGTGTAGCAATTATTTCCTTCATAATCAGAATGTTCAGACCATCTTTCGCCTCCACAGGCTAAGTAAGGGTGGATCTGAAGATTAACCCTAAATCAGCTGGGCTGGGAAAGCAGAAGAAAGGGTGTGGTGGGGAGTGGTTACAGCAGTGGGAGGTGGGGGGGATCTGTCCTTGATTTAGACAGAAGGTATCCATCTGTGAGACAGTGAGCCATCAGCCACACGGAGGAACTGTGCCCCCACAGTCAGCCAAGGTGCCCCGGGAGGGTTTGAGAGAGTGGCCCAGGAGAGGACAGGTTAAGGGAACTCTTGGCTCCTTCATCAGGTGGTTTGAGATTCTTTTTTCTTTTTTTTTAAGATTTTATTTATTTATTTGACAGACAGAGATCACAAGCAGGCAGAGAGGCAGGCAGAGAGAGAGGAGGAAGCAGGCTCCCTGCCAAGCAGAGAGCCCGATGCAGGGCTCGATCCCAGGACCCTGGGATCATGACCTGAGCCAAAGGCAGAGGCTTTAACCCACTGAGCCACCCAGGTGCCCCTGGTTTGAGATTCTTGAGCGAGTCCTGGGACACATGGGGCTAACACAGGCTCCTCACTGCCCAAGCAGAGGAGACGTGCCTTGAACCTCAGAATGCACCAAGGAGGTAGTCCCTGCTCCTGGATGGGAAGTGGAAGGTGAAGGGGTTGGAGCCCCACCGCCTGGGGAATTAGTGTCGGGCAGCGGCAGGTGAGGGAAATCGGGTGTGTTGGGGGCATAATAGGACATGATCACCTCATACCCACCCCCCGTAGAGGCACTGGGTGGGACAAGGAATGCGCCTAGAGTAGCTGATCCTGAGTCCTACTGAAGTGCCCTTTGGTATCAGACCAGAAGGTGGCCGGCAGCAAGAATAACACCAGAGCAACAATGTCACAGTGGTGACATCATGGGCAGATACTCCTATCAGGGAAATGGGAGGTTCAGAACTCTAGGCTGCTCACCCCAGGGGACCCCATCCCTGAGCAGGGTGCTCTCTTGGTTTCCCGATGCGCCATGGGCTCTAGGCTTCTCTGCTGTGTGGCACTTTGTCTCCTGGGAGCAGGTGAGTTCTAGGCACAGTGTGCACGCCTCCGATGTGTTTTGCCAGCCTGTGACACAGGCTTGCTGATGATGGCCGCAGCAGGAGGCCTCCCTCTATGCTCTAGTCTCAGCTTCTTTCCATCTCCTCCCCAACAGGCCCAGTGGCATCTGGGGTCACCCAAACTCCAAGATACCTAATCAAAACAAGAGGACAGAAAGCGACACTGAGATGTTCCCCTGTCTCTGGACATCTATCTGTGTACTGGTACCAACAGATTCTGGGCCAGGGCCCCCGGTTTCTCATTCAGTATTACAATACGGAAGAGAGAGACAAAGGAGACATCCCGAAACGGTTCTCAGCTCAGCAGTTCCATGACTATAGCTCCCAGCTGGACCTGAACTTGCTGGAGCTGGGAGACTCAGCCCTGTATCTCTGTGCCAGCAGTGAACACAGCCCTGCACGATCAGCAGCCTATTGTACAAAAATCCTCCCCCCCAACCCCCAGGTCAGGAAGTGATGGCAAGGGTGGCGGTGCCAGCCCCAGTGGCCCGGGGCCCTGGGAAAGCAGACGGGCCTCTCCCCAACGCTCGTCCTGCTGCTTATGTGTGTGGTGCGTCTTAGAGCTCACAGAAATCATGCAAGATACGTATTCATGTTACCTGTTTACATATATGAGGGGAAGTAGCTTTCCTGGGTCTTCTATTTCAGAACTGGCAGAGTGAGGAACAGTTCTGTCCCTTGACACCTGGGCTCCTCACCCCCTTATGGAATTGTTTCCTCCCCGGGCTTCCCTTCCCAGGTCCAGGTGAGCAGGGTGGGAAAGATCACCCACCAGAGGTGATGATCCTAATCTCCCCGCTGACAACTTCAAGGAATGTGACTTCAAGGCGAAGAATAGCTATTGAGCCTTCCCTGTAACAACAACAACAAAATAAAAATAACAAAAAGAGAGAGAGAAAGGGGCAATGTTCTGCAGGGCATGGACCTAGGTCATGTCCTGTCTCCCGTAGGGGCTGTGTGAGTAGGGAGGTTTCTAGATGTACTCGTCCAGCTGCCCAGCAGAAGGAATGGGATGTGTACAAGGAAAAGCTTGGTGTTCCCATACACGCCGCAATCTACCATGAGGGAAAGGACCATGGATATTCATTATTTATTCCTTACTTTCTTTCATTCCACAGTTCGAGGTCCCTTACTTTGTGTAAAGTACTATGTCACTTAAAATAGAAAATGCAGCTTAGTATGTTTTTTTAAATTTAGTATGTTTCTTGTCTTTGAGTGTTTTAAGGTCTGCAGTGTAAATGTATAACATTTATCTTAAATATTTGATGATTTCTATTGGGTCCCCCTGTCCCATGAGAGCAAGTGACTCACAAAACTCCAAGGGCCAAATACACGCATGCCCAGACACAGTTCCGCTCTGTAGCAGGTGGAGACTCCCAAAAGAAAACAGCACTGTCATGTACTGACAATTTACTACATGCCAAATAAAAGTGCTTTATTTGCAAAATCTCCGTGAATGATCAGAAGAAGAAAAAAAAGCCTAAGAGACAAATGCAATTTCTGTTCTCATTTGAAAGATGAGGGGAGTTGTGCTTAAGTTAAAGAACTTGAGCAAATCAAAGAGATGGTCAGAGGCAGAAGTGGGGCTCAAACCCCGTCTGATGGATTCTTGAGTGATGTGCTGTGTTTACAGCTCTACCCTGTCATGCATATTCATAGAGATACCTGCCCTCAGAGCCAGAATTTTCCTCCATGTCAGCTTGGCAGGCTCTGATGAAATCATTGACAGAGATCGGTTCCCCAGGATAAAGGGGTGTGGAGAAAGATATCCGACTAGGAGTGCTCTACACCCAGCTCTGGTTCCAGCTCCGGCACAACCTGCTAGTCAGGACCCGAGGCCAGTTTTTTGACATGATGGTCTGAGAATTTTCACGGATAAAATGAGAGTCGTAATATCTGTCAGTATCACTCAGAGTACTCCAGAGAAACAGAGCAGAGTACACGCACACACGCGCACACACACACATAGGTATGTATATAATTTAGGTATTATAGAGAATCAGCTCATATAATTGTAGAGGCTGATAAGTCCAACATCTGTAAGTTGGGCCGGTGGTGCTGGAGACCCAGGGAGAGCAGAGATTCAAGTTCAGAGGTTAAGCAGGGAGAACTGATGTTCAAATCCAAAGGCCGTTAAGCAGGTAGAGCTGGTGTTCCAGTTTGAAGGCCATCAGCTGGACAACTCTCTCTTATGGGGCAGAATCCATCTTTTTGTCCTATTCATGTCTTCACCTGATTGGATGCGGCTCACCTACATTATGGATGGCAATCTGGTTTACTCCGTTGATTAAAAGGTTATTCTCACCTCATGTTAAAATCTACCTATTTACAAAAGAAACAAAATCTTGCCATTTGCAACGACGTGGATGGAACTAGAGGGTATTAAGCTGAGCGAAATAAGTCAATCAGAGAAAGACAATTATCATATGATCTCTCTGATATGAGGAATTTGAGAGGCAGGGTGGGAGGGTCGGGGGGGTAGGGAGGAAAAAATGAAACAAGATGGGACTGGAGAGGGAGATAAACCATAAGAGACTATTAATCTCAGGAAAGAAACTGAGGGCTGCTGGGAGGTGGGGGTAGGGATAGGGTGGCTGGGTTATCGACATTAGCGGGGGAGGGGTATGTGCTATGGTGAGTGCTGTCAAATGTGTAAGACTGATGATTCACAGACCTGAACCCCTGGGGCAAATAATACATTATACGTAAATAAAAAAAAAAAAAAAGAAAGAAAGAAACAGAGCTCTGGGCTCTTGCTATCAGAGGCACTGTGGTCCAATGATCAAGTCTCCTTAATTAAAAAAAAAAAAAAAGATTGAATTAACAAGTGTGGGACTACATAAAGGCTGGGATGGATTGAAACAGACCCACATTTTTTTTTTTTTATTATAGACCATCTTCTCCATATCTTTCCATTTATTCTACTTACATGGGTTAAAAAATATGTTGATCAAATTGTTGAATTAGAAAATTATTCCTACCAACATCCCACAAAAAAAAATCTACCTATTTAAAAATTAATCATATCTCTCGGGAACACCCAGAATGGTGTTCAGTCACATATCTGCGTACCCTATGGCCCAGTCAGGTTAACACATAAAATTAGCCATCATGGGGCGCCTGGGTGGCTCAGTGGGTTAAAGCCTCTGCCTTCAGCTCGGGTCATGATCTCAGGGTCCTGGGATCAAGCCCCGCATCGGGCTCTCTGCTCAGCGGGGGGCCTGCTTCCTCCTCTCTCTCTGCCTGCCTCTCTGCCTACCTGTGATCTCTCCCTCTGTCAGATAAATAAATAAAATATTAAAAAAAAAAAAAACAACTAGCCATCATACCAACTTCCAGGGCTATCTAAACATTTAATAAGCATAAAATACCTACCAAGCACATATTAGGAATCTGGATATCTTGATTCCTTTTGCTGATCTCTGACAGCTTTTTCCACAGTTTCTTTTGTACAAAGGTGGGTATGGACACATTTTACCTTGAATTCCCATAGTTGGCACAGAAATGGAAGTATTTATGCCCGATGATTCATTATGAAATTAACTAGAGCACGTGACATCCCTTCTCAGACATTTCAACGTCAACTTTATTGACAGATGAATTATATACGATAAACATTACACACTTTAAATAATCAGATCCGTGGTTTTTTGGCGATTTATACGTATATACCCATGTAACATCCCCCACACGAAGTTATAGAACATTTTTTATCACCCAGAAAGTTCCCTCATGCCCCTTTGCAACTCCTGTCTCCATCCCTGACAAACTAATGATATGATTTCTATTGCAATAGATTACTTTTGCTCAGGCATCTTTTTGATGCATATTTGAAGTCTCTACCTAGGGGCGCCTGGGTGTCTCAGTCAGTTAGGTATCTGCTTCAGCTCAGGTTGTGCTCCTGGGGTCCTGGGATCAAGCCCCATGCTGGGATCCCTGCTACTCCCTCTCCCTCTGCTCTCCCTCTCACCTTGTGCTCTCTCTTTCTCAAGTAAATAAATAAAATCTGAAAAAAAAAATAAGGTCTCTACCCATTAAAACAATTCCTCTTTAGTACACAGCTAAATATATTTAAGAGAGGGAGGTGCTTTTGCAACGTTCTCTGTTTAAGAAATGCTTGAAATCATGTGTGATACAGGATCCATGTTAGGGACAATTCTATCTGCAGATAGATGATTTGATAAAATGATCATCGAAAGCTCTTCCCAGCTGCTTGAAGTTGTTTCTGTAAAATTTATTTCCTCATCTTAATTCATTTCTTCTCTCCTGAGAAGTTATTCAAGTTATTTTATAATGAAGTTTTGACCAAAAGTCTTCATCTCCAAGGAAATTATGTTGTGTTCCTATCAGATGCATACGTAGCTGGGCTTCCGGCTTACACACGGCACCCTGGGGCTGAGCAGACCACAGGCAATGGTGACATCATTGAGAGATCATTCCATCTTGGCAGAAGGATTCCCTTTGCCTGGACCCAGTGTCAAACCCCCAGAACACGAGCCTGGACCTGGAAAATCCCCCTTTCTCTTCCAACCTCTCCTGCTACCATTGTCATGCATCGTGTGTTCTTCTGTCTTCCGGGCCAGAAAAGTCCCAGGCACAGACGTGAAACCCACTCCTGGGTCTGCCTGGTCCCAATTCAAGGCTTGACATTATGGTTATACCATCAGGCTTCCCTTTGGTTCCAGTTTTAGTTTCTGCGGCCTCTCCCAGCCCCCAGAGATGCAGATTCACTGAGCCCCCAGATGTGTGATTGTGCTAAAATGAAACCAGCACGGCAGGAGGTGGCCACAGACGGGAGACACAGAATCATGCCCAGCTCTGGCTACGTGCTATGCAGAGCCCGTGGTTCAAATATTATTAAGAATTTGAAGATAACAACAACAGAGCACTGAAGACGGTACGTGGTCCTTCTAAGCGTGGGACTGTGGGCGATAGGGTACAGTTTCTGAGTTTTGGTTTCTTTATTACTTAATTAATGGCAGCTATGCCTCACAAGAAGGTGTTCCCCATGGGATGGACATCTCGGATGAAAAAACAAACAAACAAACAAACAAACAAACCCAGAACATTTTGCACTTACCCTGGAGGCTCTCATCTCTCCACGGTCCCTCACACCTCTGAGTGCCTCTGTGTCTGTGTGTCCTCTGCACCACTGTGCGGACATCATCTTCCACAGAGAAACATCAGTCCCAGGCTTGAGGTGTTCCTGCTTGCCTCTGTCTCACCCCAAACACGGGAAGTACGAGCTCGACTGAGCACAAAGGTGCTCTGGCTACATTTGGCAGGTGTCCCGTTAGTGAACTGATAAGAAACAGAGCAAAACAGCTCCTCAAGAGTTGATGAGCCTGACCCTGAGGTTTAGAAACCAGATACCAGGAGAATTGTAGCTGGAAGGATGGTAACGGGATGATGGTCAATGAAGCGAAGAGGAAACAGATACTGAAAGGAGTATCTGGGACACACGAGTCATAAAAGGCATCAGGAAGCCCTAAGGAATGTGGCTCGTTTCAAAACGACAGAGACAGGCTTTACGTGCACACACGAACCAGTGCGCTGATGAAGGATTCGGTCACAGGAATAGAATGTACATGAGGTTGCATATTGTTTCACAAAAAGGTGAAGACTGACTTGTAAGACCTGTGTCAATTCAGACAAGTCCTTTCTTCCCATCCTAGGCTGTTCACTTGAACCTTGATGCTTCTCTTTGACCCTCTGCAGAAGGGGTGTGGTCCCTTGCGAGGGTTGGCTCTGGGGCCCAGGCAGGAAGAGTGACATCTCAGAATGACTCCCTGGAGAGCCACCTTCCAGGCTCAGCAGCCCACAGACCCAGAGGACCCCTCCATCAGCCCTGCCCCTGCCATGAGCGTCAGCCGCCTGTGCCGTGTGGTGTTTTGCCTTCTACAGGCAGGCAAGTCCTGGGTCCCTTTCCGGGTGAAAATTTCAAGGTCCCAGCCCTAAGCCTTTCTGTTGCGTCTGTGACATCAGCTTTATCTCCTTCCCCACAGGGTTGCTGAAAGCTGGCATCACTCAGACCCCCAAATTCCAGGTCCTGGGGACAGGACAAAACGTGACACTGGAATGTCACCAGGATAGGAACCACAACTCCATGTACTGGTATCGACAAGACCATGGACATGGGCTGAGGCTGATCCATTACTCAGTCAGTGCTGGCACCTCTGCACATGGAGAAGCCCCGGATGGATACAGTGCCTCTAGGTCTACTATAAGCACCTTCCTTCTCAAGCTGCTGTCCACAACCCCCTCCCAGACATCTGTGTACTTCTGTGCCAGCAGTGTTCCCACAGCATTGCCCAGCTGCCTCCTCTCTGCACAAAAAAAGGAAGGGGGAGGTCCCGTGCCTCGGGACTCAGCAGAGCCCTCTGCACACTCCCAGGAGCCCAGAAGCCCAGGAACCAGCAGTGGTCTGTGCAAACAGGGTGAACCTCAGTGTGTGCTGAGACCCAACTCCAGGGCACTCTCAGCCTGGCCTGGACCTGCCTAGCTGTCCGGTGGTTCTGTCTCCACCTTTGTTCTCTCTGTGCACAGCAGCTGCCTCTCTAGCTGGGAAGGTGTTTGTATAAATAACACAATGTATTATTAACAATATAGTGTTAAATCTGATACATCATGACCCTCTTGTCTCTCCCTGGCACCTCAGCAACATCTCTCTCGAATGCCCTGGTATAGACTCTGCTCCTGCCAGCCTTTCCCATCGGGGCAGTCCCCCCACAAGGCCCTGCCGGGTCTGTCCTCTCCCCACCTCTGGGCCTATATTGCACAGCTCTCTGGCCCTCTCTGTCCCTGCCACACTGCTTGGCTCTCATCTCTGCCACATCCCTTCCCATCTCAGAGAACTCCAACTCTATTTCCTTGGCACTGGGCATGGACTCTTCCTTTTTGTGATGGCTGACTCCCACTCATGCTCATGTTCAAGGTCCCTGTGAGTGGCCGGCCACGACTGGGCACACCTGTTTCCCAGATGAATGGTGGACATAATTAACATGTCTCTCTGTTCTAGATTTTCTGGGTCCTGACTGCAGACTTTTCTTGCAATCAGTTTTTAAGTGCTGGTATCACAAAGACCACATTTTCTGACAACAATACATTGAAGATGAAAATAAAAAACAAAAAGTAGCCTTCATTTTTTAAAAAAAGCCAAATAACTCATATTTAGAAATTTTAAAACATAATTCTAAATAAATCCTGAGATTTACCAGAAATCTAAATAAGAATTTTTAAAGTTCAGAAATAAGAGATACTGAGAACACAAAGGTTGTACTTAGAGGAAAATTTATAGATGCAAGGGACTTAAGAGTTCAAAAAGTAATCATGTAAATATCAAGTTGAGGACACAGGACAAGAACAGAATAGCCTAACCCAAAAGTAGAAGAAGCAAAATCATAAAGATAAAGAACAAAAATAGGTGAAACAAAAAACAAAATATATTAATGAAACTCAACAATGTCAGACACTGTTCTGGTAACTATTAAAATGAGCACTGTAAGCAGGACTGATGAGGAAAGAAAGGCGGTAAAAATAACACTAAACATCAAAAAGAAAGGATAGCTAAAAATAGAACAGAGCTCAAACTGTGAAAGAACACCATGAAAACTGTCATTAAATTAGAAAGAAATGAGGATGTATGAAATAATAATGTAACCTAATCAAGAGCTAATGTCTACCCATCTCCCGAAACACCAAGCATGGATACTTTTACAGTCCAATTTTGCAAATTGGTCAAATAATGGATAATTTCAAATTTGTGCAACATATTCTAGAGAATAGAAAAAGGGAGCTCTCTGACACATTGTGTGAGCTATGGTGAACTGGAGCAGAGCTCCAGTCCCAGGCATGAGCTCCAGCTCATGTCCTAGGACCAGAGCCCTTGTCAGGGGAGTAGAGATGCCCGGTGTTGGCCTCTCCCTACCATGGGCTCCATGATTTTATACACACTTGTTCTTTGTATCTTGGAAACAATTCCAGGCACATGGGAAGTTGTTTTATCCCTGAGTCTTTGCTTAGACTGCAGTCATTTCCCAAGTAGATCTGTAGGACTGTCTCCTTCACCTGCAGGCTCCACGGGCGGGTCACCCAGACCCTCCAACACCCAGTCCCAAGAAAGAGATGAGCAGTGACACCCGAGTGAGAATAGTGAAACCGCGAAGCAGAGCCTTTTGACAACAAGTCAACCAAACGTTTTTACTGCGTGCATTTGAGTGGCCTTCCCAGTTAGGGGGGACTCGCCTGTGTTTTCTTGGGCAAGCAGTGGAGACACAGAGCCACAATCATCCTCCCTGACCCCAGCACCTTGCTCCCACCCATCTGGTCCTCTCCGCTCTCATTCTCTCTCCGAAGGAAAGGATGCTTGTAACTCCAGTGAACCCACTGATAAAAGTGGGCAGGCGTTAATGGCTAGAGAGCAATGAGAAGTTCTGCTCACAGTCAAAGGGAGAATTAAATTAACTACAACACAGCTTCTTAGGTTTCTTACCATGATATTATTCCACGTTATACACCAGTGTTGAAGGTCAATGAGGTTGAATCTTCTTCCACAAATAAGCTAGAAGGAACCTAATTTGTAATATCTGGTGACTTATAGCATGAGGCTCTGCTGTGGGCTGGGGGGACATAATATTACACAAAGACTAGTGAACACAGGGAGAACACAGTCTTTGACCTGCAGAATGAAGGAGCTGCCAGCTCAGAGAGCTTCCCAGGGCATCTCGTCACCCCTGTATCTCTCAATAAGTCAGTGCATTCAAGAGACTTCTAGGGTGAAATCGAGACCCACCCTCCACCCCAGGGCCCACCCTTGCCTGCAAAATGGATAATGTTGAGTGTGTGTCACTGAGAGAATGGAAGGAATGGTGATAGAATAGTTGAGATCCTGACTTGCAGATGACACAATGAATTCTCCTTTAGTCCCTTGTATTAAAGGTGCTGTTGACACATCTCAGTGATGATGCCCAGCAGACAGAGGCGTGATGGGTGAAGGAGAAGATAACACAGTGTGAGGCCACTGCCTCCAGATGGCACTGGAGCTGAAAGGGACAACCCATGCATTGACTTTGTTAAGAAAGGAGCTTTTAAATACTTAAATTAGTCATCCAAGTATGTTATAACATAAATCGTGTCCCCTGAGGTTGGGGGAATTGATAGAGGTAGTGATGTCACTGTGAGAACTGCCTTGTGCAGACAAGGGACCTCCCTCCTTCTCGGCTCATGCTCACGAGAACCTCCATCTGGTGAACCGCCCAGCCCAGCCCTGACTCCACCATGGACCCCAGGCTCCTCTGCTGGGTGACCCTCTGTCTCCTGGGGCAAGGTGAGTCCTCAGCACACCAAGCGGTTTCAGCGAATGCTTGTGTGTGAGTGTGAGCGATGATTACGTGCCAGGAGGACAATCCATTTCTCCTGACCGTGCCCGACTTCTGTCTCCACAGGACCCGGAGTCTCCCAGTTCCCCAGGCACAGGGTCACAAAGAGGGGCCAAAATGTAACTCTCAGTTGTGATCCCATTTCTGGTCATACTAGCCTTTATTGGTACCGACAGACCATAGGGAAAGGCCCTGAGTTTTTGATTTACTTCCAAAACCAGGATGCATTGGACAAATCAGGGATGACCAATGATCGGTTCTCTGCCGAGAGGCTTGAGGGGACCAACTCCACTCTGCGGATCCAGCGTGCAGAGCAGGGGGACTCGGCTGTGTACCTCTGTGCCAGCAGTCCCACCACAGTGGGGCACAGTCACCTCCTTGCTCCTCACAAACCTCAGACTCCTCTTCCCTAGCTGCAGATGGAGCCTCTAAACTGTCTGCCCTTTGTTCTTCATTCCCCGATGGACAAGAAGTAGATTTGGACATCAGCTCTCCTTAGGGTAGAAAGAGACTCTAGATAAACTCCCGAAATGTATATAAATGTTGGTGGATGACATCATTCTGACTCATTGGGTTCTAGGAGTCCCAGAGCCAGAGTACGACTTACAAGCCCAGGACTGATGGTCGGGGATGCAAGGGGTCTGCTACAGAACCTGAGGCTTCTGTTAGCGGACACACCTCCTCGTCTGCACAGATTTGTGGCCGGGCATGTGGAAAGTTCCTGACCACCTTCTTGGGCACATTCTTTCCTCTAAAGCCTCTTCTGTGTCTGGAACATTGGAAACCTTCAGCAACAGAGTAGCAGCCTGTCTTCGTGTTTGAAGTACAAGTCTTCACTGCTTTTGTGGTGGTGGAAGGACCAGGACCATAACAACGATAAGACCTCACTTCCTCTGCCCAGTTTGGGAGGCTCCCTGTCTCTTTTTGTTGTCATTTTTCCAGCACTGTGGGTCCTGGCAGTGAGCCCACGGCACTTGAACAGGCTTCCCTAGCCTCACCTGTCCTGATGCCCTGAATGACTCTGAGATTTCTAGAGGTGGTATGTTTTCTTCGATACCCAAGCCTTCTGAGTTGGAATTATTTCCTCGAATTCTTTGATTTGAGAAGACAGGATATTTTCTTTATAATAATGCCCCTATTCCTTTTTACTTGTTTTATTTGCTGCATTATATATTGTTATATTGTTACCTGTTACAAATATAAATAATTATCCAGTAATAACATCTTCCACTGGCGCGTGTGAAGCTGTGCATTGGGTCTATGGAATCTAAAGCCATGCTCTGGGTTCATAGGATCACGGATCAAGGGTTTCTGCATGTCCTGAGGAGATATCCCAGGACTCCTAGACTGGGACGGAATGTCACAGACTCGGCGATGATGGAGGTGTCCTGAGCCTTGCATAGCTGGCAAGGGGGTTACGGTCACCCCAGATCTACTCAGAATTGTGGTAGCTCAGGATACCAAATTTCTTTCCCCAGAGAATGAGTGTCCTTGGAAAGGAGTTTTCTTGGTCTTATTTTTTCCCCTATTTATTTGTTCATTTATTTATTTTTAGAACAGGAGAGAGAGAATCTTAAGCAAGCTCCATTCCTAGCATGGAGCCCGAAGCGGGGCTTGATCCCAGGACCTGAGATCATGACCTGAGCCAAAATCAAGAGTCAGACGCTTAACCGACTGAGCCACCCAGGTACCCCTGGTCTTATTTTAATTGTGGTATCAGCAAAGCACTGTTTGCTCTGCTGCCCTGTGTCTATGGGAATGAGAAAGTCTAGGGTACAGTTAGGAGTTCCTTATCCTTGGAATGGCCTTCTGGGGACTTCCTTCCTGGACACTGTCTCCAATTTTGCCGCCTTTCTCCCCACAACCCTGGCAGATTCAGCTTCCTTATAATACTCTCTTCACTCCCTGCTGCCTAAATGAGCAGATGTACATTGTACAAACTATCCGTTTAGTGTAGATGATCCTTTGCTTATTTTAATTCCAACCATCCTTATTTTTCCCATTAGATATTGCATCCTCCTTGATTCCATATTATCTTATAAGATGTCTTGTATTTTTCTTATATTCCGATTTTACTTTTTATTGACGCACACTGGACCCCATCTGGAAGGTAATCTCATTGTATCCCTCGTCTTCCGTGGATCTGTATTTTGGAGGGGCCCTTTGGTGGTGGAAGGGGCATTTTTGTTTATTTCTAGTAACAGAGATGAAAGAACCTCCTTACACTTTAGTCTTCAGTATTTTCCTTCCTATTTTAGACTAAATACTATTTTCTTCCATACCTCCCATTCTGTCCCTCTCCCTTTCATGAGATAGCTTTGAAGGAGATTTCATTTAGGCTTAACTGCCAGATACGTGATAGCTGTTTAGTAACAGGGTGGGAGGTTAAGCACGGTAGCTCAAAGGAATAGAGTCAGGATTAGGCGTTGGTGTTCGGATTAGGGTTTCAGGAAACTGAGCATAAAATTTGCAGGATGCTACTTCTGGGATAGTCTCCGGGCTGACTCTGCAGCACTTCCCAGCATCCCTTGGGCCATTGCAGAAGAGGCGACGGTGAAACTGCAGTCATTGGCCACAGGATGGCACTGTGACGCCACTGACATCAAAGGGGCTCTGAGGGACGTGTGGGAGAGCAGCCAAGGAAAGGAAAGGGTTAAGAAAAACTTGGGGCTGGATCCAATATCAGGCAGATGTGGAAGAAGTTTTCAGTTATTGCTAGGCTACCTAGCTATGGAAGAGGTGGGAGGTCCCTCTAAACCCTAATGAGATCCACAGTTGAAGGATTTGGGCAAGGCAGTCTCGGTGCCAGGGGCAGGTGCGGAGGAGCAACTGTCTCAGAGGAATATGGGAAACCGAGGGGGTGCGGTGTACCCTAAACTCCGTGCACCACAGCCACACCCCATCTCCCTTGCAGGCCTTGCTAAAGAATGTCTAGGAGAGGAGTAGCTGACCCTACTTGAGCTGAGTCAGAAGGGACCCTGGGCCAGGCAATCTGCAGGGGTGGGATGCAGGGACATCCCAGGGAGACTCATTGTCCATGGGAGAAGGGCTTCCAAGCTCCCTTTCTCTGTCCTGTGGATGAAAGGATTTAGCTTGGGAGAGGCCTCTTCTTGCCCTGCCTCTGCCATGAACCTCAACAACCTCTTTTGTGTGACTCTGGCTGCTGGGAGCAGGTGAGTTCTGGACTCAGCGGGAAATCTGTGCCAATCCCAGCTCCAAGCCTTCCCCTTTTTTTTGCAGATGCAGTTCCTCCTTAAGCCTTGCCTTCCCCTCTGTCTGCCTCTACAATAGGTCCCATGGATGCTGACATCACCCAGACACCAAGATATGGCATTATACAAACGGGAACCAAGAAGACCCGGCAGTGTTCTCAGGATATGAACCATTTTGCAATGTTCTGGTATCGACAAGACCCAGGACAGGGGCTGAGGCTGATCTATTATTCAAGTGGCAGCCCAAGCACTACCAAAGGGGATGTCACCGAGGGGTACAACGTCTCCCGTAAGGAGCAGACGCGTTTCCCCCCCCCGACCCTGGAGTCTGCCAGCACCAACCAGACCTCTGTGTACCTCTGTGCCAGCAGTGAATCCACAGCGGGCTCGGCCAGCTGCTCTCTGCACAAAAAGCTCAGCCGCAAGCAATGGAGACTCCTTCCTGAGGCCTCGCCTCACGATGAGGGAAAAACTGCCCTTACTGAGGCTTTCACCCAACGCTGAGTGGGATGGCCCTCGGTGTGAACTGTGCTCCGTCACGTGCCAGGGGGAGAGCTCCTAAGGCTATTCCATGCAATCTGGAATATTCTGGTAATTGAGTAAAACAGAGGATCAAGTAGCATCTCACGTGAAATTAATATTTCACTTTCTTCTCAATGAGCAGGAACAAAGCAGAAAGCGGCTAAGCAGTTTTAAACTCCCTGAATGGTCTGGGATTCTCCAGATCTAAAACTATTACAGAAAGTTGCCTTGGGGTCAAAACCATTGCATACTCTGCAAAAATTCTCTGGAGGAAAACAAACAAACAAAATACCTTTTAATAACTAGTGATAAAACACACAAGTAGGGGCGTCTGGGTGGCTCAGTGGGTTAAAGCCTCTGCCTTCAGCTCAGGTCATGATCTCGGGGTCCTGGGATCGAGCCCCGCATCAGGCTCTCGGCTCAGCGGGGAGCCTGCTTCCTCCTCTCTCTGCCTGCCTCTCTGCCTACTTGGGATCTCTCTCTCTGTCAAATAAATAAATAAAATCTTAAAAAAAAAAAAACCCACACAAGTAAACAAGCCACTTAGCGAAATGTTAGTAGATGCATCAAATAGCAGCATTACGACCAAAGGGACTACAAACTAAGTCTCTACCTGTGGCTGTAGGGCAGTGGTTTGAGTCTTCTGAGGCTCAGGGAGGGTAGCTTAAGGAAGGGACCGATTTCTCACCACCCTTTTGTCTTGGTAGGAGATTCATGAGCTCCGTGGGTTTTTCCTTGTAAAACATTAAAAAAGGATATTGGGCAATAATTTTATTCTCCCCGCAGCCCATTTCCCTCCTTGGCTCCTTACAGGTAGGGTCTGAAATCAACGTTGCCTGGCTTGGGATCCATTAACTCCAAGACTGGAACTTCCATAGTTGGGTTTTACAGGAAGTGCAGCACCATGAGCCGCACACCCCTGGTCACATGCTCCCTTTGTGCACCCCTGGGCCTGCGAGGGTGCTGCTGGCCTGCCCAGGACCTGCTTGCAGAGAGAGGTCCAGGCTGCTTGCCTGGAAAAGTAATCAATCCACAGACTGGCCAAGCTGCTGAAAGCCTAATGAGATGCTGAATGGTGAAACTGATAAATGACCAATTTTCCAAACCGTGGAGTTTACAACAGTTCAGGATTCATAGAATAATTTCTGAAACACTGGAGGAGTTTTTTTTTTTTTTAACATGTTTGACCCTCAAAAACTCAGCCATTGATCCTCACTCAACTACTTCTTAGCAAACTTATTAGTCTAGTTTATTTTGATGCCAAACTTGGGTGCTATATGTTTCAGTCTCCAGGAACGCCTCACATTTCTCAGTGTTTCATGTATGTGAGTGTCCTTGTCTTCTCTTACTTGTGTGTGGTTCATCGCGCAATTGGGCTATGGAGAATGCAAGCATAAAATTAGGTATATCTCCCATCTTTTAGGAAATTCGCTGACTTATGCTTAAGTAATAGCTTATTAAAGTATAATTAGTAGAGAGTAAAAAGACTCAAATTAATACATGATACATGGATGGCTTGGTAAATTTTGATGAATGTCTACACTGGTACAACCATGACCAAAATCAAGATAAAGAACATTTCCATCACCCAAGAAAGTTTCCGTGTGCACATTTCCAATCAATTTCTTTCCCAGAGCTAAGCATTTTTCTGATTTTTATCACCACATTTTGTTTATACTTGAACTTCTTGGGAAAGAATTTCAATCTAAAATGGAACCAGGAGGATATAAAATGGAAAATCTCATGCATGTGCCTTCAGAAAAACAAAATGTAAGGACTGAGAGATTGATTTCCCATAAATGCCTGAGTCATAGAAAACTGACAATGTTGGAATTTCCTTAAATAATAGGGAGTTGGTCCGGGGTTACCTCCTATCACTCTTGGGAAATTTTTGCTTATGATTTTCAGAGGCATAAACAAGAAATGACCCAGGTCGTGTTGGTCTTGCAAAATAAGCTGAATTAAGCTTTGTATGTCTGACCAGACGAGTTTTGTCTGTATTTTCAAAGCTCGTCTCCCTTTGTATTCGATTTTAACAGACCTAACTGAGCTTTCTGCTGTCTCCATCCTCTGCCCATGAGAACAGCCCACTGCAAACCCTCCATGGCCTCTCTTGGAGCACGATACGGTCTGCATATCCTGAAGTGGGCTTCCTCAACTATTTCCAAAAAACTCATCTTTTTGACAGTTCTGAGCTTGACATTCGTATAAATGGAACCATATAGTCAATGCTCTTGTTCAGTTGATTTCTTTTTCTCAAAAATTAATATTTTTGAAATGTACTCATGTTGTTGGGTTTATCCATAGTTTAATTCTTATTACTGTGTGGTATTCCACTGCATTAATATACCGGGATTTGTTTATCCACTCACCTATGGATGGATATCTGGGTTGTACCAGGCTTCAACTATTATGAATAAAGCTCTTCTGAACATTCTTGTACAAGTAATTGTAGCTAAATGCATTTATTTCCTTCGGGTATAGGCAGAAAAGTGAAATTGCTGATTTGTAGGGTAGATGCACGTTTGACTTCATTAGAAAGAGTTGGATGGGTTTTCAGAGTGGCCAATTTACAATACTGAGGGAGGGAGGGTTCCCTTGGCTCCCCGTTCTCACCAGCATTTGATGACCTCCTTCTTTTTGTTGTTGGCCATTCTATGCAGAGTGCAGTGGGATCTCGTTTGCATTTCACCAATGAGTGATGATGTTTGCTTTTTGGCCATTTCCGTCTTCCTGTTTTCTCTTGTAAAGTGCCTGCTTTTATGCTTGTTCATTTTTAAGAAAATGGGTTGTCTTTATACCATTGATTTGTAGGACATATTTTTATGTTCTAGGTAGGAGTCTTTGGACCATTAAATATGCGGAGTCTCTTTTCCCATCATGGTTTGCCTATGAGCTTTCCTTACGTTGCCTTTGGATGAGCTGAAATTTAACATGTTTATTAAGTCTTGTTTATCGGGGTGCCTGGGTGCCTCAGTGGGTTAAAGCCTCTGCCTTTGGCTTGGGTCATGATCCCAGGGTCCCACATCGGGCTCTCTGCTTAGCAGGGAGCCTGCTTCCTCCTCTCTCTCTGCCTGCCTCTCTGCCTACTTGTGATCTCTGTCAAATAAATAAACAAAATCTTTTTTTAAAAAAAGTCTCATTTATCATTTTTTTCTTTTACATTATGTGTCTTTTGCATCCTGTCTAAAGCATGTTACCCAACCGCAAGATGAGTCTTTCTTTTCCAGATCTTGCTCTGCTCTCCTGGGGCTGCCCTATTCCCTGCTCTTGCTCATGAGCTGAAAATGCTCCCCCTCCAAAATCACAAATTAATCATCCCACTATCTGCCCAAACCTTCCTATCCCCACCACCTGTTCCTTGACTCTATTGGGATCTCCTTTCCATTGGTAACCATTCTTTGTTCGTATTCCACACTACGGTCCTTCTACATTTTCATGAGCTCACACTAGGGTAGATTCAACGATTTTCCATCCTTTTGACACAGCCTTACAAGCCATCTTCATTCTTTCACCATGATCTTAGGCTGCCTTACATTGCAGACACCAAGCCAGAAGGAGTGCATTATGCCTCTTGTTCCGGGCAATGCCTGTCCCAATGAGCCACGTGCCTGCACCAATTAGCATCATGATAAACTGATGGTTACTAACCCTACCTGCCTTTACATCCTTGCTTTGAGATTCCAGTGCTCTTGTTAGCTTCCAAACATTTAAACTATTCCTAATATTTAAAACTTTTCTCACTCACCTTGAAATTTACCTGTTTCCCTTCTCGCTGCTGAAATCAAAGGAGACTGTTGCAGCCAAGGAAGGTGCGTAGTGAGAGGCACAACCCCTGGGGGGGGGGGTTGGAGTGAGGGTCCCAAAGAGGGATCTGCATGGAACATCATGTTGCCCCCCATGGAGGTAAGGCGAGTGCCCCGACTTGAACTTCGCTAGGTGACAGGAGGTAAGGAATATAGTCTTCCTGCGTCTTCTTTAGAGTCTTTGTCCCCAAGTCACACTGTTTATTTTCACATTCATATTTCTCTACACTTCTGCTGACTATCTCAGCAATGCTAATTGCAGACTGTTAGGGCTTTTGTTACTGCTAATTGCAGAATGTTAGAACTTCTGTTACTGCTAATTGCAGAATGTTTGGGCTTTTGTTCCTTTTTTAAAATCAAAATACAGTCTCCATGCCGCATTTTCCTGTGCTATGTCTAGGAGTACACAGGTGTGGCAGGGAAAGGGAAGCCAGAAGGCAGGGAAGGGAGGAAGCATTCTATGGCTGGCATAAGCGGGTGGCTCTTATTCCCTGAGACAACTGGCCTGGGAGGATGAGAAGTGTGGGTCCCTGGGCACTCGAGCCCTGTAGCTAAGGGACACTGCTGCCTTGAGCAGGGAAAAGTTAGGGACTATGAAACATGACCTGGAGAAGGAAGCTGAGGGAACAGATCTTGCAAACCAGGACAGTTGCTGACCCTGCCTCCTTACTCCTGCCACTTCTCCTACGAGCTACACTCAACTGCAAGGTAGAGGAAAAAGGACCCCAGTTAATATCATCCACAGAGGTTAGCCTCTCGGGACAGGGCGGATCTGGAGGGCTAGACTTAAACTATCCAGAACATTATATCTGGTCTGGGCTTGAGGGTGGGAAATCCTGAGTTGGTTAAGCCTGTGCTGTAAGCCGATAAAGTCCTGGAGTGGTTTCTGGGGAATCTGCACTCCTAGTAATTTAAAGGCAATCCAGGCCCCTTTGGATCTGATCAGATGGACTGAATCTTGGTGATTCTGCAGCACCAGCCACTCAGGACGGGTGTGTGCATGCTGCCGGGGAAAGGGAAACGTAATGACGAAGCTTGTTGTGAACCTAACATCTGAAAGGGGATTGGAGGACACGTAGGCAGAGTGGGAACAGGGTTTAGTCACAGCCCCTCACCCCAGCCAATGCACTGGTGGGCGGGAGAGCTCCAGCACAATTAGAGGTGGGGAGGGTGGCAGGTAAACAGGCATCCTAGCGATGGGGGAGAGCGGGGTGGTGGGCAGGTGCCGCAGAGGAGGCTGGCCTCAGAGACACATCTGGGCAGCTGCGTGGGCCTGGACCTTGCCGGAAGCCAGCCCTCCTACCTACAGACAGGAGGGGAGTCTGGGGTTCAGGGCAACGCTGTCTGTGGGGTGATGCCAACAGGGCAGCGCCATCCCAGAATAACCTTCCAGCCAAGAAGAGCGAACCTGAGAGCTCAGCTTTTACCCAAGAGGACCAGAACCCTGAGCACAAGAGGCACAGTGCTGCCCACCTCCGCCGTGCCTTGGGCTCCAGGCTCCTCTGCTGGCTGAGGCTTTGTCACCCATGGGCAGGTCAGTCCAGCAGGCAAGGACAGCATTGATCTTTGGAGCTTGCTGACTCCTGAATCCTCTACTTCACTATCTGGGTAAGCCATCAGGCTCTCCCCTGCTCATTTTGTGTCTGCATTCCACAGGACCAGTGAAGGCTAGAGTCACCCGAACTCCAAGACGCCTGATCAAAGCAAAAGGACAGCAAGTGACTCTGAGATGTTCCCCTATCTCTGAGCAGCCCAGTGTACCTTGATATCATGAGGCCCCGGGTCAGGGCCCCCCAGGTCCTCTTAGAGTTTTATGAAGGTACGCAAAGAGCAAAAGGAAACTTCTCGGATCGATTCTCAGGGCAACAGTTCAGTGACTATGACTCTGAGCTGTGCGTGAGCTCCTGGGGGTCATTGTACTCGGCTGTGCCTCTCTGCACCAGCTGCTTGGCACAGCCCTGTAGGCTCACCAGCGTTCTTTCCACAAACCTACCAGCCTTGCTCTAACAGTGAGAGAGCAGGCAGGCTCCCACTGAGGTTTCTCTCCTAAAAGGGAGGTGTTCGGTCGTTTCAGACATTCCCTGTCCTCCTAAGCTTGGAGTACTGTCCACTAGCAGAAGCCAGGCTCACAGGCATGGCCTGGGTGTTTCCATGTCTGTCCCCACACTGAGTGTCTCCACGTCTGTGCCCTCACCACCCGGTACCTGTCAAGTCCTGGGTGACACCAACATAGGAGTGGCTACCGAGCCCCCTGGGTGTGCTAGATTCTTTGTAGATATTGTACGTTTTAACACTTTGTAACAATCAGCCCAATCAAATAGTCCTATGCCCTCTTTGTAGGTGAAAAAGCATAGGGACAGTTAGTCAATTACTCAGGGTCTCGAGGTCTAGTAGAAGCAGAACCTGGAAGCAAATTCATGTTTCCCAAGTCCAAGCTTCCCCCATGTGTCCTTCCGCCATCAGTAGCCTGGGCAACCGGGTTGGTGGGGGAGGCTGGGACTCCCCAGGCCATCCTGCGGTCCAGCTGGGTGGCAGTGGAAAGTTTGTGGAGCATTATGACCTCTTCCCATGGCAACTGTGGGGAACATATAATTCCACAATGAATCGTCATCCTCTGCACACACTCCTCACATCTTTTCCTAATCTATAACTTACGTTTTCATTTTTATGGTGTGCTTTGCTGTGCAAGTTTCATGTAATGCAACTGAAATTATAGTGTTCTTTGTGTCTCAACTAAACAAATCCCCCCTTAAATGAATGTCTAAATGAATGCCTTCATTTATTCCAGTAAAATTAAAATTTTATTTTTTGCAAGAAAGAATAAATGTACCTGGGATATCTTTCCACGTGAGGAATGGAGTAGAGATCTAGGAATAAGAAGAAGGGACCTATGTTTGGGGTGGAAGAGATCGCCTGTAAAAAAGATTCCAGGGGAGGAAAAGAACATGATGCATACAAGGAAATAAGGTGCATGAGTGTGGCTGGGTCAGACAGAATCGGGGGTACTGTGCAGGGTGTCGATGGAGAGACAGGGGAGTGCAAACATTATAGGACCTTGCAGAGCTACTGCCTCACAGAGGAAGGGCAGCCTGGAGCAGAGACCGTATCAGTGAAGGTCTATGACCGGATGTGGAGGGTAGTGGAAGGTAGACAGTGAGATAAGGGGTGGGTGAAGGGGTCACTGTCTGGCTCTACTGTGAGCCAGGTCTTATTTCCCCAACACCCAAACTGGAGAAATGTCCCCTGCTTCCCCTGTTCTGCCCTGACTCTGCATGGCCACCAGGCTCCTCTGTTGTGTGGCCCTTTGTCTCCTGGGGCAGGGGACCCCCCCCCCCCACAAAACCCTTTCCTGGGCACACTAAGCCCTATCCTAGGACTTTACCGTGTGTCTTCTCTAGCAGGATCCCTCTTCGGCACTGCCTCCAGCTCTGGCTTCTCTCAGTCACAGACCGGATGCCGGAACTATCCAGACCCCAAGAGAACAAGAACAGGACAGAGGGGGACGTTGAGATGCTCGTGACTGCTGTCCATGCTGTCCAGACATGTACAGACGTCAATAGGACCCCAAGCCGGGCTAAGCCGATAGAGTACCACTTGCACAAAGGAGAAATACCCCCTGGGCCTGTGACTTTCCGTCATAGCCGAAGATGCCGTCCTCTTGTCTGACAGTGTGTCCCTGACCTCTGTGTCCTCTCATTCCAGCCGGCACCCCAGAGTCACCTCCCCTGCACAGAGGGGCCAACAGAAGACGGGCTTGGGCTTGTCCCTGGTGAGGGAGGATGCCGTCCCAGGGCGTCCTCTCCGGGACTCCCCAGCAGGGGGGCCGCAGCCTCCTCTTCTGGACCTTCCGCAGAGCCCTCCTGTGGCTCCGCCACCCGAGCTGTCGCAGCGCTGGACTTCAGAGCCATTCTGCTTACCCAGGTGCTTGCAGAAAGGGAAGACCATTTGAAATCCAACGCTCTTTTTGTTTTTTTTCTCCTGAAAACTTTACATATTTATCTGAGAGAGAGAGAGCATAAGCAAGGGGAAAGGCAGAGGGAGAAGCAGACTCCCTGATGAGCAGGGACCCCACGTAGGGCTCTATCCCAGGACCCCGGGATCATAACCTCAGCCAAAGGCAGCCGCCTCACTGACGGAGCCCCCCAGGCGCCCCTGAAATCCAACACCCTTGACAACACAGGTCTAGATTCCTGTTCTCACTAGCCTTGGGTGAGTCCGTCTGCCCCAGGGCATTTTCATCTCAGCCAGAGACTTTGTCCCCACCTGTCCACTCCTGACTGTCCTTCTGCACCCCACTTGCTCTTGTTTCTGCCTCCACCACACCAGGCTCTGCTCCCGTCATTCCCCGCCGGTGTCACCTTCCTCCCCAACGGAAAGCTGTTCTTCCTGCGTCAACACAGGTCTCTCATTTGCGTCCCCCTTGCTGCAGCTCTCCCGTCGGTGAGCACCCCATCAGGGGTGCACTGCTCAAGGGATGACTGGGTCAGTCTCGGTACTCCAGGTGCTCAAAGCTTCCAGTACTCAACGATCATTGTACACAACCCCATTTGCTGGAAAGCCTCTCACTCTCTAGACTGTGAACCTCAGCTGTGTGGGGAACGTGGGTGTCTTTAACCCCTTGTTCTCCTCAGTGCCAACAGCTGAAGGAAGACCACCCAGGTACCTGCTGAGGCCATGCCAGAGGTTCCATTTTTAGAGAGAGTCTGTGTATTAGTCCTTGAAGAATTTTAAGAGTCCTTCAGGGTGGAAATATCAAATGGACCCCCAGAATGGCCCAAGGACAGACTGAAACCCCAGTTTTGCCTGAATGATTCACATCGATGCTTTGAAGGCTAATGCAGTTTCGTCTCCTGAGGCAGAGAAGACCAGAAATGGACTAATTTCAGGGTCCAACCTTACAAAGACTGGAGCCAGAACATCTTCCCTGGGGACAGCAGCTCTTCCCACTCGTTTGCAAGAGCCTTATTTGAGGAGGCCGTGACCTATTGACGAGCCCTGGGATCACATCACAATCAGCGTTGCAATAATGTTGCTGCTTGAATTAGGAGCAAGAAGACAGGTATCTCTGGCCCTCGAAACATGTACTTATTTTTGCTGAGTTTGGAAACACAAGCACTAGAAGGCGCTCATGCCCCTTCTTTTTCAAATAAGGGACCGACGCAAGCTTGTTCTGTAATGAGGAGTCAGGCAGGACCTCCACTCCCCAGCAGCGGTGGTCAGTCCTTCATAGAGAGAAACCGTGTTTATTCATAGCACCAGCTAAAGGCAACATCAGACCTGCCCACCTCACTGCTCCCCCCACCCCCCATCCCGCCTCACCAGTGAGAGGCCAGTCATATACACATATTCAAAAAAGTAAAAATAAAAAAGGGGGGTGGGTGGCACTGCTAAGTGTTCCATGACCTGTGCCTTTCTGGACTTTGCCCATTTAGACACCACACATCCTGAAACCCCATCAAGGGTCTGAATGTAAAGTTGTCATGTGGTTAAGTCATGTTTTTGTAATTAAAAAAAAAAATCAACAATGTACAAAGAAGGTGTTAAGCGTTAATAATCCTCTCCCCTCTCCAAACACACCTCCATCTGTCCCTGTCTTAGGTGGGTAGACAGTATTAACGTTCTGATGTGTTTCCTACTAACGCTCTTCTCTGGGGTCCTGCAAACCTGTCCCCTGAAATGCACCTGCAAAAAGTGGGACGGCCTGTGTCCGTTAGCTGCCATATGCACACTTCTCCCCCTTCATCTACTTTGCATTTCATTTGTCTGGCTTGGTAGACACAGACCTAACTTGCTTCTCTCTAATGCTTCATGTTGCACAAGGGAGTGACAGGTCCATGGACACGCGGTCATCTGCTGTCTACCTTTCCTGACTGGTCGTAAGTGATGATGCTTCTTCAAGCTTCCACGTTCTCCAGACTCTGGCTCCTGGGGGATGAGTACGGCTCTTCCATCACTCATAGGCTTGGAGGTCTGCGAGCTCCAGCCACGTCCCCTTACGTGACAAGACTGGGAGGAAGACAGGCGTGGGCACTTACTACACCCACCACAGACTATGCAATCTGTCCGTTACTCTTCAGAAGACCTTATGAAGTGGCCTTGATCCCGTGTTACAGAGGAGGCTCAGGCTCAGAAGGGTGGATGGCCTTTTGCATGGACCCAGAGGTGATAAATGGTGGAACCAGATTATAGATGCCAGTCTGACGGTGTCTGTGTGGGAGGCGCAGCAACCACAGGGTCACAGGGAGGAAGGGGCTGTCCATCTTCAGACCACACACCAAGGCTAGTGTGTCCCACAAGCCCTGGAGGGAAAGGCATCATGACACTGGCCCTGGAGAGGTCCTAGAGGCAGCTGGTCTGGTCGGTGGCCAGGCCCCAGAGAGCTGAGCTTTGAGAAAATCATTCCTTCACGACATGCAGCCAGATAATGAGGAAAGGGAAATCTGTGAGAAGGGATTGTTAAAATGAGGGAAAGGGGAGAGGCAAGTAAGTGGTCCCTTCAAGCGTGTAAGATGTACGGGGAAACGGCGTTAATCAAAATCCAAGCTGATTCTGATCCGTTAGCCTGTTAAGTGGTTAGAAAATGGGAAAATGTATGTCGAAGGTGAAATTAACATCTCCACTCTCGTTTCCCTTGTGAAGGCTGGCGATGTGGTGTGAAAGCTGGGGGTAGGGCTGAAGCTCACAGTGGAAGTTGGACGGGGCACCCTGATAAACCCCTCAGTGCTGGAGGGGACTCCAGGGGCCAGAAGCAGGCGAGTTTCCCCACACCACAGCTCAGAGGCATCTTATCTTGTTTTGGGAGGATTTGGGTATCATTCCTTATTGGAGAGGGGCTGCCAATAAGGTTTTGAAAGCTATGTCAGGAATGCAAATGAGCAATCAAGTCACTAAGCAGACATTTAAGGACACCAAGGATCAGATTACCCACCCCCGCCCCCGTCTTTACCTCATACCTCTCACCAGAATGAGGGTGAAACTGTCTGACTCCTCAGGGGGGATGTTGGGAACACTTCTTTATTTTACTATTTTTTTTTTATTTTTAAAGATTTATTTATTTGAGACAGAGAAAGAGAAACATTTATTTATTTTACTGCTTTTTTTATTTCTAAAGATTTATTTATTTATTTGAGAGAGAGAGTAAGAGAGAGAGAGCACACGTGACCGGGGGTGGGGAGGGTCGAGGGAGAGAATCTTCAAGCTGACCCTCCCCACCCCCACGCTGAGTGAGGAGCCCAATGCAGGCTCCATCCCACGACCCTGAGATCATGACCTGAGTTGCAATCTAGAGTCAGACACTCAACTGACTGAGCCACCCAGGTGCCCTTTATTTATTTTAGAAGTGACTTAGAAACACCAGAGGCACCATGATAAGTTGTTGAGGACAAAAAGCAGTATGAAGATGAATGAATGGAGAGAAGGAATTCTGCTTTTCATCTCCAAAACTAATAGAAGATCCCAACTTAGATCAGTACCTGCCAGGGGCATCATCCCACCCCCTTGTAGGTCTGAACAATGAATTCAAACTGCTGTCAGGACACAGGTGTGACTGCCCCTCCCACACCCCCACGTGCCCTGTGCCCAAACCACAGATGTGACCAGGCAAACGCAAGGCTGAGGTTGAAATGGGAACGCGCAAGGGGAGGTGAAAGGTCAGCATTCTATCCCTCAGGTTGGAAGTGCTGTTGACTCACAAGCTGAGAAAGTCCCTAAGAGACGGGGGACACCGGCCAGGGGCTGAGTGTGGGTACCTGAGCGTCACGGTTCAGAGCGCTGACAGCCAGGACCTGACAGAATCCGTGATTACCTCAAGTTAGTTTCCAATGACCAGTGTCCATTCATTCTAAGCTTCACGATGTTTTACCTTTTAACACTTCTGAGTATGAGTGACAATCAATTTTTTCTTCCTTAATGGTCCACAGCAGAATGGTGCATCTCAGAGCGGCTGGCAGTTTAGATTTAATCAAATGATAGCAGCAATCCTGAGGCTCAGTGATGTCACTGTGAGAACTGCCTTGTGCAGACAAGGGACCTCCCTCCTTCTCGGCTCATGCTCACGAGAACCTCCATCTGGTGAACCGCCCAGCCCAGCCCAGCCCTGACTCCACCATGGACCCCAGGCTCCTCTGCTGGGTGACCCTCTGTCTCCTGGGGCAAGGTGAGTCCTCAGCACACCAAGCGGTTTCAGCGAATGCTTGTGTGTGAGTGTGAGCGATGATTTCGTGCCAGGAGGACAATCCATTTCTCCTGACCGTGCCCGACTTCTGTCTCCACAGGTCACGCAGGACCCGGAGTCTCCCAGTTCCCCAGGCACAGGGTCACAAAGAGGGGTCAAAATGTAACTCTCAGTTGTGATCCCATTTCTGGTCATATTAGCCTTTATTGGTACTGACAGACCATAGGGAAAGGCCCTGAGTTTTTGATTTACTTCCAAAACCAGGTTGCAGTGGACAAATCAGGGATGACCAATGATCGGTTCTCTGCCGAGAGGCTTGAGGGGACCAACTCCACTCTGCGGATCCAGCGTGCAGAGCCGGGGGACTCGGCTGTGTACCTCTGTGCCAGCAGTCCCACCACAGTGGGGCACAGTCACCTCCTTCCTCCTCACAAACCTCATGTGCTCACTTCTCCGAGCTCGCAGGCTCTCTGAACAAAGGAGGTGCCCTGTTCTTCCTCATCAGGGGTGATAAAACGTCAGGAAATAACCTTCAAAATACCAGAACATCTTTTGGCTTATAATAATTTTGGCTTATGTGCTTTTTGGATTCCTTTATACAGTTCAAGATTTTATAATTGGGATGGAATATCAGAGTTCAGTCTCAGGTATTGTGACATATCCTCTTGTAAAACTGTGACGTTTCGGCACATTTATAATAAACTCCGGTTACTCCGTGTCCCTCATTCAGGCTGCACTATATGCCCAGGGATGGGCCCACCAATCTGGAACACTGCTAAGGCCATGTGTAGCTACCAGCCTTAAAGATAAGTAAATTAGAATCCTTGGCAACAATTACCACTGAGATCAATTCATCCAGAGCCACTGTCAGCCACAACCATGATACACATTAACCGAGGTTTATATAAAATGGAAAGGAGTTCCAGTTGAGAAGGGGCTAAAAGGAAGTGATTCAAAGGAGACCTGAATGATAGTTGCATCAGCCATTTGGGACTCTGACATTTTGAAAGTAGTTAGGTCAAATGACACTCACACCAGAGGTGTAGGAGGGTTTCACTTGCCGTGCACACACACACACACACACACACACACACACACATGCACACTTGTGCTCACACATGCACACACATGCATACTCTGTGGGTTCCTCTTCCACTCTCTTAATGGTAGCTTTTGATACACAGAAATTCTTAATCCAAAATCATTCCAGTTTTTCCCCCTTTTTGGTTTGCATTCTGTATTCTGGTGTCTAGAACATATTTGCCTATATCAAAATGATCGTGTTTTCCTAGATTTCCCCCTAACTTATTTATATTTTACCCCTTTTACATACATGGATCTGCAATCCAGGTGGAATTAATTCTTTGTATATGAAAAGGGGAAGGAGTCAAGTGATGTTTTAGCATCTGGTTTTCCAACTGACCCAATACTCTTTGATAAAGAATACTTTCCTCACCACTGTGTAATATTATTTTTCTCTGAAATCAGTCACTGTACATGTGTGGGTCTGTTTTCTTATGTCTCTCATCTGTTACGTTGGTCGGTCTTGTCGGTCCTCGCACGAATACCACACTACCTTGTTTACTGTAGCTTTATGATGGTTCTCGACATCTGGCAGTCTAATTCCCGGCAGCTTCGTTCCTTTTTATTAAGAGTTCTTCACCACGCTGGACTCTGTATTTTTCGTGTATGTGTAGAAATAGCTCGTCCAATTCTCCAGGAGAATATGCCTGCTAGGAATGTCTGCTTTTTGTTTCCAAGTAATGTGACCAAATCACGGAACAAAGTGAAGAATATAGTGGAAGGAACAGAAACACCGAGCACCTGAAAATGTAAAACACATAATGTTTGGCATCTAATCAGAGATTATAGGCGTGCAAAGAGACAGGGAAAGACGACCCATCATGGGGAGAAAAATCAGGGAACAGAAACAAGGCCTAGGGGCGCCTGGGTGGCTCAGTGGGTTAAGACGCTGCCTTCGGCTCAGGTCATGATCCCGGGTCCTGGGATCGAGTCCTGCGTCAAGCTCTTTGCTCAGCGGGGAGCCTGCTCCTCCCCCCTCTCTCTCTGCCTGCCTCTCTGCCTACTTGTGATCTCTGTCTGTAAAATAAATAAATAAAATCTTAAAAAAAAAAAAAAAGAAACAAGTCCTAATTTGACAAATTGGCAGACAAAAGTATGAAAACAGTTGCTATAACTGTATCCTACATGTTCGAAGTTAACTAGAAATCCAAATCAAACTTCTGGAGATAAAAATATATTTCTGTGATGAAAAATGCAATGGGTAGAATTAATAGCAAGTTAGACATTAAGGAAGAGAAGATGAATGATCTCGAAGGTGTAATAGTAAATGATTTCATAATGACACAGAGGGAGAAAGGGGCAATGGTGAACTATGGGGGCACTTCAAGTAACCCGATGCTTAGTGACCCAAAGGCAAGTTTTTAAAAATCTAAATGTCTTTAAAGGACAATTGGCTGTTTATGCTGAAATAATTCCAACATAGTGTGGGGTTTATTATATATGTTAAAGTAAAATGTATGACAACAGTCATGTAAAGATAGGGAGAGGATAGGGACGCCTGGGTGGCTCAGTTGGTTAAGTGGCTGCCTTCGGCTCAGGTCATGATCCCAGCGTCCTGGGATCGAGTCCCACATCGGGCTCCTTGCTCCGCAGGGAGCCTGCTTCTCCCTCTGCCACTCTGTCTGCCTGTGCTCACTCTCGCTCTCTCTCTCTCTCTCTCTCTCTGACAAATAAATAAATAAAATCTTTAAAAAAAAAAAAGATAGGGAGAGGATAATGGATGAGTGTCATACCATTGGAAGGTTTTCATAATCTATGTAAGCTGGTATAACATCCCTTGCAGGTAGAGTGTAATAAGGCAGAGCTACGTAGCACAAACCCTAGAGTCACGACTTAAATAATAAAACACAGAGTTCTAGCTAATAAGCTAACAAAAAAGATAAAAGACCCAATTAATCTACAAGAAGATGTTTAAAAAAGAATTAAAAAAAACAAAGAAGAGACAGGACTAATAAAAAAGCCAACAGCAGCATGGTAGACATGAACGTAACCAGATCAATAACCATATTGAAGAGAGTCTAAATCCCCTAATTAAAAAACAGAGATTGTGATATTAAATTAAAAAAATTATGTGCTACCTTCCAGAAATGCACTATAAAGACTCAGAATGTAAAAGGCAAAAGGATGGAAAAGGTATACCATGCTAACTACTCACCCAAAGAAAGCTGGAGAGCAGTATTAATATCAGACAATAAAGTTCAGGGCAGAGAGTATCTTCTGGGATAAAGAAATTCATATCCAAATGACAAAGGGGCCATCTCTTAAGAAGACATAATAATCATAAGTATTTATGCTTCTATAAAACAGAGCTTCAGGGCGCCTGGGTGGCTCAGTTGGTTAAGCGACTGCCTTCACCTCAGGTCACGATCCTGGAGTCCTGGGATCGAGTCCCACGTTAGGCTCCCTGCTCGGCAGGGATTCTGCTTCTCCCTCTGACCTCTCTCCTCTCACGCTCTCTCTTTCTCATCCTCTTTCTCTCTCTCCCAAATAAATAAATAAAATCTAAAATAAAATAAAATAAAATAAAATAAAAACAGAGCTTCAAAATACTGAAGTAAAATGGGTTGTACTGCAAGGAAGGCTAGACAAATCCACAATTAAAACCATTGTTTCAATACTTCCTGGTAATGGACTGAACAAGTGAACACACACGCACAAGTCAGTAAGGCTGCAAACGGCATGACCAACGCTATCGATCGACATGACCTAATTGACGTTAGTAGAATATTTCACACGACAGCAGCAGGATATGGGTTCTTTTCAGCTGCACGTGATTGTGTACCCAGATGGACTACAGACTCTGGGCTTGAAATTAGAATTAAGACGTTTAAAAGCATCTAAGTCATACGTAGTACATTCTTGACCATGGGACAAAGAATAAATCCAAAGGGAAATTACAAAGTGTTTTTAACAGCATAAAAATTAAAATACATCAAAATTGATAGGATGCCACTAAAGTCATAGGGAGGGAGAAAACTGAAGGCTAGGAAATCATCCCCCACTCATCCTGAGGCCAGCACAGCTACCACCAAAATCAGACAAAATTACCGCAAGAGAACTACAGACCAATATCCCTCGTGAACACAGATTAGTAATCCTATTAAATTTTAATACATGAAATGTAACATCTAAACATGATAACATAGCATGACCAAGAGGAGTTTATCTCAGTAATGTGCAGTCGCTTTAACATTTAAAAAACTATCCATGTAATTTACTATATCAAATACAAAAAAAAAGAGGAAAATTATACAATCATCTCTATAGATTTTCAAAAAAACAGTTCAAAAATCCAACACCCGTTGCCGAGAAACACTCTTAGCAAATAAGAAATAATTGGAAGTAACTTTCTTCCCCTAATAAAGGGCATGTATAAAAAACCTATAGTTGATAGACCATTTTGCAGCTAGACTATGACAAATTTAAGATGCATGTCATAATCTCTAGAGCAAACACTGAAAGTAGCACAAAGAGAGGAAAATAGTGTTTTCAACAAGTGGTGCTGGAAGAAAGGTATATCCACATGGAAAAAGAATGAATTTCAATCTTCGCATCTCACTCCGTCAATCAGGAGTGGGTAAACTAAGGCCCACAGCTCACACATGACCTCTGCCTGCTTTTATATGGCTAATCATGGTCTTTACATTTTTAATGGTTGAAAAAAATTAAAAGAATGACATTTTGTGACATATGATAATTATATGAAACTCAGATTTCCTATCCAAATGGAAAGTTTGGTAGGCGCACAGCCAGGCGCTTTCCGTCCATACTGCCTCTCGCTGCGTTTGCATTACAATGGCAGACTGAGTGGTGGACTCGGAGAAGGCCTTGTGCTCAACATGGAAGCCAGGCACTATCTGGCCCCTTACAGAGAAAGTTTGCAGACCCTCATCATAAGAAAATTAGGACTTGGATCAACGTTCTCGATGATCTGTACAGCTCCCGAACGATAAGGCTTCTGAAAGAAAACAGCAAATTCTCCTCCTCGCCCTTAAAGTGGGCAAAGATTTCTTGAGGACAAAGAATGTTCTCATCTTGAAAAAGTGTATTTTTCTTGATCAAAAATTTAAAAATTCCGTTCATCAAAAGATATTAAGATGGATAGATGGCTATCTGAAAGAGGGCAGTATCCATCATGTAAAGAACTCCTACAAATCAACAATAAAAAAGAAAATTCAATAAAAAAAGAGCAAAAGATGTGAACAAGTTATTACTATGTATGTATTATATATACATATATATGAATAGGGTTTTAATGTATATTATATATACATACGTATACGGTACATATAGTTCCCTCTTCGTGAGATTGATGGGCTTGTTTTCCTAGCCGCTTGCATTTTTGGGGGGCTAAAATGCCACAGTCAGCCTCTTCCAGGAATTACCTTTGCTTAAGAAAACACTTGGCCCAGAGTCCTATCACTTCCCCAGGGCAGCTGGCATCTGATGATTGGCTGGTATCCCCTTTCCTAGAACAGTAACTGTTGAGATTTAGAATATGTATTCTTTTCTTGGAAAAATGTTTGCTTCATGCTTCCTTCATGAACACGTGCAAAGGGTGAGCTAGACATAGTGGGGTGTCCAGTCACCCGGAGCTGGGCCCTGCAGGATCCTGGCGCCCAGACCCGTACCTGGCCTGCTTGGGCCACTTGAGGGCGCTGTGGCTCCACTGAGCGGGCCACTGATGGCAGCGTCTGGGAGAGGGAGGGTTAAGGAGAAAGAGGCTTGCGTTGGTCCAGGCATCAAGGAGATTGCTGATCAATCAGAGTCAGTGCTGACACCTGAAGGGCCGATCACAGTCTTCTCACATTAACTGAAGCTCAGGTGTGTTTGCCACAACAGGGAGCTACGAATTCCACCTTTCTTGGTGTGAAGGCCTCTCTCGGAGCCTACACTGGTGCAGAATCTGATGAGGCTTCCGTGGGGCAGCCTGAATAACCCAAGTCAGGTGCAGAGAAAGGAGCATAGAGGAAAACAGAGAAGCTGTGGGGGGATGGCCACCCAGCTCAGCGCAGCCCGTCCCAGCTGCCCGGGAGGCAGCTGGACAGAATGGAGGGGGGCTTGCTGCAGCTGAGCCTGCCCGGGGGGTGCGGGGGTGCAGGGTGGCTGCAGGAGCCGACCAGGACAGTGACATCAGAACGGTGACGTCACAGGCAAGCCCTCCGAACAGAGCTAAGGGAGGAAGACCAGAGCCCAGAGTTAGAAGATGCACCGTCCTGTCCTGCCTGGGTCTGCCAGGGGCACCCAGCTGCTCTGCTGGGTGTCCCTCTGTCTCCTGGGGGCAGGTGAGTCCTAGCTCAGTGGGACATCACTTGAACTGCTGTGGGAATCTCAAATTCCTTCCTAGATCAGGTCATCAGCAGCTATCTCCTCCCTCTACAGGTCCGGCGGGTGCCGAAGTCATCCAGACGCCCAGACACCTAATCCGAGGCAGAGGAGGGAAGGCCGTGCTGAAATGCCAACCTGTCTCTGGGCACAGCAGTGTGCGATGGTACCAGCAGACCCCGGGGCAGGGCCCCAAGTTCCTCATTGAGTATTATGAACAGGAGCCGGGAGAAAAAGGAGACATCCCGGAACGGTTCTTAGCTCAACAGTTCAGTAACTACAGCTCCCAGCTGGACCTGAACTTGCTGGAGCTGGGAGACTCAGCCCTGTATCTCTGTGCCAGCAGCTAGACACAGCCCTGCAGCGTGACTGGCTTTCTGTACTCAAACTTTCCCGTCCCAGCCGAGGGTGTAAGAGGGAGAGAGAAGGGGGCCTCAGCCAAGTTCCAGGGATGCTTCTAGGTTTTTTTCTAATACTCTGCCTTGCTGAGCTCAGCCAGAGCACTCCTGAACATCGGGGGCCCAGATTCACTGAATACTCTCGAAATTCCTGGCAAATGGCAGGAGCTCCTGCACTGTGTGCTAGGGTGTAGGTGTGCGGGATGTGTTTTAATGCAAGATAGACACGAGTATGTCCATTTCATAGATGAGGAAGCTCTCGGTATGCCATATTCTAGATACGAAACAGTAGCTCATGGACTTTTGAAAAATTTTCCTATTTAAAGTCTCAGAGGCAGGAGTCAAATCTAGGTCACTAGGTCTCTGAAATCAACATTTCCCTAAAATGTTACAGTGTTTCACCAATTAGATATAGCAGGCCACTGTGTCTTCCATCTCGGGACAGCTGTGGTGGGCAGGTCACCCATCATGGGGGGGTGTGGTTACCATAGCTATTGCCTGCCCACTTTTAGAACCAGCTTCAAGCCAGAGAGTAAGTGTCTGTCTCATCAGGTTCCATTAGGGTGGGGCCAGGGTATCCCCCAATACAGGAGCTAAGGGACCAGGGGGTTTCCAGTCTCTCAGAGGATTCAGCCAAGAAAACGGGAGCCCCCTGGGAATCTCAAGGACATGGGAGTTAATACAGGAACCAGTGCTTCTAAACCATTGGACATTCTGGAGGAGGGAAGGTCTGAGGAGGCGGCGGCTCTCTCTCACATCTAGCACTTTCCATCAGAAAAGCTGAAATTGCTGGGGTGCCTGGGTGGCTCAGTCGGTGAAGCCTCTGCCTTCGGCTCAGGTCATGGTCTCAGGGTCCTGGGATCGAGCCCCGCATCGGGCTCTCTGCTCCGCAAGGGAGTCTGCTTCCCCTTCTCTTTCTGCCTGCCTCTCTGTCTACTTGTGATCTCTGTCTGTCAAATAAATAAATAAATAAATCTTTAAAAAACAAACAAACAAACAAACAAACAAAAAACGAAAAGAAAAGCTGAAATTGCTACTTCTGGCCAGGCCAGTAACTGCAGAAAACAGCAGAGAGCCCACAGCTAGTAAATGTGTGGCAGGTATAAGCTTATTAGCGAATACACAGGGTTTTAATTCTATTCCTTTCCTGTGAACTTATAGAAAATTCCCTAATTTATTCCTCATTTTCCTGGTGCCATATACTTAAGCACACTATTTCGATTAATTTTCTCGAGCCCCACGTGGGCTAGAACAGGTCATCCACACGGCAGGTGAAAGGTCCCGTTGTTACAGTGTAAGTAAGTGGCTGAAGGAAGCACAGCTCACAGACATGGGACTGGAGCTCAAACCTAGGCCACGCCAACCTAACTGCCACCCACCTTCTTCATTTGGGGAGAGGGAGGCATCTTCACAACTGGAACACTGACCAAAAGTGCTTTCCAGAAGTGCTGGCCCTGACACAGCCGTTTGCACAGGGAGGCGACCCGCTGAAGGGGACTTCCGAGATTTCCATCTGTTCGTACTCTGACCTGCCTTGGACCGGTGACCTGGAAAAATATTTGGCTGGGTTTTTCCACTTGTAAACTAAGGCCAGTAATATGTGTCTTGCAGAGATTTTATGCAAGAAAAATAAAACAAATTGCCCAACACAAGAAATCTTAGTTCCCTTGTAACTCCAATAAATCTCTGGTCTAGCACAATTATTTACTGGGGGCAATTCTGGGATCAAAGGCAGGCACGGATTACTTTGGCCTGACTCACCTATGTTCCAGACACGAAGTCATCTGAAATGTAAATACAGTCGTCTGATAATGTATTATGTGAAATTAACTGTGAGCAGTTGCCTCTTATGGGAATGAGAAAACGAGGCTTGTGACAGCGCTCTCTGTTTGATATTAAGTCTGATATGCAAGAAGGTGTGGTGCTTCCAGAACATTGTGGTTTTGGTGTGGTTGGTGATCACACAAAAGATCTGATAAAGGGAAGTACAGTTTTATTCAAAAGAGTCCTTCACGGTGGAGCTCTAGGACCTTCTGTCCCGCCTCTGATTGTACCCTCCAGTGCTGTGGACGCTATGTCTGCCCCCAGAGTGCCCCATATGCATGCCCTGATGCCCAGGCTTTCTGCCCCAGGGCCGTGCGTGACATCATAGGTCTAGCTGCAGGCGTGCTAATGCTCCTAGCAGGACAGGAGCCAAGACGTGAAACCTCCAGTGTCTGCATTCAGGGGGACAATTTGAGGAGGCATTTCATGGGCTTCTCAGAAGGTCCCAGTAGAATCCATCTCCTGATGCCTCGACATATCTTCAATATTGCTTCTTCATCCTGGTTCTCTCCTTCCCAGTTTCATCCTCCCTGCTCTCTGATAGCAATGGAAGAAGGTGACATTGGAAGACCCTTCCCTTTAGAAGAGACCACCTTTTTTTCCCCCCATTTATATCGCCCTCCAACTTCTCAAAGTCTTTTAATAACATATATGGATGAATCTTTTCCCAGTGCATTTTGGTTTATTTTGAATTCCCAGCAGGCTCATATGGGTCCCTACTCCCTTAATGTTCCAATCTTATTTGTAACGGAACAGATTTGGGCTATGTTTACAGAAGTAGAGTCTGCCTGGATTTTCCTCATTAATGCAACAATCTCTTAATGAATACACGTGCAGAGCAGATCCAGGTTTTATGGAGCCTAAACCTTATAAATTTTATGGTGCTCTTTGAAAAAGACATAGAAATGAGAAGGGCTTGAAGTTATTCTTCGTTGACTTTATGGCCAACACACCCTTCACTGTTCACCATGTGTAAGAAGTGTTCCAGGTGTTTGGGAAACACCAGTGCAAAAAAAGCAAAACAAAACAAAAAATAAACAAAGCTTCAAGATCAGGTCTATATTTTTGGCAAACTTTGTGACAAATTTGTGACTCGATAATTAATTTAAAAATAAATTTATAGATGGGGTGCCTGGGTGGCTCAGTGGGTTAAGGCCTCTGCCTTCGGCTCAGGTCATGATCCCAGGGTCCTGGGATCGAGCCCCGCATCGGGCTCTCTACTCAGTGGGGAGCCTGCTTCCTCCTCTCTCTGCCTGCCTCTCTGCTTACTTGTGGTCTCTGTCAAATAAATAAATAAAATCTTTTAAAAAAAAATTTATAGAGAAATATTCCTGGTAAATGCTTACCTCCCTAAAAAATAAAGCATCCTTGAGGATACTGGTCCTCTGGGTAGATCATACTGCATTATGAGAACAATCCTCAGATCTTTGAGATCCCATATACCCTACCCCAAAGAATATGAGTCCTTGCTGAAAAGCCCCCCCCCCTTTTTTTTTGCATCAACCCAGCCATGGGAAGTAGACTTCTTTGCTGTGTGGTTCTTAGTCTCTTGGAACTAAGTGAGTCCTGGGCATAAGGGGAGAGTCCTTCCTGGGTTTGCCTAGGCCCCTGGGTTCACACAAGCCTTTCCGTGCGGCATCCTTGTGTCCAATTTCTGATTCGGTGTCCTTTCTCGCTGTTGTGTGATTGCAGGAATTACCCATGAAGAGTATGTCAAGAATGCAGCCACAGAAATAGAGAAGCCTCACACTGAGGTATGACCTATATAGGAAATAACAGTGTGTAACTGATATTGATGAGCCGTAAGTTTGACACCAGAGCAAATGTATGGTTCAATCAATATTCACCCATCTGGTGGGTGCAAGACCTTCCGAATGGAGACAAAACAATTCCTTGTGGCCCTGGGGTCCTCAGACATGGGGACCTGTGGATGAATATCTCATCTATGTCTCTAATGAGCTTCCTCTTTTCTCATGGAAAGCAGAGTCACAGAACGAATGTGGCCTGGTGTCTGTAGCCCCGTCTGAAGCAAAGGGAATGATCTGACTCATGAGAGCATGAAGACCTGAGTGCAGATGGCAGGGCTCCCATCATTCAGGGCATTGTGAGACAACATAAAATAATTCTTCAAATTCCAATGACCCTGACCTTGAGACTTTGAAAACTTTCTGGACACGGTTATTTTAAACAAGAAAATCACTATGGGCTGAACATCCAATTATCCAGAGTTAAGGCAAAGAGAAAAACTAAAAAAGTATTTGGAGGCACATTTTGAGCAGAAAAGTCACCAAAGAACCAGGACCATCATAATAATATTTCTTAGTCTACAGAAATATTATGAAAAAATTGTAACAGTATGCAAATAAGGAATTTTATCATAATTCATAAAGGAAAAACTTTCCTTGATAAAAGGTAGAGGAGAAGTATATATACCTGTAAGTATTCTTCAGAAAGCAAACTAACAAATTCTCACCCTTCTGAGATACTCAACTTTGTATATATTAATGATTCACTCCTGTGGGGAAGGGGTGTGGCAGGTTAGCTTTGCAGCTCAAGCATTTGTCAAGGACAGTGATGTCACTGAGTGACTGGGTGCCCGAGTTCTATTTCCCCAAAACAAAACTAGAAGACATAAGATCCTGCCCTTCCCCTGAAATGGTCACCAGGCTCTTCTGTGCGGCTCTTTGTCTCCTGTGGGTAGGTAAGTGCAGGCGGGCTTCCTTCCCTGGAATTCCCAAGACCACAACATAAACCTTCCTCCCAAGATGACAACATTAGTCGTGTCACTCTCTATTACAGGACACATGGATGCTGGGATCACCCAGAGTCCAAGAAATAAGATCGCAAGGAGAGGAAAGGAGGTGACTCTGAGATGTACCCAGACAGACAACTATGACTATATGTACTGGTATCGACAAGACCCGGGACATGGGCTGAGACTGATCTATTATTCAATCAGTAGCAGCAACCCTCAAAAAGGAGAAGTCTCCGATGGGTACAATGTCTCTAGACTAATTACAGAAGAGTTCAACCTCATACTGCCTTCTGTTACCTCCTCCCAGACATCTGTGTACTTCTGTGCCAACAGTTAACCCACAGCACTGCACAGCTGCCTCCTCTTTGCACATAAAGGTAGTTGGACTGAGTCACCCTGAACTCACGAGGCCTGGCCCGATCCCCCAAAAGGCCCTGCGTCCAGAGGAGTCACTGAGCTCTTGCCAGCATGGGAGCCTTAGGACAGTTTGCAATACAACCCTTGGGGTTGAAGTCCATCTCTATGCCAGTCCCAACCCTGACTGGACATCACCCCAACATCCTTAGCCTGCCAGTTCTCTCTTCTGCTGGTCTCTCTTTCCACCCACAGAAAGGAAAATGCATCTTTAGTTGAGGTACATGAAGATTCCCTTGGTAATCTCAAAGCCCCCACGTTCTTCTACCCCATCTGGGTTTCAGTGACTCCTTTATTCCTTTCCATGGCCTCTTCTACCCTTCAACTTGCAAGTCATAGACCTTCACGTGTATGGTCTCTGCTCCTGGCTGCCTTTCTTCTATGAGGCAATAATACTGCAAGGTCCTATAATGTTTGAACCCCCCACCCCCTATCTCTCCACCATCACCCTGCACAGTCTGCCCTGCTCTCCCTGTCCCAGCCACAGTCACACACATTCAGTTATTGCCTTGTATGACCCGTGTTCTTTTCCTCTTTGGAATCTTTTTTTACAGGCTATTTCTTCACTAAACATATGCCCCTCCCTCTTACTTCTGGAACTCTACTTCATCCCTCATATGAAAATCTATTTCAGGACTACTTTTAATTATGAAAAGTAAAACTTAAATTTTACTAGAAGAAATTAAGAGAACTATTTTTAGACGCTTATTTGAGGAAGGATTTTTTTTTAAGTGGAGACACAGAAGAACACAAACCACAAAGAAAACTGTAATTTCAGTTGCATGAAACTCTTCTATATCAAAACACACCACAAAAATGAAAAGGTAAGCCACAGACTGGGAAAAGACATGAGGGGTGCAAACCCATGATGAAGATTTGGTGTGAAAGACACCGTTCGTGCTCACCAAATCCCCATGGCTGCTCCGCGATTCCCAGCCTCACTTGCGGACCTATGACCCAAGTTCTGAACAATGGGAAGTGTGTAAAAATGATCTAAGTCAATTCCAAGCCTTGCCTTTTAGAATATCCTATGGCACTGTGTTGGGGTTCCCCAAGTATACACCCGCATTTGGAGATTTGCTGAAAGGATTCACGGGAGACGCATCTAGTTGTTGTCAGAGCCAAGAGGTATCAGTGACCCAGCCATTCTTCAGTGGCAGACCACAAGGGGAAAAGGCACAGGTAGAGTCTGAAGGAATCCACAGGCAGATGTCCTTATGCTCGCCTCCTCCTGGGAGGGGTCACACACAGCTCACATTCCCCCAGCGACCAAATGGCAGCAACATGAGTATGGTGTTTCTGTCACAGAAGCCTCTTAGCGACTTAATGGCCAAGTTTTTATTGGGGGCTTTTCATATGGGCACCCACTGCCCACCACATACTAAAAATGTAGTCTCCCAGAAGGAAATCTGGTGTTCAGCATAAACTATGTGTTTGCATGAACAGTCTAGGCAAAGTGAACCATCCTTCTGAGTTGGGAAAAGTTGGTATCGGCACAGATAACTTTACCAGCCAAGTCCCCAGATGGCAGCCAATGGTCCATCTTGCAAGCAGCCTTTCTGAGCACAACATTCTCGGGCTGTGTTAACTGCTTTCTGTGCATATACCTATTAACTCTCTTTCCTGTGCTGTGATAAACCGGGCATGCACAAGCTATAAATTGCTAAATTAGAATATGGAATCAGCCTGACTCACTGGATGGTAATTTGGTGGACAACCACTGAAGAAAACCGTTCATGCCACATTATGCTCTGGGGTCATGAGAATAGAACTCTATAGAGTTAAACTACTGAGATTTTAGGATCTGTTTGGTTTTCTGTAGCATAGCGGACATTGTCTAATGGTATCCAGAAGGAATAAAGAATTCTTATTACTTAATAAGAAAGAACACCCAATAAAAATGGCAATACTTAATCTAGGTAATTCACGTAAGAGTAAACACGAATTACCACTAGTTATGTGGATAGATTCTCAACCTTACTTAGAACCAAAGTATTGTATACTGAAATAAGTTATGACTTCAAAATTACCGGGCTGAAACATTTCACCTCTCCTATCATAAGGCTTTAGTAATGTCTAATCTAGTTTCTGTCTGCGCCAATTTGCCACATAGAAACACCATATTCTTCCTTTTGTGTCTGGCTCTTTTTTTTTTTTTCACTGAATGTAATACTTTCAATGTTCATTCATGTTGTAGCCTAGATCAGAACTTCATTCCTTGTTATGGCCAAATAATATCCCATCGTATGGGCAGATTGCATTCGTATATCCATTCATCAGTTGATGGACATTTGGAATATTTCCCCCTTTTGGCTCTTGTGAGTAATTCTGCAATGAACACTGGCCTACAAGTATCTGTTTGAGTTCCTGTTCTCGCTTCTTTGGGGCATACACCTAGAAGTGGGATGGCTGGGTCATATGGTAGTTCTATGTTTAACTTTTTGAGGAACTGTCAAGCTGTTTTTCTCAGGAGCTGCACCGTTTTACATTCTCATCTGCAGTGTAGAAGGGTTCCAGTTTCCCTACATCCTCACCAACACTTGCTTTTCTCCTCTTTTTCTCCCTGCCCCTCCCCCCTCTTCCTCCCTCTATAGTCATCCTAGTTAAGTGGGAAGTAGAACCTCAGTGTGGTTTTGATTTGCATTTCCCTAATGACTAGTGGTGGTAAGTATCTTCTCATGTGCTTATTGGCCATTTGTAAATCTTCTTTGGAAGTATTGTCTTTATCGTCTGGTTGTCTTTCAGAGTTTCTCTCTGTCTTTATATTAATCATGTTACAGTGATAAAGCTCGGTTGAGATTGAGGATGAAGTTCGCTTGGGAGATGTGTGGCTGGTAATGTCTTCAGTGCATGTTGTACTTCTGAAACATTTGTAATGTACTATAGAAGAGACAAATGAGTAATTCACTGATATTATGGGGAACAAGGAGTCCTACTAAGAGAAGAGAGGTATAATAATAATTTTAAAAAAGGAAAGATGAGGAAGGAATCTATTCTGATTTGAATTGAAGGTATCAATATGAACTTACGATTTTAAAGATGATATAGTTCCTAATTCTATCCATGGAAGGGTCTAGGAAACAATTCAAAAGCCAACTAATTGTTTTATCTTCCTTATAAGGTGTGGTTCCAGAACCAACGAGCAAGCCCATTGCAGAGTATTTGATTTCTAAAGGTTATTTATTCCTCAATAGAAGGAACAGGGAAGAAATTGCTTCTTCCAGATCCAGGACAGAGAAAATACTAGGAGCATCATCTATACAACCTCTACAAGATATTTAACTTATAATAATGCAAGAATTATGATTATGGGCCATTTAACCAGGCACCTGGCCTGACCTCTTCAAAAAATCAAAGTCATGAGAACTGTTATAGATAAGTTGATGACAGAGATGACTATTTTAAAAGTGACTAAAGAGACCTGACAACCAAGTTGATCAACCACATGAGCTTTGATTTTGTCCCAGAGAAAAAGTCAAAATCTATAAAGGACACTTTTAGGACAGCTGGAGGAAGCTGAATCTGAAATATATATTAGATAATAATATTGTTTTGATTGGAATGCTGACATTTGCGATTATGTAGGAGAATGTCCTCTTTTTATAGGAGAGATCAACTGAATTATCAAGGATAAAATGTTCCAGAAGTTAGAGGTAAAATGTATACAAAGAGATAAAGCAAATGTTACAAAATGTCAGCAATTGGGATACAGATGTACAGATGTCCCTTTTACTATTCTTTCAGCTTTCCCATAAGTGAAAAGTTGAAGGAAAAAGCCTAAGATCCCATAATGTTGACATTATTTCAGTGTGATGGTGGTATTTACTGTATTCATTTTAATCTCTGAGATATTCTATAGTTACCATGAGATATATGTAGAAGAGAAGACCTCTTGCAGCCCTATAGTGTGTTTTCCCCACAGGACACAGGCTGAGATTGAAAAGATGTTCCAAAAGACAAGACAGTTCAGAGTTTGAAGACAAAACAGCTCCGCATTTCTGAGATGAGCACAAAATTTAACTAGCAGTGAATGCCAAGAGGCCTTTCAGCAAATGTATAGGAAAATTTTCTGTGTCAAGAGAGTTGGAACATCCTAAAAGTTAGTAAAAAACTCACAAAGTGGCAAATTGACTGGACTGTAAACAGAGGAAAACAAGTGTGTCCCCAAGTTGTGGTTGAACAGCAGACATCTGCCTCATGAGGGGAAGATATACCCTCACAAGCTCTGTCCCTCACAAGTTCTGTCCCTCACGAAAGCCATCCCCTCGCTAGCAGTGTCCCTCATGAACACTGCCCATCACAAGCACTGTCCCCCCCCAAACACTGTCCTTCATGAGCACTGTGCTTATGAGCTCTGTCCAATACTAGCCTGTTTGTTTTTTTTTTATCCTCAATTTATTGATGATTCTAATGAGGTGGTGTAGAAGTTATATGAGACTCCCTGGAGCCACGGATGAAGGGCCTTAGCCCAGCGACCCTGAACCATTGGCCATCAGAATGCACATCAAGTGTTGAGTGGAGAAGCAGATGCTTTTGAAGTGGGCTCGGTGCTGCCCGAGAAGTTAAGGAAAGAAAAATATGGCTTAATCCAAAAGCTAGCTAGTTTGCAGATGTGAGAGGCCAGTGGCATGTGAGGTGTTTAAATAGACACTTTTCTTCCTTCATCAGTACAGGTGTCTTCTGCTCAGCAATGAAACCTGAACAGTAATAAATCACTGAGCCTGCATGGCGTATAGACCCCAGGGTCAGGAGCCCCCCAGAATACTCAGACACCCATGCAAATGGAGAACAGCTGCCTTGGGAGAGCATCAGAGAAGCTTTAGATGTGCTCCTACAACCCAAACCCAACCCAATCTAGTTGTGTGTCTCACACACTGTATAGGTTGATATAAGGGGAATGTAGGACAAGAGAGTAGATAATTCCAGACCTTGTCTAGGCTTGTCTCAAATTGCTGGCAGTTACGCTGCAAGTATCTTTGACAAAGATCAGATTTTCCGGAGCTCCAGCCTCCCCTTCTTGAGCAGCAAAATGCCTCACTCCTGCCCTGATATGGCTTTTGTCATGGTCATAGATTTCATCAGCTGGACTGCCCAGGAGGCGGGTGAGGCCTGGGAATCCATGGGGAGTGTCTTTCCCGGAACTGGCAAGCCTCCATTTCAGGCACACTGTATGTATCCTGATAGGCCCTTCGGCACCTGCCCAGTCTCCATCCACCTGAATGCTCTTGTCACTCAGCAGCTTCAACCCCTGGTCACAGGTCAGAATAAGTAGTGACATCTTGGCATGAAGAAACTTTCCGTGTTGGAGTTATTAACTGGTGCCAACATCAGTCGGGCTCAGACCAACTGCTTTTTTACTCAATGAGAGAGAAATTTACGAGGAAAACAGGTGCTTCTGGTAATTCTCCATCTCTGGGTCTTCACTTGATAACCCTGACAGGTAAGCCCTAAGTTTTTGAGACTCAGCCCGAATACATCTGAGCACAGGGGTATACTGTTCCCACCTCTCTGGTCACAGGTTTTCTCATTTTTCTCCTTCATACCAAGTAGCAGGACATTCTGCAATCCTCAAGCCTTTCCTAGCTCACCACTCAGACAAGGGAAGGAAGTGTATTTATAACTAGTGTTGCTCCATTTAAAAGAAGAAGAAAAAGGAAGGGGAGGTGGGGAAGGAGAAGAAAGGAAGATACTAACCACTGAATTCAGTTGTCAGTTAAGCTAGAAAGTTTTTTTTTAGATCCCGGAAGGTCTGTTCTATTTTGTGTTTATTGTTATTGTATCCATTCTGGTATTTTCAGGAATTAGAGAGTTTTCCAGCTTCCGCGGATCAGATTCAAGATACTACATTGATGGAAGAGATGTACACGAAGTCCCACGATGAAGACCATGATGAAGGTAAAGCACTGTGGAGATCGGGGCAAGCAAGAGGAAACTAGGCTTTGCCCTTCAGATGGAATAAAAGTTTCCACCTTCATCTGCACTCAGGGTACCTTCGTCCCTTTACCTCTGAGTGAGTCACTGGGTTGCATGTGCTTCCAGGATAATGCCGTAGCAATTTCCCTAGCCTCTGTCCTGTCTGAGCTCGTGTGACTGAAAGGATGAAGAGCCGGGTGAAAGAAAAGTATAGATGCATCCAAGTGGAAACGTCCAGCAGAATTAGAAGGTGGTGGGAAATGTAGAGATTGGTCAATCCCGTCGCTTGCACCCTGGAACAGGGTGTGAAGACACTCGGACAGATGTGTACACAGTCTACAGATATGACAAATAACCTTCTAGATAGGGGACAGTTTATAACACTTGGTTTCTAAGTCTGTGGCCATTTGTGGAAACAGTCTTGTCACGACAGGAGCTGCTCCCTGGGGACAAAGGGATGCCACCCTCCTCTGCTCATGTCCACAAGGACCCTGACCCGGTGAACCTCCCATTCCTGTCCTGACCCTGCCCTGGGCACCAGCCTCCTTCGCTGAGTTGCTTTCTGTCTTCTGAGAGGATGGTTGAGTCATTAGAACACTAAGATCTCTCTGCATTTTATCTTTCCAGTGATTATTCCATTCTTCCACCTCTTTTTTTTTTTTTTTTTTCATTTTCAAATTCTGTCTCCTCACAGACCTCATAGGAGGTGGAGTCACTCAGTTTCCCATACATAAGATTACAGAAAAAAACAGGCCGTGGCTTTGTGGTGTGATCCTATTTCTGTCCACAGAACCCTTTACTGGTGTGGACAGATCTCGGACAGGGCCTGGTCCTTCTGATTCCGTTTGAGATCGAGGCCACATTAGATATTCACAGCAGCCTCAGAACCGATCTTCTGCAGAGAGGCCCAAAGGAGCAGATTCTACTCTCAAGGTCTAGCCTGCTGAGCTGGGGATTCGGTTTTGTATTTCTGTGCCAGCAACTAGCCTAGCCACAATATCACAGAGGCACCTCCTTTCTGCAAACAAAACATTATGATTCTTTCTATTCCGCTCACAGAAGCTCTAAGTGGAGGCCATACCTTGTCCCTCATTATGCGAAGGCTAGAAGAGGGTTTGCAGAGATAAGCTATGATTCATATCAAGGGGAGCCAGGGGTCATATCTTGAAACACGAGGACTGAAAACGTTATTGGAAAATAATTACGACTCAGGGTTTAGAAGCACTTTTTGGTGATAATTCAAGGATCCCACCCCGGAAGTGACTAGTCACACACTCAGGTCCCAGGGGCCAGCGGTGGCTGTTCCCCTACAAAATATGCAATCACAAAACATGTACAAAAAACTTTAATGATACAGACAATGGTTCTCCAAGAGTAGCTAACAGCAGGCTCTCCCTCTGTGGTTCTTAGCTCTGTCTAAATGATTCAACCGCTCTCCAGCTTCTCCTCTGCTTGTAGGACGTTTTCTGCGTCAAAGTCTCAACACCATATGTGCTTGGGGAACATTTTTTCTGTTCTCCTGATGTTGTTAATGATGATGGTGATGATAATTTCAGCTGTTTTATTCAGCCCTTTTCCGACTTCAAAAGAATACACACCATGGATATCCTGGCATCCGGTCCCAAATCTTAGCTCAAAATGAATTCTTTCTCCAGAGTGATCTAACTCTTCAGAGTAACCCACACAGTTCTGCACTGCGCCCCAGGCTTGAGCCAGAGTTCAGAGTCTTTGAAGGCATCTCCAGCAGGCTGCCTCAGCACATCAAAATAGCTCCCCTGGGCATTAAATATTCCTCAGTAAGTACTTCTGAAACAACCAGTTGCCCCTGATCCACTTATGTCCTCCGATTAACTCTTCAATTAACACCCTTTGTGTTGAGATCTGTATCCTCCACTATAAATTCCATCAGATTCTCTATGATAATACTGGCCACCATTCCGAACCATTGGTTAGAACTGTTTAGAAAGCAGCCGACCAAGATTTTCCTGAAAACACTGTCACTGCCCCTCAACCTCTGTGGCTTTACTTCTTTCCTTATCCAACCAAGAGGCAAGTCATAATTTACGTCCATGTCTATTTACCGGGTGTAAAGCTACTCAACCGCTCTGCCCATATCTTCATCCAGTTTGTCTGACAACCTTAGTCATTGATGAATGCAACGATCCACCATCTCTGTGCCAGAATTTTTACTTGGTTCTTTTTCCAATCTGCTGATATATATCTCTCCAGTAAACAAACATACCATGTTATATTAGTTTCCGGTGTACAACACAGTGATTCAACAGTCCTACACATTACTCAGTGCCCATCATGATACATGTGCTTCTCATCCCTATCACCTGTTTGCCCCTCCCCCACCCACCTCCCTTCTGGTGACCACCAGTTTGTTCTCTATATTCGAGACTCTGTTTTTTTGTTTGTCTCTTTTTCTTGGTTCATTTGCTATATTTTATATTACTCTTAGCGTAATAACATTTTCCAAGATTGTCTTTTATCTCTTCATAGAGAGGAAATACAGTTGTTGCAGAGTCTGTCTGAACATTTTCGTATCTGACAACTTTGTGGGGCTATTTTTGTCCATTTTCTTTTTCTGCTCCTTCTCAGTCATGATGTTTGTATTTTCATGGTGTTTGTATTTTTCCTTATGAAACTGATTGTCTTCAGCTTTGTGCCAGACACTAGATTTGTAGGAATAAATTTTTGCTAGGATGGATGGATCTTCCTCCAGAGAGAATTTCATTTTGCTTCTGCCAAGTGTATGGGGGTATAAACAAGCGTGGGCTACCTGAATCAGAATTCAAGGCTTGAGGTGGCCTGGATCAGATTTGTCTCTAGCTCATCTTTACTTTGAATCTGTTAATTCATGTACATTTGGTACATTCTGGACTTCAATTTTGTCCCCCTGGCAGTGAGTCAGCCTCATGAGCTCTGAGTTAGGGTAGGTAAATGCCCCCAAAGGCAAAGATGTCCTCTCCAGTAACTCACTTCCTCCAAGATTCCAGCCTTGTGTTTCCCACTATGTTTGGGGGGCATTAATTGAGATTTTTGATGTTGTTATTTTTACCCAACTATTTGGGGAACCACAGAAGGATTGATTTGAGTACTCTTATTTATAATTCTAGGGACCGAGGTGAAGGAATTTTATTTGGAATTTTAAATCAAAATTCATTAATGGTAGATTCTTAGTCTATAATTTCTTTGTATTTAACTTAAATGGCCTAGAGATGTTATGCTTAAACTTTAATTTCAGCTAGAGAAGTTTTTAAAATGTAAAGCGTATTTAAAATCAAATTGAGATATTTGGTTTTTGTCATTTTATTGTATTTATTTATTTATTTATTTATTTTTTAATTTTTTATTGTTTTTGTTGTTTTTATTGTTTTTGTTATTTATTGGAGTATTATTGGAGTACTTTTATGTTCTTTTTTACTTTTATCCCATAACCTCTGGCATGTCATTGGACCATGTGGCAGGATGGGAAATAGAATAGGAAGTGAATATTTAGGCTTGAGCAGGGAGCACAGAATGGACTTAGAATTCATTTAATTGCTGCACTGTCATGACGCATTTGAGCTGGTTTTTCCTGAGTACACCCAAGGAGCAGTGCTTGGAATTGGGGGAAAAACCAACAAGTGATTCCATCTTCTCCTCTTAAACCCAGTCTCCTGAGACATCATTTTATTCCACATTCCCTATTTTGGGAGACTTACCTAAAGTCATACTGCTGTTCTTTTTTTTTTTTTTTTAAGATTTTATTTATTTATTTGTGTGTGTGTGAAAGAGAGAGAACAAGCAGAGGGGATGGACAAAAGAGAGGGAGAAGCAGGGCTTGATCCCAGGACCCAGGACCTGGGCTGAAGGCAGACACTTAACAAACTGAGCCAGCCAGGTGGCCCAGTAATACTCCTGTTCTAATCTTTCGATTCCTTATCAGCTTTTCTCTCTGGGAAGGGAAGTAAATGATCTCATTTAATTTCTTCATCTTTCCCTAGTCTCTCTTCCTCCTTGTTCCTTCCTCCTGATACCTAGAGAAGAGATCGATTCCTTGGTGTTTTCTCAACACACACTAAGATTCGTGGAGAACTTCCTTTTTCATTCGAGGTAGCCTGCAGTTTGGAGGAGAGAGAAAATGGGTTAAATTTTGACTCAGTAGTGTCAGCAAACCCATTGGGATTCCCATCTGAACCCCATTATTTACCAATATCAAAAAGGACATTATCATGTCCACCTGTTTGGCTCCAATGACTAACTCTCTGTTCCATCTTAGGCCACAACGAGATAAAATTAGCTGTTGATCCTCTAATATTAACCAATCATACACCCATACCCTTTGTACTCAATGAAACTAAGCACAGCTCCCCTTCTGTCCGGACAAGAGAGCACATTAGTGCTGTTTCTTCCCATTGGCCACTAAGAGGCACTGTGGCCTCGCTGTCATCTAGAGTCCAGAGGGACTGAACAAGCAACTTGGAAGGAGAGGGCTTAGGGGTTAAACCCTGGAGCTGGGTTTAGATTCAGGGAGCTGTAGCTGCCTTGAAGGATGGCTGAGAATGAAGGAATTAAAGACCAAGACTTCTTCCTCTATTTTATGGAGACATTTTTGCTCTGAACCAGATTCTGAATGGCAGGTATGTTCGTAGTGGTTTGCTGAAGGTGTGGGAGCTCACAGAGCTGGGGCTGGTGAGGCTTGCACGTTCTGAGCTAGGGAAAGCTGAGTGTCAGAGAAATCTTATCCAGCCTGACCCAAACCAGCCCCAACCAGCCCACCTGCTCTGTGGTTCCACAGAGGGTAAAGCAAGAAGACCTGCAGATGTTACCTTGGACCACATCAGAGCGACTCTGGCCCCAGGGAGCTGGCAATCACAGGGACACCACCCATAAATCTACTTTCCAAGCAGGGACTGGGGTGGACCAGAACAACAGAATTTCTCCCCAAAGTCTTCTGTTCTCAGCAGGAAGATCCCACAATGTACTTTTGCTTTGCCATTTGCTCCAGACTCCCATGTGCCCCCAGAAGCGATGATGTCTGGGGATAAGAGATAAGAAGGTTTGGGGGCACCTGGGTGGCTCAGCCGTTAAGCGTCTGCCTTTGGCTCAGGTCATGATCCCAGGGTCCTGGGATCGAGCCCACATTGGGCTCCCTGCTCAGCAGGGGAGTCTGCTTCTCCCTCTGCCTCTACCCCTCCCCGCTTCTGTTCTCTCTTGCTCACTCTCTCTCTCAAATAAATAAATAAACACAATCTTTAAAAGAGAGAGAGAGAAAGAAGGTTTTGCTTGGACTTCCTTTGTCCTGATTTCAAGTTCTTTCTATGTGACTGTGTCTCTCTCCCACAACCTTAGTTTGTACCCAGCTACTGCCTCTTCTGCCCGCGTCCCACGGATACTGTAATTTATTCAATGCCTATTGCTGCTCTAACAAATTACCACACGTTTTGTGGCTTAGAAGAATTCAGGTCTATTATCCTACAGTTTTGAAAGTCAGAAGCCCAAAATGGATCTACTTGGGTTAAAACCAAGGTGTTAGCAGGGTTCTAGAGGCTCTAGGGACACTGTGTCCCTAGTGTCTTCCAAGCCCGTGATGACTGGTCAAGTCCGTTCTCAGGCCAGATCACTCTGACTCTGACTCTTCTTCCTCCTTCTTCCACATACTGGGACCCTTTTGATGATACTGTCCCCACGTGAAAATTTCAGTATGCACTCCCTATATTAAGCTCCCCTGATCAGCAGCCTTAATTCCATTTGGAACTTTCATTCCCCCTTGTTATGTAATGTAAAACAATTCCAGACATGGACATCTTTGGGGGGCCATCATTCTGTCTACCACACCTAAGTACATGGTAACAAGGAAGGAACAAACAACGATCTTTTTGGAAATAGTATAATGCCCAGAGATCTCCACTCTGGACCCACTAGAAACCAATAGACTCCACAAGGGAAGCAGGTAGCTCAGGTAACATAGTCCAGTCTGAAAAATATCTGCTCTTTAAAATTAGCATGTGGGGCACCTGGGTGGCTCAGCTGGTTAAGTGACTACCTTCGACTCAGGTCATGATCCTGGGGTCCTGGGATCAAGCCCCACATCAGGATCCTTGTTCTGTAGGGAGCCTGCTTCTCTCTCTCCCTCTGCCTGCTGCTGCTCTCTCTATCTCTCACTATCTCTCTCTGTGTGTCAAATAAATAAATAAATAAATCTTAAAAAATAAAATTAAATAAAATTAAACTAGCATGTGTTGGGGTACCTGGGTGGCTCAGTCAGTTAAGTATCTGCCTTCAGCTCAGGTCATGATCCCAGGGTCCTGGAATAGAGACCCAAGTCTGGCTTCCTGCTCAGCAGGCCGTCTGTTTCTCTTTCTCCCTCTGCCCCTCCCTGCTCATGCTTGCTTGCTTGCTCTCTCTCTCTCTCGTGCTCTCTCTCTCAAATAAATAAATGAAATATTTTTTAAAAATTAAAAAATAATGAAACTGACATGTGGTCCTCAGGTTCAGAGGACTCAGCAGTGTCTCTATGCTAATCACAAAATATGGACTCGAGCTCATCCTTCTTCTCGATTAACTTAACTGACCAACCCAAAAAATAGGTTTCTCTCTGCTCTGCATAACCCCTACCATGAGAGGAAGTGCATTTCTGGCATCAGATCCCTTTTAGAGGGAAAGACTCAGTGTTACTGATTTAAAAACAATGAGCTTTTCTAGGAGTAAGAATAATATTTAAATGAAATCTAGAGAATTTTATTTGCAAATCTTCAAGAATGAGAAAATCCCCCACTTACTTCATGTTGAGGATAGAGAAGTGTAGGAGATTCTGTCATATGGGCCTTGAGAATTTAATAAAGCTCAGAGATAAACTCTGAGAGGTTTTTCACTACAAGTGAGGGTTTTCAAATTCAATCAGTTCTCAGGGCGTCAGTTCAGCCCCTGGAGCCCTAACAGTGCTGTTGGTATTCTAGTTTCCCTGGAGAGCTCAGAGCTCCTAACTAACCGATGGATGGTTTTGACCATGTGTACAGGACCGGGAGCATTTAGCCACCAGTGAGGGGAGTATGAGCGCTTGTAGAGAAGCTGGCTTGCAGAGACACTTGAAGTTATCTATAAATACTTGGGAATTTAGGTTCAAATGGGATAGTTGACTGGCTCTGGTTGTGTAAATTTGAATCTCAGGGCTATTGTACTTGGGTTTAGTTGTGCCTGATTCATCTCTCAGAGATGCAGCCACCTCCCAGAGAGCTCCTGAGTTGGGGTTGGTGGCTTATTTAGTGATGTCACTGACAGACACATCTCCTGGAGAGAGAGTGTCCCTGATCTCATAACTCTGCTCATGCTCACAAGGGCCCCGGTCTGGGCTGTTCCACATCTGCCTTCACCCTGCGATGGGCACCTTGGCCCTCTGTCTCTTAGGGGTCCTTTGTCTCCTATGGGTAGGGGAGTCCCCAGAATTTGTAGCTTTCTCATTCTGGGCTTTCCTATTGTGACTCCAATATTTTTCTTATTGTCCCCACATTCTGTCCCCTCCACAGAGTTTACAGATGCTGGAGTCATCCAGACACCCAGGCACAAGGTGACAAAGATGGGACAAGAAGTAACCCTGGAATGCCAGCCTATTTCTGGTCATGAAGGCCTTTATGGTACAGTCAGACCTCAGTGCAGGGACCGAAGCTGCTGATCTACTTCAGCAATCAATCTCCTATAGATGACTCGGGGATGCCCAAGGAACGGTTCTCAGCAGAGATGTCTAAAAAATCATTATCCACCCTGAAGATCAAGCCCGCAGAACCCCAAGACTCAGCCACATACCTGTGTGCCAGCAGTGTAGACACAGAGCTGCATAGTCATCTCCTCCCTGTACAGAAACCCTCAAGCTTCCCGTTCTGCCTCAAACACCCAGTTGTCCTGAGTAAAGGTCTTTCCTGCTCCTTCACCAAGAGAAATGAGTGGGTTTGGGGGCCTGACAAGGACAGAAAATGGTAAGGTATCAACATAGAAAATCAACATAGAAAATTTCCTCATAGAGGAAATAACTTAGGAAATGGATTTCAGGGTTTCCTTTCAAGCTGTGAGCTCAGAACTCATCACGTGTCAGATACACTCTAATGACCTGCCCTGTCGATTTTCCTGCCTTCTGCATTTGCCACCCCCACCTGTATGGTAGGCGCTCCTGATAACCGATGTCTTCAGACGCCTCAGTCCTCTTCATTCTCTTCTAACACTAGGTGTTAACAGAATTTCCCCACCCACCACACGTTTTCCTGATTACAACAGAAGGCTCTTCACTGTGATTGTGGGCATTCCTTTCTAATCTTAATGTAACTTAACGTTTATGGGGGGCCTTTTCATCACATTGAAAGAACATCTCAGATACGGGTAAAGCGGACAGTTTAATCCATGAACGACAAGCTACCACTTCTAGAATCTTGGGGTTGATCAGTCTCTGGCCTGCCCGAGGACAGACAGCAGAGGCCAGTGCCAGCTGAGGGCTGTGTGACACTCAGTGCTGATGGGTCCTCTTCGGCTGCCTGTTCCAGGACAATAAATACAGGTTCCACACCGAATATCTACAAGTGCAAACCTATACACACTTTCTTTGCCCTCCTTCCTCCTGATCCTACGTCATGAACCTGTGTTTTTCTTCTGACTTGTTCTAGACACTTCCATTCCATTCTGCAATCCATTCTGAACGGTCATAATTACTCTCTTCTATGGTCTTATTTAAGGTACTGATCCCTTCTCAGTGCTTATTGGAGCATCTCTGGCAACTGGTGCAGAGATGCCTGAATTCTCACTGCCCAAGGAGTTCAGGTTCAATGAGTTCTGCCATACCCTCAAATTATTATAATTATCCCACTTTTTGCCATTCCGGGGCCCTGACTTTCAAGAAGGAAACAGTGAAAAATCAGGTTCAGTTTCTGCTCTGCTTACACTGAGACAGAAACTGCTTCCGTGTCTTCCATGTTTCCAGACCCTTTTCCTTGCCTGATCTAAAACCTGGCTTCTTGACACATATGATGTCAGAATATGACCCTTCAGTGTTGCACTTATTTCTTCCTTTCCCTTCACTTCTCCCCAACACAAATCCTGCCATCAGTCTTGGTGATGTAATCATCACACAGTTTATACATTTGTTAAATATGTCACCATGGCACAATTACTTCATCTCTCATCTTTTCAATTTTCTCATCTTTAAGGCGGGAATAATCATTACAAGTGCCTCGTGGTAATTTTTTAGAGATAAATTAATCCATGGAAAGTACATAAAAGCTTTCAACACATATAGCCGTGTATTTTGACTGTGGTTGTGGGTAAAACCCATATCAAACCAAAGTGTAAAAGCAAAAGCAGGAGATAGATTTGCTGACCCCAAAATAATGCTCATATATCATGGAGGGAAAGAAAGAACCAAAGGGGGTGGTAAAGAGGAGCTTAACTTTATTTTCCATCATTTGTCTCTATTTAAATAATCTAAAACCAAGTGTCCAAATGTTGTAATGTGTTCAATGTCAGTGATCAGAGCTATATCTCATTAGGAGTTGGACAGACCATGGTCTCTGTGGTTCCTGCTTATGTATCAAATCTTATGAACTGTTGAGTATTTCTGAGTCATACCCAAATGTGGTCATTGGATTTTACTGAGACTAATTCACCACCTATCCTTGGCTATTCATGGGTACATAATTACAAATTCAACAATAGTCCTTTCCGAAAAGTGTAATGCAGAGATCTACTTGGCTTCATGTGTAGAAAGGACATGTCTTTTTAATCTTCCATGTAGATTATTTGAATTATGTATTTACAACATCCAACAGATTTATTTGTGTTTAGGAATAGACCTCTTCTCATCCCTATGCCTCCATTAAAGTGCAGAATATGTATTTTGGATGACACGACTAGGCGTGGGCTCTCCATTATACAGAGAGCTATAAAATGGCAGCTACTCCTGTCTGGATATTTTTTGAAATCCTGGTTGATGACAACCTTTCTATTTATTGTTAAGAGATTAAAAATACAAGGTCAAATCTAATACTGAGTCTTTCAGACAGTGAGAACATACCTATTGAAAAAGTCTCATTATGTGGCTTGTCACGGGAGAATTTATATTTCTAAGAATCTTCTTGAAAGTCAGAAAGTGTGAACTATCAGTGATTGGTGAACTCCCAGACAGAAATAATTTATTGTATGTGATACCAAGCATAAACTGGCCAGACCCTCTCTCTTGAAGAAAAAGTAATTAGGAGGACTCTCAGGGAAAAATAAGTTAGATTATGTATACACAAAGACCCAAAATCAATCAACATAATTATTACAAAAGCTTAGAGGACAAAGGAAAGAGCTCTTGTGGCTGGAACAAAATGTCACAGTGAGTTTCATGGGCTAAGAGCATGGATGAAACATTACATGCTGCCCTTCCTCTTTGCCATCACGATAGGAACAAAGGAAAACTATTTATAGTGGAAAGTTCTTATATGGTTTTTACTATATATTCAGCATCCTGTTAGAAACCAAAAACATTCAATTAGTACTCCATTCTACAGACAGGGAAATTGAAGAAGAAATGTATGTAATTTTCCAAAAGTCATATAGCCAAGAAATGATGGAAATGGGATTCAAACACAAGAAATTTGGCACCAGATTCTTTTTAACCATTTATAAACTATTGCAAACAAAATTTAAAATACAGATTTACTCAGTTGGAGGAAGAAGATTTTCTTGGGAGAAGTGCTAAAATCTTAGGAGACTTCATATTTTCATATGAAAGGAAAAAGGTATCCTGAGGTCCAGGAAAGACAGATTTAAAGGGAAGAGGAAAAGCATTGGGTTCAGTTGCTTTCAGAGGAGTTATTAGAGAAGAGAGACGTTTTCTTGATACAAAGGCAGATCAGATAACTGGGTCTCAAGAAGTCTAATAGAGGAAACCATGTAGGATCTTAGAGGACTCATCCCATTGGAATACCTCCCCAAAGGTGAGAGTGGCTTTCAGAACCATACCTGTAAGAATGGCTACATATAATCTAGAGAGTTTTGACAGGAATTCCTAGCAAGATCCATTGAAAATACTCAAATTATTCTGAGTGTCAGCTATAGCCTGTGCCTTGAAAGAGCATGCCTATTACAGATACAATATATAAATATATTTATAAAATTATGAATCTTAGGGGGTGCATGGGTGGCTCAGTGGGTTAAGCCTCTGCCTTCGGCTCAGGTCATGATCCCAGGGTCCTGGGATCGAGCCCCACATCAGGATCTCTTCTCAGCAGGGAGCTTGTTCCCTCCTCTCTCTCTCTCTGCCTGCCTCTCTGCCTGCTTGTGATCTCTGTCTGTCAAATAAATAAATAAAGTCTTTTTAAAAAATTATGAATCTTAGAAACAGCTTAGGAAAAATGGGGAATATTATAGGGGAAGCAGGCAAAACAATGAGAATACCTTGTAGATGGGATTTAATTCGCCGAGGAAATCAAAGATATGCAATATTTGCTTTAATAGTGCTTGTCTGAGAAGACCCAGATGTCATTAATGTCACATCTCTCACTAGGGAGGATCACAGAGATAACATCAAGACTATATTAGAAGGATTAATGACTTGGGTCAGGATGCAAACATAAAGTTTAAAAATTTAGTTCCAGTGATTATTACTAACATCACTGTGTTTGCGAAGGAACAGGATGAATTTCAACTTTTGGAAATTCAACCTCATCTTTCTTAAAGGATTAAGCAAGAGCAAAGGGAAATAAAACGATTACATTTGCATCATTCTTGTGGAACTAAAAAGCTCTAGTAGGAACAAATATGATTGAAGACCTGCAGCATTCCATATTTGAGCAGAGAGAGTCCGTTGATGAGAAAAAGAAATGGAATTGGACTTTCCTGGGCCCTTACCAAAATTTTATGAAGCGAGTAATACACATTTAGTTTCAGGGCATCTCTGGGTGTTGGCATTTGATTATTCGTAGTTCATTATGATGTCATTTCGTTGTGGGCACTGATCCTCTATTTTGTCATCATGGGAAATATGGCAGGATGGATTGGGGAGGGAAAGGAAGATAGCTATCCTCAGTTTTTCAGCCAGCGTGGACTTGGAATTAACTACTATACTGTTCTGAATCATTTCATATCTTCTGAGACCCTGCTTAATCGCACAGCTGTGGTTCTGGGGGTGTCCGAAGGAGCAGTAAACCAGGAGGTGGTGCCTTCTGGAGGGAGCAGAACTGTCTTCACAGATGCTCATCTCCTGCTGCTCACAAGTGAAATGCTTGCATACAACACTGTTCACCTCTCTGTCTCGTGAGGGCAGGCCTCCAGAGTGGTGTCCCCAGTCACCTCCCCTCCCCTGGCTCTTCTCTGCAGTAGGAGGCCAGAGTGAGCTGATGGTGACTTTTGAAAGGAAGGAACCAAACAGGCTCTGATCACACCCTCCAGCTTGCATCTTTGTGTTTGTCTTCCTGTGGGGAAGACACTTTCTGTTCTCCTGCCTTGAAACTACAGTAAAATCAGTGCGCAGACTCTCTTCAGTAGGGAAGTCAGAGGGGTTGGCCATTCTGTTCAGAGGAATGTTAGCCAGCCCCCGGAGCTGCCCCGTGAAGCCCCACCTTTACCAGCACCAAAGCTGCCATTTAGATTCCAGCTTCTCTGACTCCAATCTCTCTCTCTCTCTCTCAAATGTTTTCAGTCTTAGAAACAGGGGTTATCATTTGTGAACCCTTAAAACACCAATATCTGCAGCTTCCCTTTGCACCTGTACCCATGTAACACAGTATAGAGCAATTTGGGTCTTGACAAAAAATGGCCCATTTCCCTTTCTGGCTCCTGCCCCACTGGCCACCAGGAGACACTGTGGTTCCATTACCATCCAGTAGCTCTGGGGAGGAGCTGGGAGAGCCGCCTGGCCGTGGGCCTTAGTGAGAAGCTCTGGCTTGGTGGCTGAGTCATAATCCTGATTTGCAGACACAGGGTAAGTGTTGGAGAGAGAAGGGAAGCACCAGAAGACTTCTATTCTTGTGCCAATAGGCTAAGCCCCCGAGGGAGCAGGGAACTGCAGGCAAGCCTAGCATGGTGGCCAGGAAATGAATCCCATCCCCTCCATCCCCCAACCCAAGTCCCGTGAACACACAGAAGTGTGTGTTTAGGTGGGTCAAAGATGGACTGCAGAGATCACGGCCAGATTTCTATGGCGTGGGCCCCCAGCCTGCACAGGGACAGGAGGGCAGGTGGGGGTACGTTTCCCGGTAGAAATGCCTTGATAGAAAAGAGGATCTTGGTGTTCTCTAAGTTAATATAGATCATTGAGCCAACTTTCTGCTAAGTTGCTGAGAAGATTTGGGAAATGAGCCCCCAAGGCCATCTGTCTATGCTCTGTAAGCACCTCTGCGCAAGCGCAGGATTTTGGGGGCCAGGAGCTGCCTGGATCAAACTGTGTGTCCAGATAGAAGCAAAACAAACTAGCTACTGAGCCAGGAATATCAGAGAAGCTGTTGGAATTCCAACCTGGTCCCATCCTACTGCAGGGGAAGGGGCTGGGCAGGGGGATAAGGCCGGGCCCTGAGGACAGCAAGACTATGTTCTAAGTCAGAGCAGCTCTGATCCTTCAGAAGTCCATAAATACATTAACATCACCAGGGCCTGGAGTGACTTTAAGTCTGACTTCTGTCTCCACTAAAGATCAGAGCACTGAGGAAGGAGTTAGCCCACTTACTTTCTGAACTCGTTACGTGTTCGAAGCTTCTCTGGTCTTATGATCTTGTGTCTCGTATCCTGGAGGTGATAGAGCCTGGACAGGGGTATGAAAATCCCCGCTGGAATGCTATGCCCTGATTTCAGGGTGCTTTCCTTGTATCTATGTTAATATTGTGTCTCCTAAGCTCTGTATGTCGCTCTGCCTTCTTCAACCACGGGTTGTGGGATGCTGCCTTCAAACGGATAAACACAGGACCAGGGAGTAAGCACTGCTGATTAGCTACTGTTAAGAAAGTGTTACTATCAGGCTCCTGGGTGGCTCAGTCAGTTGAGTGGCTGCCTTCGGCTCAGGTCGTGATCCTAGGGACTTGGGATGATGTCCCACATTGGGCTCCCTGCTTTGCGGGGAGTCTGCTTCTTCCTCTCCTCTCGGATCGTGCCCTCTGTTTCTATCTCTCTCTCAAATAAGTAAATAAAATCTTAAAAAAAAAAAAAAAGAAAGAAAATGTTACTATCATAACTTCCAAGTGCCTGATCGTACCTTTCTCTCTCACCTTGACAGACGCCCTGTTCGGGAAGCTGGAGGAGTATATAGGTCTGCACCAACAGCAGAAACCTGGAGCTCATGCGTTCTATCTTCTCTATGGACAAAAATCTCATTACTATTCACACCCCAAGAACCAGGGGATTTTCCATATTTCCAGCAACAGTTTGTGGATATTAGTTACCTTAGTAGAGGGAGAAAGTTCGGTTTTAATCACTGAAGAAATTTTTAGAGGTAAGCTAGGCATGAGAAGATTAGGATTAACGGGAGAGTACTTTACTGTGGATCTTCAAGGAAAGCTAAACCTCTCATTAATCATACACAATCCGTGCCAGTGCCTGAAGGATTAATGTCGTATTGATTGAGCTCACCATAGAGAAGTAAAATTCCCTACGTAGAGAAATGCAGCTGCAGGAAGCACTGTGCTGTGGGCTGAGGGAATCACACAGCACAAGGGCGTTGGTCTCCAGCCTTCACTAGGAATAACATCATCACAATCCTGTCTCTTCCCAGGGCTTCCATTTAGGTCCCTTCCCCAAAAGCCCCGTGGCCAAGTCAAAACACTTCTGGAAGGAATCTGAGGCAAAGCCCTAATTAAGCAATGAACTATTTTATTTTGATTTTGTGTCTGGGAGGTAGAGATTGCCCATGAGAGGAATAATGAAAGTCTTGAGATTTGAAAAGTAATTTCTTGATGTCAGAATTTGTGGTGCTGGTGGCACACCCAAGTGGAAATGTCCAGCAGGCAGTGCACATGTGATTCATCAGGAAGGCAGAAAGCTGGAGGCTCAGGGCTGTGACAGGTACAATTGAGGAAGGTGCTTTGAATGAGGCAAACACATCCTATAGCAGTTATGATCTAATCCAGCCAATCTTCTGTGGAGAATTAATGCTCGCTTTTGGAAGGAGGTCCCATGAGCAGTGACAGAGAGCAATACCATTGTTGGGCCACTCTCCCCCTTGTGGAACTGAGAGGAACTAGGATGCCCCACCCCTCGGTTCATGCCCACAAGGGCCTCATCCAAGTGAAGCCTTCTCTTGGCCACCCTGCCATGGCCACCAGGCTCCTCTGCTGTGTGGCCCTTTGTCTCCTGGGAAGAGGTGAGTCCCCAGAAATAAACAATCAGCACTTTTAGATATTTCCAGTTATAATTCCATTAATTTTCTTCATTCTGTCCCCTTCCACAGAGTTTACAGATGCTGGAGTCATCCAGACACCCAGGCACAAGGTGACAAAGATGGGACAAGAAATAACCCTGAGATGCAAGCCTATTTCTGGTCATGTAGTCCTTTACTGGTACAGTCAGACCTCAGTGCAGGGACCGAAGCTGCTGATCTACTTCAACAATCAATCTCCTATAGATGACTCGGGGATGCCCAAGGAACGGTTCCCAGCAGAGATGCCTGACAAATCATTATCCACCCTGAAGATCAAGCCCGCAGAACCCAGGGACTCAGCCACGTACCTGTGTGCCAGCAGTGTAGACACAGAGCTGCATAGTCACCCCCTTCCTGTACAGAAACCCTCAAGCTTCCCGCTCTCCCTCCAGCCCCCAGCTATCCTCAGCAGTCTTTCAAGGTTCTCCCCTGTCAGTACAAGGATATGGGTCTGGTGTTCTCCGTGTCTCTGGGGAACGCTAGAACAGATACTTCTCAAGTATCACAGTAGAAAACTTTTGGTAGGAAGACAATAGGGGGTTGACTCTGGCATTCTTCACAAATTCTCACAGAGGGTGACTGAGTCCAAGACTGATGATGATTGTCACTCACTGGGCTCTCAAGTGATTAAGGGAACTCAAAACCGTGCTGTCACAAAGCCTTACATAGCCTGGGTTCTCTTGAGTTAGTGGTCAGTGCTCCCTCCCACCGTTGCCTTCATCAGAATAGTTATAGGGGCGTGATTGTCTCCCCAGACCCACCCAGCCCTTCCCATTTCTTCCAAACCTCCCTGTTCCCAGTTTTCTATAACAGTCTTCCTTAATTGTAGCACAATTATTTTCCACACTCCTATTTTTTTAGCTTTTCATTTAAAAATCACTGTAGTTTCACAGGAAATTGCACAGCAGAACAAAGGAGCCCAGTCACCCATCATCCGGTTTCCACCCATGGTCACATCTTACATAATCATACTCAAGATATCAAGACCATGAAGTTGACATTGGCCATGAGGAGTTTGGAAGCAGTTCTACATCATTTCTGTCACACATATAGGTTCACACAGTCACCACCACAGTCAAAATGCAGAGCTGTTGCAACACCCCCAAATCTCCCATTATAATGTCACACACACACGTGCACGTGCATGCACGCACATCACCCCTATCCTCTGGGAACCACTGATCTACTCTCTATATCTATAATGTTGTCATTTTGAGACTTTTTTATGAATGGAATCCTATAGTAGGTGACCTCTTGAGTTGGGCTTTTTCTCCTCACCATATTGCCCTCGAGATTCAGCCAAGCTGCTGCATTTATCCAGAGTTCATTTCTTTTATTGCCGAGTTGTGTTTCACCACATGGATGTACCAGAGTTTGTTTAGCTGTTCAACTCTGGCGGGACATTTTGGTTGTTTCTAGTTTTTGACTATGACAGATAAAGCTGGTAGGTATAAACATTTGTGCCCAGGGTTCTGGGTGGACATACGTTCCCATTTCTCTGGGATACATTTATGCCCAGGAGTGAGACTATTGGGTTACCTAGTGAGTGTGTTTTTACCTTTGAAAGACACAACCAGATTATTTTCCAGAGAGGCCGTACCATTTGACACTCCAAGAGATTGTTTATTTGTTTGTTTATGGGAGAGAACACACACGCACACACACGTGAGGGGGCAGAGGGAGAGAAAGAAACAGATTCCCCGCTGAACAGGGAGCCCAACATGATGCTAGATCCCAGGACTCTGAGATCATGAACTGAGCTGAAGGCAGAAACCCCAAGATTCATTTTTTTAATACTAGTAATTTCAATTTCCATGTAACGTTCCACTTTATCATTTCCATATCACACATGCAAAGAACTAAAAGGATAGAAAAGCGAACATGGTAGACCCAAATACTCTTTTCTTTGGATGAGTCCGTACTCTTCTCTTCAGAGATATTTGAATTCTTTCTGTCTTTATCACCTGGGGGTCTGCCTCTTTAATCTACTCATCACTGGTTGCTGCTGCCTGATGCACGTCAGTCATTCAGAAAGCTGTGAATCCGCTGCCAGGTGCCTGGTTCATGAAAAACAGAGTTCCCAAATGATGTCTCCCCCGAGGTACTTTGTTCAACCAGTTCCAAAGGCACACCCTGAGCATGTCCTTGTTGGATCCAGGACGGCAAACTCTTCCCTGGATTTCGTCAAAAATTCATAGACATAACCTCGCAATTCATCCTGGTTGTGGTAATTCTCAAATTCCACAGTTTTATTTTTCACAGCTATTTCAATGGCAACCCACGTGCATACATGTAAGGTTGTAATACAGGCAGCAATGTTTCGGTGGCATTCGGCTCTAAGAGGTCTGTGTTTTAAGTTTCACTGGAAATTCAAGATCATGTGACTATTGTCCTATGACCCCAAATCTACTGTCATAATCCTAGATTTGCTGTTCCCAGATCCTGACTTCCCAGTGGAAATGGATCGGTAGGGAATTGAGTTCCTCTTACTGGCATTAATTAGTGGTATTTTTGGTTTCTGTGAGTGACCCTCATAGGCACTGGTGTCCCTTTTACTTTTCATTATTGCTTCTCAAGCATTTCTCATCTCTCCTACCTTAAAATCCCCAACATCTTGGATGGCATGCAAGATGGCCTAGATGATGACTGGGCTTCTCAGTCTGTTCATTTGCTCACTTCAGTGATCATTTCCCCCAATGCATCTCAGATATAGCCACTCTTTATATTCTAGACCTGTAATCACAAATAGTTTGAACCACCTCCAAAATCACTTTCTCAAACATCCTACTCTCTCCCACAACCTCCTCTCCTTCCATCCCTGGTACTACCCTGCAGCAACTCTTCAACCCCATTAGAAACTATAATACTTTATACTTGACTTTTCCTCTTCTCCTTCTACTGTATTAGTACTTTTCACACCTGGGCATGGGGGAAAAGGAATGATGCCTACTCTCTGCCTCTTTGAGTGGCACAGAGAATCTAAAATGTTCCTGACTCACATCAAGAAACATTACAACCATAGACTATGTCTTGAGGTCCTTAAGGCCATCTCAACTAGGAGGCCTGTTAACTTTTCTTTTATTAAAAGAATTGGTGTTTTTTATTGCTTGTTAGTTTCAACCATCAATCACATAGCTAAGGTTTTTGTTTGTTTGTTTTTTTAAGTAGGCTCCACATTGGGTGAGTTCAGTATAGGGCTTGAACTCATGACACTGAGATCAAGAACTGAGCTGGGATCAAAAGTCAGATGCTTAACCCACTGAGATACCCAGGTGTCCCCAGTCGTAGTTAAATTTTTGATGACTAAAAAAGCACCGAAAAAAAAGAGTATGTTACAGAATGTCTAGAATGTATGATCTGATCTCATTCATGTATAGAGTGCTTCATTTCACAGACATGAAAAAGTTAAAAGAAAACCAAATATGTTTGTTTTGTAGAGATGATCAGGAAAAACTGTCAAAGGGAACATGATTTGTATGGTATATAAAGTCATTTAAGAAAAATTAAATTAGTAGGGACTCCTGGGTGGCTCAGTTGGTTTAGCATCCAACTCTTGACTTTGGCTCAGCTCATGATCTCAGGATCATGAGATCGAGCCCCTGCAAGGGGCTCCCCATTCAGTGGGGAATCTATTTGGGATTCTCTCTCTCCCTCTCTCTCTGTCCTTCCCCCAACTCATGCACGCTCTCTCTCTCTCTCTCAAATAAAGAAATAAATCTTTATAAAAAAAGAGAAAAAGATTAAATCAGTAAAATTCCTTATTTAAGTTTATATACACTTGCATATATTTGTACAAAGGAAGGAGGAAGTTGTAAAATGTACCTCTGATTGTTTAGGATGAAGCTACAGAGGAAGAACAGGAAGAAGATAGTTACCCTTGTCTTTGTCCATTTTTCTTTCTAAATTTGAAATACCACTCACCTACTACACAAAATATAGGTAATCTACAAAGAAAAAGAAATTCACCAGTTAGAAGAAAAAAAGAGAATTTATAGGCAGAGCAAGGAAGAGCCAAAGCTATGGGAACCTACCAGGTTTCAGTCCAAATCTAGGCCTCACAGTTGAGGCTGGCTTTTTAGTGCCTGTATGATAGAGATGACACAGGACCTATAATGACATCTCCTGCGTTCATCCTGAAGCTTCCAAATGGTCACAGGCTTTATAGACCAAAAGTTATTATAACACAAAGACCCTGAAATTTGGCTAGAAAAGTGGGTGTTTGGTCAGGATTAAGTGTTAGATAAAATGGAAAAGTTAACAGGGAGAAACTGAAATTCTAGACTATGTCTTATATGTTTGTGGAAGAAAATATTACCCTTCTTTCCTGTGTGGTGGAAACCATATGTTCAGAAACTGACAAAAAGGTCTATAACCGTTGAAACTCTTGGGGACCCAACAGGAGGAAATTCATACGGTCCTGGGAGTGGACTTCTGCTTCCACCCAAGATGGATTAACATAAGCCGATTTAACCTCCTACTTGAAACAGCTAAAACAAACAAACATAATATATGAAACAACAGTTTTCAACACATTATGAATCAAGCAAGAAGGTATGGCGATTCCCTAAGAGATGGGAAGGGACTGGGCTGAGCACTATAGCCATCTACCTTGCTACCTGGAGTAGGACCAGGATGGGTCCCAGGAGGGGAAACACAGGTGGAGCCTGGTGAGCACCCTGAGTTCAGATTCTGAGTTGAAAATACAGGGTCTGAAGAAGAGATGCTTCTAGATGCTTTTCTATTGGCCACAAGGAGGCATTATGGTGTCACTGATAACTGAGAGTGGTAGAGAATGTCCTTGATACTCTCTGAAGTGTGGGTATGAATAGAAGAATTGCAGGGCTTGACTTCTGTATTAAGGTGGGAATCGTTTGCAGCAATCAGTCATCCATCTGTGATGACAACCGCAAGACACATAGACATTCTCTCAATAGGTTTATAAATAATAGTTTACCAAAAGCTCTTCCTGTGTTGAGGAACCTCTGACCCGCCTTACAGGGTGTAAGAAATAAGGAGTGAAAGCCCCAGATGAGCATGGGGCAGATATAGGAAGAGAGGCAACATGAGGCAGCACCACCTCTGCTCCACATGTGATCTGGCCAAGCCCGGGTTCTGCTGCCAAGCCAGAAGCTGTGTGTAAGATCACAACAAGGAGTAACCCTTGCCTTGGTGAAGCCAACAGCAGACATTCATCGCAGGCAGATCTACCTGTCAGGGACCAGAGACTCTGCACCCCCATCTCTCCACCCAGAGATCAGAGTCTACTCTAGGTAGACAGAAGCTCCATTCCTTTGGTCCTGCCATGGCTCCTGGGCTGCTCCACTGTGTGGCCTTTTGTCTCCTTGCAGCAGGTGAGTCCTGGTCAGAAAAGAAGTCTTTTGACTAGAGCTATCTTGTCCTCAGTTCTGTACCTTTCTTTTACGGCAGCAATAGCAATCTCCTTCTTCACTCTGTCTCTACATTTTCTTTCTCCCTCTGCAGGTCCCATGGGTGCCACGGTCATCCAGAGCTCAAGATACCAGGTTACGAGGGTGGGGAAACCAGTGAATCTGAGCTGTTCTCAGAATATGAATCATGACACCATGTATTGGTACCAACAGAAGCTGAACCAAGCCCCAAAGCTGCTCCTCTACTTCTATGATACAAACCCTAACAAAGAAGTAGACACCTCTGATAACTTCCAGGCCAGCCGGACCAACACTTCTTTTTGTTCTCTCAACATCCTCTCGCCAGACTTGGGGGACTCAGCAGTGTATCTCTGTGCCAGCAGTAAAGACACAGAGCTGTAGTGTTACCTCTCCCCTGTGCATAAACTTTCCCGGATCCAAGATCCTCCTATAGATCAACCCACCTGCCCATCCTACAACAACAGCAGGAAGTGGGTTTATGGCAGTCATTCCTTCGTTTGTAGAGAAGTTGGGCAGAAACCTACGAAAACCACTGACAGACCAAGAGTGGAAAAGTGGTTACACTCACCTGGCATTCAGTTTGTGGTATTTCCCCAGGATCACCTTAGCCACTCATTCTGTTCTCTTCAGTACATAAATAGGAACTTTTCAAAGACTGTTTTGTGGGGTGCCTGGGTGGCTCAGTGGGTTAAGCCTCTGCCTTGATCCCAGGGTCCTGGGATGGAGCCCCGCATCGGGCTCTCTGCTCAGTGGGGAGCCTGCTTCTCTCTCTCTCTCTGCCTGCCTCTCTGCCTACTTATGATTTCTGTCTGTCAAATAAATAAATAAATAAAATCTTTAAAAAAATAAAAATAAAAACTGTTTTTTTTTTAAGCATAAGAGACTCTTAATCTCACAAAACAAACTAAGGGTTGCCAGGGGGAGGGGTCTAGGGAGAGGGTGGTTGGGTTATGGATATTGGGGAGGGCATGTGCTATGGTGAGTGCTGTGAAGTGTGTAAACCTGGCGATTCACAGACCTGCACCCCTGGGGCTAATAATACATTATATGTTTATAAAAAAATAAATATATATAAAAAAATAAAGATCAAGTGATACAATCAATGAAAAAAAAAACTGTTTTGTTTTTTAATATAAATTGGAGACCTGAAACTATGAAAAAGGGCAGGCCTGCCCCGACAAGAGGTGGCCTCACTCTCATGAATCCTTGCCCTACGGGGAGGAAAGTGCCCTCAGACACCCTGCTGTAGTCTCCTGGTTTTCTGGTCAAGTAGGGAAAATTAGAACTGCTACAAATTTATGCCAGAGGTGAAGCTGAGTGAACTGCCTGGCACATGTGTTACTCACAGTGTATTTAACTATGGTGCATGATATAAATTTGCCTATGAACCATTTAAGTGGCAGGTATTTAAGTGTGGTGCTTTACTACTGGGTATTTACCCCAAAGATACAGATGTAGTGAAAAGAAGGGCCATCTGTATCCCAACGTTCATAGCAGCAATGGCCACAGTCACCAAACTGTGGAAAGAACCAAGATGCCCTTCAATGGATGGATGGATAAAGAAGATATGGTCCATATATACAATGGAATATTACTCAGTCATCAGAAAGGAGGAATAGCCAACTTTTGTATCAACATGGATGGGACCAGAGGAGATTATGCTGAGTGAAATAAGTCAAGGAGAGAAAGTTAATTATCCTACGATTTCACTTACTTGTGGAGCATAAGGAATAACATGGAGGACATCAGGAGAAGGAAGGGAAAAGTGAATTGGGGGAAATCAGAGGGGGAGATGAACCATGAAATACTACAGACTCCAGGAAACAAACTGAGGGTTTTGGAGGGGAGGGAGTAGGGGGATGGGTGAGCCTGGTGGTGGGTATTAAGGAGGGCACGTATTGCATGGAACACTGGGTATGGTGCATAAAAATGAATCTTGGAACACTGAAAAAATTAAATAAAATTTTAAAAATATATCAAAAAAATAGATGTGGTGCTCTAAAAGAAATATTAAAATGACTAGATTTTGCCCTACATTTTTAATATTAATAAAAAATATCAAGTACTGCAGCTTGTTTGAAATAAAAGGGGTTTCTGGAATGTATTAGAACAGCTTTCTGAAAGCCAGTATGTGTCTTATGGCCTTTAAGAGACTGAAATAGTTATTGTTTTTGGACAGGCAGTGATCACAAGTAGGCAGAGAGAGAGAGAGTTGGGGAAGCAGGCTCCCCGCTGAGCAGAGAGCCCGATGTGGGGCTCCATCCCAGGACCCTGAGATCATGACCTGAGCTGTAGGCAGAGGCTTTAACCCACTGAGCCACCCAGACACCCCAAGACTGAAATACTTATGATGGCCAATTGAATAAATACATATATCATCATTTCAGAAAAGAAAAAACAGAGCTGTGGGATGCTTTCTTCAGAGGTTGGAACTGTGTCCTCATCTAATTCTGAAGAACACAGAGATATTCCTACTAGGCAGTGGCTCGCCACATCGCCTCGTATGGTCATCAACAGCATCATATGCTTCCAACTCTTTAATCAAGAGGCCAAGAAGTACTACCCAAGATCTGATTTGGTAACTAAGTAAAATTCAGAGAAGCTAAACACTGTCATCTGGGCCACCCACCATCACTACAGCCGTCTGTTTTCCTTTCTTTCGCTCACTGTATGTCCACATCCCTTTCCTTACAAACAGTGAATGAAGGCTGTGTCTCTATGCTTCTGCCTATGTTTCAAAATCTTCTGTCAAAGGAGATGTTGGGGCTAATGTCTTGGGGCCCCTTCCCTCATTTGTGATTCCATGACAAGATTTAGGAAATTGATGCATCTTGAGCTAAATGGCAAAAGAATTCAACCAGGGGGCAGATTAGACATTCTTTAGGTGATGTGAACACTTGACATCCTCTTGAAGAAAGGTGGGGGGGAGAAGTGAAGAGCAAAGATTCAGTTCATTCCAGGCCCAGATAAAGCATGAGGCCCGGGGCTGGAGATGCAGATGCTTTGGGCTCCTTGTGACCGGATTGACTCTTACCGCCCAGATGAGGGAGCAGGGTGTGGAAGGAGGTGGATTTGCTGTAGCCAAGCAGAACAGTAGAGAACTGTCTCATTCTCTAGCAGGTATGGTCCCTAAAAGTGTGAGAACACACCTAGGGAAGGAGGAAATTAAAATCTTAGGAGAATCTGATAGAAAAAGCTACAAAACACACACAAAACCACAGTGTTGGATGCTCTGGGAGTTTGAAGAGAGTTGGGGAGCAAGAGTGAGTGGTATCTGTATTGTATTGTATTGTATTGTATTGCATTGTTTTTATTTTACTTATATTTTATTGTGGCCAGAACACTTAGCATGAGATCTACCCTCTTAAAATTTTCCATAATATAGTATATACATATAATGGCATGTTATTTAGTCTTGAAAGAGAAGGAAATCCTGCAACACATGATGACATGAATGACCTTGAGGACATTCTGCTGAGTGACCTAAGCCAGTCACAGAAAGACAGGTGCTGCACGATTCCACTTACATGGTAAGGAGTGGCTTCCTTCTGGATGATGTCTCATCCCAGCTGCAGCCTCTTCTGATCTCTCCCATTTATGGCTCAGGGCTTTCATTTCCCAGCAGCCAAATGAGAACGTCTTGTAAGAACAGAACCTCCGTGAAGGTCCAGGGCCATCAGATGGATTTATAGACACCAATTATTTCCTGGAACTGACAGTTACTTCAGTAGAACGTACTACAGACTGTGACCCCTATGGAGGACCCAAACCGACCTAAGAAAGAACCATTACTTCAGACCTTCCAAGAAGTAGATGCCAAGCCTGGGTCAAATATGCAGGGCATTTAGCTGAGAAAACGGGGAGAAAGCTGAAGGAAGCTGGGAGACCATCATGCCGTGATGCAGATCTGACGTCTGTAAGGAGAGAGGGAAGGAAGAGGGAGGAAAGGAAGAAAAAGGGAGGAGGGAGGCTATGTAGGAAGAAAAGTAGGTCGTGGGCTGCAGTACAAGTCCAAGCGAATCTCAGCAAGAGTGGCAGGTCCTTAGGTCAAAGCAGAGCTATGCGGCTCCCTGTCCCTGGGGCCTGCCTCTCCCCATAGGCAGAATCTCTACACCATGGCTCCAGAGATGGGCGTGGGGACACTGGCCCTCTCTTGCAGTGAGACCCCTGTTCTCTGAGGGTCCCTGGGTGGGGAGGTAAGCCCTAGGCTCTTTGACTTACGGCTCCCAGTGTGGAACCTCCATGCTATGAGCAAAGCAGAATGAGAAAGATCGGGGACTGCAGTCTTGGCCTGCTGTTTCTGGAATGGGGATCCACCCTACGTGTGAGCACTGGCTGGAGAAAGGGAGCTCAGACCTCTGGGCAGCACTTGCTAGGAGCAGAGTTTCTACATCACGGAGCTGGTGGGGTTGAAACGAGCTGGTAGTCTGTGCCAGGAGAAACTGGGGGAACCCTGTGTCCTCGGCCAGACCCACAAGGACTAGAGCTTCCACCACACTGGGCTTGGGGGGAGTATAGGAGGCAGGAAGACTCGGCTCAAATGCCCCAGAGTCTTAGTGCTGTGATTGAGGATTAGATTTTCTTAAATAAGTGGTTCCTCATTTGTTGTATATTTTGGGAACAACCTTCAAAGACTTTCAGTGGTGGCTCCTCAATGACCAGCAGTGTGGTTTCTATCTCTGGGAAGAGGGCACCCTAATCTCCTTGTGTGGCCTTTCCCGAAGTGCCTCTCACCCCAGTAAAACTGTACACAAACAGGGGCCAGCCCTGAGCTGTCATTTACCACCTCTTGCTCTGGCGAGATTTTGTCCCACTGAGAAAGCATGGCTGCTCTGGGGAGGCTGGGGAATCTTTTCAGTTTCATCCCACGTAGACACTGATTCCTCCTCAGACAAAAATTCGCTATGGTGCCTCTGAACATAAGCAGATTCTACCTCCCCAGTAGTCTTCCTCACTGATTCCCGCCGCTGTGTTCCCTCAAACTCGTAACCTCTGTCTCCTCGACTAGGAAAATGTGCCCTGCTGTGTGTCTCCCCCTCACCGTGTCTGGACACGGCCCCATTTTTTTCTTGCTTTAGAATAATCACAGACACTAATGACTGCGTATGGTTGTTTCCTATATTCTACTTGTGTGTTCTGTTTTTTACTTGTATAGAGCAACACAGCAAAGACTGTTGGTTTCTGTGAAGTGACCATGTCACAGAGTAGCTGGTTATGGGGGGGGGGGTGAAAAGCTTCAGAGAAAGCTTCCTGCCTCTGTTCTTTCCCTAACACCATCATGTACCCAGTATTCATTTGCTCCTTGGTCCTTTGGCTCCTGAACGCAGGTAAGCCCCCGTTCTGAGCTTGTCAGCCCCCAGCTATAAGCTTTTCATTCCTGTCACCAGACTCCATCAGGGACTAAGCCTCCAACGTCTGTCTGCTTTCTTCCCAGGTGCCCTCCATGCAAAAGTCACCCAGACTCCAGGACACCTGGTCAAAGGAAGAGGACAGAAAGCAAAAATGCACTGTGTCCCAATAAAAGGACACAGTTTTGTTTACTGGTATCAGCAGATCCCAGCAAAAGAGTTCAAGTTCTTGATTTCTTTCCAGGAAGGCACCATCTTTGATAAAACAGGAATGCCTGAGAAGAGATTTTCAGCTGCGTGTCCCCAAAACGCATCCTGTAGCCTAGAGATCGAGCCTACAGAGCTGCAAGATTCAGCCGTGTACTTCTGTGCCAGCAGTGAATCCACAGTGTGAAGTATTAACTAATCTTAATACACAAACTTTGTGGGTCTGGCTCAGGAAGCAGCTGTCATACTAGATTGGAAGGAAGTAATAGAAACTAAATAGAGCTAGCTTAAGCCAAATGGGAATTTATTGCAAGGTTATATGTATGTCCCATAGAACCCCCAAAACAAGAACACAGGAATTGCTCAGGAGCGAAGTAGAATAAAGTCCTGGAACCATGACGGGACTGATTTGGTGGCTCTTACTTCTTTTTCCACCTTGCTGGCCCCATTATTCTCCCCATTATTATAAATTGTCTCTCCCAGTTTTTAGGTCTCCTAGCAAACGGAAGTCACAGATTCCAATGTCTGTCCCCCCGCCATGTTACAAAGGACAACTTGACTTTCTCTCATGTAAGGTCACAAATCCAGAAAACAGAGAACAATTTGATCCTGTTTTACTCAAGAACATCTTCTTGGAAAATTCAGCTTTAGCCAAGGGGTTTGGATTATTTCAAACAACATGGCAGCTGGAGGCCTGTCACTTTGACCTTATGGATCACAGACTTTGAAGACAGGAATCTTCTAGGTAGGGGCCAGTATACCTAGTACCAGTACACCTAGTAGGTATCCATTATAGGGGAGGAGTACCAGATAGAGAACATAGGGGAAAAGAAGGAATTAGAAAGGGGATCGAGATCCCTAGTTTTTAGAATAATGTCAGATCAAGTGAAGACTCTGGTTAATTTCTTTTCAAGGAGTTAAATCCAGATAATAAAAAAAGCATGTTAATTTTCAGTGTGGTAACTTCACACCCTACTAAGTCAGTAATTAGTTTCTATGGAGCTGAAGAAACAGACAGATTAATGTGTCCTCAGTGGAAAAATACCTGATGTGCAGACAATTGAAAACTGATGTGCAGACAATTGAAAAATCCTCCAGTATGTGATCCAAATTATAATGACGGACAAGGCATTCAACATCAACAGAAGGGAAAGAGGTACTCCTGCATTAACTCTACCCAGGGAGGTCACTGCAATTACATAGAACAGACGCAGAATTCAAAATACCTCTGTTAAGATTTAATGATCCATCCTGTTTATAAAACTGTTCATTTCAGGACGCCTGGATGGCTCAGTCAGTTGAGTATCTGAATCTTGATTTCGGTTCAGGTCATGATCTCGGGGTTGTAGGATTGAGCCCCACATCAGGCACCACACTCAGCGGGGAGTCTGCTTAGGATTCTCTCTTCCTCTGTCCCTCCCCCTTGTCTCTCTCTTTATGAGATGAATAAATAAATCTTTTTAAAAAATACTTAAAAAAAAAAACCTGTTCATTTCTACACCACCCACCACTCAGCTTTAGACAAGTTTATATATTCTCTCTAGTCACTTCTGTTCTTATCTCAATATAAGTGGAACCTGGTTGTCTTACCCCCACAAGTCCAAATTTACCTCGTTTCTCGGGCAAAATTTCGTTTTGACCTCTTGAAACATAAGCTCTCACTTTCCTGGTCTACCTCATGTTATGGCTATTTATTTCAGCTTCCTTTTCCAGCACTCGAAAGTGAGTCTTCTCGAGTGTCCATTTCTGTTCCTCTCCGAGCAACAATGCATGGTTAGCGACCCACACTTTCGCTTTCATTTCAGAGGAATTTATTCCTCCGGGTGCCGTCTTCAGCTTTTTTGTGGAATATTTCCATTCTTACAAAACTACTCTCCTGAATCTTAAAATTTTAAACTTCATGGACCAAAGACTGTTCCTTTCTCCTCCTACTTGACCTCTTTGAAACATTTCATAGTATTGACTTTACCCCAATGCCTGGAAACTTCTCTTTCCTTAGCTTCACTCACCTCATTTTTAATTAGGTTTCTTATTTCCCATCTATTCTTTTTTGTAAATGTAGTTTCCAGACTTAAATCTATCCACCAGTTACTCTCATTCCTAGAAAAATTTTTCTTGTCCCTTAAATTTTAACTATCTAATGTAATGCATTAAGTGGTCTTCTCTTTTGTTAGTTTGGTCTATTAAAAATCTCCATTGAAACTTGTCTGAAATAACTTCCTTCCTCAGTATCACCTAAGGGACAGATTAAACAGATAGATCCTAGGACAAGATCAGAATTTCAGAGTCAGAATTTCTGGAAGTGGGTTATAGGAACACATCTACTTTTACCAAGCCTCTGGTGGGACTTGTTCATGCTGAAGTTTGAGAACTACTGCCAATCTTTCTAAGATGGGTAAAACAGCCCTCCAGCACAGTGCTCTACCATCTTCTTCTTGCTCCTCTTATTCTCACTCTTTTCCTCGTTTCCACCTCCCCTTGTGTCTTCCTTAAAACTTCACTTTTCCTGAGAATGCTCAAGTGTGTTTAGAACCTATTTACATCATCCATGTAACAAAATAAACAGGAGGTCACCCATTTGGACCAAGGCTCCCCCTTTCCTGTGGAAGGTGCCTTGACGTGGTGGGTATTCCCAGGGACTGTGGCTTCACAGCTAGATTCCACCTTGTGGAGCCAAAGGTACCCAAAACGTCCATTCCTCTCTGCTGCTGTGCATCAGAAACCATTGCTGGAGAGCCTCATCCTGCTAGTGATCTTGCCTTGGACACTCGGTTCCTCTGCTTGGTGACTCTCTTTCACCTGGGGGGTAAGCGAGCTTGGGAGTGCTTGGGAATTTGTGTTGATGCTTTCCTAGGCACGCTTTTTATGGCTTCTTTCTTCTGCCACAGGACATACAGACTCTGTAGTCAGCCAGATCCCCAGCCACAGGATCACCAAGATAGGACAGAGGAGGATTCTGAGATGCGATCCAATTTCTGATCACATATTGGCTTACTGGTGCCCACAGAATCTTGAGGCAGGAAATGGAGTTTCTGATTTCCTTCCAAAATGAAAACACGGCAGCTGAGTTGGGAAGGAACGGCTCTCAGCTGAAAGACCTAATAGAACTTCTTCCAGCCTAAAACCCATCCCACGGAGCTGGGGGACTCAGCTGTGATCTCTGTGATGGTGGCATTGGCAAGGTGTAATTGAGCCAGTTCCTTCCAGGGCAAAAACTCACTGGCTCCTCTCCTCTCCCCTGAGCTCTAGGGAGATGTTTGAAAAGGCCACTTCCCAGTCTTCTGCCTCAGAAGAAACAAAGAAGTAGGTTGATTGTTGTGGTTCCAGCTGCAAGTAGGAGAGGGCAAGACTATAAATTAGCTCTTAAATTATAGGGTGGTCATGCTTTGGGACCTGGGCTTCTGAAACTCTAAAAAAATGCAGAATTGGGTAGTTGGTAGATTCCAAGTTTAGAAATAAGCCTCCCCCCCACCCCCCAAAAAAGTTTTGACCACAGAGACCTGATATCTGATATTGGTATTCTCTTACCAAAAATCTAAGAAATCCTACTGATCTTCCCTCAAACATGACTCCTCTGTAGACTCTTTCCCTCCACAGAGGCCAATGACTCCCTTATTTGTGGAACAATAAAATGTTGACCACTACAGGTTTATTATAATCTGTTATTACAGTCCACAAGACTGACCGTCTCTCAAGGGCAGTGATTTAATGGAAATAACTGTGAGGGAACAGCAATCACAACCCTCTTGAGGGGAAAGAAGCAGAAGAAACACTGATTAGTATTCCCCACTCAGAGACTTTCAGGAAATTCAAGTCTCAAATCCAGGGGAGCATTGAGTTTGACTCTGTGATTTCCCAAATTTTATGGTTCCCTTCTCTCTTGAGATCTTGGATCCACAGACAGTGGAATTGGAGTCGAGATACCTGCTTCCTAATCTAAAACTCTGGCTTTTTTTTTGTTTTTTTTTGTTTTTTTTTTTTTTAGCTGCAGGATGTTGGCAAGAGCCCTCACCCCTCTATGACTCAGAATTCTCCTCTTTAAAATTAGAAACTTGCACAACTTGCTCTCCAAGATTTGACATGAAGATGACTCAGGATATATCTCCGTGTTTCCCACACGTGGGACCACTAGGAACTGCTGTGGAACATATATTGCTACCATCTGGCAATTATTGAGCAAACTGGCAATGCTGATAACACAGAACCAGGGAAGATCCGGTTGGAAGGGGCAGTCTGGATCATTCCTGTGTGCCTCAGCATTGACGCAGACTTGAAATGCGGTCATGGCAAAGAAAATGGTATCTATTTGCCGCCATCTCCCCAACTGTCGTCAGATGGCAGTGAAGGAGTGCGTCAGAGAGTCGACCACGTAGAGCGGTCAGATGCTCTGGTTTACCTTGGCAGCCCTGCTTCGGGGCCATTATCCTGGGAAAATTATCAATAGCACACTCTTTCTCATATTAAAGGCTCCCAGTTCAGACAGTAAGCTAAGAAAGCCATTGTAGATTATGACACAAGCTATAGCATCTCTCTGTTAAAAGTAAATTGCTTATTAATATTGTACTGAATTTGGTTAAAGGAAATTTTATTCAGACATTTGTTAAAACGATAAGGCAGACTTCACTCAGAAGAACCGCAACAGTGGAGCACTGCCTTAGGGAGAGAGAGCGGGCTCAACTCCAGCTCCAAACAGGAAAAATGAGAGTTTATAGCCAAGAAGCAGGGAGGGGGAGGGGAAGCGGATGGACAGTTACCCAGAGGAAACAGCAGGGCATGGGAGGTTTCTGGGTAAACTGAGCTAGAAGGACTCTTGCTGAAGGCACACCAGAATGCTCAGACATCACCTGGGGGACAGTCTCTGGAGACAAAAATGTGGTCCTATATCAAGGGTACTCATATATTGAGGGTAGGAAATTCTGACTAACCACTTCAGCAAGACTCTTGCTTGAACTCTTGAGGATTGCCCAAGAATGGGACCTAACTGAAAAAGAGGAGAATGGGCTCTTGAGATACAAAATGGACAAAATTTTAACACTTACTTGTTGTGCGAGGTGAGGGAGGTGAAAGGCATGAAGATACCCTTAGGTTTCAAGAATAACAAGATGGTCAACAAATGTAGGGATCAAAATGAAAAAGAACCTTTAATAAAAGGTCATTTTGAAATTGAAGAACACTTGAGGCACCCATCTGGATATTCTTATTACTAAAAGAAACTCCCTTTCTCTTCCTTCCATGGCCAATAGCCTCTCCCACTGCCACTCCACACTCCAAGGCTCACACACATGTGCTTGTGCAAAAGCATGCACACACCCACTAAGGTGTCCAAGGAGAGGCATACACCTGCTTTTCCTCCCCTCACTCCTCCCCAGCAGAGGGCACTCCCGGATCTAAAAAGCAGTCTATTTTATTTTCACTAACAATTTTGTTTTAACACTTCCCGCACTTACCTAAATCTTGTTATATATAACAAGAATACTCTTCTAGAGAAATAAAAACTAATTCATATTTCCACTTTTATTATTAAGGGGCAGATAATTGCCAATTAGAGTTTCTCAGGGAGACAATGCATCAAAATAATTAAATATCTAGGCATAAATTGAACAAATGAAATGAAAAAGTTGTACACTGAAAAGTGAAAAACATTGCTTGAAAGAAATTAAAAACATAAATAAATGGAAAGATATCCCATGATCATAGATTGAAAGATTTAATACTTTTGAAATGGCAAAATTCCCCAAACTGATCTACAGAATCTATAGATCAATGGAACAGAATCAAGAGTCTTCAAAAAAACCCATACTTTTTTGGGGAATTGATTTTTGATAAGAGAGCCAGAACCATTAATTTGAGAAAGAACAGACTTTTTAACCAACGGTGCTGAGAAAACTGGATATTCATGTGTGAAAGAATGAATTTGCAGGCCTTCCTCATACCATATACAAAAATTAACTCTACATTGATCAAAGACCTAAATGTAAGAGCTAAAAATACAATATTCTTAGAAGAAAACATAGGTATAGTTCTTTAAGACCATGGAATAGACAATGATTTCTTCAATGTGCCACCAAAACAGGCAACCAAGATCAATTGGACTTCTTCAAACTTAAAAAATATTTGAACCTTAAAGGACACTCTCAAGAAAGGTAAAGTTACCCCTCAAAATAAGATAAATATTTGCAAATCATATAACCTCTCAAGGGACTTGCATTCAGAATATATATAGAAAACCTTGAAAATTCTCTGTATATTTTGGATACGAATCCCTTATTTGGGTATTATTCATAATCTCCAAGAAAAGGAAAGAATTCAAATGTTCATCAACTGATTGGTGAATTAACAAGGTCTGGTGTATTCATACAATGGAATATTTATTCAGTCATAAAAGGAAAAGAAGTTCTGATACATGCTATAACATAGATGAACCTTAAAAAAACATGCTAAGTGAAAGAAGCCAGGCACAAAAGGGCACATAGTATGTGATTCCATTTATATAAAAGTCCAGAATAGGCAAACCTCAGGGACAAAAAGTTGAGTAATGGTTGCCAAAGACTGCACAGAGGAGTGGATGCAGAGTGACTTCTAATTGGTACAGAGTTTCTTTTTGGATGATTACAACATTCTATAACTATATAGTATTGTTGTTTACAGAGGTTTATAAATACTAAAACCCACTAAATTGTACACTTTGAAATGGTGAATTTTATGGTACGTGAATTATTATCTCAACTTCAAAAAAGATCTGGAAATTTAAAAAGATTCAAATACTGTAGCTTGAATTTCAGAAAAATAGAGCCTATTTTCATGCGATACCATTGTGAATAAGGGAATGGGTAGTATAATTTGTATAATGTGTCAACTTTATTGATGAACTTGACAATCTTCTAAAAATATAAAACAATTTATAAACTTCTCAGTAAATGCATTCTTTAAGTGGCTTGCATAGTTAATGATGATGATGTATGTAATAATATAGAGGAGTCTCAAAATACAGTGTTAGAAATAAGACACAAGCAAATGCATACTATTCTGTTCCATTTATATGAGGATCTAGAAAATGCAAGCAACTCTTTATTGACAGAAAGCAGATCGGTAGGGATGGGATAGGTGTGGGAAGTGCTGGGAGGGAAGTCTTACAACTGGACAGAAAGAAACTTTTTGGGGTGATGGATACATTCACTATCTTGACTGTGGTAATGCCTCCGTGTTTGCATACATACATCAAAACTTTTTAAATGTGTGTAGTTTGTTTCTATGTCAGTTATACCCCAATAAAACTGTTTTCAAATTGGGATGTAATTGACATGCAACACTATGTAAGCTTAAGATGTACATTATTTTGATTTGATACATCTGTATATCACAACATGATCACCACTGTTGTATTACTTAACACCTTTATCACATAACCATTATTTCTTTCTGTGGTGTGAAAACCATTAAGATCTAGTGTCTTAGCCTACTTTGAAGTTTATAATGCTAATAAATAGTGGAAAAGAAATACAAAAGTGTGTGATGAAGTGTCTAAGCCAATAACTTACTTGGTTGGAGACAGACAAGTGAAACAAAATATTTTCTATTCTGCTCATCTCCTAAATTTACTCAGTATTTCCCAAATTAATTTTTAGTATTGATCTGTTTGTAGCTTAGACAATTTTTACCCTGCTGAGAAGTGTTTCCTTAGTTGAAGGATGGGGACACATGACAGGGGCTTTAAATTAGAAGGAATGAGGGGAATAGTGGAGCTTTATTCTAAGGCTTCAGCCACTGGGATGAATCTTCAGCCTTTGTGTGCTCAAAGTGGAGTGAAGACACCTATAGTTTTGTGAGAAGAGCCACGTTTGAAGGTCTGAAAACAGAAGTTGGACCGGGTAAGTTCCAGGTAGCAAAGGCAATTATGTACATTATAGGAATCGTCCCACAGCCTTTCGAATTGTCAGGTTGAGGTGTTGGCACTACCAGCATAGACCAGATCCTCACCGTCAGTCTTCAGGACATCAGCCTCTTAAGTCCTGCCATTCAAGCACACAATTCATTGCTTGCCTCTATTGACAGTCATCACAATAGTTGATCAGCAGCTAAGACCAGAGGGAAGAGGTTTGGTTTGGAACACGGAGTAATAAGCAGGAGAGAGTAAACAGAACAGTAAGGCACCTGCTCCTTATCTAACCCCTTCTACTGGGTTTGAGGCCAGAGGGAGGGAAGACTGGTAACCTGAGCTGATGGAACCATTCACAAATTCCTTGGTGAGATTTTGCATGTAAACAGAGTTTGCTTTGGGTCCTAAGTAACAAGAACACCTCAGCAATGAGGAGGAGACAACTCATTCCCCCGACCTGTGCAAACTCCAGCACAGCCCTAACAGCCTGAGGATTCGTGTGTCTAACAGCATCCAGGCAGAGTCCCTGTGGACTGGGCATGGGGGCGTGGTGATAGGCATCTTCATCAGCAGCTAGAGTATCTCCAAGAGAAATAACTGAGATAATTCTAAGTGGTGATGGCAGCTTCGAGTGTACATTCTGGGAGCCTGCTAAACACTTGGCAAAATAATAAAGACCCTTTCAGACAGGCCTTGGGAATCCTGCTATTAATAAGAGAAGGCCAGGAGCACCTGTGTGGCTCAGTGGCTTAAGCCTCTGCCTTTGGCTCAGGTCATGATCTCAGGGTCCTGGGATCGAGTCCCTCATCAGGCTCTCTGCTCAGGGGGAGCCTGCTTCTCCCTCTCTCTCTGCCTGCCTCTCTGCCTACTTGTGATCTCTCTCTCTGTCAAATAAATAAATAAAATCTTTTAAAGAGAGAGAGAGAGAGGCCATGACCTACTGTTATTTGGACACTAAAAATTAACGTGATCTTTTTTATTACTCAAAGGCTGGAGTATCTTGGTATTCAGAGTACATCTCCCAGGGACTCTAAATTCTAATGCGGTGGGACTGTGTCTTACTCCCCCTTGCATCTTCCTTTCACTATGTCCAGAGCAAAGGAGGTTTTCACATAATTTTTATTCAATGCTACAGGTTAGGAAAGAAAGACAGAAGAATGAAAGGAAGGAAGAACCCTCAAATACAGGTATCCCATCCATGATTAAAGAGAACAGTGCAGGGGCACCAGGGTGACTCAGTTGGTTAAGCGTCTGACTCTTGATATCAACTCAGGTCATGATCTCAGGGTCATGGATGAGGCCCTGCATCAGGCTTTGCACTGAGCATGGAACCTGCTTGGGATTCTCTCTCCTCCTCCTCCCTCTCCCCCTGCCCCTTCCCCAGTCACTTGTGCAGGTACGCATGAGCTTTCTTGCTCTCTCTCAATCTATAAAAAAAATGAAAAAATAAATAAAGTAGTGCAGACAGATAAATAAAATTGAGGATGCAAGATGAGAAGGAGAGTTTGCAGTTTTTCTAATGGCTCTTTTTAAAATTATTATTCAAGGAATAATAATTATTATTTTTATTTGAATTACTTAGATCAAAAATTCAGGTAGAATAACAAAAGGTGAAAAAAGTGAGTTATAAACTATAAAATAAGTTTCCCTCAAGATGCTTGAATCCGTTGCTTAGCTGAGGAGGAGGAAGGAAGAAACAAACAGAATCAAATCATTTCCTGTCTCTAATTTTTTCACCAGCAGCCCTGGTTTCCACTTCCCTATTTCTCATTGTATGTACCTAGACATCACACCTGGTCACTGCCTCTACTCAACAACAGAAAATGGGAAGATAATCTGAGCCAAGGTAAGGAAAAGAAAAGAACAAAAGATGAGAAGAAGTAGAGAAGGGAGTGGGAAAAATTAATGTTTCAGAAAGCCAGGACACATCATGAAGGTATTTGTCACTCCGCAGGGCTGCACAGCACTGTTCCTGTGGTGACATACACGGGGCCAGAATGTGTTTACAGGAAAGGAAAAAAGATGTGCATTCGACGGATGTACGAGATGAGGCCTAGAGACAACAGCACCCCCGGAAATGTGACCTCGAAGGAAGACCCGCCTCAGAGGAGACGGCTTTGAGGTCTAGCTCCCTGAGCTACTGCCATGAGCACCCCTCCTGGGCCCTGCCTATGGGTCCTCTTCATGCCCTCTCTGCCATGGGCACCAGAATCCTCTGCTGGGTGGTCATCTGGCTCCTGGGAGCAGGTGAGTTCTGGGCTAACAGATCATTATCACTGGGCTTTGTCTGTGGTCCTAGAGCTGAGTCTCAGGCCCCAGACTTTCAGGTTGCCCAGTGGTTTTCTAAAAGGCACTGACACTTAAATGAGAATGAATAATTGCATCATGGAGTGAAAGCAAAATTCATGTAAATTTTTACATGAACACAGGAGACTTAAAAGATGTTTGAGCTCACCTTGGTAGCTGCATTGTAAGGCACTCCTTCCCTCTGCCATTATGGCTCTGTCTCACATAATCTCTTCTCCTCTGAGGTCCCACGAATGCTGGCGTCACCCAGAACCCGAGACACTTGGTGATAAGGACCGGACAAGAGACAATACTGAAATGCAGCCCTGAGAAAGGACATGGTTATTTTTACTGGTATCAGCAGCCCCTGGGGGAAAGCCTGAAATTCATGGTTTACCTCCAGAATGAAAATGTCATAGATGACTCAGGAATGTCAAAAGAACGCTTTTCTACTAATTTTTCCAAAGACGGACTCATCTTAAAGGTCCAGCCGGCAGAGCTGGGAGACTCTGCAGTGTACTTCTGTGCCAGCTCCTTATCCACATCAGCGCAGAGTCCCATCCTCCCAAGGCACAAACGTCCTCCAGGCTCCAGCTCAGAAACAGCTTGGGCTGGGGGACAGGAGGGGGCATGTTTGACTAGCGAACACATTAGCTAGAAAGCATTTGCAGGGTGAGCGTGGAAATAAGGGAGGGCTGTAGAATTTCATGGAACATCCCAGCCCCCACTCAGGAACTAAGACTGTCACCAGAAAAAGATAAAGTGTTTTAAAACAGGACCTCATTCGTCAGGTTAAATATTTATTGAGGAGAATTCTCTTTGTTTCACTTATTTCAAGTTCTCTATTACTACTTTCTTTTTTTTTTAACTATTTTATCCTATTTTTATTTATTTTTTAATTTTTTTAATAAACATATAATGTATTATTAGCCCCAGGGGTACAGGTCTGTAAATTGTCAGGTTTACACACTTCACAGTACTCACCATAGCACATACCTTCCCCATTGTCCATAACCCCACCACCCTCTCCCGACCCCCCTCCCCCTGGCCCCTCTCAGTTTGTTTTGTGACATTAAGAGTCTCTTACGGTTTGTCTCCCTCCCAATTCCATCTTGTTTCATTTTCTTTTTTTTTTTTAAGATTTTATTTATTTATTTGACAGACAGAGATTACAAGTAGGCAGAGAGGCAGGCAGAGAGAGGGGAAGGGAAGCAGGCTCCCTGCTGAGCAGAGAGCCCTAAGCGGGGCTCGATCCCAGGACCCTGAGATCATGACCTGAGCCGAAGGCAGAGACTTTAACCCACTGAGCCACCCAGGAGCCCCCTTGTTTCATTTTCTATTACTACTTTCAATGTAGAATATCATTTAATCATTTAAGACAATCAAGCAAAGGAAATATTTTCTTCATTTTTGACATGAGCAAAAGCAAATACGGTTCCAGGAGTTCACTTTCCTTCCTCAAACTCAGAGAGAGAGAGAGAGAGAGAGAGAGAAAGAATACAAACCCAGGTTTGCCTGGCTCAAATACTTGTGTTTTTTATACCAAGCTGTACAGAGGCAGTAGCCTCCTATTCTTTCTGGAATAATCCTAGCTTTGTCCCTTACCCCATGCCCCTGCAGGCAAGTATGGATGCCAGGATGAAGAACCCTGCTATAGGATCCCCAGTGGTGGTAGAAATAGAGTTGGATAGATTTGTCTGGAATTTAGGAGAAAGATGTGATCCCAAAATATATTTAATTAGAAATATATCACCTGGGGGCACCTGGGTGGCTCAGTCAGTTAAGCATCCAACTCTTGATCTCAGCTCAGGGCTTGATCTCAGGGTCATGAGTTCAAGCCCCAGATTGCACTCCATTCTGTGTGTGGAGTCTACTCAGAAAGAAAGAAAGAAAGAAAGAGAAAAGGAAGAGAGAAAGAGAGAAAGAAAAGAAAAGAAACATATTGGGTGCCTGGGTGGCTCAGTGGTTTAAGCCTCTGCCTTCTGCTCAGATCATGATCTCAGGATCCTGGGATTGAGCCCCACATCAGGCTCTCTGCTCAGCAGGGAGCCTGCTTCCCCCTCTCTCTCTGCCTGCCTCTCTGCCTACTTGTGATCTTTCTCTCTCTCTTTCTCTCAAATAAATAAATAAATAAATAAAATCTTTAAGGAAAAAAAGAGAAACATATCGTTTTAACTTTTTGTTTCTCAGTGAATTTTTTTTTTAAAATTCACATCACTCAACAAACATTGGGAAACTACAGAAAAGTGTTGCCCCTCACCAGGATGGAGTATAAACCATGTCACTGCACTGTGTTTCCTGATTCTGCCTTTTGACTTTCTGAAATTATTCCACATGCTCTGGTTCCTCCCTTCCCTGGTAGGTTGGAGGACGTTGGTGGCTGGGAGCTAGCAGGGAGGTGGGGAGACACCCCTGAGCAGGACTGGAGGAAGCTTCGAGAGCACACCCCATGTGAAGCACCAGGCACATAATGTAAAGTGTAGTCTTCCAAAAGTACAACTTCTGAGGGAGGAAAAAAGGCCAAAAGAAAAGAAAAATGTTCTTTGGCAATATGGTAATGAAGGGAATAAAGAAGAAAAAGTTTCTAAGAGAACTTGGAGTTTTCCTGCAAAACAAAAAAGAGTCACCAACTGAGGGGACTTTCCCTACCCCCACCATGAACACCAACCAACCCATGCTACCAAACCAACCAACCCAACCCGGGCTTTGCCAGAACAGTGGGAAAGGATGCCTTAAGCTGGGCAGTGTGTGAAACACCCCAACATCATAAAAATGAACAAGAGGAAAGTAAAATCCATAGAAAAGAGCAAATCCTACAGACATGCCTTTCACAGACTCCCCCCCACCAAAATGATCATGAGTCAGAAGAAAATGTAAGTCTACACTCCAAACGAAATTAAATACACTCAAGCAAGCGGGCAGCCATAGGAAAACCCATCTGTAACCGTAAGTTAAGAGACAATTGAAGGGAAAAGTTGATTAAACTCTGTGAAGAAATGAGAGAAGAAGACAAAATTATCTAAGAAATGGAGAATAACTGAAAAGATACCCAAGTTAGATACCAAGATACCAAGTTAGAATAAACTCAAATGGAAAATTAGTAAGGGAATTGAAGAAAGTCATGGGGATGTGAAAGTGAATGAAAATGACAGAGAGAAGCCAAACCAGTAGGGGAGAAGGGGCCCAATGAAAGTCAGAGCTTGGCATGCATGCAGGATGGATGAGAGTGGGGAGCTATGTACCCCAGCGATGGGATTAAAGATGAATTCTAGGTTCTTGTATGACCCGTGTCTATAGGCGGTCCCAGAGTAATGGAACCATACAGTAACAGAGAAGGTAGAAGCAGTGGCCAATCAGAGAGAGACTCTGGCCTGAAACTGCCCACCCACTCAGCCCAGGGGGAGGAAGTTTGGAAAGGGAGGCCCAAGAGTGTCCAAGTGCTTCAGCTCTCCTATCTGTCTCCTCATCCCCAAAGTTAAGGAGCCTGTCTGGGATACCGCTGGGATCCTTTCCAACTCTCCATTCCAGCCTTTGGACAAGTTCTGCCTATTAAGCCAGGGGATTCCCCAGAGCTAAGTTTCTTTTCTTATTTGTCTTCCAGGAAGTGCTTAGAGCTGCAAGGAGCCCCCTTACCATTATGGGTAATCTGCTGTGTGGCCCTTTGTCTCCTCAGAGCAGGTGCGTCCTGGAGTTGGGGAGCAAATTCCTGTCCCAAGGGTGCAAAGCTCCAGATCTAAGCCTTGCCCCCATGACATAAGCAGTAAGCACCTTCCCGGGCTGTGTTTCTAGACCCTCTCCTTCTTCCACGGGCACAATGGATGGTGGAATCACCCAGACCCCGAAATACTTGTTCAGAGAAGAAGGACAATGAGAGGTGACTCTGGAGTGTGAACAGGATTTTAATCATGACTATATGTACTGGTACCAACAGGACCCAGGGCAAGGGCTGAGACTGATCTATACTCGCTGCTAAAAGATGAGGTTCAGAAAGGAGACATACCTGAAGGCTACAGTGCCTCTCAGGGTAAGAAGACAATCTTCTCTCTCGCTGTGACGTCGACGCGAAAGAACCACACAGCTCTATATCTCTGTGCCAGTAGTAGAGGCACAGTGAAGCACAGCCACGTCCCCTCCATGCAGAAATGTGTCTTGAGCCCTGCTTCCCCACGAGGTGGCCAGGTTTTGCTATATTCAGGACCCCGACCTGCCTGCTTTCCTTCACCTCAACCAGACCCCTGAAGCAGCGGCTGCCATCAACGTGCTTTGTGGAATGACACAACACCTTGGCGATCCACTACCCTGGTTTTAAGAATTACATCTATATCTATAATTATCTACATCAGAGAGAGGGAGAGACAGAGAGAGAGAAAGAAGGAGGAGGAGGAGAAAGAAGGGATGGAGGAGGGGAGGGAGGGAGTGAAGGAAGGGGAGGGGGTGGGGGAGGAGGGGGAGTGGAGGAGGAGGAGGAGGAGGAAAGAGAACAGACAAAAGAAAATACTAATTTTACATCCTAGCTCTTCTTATCAAATACTGGAAAACCAAAATGAACAAAAAATGGTCCCTTCCTTCAGAATAATAAAAGCCAAGGTGGAAGAAAAATGTGTAGAAGACAAATATGGTGATCAGGTTTCCTATTAATGTGTGCTTTGATGAGAGATGTTAACGGGCTATAGGAAACAATGTGGCTGGTTCTGTCTGGTGGCATTGGGAGAGGCTTCAAAGAGAAGGCAAAAGCATGAGATGAAACTCAAATAATGCATGAACAAGCAGTGATACAGCTTAAGGAACTGGCAGGAAGGAGTGATGAGATAAAATCAGGAACGAAGACGATCACCTCTATCCCCGGAATATGGCTATAGGAGACGATTTGGAAGAAAGAGTGGAGCGAGAGTATTGAACTCAGTTGAGTTTCTAGTTCGAGTGGACCTTCCTTGGATATCTGCATTGAAATACCTAGTAGGGGAGTGCCTGGCTGGCTCAGTCAGACGAGTGTGGGACTCTTGATCTTGGGTCATGAGTTCAAGCCCCGTGCTGGGTGTAGAGATTACTAAAACTAAATAAATAAAAACTGAAAGAAAAGAAAAGGAACACTCAGTAGGATTGCTTGGTGCTTAAGAGGGAGAGTTGGGCTTGAGGAAACATTTGCATGATTAATCAGCAGACAAGGGATCAGTACTATTTTACAAATGCTCATTTTTCTGTATGGTTTCTCCCTCTGTGGTCTGACACCTATCTATCAAATTAAGGCAAGTGGTGTTAATTCTTGGGATTTCATTTGTTTGAAAATATGTATTTGATCACATAATTCTGCTTGCAGAAATGAATGACTGTCTATATTATTCAGACTATCTCTCCCACTGCATACAAATAAAAATGCTGAATTAAATATATTCTTAAATATTCTTGGAAGCATTTAAGAACTTCAGCCTATTCTCCTGTATGACCTTGTGTTTCCCAGGACAAGCAATTTCTGGGAAAATATGGGGAGTCCCCGACCATTACATATAAGCCCAGGCTTCATGCATTTTATTTGAACTCCTTTCCAAATTGTTAGCTTTGGATTTCTTCTCCCATGTATTGAGTGGAAGCCTGACTCACACAGAGACCAAAGTACTGAGTAACAGAAATGGGCAAGAGACACTAATCTACGAATAGGATTTACAGCCCTGAAATGTATGGTATGATGAGCACTAGCCCTTGTTGTCACCAATGTCATCTGATAATAGTAAAGAACCCATCAGGAATGGGATGGATCTAAGATGCTTTCCTTTGTCCAGACCATGTTCACTGATACCTACAGATCAATCATTTCCTAAGCCAGCCAATAGTCATGGGCCAGTGGGAGACACAGCCCCAAGAGTTTTCTGCTCCCTGGGTACAAGCCATATTCCAGAGGTGATGGAATGGGGTGAGGCTCTCCGTCCAGGGAGAGAGAGGAAATTAAGGAAGCACAGCAAGAGACAGACAATTTCATTTTTCCTTATTATCTTGGACATAACTTGAAGGGATACAGACTTCCTCCTGTCGGTTGATGAATTTAAAAACAAAGAAAATGGACTTTACATGATTTTTTAAACATCCATTCTAAAAATATTGAGTCATTTACTTTTTTCAGAGTGGCCTTAATATTAGGAAGGACTTTTTAGCTGTGAAATTCATAATAACCTCCATTCTCATAACCAAGTTATAAAAAGTAATTGTATGAAATTGAAAGTCCAAAAAGTCAAAATATCACCAAATCTTCCCTTAGCAAGTTTTGAGGAGCCATTCTAGCTATTAATGAGGAAAAGCAATTTATAGAAAAATATTGTCAAAGAGCTATATTATTTCTTGGCTACAGTAAAATTAATTTCTGAATTCAAAACTACACTGGAAGCAATCAGTAGTAAATTAGACAAGCCAGAAAACCAATTTGCTAATCATATGCAAACTCAGGGAATATTCCAGGATTCTGAGGAAATAGAAAAAGATGTGTGAGAAAAATAATCTCAAAACGACTTTATTCATGATGGCCTCAAAAGGGAAAGCGCCAAATGTCCATCAACAATGCAATAGACAAATAGCGTTATATTTATATAACAGAATAAAATATAGCAAAAAATCAAATATTATTTGCAAAATGATGGGTGAATCCCATAGACATGTTGTGGAACAGAGAAGCCAGACACAAGGGGACATACTGTATGAAGTTAGAGTAGTGACTGTATGTGCAGGTATTTTTAATTTACTTGGAGGGAGTAGGAGAGAGGTTTCTGGGGTTCTGATAATGTCCTCTGTCTTGATCTGGGTGTTGGTTACCTGCCTAAGTGCATTCATTTGTGAACATTCACTCAGCTGTACACTTAAGATTTGTGTGGTCTATTATTTGTATTTTATATTTCCCTTTAAAAGCTTAGAAAAACAACTACCATCACCACCATCCCAAAATACAATGACTAAAAATAAAAATGTGTTCTCTCTCATGGTTCTGTGGGTTGAATGGGCAGTTAGTAGGCAGTTCCTGCTTGGGGTCTCTCATGTAATGACAGACAGATAGTCGCCAAGCCTGGAGATATCTGAAGGTTCAGCTGGGCTGGACATCCAAGGTGACTTCTTTATACACGTATCTGATGCCTCACCTGGGATGACCGGCAAACCTGCAGACCAGCCCCGCATGTCCTTCTCCACATAACCCTTCCATGTGGTTAGGTGGGTTTCCTCACAGCATGGTGGCCTCAGGGTAGTTCGAATTATTACATACTGGCTGGCTTCCCCAAGAGTGAGCATTCAAGAGACCCAGCTGGAATCTACAAGGCCACGTATGAAAATCATACAGCGCCCCTTCCATCACATTCAAGTCAGCCCCGATCCTTGTAGGACTGTGAATGCTAGGAGGTATGGTGGGAATGCTAGAAGAATGCGAGGAAGATGGCATCTGGGTGCCATCTCTGAGGAGTAGCTACCATTATATAATAAATTGGTGCTACTGATCTCATCCCTCACCTCCTTAGACCAATGATGACTTCAGAGCAGAATGACACCTGCTTCATGTGCAAAATTTTTCTTGAGATCAATTCTAATCGAGAACTATATCACAAAGAAAGTTCTAAGAAATGCAATTCTTCCTTAGTTAAGTTGACAATGAATATGAAACACCGTAGGTGGATGTGTGTGTGTGTGTGTGTGTGTGCGTGTATACATATATATATGTATATATACAATGGCTGGTGGTCCTCAGAAAGAGTAGAGAGATTTTCTTCTGATCCAGGAACTGCCAGACACTTCATCCCATATACGTCATCATGTTGTGGAGAAGTAATATGTTGCAGGCACATTCACCTACTCTTGGCAGAGGAAAAATATAGTCATGGTGGGAAGTGAACTTGTTGTCATAACGCGGTCTTCCCCGACCATGAAAAAAATACAGCCACAGGAACATATCAGATGCCCTTGGATACACGTATCTGTATTGTGCATATGGTAATATTTAGTACACAATATTATATTTGTTATGATAAAAATCTTTGTCACTATAGTATAAACATAATTTGATGGATCAGGTCCAATCTCACCTTGCTTCGTTACTCACTCCAGACATAAAGAACTAAATACGAATGAAGCACAACAGGGAGGTTGTTATAAAAATGAAGTATAATGCTTCGGAGAAAACTCTTCAGCCTCTTTGAAATTGCTATGCATTTCTGAGCATGAGCCATTTAAATAAATATTCCAACATGTTCAAAGCTAAATAATCCCCCAAACCTCCTAGAACCTATTGCTACTGGCCAGTACTTGGCTTATGACCTGTATCTTGGTGAAAGAGCTCCTAGCCTCCACAGTGACTCACACAGAGATATAGACTATGATAAATAGCTATGCTTAGTATTAAGTCCATCAAGATGAGGGAGACTGGCATGAGACAGTCGCGAAATACATATTTCATTTAGAAGATGAGACATCGTCTTTATCAGTATGAAGACACATTGAACTTAGAACCTAGGATTTCTTAGGTTCACATGCTCCCAACTCATGACTTGTGTCAGTTACTCTGATACACGTTACAGAAATAAAGAACTGGCTATAATTCCATTGGCTACACAAACATATAAACTGCTTCTTGAGTAAAGCTAAGAAACTTGTTTAAGTCATTTCAATGATCTGGGTCTTAGTGCATGTTCTATAGGGTTAAGAGTAGAATTAGAACCTCTGAGGCCCTTTTCGGTCCTGTTTGTGTGGCTCTTTGATACACAGTGATGGTTCCGCACCACTGGCCAAAAAATCACCACCAGGGGGCGGTCGGGAGCACCGTCAGGATTACGTAAGCGGTGGTCGGTCCTCCCGCGGCGGAGAGGGGGGAGAAGGAAGAGCGGGATCCTGCGCGAGGCGCGGTCTGAGGCCGACCCCTGACATGCTGCTGCTCCTGCTGCTCCTGGGGCCCAGTATGAACCGTGTTATCTGGGGAGTTGGGGCGCGTGTGCGTGCGTGTGTGTGTGTGTGCATTGGCAAGCGTGCCGTGGTGGCCGGAGATTGTGGATTTTTTTATGCCGCCCACAACGAGGAGGGACGTGCACGCTCTCTGGAGGTCCGAAGGGTAGGGTGAGGCGTCCCCAGTCAGGGCAGATGCGGGATCTAGCAGGGAGATTTCACGCAGCAGCGGGGATCGCTAGGAGCTGGGCGCAAGGCCGGGGCTTGTGGCTGTGAGTTGGCCTCCTGGGGTGGCGTCCGAGGGCTCCTCTGGCCCCGGTCACCGACTTGACCTCTGTTTAGGCAGGCTCCGGGCTGGGTGCTCGGGTGTCCCAGGATCCAAGCACCGCGATCTGCAAGAGCGGCGCCTCGGTGCAGATCCAGTGCCGAGCCGTGGACTTGCAGGCCCAGACCGTGTTTTGGTATCGTCAGCTCCCGAAGCAGGGCCTCACGCTGATGGCGACTTTGAACGCGGACTCCAGCCCCACGCACGAACCAGATTTCCCCGCGGCCAGGTTTCCGATCAGCCATCCAAACCTCACATTTTCCTCTCTGAATGTGACGAGTGCGAGTCCTGCGGACAGCGGCCTCTACCTCTGCGGGGCCTAGTGGCACAGCGAGGGGCCGGGATCGGAGCCCCAGACAAGAACCTGGAAACAGCCCCCTCGGCCCCACCTCACCCAACCCTCGGAGCCCCGTGGAGGGAGGTGTGGGGAGAGAAAAACCACAGACTGAGACATCCGTGTGCGTGTGTGTGTGTGTGTGTGTGTGTGTGAGAGAGAGAGAGAGAGAGAGAGAGAGAACATCTGAATACAGAGTGTGGAAGAGGTAGAGTGTTTAAGAACCAGCAAGATGGGAATGGAGGGAGCCCTAGGAAGTGGCAAACTGACGTGAAACTATCATGATAAGTGATAAATTCTACTTTTTTCCTGACTGCCCAACACACACACACACACACACACACACACACACACACACACACAGGTCATGGGGCGAATTCCACAGGGTCCTAAGAAGTCAGGTCCTTTAAGTCCCCCATATGCTTGGATGCTCCCATTCCGCGTGTCATTTCTTACCTCACACGGGAGAGATCTGCAAAGGCTGTGAGTCAGCTGGAGCTGTAATTCAGTGTTGCACAAAAGTAATTTTCAGGACTAGTTTACAGGAGTCTCAACCCAGTTGCCATGGTTCCTACCCTAACTCAGGCGTCCATGGTGAGCGTTGGCTTGGTTCCATCACAACCTCCTACCCCTGCAGAAGTTTTTCCATTCTAGAATATGGAAAGCCATCTGACTACTTCGGACTGACCAACAGTCAATTTAAAATACTCTCTAAAATCTGAGTGCCTCGACTCTCTGGTACTGTTTTTCAAAATCAATTAAGTTTCTTTTTTTTTTTTTTTTCTAACAAAAATGGACTCTGGCTAATTTAGGTGACTCTTGATCAAATATTCCCTTGAGAATTTGAAGCCCCTAATATTATAGATTTAATGATGATCCTCCTTTTAAGAAAAGGTATAAGAAAAAAACATTAAATATTATTCCTAAATACCTTACATCAAGATCCATGTGTCCTTTTAACCAGAGATGTTATTTTCTCCTTATAACAAAAAATAGGGCAAAAAATGTTTTACAAGATCCTTTGAAAGATCTCAATCCAAATTATTTTTTGAGAGAACAGTTTGCAGTCCCATGAAAGAACAAGAGTCATAAAATAAAGCCACTTCAAATAACTAATGAAATTATGATTAGATGCCATCTTTGTCATTTTTCCTCGCTCCAAAAATGTTCATGAAAACAATCAGAGTAACTTCCACCTTTGAAGCAGGTACTTGATTGTGAGTAAACCTTCTGGGTTCACTATCCTCAAAGGGGTGGGGGTAGAGATGGCTCAGGCTTTTGAAATATTCCCTCTTACAAGCAGAGGGCTGAAACCAGGAGAAGCAAAAAGTGAATACTACTATGTCCTGGGTAGAAATTGAAAGTCCAATAAAAAATCTCTTAGGGGCGGCTGGGTGGCTCAGTGGGTTAAAGCCTCTCCCTTCAGCTCAGGTCATGATGCCAGGTCCTGGGATCGAGCCCTGCATCAGGCTCTCTGCTCAACAGGGAGCCTGCTTCCTCCTCTCTCTGCCTGCCTTTCTGCCTACTTGTGATCTCTGTCTGTCAAATAAATAAAATCTTTTAAAAAAAGAAAAGAAAATCTCTTAGGCAGTTTTAAGTTTCTTAATGGCATAAAATTTCCAATTCACTGTTTAAAAGGAAAGCAGAGATTTTATTCTGATGTAGTCCCACTTGTCTATTTTTGTTTTTGTTATCAGTGCTTTATAGTTTCAGGTCTTTTTACGTTTTGATGAATTTTAAATTGATTTTCATGCACGGCACAAGACAGGGGTCAATTTTCATTCATTTGCATGTGGATGTCCAGTTTTCCCAGCACCCTTTATTGGAGAGGCTGGCCTTTCCCCTTGAGGCACCCTTCTGGAGGGTCAGTTAACCATGTATACCTGCGTTTATTTCTGGGCTCTCTATTCTGTTCCACTGGTCTATATGTCTGTTTTTGTGCCAGTACCATACTCTTTAATTATTGTAGCTTTGTATGGAATTGGAGAAAATATTTGCAAACCACATATCTGGTAAGATGTTAATATCTAAAATTATATAAGAAACTCCTACAACTCAGTAGCAAATAGAAATAATAACCTAATTTAAAAATTACCAAGGGATTTGAATAAACATTTCTTGGAAAGAAGACATGTAAAAGGACAACAGTTATATGGAAATGTGCTTGAGACCACTCATCATCAGGGAAATGCAAATCAAAACCAAAATAAGCTATCACTTCACAAGACTATTATTAAAGAAACAAAAGATATATATTGGGGAGGATGCAAAGAAATTGGAACCCTTGTACACAATGGGTGGTGTAGCTGCTATGGAAAACAATATGGAGGTTCCACAAAAAAAATAAAAAAAAATAGAACGACCACCCAGCAATCCCACTTCTGGGTATATGTCTAAAAGAATTGAAATCAGGATCTTGAAGAGATATCTGCACTCCCATGTTTGTTGCAGTATTATTCACAACAGCCAAAATATGGAAGCAACTCAAATGAACATCAGCAGATAAACGGATAAAGAAAATGTGGTGTATACATATAATAGAACATTATTATATCTTAAGAAAGAAGGAAATCTTGCCATTTGCAACAACATGGATGAAGCTGGAGAACATGCTAAGTGACATAAGCCAGTCAGAGAGACACAAATTAAACATGATCCCACTTCTATGAAGTAGCCAAAGGAGTCAAAGTCATAGAAGCAGAAAGTAAAATGGTGATTGCGAAGGTCTATGAGAAGAAGGAAATGGGGACTTGGACTGATATAAGGTTCAGTTATGCAAGATAAAGACTTGCTTGAGATCTGCCAAACAACAGAGTGGTACAACGTGGTATCTACAGTTAACAATACTGTACTGTGCACTTCAGATTTTGTTAAGAAGATAGGTCTCATGTTAAGTGTTCTTGCCGCAAAACCAAAACCAAAACCAAAACCAAAAAACAAAATGAAGGGACACAAGAAAACTTTTGGAGGTAAGAAGTATGTCTATTAGTTTGACTGTCGTGATGATTTCATGGGTGTGTGCCTGTCTCCAAACTCATTAAATTCTATAACTCATTAAACTCTATACATCAGATACGTGCAGATTGCATGCATCAGTTGTATCTCAATAAAGCTGTTAAAAAATAAATAAAAAGAAAGTAAATCTGATACAGGAGGAAAAGGCCTCTAGAACACTATCTTGCATGTTAAAGGGAATTGGTTGCCTGGATGCCAGATGAGCTCAGAGGGATGAGAAGAGAGACAATTGACCAGTTTAATGAGAACAGAAACCTTAGCCCCGTGTTCCTAAGGAACGGGAGCTCATACATCTTCTTTCTGAAAGACAGGCAAAAAAAAAAAAAAAAAAAAAAAAAAAGCCTCAGCAACCACTACCTTCGGTCTCTAGGTCTCTGTTAAAGTTTCAGAATCATGGGAAAAAGTGGTCTCTGCCCTTGTATCCATCAGGCTACATGGATAGCCTGATGTAGTTCCACTTGTCGGGTATTGTGTGGGCCGGGTATGGTGTGGAGGCAGCTGCCTCTGCCTATGACACAGGGAGACCTAACAGAGAGCAGGTTCTTAGAGGAAGTCATGTTTAAGATGACATCCTAAAGACGAGCTGGAGTTAAGTATGTGGGACTGGCGATAATGAACCGACTGGCATGGCCCAAAGATCCAGTGCAACATTTCTCAGGCAGGAAAGAAATTGGTGTGTTTGATGAAAGGAGTACTTAATAAGGTAGCGTGAGCAAAGAGGGAAGAAACTGGCGAGTTACAAGGTGAGACCAGAGAGAGCTGAAAAGTCAAGACATTGAGCATAACTGGAAGAATGAAAGAGCATGTGATCCCTCAATGATGGGATATAGCAGGAGAAGAGCGGAGAATCTGGGAGAGAAATTTGAGAAGCACACTCGAACGGTGGCTCGAAAAGGTTGAGAAGGCAAATTATACTGACAAACCATCCAACAATATTAGGTTAAGAGCTGAGCAAATGCGTAACAAATACTAGTAACAATTCTACGTGATGTGGAGTCACATACCACTCTGAGAGCTGGTTGTTTTACCATCTGGCTCTGATACAAGGTGCCTGGCTACTCCTTCACAATGTGGGACTGGCAACCCCTACTCACCTCCAAGGCAGGTGATGGCAGTATCAGAGGGCGGCTGGTGAATTTGCCCCTTTAACCACTAGGAGGTGATGTGGGTCTTTCTATAAAACACCTCTGGTGCAAAAGAGCAAGCATAGACCCTCCTTGTTCTGCGAGGTGGTTACATACCCTGTGAGCTCTTTAGCTGCTGGTTGGGAGAATGACTTGCAGATATCTCGGAATGCTGATAGGCCCTTGAAATAGTGGGATCCAATAGTATTTACCACATACCCAGTTCCTATAGTTGTCCAAAGCACACATAATTGGTAAGTAAGCGAATAAATGCCATCATCATTTCTGTTCAATGTTGTGCTGAATCTCCAGCCAACAGAACAAGAAAAATAGAGTGAGAATGAGAAAGGAAGAGGAAAATGTGGTTATTGACAGATGACGAGTTTAATGGAAGACTCGGGGGCAATTGATTGGGTGGCTCAGTTCGTTAAGTGTCTGACTCTTGATTTGTTTTTTTTATTTGATTTATTTATTTGACAGACAGATCACAAGTAGGCAGAGAGGCAGGCAGAGAGAGAGAAGGTAGGAAGCAGGCTCCCTGCTGAGCGGAGAGCCCGAAGCGGAGCTGAGCCACCCAGGCGCCCCCTGACTCTTGATTTTGACTCAGGTCATGATCTCATGGTCATAAGATCAAATCCGGCATCAGGCTCCACACCCAGTGTGGAATCTGTTTAAGATTCTCTCTCTACGCACCCTCCCACCCCCGCTCACTCTCTCTCCGAGAAAAAAAGAAAGACCTAAAGGAATCTAAAGAATCATTGTATTAGTAATAAAATCTAATAAGTTTTAAGTTTTCTGAATTCAAAATAAGTATAAAAAATCAGTTTTTTCCACATACTAGCGACAGTTAAAAGCTTTATTTTTTTAAAGAGAGGCCATTTATAAATAGTAACATAAGACGTAAAACAGTAGAGAACAAATCTATTAATAGCAACACCTTAATGCAAAAAATTATTAAAATTTTAGAAGTAGACGATACATACCATGTATGAGTATGTGAGAGTATTCCCGTTTCTGCAATATCATGTGTATTCAATGCAGCGCTAATTAAAATTGCCCTACAAATCATGCGATTATTTTATAACTTAGGGTAATAGAAAAAGCATAAATAAATAGACAAATGGAAAATAATACTAAGATTAAAAGTAACCCCATGCATATAAGGCGCTTAATATATGACAGTGCCTAAGGAAATGATGGAATATACAGTACGTTATTGTGCTATAAGTGGTTATCCATAGAAGGAAAGGTGAATTGAAACCCTTCCTCACAGCATAAACAAAAATAAATTCTACATGGATTAAACACTTCAAAGAAAAATTCTAAATGTTCATTGTTTTGGTAAATAACATGGGAGTATATCTCTGTGAACTTATGCTACGGGAGCATATTTTATAAAAATTTTAAATGCAGGGGCGCCTGGTTGGCTCAGTGGGTTAAAGGTTCTGCTTTCGGCTAAGGCATGATCCCAGGGTTCTGGGATCGAGCCCCACATCGGGCTCTCTGCTCCGCGGAGAGCCTGCTTCCTCCTCTCTCTCCCTGCCTGCCTCTCTTGCCTACTTGTCACCTCTGTCTGTCAAGTAAATAAATAAAATCTTAAAAAAAAAATTTTTTTAAATGCATACCCAAGGGTGCCTGGGTGGCTCAGTGGGTTAAAGCCTCTGTCTTCGGCTCAGGTCATGATTTCAGGGTCGTGAGATCGAGCCCCACATCGGGCTCTCTGCTCGGCAGGGAGCCTGCTTCCCCATCTCTCTCTCTCTGTGCCTGCCTCTCTGCCTACTTGTGATTTCTCTCTGTCAAATAAATAAATAAAAATCTTTTTAAAAAATGCATGCCCAAAATAAAAGAACAATGAACTCCACTAACTTAACAAATTCTACAACAAAAAGAAATCACAAAGAGACAAAAACACAAGCCACAGATTGAAGAGATATTAATGACACATGTTACTGACAAAAGGTTTGGTTTCTAGAATACACAAAGAACTGTTACAAATAAATAATAATTAGTCAAGCCAAAAGAAATATGGGCAAAGGGCCATGTATAGAAAACACTAGTAGACTCTCAACATGAAAATTATGTTCACCCTCCTTAGCAATCAGAAAAACTCAAACCAAAACTGCAGTGAGATACATTTTAACCTGACAAAATTAAAAGGAAACTAACTATTCTTTAGGTCTTAGAGGTGGAGCATCTGAAAACACTCATGAACTGCTGATGGGAAAATTTATTTGGCTGAACTAATCTAGAAAGCATCTTGCCACATTATATAAAGTTGATATGGAGATCCTTAGGCTCAAACTTCTCAATCCCAGGTATAGAGGAAATCTTGCCCCTAGATATGCAGAAAATGTACAAGAAGGCAGTACCGTATGTCGTAGCATTAAAAACCTAGGGAAAAAACACTGGTTCAAGAATGAGTAAGCTTTAGTGAATAAATAGAATGAAAGGCTACATAGTAGTGAAAATGAATTATCTAAAATCATGTGCATCAACATGAATTCATATCACAGACATAATGTTGCATGAAAAAAAGAACATTTCACAGAAAAAAAAATATGAACAAAACGATCCCCTTCAGATAAATTTCAAGGACATACAACATTAAATAACCTATGATTCATAGATTATACATATGTACTACAAACTATAACAAAAAGCTAGGAATAAAAATATAAACCTCAGGACAATTGATGCTTGGACAGTGACATCTGAAAGAATAACACAGAGGCTTAAACTCTCCATCATAACCCATCTCCTCAGCTGATTGCCTCGGGCAACAGTAGTCATTCTCTCGGTTCCCCAAATGCATTGTGCTTTTGTCATAAATAGTGAATTGTATAGCTCAGCAGTTTTTAACATAAAGTAACTGCTCTGCGATTCTTTAAGTGTGGCAAAATGATGATTGATAAACACCAAGCCCTATGATTCATGGCCTGAGATGGAAGGGAGAAGGGAAGGAGGCAGACTGACAAGTGAAAACGCCGAGAGATGAATACGGAGGTGTAAGAGACTTCATAAAAGACAGCAAGAGAGCAGCATCTGGGAAGAAGGAAACAAGAGCAGGTTGAAACTCCCGGTGGTTTACACCAGCTCTCCCCGCCCTCCCATGTTCTATGAAATGTTTTCTTCTCACACACATAGTGACTATGAAAGCAATGTCAAGTGATCACGTCATGAGGAGGTTGCTGATGGGGACGGGGGAGCCCGACAGAAAAGGCCACTTGCCACCGCTTTTTCCCCTCCGGGCCAACCATGTTCTTCAGACTTCTCTGCTGTGCGGCCCTTTTTTCCTGGGGAGCATGTAAGCTTTTGCTATGAACTTGCTGGATGCCAGTTTCACCACCGTCTCCTGTGACTGCGTTATCAGGCTGCCTCCTGGACTTTTTCTCCAGTTTCTGTCTCTTCCCTCCACAGGCTCCCTGGATCCTAAGGTCACCCAGACTCCTGGACACCTGGTCAAAGGGAAAGGACAGAAAGCAAAGATGGATTGTGTCCCTATAAAAGGACATCGTTATGTTTTTTGGTATCATCGAAAGCTGGAAGAAGAGTTCAAGTTTTTGGTTTACTTACAGGATGAGGTTACTGTTGATAAAATAGAAGGGTTCGATAATCAATTTTCAGCTGAATGCCCCAAAGACTCACCCTGCACCCTGGAAATCAAGTCCACTGAACCAGGGGACTCAGCTCTGTATATGTGTGCCAGTAGCAAAGCCACAGTGCTGAATGTTAGATTTTCTTAGAACACAAATGCATCATGGATGAAGCTCAGGAAATACGTGGTGTGTTAGGGAGGAGGGAACTAACAGAAATGCAGTGCAGAGGAGCATAAACCAGAAGGGAGAATTTGTAGACAGCAACTTCAGGTGAGCAGAAAGGGATGTTTAAAACAGCTGATGGGGAAAGAAATCCATGAAAGGGGAAGGAAGGTATAAAGGAGGCTCCGGTTCCCCACTCTGCAAGATATCTAGCAAAGGAAAGAAGGAGAGATTGACCCAGGGTGCCTTTCTTCCCCCATGAATCTGATGGATGTTTACAATCTTTATGAAAATATGTAATGCTATGCTTTCACCTGGCAAAGGTGTACTTTTGGGAGTAAGGATAATGGGCAGGTCACCTGTCTTTCTCGCAGACCCTGACCATCTGGGACAGCACATTTCTTCGAACCAGACCCAGAGACTTCCTAGGGTTTTGTGACTGCTTCTCATAGCTGTCCCTGCCCTAGAAACTTGGTGGGAAATTCAGCAACCCCCTCCCTCCAGAATACTACAGTCATGCAACTTTTAAAAGCCACTTTATTGGTACATAACATACAAGTTGATGGAAATAAGCCTAGAGTTAAGAATAACGAAGGGGAGTGTTTTCCCCGCAGCACGTGACTTGAAATGGCGATGGGGCATTGTAGCCTGCTGATCTGGTGGGAGAACTCTCTTCTTGCTCCTCCCCTGGCCATTTCCTCAGGTCCTCGGTCCTGCAACCTAGGGTCATCCTTTGTCCTCATCCTCCTACCCAATCAGTTCAGTGTTCTTAACTTTCGGTATCCAGATCAGCAATCTCTTTCTTTTGAATGGCTTGTTTAGACTGCTTACTTTTAAGATAATTAAAATAACTAAATAATGCTTAGTTATAATTAAATACATTTAATATGTAATATATAATAATATTTAATATAATTAAATAATATAATTGAATAATATTTAGGCAAAAATGTCACATTTGCTCTTGTTTCCTCTTTCTTCTCTTTACCATATTTCCTCTTCCCCCATCTAGGTGAATATTTTTATTATTATCCTTTTTGTGCTTGTTTTGAAAAAATATAAAGCATCCCAGATGAAGAAGTACCTCATTAGAGGCAGAATGGAAGCAGACTATGGAATTTTTTGCAATATGGAAAAAAAAGGCTTTTAACAGTATAAACTTTTTCATTGTTTACTCCTTTGAGCTACCTCTGAAACAGGACACTGCTTAAGAAATGCATGCACTGAGGATCTTGAATCCACTAGAATGGTCTAAATTCTGTCAACCAGAAGAGTGTATGTATATTACCATCCACTGGGATCTGAAGTGTCTCACAATTCAAAACCCTTGCTATGGTAAGAGGTTATTTTTTAAAGTATGTGCTGTGTAGATCTTTTTGCTATTCCATTTTGGAGATGTTATTTCTGATTGCATGGTTCCTGACATTAAGTCTCACTCTTTCACACAAGAAAGTGTATCTCTATCATGTTGCGTCCCTGTCATTTTCTATTCCAATAATGCCCTCAAGATCACATATACACTGAGCAGCTCAGTTGGTTAAGCATCAGACTCATGATCTTAGTTAGCTCAAGTCTTGATGTCGGGGTTGTGAGTTCAAGCTCTATGTTGGGCTCCATGCTGGGTGTAGAGCCTATTAAAAAAAAAAAGAAAGAAAGAAAGAAAGAAAAAGAAGAAGAAGAAGAAGAAGAAGAAGAAGAAGTAAAAGAATCACATATACATCATGATAATAAAGAGGAGGAGGAGGAAGGTAACTGATATTGAAGACAGCACATAGAAAGGAAGATTATAGAAATTGTATCACATTCACAGGAGTTGAATACAATATAGTACATACCTACCTGTTATGGTCAAATTTAGGTCTGTAAATCAGTCTAAAGAAGGGGATTATGACTTTCTTTCTTCCTTTCTCTCTTTTTTTCTTTCTTTCTTTCTTTCTTTTTTTTTTTAAATCAGAACACTCTTGACAAATCTGAGATTGCACATGTGGGCCAGCTATTTCTGGGAATAAATGAACTTCCTCCTCCTTCCTTCCGTGGATTCCAGCGTGAAGCATATTCTCTTTTATTTATTTTTTTTAAAGATTTTATTTATTTATTTGACACAGAGAGAGATCACAAGTAGGCAGAGAGGCAGGTGGCGGGGTGAGGAGGGAGGTGAAGCAGGCTCCCTGCTGAGCAGGGAGCCCGACGCGGGGCTCGATCCCAGGACCCTGGGATCATGACCTGAGCCAAAGGCAGAGGCTTAACCCACTGAGCCACCCAGGCGCCCCGCATATTCTCTTTTAAAGCAATCATTCTAACTTGTGACCCATGGACCTCCAAGGAGTGCATAGATAGAATTTAGGGAATCTGTGAATTTGAATGGGAAAAACATATCTATATTTTCACTTATCTCTAACTAAAATATGGTCCTTAGTTCACAAGAGATACAGTGAATAAACCACAGCAGTGTTAGCAGTACCTGTGACAAAGGCAATTATAGAGTAGAAATCACAAATATGTGCATATATGACAGTTGATATGAAAGTCATAGGTATTTTCATGCCTCATTACATAGAACAGATATTTTCACTGTCATCACTACTCTGAAATCATGGTAGTTTTCAAAATCACCGGGATATATTTTATGTAATGAATTTTAAAGATTTCATATGTTACCGTATCATAAGTTAATATATCATAATATATATGATAATATATCATACGTTTCTTTTAAAATATTTTGATAACTGCATTTCAAAATATTGTTTTCCTCTGTAATACGATGTATTCCATCTCATGGGTTTAAAACATTTTCTGAGAAAGTGTTCTTAGGGTACACTAGATTGCCGAAGGGGTCCATGTACCAAGAATGTTAGGAACCTTTGTGTGAGGAATGTGATCCTCAGCCTTTGCAGATTGAGAAGCTGAGCCTAGACCTAGTCACTGGAAGCAACCTGCTGGAGAGCCTTCTTTCTCTGAGTTCTGCTTATAGTTTTGCACATTGTGATGGTCCTAATTCTAAATCATTACATCACTGGCCTTCCCCTTCTCTCCCTTTACCTCTGTCTCCTCCCCCTCCCTTTCTCTGACTCACACATGCATGCACGTGCACACACACACACATACACACACATCCTTCTCCCAAGAGGGGGCGGCAATAGTTTCTAAGCCACCACATTCAGACCAAAAGTTTCACCATCCAAGTGTCTTTTCTTACAGATGCCCTAAGAACATAAAAATAAAGCAAACATTTATCTATCAAAATAACAGCATTTTTTTAAAAAATCCAAGACTCAAGAAGAAACTGTGCTATGCCATGAATTTACACTCATTGGATAAATTTCAATTCAATAAGGGAAAATTACATGTTAGTTAGCTAGCACAATTCTGTGTCAGTAAAGATCTGATTTTCTTTGACATAGTCTTAACTCCATAAATCCCAAGGATTAGAATACCAGGTCCAGAAAGTAATAAGAGCAAACAGAAATATGGTACCTGCTCTGTGGGAAGTTCTAAATTCCTTTTTCATATAAAGTTCACAACTTTTGAAGTAGATTCTCATACCCATTTTACCAATAAGAAACTCAAGTCAAAGAGAAGTTAAGAGACTTTCCCACATTTAGGTAGCTGCTAGATGTCAGGACACCAGGGCTCAAGCCCAGACTTTAATCCACTGCCACCGGGGGAGGGGAGATTTAGGACCCTTTGCTGTTGCTGAAATCACTCAAGGAGCCCCTGCTCCCTCTGTACTATATCATTTATAATAAACACGGAAGATGGAGAGAATTGACTCTATTTTATAACAACAAAACATACGAACATGTTCCTGTATTTGAAACAGTATTGGTGGGAACAGAGCAATTGATGGAAAGAAATAGACTCTGAAAATTGTAGGCAATTCTTTTCCTCACTCTCATCACAGCAAGCGCCCAACCTACAGAGCATACTGAGTGTGACTCTGACCAGGAAATGGGGAATCTGGTCTTCTCACCATGGGGAACTTGTCCAATTAGAAGGGATATAAAGAGTTGTGTACATAGAAGAGAAGATAGGTGACATGATCTCTCCGAGGCTTAGTATCCCCACCTGCAAAATGAGCTGTGACAGTCATCTTATAGCAGTGACAAGGTCCACAGACTGAGGCAGGGGGAGCCCTACATCCTCCTCCCTTCCCTTGGCCTGTCTCAGAGTCTGTGTCTAGACCTTCACAAAGGCTCTGTCTCTGCCATGAGCAGCTGGGCCCTCTGCTATGTGGCCCTTTGTCTCCTGGGAACAGGTGAGTCCAACACCCAGTCAGTAAATTCCTGTCCAGGGTGTGCAGACCCCCACTCTGAAAACTTCCTACAACAGCACTGGGCTGCCTTCTGGACATTGTCCCCAGCCTTTGTATCCTTCCCCCTCAGGACCCACGCACGCTGAAATCTACCAGACGCCCGCATTCCTGCTCACTGGGGCTGGTCAGGCCGTGACTCTGAAGTGTAAACAGAACTTGAGGTACAATGCCATGTACTGGTACTGGCAGGACCCAGGGCAAAGTCTCAGGCTGATTTACTACTCAACTGTTGAGAAAGACGTTCAGAGAGGAGACATAACTGAAGGCTACAATGTTTCCCGAGAGGAGAAGGGGCTGTTTCCTCTCACTGTGAACTTGGCCCACACCAACCAGACAGGCGTGTACCTCTGTTCCGGTAGCGCTCCACAGTGGAGCACAGCCACTCACCACCTGCACACAAACCCATTCTAGTCCTTCAGCCCCCACCACACTCTTTGTTTTCATCTTTTATAAATGCCCCTCTGGTAAGTCCCCTTCCGCACACTCTTTGGATTCTTAATAAAGCACTAGGAGAGCGGACCTAGGGGATACGCTGTGCTACTGGTGTTTCCATTCTTTTAATCCTTTTATATTTATCTGTATCTTTTTTTTTTTTTGAGATGTTACTGTGTCCTGCCGCCTTTCCAAATGTGAAGGATATAAAACTGAATAGAAATATATCCTTTCTCCAAGAAGCTAACAGTCTAGTAAGAGAGTCATTAGAATAGATCAGGATAGAATAGGAGGGGAGTGCCGGGGTCAGGAGATCTGGAGAAAAAAAACACAAGAGATTTCAAAGACTCTGGGGTTATTTGTTCAAGTGCTCATTTTATTGGTGTGTTATCAAATTATTGCATATATATTTGATATCAGTGTTTTAATGTGGAGAAAACAACCTCACTGAACAATTGGATGAGGAAGGAGAAACCTACGGAGAGATACACACTAAGCTGTTGACAGGGCTTCCCTGGAATGGGGGTGGGAGGAAGGAAGAAGAAAGTAAGCAAAAATAGATCACCAAAGAGAAGTGTACTACTTAAAATAAAGGTGGACCGGAAAATCAGAAAAGAAAAGGAGAGGCTGACAAGTTAGACCATACCAGAATTACCAAGAAGGTGAAATATTCTGTAAAGCAGTGGCTAGCCTCAGAACCGTAAAAACCACCATAACGAAAAGGATCTGTATTATTTGAAAAGATAATTAGATAATCATCCAAAGCAATGCCCAGTCCTAAGTTAGAAACTGAATCCATGTTAAAGGATCCTTTTCAAACAGCTGCTAAACTTCGAATAAAAACTGGGTAGTATAAAATGAAAAACGCAATGATAGGAAAAGACATGAAAATTGTATTAAGTTAGTAAGTTATAAAACAGCATTTTACAGAATGAGATACTTTTCATCAAAGAAGATGTGTCTATGTACACATATACACAGAGAGGGTGAAAGGAGACATCTGGGAAGAATGCCACCGAGGTGGTAACAGGCCTCATCTTTGGCAGTCATGTGGTATTTTATCTTTTATTGCACAACTTCCTAAAAAATAAGTATTGTTTCTGTTGGTAAAACTAGATAGCAAATGTTTTTAAAATGAATATTTCTAAATAAATAAAATACAAAGTATCTGTATTTACTGAGCTGGGATCAAAGCTTTCTTTCTGATGCCAGAGGTGTTTTTGGAACATGAAGCAATTACATGATGATTATGAGTCTGCAAAGTGATCACATCACAGTTGCTGATGGGATCTGGGGAAGCCTCATCCTTTTGCTATTTTGATGCCACCATGGGCGCAGGGCTCCTCTGCTGTGTAGCCCTTTGTCTCCTGGGAGCCAGTGAGTTCTGAGCACAAAAGTGATTAAGTTTTAGCATGTAGGTGAGGTTCAGTGGGGTTGAGTCTGGAGCCGATGACCAAGAAAGAATTCTTGAGACATTTTTGGTGCAAAATGGTGGTTTATTAAAGCACGAGGACTGGGGCACCTGGGTGGCTCAGTGGGTTAAAGCCTCTGCTTTCGGCCCAGGTCATGATCTCAGGGTCCTGGGATCGAGCCCCGCATCGGGCTCTCTGCTCAGCGGGGAGCCTGCTTCTCTCTCTTTCTCTCTCTCTCTGCCTACTCGTGATCTCTGTCTATCAAATAAATAAATAAAATCTTAAAAACAAAACAAAACAAAACACGCAGACAGGACCCATGGGCAGAAAAGAGCTGCTGCCAGAGGTCGTGAGGGGTGGGGTTGGGGGAGGTAAAGAAAGAGGGAGGTTTCGATAGAACTTTCATATGATAAAGAGGTCCTACAAGATACCTGAGGCCTTGTGGCCTTGCCATTGTCAAGTTAAGGTTGTTTTCCCCTCTAGCAAGGTATTTCATGGAAGACAGAAGGGAGATTCCTGGAAGAAGGTCACATAAGTCCCACCCTGGAGTGCGGCGAGGGGAAGGTTGCAGGGTGTCAGCTTTTGCTTGTTCCTCAGCCAGCCTTCTGTTCCTTCATCAAAAGACAAATCCCGTTCGAGGTTTGTCCACTCCCAGTCCCAAACTCTTCCGTTATCAGGGTTCCTTCTGGGCTCTATCAACAGCTTCTGTGTCCTCTTATAGGTTCTACTGATGCCAAGGTCACACAGACTCCAGGACATCTGGTCAAAGGCAAAGGCCAGAAGGCAAGGATGGGCGGCATCCCGGAAAAGGGACAGCCTTTTGTTTACTGTTATCAACAGACCCAGGAAAAAAGAGTTGCAGTTTTTTATTTATTTTCAAATCAACTCACTCAAGGAGCGAGTCTCAGCTAAATGGCCCCCAAACTCACCCTGCAGTCTGGAAATTCAGTCCTCTGAACCAGAAGACTTGGCACTAGCTTCTGTGCCAGCAGCTAATCGGGGCGCTGAAGGGGGGGTTCCTCTTGGTGGACCCATCACAGACAGCAGGGGGTGTGTTCCGTTGGAAGGAAGTGCAAGTTAACTGGAGGTAACTGAATTTACAGTGGATTGAACACCAGGCGACAGGCTGTTCAGCCCCCATGAAGGAGTGATGGATGATTCTGGAAAAAACACCACTTCTCCAGGGTATGGAATGACTGCCTCTCCAGTTTTCATTTTTCTTCTTATTTTGTCCACTTTTGTGTTTTCCTCTCCCAGTGTTTTTTTCTTCCTCTTTTCTTCCAGTCCTCATGGTGATGGCAAGACGGTAACTAAAGGTCACGGATTCAGCTGCCATAATTTCACCACACTGATAAGGACCAGTTCAGCCCTTTCTAAACTTGGGGTTAAATCCAAGGGAAATAGTAGCCTCTTCATGACCCAACCATGAGCCTTTTCCTAGAGCGTTCAACCCTTAACATGTATGTCTGCACATACGTATTTCAAATCATACAATTTTACTTTATCCTGTATGCAGTTCCTTCTAGGTTTTCCCACGTAGCTCGAGTGAGTGAAATGCTTCATTTTTCTGTATGTGTCTGCAGTCTGTCATTTCTAAGTGATACACAGTGCTCCGTGCCTGGTTCTCCAGAAATAAACCCAGTTTTCCTCCAATTTCATACCAGCCCTGAGTATGCCTGTACATATCCCTTCCTGGACCCGTATAATGATTTTATAGAATTGTATGCCCAGAATCATGACTGCTGAGACATGAAGTACCATTTGTATATGTTCTTTTACATATCTAGATACCACCAGTGGGCTCCTCAGAATTGCTGTATGAGTCTCAAATCTCACTTAGACATGCATAAGGCTTCTCACGTCCCCTTAACCTCTTACGGTGTTAATCCAGTTTCCAGATTGTTGCCAGTCTAGAAGTGTAAAGAGATTCCAGTCTCTACCATGCCATTTCTCCTAGATCACCATCAGTGTTTACCCTAATGATGGAGATGACAATTTAAGAAAAATAAATGAAACCAATGATTTAATAGGAAGAGAGAGAATTTACTTTATACTTCTATACTATCAGCGGCAACAATCTAGAAAGCTGGAAAATGGTTTCTCCTTCCCTCCCTCTACCATTTGCATTTTTTTTTTCTGATTGCTAAGGAGTTTAAGTATTTCTTCATTAGGTGTTGGTCCTGGATTTCTGTTCTCAGAATGGTCTATCTGTATCCTTAGGCCATTTCTCTAGTAAGAGTTCTGCATTCTTCTCAATGAATTGTAAGAATTTCTTATATATACTACTAGATATCCATCCCTTTTTAATTTTAGAATAAAATTGAAATACCACCTCCCTATATGGTGTATCCCCACCCCAAACTTCAAAGAACCAGTAGATATAGAGAGAAACAAGTGGTCTCTTCTGGACAGGTGCCTGTTACATCCATTACATGAATGACATTTCTGTTTTCTCAGTCCTGGTCCCCTGGGCATCCAGGGTGCTGTCTTCTGCATTATTACTCATATCCTTGTGTATTGCAGAAACATTTCCAACCACTGCTATGCCCCCAAACTACTTACCACCCATCAACAACCTCCTTTCAACCAGAAATGCTGAGAATTTTTCACTCCATTCAGCTGTGCTTTTTGATCCCTGGAGTAAACCAAATTAATTTTCTCCCTCTTTTTTTCTTTTTTTTTTCCTAACTGGATTCTACTGGCTGGTTACAGGAAGGAGCAGTAAAAAATCCACACATTTTTATTGAAGACTTACTGTTTGCCCTCTTATTATCTATTTTAGGGCCAAATGCCATCCAGCAAATCACCGATTTAATTCAGCTCTTGATACGACAGCTGATTCATATTAATTCTACCATTTTAATTCACTGAGACATAAAAGGATTGGAAAATTTTTCATCGCGTTACATGGCATTTTAGTCTCTGTGGAAAAAGAGAAGAGTAAAAAGAGAGCCATGAAAAACATATTTCAAGGAATGTGTGTAGTTGTGGCAAGTAGATTTTTTTTTTACAAAAAAATATGAGAATGCTACATGCTGTGTAGGGAGAGATTATTCATTGGACAAATTAAAACAAATTCCTGAGGAATAATTTGGGGAAACAAATTTTAAAAGATACCCGGAAAATTATCAGTACTTACTGTAAAGATGGAGATGAGAACTTAAAAGAATCGAACCAACAATTTAACAGGGAATGAGAGGATATGAGTAGAAAAAAATTCATGTAAATTTGGAAAAAAATAATACCTGTGAAAAAGTGTTTAAGAACAGTTAAAAAATGAATTATGTTATCCAGTTTGATAAAGAGCCCTGTCAGAAGGTTACTCTTATAAACTACTTATGATAGTGTCAGCTTGACAATGAGGATGAGGACCTTAAAAGTGCAATAAAGATCATCATAATTAATATAATTATAATAAGCATAACAGGAATTTGGAGGCACCTGGGTGGCTCAGTCGGTTTAACGTCTGCCTTTATCTCAGGTCATGATCTGGGGGTCCTGAGATCCAGCCCCAAATCGGGCTCCCTGCTCAGGAAGTCTACTTCTTCATCTACCCTTTACCCTGCTTGTGCTCTCTCCCCCCTCTCTCTCTCTCTCAAATAAATAAAATCTTTTTAAAAAATAACAGGAATTTGGCTTCAAGTCAAATGAAAGTTGTTACTGTATTTGCCTACATGTATAAGCCATCGTAAAGCCTAGAAGTTTTTAAGGCAGCAGTTCTCAGGCATTAGCGGGCAGTAGAGGGTTGAGGAAAGGAGCTTCACATTTGCTCCCGGTCCCTTCCTTAGAACTGCTTCTGGACTGTAGCACGGGAGTCTTGCACAGAGCAAGAGGCTTCAATGCAGCAGGCAGAGAGCAGAGGTCAGGGCTGTGTAAGTGGCTGCCGTTTGTAGGGGGAAGCTTCTGGAGAGAAGGAAACTGTGCAGAAAATTTCTCCCAATATGGCACGGGGGTCAAACACTGAACAGCAGACACGTACACAGCCTCCTGAAAACTCACAGCAGGAATGGACATTCTGGTGGCCACACAGTCCTGAAGGACATATGAATCCTGACCAGCCAGAGTGGAGAGAGGTTGCTGAAGCCCCTGGGAATACACTTGACACCCCAAGGCGGGGGGGGGGGGGGGGGGCGGGGAGGGAGGGGGGGGAATCACACCTCAGTCCTAGAATTAGAGCCACTCTACAAGTGCCCCAGCAAAATTCCACAAGCTTCCAAGGGATCTGGCTGATCCACCAATAAGTTAACTGCCTTTTAGAGAAAACTATCACAGCACTCTATAAATAAAAGCAGAAAGAAGAAGGAAGGGAGGGATGGATTCACAAAGGGAAATTTAAAATACTAAAAATGGAAAGATTTATCATGTTTATGGATTGGAAATTTCAAGGCATTAAGATAGCAGTTTTCTTGACAAATAATGTTGGAATAACTAGATGATCGCGTGAAAAGAAACATATTTTACTGATTACCTCATACTGTAAACAAAAGTCTATTTGAGATGGGTCATAGACCTAAGCATAAAAGCTATAATTACAAATCTTCTAGAAGAAAACAGGAAAACATCTTAGTGAGTTTTTCTATGACACAGAAAGCACTAACCGGTACTAAAACTCTTGTGTGCCTGAGGATAAGTATTACACAGATCAATGATTCACAAATGAGACGACAGCTTTGCTGGGATCGCACCCATGAACACACAGCACACAGGGAAAACCAGGGTTTGGGGGGAGACTGGGAAGTCTGTGTTCTGCCTGTGGTGGGGGATGCGTCAGAGGAATGGGTTGTAAACAAGATTTGGGAAAAACAAATTAATAAATTAAGACAAAATCAGAGAGGGAGACAAACCATAAGAGACTCTTCCCTCCAGGAAATGAACTGAGGATTGGTGGAGGGGAGGGTGGGTAGGAAGATGGGGTAACTGGGTGATGAGCATTAAGGAGGACACGTGATGTAATGAGCAATGAGTTCTTATATGCACCTTATGGATCACTAAGCTCTACCTCTGAAACTAATAATACGCTATATTGCAATCTATTGAATTTAAGTAAAATAAAATTTAAAAAGAAGATTTGAGTGATAATGCGCAAGCCATCCCAGAGGAGGGGGAATACTGGTCCATGCCATCAAGGACCCTCTGGTTTGTCCAGAATTGGGGTGTCTCTTTCAATTCCTTGCCCATCCAATTATGTGTCTCCTCCATTCCTTCCTCGGATAATGGTCACTCGGTCCTCCTTTGGTATAGATTCTGCTCCCAGGATGATGTAAGCTTCTCCTGCCCTTGCTGTGCACCTACAGACTTACACGGTAGGACTCCACTGGACCTCGACAGAAGACACCGCTGATAATAGTTCATATTCACCTCCCAACTCTTTCTTCCACTCCAGTCACTGCCTACAGCAGGGGGCAGCAAAACAGCATGTTTGCTTTAAGAACTGCAAATGAAGGACAAACTCAGATGACAATCTACCTTATAATTATCCTGTTTGTATTAATTGAGCCCCTGGGTAAGCAATTTACTGGGGGAAAGAAATCCCAGTTTCTACTGGTGGGGTTAATGAACCATTCTGCCCAGAAAGAGGGAAGGGAGAGTTACACTGGACTGTCATACAGGTGTACACTGGTTGTGAAACGTGCCAAAATAAAGCAATGAGTGTGCAAAATAACACGAGGGAGGGAGAGAGAGAAAGAAAGGGAGACAAATAGTGCGGAATAAACAAGAGAGGCCATGAGTTGGTAATTATTGGAGCCAGGTAATGTGGGGACATGGAGGCTCATTATATTATTACATCTACTTTATATATGCTGGAAATTTTCCTAATCAAAAGAAAAACTATGAAAAAGAAGACTTTCCCAAAGAGATCTATGGCTGGATTGATTAGTGTAGGATATTCACGGATGAGGAAGAGGCAGGATAAGCACAGACCTGGAGGGCAAAGAGGACAGATTTATGATACCAATGTTTCATACAATCTTTGTGGTTGTCCTGTATTTGTCCTTTGTTACATTGAAATACTGAAGACTTTACCCCCTAAAATCAGCAACAATTTATGTTATGCTAAAATTACCTCTTTAATGAACAAGTTCTGGTTCATTCAAAATAGGAAAGAAAATATTAAGTATTTCATTAAGAGAATGTATTCTGAATGAAGTTTTTCATTACCCACATTAAGAGAATACCTTCCTACAATTAGCCTGTACTTTGGGTAAAGATCTGCACCCGGGAAACATTGACCAGAAAAGCAATGTCCATTAAAGAACAATAGAAATTTGGAACAAAGGTAGTAGTGCTGGTCCCTTAGGAAAAGACAAAACAAAACACAACTCTCGAACTTGACGGTGAATAGATTGAAATTTCATGGCTTACCTAGACCTGAGTTAAGAAAAAAAAGGAATCAATGAAGAAAAAAGAGAAATGTTACAGTGGCACAATCGTCCATGGGGACTAGTTTCCCTGTATTTGAAAGGATTCTGAATTTACTGTTTAGCTTAATTCACTGGGGCGAGGGTGTGGCCTTGAGCGACTGTAATAGATAAGATGCGGGAAGAGGAAGAGAGACGGCGGTCCAGTGGGTGCAGAGAAGAACCAGGAAGAGGAGATGAGGGAGTTGAAGAGTCTGCATCTTTGGCAGGATGCACAGTGACTAAACCAAGGCACTGTCTGCCTGAGTAAAGAGGGAGTGAAGGTTAGGCTCTGGGGGGCAAGGGGCGGGGGTGTATCTTTCTCGGAGCCTTGGTACACTGTAAGGGACGACATCACCGACCGAGTATTTCCCATTTCCTATTTCTATGCCCTGTTGCCCCAACACTCAGAGTTGGAAACGCCTCTACCCTGCCTTTCCCTACCATGGGCTTCTTGCTCCTCTGCTGTGTGGCCCTTTCTCTTTTGAGAACAGGTGAGTTTGGGAAACATGGGGAAGCCTTGCCTTAAAATTGTCCTGGTCCCGGCTGAAGCTTCTCCCCTGAGCCTGTGGCAAGAGGACCCTTCCTAGGCTCTGTCTACAGTTTCTGTCTTGTTTCCCCACAGGCTCCATGGATGCTGGCATTACCCAGACCCCAAGACATGGGATTATAAAGACAGGAAAGAGCATTTTACTGGAGTGTTCTCAGACTAAGAGTCATGAGTCCATGTACTGGTATCGACAAGACCCAGGACGGGGGCTACGGCTGATCTACTACTCCTACGTCAGTGATACTAATGAAGGAGAGGCCTCCAGTGGGTACAAGGCCTCTCGAGAGGGGCTGGCAAATTTCTCCCTGTCCCTAGGGGCTGCCGTCCCCAACCAAACAGCTCTCTACTTCTGTGCCAGCAGTGATTAACACAGTGCTTTTTGGCCACCTGCTCTCCCTACAGAAAGACAGGCACATTTGCTCAGATGGGCGCAGAAGGCTTCCTCCATGTGGGACATGGGGATCCTTAGGGGTCTGAGTAGTTCTACACTGTGTGAGGCTCAGTCTGAGCTTAGGGCTATGTAGGGTCGATGTCCCCCAGGCCATGTGGTGACTGAAACCACAGGCTGGACTGAACCTATCTTCTCGGTTGATTGACCCTTTTTCTCTCGTCTAATGGGGCTAACCCAGTAGTGTCCTAGGAGAATGAACCTGACATTTGGCAATACCAGCTGGTTTTCTTTTCTTTTTTTTTTTTTAAAGATTTTATGTATTTATTTGACAGACAGAGAGAGAGAGATTGCAAGTAGGCAGAGAGGCAGGCAGAGAGAGAGGGGGAAGCAGGCTCCCCGCCGAGCAGAGAGCCCGATGCGGGGCTCGATCCCAGGACTCCAGGACCATGACCCGAACCGAAGGCAGAGGCTCCAACCCACTGAGCCATCCAGGTGCCCCTACCAGCTGGTTTTCAATAAGAACATTTCTTAGGAGCTCTGACACAATGGGGTTTTTCAGGGTTCTTTTGCCTCTGTCTGCCACCCACTTTGTAATGTACTCTACTCCATTCTGTTCCTATCGACAGTCCCTTTATGCTGCTGTCCCCTTCTCAGTCCTGGTTGCTCCAAGTATCAGGCACTGTTCAGCTCTGTATTCGGGTGCCTTTTTACCAGGAACAAACTGACTACCTTGTTTCCTAAAACCTCATCCTAAGTAAGTTTTTTTGGTTTTGTTTTTAAGATTTTATTTATTTATTTGAGAGAGACCATGAGAGAGAGCATGAGAGGGGAGAGGTCAGAGGGAGAAGAAGACTCCCCACAGAGCTGGGAGCCCGACACAGGACTCGATCCCAGGACTCCGGGATCATGACCTGAGCCGAAGGCAGTTGCCCAATGAACTGAGCCACCCAGGCACCCCTAAATAAATTTTTTTAAAAGATTTTATTTATTTGACAGATCACAAGTAGGCAGAGAGGCAGGCAGAAGGGGGGAGGGGGAGCAGACTCCCTGCTGAGCGGAGAGACCGATGTGGGGCTCGATCCCAGGACCCTGAGATCATGACCTGAGCCGAAGGCAGAGGCTTAACCCACTGAGCCGCCAGGTGCCCCAGTAAATTTAATCAGTATTTAAATCTGACTCAGAAGATGAAGTTTATCCAGTACTAGAGACTATGATCTATAAAAGTTACCTTTCATCTACGGCCCCACACTCGGATCTCTGCTGAGAATAATCTTAACCTGCAGGAGCAGAGAGACTGTGTCATATCTGGAGGTACTGGATTAAAAAAAAAAAAAAAAAAAAATTGCCAATTGCCTGCTGCCCAGCATGGAGCCAAAGCTCAGAGCTTGGAGATTCCTCTTTCGCTTGAGGCGTTGGAATAAGCCCCTCGTTCCCCTGCAGAGAGGACCCTCCTGGGAGGCACAAAAATACTCAATCAAGGGCTGCCATAGCCTGATGTAAAGCCTGCCTAAGAGTCAAACTGAAGGCTTTCTTATGTGCTTTGTCTTTGTACCCCATGGGCCTCAATTATTTCAACAAAAGAATCCATGATGTGGTGACAGTTCACCCAAAGAATGCAACTTATTTCATTTTCTACCTGTTCTGATCTGAAAAGAATGTCACACTTTTTTTTTAATCTCCTGTATGAGTTCTATCTCATCTTTCCCTTTAAAAAGTCAGTTTTCTAGACTTTTGCTCCCTGCTTTCTCTGCACACTTTACCAAAGTCTCATCTGTAATAATCATTCTTCTGTCATAAGCTATTAACCGTTCTCTTTAATTATTTGTTGGACATTTCTAGTAGATTTTTCTGGACTTTCCTTCGACCTTCTTTTTCCCCTTAGTATAAATATTCTTCCTTAATCTTCCCATCCATGATCACAACAATTTCTTTCATAAGTTCCAAACTGGTAGACTCACCTGTCTCCTAGACACTTCCAGCTGGATGCTCCACAGGTCAAACTCAAGTGATTTATTGCTGAATTTATTGTCCCCTAACCCTGAATGTACCCCTCTGGCCCATACACAGTATCTCTTCTCAGTGACTGAAACCATCATTCTAGATTCCTCTTTCCATAAGCCCTTATGTTAAGTCCATTTGTAAATCGATTACTTCTAAGGTACAAATGTGATCTGAAGGGGCACCTGTACCCCAATGTTCATAGCAGCAATGTTCACAATGGCCAGACTATGGAAAGAGCTAAGATGTCCATTGACAGATGAATGGATAAAGAAGATGTGGTTCATATATACAATGGAATGTTACTCAGCCATCAGAAAGAGGAGTAGCTACCATTTACATCAACATGGATGGAACTGGAGGGTATCATGCTGAGTGAAACAAGTCAATCAGAGAAAGATAATTATCATATGGTTTTGCTCATATGTGGAATATAAGAAACAACACAGAGGATCATAGGGGAAAGAAGGAAAAACTGAACAGGAAATAATCTGAGATGGAGACAAACCATGAGAGACTCTTAACTCTAGGAAACAAACTGAGAGCTGCCGGAGAGGTGGGGGGGAGCATGGGGTAACTGGGTGATGGGCATTGAAGAGGGCACGTGATGTGATGAGCACTCAGTGTTACATGCAACTAATGAATTATTGAACTCTACATATAAAACCAATGATATACTTACTATGTGTTGGCTAATTGAACTTAAATAAAAGAAAAAAAAACAAATCTATTATTTCCATTATACCATATTGCCATAGGTTTGGTTTTCTAGGAAGCCAACTTCTCAGGGGAGATTAGTGTTCAGTGTGTTATTAGAAAGTGTCATTTTCAGCCAACATGGGTAGAATGGAAAGAAAGAAGAAGGAGAGGCTGAGAAAGAAGCTGGGCTGTCCTACAGCCTTAACAAAAGCCCTAGCTGAGCCACGGGGAGCCTTGAAGCCATGATGGCCTTTAGAATGACCCAAAGTTGAGGTGAGGAGACTAGCTTTTATATCAACTTTCCTTGCAACCATGCCAGTGTGGTGGGTCGCCCTGAGAAAGGGCATGCCTTAGAAGGTGGTGATGGCTAAAGAGACTGGGCAATTCACAAAGGGGGTTATTTATCAGCAGCATTCCTAGCAGAAGGGGAAACTGTCCTTCTTGCCTGAGGGGAGATGTGGAGGACCCATCACAGTTTACAGTACACGTGTTTATCTGATTCAGCTGCTCCCTCCCTTCCCTTCCTTCTACTTTAAGGCAGACCCCCAACATCCATTCCCTAGAAAAAAAATGCACTGCCTTTCTCATGGGTCTACTAGCCTCTTCCTTTATCTGCTTTACTTGGCCTTAGACATTGCCAGTAGCCGGAATGCATCTGGCATTCTTCACTTGGCACACAAAGCCCTTCGTGAACAGATCTCTGTCTAAAAATATGGCCAGATCTTCCATGTGCCCTTCAGCCCTTTAGACTGTAGTTCAGCTGAATGTTTTATGTTTCTGTTTCCCTGAATAGACCAAGCCAGCCTAGTTGCACAACTACAACTTTGCAAATGATTTTTCTCATTAGAAATGGGCTACTACTTCTTGGCTACCTGGCTTACTCTTGTACATGCTTCAATTCTTAGCTTAGAGATTAGCTGAACTATAAAGGCTTTTGTGGGGTACCTGGGTGGTTCAGTCAGTTAAGTGCCTGCCTTTGGCTCAGGTCAAGATCTTGGGGTCCTGGGATCAATCACCTTGTCGGGTTCCCTGCTCAGCGGTAAGTCTGCTTCTCCCTCTGCCTCTCCTCCTCCCCCTTCACTCATGCTCTCTCTCTCTTTCCAATAAGTAGTCTAAAAATAAAAAATAAAAAGAAATAAAGGCGTTTGTGACTCCCACAGGCAGAAGACTCAATTCTTATTCATTCCAAATACTATAGTTATCGTATTCTTTACGAGGTCTTCTGGAGACTACATATTCTTTAGTTTAAGAGTGATGTCCCTCCAATTTTATATTCCTAGAACTGAGTACAATGTCTGACTTAGTAAAGGAAGATGGAAGAAAGGAAGGAAGGGAAGGAGGAAAGGAAAAAAATGTTTTTCGAGTAGTTCCTCGGGATTTTCTTCCAAGTAACATGTTTTATGAGTTCTGGTGCATGTTTATTTAAGTCCTCCTCAACCCCCACCTACAAGTCCTTTTAAAAGAAAGAAAATATGTTTGGTTAGGCACAATTCTATAAGAAGACTAAGAACATTAGAAAATGAGAGAGGGTGTTTTACTGGACCAAACGTGTGGAGACATATGTAACGATTATTTTTGATAATTGCTGTGTCCTTAGTTGTTGACACTGAGAAATTCTCAGCAGCTGCTCCAAACACTTCCCCAAATATAACAGAAGGTGGGCCATGTGTAAGTCATTCCTACCCTGGCAACAAGGGCTGGAGAGTCATTCCTGCCTTCAAGCACCCCTTCATCTGAGTGGGACCCGAGCCTCTCATATCTCCTCCCAACCCAACATCCACCCCTTGGGTTCTTCCCTCTTCTTTAACCCCTTCTACCATGAGAATCAGATTTTACATCCAGTTACTGCTGGGGACTGTTATCAGCTCCTCATTCATCCTTAAATCTTCTCATACCTGGACCAATTTGGGGCCTCTCCCCTTCCTATTTCTTTAAAATTCATCAGAAAGACCCTTCTCAAATCTCTAAGTGTAAGTTCATCCTTTTCACATTTTTTCAGCAGGGGGCAGTAGAATTTCATTATTATTTTTTCTTCTTGGATGCCACCTATTAAGGTAAGGCCAGCTTTCAAAGGAAGAGCGGGGAACACATGTCATTCCATTTTCATGACTCGCCTTGTCTTAAAGAAGTCTTAAAGGAGACAAGAATATCTCGAAGTATGGCAAGTCAAAATTGTTCTATTCTTTTGGGACACAGGAGAGAGCAAGAGTGAGCAGGACCCTGCAGTTCTCATATGTAAAATACATAAAAGGGATCCTCAAAAAGTGGAGCCAAACAGTCAAATCCAAACCCCCAGGTCAGCAGCAGCTCAGCAAGAATTTGACCGAAGGTCAACGGTGGATCCCAGCGAACCAGGGCAAAGGGAGCAGAGGAAGGGGGAAGGGATCTAGGGATTCATCTTTGTGACTCATGACTAAAGGAAGCTAAAGACTTTTCTGTTGAAAAGCAATAGAGGAGAGAGGATAGGTTTTGGCTTGGAGGTTGTTTACGGTAGCGGTACCCAAAATATTTTAGGCAGCGTTACGGAAGCACGTATTGGAAAGAACCACGGGTTTGAATTTTCTATTCTGCCATGATGGATGGTGCAGTTAACAGAAAGATGAACTGAATATAAAGGAGCCCAAGTTGATAAAGCTGGTGAAATCTGAACCCTGAGTTGATGAGAAACAAGACAGAAACGGTGGCCTAATTATCATACAATAAGAACAATAACTTTTCTGAGAACTCAGCAAATGTCAGTTCCTGCCCTAAGCCCTTCACACACGTTATCTAAATGGGTTCCGCCCTGTGATCCTCTCAACGTGGACTCTCGCTTCTGTCCGATGGAGCCACCCTGGTCACCGCGTCCTTCTTTTGAGCTCTTCTCTCGAGGCTTTGCGGAGGAACTCATTCCAACTCACCCTTCAGGACCCACCGCAAACATCACTTCCTTTCCTGACCTTCCAGATTCGGTTGAATCTTCCTGTTACAGCCTTTCGGAGCTCTGCAGTCCTCTTTTTCACAGCGTATGAAACAGCTGCAATTTAACGTGGGGCAAAAAGAGTAGAGGTTGAGTTAAAACACATAAGCAAGGATCCAGCCTACTTTAGATGAAAGAAATAAAAATATTAGTCCTTTAATGGGTAAAGGGATAGAGAGGACCCTGTATCAACAGGATGGCTGTGGGGCCCACATAGTTTGCAGGGACTATGTTGTCACATGATGACTTCATCAAGAGCCCATCCCACTTCCCCAGAACTGGGAGACACCTTTCTGGCCCTAACCGTGCTATGGCTGTCAGGCTCCTCTGCTATGTGACCGTTTACCTTCTGGAGGCAGGTAAGTCTTAGACACAGATTTCTCTAAAATTAGAAAGGAACATTTTCCCTTGTTCTGGTTCTGCACCTGGTTCCAGCATCAAGGCCTCTGTTGTTAACTTTTGTCTCCTTTTCTCAGGCCTCATGGATGCTGGTATCACCCAGACCCCGAGACACTGTGTTTCAGGGACAGGAAAGAAGATTGTTCTGCAATGCTCTCAAACTATGGGCTATGAGAACATGTACTGGTATCGCCAAGACCCAGGAAAGGCACTACAGCTGATCCATTATTCGTATGGTGTTAACAGCACAGAGGAGGAAGAGCTCTCCTCTGGATCAACTGTCTCCAGAATAAGGAAGGAGCACTTTCCCCTGAGCCTAGAGTCTGCCAGCCCCTCACAGACATCTCTGTACCTCTGCGCCAGCAGTGAATACACAGTGCCACACAAGCACCTACAGCCTGCATAAAAAGCACAGTCACAAAGGTGACGAAGTGCCACCTAACCTCATCAGAAACTACAAAAGCCACTGTGAGTCTCCCCAGACTCCTCAGCCCTGAAACGGCAGTGTGCTCTGAGCAGCAGTCTGGGTACAAAACTGCTCCTGGGTCGGTCCCCACCACACTGGGGAATGGCCCAGTCTACGGTCGGGTACTGATTTCTCCCCAGGATCCTTGTTCAGTCTAACTAGAGTTCATTAGTTCTGCAGATGGTTTCAAGTAACCACCTTAAGATCCACCATGGATTTCTATTTGATTGATTCCAAATTTGATCTTTATTATTCCTTCCTTATTCTTTTTTTTTTTTTCACTTTTTGCTTCTCTTTACAGTTTCGGAAGGTGGAAATTTAGATTATAATGCAGACCTTTGTGTTGTTGTTTTTTTTTTTTCTCTCCTGTAGTCATTTAAGGCTATAAATATCCCCTTAGTCCCTACTGCATTCCATGTGATTTGATATATTTCTGCCTTCATTTGGTTAAAATATAATTTTCCTTGAGATTTCTTCTGGAATCCATGATTCATTTAAGAGTATGTTGTCAAATTTGCAAGTATTGGGGCATTTCCCAAATTTCTTTCTGTTGTTTATTTTTAAATCCTTTGATCAGGGAGGATACTTTGCATTTTCTCAATCCTTTTATATATGCTGAGATTGTTTTATGGCACAATAAGTGGTCTATTTGGAAACATTCTATGTTCCTGAAAACAATGCATTCTGTGGTTGTTGAGTAGAGTGTTCAAAAACCATCAGTTAGGTCAACTTAGTTAATAGTGTTTTTCAAGTCTATTTGCTCTAACTTGTTCTCTGTCTAGTTGGTATGATCAGTTTTTGAAGGTCGACTATTGAAACCACTAAGTATAGTTTTGATATGTTCATTTCTTCTGTCATTCCTGTCTGTTTCTACTTTATGTATTTTGGAACTCTATCGGTTTGTGTCAGGAGAGCCCCCCAGAGTGCTCTTCAGGCAAATGCTTTCTACACAAAAATGAACTAAATTTAGAGATTTGTGGGATGCTACCAAGTTTACCAATATATGCAAAATGGGAGTAAATGACTCATCGTGTGTCGGGGATTGGCAATATGGCTGACTCCTGACTTTTCACCAGAAATAATGGAGGGTAAGAAGATAGTGTGGAATGCAGCAAGAAACAAACAAAAGTCACCAAGAATTCTATACCCAACAAAGCTATCCTTTGAAAATAAAGATGAAATAAAGACATTCCCAGATAAGCAAAAACTAAGAGATTTCATAGTTAGCAAACTTGCCTTACAGAAAAATATTAAAGTCATCAGCTTCAAAGAAAATGAAACTGACAGTTCCTTGAATCCACAAGAAGAAATGAAAAGCATCTGAAAGAGTAAATATAAAAGGAATGATAGATAGATAGATAGATAAACATAAAAGCAAATTTTGAAACAGTAAAACTAAGAAATAAATAAGCTAATTTCTTGGGAAAAACAGAAAATTGAGTGCCAACTAAAAGACAGAGAGAACAAATATACTAAGTAAGAAATGACAAAAGGAAATAGAGTACATTTTTAAAAACAGTATTTAGTACAATATTCTACAAGTAACTTCCAAGCCTAAGTGGATCACATTTTTGGAAAATACGGTTTCACAAAACTGACTCTAAGGCAGATAGAAAGTCTCAGCAGAACAATGGCTAATGGCTATAAGAGAAATACTTGCTCTGCCACCATTCCAGCAACCATCCCAGCAGCAATGAACATGAAAGGTGGGAAGAGAGTTTATGGTGCCTTTGACAGTATGTACATTCCCAGAATCACATTCCCTAAAATCATCTCCTTTACTGGAAGCAAACTGGTAGTCAAAGGAACAGAAAAAGCTAAAACAAAAATATGCTCAGTTGGATGAAATAATTTGCTTTAAACAGAAATGTTTACATGAAGACCAAATTCTTCAGAATTCTCTCCTAATTCTCATAATAAGAGACCAACCTGGTTACAAGGATGATTCCAACTGTTAAGAAAGTACTAGGAATCACTTAAGACTTGCTGAATGCTAAAAGAAATTTGTTCAGAAATAAGAAATAGGACAACTAAAGGACAGAACCTGGACATGGACAGCAACAGACCTATAGAAAAGAAATCCACCAAGAATTCAGAATTTAGAATTCAGAAAAAAAAAAGAGGGGGGGCTTAAGTCAGCTACCTGCTATAAGTATGTTCATGGTTTTTGACAAGAATAGAGGGATCTAGCCTAGGACACCTGAGAGTAAAGGATATTTTGCATTTCAGGCAGATGGGGGATGACATGCCAAGTGTGGTTTTATTTTTTATTTTTAGAGATTTTATTTATTTATTTGACAGAGAGAGATCACAAGTAGGCAGAGAGAAAGAGAGGGAAGCAGGCTCCCTGTTGAGCAGAGAGCCCAATGCGGGGCTCGATCCCAGGACCCTGAGATCATGACCTGAGCCGAAGGCAGCGGCTTAACCCACTGAGCCACCCAGGCACCCCCAAGTGTGGTTTTAGATTTGAAGTTAGAGTAATTTGAAAAATAATTCCTGCAAGAATAAGACTCCCATCAAGCTCCTAAAGGAGAGAGATAAAGAATCTTCAAGAAATTCATTATTAGTTGTTGAAAATACAGGTTTTGGAATTAGACTTACCTAGTCACTTTCTAGTTTTGCCAAGTTACTAAACCTCTCTGAAGATAACTTCCTCATCTGTAAAATGGAATCAGTAACACATGTCTCCCAGAGCTTATATGTAGATTGCCTAACAAAATCCCCAGCATAGAAATTAGACTCAGTAATAGATAATGGCTTCAGTAACAGTAGTATTAGTGCAGTGCTACTAGTTAACCCATTTTGAGAGCTACATCTTAAGGAGTGGTTACTATATACTAGGCATTGTTACAACCACTTCTCATTTTAACTCATTTGATCATCACCACTCCATCAGGTGCACACTTGGATTGGCACAAATCGGTGATAGTAAAACTGAAGCACTAAACAGTTCATTTCCTTGCCTACGATGAGAATAAGTGGCAGAACCAGTGTTCAAATCCAGGCAGTTTCCTTCTAGAGGCTCCATGTTGACCGCTGACCTAGTGGCAATAGTGGTTGTTAAAGGATGCTGTAGAAGAAAAACTAAGTCTGACTCAGAAAGAATGCAAAGGGAGAGCATGTATAAACCCAAAAGGATTGTTTCTGAATTGCCCAGGGAAGTCAAGCCTAGCTGAGTAATGCTCTGTAAAGGGGAGGAGGGATCCCATTTCTGCAGGATCTGGGACTGTGGGTGTGGGCGGACACCGTGACATCACAGGCAAACCTCCTACTGGCCGACAAGAGCTGGAAGAAGACCTGCTCCTTCTCCGGTCCTGCCTTGGGTATCAGGCCCCTCTGAAGACAGTGTTTTGTCTCCTGGAAGCAGGTGAGATCATAAAGCACACGGAACAGTCATATACTGGGATTTCTAGGCTCTAGCACAAGCCTTTTTATCCCCCCACTATCTACAACTTCTACACCCTTCTCCCACAGGTCACTTGGGTATTAGAGTAATCCAGAATCTAGATATAAAACAGAACGGGGCAGGGGACAAGCCTTTGCTTGAGTGTCTTTAGGACTTTGTTCATAACAGAATGTTCTGGTGTGACAAAGTTCCAGCGTTGGGGCGACCACTGATCCACTGCTTGCTTGTTGCCGGTAGGACTGAAAAAGTTTCCCTGATGTGCATGGTGTCTCCTGGAAGAAGGAGGGGGCTTTCTTCAGGCCCTGCAGACACCTTCACACTTCTGTACTAGCAGCTTATCTACAGCGATCTACAGCCACATCCTCAGGTGGCCTAGAATTTAAGGGGAAAAGATCTTCCTAGAAATAATGTTACCTAGCAAAAAGCCACATCTATGACGTTTGAACTTCAGTTCATCCATGGCCACTCACATCTCACAATTTCCCAAAAATGCTTCCCCCCACCCCAAGCAAGCAGTTTTGAGAGCGATTACTAGATCACTCAAAGGCGTCAGTAGCTACAAGTTCCTGCATAGTATTTGCCCACACCCAGTTCTATCTGGTGGAACCTCCGGTAAGAGGAGTTCCTACACCAGACCCAAATCACCTGAGAGCATGTTCTAGGCACCTCCCAGATTTCCCTGGGTTTGTGTAACTTTAATGGCTCCATTCTCTTCACCACACCTGTTCACTCCCTTACGAGGCAGCCCACAGAAAGCGAAGGGACACAAGCATTATAGGGAAAGCATGCTGAGACTGTATAGCAGAAATTCATGAAAATGAATAACACTAAGCTGGCTAAAGATTAGAGTGCTTTTAGAGAAAAACTTCAAGTTGGGTAGAGGGATAAAACGGGAGAGAATTTCCAGAGAAATGTTTGGAGAAAACCCTCGAGGGTCCATGCAACAGGACTCAACTTACCGTAAGAGTCTACTAAGAATTCAAGACACAAACCCACCATATCACAAAGGATATATCACACAAGGGAAATTAGAATTCATAGAGGTAAAAAGCTGTCAAGCAAATCCTATAAGAGAACATCATGAACAATTACATGACCTGGAAAAATGAAACTGGCCACATTCTGTTACCTCTCTGAGGCTTTCGGTTCTTTTTAGAAGCAGCGAGGGAGGAGGGTGTGGTCTCGGGCCAGGAAGTAGGTGAAAAGCCTTGGCCTCAGACTAAATGCATCACAGCACCGGCCAGCATTCTTCATCAGCTGTTTCCATGAACAACAAGGTCCTTTGCTGTGTGGTCATTTGTCTCATCAGAGTAGGTCAGTTCCGGACACCCGTCAAGGGCTTCCCAGGCTCCAAATACAGGATGTTTCTTCAGGATGGTAGGATCCGTCTCCCCTTCCCAGGCTCTGTCTTTATTGGACCACTTTTTTTTTTTTTTTCTACCACAGGCCTCGAGGGTGCTGTGGTCACACAGTTCCCAAGACATAGGATCGTGGGGACAGGAAAGGAATTAACCCTACAGTGTTTGCAGGATATGAACTATGCTTTGATGTACTGGTATCGCCAAGACCCAGGATTTGGACTGCGGCTGATCTACTACTCAACTGGTGCCAGAAACTTTGAAAAAGGAGATGTCCCTCAGGGGTATCATGTCTCTCGAAATGACTTGCTATCTTTTTCCCTGACCCTGGAATCTGCCAGCGCCAACCAGACGTCTGTGTACCTCTGCACCAGCAGTGAGCCACAGCGTTGCAAAGATGTATCTTCTCTGCACAAGAAACGGGCAAGCCAGGGAGGAAGGGGACCTTGCCTTCAAGAGTCCTGACCCAAATTAGGAGAAATTTTAACGCCATGCCTTGACTGTAATATTCCCTACTTTTTCCCCATTCTTATCCCACCAAGACATCTCTCCTGTCTTAATCCAAGGGTTCACCCCTGGCTAACATTGCACTAAGACTAGAAGGCACTAACCCCAAGTGACTATTTCCTAAGACAAACTTCATTTCTCAGATGCAGATGTGGGGAAATTTTGTGATAAAACTGAATTCTGAACAAGTAAAGACAAAACCAAAAGACAAAAAGATTTACAAAGATCCTTCAAAGATTCCACGATGGTATCTCTCAATGACTAATGGACTCGTATGGGAAAATCAGCAGGGTAGTGGGGCTTCCTCAGGTGAGTAACAGAGGGTCTAGTGGGTCAAGACCAGTTTTCAGACAACTCATGGACTCAGGATGACCAAGAAGGAGGAAAAACTTAGTGGAGGGGAGAGGGGTTGGTAATAAGAGACATGAAATATGTTTGCTCTCAGGGATTGTTAGAGAGCAGAACTTCACCTGGGTAGATGCAGCTGTAATTTTTTTAAAATCAAAACTTGTGGTGCTGAACAGACAGATCAGAGATACAATAGGATCACTGCGTAGTTTCCCAAAGGGAAATGTTGCAGATAGCTAACTGTATTCATCTTCTGTTGCTGCATAACAAATAGTGCGAATGAGAGGCAGGTTACGGGTTCCTGTTTCCTTGGTGGTCGCTGGGGTCTGCCGGCGGGTCCTTGCAGTCTCGCTCTGGTCCCCTCCATCTTCAAGGACAGAAATGCACATCAAACCCTTTAGGATGCTTTAGGAAGCTCTGTGACCTCCCCTTCTGCTTACCAGCTGGAGAAAACTGTGCCTTGAAGGGCTCATGTGATTGCATCAGGACAGGCTCAGCTGGATAATATCCCTTTTGCCAAATAATGTAACACAATCGCAGGAGCAAGATTTCATTATATTCACAGCTACCTCCTACACTCGAAGGGGAGGGGGCCATCCACAGGAGAGGGTCACCGCTGGTTGTTCTTAGAATTCTGTCTACCACACCAAAGGAGAACAAATGCCAAGAATATCGAGACAAGAAGTTCAGAGAGCGTGCAATCAAATACACTGAATTAGAACTCAGAACTACTTGAGAGATGTTTCTGAGTCCTGGCCACACAGTAGATCAAGTTTTCTTCCAACTGTTTTATCAAGGACACAGTACAAAAGTAGAGTGGCATGGCCTTTGGTAAAGGGAGCAAAAGGAAGCTATATGAAGGAAGGGTAAGATCTAGCTCCTACTGGAAGGACACCAAAGCCTCAAGATAAGGAACCAAATTGTTCTGGTCTCTGGACTGAGAAAACGGATGAGAGATGAGACCAGGGAGAGGGATGGAGTGAAGGTTGAGAGAACTTTTTTGAAGAGAATAAAACTGGTTGGCAGAGGGAACACAATCTATAATGAGCTTCATTCCTGTGAATTCTGAGGTAAGCTACCATAGAAATATCTTATCAGTTGATTGATTATTTGAGGAGGTAGCATAATTCTTCGACATTCCAATGAGTTGGGAAACGAAAAACCTCAAGGCAGAGCCTCCAGAAAACAACAAACATCAGGATCCAGTGCACAGAATGATACCTAGTATGATTTTAGTTTTGTTACCAGCCAATTTGTGAAAGTTTCCTAGAGAAATTGGGGGCCCATCTGGACACAGATCAGTGTCTCAGGTGGCAAACTGTCCATCTCTTGAATTGGCCTATCCTTCCAAGATTAGACAACAGAGCCCTCGTCAGGGTAGCCTAAGCTCGTGAGTTAAGTTAATGAATTAAGTAGGACTGAATATGCCAACTGCCATAGTTGGAGAGAGTGATAACTAGAAGAGAGAAAAGGTCCTTTCTTAGAGAGAAAAGGTACTCTCTGAGATGGCATCAATCCTGTCTTTCTCTACAAGCTGGCTTCTGTCCACTGTCCCAAGATGGGGAACACCAGAATCCCACTTCGTGATTAATGAGTCCTAGATCTGTCCTCTCCACCCTGATTCTTAATTTGAACTTAAGTCCATCCAGGACATCTCCCACTGGAGTTGAAACACAACATGTCATCTTTGCCCTACAAACTACCCTCTTGTTTCCTGATTTGATGAATTCAAGTATGAGTCATTTACTTGCATGAGATTGAAGTTGTGCTACGTTCCTCTTCCTCCTTGACCCTGGACATTCGACCTGTATTTAAGAGCTTTGATTGCTAATGCCTACAGAACTTTTCTATTCATCCATTCTCTCAGTGCAACCACTGTCATGTTTACGCTCTTATCAGCTCTAGAGGTAAGTTTAGTAGCCTCTTTATCCACATTTTGGGCTCCAGCCTCCCCCCATCTAATGCAGGTTAGCATCCCAGTACCAAGTGCAATCTTGCTTATTGCAAAACTCTGGCCAGGTCACTGTGTTCCCCTGCATCTATCATTGGCCCTCTGTGGTCTAACAAACATAAAATCTAAACTTACTATCATGGAAAGAAACGTATGATGATTCCTTTAATATTTTGAAAGGAAGGAAATTAAGTCCCTTACCAAAAAGACATCTTTGTACTAAAATGTCAAGTTCTCATTAGAGTCTAGGATAATGATAAAGAACTGTTTATTTTTCCTTCTTGAGTTACGGATCTCTTTCTCCATTAAGTCCGTCACAGTTGGGCATGGGGAAGACTTGACCAGATCCAGCCTGATTGACACACAAGATAATTACCCCTCTGTCTCCCTATGTTTACCAGTTCTTAAAGCATGTGTATACTATGCTGACAAGTTCTCTTTTTCCTTCAGTCTACCAAATCCCAAGCTTTATACAGACCAACAGAGCTCTGCGTATGGTGGTAGGTTTGGTACGAGCATAAATAAATGACCCAGGATGGAGGTGTGTGGCAGTGGACAACATTTCCTGCATATTTAAGGTACAATGACAACCCTACAAGAAAATCCAGCCACACCTTCTAGCACTCACGTTCTCACACGCTGTACTCCAGCAACACTGAACTCGAGCCATTTCCAAACACAGAGCACATATTTCCCTCGAATGGCCCATCTGACAAACTCATTTTGCTCTTCAAAATATTACTTAAAATAGCAACATCTGAAATGTGTTCTGTTTTCCCAAGATCGTGGGCTCCTTCCTCAGTACTCCCACCACACCTTACACAATTCTTCCTTTCTGCAGATGCCAAATTAAAATGATTACTGGGACGGCTAACTTCCCTTTGGACTACTTTAAGAAGATATGTGTTTCCATCATTCCTTCCCTAGAATCTTGCCCCGTGCATGGCACACATACTCAGTGAATAATCCGTGTTCAAGATTATCAGCATGCAGACAGGAATGTTGTCTTTTTTTGTTCATGTCTGTGTTCCCATAGTCTAAAGCAGCACCTGCCACATAATTGATACTCATGATACGTCTATTAAAGGAAAGGATAGAATGGTTCAGCAATGTCTATGACGACTGAACCCTAAGCTTGCCTGCTCTCCTCCCCCTAAAAATTGTATGTCTTAAGTTTAATCAGTTCCCAGACTTACCTTCCTTTTCTGGCAAAGTTTTCCTGATAGGCCAAGTAATGCACCCCCCAAATATTCATTTGCTAATCCTCAGAATCTATGAATATATTGCCTTACAACATGGCAAAAGAGAATTTTGTTTGTAGGTAGAGTTAAAATTGTGAATCAGTTGACCTTGAGATAGATGGTGAGATTATTCTGGATTACCCAGGTGGGCCCAGTTAAAACCATGGGTCCTTACAGAGTGATGTGGGAGGGATCCCACCCACTGGGGCTCTATTTGAAGATGGAGAAAGCAAAGAAAGGGACTGTCCCCAGAGCCTCCAGAAGAGCACACAGCCCCACTGCACCTTGATCTCTACCCAGTGAGACTCATGTCAAACCTCTAACCTACAGTAAGATAATACATTTGTGTTGTCCTAAGCCACTGAGTTTGTGGTACTGTGTTATAGCAGTGGTAGAAAATTAACACAGAGCCCTGTTTCCGAGCCCTTGAAAGAAGGCTGCTGCTGAAGAAAGCCACTCTGGGAGAAGCCGAGGAAGAGGCAAAGGGATAATAAGGACAACGTTTGAATCAGATGATGCTGTTTTTGAAGGAGGATGCTGCCAATTTCTGCTGTTGGCATGCTCCATTTCTGCAAATACCTCCTCTGCACAGGCTTAGGATCAGAATGTTCCGGCAGGTGTCACTGCCAGCCTCAGAGGGCCTGTTCTCCCGGGAAAAATCCTGCCTTTGGTCTGACCGTCAGGGGCCAGCACTGTGGGCACGGCCTCTGCTAAGCAGCACAGAGCCAGTGAGTTTCTGCTGCTGGCGCAGGGGGCAGCTTGTGACCCAGGATACAGGAAGTCACTTTCCAAATAGCAGGGAATTAGAATTTGTTTATTGTGAACATCAACAGAAGCCCCCTCCCTTTGCTGCTTCCATCCCCTTGCAAGAGGACCACACAGGTGCTCAAGCATGCAGAGGGAGAAAGAGGGAGGGAGAGGGAGACAGAGAGAGGAGAGAGAAAGAAGAAGAATGATCTCCCCTTGACCCTTAAATGTCCCAGCAGTAAGCAGACGCCCCAGTCCAGCGGTGTATCAATGCAGCTGCGTCCTCTGCACAAAGATGGCAAACCCAAGGGAGGCAGTGCTCTGCTCTCATGAGCCCAAGCCCCACCCACAGACACCATGCCCCACCCAGTGAGTAGCTTTTCCTTTGCTTTTTCCTGTCCTAACGGCTTTCAGACTGCATCTTGCCATGGATTTTTTAGTCTGGTGGTTGGATGTTTTCTGCAATAACAAGTTACCACACACTCAAGTGGCTTAAAACAACACAAATCTATGATTTTCCAGTTCTGGAGGTGAGAAGTCCAATAGCGGTCTCCTTCAGCCAAAACCAGTGCACTGGCAGCACTACGTTTCTTTCTGAAGCCTCTAGGAGAGACTCAAATACCCTTGCCTCATGATCGCCTTCCCCTGTCTTCACCACCAGGAACATTCCATCTCCCCAGCCCTTCTTCCACACTTACGCCTCCCTCCAAACACAACTGGGGAAAGTTCCCTGCTTTTGAAGACCCAGGTAATTAGGGCCCTCTGGGGGGCTCAGTCAGTTAAGCATCTGCCTTCAGCTCAGGTCATGATCCCAGGGTCCTGGGATCAAGTCCCGCATCGGGCTCTCTGCTCAGTGGGGGAGCCTGCATCTCCCTCTCCCTCTGACCGTCAAATAAATAAATAAAATCTTAAAAAAAAAAAAAAAAAAGATCCATGTGATTAGACTGGGCTTCCCTAGCTCAAGGTCAGCGGATTAGTACCCTTAATTGTATCCACCACCTTAATTCCCTTTTTAATGGAATCTAAACTTTCATAATTGGTGGGGATTAAAATGAGAGCATCTTTGCAACACTTTTTCTGCCTATTGCAGCAAAATACCACTAGAGGGCACTAACTGTCCTTATTATGAAGGTTACGTTTCCGATCACGATAAACGAGAAAATTTGATAACATTGAACACCCTATCACCAATTAAAAGATAACTCAGTGCACAAATATCTCTCATGAGGTCTTTCAAAGATTAATCATATAACAGGAAAATACAGAGGGTAGAGCAACTTCCTCAGCACTAGCATAAGTAAACTAGGGTATGAAGAGAGGTGAGCATTCTATAGGGATTCTGCTGTAGGAAAAATATTGCTGTGCACTTACAGGAATAAACATATTCTTCTACAGGGGTTTTTAAGAAAGGGCTCCTCAGTGGAGAAGAGGCAGGTGTGAAAATTGGTGTCCAGAGACCATTATCCAAGGTTGGGTGGGCGAGGCAGCAGATTTAGTGAGTGGTACCTCTGAGGAGGGGGCTGAGAGCAGACACCGAAGGTGGCCTGGGAGAGACAGGGACAGATGGACAGCACAGAACGGAGCACATTACATTAAAGGACAAAAGACGGAGGGAGATGTTTGGGGGCTCCTGGCCATCTACAGGATTCTCTTTTCTTCCAGTCCCGCTGTTAGCGACACAGAAGCCTGCCCCTCATTGAGGAAACGTTGCCAAACTCTGGAATTTGGTGGTAGCCTTGGGAGGACAGATCAGAAGGAAGGTTCTGGGAGGGAAGGGTGGGAAGGTTCAGCAACTGGCTCGTGATCTGAGGATATCAGGGACATTGCTTTAGTATCCTGGCTGATGGAGAGAAAGAAAGAAGAGACGAGAGCAGCCTCACTGTCCACGGGATGGGGCGGAGGGGAGCAGCCTGTGTCCGATGAGAGCAAAGCAGCTCCTAGGAGGCAGGGACACAGACTCAGATGCATCCTGAATCTTGGGTTAACCTAATATGGAGAATGTCTGAGATAAACGATAAGCCTTTGAGTTGTAATTATCTACTTCCATGGTATTGGAAGCACCATAGAACCTGGGAAAATCCACTGGACAGGGGTGTAAATAGATAGTGGGTTCAGCTTAGTGGAGGCAGGTAAACTGTGAAAGATGTCCAGAGATGAAATCCGGGATGACAAGCTTTACTAAGCAGTAAGGAAATTGTTGGCTTGAGGAAGGTTCTTGAGAATGAAAACTGCTTTCTTTTCCCCGGAGAACACCTGTCCCACAGCTAGACTGTGGAGGACTCCCAGGACAACAGGAAAACACCAAGGGCTAGATCGGAGTCAAGAGGAGTTAAGCCAGCACCCCCTCCCCCCCATGCTTTTCCTGAGAGGAACCACAGGGGTAGTGACATATGAAGAGAGAACATGCCTCCTTAGAGCAGAGTTTCTGTCCTGAGAGCAAGCATGCCTCTCTCACTGGCCAGGAGTGGGGGCGGTTGGAGCTGCATCTCCAGCATGAAGGGGACTGGAAGCAAGAAAGCCGTCTCTGGGGTTTGAGAGCTGCTGCTCCAAGACTGGGATGAGGGCCCCCTTCTTGCCTGGAGATGACAATGATTTGAAAAACAGAGAAGGACTCGGTGAAGCCCTAGCTGTGGTTGGAAACTCCCCTATCCTTCCCCCCTCCCCCTCACAAGAATACTCTGGCTCCAACAAACTCACAGAACAAACTCAAAGCTGTCCAAGATGGGAGATACTCTGGGCAACCCCAGGAAAGTCACCTCAGTGCAGGAAGAACACAGTTCCCCAGAAAAGGGAACAAAGTATGGCAGCTGGAACTCAGAAGAGACACCCTGATGCCCCGAGCCCCATACAGAATCCCCCGGGATGGGATCCACAGCCCAGCTGCCGGTCCGCATCGGGGGACGTGGCCATGCTGCCGTAGGGCGCGGCCGGCCGAGGAGCCCGCAAGAAAGAGCAGACAAAGAAACCATGTTGTCTGGTTCAAAAAAAAAAAAAAAGTGAGGTGGTTGAAGTAAGCAGATGTCGCCCCTGCCTGTAGACAGAGAAGAGGAGAAGGAAGAAAGACACGCCCAACACCAACCTGGAGGAAAGCAGCTACTAAATAGCTCCTACGACTACGTGTAATCTGCTGACGAGGAAAGAGCCTGCACCTAATGTTTTAAACTGGCTACAGACCAATAGAATAATCCACACCGTGGACCTGGCTGAATTTGTACTCATGAGCCTCTTGTAAAAGGTCGCGGCTGGAAAATATGTCAGGGATAAAGAAGGAGAGGAATGTACTTGTAATGTCTTCTGCAGAGTGGACGGGAGGACTTTGAAAGTATAAACCTGCACTTGTGATGGAGTGTAAGTTTCACGCTCTCGCATTTCTAAGTGATTATAACATTATACCAGTTTTCACCGTAAGGGTTCAAAATACACAAATATTTGCCAAGTTTGACAGGAGTGTACTGGTGAGACCTTGTCCAGGGCACAGAAAGGAGCAGCCGCGAAGGAGAGCGAGGGAAAGGCTGGGGAATCGCCAGGCTTGCCAGCCCACAGCGGCCACTACTGAGTGTCTGTGTCTCTCCCTCAGCCCTGTGAGGAAAGGGGAGGGGCTTCCCTCCTGAAAAGGAGAGCCAAGTAGCTGCAGAGATGGAGATATTAACAGAACCTACTAGAGCCCAGCCCCCAAGGCCGGCGGACCCCCATGTCCCACTGCCATGTCTTTCAGGCTCCTGGGCTGTGTGGTGCTGTGTCTCCTGGGAGCAGGTGAGTTTCAGGATACTTGAGCAACTTGGCCACGGCTCGCAGGTCTCAGCTCAAGTCCTTTTCTAGAGGCCTGGCCCTTCTTGGCTGTCTCTAGCTCTGTTTCCATCCCTCACAGGCCCAATGGAAGCTGGAGTGACCCAGACCCCGAGACATCTCATCACAAGGACGGGAAGGCAGTTGACACTGTATTGTTCTCAAGATATGAACCATGATGCTATGTACTGGTATCGACAAGACCCAGGAGGGAGTCTGAAGCTGATCTACTTCTCGAGGAACGTTAACTTTATTGATGATGGAGATGTCCCGGATGGGTACAGTGTCTTGCGGGAAGAGAAGAAGGAATTCCCCCTGACCCTAGAGTCAGCAGGCACCAACCAGACCTCTTTGTACCTCTGTGCCTGTAGTATATCCACAGCGCTGCTCAGCCAGCTGCTCTCTGCACAAAAAGGGCACCACAAGAGCAAGGAGACTCCTTGCCAAGCAGGAGGAAAACTCCCTCCAGCATCAGTGCCCTAGAAGTCCTTCCCTGATTCCCCAACTCCAGGGACTCTGAGCAAGGCGGCTCCCCTGCAGTGCGCTGCCCTCATGGGACCTCTCCTGACTGAGGCGCTTGTCAAAGTCAAGGCAGGACAAGCCTACTGTTGGGTCTAGTGCTAGGCACTAGCACTAGATGGTCCTGCCATCTGGCCAAATGCCCATGCCAGGAACGGAGGGGTCATCTCTGCCACCTCTCTGATACTATCTTTCCTCACCTAATCTATTATTCCCCCCACCCTGCATATTTCTAGATGTTACATCCTTTGCAAATTTTACTCATGTTTCTAACATCACTAACAACACTGTCGCCCAGCAAACGTCTCTCCCCTGGATTCCTTCACCACCTTCCCAAGTAGTCACCCCCTCTTCCTAGTTTGCCAACTTCCTCCATCCACAAAACACTCTCTCGGCCTCGAAAGCCATCAGTGTCTTTCCTGAACCTCATTAAAGTCTCAAGTATAAACTCGAGACTTTATTAGGCTCTCCATGATGTGGTCTTTGAGCACTTATCTACCTTCTTAACACGAACATCCTCATTGCTTCAGCTACAACTACCAGACATATCCCGCCTCTCACAGGTCCCCCCGGGTGTCCTCTAGTGACTCTGCCGGGTGGTCACCGATAGTGCTCACTCACCCTAGAGCAACCTTCTTCTCCCTACCTACCTGGTCACCGGACCTATCGTTCCTCTGGATACTAATTCAGAAGTCATTTCCTCCAGAAAGATTTCCTTGAGTCCCTGGCTGGATTAGTTCCTCTGTCACATGATCTTATGACAGAGTGAAATTCTATCCTTACGGCCATCAAGACACTTAATTGTTCACTGTTTAACATTAGGCTATTAAATATTAAGGTTAAAGAGAACAAGGATCATGCATCTCTATTTTACTTTTTTATCTCCATACTTACCAGCGTGCCTGAACGTCGCAGTGTTAAATGAATGCGTGAATCAGTTTTCTCTCAGATCCTCTTTCCAACACCCCTCTGGCAAGTCCAGTCAAAGGGTCCCCTGTAAGGTCCTTTCCTACACATAATTTGGAGAGATTCTAGGGTTTTCCATATGTGTATAGAAGCTAGACAGATCATGTGGTCTAATAGAGATTTATTCTTCTACTCTAGCCCCTTGTCTCTGTGCTCTAGGTCAGCCTGTGGAGGATGTTGCCTCTCCGGGTACCACTGTTTCCACGGGATACTTTTCTTTTTCTAATGGGTCCTAAACTACCTGCCAGCCACTGCTGATGGTTCTGCTCTGCACCATGTCATTCACCAAGCGCTATAGTACCGCAGACTCTACTGGACCTGCCAGCGGGCCCCAACGTCCCTCCCAGGTAGAGGTCCCTGCAGAGTGACCTCTGTTAATGAAGCAGAAGAGGAAAACTTTTGCCCAAGGCTTTCCTTTCCCTTCTTTGTATGGGAAGAGCAAAACTACAGTTTTGTATCTTGATTTCCAATTGCTTACACAGACTTTAGCACAAAGGCTCATTCAATTACATACATTTCTCACCAACCATTAAAATAGTAGTTATATCCTAGAATAAGGGAATGGAGAAGACCTCATCCAAGATGCCAAATCCTGCAAAAACCCAGCTAAGCTCAGAATCCACTCATTCCTCCAAGAACTATGGCTGTATTACTGGGTCAGTCCACTTGCCCAGCTCCTTGCCCTTACTTCAGGATGAGCTCCCTCCAGGAGGCACTTTACGCTGTTACACAGGGGCTCCCAGTGGACCAATCTCTCCTTTTTGAAAGACTTGCCCAGACATTTCTGGACTACAAAAAATGGTGTTTCTTGGGTCTAAGCTGAGTTTCCATTACACCTTATAACACATCCTCAGTATACACAGAATTATACTAATTAAATCGGAGATGGAAGTAGAGATTATAAGACCAAAAACTGTTCCCCGTGAAATGGATCTATATTCTAATGACTTATTCATATTTCCTGGAAGTCATCTCAAGTGACCTCCCATTGCATGGGAGCCCATGGGATAATGAGGTAGGCAGACACCATCCTACTTCTGTATAATCCCACACACCTAGCCCTCTGTCATAGGATATAGAGATCAGAGGTGGGATGCCCCGATTCTTGACTTGGACCTGCCTCAGGCACCAGGTTGCCCTGCTTGCTACCCTTGTTTCCTAGGACCAGCAGAGCTCTGGTTCTGCACCTTTCCTTAGAGCCGTGCATCCTCACTCTGCTTTACGGAATCTACTTCCTCACACCTCAACGGATCTCCATCATGCTAAAGAAATATCTCCAAGATTGAAGAAGTACCTGGGTGCCTCTCTGCACAGAGGGGGTTGTCACAAGGGGAGAGGTGGTGCCCCCAGGAGACAGTGGTGGGGGACAGCCCCTGTGAATGGGCTGCCACAGTCCTCTGTCCTGCACTTCCCTTCGGGGCTGGCACAGGGCTCCTGCAGCCCAGGCCACCTTAGAGAATTCACCTGGTACCAATCAGCTCCCTGGCGCCACTTGCTGGAGGGAGTGTCATTCTGCCCAGACTTCAGGGTCTTCAGGGACTGTGTCCAGGACTGCAGGCCATCCAGCCCTGTGCACTGCCCTGCTCCCCATCACCCACGTTCAGTGTAACTCTCCCACTCCACCTCTAGACAAAATGCCTTTCTAATTTCAGGTCTTGGCCTCTAGATTTCATCGCCCCAGGGCTCAATATCCTATTCGGCATTATTTTATAACCTCGTGTCGGCTATCACTGCCACCTAGTACCACAGTAACTTCCGACTGCATCTGTCCATTGCACTGTCAGGTCCACTTAGCAACCTCATTCTTACTCTCCCAACCTCATGATTGCTTCCCACGTTCCCCAGAATGTCTCTGGCCGTTTCCTGAATACAAGCACCTTCTATGCCTCTAAAGTTCTACAATGGTCTTATTGTGGTGGTGTTGTTTGCTCTAAGTCTCTTTTGGGGACCATATGTTCTCTGATTTAGGTAACGTATCTTCCCACGTTTGCATCACCGAACCACCACTGTGCCTGATGCCACAGACGGTGAATGGAATAGAAGCTCCGTGAGGCATCGACAGTGTCTCTGTGGTCCGTGACTGTTCCCAGCTCCTGGCACATAGCAAGTGTTCAAGAAATATCAATGCAAGCATTCTAAGAGGCCTTCAAGATTTTAAATCAGGATTTGTCTTCCTTATCTCTCTTTCCCAGAGAAGAGCCCTTTTAGTAAGCCACGGAGGTAAAAAGCTTACGAATAAATTCTCTAAGAGACAAGACTTGTGCTTGTATGATGCTATTATGTAACATAGATATTGCCAGTTTCTGCTCTAGACATGCCCCATTTCTGCAATACCCTCGCCATCATGGGTGCAGGGACAGACTTTTCGAGTCACAGACTCCACAAGCAGCTCCAGCCCCAGAGAGAAGCTACGGCGACCCAGGGTGAGGGAGGCACGTTCTCCTGAGGAGAGGCCACTCACGTGAACTGCCAGAGTCACTGAGCTCAGAGCAGGGGGGCCGGGGACCCTCCGCCACCAAACTGCCCCTGTGAGGACAGGAAGAAGATTGTGACAAAGGGATGCTGTAGAAGTGACCTTTACCTGAGTATCCCTCAGTTTGGAATTTTACGTCTCCGTAGCAAATAACAGAAAGGGCCATAATCCTCTGCTTCCTGCCAGTGGTGTCTCATCTACATCTATTTGCTGCCAGAGCAAATAATATTTTAGCATCCCCTCCTCTATGCAACAGTAGTGCTTTTATTAACAGTCGTGTATGGAATAATGAATCTCAGTCTGCACCAAAATCACCCATTGAGGATTTGTTTTGTTTTGTTTTGTTGTGGTTGTTTTTTAAAATTGTGCGTACGGGTGATAAGAACACTTAACATGAGGTCCCTTTTAACAAATGTTTAAACATACAGTCCAGTCTCCTTAACTCCAGGCACAATGTTGTAGGACGGATGTGATCATCTTGCAAGCCTGGAGCTTTGTATCTGTTCAACAGCGACTTCCATTTCCCCTCCCCAGCCCCTGGCAACTGCCATTCTTCTCTCTGCTTCTAGGTATTTAACCCCGTGCTGAGTGAATTAAGGCAGTCACCTAAGGAGGGATATTACACAGAAGGAATCTTTCATCACCAAACTTTAGAATTTCTGGCACAAGATAACACAAGAAGAACAACTTTTCCTAATAATGTCCTTTATAACAAGAAGGAAAACAGATTCTGGTCTATAATCCAATCCGGAATTACATTTTGCATTTAGTTGTCATTTCTCTTTACTCCGGAAAGCTCCTTAGTCTGTCCTTTGTAATTCAATACCTTTGAAGAGCATAAACCAGTTACTTTATAGAAGATGGTACTTAATTTAATACTGTGGTAAAGCACGTTGAAGGTGAAGCATTAGATGAAAATAACTTGTACATTCCATGTTTCTCTTGGTATAACATTTTCAAGCTTTTTATTTAGAAAAATGTCAATCACAGAAGCAGAGAGAATAATACAATGAACCCTACCGCCCAGATCCAATAACGAACACTCGCCATCTTTCTGTCTTCCATTCCCCCAGCATTTTTGGTTGATACATTCTGAAGCAATTTCCCAGACATCATAATATTTTATTTCAGATTTTAGTAAGCTCTACAAAATAATACTTTGTTACATAATCATATTACAGTACCTAACAAAATTACTTGTAATTCCTTAATACTATACATTGTCAGAATTATATTTAAATTTATCCTGTTACCTTGAAAATGCTCTTTTAAATGTTTGATTTTGCATTTGATTGTCATGTTTCCTAAATTCTTCTACTGCCGCTTCCCCTCCCACCTCCCCTTCCTCGTCTTCCTTTTCTCCTTTTTCTCTTCCTCCTCCTTCTTCTTCTCCTCTTCTTCCAATTCTCTGTAGACATTGCACCCCTAGTGATTGTACCCCATCATTGGTCCCACACTCTCTCCACTACATCGCCAGGTGGACAAACACATGTAGGAAACATCGTGTCTCTATTGTGTCTCTACCACCAGCACAACAGACAGAAAAGGCAAGTGTTTTATAAACACAATTAGCCTACTGCTCATGGGAAAAATCACCTCTCTCTATGCATGTACATCTATGGAGGCAAATCAGTAACAATTAGGACAGAAATAGCTACATCTACATACTTTCAGCACACTAAATGTGTACTTAAGGACAGACAGGTAAGAAATGAGAACTGAGGGATTGGTAATCCTTTGCAATACGAGATGCCACCTGGATACACGGATGTGCTCAGGCTGGCAGGGGTTACAACAATCTTATAAAATCCCCTAAATGCTAAAGCTAATCATTTCAAAAGCAGAGAACAGCACAACAGGAAGATAGACTTTGAGCCAGAACACAAAGTCAGGAATATTTCTTCTGACTGCTTGTGGTTATGAGCTCCACCAGGAATTCAGAGGAAAGAGATCAATGATCTCTTCAGAATCAAAATTACACTGGACTTTGTAGCTTTTCCTTCCAAGTGGGTGAGTAGGATCTGATGCTGTCGGGGTGAGGTCCCTATTACAGAAGTATCAGGAAGCTTAAAGAAGGGACAACAGGAATGGTATAGGACGCTTGGTAATGAACCATAGTTTCCTGTCCATGCTACCTGAAGAGGGCATATCTAGGGTGCTTTCGGTTTTGTTGATTTGAATTCATTGAAAAACAACCAAGACACCCTTATGCTCTCTCCCTATCTTGAGGACGCACACCTTCCCCGTCAAGGAAAATGCAGAGCCTGCATGCCATGGCCCTGTGCAGGGAGCCTGTTACAGACTCAGCATCCCAGCCATTTCTGGCAGCTAGTATTATGGGTTGAATTGTGCCCCCTCGAAATCCATATGTTGAAGTCCTACCTCTCAGTACCTCAGGATGTGTCTGTATTGGCAGACATCTTTAAAGAGATCTTTAAAGATCTTTAAAGATGATCTTTAAAGAGATAATTCATGTTGAATGATGTCATGAGGGTGGCACTTTCCCAATACGACTGGTGTCCTTATGAGAAGAAGGGATTAGGACATAGACACACACGGAGGCAAGACTGTGTGAAGACAGAGGGAGAAGAAGGCCGCCTACAAGCAACACCTTGATTTTGGACTTTGAGCTTGGATTTCTGTTGGATTAGCCACACAGTCTGTAGTACATTATGGCAGCCCTGGGAAGGCCACAGAGCTGATCACACAGGCACTCTCCGCCCAACACATACCCGAATTCCAGACTTGAAGAAGTAAACGACTGTTTAGCATACACTACATTGTGCTAGGAGTCTAGGCAAAATGAACTGCACTTACCAGTTACTCAATGGTGGAAACACTCCCAAAATCTAAGTTCCCAGACACCAGCCGAGAGCCTACATTACAAAAGCCAGTCCCTGAGGATAGTCACTTCAGGTCTACTGTGTTAGCTGTTTTCTACACATGCATACACACATGTGCACACACACACACCTGTGCACACACGTGTGCAAACACACACACACTGACATGTGGGATAGCGATGGCTTTCACTCTGGCAACTCTAAACTCTCTAGACTCTAGAGGATGACTTAGGTGTTATGAGCGTGGGCAGGGATGGTGACATCACAGACAAGCAGCTTCTAGCCAAGCCTGAGAGAAGAACCACTCCTTCCCCAACCCACCATGGGGATCAGAGTCCTCTGCAGTGTGGCTGCTTGCTTCCTGGGAGCAGGTGAGTCCAGGAGTTAGCAGCAAACCCCAATGCTGTTATCTCGAGGCCCTACTATGGGGCTTTTCCCTCCTCAGGCTTCCTGGCCTCTGGTTCCAGCTCAGCTGTCCTTCTCTCACAGGCCTTGTGAATGCACAAGTAACCCAAACCCCAAGACATCTCATCAAACAAGTGGGAGCAAAAGTTTTGATGGAATGTTCCCAGAATAAGGACCACGGAAGAATGTTCTGATATCGACAAGACCCAGGTCTGGGGCTGCAGCTGCTCCACTGGTCATATGGTGTTGACAATATTCAGCAAGGGGACATCCCTTTTGGGTACAAGGTCTCTAGGAAGAAGGAGGCCTTCCCCCTGACCTTGGAATCTGCCAGCACCAACCAGACATCTGTGTACTTCTGCGCCAGCAGTTAGCCACAGCTGTGCACAGCCACATCCTCTCTGCACAAAAAGGGCAGGAATAAGAGGGGAGTGACCCTAACTCAGGGCTGAGCTGTGCCGGCTCCTATGGCACATTTGTAACACTTAGAAGGTCACCTCCAAGGAGGAAACAAGGCCACAGGCACACATCTCAGCCAAGAGAGCATGGATATTTTTCAGGCCCCACTCCCCTCTCCAAGTCAGGAACCTTTCTGAACTGAACCCACCCAAACTTCCGTGTCATCCCCAGCCTAAATTCATGAGACCTCACCCCAATGAGGAGACGTCTCTCATGCATTCACATTGGGCACCCTCTGTTCTACGACTGTTTATCCGTCTTTCCTCTCTGATTCTATCCTCGTCCTTCTGTTTGTTACTTTGCCCCCATCTTTGCTCTTGACTGACATTTTGCTAGAGGGCACTCACACATTCTAAACTCTTCCTTTAGATCAGCTTTATCATCCACGTGCTGATTCAAGAGAAAGTTTGTGGGGTTTGAATTCTGTTCATTCCATTGAAAAAGAGAAAAACACCAGGAAAGACAAATCTTTTTGAGGTCCTCAAAATGGTCAATAATGTTTTATTGGAACATTCCAATCAGGGAAGGAGTACACTATGATGCAGAAGGTGGTAAGAATGAGTCGGGTATACCTTTAATCACAATCATCTGGAGAAAGTATCCATTTGTTTATTTTAGGAATGAGACAGATATACACTGTCCTGTCAGTAAGTATTAATTGAGCCTATTCTGTTTTGGGAATACAAAAGAAATGTAAAGGACATTGGGAAATCCCAAATGTCGGGGAATTTGCAAGAGTAGTAATGAGACAAAACAGTTATATAAGATGTTTTGATTCAGTGCTAATTTTTATGTTGTAGAATTCAGAGAAAAGAGTAAATCACTGTGTATTACAATAGTCAGGATTAAATTCACATGAGACATAGGACTTGAGCTGATTTTAGATCAAAATAAAGGCAAGAGGAAGTGTCAAAAGAAAGAAATATCCTGCAATGTTTTTGTGAGAAATCCCACTGGAATGAAAAAATGAATTCTTTCTCTGAGAAAAAGCAGGGATCATAGGTCTCCCAGCTGAGGCCAATGTCTAGAACAGAGAAAATGCACCTTCCCAGAATAATGTTAAATGACAGAACACGTCTACAAACATCTATTTTCAGTGGGCTCTCAGGGTGTCTAGGAGTCCTGTGATTTCCAATAAGGTTTTTATTTCCCACCACAAGCATTGTATCACCTCAGAAGATGAACCTCGAGAGAGGAGAACAGTTACAAGCACTGTGGCTTCACTCCTGGTGCTTCCTGGGACCATTTCCCACCTCAGTGGAGACCCCTGTAGACAGAGAGCCAACCCCAGACCCAGTTTTTGTTCTAACACAGTGGCACTACTAAGGAGCTGTTAGCCAAGCAGAGAGGTGGAACACGTGAACTAAATTGAAAATATGCAGAGACTGAATATCATACATCCAATGAATTATACAAGAGATCTAAAGAGGTTGAAAGGATTGTAGATTGGGGTATGAGGCTTGAGTTTAGAAATAAATTGGATGAAGTGTTCTAAGGAGAGTTCACAGAATACGCTCTCAAAAGCACATAAAATATTAACTAATGTTTACCATAAGAGCACAAGGAAGCATTTAGAAAATGTAAACCATTATTTTGGATAAAGAGACATCACATTAGGATACTGAAAAATTCATAGAAGGAAAAAATGCTATCCTAAATCTTCAAGAAAGCAAGGTTTAAAATTCTGTGACTACAGTAAATATAACAAATTCTTCTGTGTTAAATGAAAATATAAACAGGCTTTACTCGGACATGATGGGGAAGAGGAGATGGCTTCTTAAGAAGCAGGGGCAGTGAAAGGGAAGGAAAGAATATTTCCTTTTTTTAAGAAGAGAACTGAAATAATAAACAAGGTCAATGCTGAGAAGAGAAACATCTCCCCTTTTTTAGACAAGAGTGAGAGCTCCGCGAGTAATTTATCTTAACATACACTTGTGACATACAAGGATTATTATCTACTCATTATAAATGAAGAAGCTAAATTTATTTATTTATTTTATTTTGTTTTATTTATTTATTTATCTGTTTATTTATTTATTTTTTAAATTTTATTTTATTTTTTCAGTGTTCCAAAATTCATTGTTTATGCATCACATCCAGTGCTCCATGCAATATGTGCCCTCCTTGATACTCCCAACCCACGGAATGGGAGAAGATATTTGCAAACGACACTACAGACAAAAGGCTGATATCCAAGATCTATAAAGAACTCCTCAAACTCAACACTCAAAAAACCGATAATCATGTCACAAAATGGGCAGAAGACATGAACAGACACTTCTCCGAAGAAGACATACAAATGGCTAACAGACACATGAAAAAATGTTCATCATCATTAGCCATCAGGGAGGTTCAAATCAAAACCATATTTAGATACCACCTTATATCAGTTAGGATGGCCAAAATTAAGAAGAAAGGAAACAACAAGTGTTGGAGAGGATGTAGGGAAAGGGGAACCCTCTTACACTGTTGGTGGGAATGCAAGTTGGTGCAGCCACTTTGGAAAACAGTGTGGAGATTCCTTAAGAAATTAAAAATAGAGCTTCCCTATGGCCCTGCAATTGCACTGCTGGGTATTTACCCCAAAGATACAGATGTAGTGAAAAGAAGGGCCATCTGTAACCCAATGTTCATAGCAGCAATGGCCACAGTTGCCAAACTGTGGAAAGAACCAAGATGCCCTTCAACAGATGAATGGATAAAGAAGATACGGTCCATATATACTATGGAGTATTATGCCTCTATCAGAAAGGATGGATCCCCAACTTTTGTATCAACATGGAAGGGACAGGAGGAGATTATGCTGAGTGAAATAAGCCTGGTGCAGGAACCTAAATTTAAATAGCTTGCCCAAAGCCCTATAGCTAGTAAGTTAATGGCAGAAATCAGTATTCCTATATAGTTTCCGCAACGATCAGATAATCGAATTCAAGATGGGTAAATTTCCATGCTCATCTGAGTGGGTCTCAAAACCAACCATTAGTATAAAGATATAATTTATACAACCAAAGATTTGGGTCTGTTATCTCTGTACTAGCAGCATACCCGGAACCAAAGACATTTTTTCCTGATGTAGCATAAACTTTCAATATTTCCATCTTGATGTAAAATGAAGAAGTGTTAAGGGAAGAAATGGTATCATCCTATCCATGGACAAGTAGAGACAGCCATAAAAAAGGCCAGTTGTGTTTTTAAGGAACAAAAATCAACTGAAACTAAGGCATATTTTCATTCAATTTCAGAACAGTGTGGATAAAATGATCTTAAAGTGATGCAAGGCAAAGAAAAATGTTAAATACCAAAACAAGCTATAAATAAAGAAATGAGAAACAGAATGGCTCTCATTTCTCAGTAGCAACACTGAATGCCAGAAAACAATGGTGTAAAAAATAAGTACGAAATCCTGATAGAAAATAATTTTCAGCCTGCATTTCTCAACTAACCCAAGCTATCCAAAAAAAAGAAAAAAAATGCAATTTTCATTTCTGTGAGGATCTGAAACCTAAATAAATTTCCATTTATTTAGGAAGTGCCTGGAATATGTGTCTCAACAAACTGCAGGAATACACCAAAAAGAGAAGAAATCATAGGATTCAGGAAATGGGGAATCCAATTCAGAATAACAACAAAGAAAAGCCCCAAGATAAGAACTGAGCAGAACTGGTTAGCAATCAGTCCAGATGAAAGCAGGGAGATTCCAGGGCATATTGTCAAATATTGTCACAAACATAGACTGTGATATGCTAAATGAGAAACTCCTTGGCTCAGGTCATGATTTCTAGGTCCTGGGATAGAGCCCCACGTCAGGTTCTCTGCTCAAGGAGAAGTCTGCTTTTCCCACTCCCTCTGCCACTACCCCTGTACGTGTTCTCTCCCTCTCTCGCTCTCTCACAAATAAATGAGATCTTTAAAAAAAGAAGAAGAAACTTGGATTTTGAGGGGTGCCTGGGTGGCTCAGTTGGTTAAGCATCCAACTCTTGGTTTCGGCTTAGATCATGATCTCAGGGTCATGAGATGGAGCTCCATGATAGAAGCCCAGTGTGGAGCCTGCTTAAGATTCTCTCTCTCCTCTCCTTCTATCCCTCCCCTTGCTCACATTCGTGCTCTCTCTCTCTCTCTCAAATAAATAAATAAATCTTAAAAAAAAAAAAAAAGAAACTTGGGTTTTGAGGTGGAAATAAATAGCACCAAAATGGTGAAATGCGGATAGATATTAAAGATTTTTTCTTAAATTCTTTGTAATACGTAGGACTGGTGAAAGAAAAATTTCAGCACTGTCTTCTAAGTCATGTAGCAGAAATACACAATAAAGATGACAATAATAATATTAAGGATAAGGATGGAGAAAACAGACCCATTTAGTTGCAAAGTTCCATATTTTAAATGATTCTTTTCTGTATGAATTATAAGTAAACTGTAAAAAGGCTTAAGTGAATATGATAATTTTTAGACAAATCACTAAAAAAATTAAAGAGGTCTATCTAAAATGTCAAGAGTTAACAAGAAACTAGAAACAAAAATTTTTTTCAAATAATTATACAGGGTCTATCCCAGGAACAAGTTTGGTCTGACATTCAAAAATCAGTCATTATAACTCACCTTACTAACACATGTGTAAAAACTATACACTTAATATTAGAGATAGGAAAAACATTTAACAAAATTCCATACCCATTGACACTAAAAACACTCAGAGAATTGGGAACAGAATAGAACGTCATCAGTCTAGTGAAAGACATCTGCAAGAAGCCAACAGCTAACATCATACTTAATGGCAGAAATATTAAATATTTTAGCTCTAAGATGATAAACAAGTCAATAACGTTCTCTCACACCACTTCTATTCCACATTATTGGAGGTGCTATGCAGCACATTAAGATAAGAAAAAGATGAAAAGTCTGAAAAGTAAATGATAAAGTAAAACCTTTTAAAAGATGAAATCGCTGTTTACAATTACATACCAAAAGAAACCTATAAAATTATGAAATTAATAACTGAATTTCTTAAGAGCATGGGTTATAATATTAACATGCAAAAATCGATTATATATCTTATATACTTTGGCAAACAAAGGGATAATTAAATTTTAAAACTTGCATTTAAAAGAATGTACGAAACCCAAAATATTTGAACAAATTTAACAAAAGACATGCGAGAGCTGTAAGTTGAAGACAAAAAGCGATACTAAGAAATGCAAGACAAATTTACCAAGTGGAGATATGGGTCATGTTCATGAATTAGAAGAGTGAATATTGTTAAAATGAGTATTCTCCCCAAATTGATCTATAGATTTAATAAAATCCCAATTTTTGTCTCAATTGGATTATTATTATTATTTTATTTTATTTTAGAAACTAAAAAGTGTAATCTAAAATGCATATGAAATGCAAAGGTTCAATGAGGAGGCGGGATCTGGTTGAAGCCTATGCATGATCTTTCAGGCCTCCTCATTGGCAATTGACCCAAAGCGTAGCACACGCAAAGCGTGCTCAATGATGGATGGGGAGATGACAGATAAATGGCGGACAAAAGGAAGTTGCTAGCTTGTGATGCCTTGTGAACAAAGATCCGTCCTAAGGGAAAGGCCACACAGCTCCACTAGGGGGCAGGTGACTTTTTCTCCACATTCTGCAGAAGCTCATCTTCCTACTAGGGGAGGAGAACAGAAATGCAGCAGGGAAGGAAGTACAGGGAGGAAAGAGGAACTCGGGTTTGCCTTCTTCGTGCGTTTTTCTCAAGGAAGGTGAGGGGCTGTCACCTAATGATGCTGCCTTGCCTGCTACTTCTCCTGGGACAAGGTACGAAGGTAATCCCACGGGCAAGTTTGGGGTTAATGTTGATGTGGAATGGAGGAGCGGAGGGTCTGAGGCCATCCATCAGAGGATGAGGGAAATGGATTAGTGGATTCTCACCCAATACCAGTTGGAAAAAACAAAATGGAAGCAGTGCCAGGGATTCTTTGGGATCCGAGGTGACACCGAAGCAAAGAGTGAAGAGAACTTCCTGCATGGGGACGAGCTTATCAGCTAGCACTCTCTCTCTCTCTCTCTCTCTCTGAAACCAGGCTCTGTGTTCGGCACTCTCCTCTCTCAAAAGCCACGCAGGGACATCTGTCAGCACGGGACCTCCATGGAGATCCAGTGTGAGGCCGATACCCAACTCACCTTAATGTACTGGTACCGTCAGCTCCCAGGACAGAGCCTGATACTGATTGCAACTGCAAACCAGGGCATGGAGGCCACTTATGAAAGTGGATTTACCAAAGAGAAGTTTCCAATCAGCCGCCCAACCTTAACGTTCTCCACTCTGACTGTGAACAACATGAGCCTCGAAGATAGCAGCTTCTACCTCTGCAGTGCTGGAGACACAGTGCCCGGCACAGATCAAAGATCTGAGCAAGAACTTCAGCTAGCTCCTCCTCCCCAGTTCCCACCCAGATGAGCCCAAGGCCCCAGACAAGGCAGAACAGTTCGGGAAACCACAGCTCCAGCTGTTTGTGTGCTGATCCGTGGCCTGGGTGTGAATGGGTCCACTAGCCACGGGGAGAGAACCTGCAGGACAGACTGCAGGACAGACTGCAGGATGAACTACAGGAAGCATGGCCACCAGGAAACTGACGATAAAATTTCTTCCACCAGAGTGTTGAGAAGAACTTGGTAAAGACCATTGGATATAGTTTGCCATTAAGTGGCAGGGTCAGAAATGACATTTAACTATTTTATCTCAAGGCTCTATTTAGCTTGCTTTCCATCAGTATAGTTCAGAAGGCTCTTGGCCACTTTGATATCATACTGGTCCATTACACTGATGGCATTATGCTGGATACTCTCAGGGAGCAGGAAATAGCAGTGGTGATGCCTCAGTGTGATGTATGCATGCCAGACCAGTGGAAAGTCTGCAAAAGTTCAGGGAGCTGCCACATCGATGAGCTTTTGAGTAGCCCAAGATCTGGGACATATTGGATTAAACCCCCTAAAGTGAGAGATGAGCTGCTGAACCTCACACCATCTGCCAAGAAGAAAGAGCTACAATGCTTAGTGAGCTTTCTGGACTTTGGAGTTACCACACGCTACGCTGTGGTCCATTTTATGTGTCATCTCTAAGGCTATGGTACTGTGAGAGGGGGTTCTGTAGCAGAACAAGGCATGATTAAAGCTGCCCTGGGCCATGCACCAAGCACGTCCAGGGGTTCTCCAAGTGCCTGTGCCTAATGGGGATCTCTAGGGAGCCCCTGACATTCCCTAATAAGAGAATCACCAAGCATATGCAAAGAGTTTTAGTGCAAAGCCACACTCCTCTACCTGTCAACAACTTTGTTTCCTTTGAAGAGCTGCCCCTAGGTCTTGATTTAAAGCCTTATCATAGCAGTCAGGACGGTGTGTTAGCCGACCCTCAGATCTATAAAGCTGGTCGTGCACAGAGAATTCTGTTATTAATTGGTAAATATGGAAGCCCAGACTCAAGCACAAGTGGAGGAAGGCACTATTCCATTTCAAGAGCAAGTGAGAGTCCGTGGTACATGCTTGGACCCGCAGAGCTTCACTGTCGATCCATACCCAAGGGTGCATGGGGATTTCCTATTTCCAGGTGAAAACGCACCAGCCTGTTTTCTGGATCGGGTTGCATGTTATTCTGGAATCATCCATAGAGTCTAACACAAGTGTGGTTTTGAAAGGGAATGGTGAAGGAAATCCTCTCACGGGCTACAACTTCAGCCTGTGACTCTCGATGTTCACATTTTTTTAGGAGGGAAGATGGCCTGGGGTCCTCTAGACATCTGTCACACAGTCATCGAGACCATTTGCTCACATTTTCCCTCTCTTTGCTTCTGTGCTGCATTCTGGGTCCTTTCTTTGGAACTACAGGCCAGTTGCCTAATTCACCTCAGTTCCAATAAGCCATTCAAAGCTTCAGTCAGTTTTGTTCATTTATATTATATTTTCATTTCTGGTAAGTCTACTTGGCTCTTTGACAAATATGGGCAGTCATTTTAGAAAGCATCTTGCTCCTTGTGTATTTTTAAATTATTTTCTTTAAGGATATTAAGAATCTGCTTGGAATTTTTATCTGTTATGTCAACATTTGATGATGTTTTGTGTCTTTTTGTTTGTTTGTTTGTAGTTTCTGCTGGCTGTCACTCAGAGTGGTTTACTTTTTTACGTATTATATAATTTGATGTTGTGCACTATATAATTCATCTTTGGGAATTCCTTAAAACGTGGGCAAAGTGGAGGTTTTCCAGGAAATATTTACTTTTGTTTCTGTCAAGCAATTGGGTTGCAACAGACCCAATATGGTTTTTTTTAAGGTTTTATTTATGTATTTGACAGACACAGAGAGAGAGAGAGAGCATAAGTGAACAGAGCAGCAGGCAAAGAGAGAGGGAGAAATAGACTCCCCTCTGAGAGGGAGCCTGATGACTCGGGGCTCAATCCCAGGGCCCTGGGATCATGATCTTAAACAAAGGCAGTTGCTTAACCAACTCAGCCACCAGGTGCCCTCCCCCCAGAGGGTTATATTTTCTAATTCTCGTTATATATCTTATCAATACAGTGTCTGTCCCAAACCCCAAATACAGTGTCTGTCCCAAATTTGGAAAACGTACCAAAGGACTGACTTATGCAGTGCCCATGAATATTCAGAGAAAAGTTTTTGGTTTTTTTTTGATCCTCCTCCCAAAGCTAAGACCTAGATAAATAATACTCCTTGTTAACTGACAGTGGGATTTCTTTTTTAAATTTGCCCATTCATTAAGTATATAACTCTTCCTGTGTTCTGGCTTCTTATGCCCCTCTCACTCCTGGTCGTCTTCAAGGTCGGGTGGCTACTGCCCAGATTCTCTGATTCCCTGATTCTCTTGGCCACAGTGATCCAGTCAGTAATCCACGGGACCTGGGCTAGCTTACCCTCCTGCCTCACGTTCCCATTTCCCTAAGAAGCCTGCAGATTCACCTACAGATAAGCCTCAGATTGCCAGCATCTGATATTGCAGAAAAATTGTCTCTTAAGAACCAGTAAAGTATTTTGGGAGGAACTTGGTCTCTGTCATCTGGCAGACCTGAGTTTAAAACTCGGCTCTGCTGGGGCGCTTGGGTGGCTCAGTTGGTTAGGTGGCCAGCTCTTGGTTTCAGCTCAGGTCATGATCCCAGGGTCCTGGGATCAAGCCCCACGTCGGCTCCCTGCTCAGCGGGGAGTCTGCTTCTCCCTCTCCCTCTGCCTCTCCCTGTTCTTGCACACACTCTCTCTCTCTCTCTCAAATAAATTACTTCTTTAACAAAAAATATTTTAAATATATACTTTAACTTTTATGACTATTTCAATATATTGATGACTATCCTTTTTATGAATTTTACCATCAAAACTAATGGCAAGGTAAATATTATATGCTAGATGACAGGGTTGTTTAATTTAAAAGCAATGGCATATGTGTTGATTTATTTCTGTTACAGACTCAGCAGGGAATATGAAAGCCCTCCCTTTACATGACTGGCCCCTTCTTAGTTAGGTCTCAGCTTGGAAACCATCTCCCCAAAGAGATCTTTCCTTATATCTTAGCTAACAGAGCACTTGTCAACCCGGCAGTCACTCACACCTATTACCATTGTATCCTATTTTAATAATACCTAACCGCCACAGTCTGATACAAATATATATACTATATATACATAATATATATATTCTTATTTATTGTCTTCTTCCTGTCACGTTGCCTCCTCACATGCGTGTAGACACACACAAAGATACATATAAATGCCATGAAAGCAAGGACATTTCCTATCTTCTTCATTGCTGTTTCCTTAAAGCCTAGAAAAACTGTAGAGACATTATAGGAATTCAGCCAGTATTTACCGAGAATTACAGACTGAATTGCACTCTACCAAAATTCATACAATTACAGTCATAAGCCCTACTATATTAAGATGTGATTGCATTTGGAGATTTGGGCTTTAAAGATCTAATTAACTTAAAAACAAGGCCATTAGAGTGGCCCTAATCCAAACTGGCCAGTATTCTTTTCAGAACAGAGGAGGACATCCTAGGAGAGCCACCAGGGCTGTGCCCACAGAGGAAAGGCCACATGAGGACAGCGTGAGAAGGCCATTGCAAGCCAAGGAGAGAGTCCTCAGGAGAAACCAACCCTGGTGACCCCTTGATCTTAGAGCTCTAGCTCTCAGAACCAGAGAAAGTCAATTTCTGTTGTTTAAAACACCTGGCCTGTGTTACTTTTTTATGGTAACACCAGCAAACTAGTACATTGAGTAAATAATTATGATTCAAAAGAAAAGAAGAAAATTTGCCAACCAGTGTAGATTTCCTTGGAGAAAAAGCCTACGAAATATTTGACTTTAAACAACGTAAGCACATAACCAAATGAACTGAATTGTCCTAACAGGGACAGAACAGGTGCTTTGACTTATGTTTGAATAGAAAGGTCGCCCAACAATGTGCCAGCTCCCTCTGCTGCATTCCCATGGCTGGGGAAGAGAACAGATGTTATGGGTTCTAGAGACCTAAGCCCAGAACCTGCTCAAATACAGTGGCCCTGCCATGGAGGGTCCTCAGACTGGAATGGTATTGGTGCTTGTATAGACTGAGCATTCAATGCTGAGCCTTGGAAGCCATCTGGAGATCCTCCGGGACAGGTTGGCCAATAGGAATTGGACTCACCCGTGACCGCCTTCCATATGGACAACACATTCTAGAGTCTTTAGAAGCCAAATGAGTGGAGAGAGGCCAATGGACTAATTGGATTTATTACTGAACTTGGCTTATGGAGCTCAATCTGGATCTAATATGATTTAGAAAAATAAATATACATGTCATTTATTAAACTCTGAGTATCATGGAATAAGTCAGGGCTACTGCAATAATTACAGCCCACATGGGTATTGCTCTTGGACTCTCTCCTGCCTTTCTTCCACTAACTACCCTCCAGAAGATCCTGGGGCCACTTAAGCAGCTCTAATAGGCCCAGGGAATGGGACAAGGAGTGATGGAGATGTGAACAGAAAGACCGTTACATTACGGGAACCAGTCTTCCGTCAGAGAGTGTTAAAGCCTCTATTGCCAGACACTTCCCACTCACCCCTCAAGTCTGAGGCAGAGATAAAATATGCAAATGGAACTTTGCACTGGGCACAAAATTGCCTGTCTTCTTTGGCTTCAAGCTGGGGAGCAAGACGACGGGGAGAGGAAGGGCAGATGCCCCCAGCCCATGCCCACACCTCTGTCTCAGTGTTTGTGGGTTTTGGACCACACAAATCCAACCTTCACTATTCAGAGTCAGTGACTCCCAGGCTCATATAGACAAGAAAGCAGATCTTACTGGACAAAAAGAAATTGTACCATGGGGAAAACATGTAGTTTAGAAAAAAAAAAAAAAAAACAGAGGAAAGGAGCTGGAAGTTTGGAGAAAAGCTTGGAATTTGACAAGGTGGTTGAAGAGGAGTGAAGAACACTGGGGCCCAAAGTGGAGTCGACAGTGAGCGAAGGAGAAATAGAGCTGGGGGTGGGGTGGAGTGGGGGATGGGGAAAAATTGTTTAAAAAAAAGAAGACAAGTAATTTGGAATCTGACCAAAATCTACTTTTTAGACCACTGAGAGGTCCAAAAGCCCCCAGTGTGGAGAAACACGATGGGGAATGAACTTAGCTTGAGTACGGAAAGGGTCTGATGTCAACTCCACGTGCATCAGCCAGGTGACCCGGGAGAAATCACTTAACCTCTGAGCTTCAGAATCTTTCTTTCTTTGCTTGCTTCAAGTTTTTATTTACATTCTAGTTAGTTAACATAATAGGATAATATTGGTTTCAGGAGTAGAATTTAGTGATTCCTCACTTACGTACAACACACCATGCTCATCACAACAAGTGCCTGAGACAGCGGGGTCTGCTGCCTCCCTCATGGGGCTGCCCTGGGGATCAAACAGAAGAAGGGAAGCTGAGTGTTCTCTGATAGAAAGCAGGCAGGCTCTAGAGTCAACGATCATGCTGAAATCCCATCTCTACTACTTACTGGCTATGGGACCTTGAGCAAGTTACTCCACCTCTACGAGGCTCATTTTGTCATCTGTGAAATGGACAACCTCAAGGGTGATTGTTAAAATAAAGTGAAAAAAGATCCATGAAAGACTTGGCAATGTTCGGTATAGTAAGCATGAAGAAACCGTTCACTATTATCATAATTAAAAAACCAGTGGTGGGGCGCCTGGGTGGCTCAGTCCGTTAAGCAGCCGACTCTTGATTTCAACTCATGATCTCAGAGTGCTGGGATTGAGCCCCGAGTCTGGCTCTGCTCTCAGTGAAAGTGTCTGCTCCCTCTCCTTCAGCCCCTCCTCTCCCTCCCTCTCTCTCTCTCTCACTTACAAATAAATAAATAAGTAAATAAATAAATATTTTTCTTAAAAACCCAGTGGTTTGATAGGCTATTTTTTAATGAACTACTAGAATGTCTTGAGAAATGGTTCAGAACGATGATCATAAGAGCTGCAGAGACGTACCCCGTTGAACTTGGGAAAAGGTAGACCCGAATCTACCCTACATGTCTGAGCCTAAAACGTGACGTCATCATCTCACTTAGAGCTATTTTCTCTGCCTTTAAAGTGATTCCTGCTGCATTCAAGAAAACCGACTTCACACTATGTTGTGGGTATAACAGTTTGTTCTGAGGAGGAGCACAAAATATCAGGCCAAAGCTAGTCTTCAGGCTTTAGACACAGAAAACCCTCAAGCTCTTGGGTGTTCCCTTTTAGACAGAATCAAAGCCACAAACACCTGTCCAAAAATTTCCTCCCTATTCCCCAATTTCCTATCTTCTACCAAGGATCACCTCCTCATATGCTCCCAGGGTAACTGCCCAGGGAACTCTGCTATGTGTTCCTCTCATCTGCTACCACAGGACTTCCTGGGACTACCCCATGACAATGGGGCAAATCTAAGTACCATATCTAGTGACATTACTGGGAAAGCCTCTCTTATGAAGACTCTACAACCTGAGTCAGCTACCCCTGAGTGCAGAGAGACATGTCATCTGTCCCTTGGTTGTAGCCTAGAGTAGACCAGGGCCATGGCAAAGTCAAGCTCTGAGACCAGGTACCAAGTGGAAGATACATTCCATCTTCTATTCTGCCAGGGGGCCGAGCATCAGGAGGAACCAGGAGGGACATTTTGTTCTCTGGGAACCCCTGGCTTGATCCCAAATAAACCTTCTCTTATATGGCACCTGTACCAATTCCCAAACTTCCAATGCTGTCCATGTCTTCCGGTAGCCTTGAGGCCACCTCTGCCATTTTTAGCTCTGTAATCGTGACCAAGACAGAACCTTGCTGGTTCTCTGTCTTTTCCTCTATAAATGGAAATAATTTCGTTCTGCATGTCTCACAATTAAAACACTTGTGAACAGTCAAATTTGAAACTCAATGCCAATGAAGATCAGCATACCACTGTTTGTGTGTGTGAAGGCTCGTTAAAAGCTGTCAGGCACGGTACAAATATAGCACCTTCCCCCGAGGTGTGAGCCCATCAGGATGAGAGGAGGTGCCATTGGAGAGGCCAGAGCTCTGAGCAGTAGCTGTTCTGTTGTGAGGACGCCAGCCTCCAGCCATGCCAAGCACTGAAGAAGACATCCTATGGGCCCCTCCCAACCCCGTGAGCCCCACAGGGACATTCTCCCCAGCTTCTGCTAGTTTCCATTTACTTCATTCACCCAGCTTACTTCCCGTCTCATAGCCAGACTTCTGAGCCTTTTTCACTTTGTTCATCACCTCCAGAACATGTACTCATTTCTCCCTTTCAGAGAATTCAAAGGTGGACTGTGCCCTCTCTGGCCCTTCACCACCCTGGAACTCAGAGGAGCTGGGAAGGGGAAGCAAGACATAGACACTCGCTCCACCTCTGTTTCCCTCTGGTCCAGTCGTCCCTCAATAAATTACAGGGTTGTGTCTTGGTGGGTCCCAAATTAAGGTCATTTCTGGGAAGATTAACTCTGTACTGAGCCCAGCACAATAGTCTTACTGCACCTAAAATAGAAAATTCCAGAATTCCCCCCTTTCATTGTTCCGAACGATCACCAAATACTCCATGCTTTCACTCCGTGCTAATCTCTCTACTTACGGCTGATTCTCTGATCAGAACCTAAACTTTCCATTTTTCCAGACCCTTTCTAATGTGTGGTCTGGAGCATACAATCAGAGCTCGGGCTGTCGGCGCTTAGAAGGTGGGGACAATTGATTCACCACTGGTACAGACTCCCAGGGCAACAAGGAGGCTGCTCAAAAAGAACCCAGAACAGTGCGAGTGATGAGAAAGATGAATATCCTAATAGAGGGGAAGAGGAAGGATATAGTTTTGGGGCTTCCATCCTCCAAATGTATCAGGTAAATGTCCGCTTAACTTCTCTTTCCAAGGGCTCCTCTCCGCAAGAGTTGGTGGGAAGGAAAGCCGGCTGAAAGCCCAGACTCCCATGAAACTCTGCTTCTCCCTTCTCGTCACCTCTTGACAGTGGGATCCTGGTTCCCCAAAGCCTTGGAGGTGACCTTTTTGCCCAGTGGTTTCAACTTGGGAGAAGGGTCTTCATGCTTACAGATATAAGACTTCTCTCCCTTTGTGGGAGAGCAGCCAAGTTCTAAGCCCTTACTTAGAGTGAGTTAAATAAATCTTACTTAGTTAAATAAATCTTACTTAGAGTGAGTTAAATAAATCATGTCAGAGGGCCCAGGCTGTTCCTCTACTCATCTCAGGCTAAGAAGGTCCAGCTGTGACATACGGGGACTTGGCTTTTCCCCCTCACCCCAGAGTCCTCCCAGGACTCAGCTGGTCTTCCTCTCTGCTCTCACAAGGTAAGTTTTCTTATCACTTGTGGGTCACGAATCCGTAGATGACCAAACACAGCAGAGCTGATACAAGGCTGAGGAAGGGAAAGCTACAGGTGTATTTGTCTGGGAGGAGCAGTGACCCTCCACCCTCACGTTCACCCTCTCCCTCACCTTGGGAGCTATAAAGGCTCTCCACCAGCCACTCAACTTCTATACTTCTGCCATCATGAATCCACTCCTGATTCTTGCTTTTGTGGGAGCTGCTGGTAAGTTCATGCATGACTTTGGACCGCACTTGACCCCCTCCTGACCGGGATCTCTGCTCCACTTTCGCTGCTCTTCTGTGTTTACCTGGGCTCTGAGAGTCTGTCTCTCCTGTCCAGCAGTCCTCCTTCCCATTCTTGGGCTCTCTGTAAGCCTCACTCCTCCCACTTTGTGCTGACCCCATTCCCGACCCTGACATTCATCCATTTATTTTGAGACTTTGTTGGGTGAGGCTATAAAGGGAAAGCAGGTGCAGACGGTCCATGAAATGAACCAGGAGTCTTGAGGTTTAGTTCCAGCAGTGCTGGGATAGCTCCCCTAGAGGTGTTCTCAACCCCAGGTACGCCTAGGGAAGCTGAAAGGACACTCAAGCCAGAGTCCTAGCCCTAGAAATTCTGATTTCATCGGCCTGGGGTGTGACCAGTGCATTGAATTTTTAAGTTCCCCAAATGATTTTAGGATCCCCACGTGGGCAGCCAAGGTTGAGAATCACCATTCCTTTGGTTCATGAGTTGCCCTACCTTTGTCCTGCCTAATGGGTCTGGGGGCTCCTGTCCCCAGGCTCACCATGCAGATTTTTAGCGATTGGAAAAGCTGGGTACAGCCAGGGCTACTTAGCCAGATTTTCCTAGCTAGGCCAACCCATCCTGACAATCTGGGGTTCAAATAGCCATGAGGAGTACACCAGTGGATAAAGAGAAGCACCGAATGGATGACAAAACCACATTCAGACCCATGTCACACTGAGTGCACTGTGAGGGCATTGTCTGTGTCCTCGCCCTGGAGCCACCAGTAGAGGTCTGTGCCTGAGCCCCAGCGGGCTCTGCAGACACACCAAGAGACTCAGGAGAGCCCCGTGCTGTGACACCTACTGAGGATGGAATGCTCCCTGCCAGACAATCTGCCATCTCAGTGCGTGTTGAAGACTTCTAACCCACATGCTCCAGCCAGGGGACTCCGGGCTCCACCTGCCCACACCTGCTGAACTGGCTTTTTCCTTCCTGTCTCCATTCAAGTTGCTTTCCCCACTGACGATGATGACAAGATCGTCGGCGGCTACACCTGCGAGGAGAATTCCATCCCCTACCAGGTGTCCCTGAACTCCGGCTACCACTTCTGCGGTGGCTCCCTCATCAGTGACCAGTGGGTAGTGTCTGCAGCTCACTGCTACAAGTCGTAAGTGCCGTGTCCTCTGGAACCCTCTCTGAGAGCTGGGGTCAGCCCGGGGGTGCAGAGGTTGGGGAAAATGGCTGGTCACATCCAAAAACCAATAGATGAAAGAGCAAAGGCTGTTTCAGAAAAGGGTCAGAAAAGCAGGGAGGGACTCTTGGGGTGGTGAGGTCCAAGGGGGAACGCAGCAAGGACCTCGCACGAGTAACCTTGCCAGTTGGATACACACCAAAACTATGTAAGATATGTTAAGAAGAAATACTGCTGCCTGGGTTCTATCCCAGGGCACTTAGAATTTTCAGGAAGAGGGGTCTGACTATTGGTGAGTTTTTAAGGCTTTCTACCTCTGGTGACTGGACTCTGTAGCAGAGCTGAGACTCACTGCCTAGACCAAGGGTTCTCAAACCTGAGTGGGCATCAGAATCACCTACAAGGCTTGCTATACTGAGGACCACTGGGTCCCACACCAGAACCTCTGATTCAGCAGGTCTGGGGTGAGAACTAAGACTTCGTACATCTAACAAGTCTGAGGCTGCAGGTCCCAGGGCAACACCTTGAGAATCACTGGAGTAGATCATACAGGATGATGGCACTCACCAGACCCGGGAGGGGGTGAGGGAGGGCAGCTGGAAGAGCAGGTTGAGGGGCAAGCCTCCTGTCATCCCCCTCCATGACCGCCTGCCTCTGAAGGAGAAAGTCCTTGGTCCCACCCCTGTACTGACCCACTACCCCTCTCCTGCCAGGTGATTCTGCCACACTCCCACCCATGATTAGGGAGCTCGAGAACCCTAGAGAAAAGCGGGCATATAGAACAAAAGGGTTTCCCCATGCTTGTCTTCCCAACAGCCGCATCCAGGTGAGGCTCGGAGAGTACAACATCGAGGTCCAGGAGGGGAATGAGCAGTTCATCAACTCGGCCAAGGTCATCCGCCACCCCAGCTATAGCAGCTGGTCCCTGGACAATGACATCATGCTCATCAAGCTGTCCTCGCCTGCTGTCCTCAACGCGCGGGTGTCCACCATATCTCTGCCCTCCGCCTGTGCAGCCGCTGGCACCCAGTGCCTCATCTCCGGCTGGGGCAACACCCTGAGCTCTGGCAGTGAGTGGGACCCTCCATAACTCATCCTTAACTTCCCCACCTTTCCCAGAACCAGGCCTGCCCCTGAGCTTGGACCCCACTACATGCAGGCCTGGGTCCTCGAAGGAGGCAAAGCTTTAAGGAGTTAACCCCCTAGAATCCAAATAGGGGACAAACATAGCACTTGTTACTGTCCCAATGAGGGAGGGGATCAGCGGGAATCAGTCTGGAAACAAAAGCCATAGTTCCTTGCTGAAGCTTTTACGTTCTTGGTGTCCTCGGTGTTCAGCCCTGGATTGCTGTCCCCCACCCTGGCCTGACTCCCACTCCTCGTTTCCTCCCTCTCTCCCTGCTCCTCCAAGCCAACTACCCCGAGCTGCTGCAGTGCCTGGACGCCCCACTCCTGAGTCAGGCCCAGTGCGAAGCCTCCTACCCCGGCCAGATCACGAAGAACATGGTTTGCGCTGGCTTCCTCGAGGGAGGCAAGGACTCCTGCCAGGTGACTTGACTCCTCCCACGCTGAGACCCCTGCCCATACACATGGCCTCCCGGGGAGCAGGATTTGAACACCCAGGGCTGTGGGGCTGGTGCAGGAGGGTTTCAGGCCGTGGACTTCTACAGAAGCGAGGACGGCTAGGCTGCATGGCAGTCACCCCCTTCAGGAGAATGGGCCACCGTGGGAGACCTCCGGAGCCACAGAGCTGAGCGCAATGCGATCTTTAAAGGTTCAGCTGATATAGCGTTCTGTTTGCCCTTTTTGCCTTCTTTATAAAACTTGTCCCACCTTCTTCCTTCCCAGGGTGACTCTGGTGGCCCTGTGGTCTGCAATGGAGAGCTCCAGGGAATTGTCTCCTGGGGCTATGGCTGTGCCCAGAAGAACAAGCCTGGAGTTTACACCAAGGTGTGCAACTTTGTAGACTGGATTAAGACAACCATAGCCGCCAACAGCTAAAGCCCCCCCAGTCCTTCTGCCATCACTATGCTAATTAAATGCACCTGTTACAACTGTCTGAGTTTGTGCCTGCTCCCTCCAGCCACTACCCCCTGGGAACATCCTCCCAGCTGAGGTCATACAGGGCTCTATCCCTTAAAGATGAATAGAGTGCCGCAGTTCCCAAAATGTGTTCCATGGAATACTAGATTAGCAGCGTGTGAAGAGATGTAATCCAAAAAATAATAATAATAATAATAATAATGATAATAATAATAATAATGAGCAGGGTTTCATGGGGACTATTTTCAGAAAAAAAAAAAAAGACATTTTAGAAGGCTGCATTGAAAACGTTCCTTGAGGGACGCCTGGGTGGCTCAGTTGGTTAAGTGGCTGCCTTCGGCTCCGGTCATGATCCCAGCGTCCTGGGATCGAGTCCCACATCGGGCTCCTTGCTCAGCAGGGAGCCTGCTTCTCCCTCTGCCTCTGCCTGCCTCTCTGTCTGCCTGTGCTCACTCTCTCTGACAAATAAATAAATAAAATCTTTTAAAAAAAAAATAAAAAAAAATAAAAACGTTCCTTGACCTTGGAACTTCCCTGGGGTCTGGAGTGCAGTGCCTACCCAAGGCACAGCTTGCATGACCTCATCACCTCCTGTGGCTCCTGAGCTAAATCATTTTGGAGACACTCATGCTGATCACCTTGGCCTCTGCTGAGCCCCCCTGTACATGTACTCTTTCTAGCCCAGTGTGTACTCCCTCCCGGCAGCCCGCCCTGGGCCCTCTTTCCCACAACCTGCTCATATGTCTGAGGGAGACAACGCAGCAACCTGGGTCTCTACCTGTTATACTCCTTCGAAATCTGCCTCTTATTCATCCCATATAATGATACCAATGTGTGTCTACCACACTGAGCACTTTCCAGACATTTTCACATTTAGTTCCTTCACTCTGAAACGGTTACTATTCCAGCAGCACAGACAAGAAAGCAGAGGCTCAGAGAAGGCAGTTAGCTTACCAGATCCCTCATGCAGCAGATAGTAAACCTGCGGTCTGGCTCTTCACTCGTCTGACCCCAAAGCCGGCCACCTCTTTGCCCACCCCCCATCCCTCCTGCTGCGGCAGTGGGTGGAGATGCTGCCCAGCCTTCAGCTCTGCTCCTCTGTGGCTCTCCAGGCCATTCTCTGCCTCCCTGCAGTTCATACGGGCTCTGCTCCCTGGCCCTCTTCCAGCTCTGTCCTCAGAGAGATGCTACACGTTTCATCAATTTCCGATTCATACTTTGCCTGACCTCCCACAACTCCCGAAACAGAACCTGAACTCCTTATCCTGCAGATGAAAGGCTCTTCCTTCTCTGCCCGTCCTTCCCTGCAGTCCTCCCCTCTCCGTCTCTTCTCCAGTGCTTGGAAATCCCAGGGGCTCCTCCAACCAGCCATGAACCTCACACCTTTAGCCCTGGGCATTACTGGTCCCTCTGGCTTGACCCCCCTCGCACCTGCTCCTTCGGCCTCTTCAGAAGAGTCATTTCTGATTCCTTCTGCCCTGGGCTCCTCCTCCCCACCCCTACGCGGGCCCTGTTGGCCCCGTGGTCCGAGTGAGGAGCCCTCCTCTTGAGGGTGCTCACGCTGCTGCCACAGTCCTGCTCCTGCTGCCGGGTAACTATGGATGCGTCTACCGGGCATCCAATGCTGAGCTCCTTAGGCAAGAAATCTTGTCTTGCTCATCCTGGCATAGCTAGTGATTAAACAATGCCTACAATATAATGAGCAGCAGTGCAATGATTGAATTATTAAAGTAGGAGCTAGGACCGGAGGGAAATGTATGGAAGACAGAAAGTACCTTCCGGAACACCGGTTCTCCAAATGTGGACCCTGGCCCGGGGGATACCAGAATCACCTGGGAATTTAGGAGTAGTGCCAATTCCAGCGCCCCTCCCAGACCTACTGAATCAGAAATTCTGAGACGGAGCCCGGCCACTTGCATTTTCCAAGAATTCCACATCATTCCGATGCACACGGAGACTTGAGAGCCATTGCCGTGGGCGTGTCCCTCGGCTGCGCTCTCTGTGGAAGCGGCAGCCGCTCACGTTTTCCCTGTTTCCGGACACCACGTGTACTTGATTTCGATCTCTCAATAACTCCCTAAGGTAGGCGGTTTTGTTATTAAAGAGGCATAGCAGCTTGTCCTGGGCCTCACTGACCGGACTGGAGGACCGGGCAGTCTGGCTCTGGGAGGTGGGCCTCCCTGAGGGGCGAGGCCTCCGTGACCCCGACAGAGCCCCGGACTTCAACACTGAGGCCCGGGTGCTGGTTCCAGGTCTGTCACCTGGGACACATGTGACCCAGGCATATGACTGGGACAACCAGCTTCTTCCGTTGCGGTTCATCTGAGGAAACTAGGAGACAAATTTGGGGTTTAAATGATTCTATGAATGTGCTCCGAAAGTTTCAAGAAGGGGCACCTGGGGGTCTTGGTTAAGTCCCCGACTGGTGGTTTCGCTCAGGTCGTGATCTCAGGATCCAGAGATGGAGCCGGGGTGGGGCTCCACGCTCAGCCGAGAGTCGGCTTCCCCTCTGCCCCTCCCCGCCACAGACACGTTCTCTCTCTCTCAAATAAATTTTAACATCTTTAAAAAAAAAAAAAAAAGTTGCAAGGGTTACAGACATATGAGATGCAATTTGTGTACATCCTTCCCACGTCTCAGACTCGGGAAAAGCAGGCAGGTAACACACTTACCCCCTGCGGAGTGAGGCGGGGCGGGGGGGGGGGGATGGGGGGGTGGGAGAGGTTCCCTCCAGCACCAACCACATTCTTCTCACGCCTTCAAGTGGCAACCGGAGGTGGCAAAGATTTAGGTCTAAAATAAGTTAGGAAAGGCTGCCCCCTGCTGCCCAAGATGATGAAGATATTGAATGAAGATGATGACTGATTCCCACCCCACACCCTGCCTAATTCCTATAGGGGAAAGAAGAAAAGCTGTGTGTGCTCCTGGGCACATGGACGGTGTGAGTAGCAAAGATAGGACAAACTCCAAAACTCCATCAGGATTGAAAGTACCTGTGACACCAAGGGGCACCTGGGTGGCTCAGTGGGTTAAGCCTCTGCCTTCGGCTCAGGTCATCTCAGGGTCCTGGGATCCAGGCCTGCATCAGGCTCTTTGCTCAGCAGGGAGCCTGCTTCCCTCTCTCTCTCTGCCTGCCTCTCTGCCTACTTGTGATCTCTGTCTGTCAAATAAATAAATAAAATCTTAAAAAAAAAAAAAAAAGAAAAGAAAAGAAAAAGAAAGAAGCTGTGACACCAAGACAGAGTGGTATTCTTTTAAGGCCAGCTGGGTTGAGGGTCCCCAGCCAGATGGTCAAAAGGAAACTCACTTAGAGAGCAAATTACTGATAAACAAAGGGGTAAATGCCACAGGAAAATGTATGCAAACAGATAAAAATAAATCATTACATTGAAGAAAGTGTTCCTCAAGGTGGGAATGGACAAAAGAGCAAGCTTGTCACTTTCCACTTGGTGAAAGCAATTGATGACCCTTTATCCAAGCAATGGCAGATTGTTGGAGGATCCCCACTATTCCTGAGTAAAATGCACAGACTTTTTCTTTTTTCCCTAAATTCTAAGAGCCACGTTGTTGCACCCAACTCATGACACCACCAGAGAGCACTCTGACGTTCCCCACGGCTGACACTTGTTGGGGGGTGAGGGGATGGCAAGCAGTGGGTCCCAAGCCCCATGTGGAAACGGAAATACCCAGGGTAATTTTGTGCTTGATTATTTATTTAAATGCATATCGATAAACCCACTACTAGAGATTTTTAACGCAAAAGATCTTGAGGACTACTCAGAAATACGCATTTTTCACAAGCTTCCTGAGTGATTGGAGACCAGATAAGCATGAACTGATCTTTTTTGGAAAAATAATGACTTTGTGAATTAAACAAGTAGGTTTTTTTTAGAGTAACCCATTTCAAAGTATTACTTAAAACAATATTTTGTGGGTATTTTCTTGAAAATTTTTATTAACTTAAGTTTAATTTTAAATAGATAATATATGGCTCAAAAATTGAAACAACACAGTAGAGACTAAAACTATTTTTACTTCCACCTTCTTTCTACCTCCTCCACTCAGTCTTAGTAAGCAATCATTTTGATTAAGTTCTTTTGTACCCTTCCGGTGTGTCTTTGTGCAGAACCAAGCAAACAAATGCATAATTCTTATGTTCTCCTTTTACTGGACAAAAGGTGGTGTATGGAAATGCTGATAGGCAACTTGCTTTTTTTTTTTTTCTTTCCCCAGTTAACAGTATATATCTTAGCTTTCTAGAGCAGGGAAACATTTGTATTCTTTTTTAGCATTGAATAATATTCCATTTTGTGGATGTATCACAGGTTATTGATGCAGACCCTTCTTGATGGGCATTTGAGTTTTCCTGATCTTCTTGCTACCCCAGATAATGCAATTATTTTACAAACATTTTTTTTATTTGTATGCAAGAATGATTATAATTATGTAATAATATAATACATAATACAATATAATGATTATAGGATAAACACCCAGATGAGGGATTTCCAGGTGAAAAGGTAAATACATGTGTAATTTACATAGATATTTCCAAATTGGTCCCCACTTAGGTTGTTATCATTTTCTGTGAAGTGTATATTCCACTACACACTAGCTAATGGTCTTCTTTAATTCGATGTTGTCAGTCACTTTGGTGAACAGAGGTATTTCGATGCAGTTTTCATTTGCAAGATTTTTTGCCTATGGTGAAACACCATTTGCATTTCTTTTTCTCTGAACCATCTGTTCTTTGCCACTTTCATTGTGCTGCTGGATTATTTTCTTCCTGATTTCTAGGAGTTCATCATATACTGGGGAGATCAGCCCTCATGATGAGGATTACAGATGTTCTTTCCATATTGTCATTTCTCTTTTGATTCTGTGTATATTTTTCCATGAAAGTGTGTCATCATTATGTAACGAAGTTTGTCTTTTTTTTTTTTTTTTTTCCTCCTAGATTTAAGTCATAGTTTGAAAGGCAGTAAAAGGAAGCACTATGGAGTAAATGAGATCTAGGCCACTCAATTGGAGGTTACATTTCAGGGTCATCTTGTGCAGGAAAATAAAACACGGACAGCAACTTAAATGTACCTGCCCCTCAGGGAAAAGAGGGGAAGGCAGTGACTATGATCACATTTCAATCTGCCTGTGACTTTATGTATGCAGCTCTCCACATCCACTTCCCCAGATCCCTTTTCCTAATTGATGTCTGAAGTCCACAAGCAGAGAGACAGGCTGACAACACACCAGTGCTCCCACACCTGCACCCCCTTGGAAATACTCTGAGCTCTCAGCTGTCGTTTGGTCTCTGCCTAAGGAGCCCTACCCCTGGGTAGCTCATGTCAGTTCCCCTCCAGACCACCCTAGAGGTTCAGAGTTGGCCAGAGGGACGGTCTGAGTATTGAAGGATCCCATTCCCAGATGAAAGATGTGGTCTCTGGGTGACAGTCTCAGGGGCAGGCCCTGGGTAGAAAGGGGGCTGGTGCTTCTTGGGAGGGTGTCTCCCCACAATGAGTGATGAGTTTACAGAAGGGCGGGTCTGGGGAAACAAGCCCCTGTGGCAGCAGCCTCACAAAGACACACAGCTCTGGGGAGCCAAGAGCGACCTGAAGAAAGGGCATGGGGGTGAGGAGGGGCCCCCCTCCCAGCTTCATCTGTACCCTGCCACCACCTTGCAACATGGGGCGTGATGTCACCAACCTGCCCTCCAATGCCCTGGAAGGAGCACCTGCTCGGGTGGTTTCTTCCAGGCTCTGATGGGCAGAACCCTGGGAGGGGGCGTTTTTTGTACAAAGATGTAACATTGTGGGGACAGGGGGCCACGGTGATTCAACTCTATGGGAAAGCTTTACAAAAACCTTTCTGCCTGTCCCCAACCCCAATTTCTCCACTTTTCTCCTGGGTCACGGGCCTGAGGGTGGTGTGAGTCAGAATGTTCCACCCCACCCCTGTTCACATGTCAAGCCAACACCATGAACAAGGACAGGCTTGGATCAGGACTGAAGCTTGCAGGCAGAGAGCCCAGATGTAAGAAGAAAGCCTCACTGGCACCTCCGGTGAAGGACTCTGGGAGACTCCTTCATCCTAAACCCCACAGAACTCAGGGCAAGGTCAGTGGGAAGGTGCATGGGAGGTGACCATCCTATAGAGAAAGAAGCCAGAAACGTCCCAGCCCTTCATGGATCTGGCCACTGGCTCCAGGACCTGCCCTCCTTTCCAGACACACATCCTTTCGGTGGACCCTCAGGAGGAGTCGAGAAGGTAGTGTGGGGCCCGCTGGATAGGCGCTGGCCGTGTTCTGTGGCCCCAAGAGTCAGCTGGAGCTGTTCTGTGCAGTAGGAGGGGCTTTCTTATACCAGAGTCCTCCAGAAACCAACCAGGGCCCCATTTTCTTTCCATGCCTCAAATTTGTTTGTTTCCCTGCCCCACATCACTGTGTGAACACTGAACTTTTCTTTGGAGAAGGCACCAGGCTCACAGTTATAGGTAAGACATGCTCTGGGTGTTTCCAGGTCCCTTGTAGGTGAAAGCAGGTCCAAAGTGCCCATTTTAGAGTGGCCATATGCTGATGTGCTATGATTTTACCTTCGGCGCAGGGACCAAGCTGACAGTTGTCGGTAAGGTTGGGGGCTCTCCAGGCAGGGTGTGATGGGGACGATTCTATCCTGGGAAATGGGTGAAGGAAGGGATCACCCAGGTCTTGGGTCCGGGTCCCAAGATGTCATCCCAAGATGTCTGGAGATGTCATCTCCACCTTTGGGAACCAGTAACCAGGAGGGTCCTGGTCTGGGCAAATCCACCCAGCCACCGGGGTTGGGGGGTTCTTCTGTAAACTCAAAACTGAGCCTCAGTGGTTAAGGCAGAGGAGAGAAAGGAGATGGTACTGCTCCTCTGAGTAGTTACCTAACAGAGGGAAGCCTAGAGAAAGCCCAGAAGGAAATTAATGAGTGTTGACTTTGGTCTGTCTCCTTCACTGACTTGCGCTCTCTGTAGCGGCTTCATATCTTTCCTTGCTCCGGACTTCGTACGAGGCCACACTGTGGCTCCTTGTTTCTGACTGTCCAGGAACCGAGGCAAGCCCTGGAAGGGAGTGGGGGGGGATATGAAGCGGGGCTGGGGCTCTGGGAGGGAAGAGATCCGTGAACGCACCAGTCTGTCCCCAAATCCCGCTGAACTCGGCAGACGGAGGCGGGGGAGGTTCTGAAGTGGATCTGGGAGGCTGTGCTTTTGAAACACCCTTCATTTTGGGGAGGGGACCCGGCTCACTGTTGTAGGTAAGTGCCTCAGGGCGGAGGGCTGGGAACCCACAAGGAGGGACAGGGGTCCGGGTGGAGCATCCCTCTTGGAGGTTTAGGTTAAAGCACATTTTTATCAGCGAGAATTATTGTCTTGAGGCCGACAGGCAGGGACAGCCTCCATCTCCAGGAATCTCATGGACAGGCTATGCTAGGTCTGTGTTCCCCTACTGGGAGGCAGGTAGTCTCCTCTTGGGGTCCCCTTTTCCATCTCCTGTCTCCTTGGAGGATGCCCAGTCATGGCCTTGTAAACGGGAAGCCTCTTGCCTCAAAGCTGTCTTACTCCCGCTGTTGCCCTCCCTGGCTCAGAAAGGAGAGGGACCGGGAGAAAGGGCTGGGGGTCACACGCCCGAATCGGTCCTCTGACTTAGCATTGCACACTGCACACTAGTCCCCCCTCCACTCCTCCCGGAGCAAAATTCTGCTAAGGAAAGGGACAGGAGAGCAGGCAGGTGTACTTGGGAGGGCAGGAATTGGATGCAGCCAAGGGAAGTTTTCCTACCAGGCTGCAGTGTTGTGTAACAATGAAAAACTGTATTTTGCAAGTGGAACCAAGCTGTCTGTCCTGGGTAAGTAAGAGGCTTCCTGGGGGGCAGGGTGTTGCAAGAGTGAAGTTCCGGGGAAAAGGCTCAGGGAGTGTGGACGAGCAGAGGAGGTGCTGGAAGTTCTGGTGGACGCTAGCTTCTGGAAGGAAAGGCCCCCGAGAGCAATTCCGGGGTTTGTCACACCCTCGCTGTGCTGTGGAGCAACCAGGCCCAGCACTTTGGAGACGGTACTCAACTCTTGGTCCTCGGTAAGGAGCAGGACGGGGGTGTAGGGCCATTGTCCCTTGGACGTAGGGTCCCCGTCTCTCCTCCCAGCCCTGGTTGCTGGGGGTCAAGTCAACTCTCTTGTCCCTGGGGAGCTTCCAAAGAGCTGTGGCGGCCACTCCTCTTGGGGCGTCTTGGGGGGGTCCCTCTATTTCTCTTCCCTGAGTCTCCAGTCCTTAATATTTGCTCCTTACTCTTTCCTTGGTTCATCCTTCCTTCTCGTGTGTGTGCGCACGCGTGTGTGTGTGTGTGTGTGTGTGCATTCTAAGCCTGCTTCTCTTTCCCCATAGTATGCTTGGGCCTTTCTCCTAATGGACCCCTCTGGTCCAGAGCCACGGTGGAGCCTGGTCCTTGGGAGCGAGGACTTGCCCTCTGGCAGGAGCCCTCCATGGGTTTTACCACGGCTGCCTGCAGCTGTGTTCCTATAACTCGCCGCTCTACTTTGGGATGGGCACCAGGCTCACCGTGACAGGTATGGGGCCGCACTCCTGGCTGGGGTTGTCTGTGTGTGATTGATCAGTCCGGGAGTGGGGGTGGCAGGGAACAGGGGGGTAAAGGCAGGGCTCAGAGCCACCCCTTCCCTCCTGGAGCTTCGCGGACCCTCGGGTACAGGGCTCCAGATGAACTCTTTGGGCTTTTTGTGTTCTCACTCTGCTTCTCTTTATTCTCTGGGACTCCTCTCATCTCTCCTGTTTTAAGGGTGTGTTGTTTGACTTTTCTCTCATTCTCTCTCTCTCTCTCTTTTTTTTATTTGGATCTTTTCCATTTTCCCTCCTATTCTATCTCCAAGCCTTCACCGTTGACTCCATTTTGGGGAGTTGTTGTCTTCTATGTTGAAGTCCTTCTAATATCTACCACCCGCTCAGACCTCTGCGCTTGCTTTTGTCGTCCTCCTTCTCCGTCTCGACTAGCCTCCAAAGATCCGTGTGTGTCTTCCTGAAGATCTAGGGCTCAGGAGGCAGCGGGGGGCCAGATTGGTGAGACTGGGCTGATTTGAGGGGTGTTTCTGAGCCGCGAGGGGAGAAGTCCATGTCACAGTATAGTGAGGGCTGCAGCATGTGTCTGGGGGACACAGGGCTAGGCAAGATCAGAGGAAACTTATGCCATCTTAGTAATAGATAATAAATAAGGTGTAAAGAAGAGAAAATAGGCAGGAGGCCCCATTTTCTCAAACCTCAGGATCCATGCTGGGCTGGTAGAGTAAGGGGCCCATCACAAAACACTAACACACCGTTAGTGTGCTTGGGGAGGAAGCGGACAGGCGGAGGACGGGGAATGGTGGGATGGATCTGTGCTGGGCATAGAGACAAGGCCAGAGGAACGGGGTACCTGGTCCTACCGTCCTACCAGATTGGTTGGCTGGAGCAGAGTTTGTCCTACAGATGGAGGCTCATGCCAGCGAATGTGATAATTAGAAAATACAAATTACTGGGGTTTGTAATGCCCAGAATCTTGGGGCTCATGGGACAGGCTGGGGGATGCTCGAGCCATTGGAAAGTGGAAATCTCAGAATCTCTGAGATGTAGAAAATGGGGATAATAGCGCCAGCCCCTTAGGGTGTTAAATTGTTAGGGGCTAACTTTTACGGAAATCTTTGTAAAAGGCTCCGCTTATTGGGGCCATCCTTTCCATTCGTGTTATTTATCAGCACTGTCCCAGCCTTTGGCCTTTTTCCAAAACTGTGTCTCAATCTTCCCATTCAAAACACTTTTCAATGTGGTTAAAGTGAAGACATCTGGGTTTCCCATACTTCTGCTCCAAAAAGCCATTCCTCTGGTCAGTATGGAGCCAAATAGAGGGCATAGTCCATTCTGGAAAAAAGACGGGAACATGGGAAAGAGATGTGCTTTCTCTCATCCCTCTGTGTCTTCCCAGGGGCCCTGCCTTCCAACAACTCCGGAAAATCTGCCCTGTGTCAGGCATGAAAAGGGCCCGGGGCTTTGCAACATGAGCTCTCTGACGACACCGCCCTTAGACTTTGAAATTCGTTCATACCCAATGACCTGAACTAGGATTTCCAAAGCTGGCAGGGAGGTTTGCTGGGCCCTGGAAGGAAAAAAGGGTTGGACCCATGGACAATATCTTTTATGGGATTACAGCCACCCTGGGCAAGCTACTGCACACCCTGCGTGCCCCAGTGCAAATGGAATAAAGGTGAAACATCAGATACATTATACCCAGAGGGTTCTAGGCTCCTCAAAGCAGGTTACATGTTTAACTTACGCTTACACACACACGGGAAAGAAAAGGAAAAAAAAGTGAGTCAGGAAAAGCATTTAGAAAAAAAGTATAGTCAGATACAATGGGACAGTGTCTCCTCCAGGCAGCAAAAGCTCGTTCTCCTATGTGCTATCACAAGAACAGACACGCAGACACTTTGTACAAAAGGAAAGTGATAATTAGAAAAAGTTGATTTGGTTCCTGGGATCGTGCTGCTGGAGAGAATCATCAGCCTCAAATCCCAAGCTCGTTCAGCTATACCATAGAAAGAACTGATAGTCACGCACGGAAAAGGGCTTTGAACGAGGAAGAGAAACAGATAGACTCTCATGATAGATATGGAACAAGGCCTTGAGAAAGAGACTCTGTCAAGAAAGCCAAGGAAATCAGGACACACTGCTCCCTTAGGGGATGGAAGAGACAGTCGGCAGTATGCATCCACGGGGTAACTGGGAGGAGTGGCAGAGCTGAGTGAGAACAGAACGGGACAGTGATGACCAAACACACAGGACCTACTACTATATAATTTTGCTTTAGGATGACTCCATTTCCAGCTCTCTCTGTCTTTCTTTATTTCTGTCACTGGCTCAACCCCAGACAGCTGTCAGGCCAGTCCTGGTCCCAAATCCTTTTCCCTTGCAGAGAATCTGGAAAAGGTCAAACCTCCCACGGTCACCGTGTTTGAACCATCGGAAGCAGAGACCTCCCGAACCCAGAAGGCCACACTCGTGTGCCTGGCCACCGGCTTCTACCCCGACCACGTGGAGCTGAGCTGGTGGGTGAATGGGAAGGAGGTCCAGAATGGGGTCAGCACGGACCCTCAGCCCTACAAGGAGCGGCTGGATGAGAAGGACTCCAGCTACTGTCTGAGCAGCCGGCTGAGGGTGTCCTCTGCCTTCTGGCACAACCCTCGCAACCACTTTCGCTGCCAAGTCCAGTTCCACGGGCTCGGCGACGATGACGAGTGGCAGAACAACGAACGGGCCAAACCCGTCACCCAGAACATCAGTGCCGAGGCCTGGGGCAGAGCAGGTGAGCGGGTCTGGGGGGCTGGGCAGGGAGTGAGCTGAGCACAGAAAGGGGGTGCCCAGGCAGAACACCAGGCAGACACGGGGCAGGGCGGGAAGACTAAAGCCCAGCGTGAGGGTGAATGGGCACCTCGGGGCTAATTCCTCCCCCAGATCCTCAGCCCCGCAGAGCCCTGCAGCCAGGCCCCCCTTCACCGTCTGAGCCTGTGCGGCTCAGCACTGAGGGGGGTGCCCCCAGCCCCTCTGTGCCACCACGGTCCACAGAGTTCCAGGACGGCACGGCTCCACGGGCACAGCACCAGAAAGACAGTCTAGGCGTCTGTGAGACGCCCAGTCGGAGCCTGGGGTCCGTGCTGACCAGAAGGCTGACCTGCTGCGTTAGCATTTGTGTTTGGCTCGTTCTTAAAGGAAGCACGGCTTCCACATCGTTTTGCGTTAGCTTCAGGTGCGCCTAACCTGGCAACTTTCCGTCTGCTTTAGAAGATGGGGTCTCTCACCCATTCCCTCCCCCTTCTCTCTTTCAGACTGTGGCTTCACTTCGGGTAAGTGACCGTCTCCTCTGCTTGCTCTGCGTCTCCCATGGTTTTGTCCCGGAAGCCGAGCACGGAGAACCGTGGACCCTGGGGTGGAGGCGGAGAGGCCAGAGACGCGTGCTCACAGGTCCCTGTGTGCTCTCCCTCCCTGCCCGCAGTGTCCTATCAGCGGGGCATCCTGTCTGCCACCATCCTCTATGAGATCCTGCTGGGCAAGGCCACCCTGTATGCTGTGCTGGTCGGTGCCCTGGTGCTGATGGCCAAGGTAAGGAGGCGGGCAGGATGGGACTCTGGAGGTGACACTTGAAACACAGCAACTCAGAGCTGTGAGTAGTCAGAGACCCCGCAGGCGGCCAGTGGTGGGCAGGAGTAGAAGACAAAGGTCCACCCACATGCCTCAGCAGATGTATTGTACCTCCGGGATCACAGTGGGAGAACCAGGCAGAGAAGGAGAAGCCGAGGTCACCTGAAAACCCAATGGACATTGTAAAGAGCTCTACCATTCACCCTACTTCCTACTTCTTACTTCCTCTCAATTCCCATCACTCCTGGTAACCCCTGAAACCTTCTCTTCTTCAGGTCAAGAGAAAGGGTTCCTGAAACTACCTCAGAGGCAGAGGCGGGAGCTTCCAGCTTGCTATTCCCCAATACGGATTCTCCTTTTTCTACTTCTAGCCAGTGCTTCTCAAGAGCTGTTTCCATCTCTCCGCTCACCCCAATAGTTACCCACTATGTTCCTGAACACCTGGACGCTGGTGACCCAAATCTCCCTAACCCAGGGGGAACCCTAGTGTGACTGAATTGACTGTTGACTGAATCAATAAAAATGATGTGTTCTGGCTTGATTCCGCCTTATGAGTGTCTGGATAGATCTTCTGCCCATCTCAGACCTCCCATGTGACTCCAGTCAGGATAGAAATAAGAGGTATTGGGCACCTGGGTGGCTCAGTCGTTAAACATCTGCCTTCGGCTCAATCATGATCCTGGGGTCCTGGGATTGAGTTCTGCATCGGGCTCCCTGCTCAGCGGGAAGCCTGCTTCTCCCTCTCCCACTGCCCCTGCTTGTGTTCCTTCTCTCACTGTGTCTTTCTGTCAAATAAATAAATAAAAATCTTAGGGAAAAAAAAAAAGGAGAGAAACAAGAGGTATTCAAGGAAAGAGCAGGTCCCTCCAGTACCGGGGCTGAGGGACTGAGTCTGGGGCTGCCCTGCTCCTCCCTGTCAGGAGAACTTGAGTAAATGTAAATAGGGGTGATGGGATTGAGGAGGCTTACTCAAAAACAGCCCAGAAAAATGGTGACATTTTCTATAAGAATTTCCTGTCCTACCTGGACCAAGGTGCTCTAGGGAAGAGTCTACCTCCACAGGTGTATCTCCCAGCAACTGGTCGCTTACCCGTGGCTAAGAAGCTTGCCTTCAGACCTATCACCCATGTTCCCTTCAACTGTCTCCCTGAGTACACTACCGTCTTCTCTTGTCACCAAGCAGGCTTCCCGGCCAAGAAGAGAAGGGACTGACTCGGAGTTGGAATCTCAAGTAGCACATGTGTCTTCCAGTTGACGTTACAAATCTGTTGATGAGTTTCTCTCTAGTGAATTACATGGGTGTAAAAACATGCCCGGATCACTCCTGGAAGGATAGAAAATAAAGGTCCTTAAAACCAAGAGTCAGCCCTGGTGCTATTTCGAGGAATCCTCTAAGAGCTCTTTGTTGTCTCATGGTCACTGTGGTGATGCGGGGCACGGTCCTGGGGATGGCATCTAGGCAGTGGTCCTCTGCTACCTCGCTCCAGGCATACCCCACTCCTCTCACCCTGCATCCTGGAGCCACCTGCTTCCAGGCTACTTTGCACTCCATCACCTGGAGGCACATACTAGTACTCCAACTCCTACTTACTCTTGAAGATTTAGCCCCAAAGTCATCCCCTGTAAGAAGCCTTCTCAGGCTCTTCTTTGCCTGAATTAGCCGTCTACTCTCTCGCTCACGGGACTGGAACGCATGACTTTCTCTCTCCATTGCAATGCATGAGGCATTCCCATGTGTGTGCACTGTTCTAGAACACATATGTATGTGTACATGTATTTACATACATGTGCCTGTGCACTAACCCACTCAAGCACACATCATTGCCATGTCCCGCTATTCACCTTCAAGAAAATAAAGAGATCCAAGTCACAGTCCCCAGGGAGCCTCCCTGTTCTGGAGGGGATCACTCATGAATAGAAACAGTTGAAATACAAAGTGACGCTTTCCCATAGAAATGCGAGCTGTCTGAAATGCAGTCAGAGGCCAGTACTCAATTTCCTACTGGGATCATCAGGGAAGCGTCTGAGAATGTGGCAAACTCTTCACAGAAAGAATTGGTCTAATCAACCCTGTGGGAGGGTGGTCGTGACTGTCAGAGACATGAACCAGAGCTGAAACCACAGGGTCAGGTACTTGAGGGTGCTTAGCCGGGGGACGAGGTTCGGAGAGAGGAGGGAGGAGACGTTAGGCAGGCTGCTGCGTGCGCCTCGGAGGTGAACTCAGGTTCTTGCCACCAGCATGGGGCCTGGCGCATAGGAGGTGTTCATGCAGTGTGGGATACGTGAAGCATAAGGAGCTTGGACTCTGTTCGGGGAGCAGTGGGGAATTACAGAGTTTGCTTGTCCCCATGCCACAAGCTGCCGTCACCTGTTTTTTGGAGTCCACCCCTCGCTCCTCCCTCCCCACGTCACTATAAATGCCATTCTGTGCAGGTGGGCACCGTGAGTCCCAGAGGGGAGACCTGGTGACACAGAGGGTCTCCTCACAGTGGTGTATGTTCTGCCATAGGGCCTCTCTGCCCCTCCCCTCCCTCCACCGGCACCATGACCTTCCCCAGCCCCTCCCCACTTTAAATGTACTCTGCGTTGGCTCCCAGCCCCACTCAGTCAACCTCTGTCACCTGCACTTCCTGTCTCTGCCCAGTGGTTGGGGGGAGGGGACCAGAAGGAAAGAAACATTTTTGTATCCTGTTGTAACATTGTGGGAGCTGGGGGGGGCCACGATGACTCAGGTAGAGGGGGTGCTTTTACAAAAAGCTCTGCCTCAGAAAATACCTCCACCTTGCCCCGGGAACACAGCTCCAGGATGGGGAGTGGCTAGGAGGTATCTCTAGAGCTGGTCCCTGATGTGCTCTTACAGAGACCCGGACTGGGTGAAGACCTCTGCATCTCCCCGCTCCAGACAGCTTCCCAGGAACGTGAAGGGCCCACACATTGAATCGGGGTCATCATCCAGCACTTTTCATAAAAACCTGCCCTTGACAAAAGTACTTACACATGCATTATTTATTAAGAACTCACAACAACACTGCACAAAACACAGTACTCCCTTTTTCAGATGAAGGGAAGAAGGCCAGAGAAGTTGCAGGTCCTCCAGGGTCCTTCCTGGAACACGTCCCAACTCCAGCCCCAACCCCCAGCACCAAGCTCAGTTCATTTTTCACCTCCACTGTACTGTCCCCAAGCCAAGTTGATTCTCCTCTGCAAACTGGAGATGACCTCCTGTAGCGCCTAGATGACTATGTCCAGCTAGCTCTGGAGGCGGGAGAAGAGAAGCCCAGGAAGGAGAAGGACAGTGCACCCTCAGCTTGTGCCAAGGGAAGCAGGGAGGAGCAGAAAATCTTGGCAGCCCGTGACCACTGTGCTTATACAGCGAGCAGCACTTTGGGCCAGGGACCCGGCTCACGGTACTAGGTAAGAAAGCCCCTCCTGGTGGGAAGGTGGGTGGGGTGCCCAGCCTGGACCACCCTCAGGAACCTGGCCCTGGAGGAGTGGGTGCTGGCCCCTTCCCCGTCCCTAGTCCGGGAAGGCGGGTTTGTGCCTGGGTCCCCAGAGCTGTGCAAACACAGGACAGCTGTACTTTGGGGCCGGTTCCAAGCTGACGGTTCTGGGTAAGGAGGTTAGCTGGGGGGCAAGCGCTCCGCGGGGTGGGATGGAGACAGGTGGGCAGCTGCCCGGCTCCGTCTGGGGCTGTGCTCAGAGGCTGGGCTCAGCGCCTGGGCCATGACTCCCGGTTCTTCGAGGGAGCGGGGCCGGCGGGAGAGGGATTTTTGTGCTGAGGCTCCGGGCCGTGAGTGGAGAAACTCAGTATTTCGGCAGGGGCACCCGGCTGACGGTGCTAGGTAAGCGAGGGGGGCCGGGGGCGCCGGGGCGGGCGGTGGGGCAGGGGCTGGCGGGCCTGTTTTTGTGCTGAGCCAGGGGGCTGTGAGCCAAAATACCCAGTACTTCGGCGCGGGGACCCGGCTGACGGTTCTAGGTGAGCGCGGCGCGCGGCGCGGCCGGGGTCTTGGAGAGGGGGCCCGGGGCCCAGCTTTGCAGCCTCTGCCCCGTCCTTCGGGGCGGGCCGCCGGCTGACCGTCCTGGGTGAGTGGCCGCGGGACCCGCCACGAGGGCTGCGGGGTCGGGAGGGAAGGCGGCGACCCCAGGGCCCTTCCTGGCCCGGCCCCGGGTGGACTCCCCGCGCTGGGGCCGGGCTGCGAGCGGGAGCGGGAAGCGGCTGGGGCGCTGCGGGGGTTTGCGTGCGGGTCTGGACCTCTGTGTTCCTATGAGCAGTATTTCGGCTCCGGTACCAGGCTCACGGTCATAGGTGAGATTTTGGCGTCTCCCCCCGTGCGCGCCGCAGCCCCCCGGACCCGGGAGATGGTGAGGGTGGGCCGGGCTGGGACGCGCAGTCCGCTGTCCGCGGGGTCAGCCCTGCGAGGGGGCGGGGACGGGGTCCTCCCAGGCCGGGCACAAGGGTGGAGGGTCAGGGGGGCTGTGGGGCTCTTTTCCTGCTCCTGAGGTACTTAGGGGCCGAGTGCTTGGGGGACTAGAGCATTGATGAGGACTCAGAGCCGCTGGACTGGGGGACCCGACTGAGAAGGGAAAACTGGGGCTGGGGGAGGGTCGGGGAGGGGTGTAGCTGCTACGGAGAAGGGGGACCGGCCGAGCGGCAGGGGCAGGAGGAAAGCAGGGATAAGCATGGGACTGGCGGACACCCAGCTCAGCCGGCTCCTGGGAGAGGTAGATGGAAGGGAGGCCGTTGAACAGAGGAGAGGAGGAACGAGAAACAAGAGAGGCCTCGAGAGGCCAGAGAAGACAGATCAACGTGAGTCAGTGGAGAGAAGAGTCAGAACAAGAAGGGTTAGTCGGTTTATTGCTTAGCATTTAAAATCATATTGAAAACCCCTGCCTTTCTCTGCTAAGCCGGAGAGCCCCCTGAGGGGTGTCTACAGCACCCATTCCTGCCCCCGGACTGGACTGGACCCTCAGTCACTGGGATGCATCCCCACCCCCATGTCTCTGCCCCCCAGCCTGAAATCTGGGACCTCACACTAAGTATTTCAGCCTCAACAGCCCAGTGGTGGAGGAGGTCCACCTGTTGCAAACGTACATTAAAATGCAGATATTTTGTTTGTGAGGTGAGGAAAATTCCCAGGACGAGCCTGAGCTCCTAGATTTGGAAAGGAGCCACAAACATCACCTGGTGACAAGAATGTTGAGGCCAGAGAGGGGAAGAAACTCATGATACTGGTACATTAACCTGGATTCTTTGACAACAACAAGCCCCATTTGTTGTCAGAGTGTCATTACGCTGGATCCGATGGGGCTCAGCTAGACTTTGTCCAGGGGAAATGCCAGATTCCTGTGATAAGGAGGGGTGGGAAAAAGACCAGACTTTAGAGCCAGATAAACCCCATCCCAGTCCCTGTATTGCTGATGATCAGATGACCTTGGGCAAATGAATCTGTGGGAAGTTCGGTCCCTGCCACTACACAAGGTCATGAGCAACACCCACCACTTACCATTGCTGTGAGGGTGACTAACAGGAGACCCTACATGTACAGTATCCAGGGACGGTGTATTGTTATAATTGGGCCCTTCTCTTCTCCACCCTTCCCCTAGGTGGTCACTGGGGAGTGAGGGGAGAGGGTGAGACCAGTGCCTGAGGAGGGACAGGATTTGGAACGTGGATCATGGAGGGGAGGGCTGAGTAGGCGCACGTGGTGGATTGGGAACATGAGAGATAGACTTCACAATTCTGCCCGAGACCCGTCCAACCCACAAACAGCATATACAAACAGAAGCTCCCTAGTATATACACGTACACCCACATAGAAAAGCTCGCCCACACCGCACAGGGACTCACACACAAGGAAGGATAACCCAACCCTGCCCTGGCACGGAGCTGTGTAGACAAGGGGTTCAGAGCATCCTGTTTGTCCTGCCCATTACATCAGTAAACATCGTGGGGAGCAACACACATGACTCAAAGGGCTTCATTAACTGGGTGGGGGCCAGAGAGTACACTCCGTAGTGCCCCGGGAGAGCGGCTACAACTTCAGAACCAGGCTCTTTTGAGACAAGAGTGAAGACACCAGGCTGAGCAGAGAGATTGAGGGAGCTGGGCCGTGCAGCTATTAGCGTGTTACCGCCTCTGGTAAAGCAAAGACCTAGAGACATCGTAGGGGTTAGCAAGTAGGAGTTGCAGGGAGGGGAAGTGGACAGGATGGGAAGCCCGATCAGCTCAAAATGAAAATGCCAGGCTCTTGTTAAGAATTATTTAGGATTTCAAGATGGTGACAGTGGCCCTTAAGCCAAGGGTGGGGTCTTTGTAAGGATGGGGTCCTGTCCATGGGTCACACACTCATGCAGCTGCCCCTGGAAGTAGGGTCCCATCCAGAGAAACATGACGTGTCCGTTAGAAGGACATTTGCTCCATCTTCCAGGCTAAATTAGATTCTCATAAGGAGATATTTCATCTTAACAGAATTGCTAAGAAATGAACCCAAAAAATCAGTGGAAAGCAAAGGAGAAGGATAAAATGAATGGAGAGCAGACCCAGAAGAAGTGAGCCAGCCAAATGAGAGGGTGGTCTGGGCCTTCACCCAAGACTCTGCAGAGGAGAGGCCTCGGACAAAAATTGTATCAGGGCAGCTGCTAGCAAGACGTAACTCTGATGATCTCAGATGCTTATTTAGGAAGCTGACTGGTAGAAAAAAGTATAACATTTGGAAGCAAAGCCGCAAAGAAAGTTGACGAATCCCTGAATTTGACCTAAGGAGAGATTGCTCTCGGAGCTGAGGAGCCCCCGGAGGTAGAGGAATGGGTAGGGATGACCTCATAACCCACAAAAAAGGTCAGAAAATCTCACATTCTCGTGAGCACACCATAAAAAAAAGGGTACCCTCACCTGAGTCCACAACAATATGCCATCTGTAGATTGTCATCAGAGGAGAGTCCCCAGCCATCAGATGACCCTCCTGGTCCCCGGTTCCCCTTTACTCCTTAGGCTCTTTGATTTCGAAGCAGTTCCCAGGCTGAGGACAGGGGCCGTCCAAAAGCTTATGCCACTTAACGTCCACGGCCACTCTGGAAAGTCAGAGTCAAGATTTTCCCTTCACAAGCAGGAAAAATGATGCAGAGAAATGAAGACACTGTCCCAAAGTCACGTTCATGGGCAAAGTCAGTTTTAAGATTTGGATCCTACCATTCTGATTCCAATCCTGTGCTCATGCCACTTAATAACTACTACATAATAGGGTGAAACATAGACAGGTAAGCGCTTACTGATGGAAAAGACATCAAGTAACATCAATGAGGGGACATTACTCAGAATGTCTATAGGGTGAGTACAAAGAACAGGCAGGACAGAAGAAAAATTACAGAGGAGTGGGGACAGTGATGCCCAAACACACAGGACCTACTATATAATTTTGCTTTAGGATGACTCCATTTCCAGCTCTCTCTCTGTCTCTCTGTCTTTCTTTATTTCTGTCACGTCTCTCTCACATACACACACACACACACACACACACACACACCCCAACCCCAGACAGCTGTCAGACCAGTCCTGGTCCCAAATCCTTTTCCCTTGCAGAGAATCTGGAAAAGGTCAAACCTCCCACGGTCACCGTGTTTGAACCATCGGAAGCAGAGACCTCCCGAACCCAGAAGGCCACACTCGTGTGCCTGGCCACCGGCTTCTACCCCGACCACGTGGAGCTGAGCTGGTGGGTGAATGGGAAGGAGGTCCAGAATGGGGTCAGCACGGACCCTCAGCCCTACAAGGAGCGGCTGGATGAGAAGGACTCCAGCTACTGTCTGAGCAGCCGGCTGAGGGTGTCCTCTGCCTTCTGGCACAACCCTCGCAACCACTTTCGCTGCCAAGTCCAGTTCCACGGGCTCGGGGACGATGACGAGTGGCAGAACAACGAACGGGCCAAACCCGTCACCCAGAACATCAGTGCCGAGGCCTGGGGCAGAGCAGGTGAGCGGGTCTGGGGGGCTGGGCAGGGAGTGAGCTGAGCACAGAAAGGGGGTGCCCAGGCAGAACACCAGGCAGACACGGGGCAGGGCGGGAAGACTAAAGCCCAGCGTGAGGGTGAATGGGCACCTCGGGGCTAATTCCTCCCCCAGATCCTCAGCCCCACAGAGCCCTGCAGCCAGACCCCCCTTCACCCCCTTCACCTGTGCGGCTCAGCACCGAGGGGGGTGCCCCCAGCCCCTCTGTGCCACCACGGTCCACAGAGTTCCAGGACGGCACGGCTCCACGGGCACAGCACCAGAAAGACAGTCTAGGCGTCTGTGAGACGCCCAGTCGGAGCCTGGGGTCCGTGCTGACCAGAAGGCTGACCTGCTGCGTTAGCATTTGTGTTTGGCTCGTTCTTAAAGGAAGCACGGCTTCCACATCGTTTTGCGTTAGCTTCAGGTGCGCCTAACCTGGCAACTTTCCGTCTGCTTTAGAAGATGGGGTCTCTCACCCATTCCCTCCCCCTTCTCTCTTTCAGACTGTGGCTTCACTTCGGGTAAGTGACCGTCTCCTCTGCTTGCTCTGCGTCTCCCATGGTTTTGTCCCGGAAGCCGAGCACGGAGAACCGTGGACCCTGGGGTGGAGGCGGAGAGGCCAGAGACGCGTGCTCACAGGTCCCTGTGTGCTCTCCCTCCCTGCCCGCAGTGTCCTATCAGCGGGGCATCCTGTCTGCCACCATCCTCTATGAGATCCTGCTGGGGAAGGCCACCCTGTATGCTGTGCTGGTCAGTGCCCTGGTGCTGATGGCCAAGGTAAGGAGGCGGGCAGGATGGGGCAGGCAGGTTGAACATTACACATGGAACGTGAGGGGATCTCAGAGCTGACTCAGCCCTGATGTATCCTATATCTCAGGGAAATTATAATGGGTACCAGACTGGAGAGGAAGTATGGGGATCGTTACGGGACGCTGCACCAGACGATGGGGAGAGTCAACCAGCTGTACGAAAATCAGCTCGAGAGTCAGGCTCCTTGAGCCCCTCCTGCTGTTCATGGCCCTCGGGAATTTAATCATGCATGCCCTTTCTTCCTCAGGTCAAGAGAAAGGGTTCCTGAGACCAGCTCAGAAAATGCACCCTGAATTGCTCATCATCCTCACCGAGATTCTCCCTAATGTGCTTCCAGTCTGCGTTTCTAGAAGTTATTCTCTCTCCACCTCTTATCTCCCTCCTGCTGGGATATCTGTCCCTTCTCTCTGCTTTCCTGCAGACTGAGCTCCTCAACCCTGAAACGGAAATAGACTAAAACAATAAAAGTGTCCTGCCAGGCCATGCTGTGTCTCCGGGGTATCTATGAAGTTCCGTCCTTTAAAGATTTAAGGAAGGCCCCACCCCTGCCACATACGGAGGGACTGACTCTTCTTTCTAAGCAAGGCTTCTGGCTCCTGTTCATCCTGATTGAGGATGGGCTCCACCGTCCATACCCAGGCATTCCGGGCTCCTAGAGTGTAGGGTTGGTCCAAAGGGCAAGGAGCAGGGAACACCCGTGTAAGGATGGGCAGAGGCGAGCCCTAACCCCACCTCAGGACAGGGCCCAGGACAGGGCAGCCTCTGGGTTGAATGCTAGGTCATTTTCCAATTCCAGACTCAAGTTTCATTTGTCATGCGTTTGGGTTTTATCTGTGTCTGTTCTGAACAACCCCCATCTCATCTTGTTTTGAGATTTCAGCAGAAGATACAGCTCTATTCTGCATCCCTAGGTTAGAATCCTAAAGAAGGCACAGAGTTGCAGCTATCGATAAGTGAAGCCCAGTGAGGTTTCACAGAAGGGGAGCATCCCTTCAGGCCCTAGGGGAGGCATGGGGAAGGGGCTGAGGTGTTGTACCTGAGCAGCCCTTCCCTTGATGGGGTAGAGAGCAGGCCACCCCAAATGCAGCATGTCAGGCACACCCACCAGGGGCAGTGACAGTTACCTTACTGGGGTAAACTCTCCAATCCAGTCCCATTCACTGCAGTAGAACCCTGCACTGGGGGGAGAGGGGGTGGAGAAGGGATGCAATCAGGGGAAAGAAGACACAGACCCACAGACCGGTGAGAGAGGCCAGAGATAGGTTCGTTTAGGCAGGAAGTTAGGGGTGAGAAAGAAGTTTGACAGCCAAGAAGGGACGGGGAAGGTGGAGCCCCTTATTGGTGGCCTGCTTTGTTCCCAGTTTGGGGCTGGGCATTGGCACCAGTGTTGTCCCCATTCATCCCCAGCATGTCCCTGGAAGCAGGTGTCCTCCCTCCTCCGCGGTTGAAGAAGCCACAGTTCATAGATCGAATGACTGGTAAGCAGTGACACGTGGCACATTCTCTTGAAGATGGAAATCCAGGAAGTTTATTCCAAGTAATGGCCAGAATGGTGTGACTGTCACCAGGTGACCATGGAGTAGCCTCACCCCATTTCCAGTGCAGGACCCCAGGAACAGACCAAAGGGCGTGTTTGTTTCTTAGCAGTGCAGTAACAAAGGATCACAAACGGGATGGTTTAAAGCAGTAGGAATTTATTCTCTCCCAGTTCTGGAAGCCACAAGTGCAAATTCAAGGTGCCCATAGGAACGCACTCCCTTCAACAGGTCTAGGGGAGAATCTTCTCTGTTTCTCCCCACCTCTGGCATCTTGGTAGTCCTTGGCAGTGGCGGCATCTCTCCGACCTTATGCCTGCTTCCACATCACCTTCCCATGTCCCTGTGCCTGGATTTCTCCCTTATTTTTTTGTATCAAGATGGGAGTCATTGGATTTAGGACACACCCTGAATTCAGAAGGATTTCATCCTGGGATCCTTGACACGTGCACCTGCAAAGACCTTGTTTCTGAGGTTCCGGGTGGGCGTGAAGTCTCGGGGGACGCTATTCATCTGAAAGCACCGAGTGTCCAGGAACTAGAGGGGAGGGATTCTCCAGACCCAGCTCCCGCGGGCCAGGAAAGGACACAGCCCAGGGCGGACGGAGGTGGCCTGGGGAACCCTTCACATGCCTGTAACTTCCCATCCGTCATAATTATTTCTAGATGTCTCAAACTGCAGCTCAGTTTTTTTCTTGTTGCTCATTTGTTTTTATAATGACTTAAAGGCCCCCAAACAGGGGACAGAGTTTAGGCACTAGACCAGCACCTGCAAGAGCCGTGCCTCCCATGCTTTAGGCACACGCGGTGCCTTCTCACAAGGCTGGGACTGGGAGAGGAGCAGCTGAAGGGACAAGTAAGCTCCTCAGAGAAAAGAGGGCATCGTATGGACCAGAGCGGGTGGCCTGGGACGGGTGTTTGTGGCTGCAGAGCAGTGGGGAGGGGGAGCAGGAGCAGGACAGAGATGGAGGGGGAGGCGAGGAGAAGATAACCCCGCACAGGAGGAAAACGGGCTCTACAGGCTGGGTGATCCTCACGGGGGTGTGCCGAGCAGGGGCATGAGCAGCTGGGTGGATGTGGGGGGAGATGCCTGTGGGCACCTGGGGTTTGCCAACGTGAGGGACATGAAGAATGAAGGAATGTCCTCAGGTGGATGAATGACCCCCCACCCTCCTGCTCCTGGAGACATAACGGAGCTGGAGAAAGTTACAAACATCATCTGGTCCCCACTGCACAGCCTGTTTGACCCAAGGAGAGCCCCCTTCCCCATATCCTTACAGCTGTTTTCTTGTCTCCCTCAGACAGCAACCCCCAGCCTCCCCAATATTCAACTCACAGCATTAGGACGTTAACCTCTCCTGCCTCTGCTCCTCTCTCTGGAACCCAAGTAGGTCCTTCTGGACCAATTCTGGGCATCTGTCCATCCTTCCCCGGGTGAAAGTGAGCAACGGCAGAAAGTTAGATGCGAGGTGATCGTATCATTTAGGGCACAAATAGGGACACTACTGAGGGTGAGAGATAGGATTCTGGGACAAAAGAAGTGAATTCGCAGGTGCCTGGGTGGCTCAGTAGGTTAAGCAGCTGCCTTTAGCTCAGGTCATGATCTCAGGGTCCTGGGATGGAGCCCTGTGTAGGGCTCCCTTCTCAGTGGGGAGTCTGCTTCTCCCTCTGCCCCTCCCCCTTGCTCGTGCATGTACTCTGTCTCTCAAATAAATTAATAAAATCTTAAAAAAAAAAAAAAAAGAAGTGAATCAGGATTGTCCCGGCAAACTGGGACACACTCCCATTCCAATTAAAGATTCCAAATTCCAAATTCCAAAGAATTTCTGGGTCCAGAGAATGGGAAGCACTGAAGCAATCCCTCATGGGCCTCGACCTGTCGGCCTGTTCTGGTCTCAAGGCTCATCTAAACTTCAGACCATCCAAGAAACCTGTGGGCAGAAGGTAGCCCAGGGGCAGGCTCCACAAGTGAGACCAGTACAGGGCAAAGCATGCTCACTGACTGACGAGACTTAGAAGCCAGCTTTCTCTAGGACAACGCCTGGGGTCCCCAAGTTCTCACCATTCCCCACCTTGGGGACTCACCTGGGGCAGACTCTAGGAGAGGAACCTCAACCCTGTGATCCTTAGAGGTTTACTTAGAAACTAAGAGGCAAAGGGGAGCATCCAACTGGTCACATCGTCAGGAGACCATCCTGGTAGGGAGTGAGGTTCCTGTGGGGAAGGTCTGCTCAAGCCACAGTCGCTTGCCCAGAAAAATTTTCCTATCAGCACTAAGTATCTGTGAAAGATTCACACTCCTTCCTCCTGCAGGGCTCATGGCCAGGCTACACAGGCTGGGCGGTGGGGATGGGGGCAGAAGGTGCTGGGACCATCCAAGAGACAACGACTTTTTTCTCTTAAGTAAGTGATTAGGGAAGAAGGAGGGAAAGAAAAGAGAAAAAAAAAGGATTTTAGAACAAGAAATGGTGGGAAATGAGCAATGGATCCTGGTAAATATTAATATCTCCCTTTCCTGCCCTGAGGCATTTCCCTTTTTTTCCTCTTCCATAGGGACCCAGGGAAGGGCAGCCTGACTGATCTCAGCCTCTAACAATCAGTGTGAAACATAGCCCTAAATGTCCTGTGTAGGAGGAAATCATGAGGTCACTACTTAGGGATGGATGTGGGAACAGAGGATTGGAACTTGAAACCAAAAACACACTCAAGCCTACGTATTTTCATGTAGGGGTGCTAGGAGATGCTAATGGGGATCAGGAATGGCTAAAACCCCCAGGTCAATTCTTAGCACCACTACCGACCTATGGATGAATTGCTCTTCTGCTCACCCATTGACTTCTTCTCAGCCTTCATGACCAAGTTTGCTTTTACCCTGTCCATGAAATCACCCTATGTCCATATAAGAAGACTCATGGTATGAAAGGCCACCAAGTCCAGGCAACAATTTTAATTACAATTCATTCCCATTGTTTGTGGCAGTCTCCCGAAGTTACCGGAATGGTGATTTCTGGGTCTTAACGCCCCATAATCTGAAATGCTATCCACCCCATCTGGGCCCCAAACACAAAGCATTTCCTGCCTCAGTGTAGGGCTGGATATCCTCCCCTCCATCTTGGAGACTTTCTGTTCTCAAGCTGTGTTTATGGATCTGAGGTCCCCCGGTTCCTTAACACACCATTCCTCTCTGCCTTTCCTTAGGATTTATGGTGACAGCACCTGGCCATATCCTGAATCATCTCCCTCCAACAGAGGACTCAGTCTCTGCTCACCACACACCCACAGTCCCGACTACATGGGGACTCTCCTCCATTTCTGTCCACTGTCCTTACTTTCATTGTATCTGAAGTCCTAATAAGGTTCCCTCCATGGGGAGGAAGGGGTCACAGTGACAAGTGAGTGGGTCCGTATGTCAACAAGAGCCCACAGCCATGACTACCGCCCCAGGCGCGTCCTCAGCCAGCTCTAAGTATCTCAGCCTGTCCTCTGTGAGTCTGAGGGGTGGTCTTCACAGGAGACTGCCCTCTGGGGCTTTCTGAGGGCCTAGGGCCTACTCTTCCTGAACAGACTCGCTGACGGAAGGAAGTGGTTTTTTAAGATAGTGGCTTGAGGGGCGCCTGGGTGGCTCAGTGAGTTAAGCCTCTGCCTTTGGTTCAGGTCATGATCTCAGGGTCCTGGAATCAGGCCCCGCATCAGGCTCTCTGCTCAGTGGGGAGCCTGCTTCCCCGCCCCCCTCCCCGCCTGCCTCTCTGCCTACTTGTGATCTCTGTCTGTCAAATAAATAAATAAAATCTTAAAAATAAAATAAAATTAAATTAAAAAATAGTGGCTTGAGGGTGGTCCTGGGCTTGACCCTTTCTGCCCAAGTCCTGGGCCACTCCAGCAATTACAGCTGGGTCCTCTGCACCCTCATTCCCACGGTGAGACTTCATCTTGACCGGGTTCGGGAATTACACACACTCTTGCTGGTAAGGGTTCTTGTATCCCCCCAGCTATGGCTGACCTGTCCTGGGCACAGAGAGCTCTCTATCTGCCTGAGCCGCCATTTCATCACTGGATGGCTCTCGCGAAGAATTCCGTCCTGTTTCCGTACCCATCAGTCTCATTGTCATAGCGTGCTGTTCAGAACGTAATACAGGTCCAGGCGGCTTCTGACCCACAGAGAGTAGAGAGAGAGCTTACCTCCTTAGTCTCGGTATTGTCTGCACTGAGCCCCTTTGGGCAATTTTCAACATCCTGTACCCACTCACACCACTCACTTGGACTCAGACCCTGGGTCTTTTTCACAGGTCCTGCTGTGAGCCATATGCTACCCTTCCTGGGTGCAAACAGTTGTTTTCTCTTTTGGGGGGCTTGGAGATGAGGGGAGACAGGGAGTACTTGTTGAATCTTATCACATTTCTTCAGCTCATCTCTTCAACCTGTCTGGTTTCTGAAGAGGCTAATTCTGCGGGTCATCGTATCCACCCGTCCATCCTCATACCACGCAGGTCTGAGGGTTGCACCTTAAGTACTCCTCCACAAGCGGCTCATAAAATTCACAGCAAGACCACAGCTCGATATGGAGCCCATGTTCCTCTAAGCTTGGTCTGAGATCCAAGAGCCGCTCAAACACAGAGAATTAGCTTCTGGTCCTGCTCTGTCCCCAGCTGCATGGCCCTTTTGCTTCTTTTGCTTCCTGGGGCTTCTATCACCTTGTCTGTGAAGGGAGGAGATGGGTAAAAGGAGGTTTAAAAAGTCTTCAAACTGTACTTTAGAGTCAGTGATTCAAAGTCTGCAGGTCCCCGATCACCATGAGGAAGAAAACTCTCGGGGAATCCAAGTTCTCCCCAGACGCACATTATTCGCACAGTGACATAGCCTCAGGGGCTGTCTCTGGGGGAAGGAGGCTTGTGTGGACCGTGGAACCCCACCGTTAAGGCTCCTGGAACCCTGAAACCTGTTCCCGGCCCTCCTGCAGGAAGGAGGCAGGGCTGGGCTGTGAATGGGGAGAGGAAAATAGTGTTTGAAGCACAGTGGCCTTGAATCAAAGGCAGGAAGTAAAAAGGTGCAGGTTGGGGTCTTTTAGGAGACAACTGGGGCAGGCTTGGGGATGTTTGAGCCCAGGGCTGGCAGCTGAGCTCTTTATCTCTGAGCAACATCACAACAGCCTCCCAGCTGCCCCTAGCTCATCTCAGGGGCTCACAACAGGATGTGGTTTGACATTTAGCAGGTCCTGCATCTGGGGACCTGTGAAAGCCCTCCCCCCCAACCCCCTTCTGAGCATAATGAGAACCACACTCACCACATCCTGCCCCAACCCCTTCCCTGCCACTCTTTCTGCTGAGCCTCCGGTGAGCACTGTGGCAGTGGAAATAGAACCACAGAGGGAGAGGAAAGGCCCTTTAGAGGGGGATCCAGGCACCTCAGCTCCCCGTGCAGACCACCCCACCCCCAACACAACATCTGCACCTGCTGGAGGTGACCCCGAGATCAGAGGCTGCAGCCGGCACCATGGAGATAGTGAAGAATGAAAACAGCTGCAAACCGCTCTGACCCACTTGGGGTCCCTCTCGGCCCCACATCACTTGAGCAACTCCTTCCTCCCACCTGTTCCCGAAATGCACACCCCCACTGCCTCACCCCTCCCCCATCGTGCCCTCCTACTTCCTTCCATTCATCTAATGAGAGGTGCTAATGAGTCACAGGAAATGCAGCCCCAGATAATCAACAGACAGAACATGGGCAGTCCCTGGGGATCTGAGCTGGTGTCTGTGTGCTGAACTCCCCGAGAGTCCTGCTGAGGCCTCTGAGAACTGTGTGATGGATATTTTCTATCCCAGCGGGCCGAGAGGAGGGAGAACATAAAACCGGAGAGAACAGAGAGAACAGAAAACCAGACAGAAAGAATCCCCTGAAGGAGGGAGTGGGAAATGATAGGCTATGTCACAGGCTAAGGGTGCTTGGGCTACACTATACTCAACGCAAAGCATATCATCCTGGACAAAAGTACGAAACAGCCCATTTTCAGCACCACCAGCTCTCCAACGCCGGGCCCTGCCTATCTCCCTCAGCTGTTGAGAGCTCCTGGCTCATTCCCTATCAATCCCATGAGTGCCTGAGATCTAGGCAAAACAACTTGAGAGGAGTTCCTTCGGCCCCCAGCACGTGGCCTCTGGATCTTCCATGTGGCAGTGGCCTAGGAATGACATGCATGGGAACTGTGATCCTGGCATGCCTCCAAAGTCAGCCAAGAATGGGGTCCTGGAAGCTCTCCTATAAAGGAGCCAGATTCATCTGCCCCAGGCACAAGTGAGATTGATGAATTCCTGGCAGCATCTGCCATCCTGAGCTGGTTTCCTTTGTCCCCTGCAATTAAGGTGATGGCAGATTTCTGAGTCCTGAGACATAGGGAAACCATTAGGGATGAGGACTCTTATTCATGAATAAGGGCAGATAACCTGGAGGATGTTAGCTTGTTTTGATGAACTTGGATGGCTTTCAAGCCTCTCCTTGACAAGTCTCCCCTTACCTATTAATGTCCTCCTGTCTCCCTGTCACTCCACTCTGTGCAATGATCAGGGTTGTCCACTCACCGCTTTTCTAGAACTCACAGTATTCACTGGGCACTCCACATTTCTCTTCAAACAGATTCTCCAGCTGAGAATGTCATTTTGCTTGTCTAAATGCTAGCTTCCTGAAAAGCTAACCATCACTAAAACCTCTCCTGTGTGAAGTTTTCCAGAACTTCTGAATATCTTATGGGAATGAAAACCTGTCTTACCTCTCCTACCCCTTGACGAGTAGTGATTACCAGGAACAGCAGCTCTCTGTGAAGGATTCTGAAGCTGCATTAAACCCCACCAGAAGCCACCAGCCTGTGCATGGGTACCACACAGGGTACAAGTTTCACCAGCTTGCCATCCAAGAATATTCAGCATTTTTAAATATTTGGTACATAGCCTAAAATTTAATGTGTGTGTGTTTTTTTAAAAAAAAGTCTTTCTTTTGGGTGAGTTGGGACCAAAATATCTTTGTAAGCTAAAAGAGGAATACAATATCTGTTGAAAATTGGACCCTGTAACAGAGCTTTCGAACACCAACATCTCATTTAATACACTGAATCCAGGGACGGAAGTTTGACAGGTGAGGAAAAAAAAAGAGAGATGAGATCATTAGCCCAAGGTGAAAACCAACTGGTAAATTTAGACTCAAAAACCAAGGTACCTTAAAAATACAGACAGAAAAGATCAGGGAATGAGGAGAGAAGTGAATAAGGGAAGCGCAGGACATGTGGGCCAGTAGAACTGTTCGCAGGACACTGGTATCTTTGTCAAAAACCACAGACAGGTACAGCCTAAGAAGTAACAAATGTGCCACACCAGTGTCAGAGGTTAATAACGGGAAACCGGGGGAACAGAGGGACAAATGTGAGAACTTGCTCCGTTATCCATCCGCTCAATGTTGATGTGACTCTAAGTCTGTTCTGAATACTGAAGTCCCCTAACCGAAAGCAGTCCGGCAGCACTGTCTCAGGGAGAGCTCCGACTCTGCTAATGTTCAACGATCAGCTAACAAACATTAGCCTGAAACGTTATTTACTTTTAAGCGTGCACCAAACTGGAGTTGCAAACTCATCTTTACTTTCGTGGTGGTAGCACTATTGCTTGCCTTCGCAAATTAGTATTTTCACCCAGGGGGGAGAAAAAAGCCAACCAAGTGCCTTGATGAAGCCACGCTGGGACGACTATGCCCAGCACCATCTTGAGTGCCCTTTGTGTTTCTTTCTGGTCCCTGTGATGGCTCAGAGTGCCCGGCGAGTGCGAGCTGCTTAATACAGAAGCAGATCCTCAAGGTACAGCAGGAGCCCTTGGGCATTGGTAAACATTGTCTTGATCACCGTGCATCCGCCTGCAGATCGTAAGGTACTGAAAATAAACAAATGTCTGAACTGTCCTAGACAAAGTGACGCCAGGAACAGAGTATTTTAAGATTCTTGTGCCCCCTCGTGGAGCACAGAGGACATTAGAAAAGAAAGCTTGTTAAGAATAAGGACGACGAGGGAGGGATGAGGAGCTGAAGGATGAGGAAGGAAACTCGGTTGCCAAGGGAACCAAAGCATCTCTTCCCAGCCACCCCCAGAAGCCTTTTCCTCTCCTTCATTCTCATCCAAGTAATTTCTCTTTTTTAGGGTTTTGCCATGATACATGTGTGCCCTCATCTTGTTCTCTCTTTTGTATGTCTTTGGTCACCATCTGCTTCTCTGCTCCCTTTTGCTACAAGGGAAGGGATGAGACACAGTAGAATACGAATTAAAAAGCCTAAAATCTAAAACAAGAATCACAATCCCTACGTGTGGTTTCTGACACTAACAGGAGCTCACTTCCAGCCCGCAAGGGCCTACTGAACACCTTGCCCCTTCCCCAACGCAAGGCCTCATCCAAGCTTCCCCAAGACGTCTATCTCTGCAGAAAGATCAACCGAAGGAGACTCTCCAGGGGAGGAAAATTAGCCACTGAAATCACCTGAGTTGGCATAGTCGTCCTTGCCCACCTGTCTGTCACTACACCACATCCTGCTATTGGCCTTTCCCGCCTCTCCCTCTCCGGTGTGGACAGATAGGAATTCGGGAGAAGAGAGTGTGAGGCAAGGTCCAGCTCCCTTTGAGGGTTTAAGTGTAACAGCCCAGGACAGCGTGTCCATGCACTGGGAATTTGACGACGTGTACTCAATTCACAGGTCCGGCACTGAAATATCTTTTTGTTCTCCCTGAGAACTTAGTAAGGTTCTTTTGGAAGAGTCTGGCTTGATTCTGTTGTTCTCACAGTGGCTGATAATCAGACACCCAAGTATCCTCCACCCAGCCCCCGAGTCAGGGCTCCAGGAGAGGGTGGGGTTTTTGTACAGATGTCTGCCCCACCCACCTCCGTGTGACACTCCAGGCGCAGAGATAGAAGCCAGAGTCACTGAGCAGGAGCTTCTCAGAATTCCGGATGAACTGGCCATCCTTGGGCCTGAGGGCTGTGAAGTTCTGCAGCGTCTCACGAACTATCTGGTCAACATTTACGGAGGAGAGCAACTCTGGGGTCCCTCCCGGGAACTGCCGGTACCAATACAGATAAGGGACTGATGTCCCCTTCACGGTGCATTCCAGGGAGAGCAGGCTGCCCACAGGCTGCACGCTGACAGGCGGCCATTGGTGGATGGTCGGAGCTTTGACACCTGAGGGAAGGGTAAAAGGCCATTTAGAGTGGAGAACCCCAATTAAGTTTGCCTTCCTTCCGGACCCAGCGGTGGCTCAAGTCCTTCCATGGCTCAGGCATATGGGATCCATTGCAGGAAGTAGACTGGGAGGGCAAAGGGTACAGAAGGGCTCGGGGCAAGGGGAAACCAAGAGAACAAACTCCTTCCCAGAAGGTCAGAGAAAACCAAGACACAGCATGCCAGCCACTGGGATTAAAATCCCATATTCATACCAGAAAATGGAAGGCCTGTACTAAAGGGAGTCATTCCAACAGCTGAGGCTCTGGGATTCATAGGGTTGGCGCGAGGGTGAGGACTTGAGGGGAGACTTGCCAGAGAGAAGAGCACCCACCTACGAAAGTGCCCAGGAGAAGCGCAAGGAGACAGCAGGACATAGTTCAAGCCAACCTAAGCTTGTTGTGCCCGAGTTTTCGCATCTGAGAGACCACCAAGGAGCCAAGCACCGATGCAATCACACGAGGGTTTATTTGACAAGCTTAAGCTTGGCCCCAAGTATACCCGGCACACCGGAGCAGGGACTTGGGCCCCGAGCTTAGTTAAGGCAGGGGTATTTATGGGTTCCTGTTACTAAAGCAGGGTGGGGATTCCTGGAACCAAAGCAGGGTGGGGGTCTCTGGAGCCAAAGCAGGGTGGGGCTTCCTGGAACCAAAACGGGGTGGGGGTTGCTAAAGCAGGGTGGGGGAAAGTTCAGCCCATGGGCACAGGGGTCTGAGATGGCTGCCGGAGCTAAGATGGCTGTACTTATGCTAAAGCCAAACCTGAGGTGGGATGGCCCTGATTTTCTCGGCCTCCACAAGCTCCGTCAGTGTGGTTGACACCGTCTCATCCGGGCCAGTGGCTGCAGGCCTCCTGCCTCTTCAGATCTGCAGCCACAGAGCCGAGGGATCATCTCCCCTCAAGCTGGGGAGGAAATGAGGCTGGTCCTTTCTTAAGTGTGTGATGAATCACTCCATCCTCCCTGGGAACCAGCTTTACCCTGCTGCCTTATCTTTGCTGAAATCCTGCTGAAGTTCTAGTATGTAAATATATCCAATGACTCATTATTTACCAGTAAACAAGAGATGACTCTCTGGCTCCCCCTGGAGACCACTGAGAGTCATCGAAACCAACAGAGAAAGAGTGACACCGGCGGTATGATGAAAAGGGATATTTCTGTCTCTGAAGCTAGAAACCAGCTATAGGACCTGTCACCTGGGTAGCTGGAAAGGAGATAAAAGTGGATCAGAGCTCAAGAGATTTAGGTCTTCGGGGTATTCAAAGCAAAAAAAGGCTCAGCTCTGCGGGAAGGAAGCCGATCCGACAGCCAACCAAGGCATCTATATCCTCTTCATCCCTGGCACACAGGATCTGAGACCTGGACAGGCAGAGTCAACTACTGAACTGATCAAAGTTGGACTCTGGGTTCCATGTGTCTCTAATGACCTCCCTACATCTCATTTGTGCTCCAAATGCAACATGGGTTAGAGGAAAATATCATGGGGACTTAGACTCAAATAGACCTGGGTTCAAATCACAGCTCTACTCCTTGCTGGTTTAGGAAACCCTGATCTTCAGTTTTCTCATCTGTAAGATTAAGAGAAGGATTAGAATACCTCCAAACAGTTGAAAGATGCATGTTGCCTAGTGCAGGCAACTCTTAAAAATGTTGGCTGGTTTTTGGACTCAAGGGAGAGCCTGGGCCTGCCACAGCCTCGGAGATTTACAGTGGGATGGGATGGAGGGTGGGGGCTGAAGGAATGACACATGAGAAGCATTGCCAAGCCGTCAGTTCATAATAAGTGAGGATGAGGATTGGCTAAGCAGCTGGTAAACCTCATTCTGTTGAAATGAGCCATAAGACCCCACGATGCCTGGAGGACAGCCAGCATGGCCCAGCCAACCTCCTCTTTCCTCTTCCTTTGCCATGCCATGTCCTCTGAATGATTCATTTTCAAAACAATTATTCTCTTTGGGTTGGCTGTGATGGAGTGCTTTAAGGTGAGTACCTAGGAAAGGACGTAGTAGAAGTGACCTAACAGGGAGAAGGAACCTGAGGCAAATCAGGCATCTGTGACCCATCACCATTTCATCGGTGTCTAATGACGTAATGTCTTTGTTATTATTGCCAATGCCTCAGTAACACAATTCAAAGTTAGTGTTGGGGTTCTAGTTTCTAGCAGAATATCAGCTGCAACACTGTATTTGTGAGAGACTATTGTGGTTTTTTTAATCCTTTCCATGTTTAATGAATACTTTTATAATATTTAAATAATGGTAAATCAAGTGCTAAGCATAGCGTGCATTCTGTGAACATTTAGAACATATGAAAAATTGCCATCGCCGACTAGTTGTTCACTCTCAGTTTTCAAAAGTCCTTTGAGGGGACCCAATATAAAAGGTATGCATGTCAGGGTTGGAGGGAGTGAGTCCAAGGTGGACACACGCCCACAGGCACACACACAGCCTCTTTTCTCCTTTCCTTTCCCTTTCTGTCCTCCTTCATGCCTGCCCCTGGAATTTTTATTGAGCGAGTGAAGGGAGGGAGACAGGGGGTGGCCACCGATAGAAACAGGGTGAAGGGAGCGTTCTTGTTGATGAGATCACGTCATCTCTCCATTTGGCTGGCAGACTTTCACACCAGCTAAAGATGTGTGGGTCCTGCACAGCCCATGAGAGCTGACGTAACTCATTGCCTGCATTGGCTCAGTGTCATCACCACGCATGGAGAGCAACGCGGTCTTCCTCCCTAGAGACGGCACAACAGACTGGAGGGCGAACAGACATGTCAGCCAGATCAGGGAAGCCAGCTGGCTCCTGACTCTCTCATGATTGTCACAATTCAGTAGCTTGGAGCAACTTCCATATGGCTCATGCCTTAGAAAAATAGCTCCTCACTCTCCGTCCCCATCTGTAATATCGCTTATTCATTCAATTCATTCAAGTCATTCATATACTGAAATGTGGATGAGAATATGATTCCTCTACTCTGTTACAGCTGAGAGAGGAACCAGACATATCTCTGGCCCGGATGAGGAGGTGTCGGCCAGACAAGCCGAACTGAAGCCTGGCTTGAACCATGCTCTGCTGTCTCCTTGCCCTTCTGGGCAATTTTCTTAGGTGGGTGCCCGCCTCTCTGGCAAACCTCCCCTCAAATCCTTTTGTTACCATTTTGGGTTTCTCTCTCCACACTAGATTCTTAATGAATCACTACTGACAGGATAAAGCTTTATACATGAAGAGACTGACAATAAATTTAACTCTTCTCTTTTTAGTTTTAATACTGAAATCTGTGCCTAAATGATGGATTTGGAAAAAGACACTTGCAGGGTCGATCTATTCCTCTATGAATGAGCTAAAAATTACGTTGACTAAGGAAAAGAGAGGAGAGTCAGTCAAGGAGGGGTTCCTGCATTTCCCTAATCTCTCTTTCTCTGTGTCCTGGCCTCTCCACACTGATCAGGAAAAGAAATGAGAGACAGGTGTAGAATCAGAAGCTCAGAGGCTCTTGAAGAGGAGGGTTATGCTAATTTCCAGGGTGAGGAGAACCAGGTCCTGAGTCCATACATGTCACTCACAACAGACCAGTAAGTAGAAATGGCTTTTGTAAGCAGAGTAGTGCGCCTTCCAAATCATCAACATACTAATTCCCAGAACCTGTGAGTCTGTTGGTTACATAGCAAAGGGGAATTACGGCTGAAGATGGAATTAAGGTTTCTAATATATTTTGTTTAAAATAGGGACTCTATCTTGGATTATCCAGGTGTGTTCAATGTAAGTACAAGAATCCTTAACCATAGAAGGGGAAAACAGAACAGAGTTGGAGAAAGATGTGGTGCCAGAAACAGAGTCACAGAGATGCTGTTTCTGGATTTGAAGGCAGAAGAGGGCCATGAGCCTAGGGGTGTGGATGACCTCCAGCAGCTACAAGAGGCAGAGAAATGGATTCTTTCCTAGAACTTCTAGAAGGGAACACAGCCCAGCCGACACCTTGACATCACCTTAGCAAAATCTGTGTTAAACTTCTGAATTATAGAGCTATAAGATAGTACATGTGCGTTGTTTTAAGCCACTAAGTTTGTAGTAATTTGTTATAGCAGCAATAGAGAACAAACACATGGCTCTACCATGCTTCTTGACAGAGATACCAGAAGAGGCTCTAGGGACCCTCTAGGCACTCAGGATAGATTTGGAATAGCCATGCTCTCATTCATGTGAAAACAGATGAAGTGAGAGAAGCCATCAAGCCTGCAGAGACCTCCTGGTTGAAATATGAAAGACATAGGGTATCCTGCATAGACCAACAGGGACTGAAGGACAGACATACCAAAGAGGCAGCAGCTGTCAGTAGGGACAGAGGTGAAAAGCAGTATGAATGAGAATTCTGAAGAAAAGATAAACAATGACCAAAAACAAAGACCAAAGCAGTATGAATGAGAATTCTGAAGAAAAGATAAACAATGACCAGAGACAAAAATCACTCCCTGAAAATGCCCGGACACCTCGTAAACTACCCCCAGAACTTAGCTACCCCCAGGAAGAAAGATAAGGAGAAAAGCACTGTCCCACAAATCTGTCTGAGAAACCTCTGAATGTACCATGTGTATCCCGATGGAATGGGAACTTAAAAAATAAAATGATCCTAATTATAGAAAATAAAATTATTTTGCCTACCCAATATCTGAAGCCACAAATTTCATATCCAACTAACATGCATGTTAAATCCAATGGTAAGTAGGAGCTATGGAAAACACAAAAATAAATAAGATGTGATACCTGCTTTCCAATAACTTATTATCCATTGAGGAAAGCAAATGATGGGAAAGTCTTTCAGACAGCAAGGCTAGAGGAGAACGGGGGTTTCCACTCCCGCCATGATGAAGAAACTGGTATCCGGTTAGTCCTCTGTCTCCGTTTCCTTGAGCTGCTGTAACAAAGTATGGCACACTGTGTGGCTTAGAACAACAGAAATTTATTGTCCCACCGTTCTGGAGTCTAGAAGTCCAAAACTAAGGTGACAGCAGGGCCAGGCTCCCTCTGAAATCTGGAGGGGAATCCTTCCTCATCTGTTGCATTTGTTGACTTGCTGGCAGTGTTTGGCGCTCCTTGGTTTGTAGCCACGGAACTCCAGGGCTGCCTCTGTCGTCACGTGGTGCTCTCCTCACGTGGCTGTCTTCCTACCGGAACACCAGTCCTATCGGATTTGGAGCCCACAGGACTCCAGTATAACCTCATCCTAACCCAGCTAATTAGATCGGCAATGACCCTATGTCCAGTGAAAAGATCTTTCAAAAATCTTGGAAACACTTTAATAATTCCTCACCAGGAGACATACACTATGAGAAATGTTAAAGATTCTCTTTCAGGCAGAAATATCCATTTAACAACTTGATAAGGCAGTTGTTGGGGAGACGTGGGGGGCCATGATATAAAAAGGGGGGAAAAGCTTGGACGGATAGCACTGTCCAAGATCATGAACATAAATCTTTCCTCCACGGCCAGATTCAAACTATCGACAGTTTAACAGCAAAGTCAGGATATTTCTGAATATGCAACAGTTGGGTCTTGTAAGCTGCTATAAGCCAGCTATGGAAGATTCCTGATATAATATGAATAGTAAATATGTGATAAATATAAAAACGACATTTTTAATTTTTAAAATATTTTTCAAAATAGCTGATTTTCTACTTCCAGCCAAAATGAAATGAAGGACAAAATACACAAAACAATTGTGGTTAAGATGTTAGACATCAGGCAAGGAAGGACAGGAAAAGTCAGGCGAGTTTTATAATTGCCCAAGCTGCTCCTTTGAGAGAATTTCCAGGCTGTGGCGCACAGAGGGAAACCCAGGTAGAGACCAGCAAACCCCTTGAGCTGGGAGAGGAGAGAGCTGTCCAAAGAGCATTTTAGAAATCTTTAGATCTTTAGTGTTTAGCAGAATGCTGATCAGAGCACGGATGTGAGGAAACTATCTGAGGTTAGAAAAACCGCCACCCAAAAGGATTAAAGAGAACAACGACTGGATTTCACATAGGGCCAGAAATAGTGCATATTCTCACCAAACAGACTAAAAAACCTTAAAATTTACAGAGTATTGTGTAGAGTACTCGAAGTGCTTTCCCTCAGAGGGGAAGGGTAATTATCCCTAACCTAAATGCCAGTCTGGTCCCACCTAACAAATATTTAAAGCCAGACACAAAAGGATCAGATTGTTTCCAAGGAAGTTAACTGTGCTTTAAAATAGAGCCCAAGAATATTTATAGGAGTATAAAAATCCCAACACAAAAGTAAAATTCAGTGTGTGCCATGCCATAAAAAAATTACCCGGTTTGCAAAGAAGCCGAAAAATACAATTCATAATGGGAGAAAAATGAATCCATCAAATCTAACCCAGAATTGACACAGATATGAGAATTACAGGACAAAGACCTTAGCACGATTATTATACGTTTATCCCATATGTTCAAGAGGCTAGAGGAGAGATGTTAAATACAGACATAGAAGATATTTTTTAAAAGCCCCAAGTTGAACTTTTAGAGAGGAAAACTACAATGTCTGAAATGGAAAGAAAAATTACTCTGGATTAGATCCATTCTCTATCAGACAATGCAGGAAAAAACTATTCACGAACTCAAAAGCATAGCATTCAAAACAAACCAGAGTGAAATCCACAGGGAAAAGGAATTTTTGAAAAATAAACAGATGATCGGTGAAGTATTGGACAACTTCAAATGACCTAATATACTGGTTGTTGGAGTTCCACAGGAGAAGGAGAGGATGTAAAGAAGGAAAAATATGAGAGGAAATCATGACTGAAAATTTCCCCATTCGATAAAACTCTAAACCCTCAGATCCAAGAATCTTGACAAAACCCAAGCGCCACACGTACATACACTCATACATGCACACACCCCAAAGAATACCGTGATCGTATTGCTCAAAACTATTGTTGGAGAGATCTTAAAAGCTGCCAGAGAATAGAGACATGGTTTGTACAGCCGATAAGGTTAAGGAGGCAGAAGTTTTCTTGATGAACACAACGCAAGTGGGAAGACAGTCCAGCAACACTTTGAGGGTAATAGAAAAATGGTGTCTATCTATAACTCTATATCAAGTGAAAAGCTTTATAGAATTTTTCTTAAATGTGCTTGTTTTTTGGCCAAACTTCCACTCAGGATGACAGCTACCTTTTTCCTCCTCTTCCCACAGCCACTCCCCTCCTCATTACTGTCCCAGACAGTTCAGGTCTTGAGGAGCGCAGCCAGCAAAACCAAACTGGCTCAGCCCCGTTGGGAAGGCAGTTTCATCATCACCTTGTTTTACGTAAGCATCCTTGTTTCGGAGGTCACCGTCTCTCCCGGCCCCTTCCCTGAAAGTGACTCGTAAAATAGACAAAGTAACTCTTTATCTAGGGAGAAGTCTGCTAGTTAGAAAATAAGATTCTTCTCCCTGTTTTTACCCACAAAAATTGGTAAAATTACAAAGATTGTTGGGCTGCGTGGTGATAAGTGTTATTCAGGGCTCAGATCTTGCCGTGACAGTGTCCCAGTTCAATGAGGGAAAGTCCCAGTAAAAGACTAGAGGTTTCATGAGGTATCAGGCCTGATCTGGGAGTCCTTGACAGAGACGTAAGGGTTGAAACGTTTGGAACAGATGAGATCTCCAAAGCGAAGGAAAAGAACAGGGTCCAAAACCAAGAATTGATGAAAATCCACATACTTTTTGGCAAAGGAAGGGAAAAAAAACTTGAAAAAGAAAGAAGGTAGTTCTAGAAATAAGAAGAGAAGTGGGGTGGCGGCTGGGAGCTAAGAGGAGATGGTGACCAGAAAGAGAGAGTGAGAATATTTTAAAGGCCATAAAAAGGTCAATAAAATCTGGAGTGAGTGAAATCACTGGTATCCTTGATGGGAGGCGGCGAGAGCTGCGGGTGTGGAGAGCTCCTGTGACAAGTGGAGGGGGTGGGGCGTGGAGAGACCAGAGGGGAGTTAAGGGGGGACCGCAGCACTGAGGCAACTCTTTTTTCCCAAGGAAATTGCAATCTGGTTTGTGTTTGAAAGGCAAGAGGAGGAAATCTGCGAAGACAGGAAAATGAAAGATGCTGAAGGGAGAAGGTAATTGAGAAACAAGGGAAGCAGGAGGAAATTCATTCTTAGGCACCAAGGGAAGGGAACTTCTTCCTCTGAAGTAAGAGAAAAGAAATTTTTTTTTTAAAGATTTTATTTATTTGACAGACAGAGATCACAAGCAGGCAGAGAGGCAGGCAGAGAGAGAGGGAAGCAGGCTCCCCGCTGAGCAGAGAGCCCGACGCGGAGCTCGATCCCAGGACCCTGGGACCATGACCTGAGCTGAAGGCAGAGGCTTTAACCCACCGAGCCACCCAGGCACCCCCGAGAAAAGAAATTTTTAAAAAATGTCTCATGGATAGACCTGCAGTGTGGAGGGCCAATAGGCTTATTGAAAGGTGCCGACTCTCACGAGAGATCAGTGAAGGCGAATTTAAAACAAGCACACAAACACCTTTTCACTCATCAGATTGACAAAATTAAAAGAATCAATAATCTCTGACTGTGGCGAGCGTGTGGGGAAATGCATCCTCAGTTTACACAGCTGGAATGGAAGTGGCAACAGTCTTTGTGGAGGGTAATTGGGTGATGTTTATTAAAAATGTACATAACATTTACTGAACAATTCTCTTCTAAGAAACAATTCCGTAAAAATACGTGTACATGCAGGCAGTCAATTTTGCTAGGATTTATGTTGATAGCATTGTTTATAAATGTAGGAAACGCATACATACCCATCAGGAAACAGGGTGGAAAATAACTATTGATAACATACCATACTGGGCAGCGGTATTGTTGAATGAAATAAAGTAATTTGTGGCACCATGGAAATATTCCCAAGATAACTGCTGTTTAGTAGCAAAAACCAAGTGGCCAAATAATACGTATAAAGCAATACGATTTATATCAAAACATATTCTCAAACACATACACAAAGCAGTTTACGTGTATGCGTGTGTGCACAGGCACACTCATTCATTCTACCAGCCCTCGCTGAGTGCCCGCTAACCATTCCCACGTGGCTTATTTTAGGAAGGGATGTAAATAAAGAAAGAAAAAAGGGACTAGAAAAATGAACACCAGGTTGATACTAATAGTTACTTCTGAAAAGTAAAGAAGCAAAAAATGTCAAAAGAGCCTTTGTCTGATTTGCAGTGTGTGTATTTTTGGAGCTAAATGTATTTATATAACAGTACTGAGTACCATCAACTGACACAAGTCTCGCTCCCCTATTTTGAGCAGGTAACTAAGTGAATTAAGGTCATTAGGCTGGAACCCCACCTTCTTTTCTTCAGTCCATGCTGAATGCCTGTTGAGAAAAGCATCTAAAATGGTGCCAGAACCGTTCAGACTCACAGAAAGTCGGGAGATCCATCTGCAGATGTGTTAGTGAGAGAAACAAGGAATGGCATGAGTGAATGATCCAAGACAGAGAGAGAGAGAGTATTTGGATTAGAGATGCTGAAGGAAAAGATGCTGAGAATGAACTGTCTTGGAAGATAAAGCACATTTAGTGCTTGGCCCCCGTGGTGTGCCATCTAAGACTTTGCAGGGTTACGTAATCTAGAGACTACACTCCTACCTGGATGTGGGGTGGGGCGGGGAGCTCTGGAGAAAAGAGCATAGATCAGCTGTTGGATCACTGTAGGATGAGATACAGGTCAGCAGAGGAACCTAGGCTGTTTCAAGAGGGGTGTGGAGTTCGAATAATGAGGAGCAGAGGAAGGGTAGGAGAAATGCCCCAAGCCCACTCAGTCCCGCCACCACCCTCCCAGCCCCTCCCGCCATCCCCAGGTTGTGCAGGTGTCAGAGAGCTCCCAGCAGGAGAGAGAAGCAGGAGGAGCAGCATTGAAAAGAGGAGAACGAGACAGGGCAAAGGTTCCATTTCAAGAAAAGAAGTTGAGAAAAAAGGAAACTGTACCACAGAGCAGACACGAGCTTCGTCAAGTCAACAGCTACCAAGAGGATAGAGAGTGGGGACCGAGTCACAAGGGCGGCAGTGGTGGAAGTGGGTGCGCTGAGCTCCGGGTGTGGCTCCTGGGACTGTGGAAACCTTGGCAGGTGGCAAAAAGGATAGCCAGTCAGGGAAAAGTCAGAAGGAGAACCGGGGCGTCCAACTGCTGTCACTCCCAGAGCAAGGTGTCCCAAAGAGGGAAAATGAGGCGCTGGATGGGAGAAGGCAACGCACATGCACACACACTGCACACCTTCTCTCCTACACACACCCTAAGATTCCAGCGTGATGAGCCCTGTGCTGAGTCACATCAACAGCAACAATGATCCGACCTGTCGGGGGCGTTTACTCCCGACTGCGCTCTCAGGAATAGCGAGGATGTGACAAAGCCTCACGCGCAGCTCTGCTTAGAATCTTCCGGGGCTCCGTTCGAAGGTGGGTCCTCCATTATAATGGAGTTTCTCTCGCTGGAGCAAGTTGGTACAGAAGCAAGTTGGGAACATTTCGGGAAAATAAAGAGTTACTGAAGAAAGCGTCTTATGAAAAACAATAAGCTGCATATGTAAATTGAAAAGAAATGACAGGGCACCTGTCATTTCTGGGTGGCTCAGTCATCAAGCGTCTGCCTTCAGCTCAGTTCAGGATCCCAGAGTCCTGGGATCCTGTCTCGCTTCGGGCTCCCTGCTCAGCGGGAAGCCTGCTTCTCCCTCTCCCACTCCCCCTGCTTGTGTTCCCTCTCTCACTGTGTCTCTCTGTCAAATAAATAAATAAAATCTTTAAAAAAAATTTAAAAAAGAAACAAAAGAAATGACAAAGAAATTCCTAAAACAAGTTTTAAAATGAGTGGATTAAAGAGATAGAAGGCATGGGCAATTTCTTTCTTCTAACAGAGAACATAGCATGAGCACTTGCTGTGTTCAGGTGCAATCTAGTTGTTTCCATGTATCATTGCCCTTAAAGTAAAGCTGCATCACCCTGTTCCATGTAACTTGCAAGGGCATTGAGGCTTGGAGAGACTAAATCACCTGTCCAAGGTCACACAAGGCAGGCATCATCTGGGTTCCGTCTAATGCTGACCGAGTACAGAGCTCATATGGTTAAGCTACTACACTACATTATTCCTCACCAGAGAGCGCGAACAGCAGGGATTCACGTCATGGCTGTGCAGAGGCATGCCCTTCACCCCGACTATCTATCCCTATTTATGCTTCCCCAGGCACTGTTGTTAGTGGTGAAATGTTTAACAGCTCTATCCCGACAAAGACCCTATGCTCCAGTGGCTTTGATTATCAACCCCACTCCACAGATAAGAAAGCTGAGGCACAGAATAGTTACATAATTCGCCCACCATCACAAGATTAGCGAGGACTTGAGCCAAGAGGCCAACCCGAGGTCGTCTGGCCCCAAAGCTCCAGTGATGACAGTTTGCCCTGTGTGTCAGCATAAATGCTTGCTACAGGGGAAAGCTCGGATGGGAGGCAAGAGATGAAATACTTTTAATTTTCCTCTTCCCAAGAGTGTTGAACAAGCAGAAGACAAAATAAGATTGAGTTTTCTTGAGTATGCATTTGCAGTGTTAAGGATTTCAAATATTTGAAAGACAAGGGGAATTTCACAAAAATTGGGAATTTCAGGAAATGAATCTTTGAACGAAGGGTCTCCAAGAGAAACCAGATATGTCAAAGGAAGACCCTTGTGAAGAGATCAGGAAATATGAGAAAGAGAAAAAAGTCCAAAGTGAGTTGAATCAGACTACAAAAGTACTACTACTATCACTAATAAACATGCATTGAGCACTTATTTAAGGAAACATGAGATGCGGCGGGAAGTCAGTGAAAGATATACCCAATGCCCCAGTAGGGCCTAGGGATATGCACTTTGAGAAAAACCTTCCTCTACCTTTTTCTCTTTAGCTGGAAGTCTCCTAAAGACACCATTACTTCATTTGATCACAGTAGTAAAAAAACAATAAGCATAGTAGTTAAGTGTGTTTGCAGAGCCTCACTCATGAACGTTTCTATATTCAAAGCATATTTGCTTATATTTCAAATATCTCTCTACCCATAAGGACATAAACACTACATTTAATATGACCCAATGATTGATGGAAGCAAGATGAACCATGAATAACCTAGGAGTTCCTGCATGGCAAGGGTATGGTCTTTGGAGGTTCAATGTTCCATCCTCCGCTAAGGGGTTGAAAGGCATAGGGAGTTAAGGTGAAGAGAAGACCCATCATGAGTGCATAAGGTCATTGTCAGAGATACCGCCTCCCCCACTGCAGCTCTTGTCTACACCACCCCTCAGGTCCTTGTGAAGAAGCTGAAACAAGTTCTGCATTGGAAGGCTGTGTCACCACGTGGGACACACACGCGCGCACACACACACACACACATACACAGGCACACCCTGAGAAAGAAAGGGAGAGCTGGCTTCTGCACCGTTTGTAATAACCCTAGGTGTGGCCACTACCTCTGGGCCTAATGAAACTATAATTAAGGAAGAAACAAACATGAAGCCCAAGCAGCCCCTATTGAGGTATTTTCACTAATAGCTGAGGTTTGTCTAGGTCAGGTGAACTCCCATATTTCTTTCGAACAATGTCCCCACGTCCAAGGAAAGTGAAGGATAAGAAGACAAAGATAAAGAAGCTGGTACAGAACAACTGGTCTATCTAGAGGTCAAAGATTTCATTGGAATGAGAAACCGAGAAGAAAGGAATTAAAAGATATTTGTCATGTGCATGTGCCGTACTAAGAAATAACACATATCCAACATTTCTGTAAACTACCTATCTAATGTTGTAAGAACATGAGAATTTGTTAGAGAGACCAGAAAGCAAGTAAAGAAGGTAAAGAAATTAAGGGTAGAGGGAAGGAGCTTCTGAGACATTAGCTGTATTCTTAAGATGTGCTCAATATAGATAAATAAGTTAATGACTTCTGACACACATATGACTAGATAAAATGTAGCCCGAGTGTGCCAAATACAGATAGAAAGGGATGGGGGGGGCAGGGAATGGGAAGTAAGGATGGAAGGAAGGAAGGAAGGAAGGGACAGGACAGAGGGAGAGAGGGAAGGGAAGGAGGGAAAGAGGGAGGGCAGAAAGAAGAGATGGGGGAGGGGAGGAAGGAAGCATAAAAGCAGTAGGTGCAAGTGAGGCTGACCACACCAGCAGAGGGCAGAGGAGGCCTTGGGAGCAGCTTCCAACTAAAGGCAGGGCAGCAGACACAGGCATACAGGCGAAGGTCTGGGCGGTATGAGTGATGATGAGGATCTTATTAAAGGAGTGGAGTGGTCAACAGGGCTTACAAGAGGGTGGGCACTGGGCTTCTAATTTGGGAAATTATCACGAAGTGTCAACTATTCTTTCTAGGATAAGTAAAAAAAAAACAATTACTGTCATTTTGAACCCTTGATTTCTGTCTGTAAAAGTAAAATCTTCTCTTTAGTTGGTTATATGGGGAACTGTTGGTTTAGGTAAGTCCACTATATGCCCATAGATCGTTAATTCCCATGATGGGAGGTCTCATAGTTCGTTAAGGTTAATCCATTATATTTCTGGATGGAAATAAGGAGTCCTAAAGTTGTTCAGTAATTTTCATCACTTGACACCCATAGCTTGTAAGTGATGGAGCTGGGACTTGAACCCAAGCATTCATGGACTGAGAAACTAGGACCCGAGAACCCAAGATAAGGGGTATTTGGAACAGGAGTGGATGTCAACAAGAAAAGAAAAGTATTCCTCCCTGGAAGGAAGCTTTGGCTACAAAGAGGCTTATGAAGGGACTCACAAAATGTCCCAGAAATACAGAAAGAGAGATCAGTTAGTTGGTCAGTGGTAGAAGCCAGCTTTACCCAGTTTTATGAGAGTGAAGAAGGTTTAACTTCCTTAAAAAGCCCTGCTTTTTAGATGACAGGAAGGAAGTAATAGAGGAAGGACATCTCCAGATCTGCTTTGTTGACCACCAAACAGCTTCTCTGTGGTGCCCCACGGCTTAATGAGGACATCAGAGCCCCAACTGCAATCCCAAGTTTTCCAACCTTGTAAATTCATACCAGTATAGAAAAGCCAGATCAGTCTCTCATGGTCTATTGAAGTTCAAAGGTTGCTCTGTGAACTAGAATGCCAGTTTATAAATTTAAAATTCAATAATGAAGAAGACATTGTCACAGGTTCTGGGGACATGCTCTTGAGCCAGCACATAGTTTCCTTGGGAGAAGGCCTTATAGGAAGGCAGGTGACAACTGGAGGGTCACGTGGGGAGTACGGGTGGCTCAAATGGTTTATTGTACCCACTCGGTTGGTCGGGTGCATCTACCTGACCAAGAGGAATTCTCCTGCATTAAGGACCCCTCATTCATTCCTTCATCCATTCATCCGGCGTATAATTTTTATATTACCCACTCAGATCGCAGTGACATCCTCTTGTCTCTCTCCTCAGTCCATAGAAGTGCCCTCCCACACTCATATTAAACAATATCACCATTTGGGAAGGGAAACCCAAGTGGAGTGTGGTGGGATAGTCGTCACAAATGAATACTTAATTTGCTTATCCCTTCTCTTAACTGGCCCCAATACTCCCACATAATTATATTATTATTTATATAAATTCTCTATTATTTATTTCTGCACCTCCAAACTATATTCACAATTGACACATCCTTACATCCTTCTTTATCCCTTAAAAAGCCATACCATCTCTTGATTCCTTACTGCAAAACGTTACATCATAATGTACATCTAATACCAACACACCATAATACCAATGATGTCATTGGTATCCTCAATTTCATCTTTGTTTCTTTTCCTTCCTTCCATGAACAAAATTTGTCATCTATAATTTTATTGATACAATGTCAACTTTGACACCATTTACATTCTATTCTGTAGCATGGCTGAGTATTATGTGCTTTGTCTATAATGTTGACTCTAAAAGCTGAAAAGTTAAAATAGTGTTTCTGTTATCATGACTTCACAAATAATTATTTTTTGAAGTCATACAGGTATAACTGCAATTATTCTCTTGTATAACTTTTATTGGTTTTACTGGAATTAGAATTCTGTTTTTTTTAATTAGTTGACAAAGCATCATATTTTCAATTTATTTTCCCATGCTGTCTACCAGATAAATTATTCTATCATGGCAAAAAGTGCTAGTTGTCCCCTAATATCTGTTCTCCACTTTTCTACTATAATAAACCAAAATTATATTTGGTCAGGCTTATAGGGGATGCCTGGGTGCCTCGGTCAGTTAAGTGCCAGTTCATGACCTCAGCTCAGGTCTTGATCTCAGACTTGTGAGTTCAAGTCCTGCATTGGGCTCCACACTGGATATGGAGTCTAATTAAAAAAAAAAAAAAAGTGGAAATTTTGGAATTAATGGCATATGGAAATTCTGGAATTGAAAAAGCACTTTTTCCAGATTTGCTTATGTGACTTAGGGATGTAAGCTCCAGTGTGGTATGCAACTTTCACTAGAAGTCCTAAAAGGAAGTTAATACATTCATTTTGTTTTCCTTCCTTTATTCTGCTCTTTGGTGCCTGAGTGGAATGCCTTCACTCAACTTTGGACCATTAGTGCTCTGGGGAGAACAAAGCAGATAGTTGTTCCAGGTCCTAGACAGTTTGTGGCTTCTACAACTTACCTGAATGACTGATATTCAGGCTTTTATGCAAAAGAGAATAAACTTCTTTCTTGCCCAAACCACTCTGCAGCCTTTTTACTAGCTCTCTGCTGCCTCACTCTGGGCTTCTTTTATGTAAATGAAAACAACAACTCTTGTTTGTTTAAACCATGATGACTTAATATCTCCTACCTGCAGAAGAATGCATAACCTGATTGATATAAATTCCAAAAGGACACCCTTGTTTTCCACACTTGCTTGGCTCATTTATTTCACAAGACAACACAATGGAAGATGCTGAGCTGATTTGGGGGCACACAAGTAGGAGGCAAAGCAGGACACACAGACCTTGTGAGTGGGTCTAGTGACATTCATTCTGAATTGAATATACTTTAGAGCTGACGGTCCATGTAAGACAATGGTTTCATTTAATTGACCAGGGTGTACCCCAAGGCAGGGAAAGCACAGGAAAAGGGAAGAAAAGAGGAAGATGAAATAAGGCTTTTAATATAAAATGTTTTGGGGCACCTGGGTGGCTCAGTGGATTAAGCCTTTGCCTTTGGCTCAGATCATGATCTCAGGGTCCTGGGATGGAGCCCCACATCAGGCTCTCTGCTCAGCAGGGAGCCTGCTTCCCCTTCTCTCTCTGCCTGCCTCTCTGCCTACTTTCGATCTCTCTCTGTGTCAAATAAATAAATAAAATCTTTAAAAAAATAAAATGTTTCGTGTAGCCAATATTTGATCCCAAAGACCCTAAATTTATAGAAAAGCTCAAACCAGAAGCATATCTGGTCAATTGTTTCACCTGTTCAACCCAAATTCTCTTTGGTGTATAAGTTCTGGACCTAACTTTCTAATAATTTTATATTTATCTTTCCATATCCGAGATTATCCCTTTAAATACCCGCAGTTTATTATGCTGGTTCTCTCCTCTTTATTCTTTTCAAAACTCTGTCCCTTCCTTCCTGCCCACTGTTATCAAGACCCCCAGAGCTCTTGAGTGAACCAGAATTGTGTCCTCTCCCGGTCTCTGGGTCATACTCCTATAAAGACTCAGTGGGAGTGGGGGCGAGCAGAAAATCACTTAGCCACGGGAATGGAGTACAGGGAGGAGACAATGGCAGTCTGGTGGATAAATGGCTCACACACAGATGCTCAGATAAATCTGTAATCAAAAGGAAATCTGAATGCTTGGCCAAGGGGAAGTAAATTGCCTGAGGTCAATCCTTTGTTGGTGTCTTTGATCTTCTTCAGTGATGGGTCAGTCCTACCACCCGCCCCCAAGCTCAGATGCTGTGCACATGATTTGCTTGCTTTCCTGTGTCCTGGTTAGGCTTTGGGATTTTGATTACTCTTGCATTTAGGAAGCTTGGTTTAGAAGAACAGAGAACAATAACATACACAGCATATACACCACTTCTATGTATTTTTACATATATTACCTCATTTAATCCTAATAACGACCCTCAAAGACAGCCAGCTGGTTTTTTCTTTTTTTTTTCTTTTCTTCTCTTTTCTTTTCTTTTTAATGATTTATCATTTTTTAAAACAAAATTTACCATATATTCAGTTTGTGATTCCCAATACCTAGACCATAGTTAACAGTTGAGGAAACCAATGTGCCCAATTAGTAACCGTTACTAGTATAAATAAATTGATAAAGACTTTTTAATGATAATGCATACAGCTTATGGGTTTATACAACAGTATGGTATTTCTGGAGGGCAATTCACTTATACATATATAAAGTCCTAAAAAAGCAAACATCCTTGAGTCATCAGCAATCCTCTTCAAGGAATGTGATCTAAGAAAATTATTAGATATTTAATATCCTAGGTGCAAGAATGTCCATTGCACGGTTGTTTATAATTGTCAAAAACAATACCAAAAAAGCTAAATGTTCATCCAGAGGAATGGTACACCAAATGGACTAATTTCCATATTTCAAAACTTGTCTTAGGAGATTATTTAATGATACAGAAAATAATTATATTGACACAGAAAACCATTTATTGCCAAGTGAAAAAATCATTGACCTCTCCTTATTCTTAAAAAAAAAAGAGAGAGAAAGAAAGAAAGCAATAGACTATTAAAGTATAGGTTTTGGTAAAAATGCATAAAAGAAAAGAAATTAATATGACTGCCGAATACTGAAAGGAAAATGGCAAAACAAGACTTCATGCACTTCTGAGAGATCAAAACTCGGTATGGCCAAAGTGACACAGGAATCAGAGCGGAGAGAGACACCCCTTAGCACAGGTAGCAGAGAAAGCAGCAAGTGTGGGTCACTTTTCAGAGTTCCTTCAATCCACAGGGACACCTGTGTGATTGAAGTTGGTTGAAGAATTATATGTTCAACGGCTGCTGGGTCAGAGTCTCCTTTCTGACTGTATGTATTTGTAGGGAACATGTCTATGACATGAAGCTGCAAAACACGTCTTTCGAAAGAAAGGAGCTGTTAACCGAAAGGGGCAGTGGCTTCCAGAGAAAAGGTTGCCAGCTTGCTTATCTGAGAGCGAAGGCTGCCAGTCCACCCACCACACCCACAAGCAGAGAGCGTGGGGTCAGGCTTCTCATGCAGGGAAAAAGCCACTACTTCGAAGAAAACGTGAGTCAGTTATAGGTAATAACATTTTTTTTTCATAAACATGGTTGGAAAATTGAGTATCAGCAGACATTTGGTTTCAAAAAGAAAACAGCTTGGTCAAGAGAATGCTATCGATTTAACAAACCATTTTGTTATCCTCTTGGGACTCTGGGAAAATGACATTTCCCGGTCCCCTGGGTTGAGAGGGGGGCCAGATGACTGGTTCTGAAGAGAGGAATGTGAGCAGAAGCATTTGACACTTCCAGATTTGGTCCCAAACTGCAAATCTCCAACACAAGATCCTCCTCTCTCTTACCTTTTGTGTCATCCTGGGAAAGCCTTGGGTGCTGGCGTCCTGGATCCCTGAGGCACATTTCCTCCGAGAGCCACCCCAGGGAGCATCCTGACCAGGAAAATGTGCAATGGCCTTCATGTAAAAAGGAAAGACCAAGATAATCAAACAGAATATGGACTTCGGGGAACAGAGATAGTTCGGGGAAAAGACAAGGACATTAATTCCAAGTGTCTTTTTTCTTTTTAGAAAAAATTGAGGACATATTGTGCTCATTGATTAGAAAAAGGATAAAGTCAAAACAAACAAAGATCAAAGAATAAGAAAAAGTTCATGGACGTTAAAAAGTATTGCTTGTATGAACTAGAAAAATATAGACCCCAAACAAGGAAACGCCCAATACAGGTGGATAACATGAGGGGCAAAGGTAAGCCATAATGGGTAAATATTTTGACATATTTTCATCAAGTGGTCATTATCTCAGCTTATGTGAACGATCCCCCTGACCCAAGGGAAATTTTGTAGGTGCTGCGTAATGGTGACAAGCTGGACTATGCCCGCAAGCCAGAGAATTCCCCGGGATGTGTTCCTCTGTCTGCTATTTCTAGGTAACAAAACTGCAGCAACCCAGTGAAGCTGGGACCCCACAGATTCAGTGTCTCTGTCTCTGGGGATGAAGGTGTGATTCATCCCAAGAAAGAACTCTGTCCTGCTAAGGTGCCAGTAGAGATAGAGGGAAAGTGGAATGGGGAGTGGAGGAAGGTCACGATGACTGTGAACTCAAACCCCGTGACCAGCTACAGAAGCCAGGACCATGGCAGATGTGTTTTGCGTTCTTTTGTGTTTTCTTTACCTCCCTTCCCTGAAACATACACATTATAGGAGGAGCCCGTTGGCAGTGGCTACCATTGTAGGTTTCACCTGAGTCCAATTCAAACTTTTGTTCCATCTCCTGACCTCTTAATACAACTCAGATAACTGCTTTCTCTAATCCTATGACGCTAGCATCCACAGATCAATCTGTTGTCTCCACGTAGTACCAGCAGGGGACGTTAGGGACACCTTAGCTGTTGTCTCAAACAAACTCCAAACTTCCTAGTTGCACAGTAGAAGTTTATGTCTTGCCTTTGTAAAGTTCTCAGAGGTTGTTTCTGGTTGACAGGAATTACCTTTCCAAGGAGTAATTCAAAGTCTGAGGAGTGGCTGTTTTTTCCCACCTGCCTTTTTAAAAATGTAGCTTCCTAGATCCTTCTACTCATCTATATCAAGTTGGTAAAAAGAAAAGAGATAGATAAGCATACCTGTCTACTAATCTTCTTGACCTGGAGGTGACCACAGGTCATCTGTACGTGCAGACACTGAGAAAGACTAGTTACATGGCTTCCACTGGAATCTCTGTCTCTGTCTCTCTCTCCTTCCATCTTCCCTCTCCTCACATCTTCCAGTTTCGCTGTTTTTTTTATTTCCAGATCCTCCTTCTTCTATCTCACATTCCACCTGAAAATCTCGAAGTGGCTCTCCAGGCAAACTTAAATGGTGATTTTTACATTCTTTGGAAAAAGGAACAGAGGCCTTCGTTAACAGACAATAGTCTTGATCTAAAGAAAAGTAATTCGGGGTCATTGCATCCTTTCCTTCAAGATACTACCAACTCAGGGTGCTTGGGTTGCTCAGTCGTTAAGTGTCTGCCTTCTGCTTAGGTTATGATCCCAGGGTCCTGGGATCCAGTGCCGCATCCATCGGGCTCCCTGTTCACCAGGAAGCCTGCTTCTTCCTCTCCCACTCCCTTTGCTTGTGTTCCCTCTCTCGCTGTTTCTCTCTCTGTCAAATAATAAATAAAATCTTAAAAAAAAAAAAAAGATACTACCAATACTTTCTTCAGGAACCTTGTTTGCTTACACTTTCGCATCAGTTATCAGGTTAGAAAGAAAGTTATCTCTTAGTATCTCAAATAAGACAGAAACCATCGTTCATGGATTTTCCCACAAGACTCTTGGAAAGGAGAATAGGGTACTGCCCCAGGGAGAGTAATAATTGTGACCATGATACACCTTCTCTTTTTGGGGTAGAAGAAGGACCCAGCCTCAGGCGGCCAGCAATGGGCCACGGATGCCTCTGCATCATTTCCCACCAGTCACTGAGGACGCCCACAGACACCGACTAGTGGAGCTGACCACTGCGTCTCCTTTGACCACTACATTTATTGAGAAGAAAGGAAGTTCAATCCCCTTGACTGCTCTCTTTTCATTACTGTTCTGAAATTTCCATCCAATTATTATTTGAGGAATTATTAAACACAAACCCCTAAACACTCCTTCCTTTATTATATAAAGCAGTTCAGCTCTGCTCCTACTCCTATATCCAAATTTACATATGCAGGAGAGACAAGATGGCGGAGAAGTAGGAGGAGGCGCCTTTTCAACCTGTACCCTAAAGTGAGCTGATTACCTACCAAAGAACTCCGATCACCCATGAAATCAGCCTGCGATCAGAATTATACACGTCTGGATCTCTACGGGGGGCAGAAGACGCCAGTGGGCAGGTAAAGTGGAGTGGGAACGTCGGACTGATATCGGAAGATAAACCAAATTTACATATGCATATAATACTCAGACCAAGAAAAAAAAAATGGAGGCAAGGCAGTCAACCTGACAAGTAACAAGAGCTGGATTGACGGGGCAGGTGGCAGCTTTCCACCCTACCTGAGCGGGCATACCGCCCTCGCCAACCCCCCAGAGCTAACCAACACATTTCCTCCAAACAAAACCAAACAACTTTCCCCAAGGAGGATATTTGAGGCAGCTGCTAAGAGGAAAAAACCAAAAACATTCTCTATCTTATGATATTAACTTCTATTGCTTGAATGTTGTCTCTCTGCCAACCAGTTTCTTAGCAGCCTTTTTTTTTTTTTTAATTATTCAATGGCATTTAACAGATGGAAAAACCCTAGATCACAGAGAAAGGCACACATCATAATCATACACAGACTTATCAGTCTCAACAAAAACAGTCTTAAAGCCTTAATCATTTATTTACAAAGACACGAAAATGTTTTCCTTGGGAAAAATAAGCTAAGTGACATAACTGAACAATACACTTATCAGTAACAAAGCAGATCAAGTAGGGATAGACACAGAGTAAAATAACTTCAGTATAATTAATGTAAACGACATTAATGTGAACTACAGAAATTCCCCATTTTAAGTAGCCATCCTACTTAAATCTACCATCCTCTCTACTATCACTACTACTGAGAAAGAAAGGAATGAAGGAAGGAAGGAAGGAAGGAAGGAAGGAAGGAAGGAAGGAAGGAAAGGAAAAAAAGAAAAAGTGTCTGGAAGGAGAGTTGCTTTGTAAATATGCTGACAGAATAAAATTTTGTCAGTCTTCTTCTGCGTGTTCAGGATCTATTCACCAAAAAAAGCTCTCCTAAAATCTTAAATTTTCTAGTCAAACAAGAAAAGAAAAAGAAGAGCAAACCTCACTGTTTTCTGTTGTTCATCTCTTGAACTATTAGCAATTGTGTGAAAAGCTATTCAGGTCAGCGGATAGGAGAATCTGTAATACTTCCTCCTCTGCTAGGTTATTTGAAACCCATTACAAGACACATAGATTCTCATAGGAAACTTCATCTGCCATGATTATTCCTCTTCACAATGAATTACCGAAAATCAGATGACTTTTGCTTGTTAGCTACCTCGCTCAATTCCTACCAAATTCAAATGAAAGAAAATCATGGCTTTTGGAGGCCATTAGGAATAATTATCCCTTCTACAATCTATAATTTGATCAGGGATAATTATGTGATGTAACAATAGAATAATTAGACTTGTTTCTCTATATGTGTTTTTGTGTGGCCTTGCCACACCACGTTAGCTGAATTTTATTTTTATACAACTTATTAAACTTCGTCAATTTTACAAATGTCGTGGCTACAAAAGATTTAAATAATTGAAATGTATGTGATACTCAATTTTATTTTAGTGTCCTTCTTTAATACTAGGAAAATTAATCTAATACAAACTCTTACACCAAATTATTTCAGTGGGCTACACACTGATGGGAGATAAGTAACCAAGCCTGACATGAAAATCATTATGGAGCCCACAGTCCTGGGGAAGAGAAAGACATTCTCAAAAATGACACAAATAAATACATATTTACAAACAAGGGGAAATATGGTGAAAGAAAAGCACAGCCCCTGTAAGTATAATAGGATTTCAGAAGGTTTTCCTGAAATAGCAATCTGTGAGCTGAGTGTTTTTTTTAATTATAGTAAAATATATTTAACTAAACATTTATCATTTTAAGCACAATTCAGTGGCATTAAGTACATTCACAATTCTGTGTGACTACCACCACTATCTATATCCAAACATTTTTTCATCCTCCCCAACAAAAACTCTGTATCTATTAAACAATAACCCCTTCTTCCTCTCTCCTCCCTCCCAGCCTCTGGCAGCCTCTATTCTATTTTTCTGTCTCTTTGAATTTGTCTATTCTAGATACCTTATAAAACTAGAATTATATAGTAGGTGTCCATCTGGATCTGGCTTATTTCACTACTCATTAATATTTTCAAGGTCCATCCTTATTGCATATATCAAAATATGTCTCCTTTTTCGGGTTGAGTAATATTCCGTTATGTGTATATACCAATTTTGGTTTATCCACTCATCAGCAGATGCTTGGATTGTTCCTACCTTTTGGTTGTTGTGAGTAATGCTGCTGTGAACATGAGTGTACAAACATCTAGTCCAGTGCCTGCTTTCAACTCTTTTGGAAATTTACCTAGGCAGGAAGTTGCTGTTGGTAGTTCCATGTGTAACTTTTTTAGAAAACTGACAAAATGTTTTCCACAGCTGCTGCACTATTTTACACTCCTATCAGTGATACACGAGGGTTCCAATTTTTCCACATCCCCACCAATATTTGTTATTGTCCATTTTTTTAAAGATTTCATTTATTTATTTGACAGACAGAGATCACAATTAGGCAGAGAGGCAGGTGGCGGGGGAGGGGTGGTGCTGGAGGGGGACGGATCAGACTCCCTGCTGAGCAGAGAGTCTGATGCAGGGCTCAACCCCAGGACCCTGGGATCATGACCTGAGCTGAAGGCAGAGGCTTAACCCACTGAGTCACCCAGGCACCCCATTATTGTCCATTTTTAATATTCTAGTCATCCTAGTAAATGTGAAGTGGTGTCCATTGTGGTTTTGACTGACATTTCCCTAACTGACGAGGGAAGCTGAGCATCTTTTCCTATGCTTATTGACTGTCTGTATGTCTTCTTTGGAAAACAAAGTTCTTAATTTTGAGGAAGTCCAATTTCTGTTTTTTGTTTTGATTCTTTTGCTTTTGGTGTCGTGTCTATGAAATCATTGCCAAATCCGACATCATAAAGATTTTCTCCATTGTTTTCTTTCAAGATTTGTAGACTTTTAGCTCTTAAGTTTAGGTCTTCGATCCAGTTTGAGTTAATTTTTGTATCTAATGTAAGATAAGGGTCCAACGTCCGTCTTTCACATGCAGATGTCTAGTTTTTTCCGAACCACTTGTTGAAGAGACTGTCCTTTCCTCCTTCAACAGTCTTGGCACGCTTGCTGATAATCAGTTGACTGTAGATGTGAGGATTTATTTCTGGGCAGTGAGCTAAGATTTTAAGAAGAAACAGGAGGTAACTAGATGACAAAAGAGAGAAAGCCCCTCTAGGTAGAAAGATTAGTTTGAGCAAAAGTATGCTTTTCTTCTCAAGAAATGTAAGCATTAATATGTCATTTTTCTATTCTTTTTTCACACACTACACTAAATTAATCTGGTCTATAAAATCTCCTTTGGGGGACACCTGGGTGGCTCAGTTGGTTAAGCGTCTGCCTTGAGCTCAGGTCATGATCACAGGGTCCTGGATTGAGTGCCACATCAGGCTCTTTGTTCAGCGGGGAGCCTGCTTCTCCCTCTCCCCCACCACCACTTGTGCACATACCCTCTCTCTCTCTCTCTCTTTCTGTCTCTCTGTCTCTCTGACAAATAAATAAATAAAATTCTTAAAAAATAAAAAATAAAATCTCCTTTGGGAGGAATCCTGAATTATTTACTCTACTGTGGGGTCTTTAAGAGACTCATACAGGGCAGCACTAAATCCGTTTTCTTTCTTCATCTTATAACCAATCTGAGTCATTAATATCCCAGTTTTTTCCTTCTATATCCAACAGGTATTCCCTTCTATATCCAACAGGTGATTCAGAAAAGCACAACTCACAAGGCCAAACATTAATTCTCATAGATAGCACAGAACAAAATTGCAAATATGAAAAACCTAATTATCTAACAATTAGTGAAGCCCACCTTGACTGTCATAAAGTTAGTAGTTACACTATTATGGAGAGTAGTGTCAGCAAAGCTGCTTCTGGGCAGTAAAAAGATTATGGGAGGGAGGAAAGGGGAAATTGGTACTGTCAGTAGAGATTTAATGAGAGTTAATATGGGAAATCTGTAATTTACACTAGTTTTATTTAACAGTTTACATGTCAAATGTCTCTATATCATTAATCTACTTTGAATGGAAGGAATGAATGTAATTCAGTTAAGGAACATACTCCGTCTTCCAATATGGAAATAAACAATTTCATTTTTCAATTTAAAGTGATTAAAGTCTTTAAGCCTATATTTTGTTTGAATTTGAATGTGACTATACCACGATTCAGAAAAAATCATCTCCCACCTTCACACTGTTTCCTTTCGGGTTTATAATAAATAAAAGGGGAGCTCATTTCTAAGTTTTATCTCTTTTCGTGATTGCTACTTTAGTTACACAATGACTCAGATGAAGCTTGAAAGTTGTTGCTTATAAGAGCCTAATCAACTTTTTAGACAAGTCAACATCATCTTCCCATCTCTCCTTGATGGTGTGGAGAGGTGGGAAATAGGGAAAGGATGGCAATTTTCTCCTCCCACTGTGTGTGTGTGTGTGTGTGTGTGTGTGTGATGCATTTCAATTCCATGGTTTAAACATTTCAAAATTATATATTTAATTTTAACTATTATTTTGTACTGTCACTGATAGTTCCATTTTTGTTTGAGAAAAAAGGGTCAAGTTTCTCCAAATACTGTCTCATTTATATAAATATTTTTAGACATGAAAATGACAACAGTTCATTTCAGTGTATTGTAAAATGTAGAAGAGACTTCCTGTTACTTGTTGCATGAAGAAATTTCACAGTGTACTTATTCCACTGACTTACCATAGAAATTGTTCTAGAATATTATGCTTTTTAGGACATTCTATTACGTTTGACATCTGTCACTTTAATTATCCCTTCTATATTTTAATGCTTCCTTGTGATCTTTTATCTTTGTTTCCCTGGATGAATGAAACATATCCATCTCCTTTTAGCTTTTATCTATGATTTGGAAAGTTAACACTCTATTTTAAAGATAATCTTGCATGACTATCTTAAAACATTAAAGTTCTTTTTGCCTAATTATGCCAGCAATAACTATTGACTTCCTTTGATGGACATTAAGGAAATTGACACCAATGATACCCGCATCTTTGCTATTTCCCTTTCATATTTTGCAGGCTGCTAATTTGGAGTTAAAATCTCCTTTAAAAAAGAAAGACTTTTTTTTAGTATGTTTACATTGAGTATTTTACTTCTGTTGCCATAATTACCCTCAATTACTGAATTTTCCTGTTGTCATTAGTGTTTTCAGGCTTATATTTTGTTTTGTATTTTATTTATTCTACAATTTTAGATAGTTTCACTGATTATAACCACTTTTTCTCAATCACAACCTCCCTAATGAAGAATGAAATTGCTTATTCATCTCTTAATTATTCAGAGTACATTTGTTGTGCATCTTGCTGGAAAACAGTCTTGAATGGTAAATGTTCCAAGAATTTGCAGATCTGAGAATGACCCCAGCTTGATGTTTACAGAGAGTAAGTCCTTGGCTGGAGATATAATGTTTGAGTCTATACCCAATATAGATGTATGAAGCTGCAGGTAACAAAACCCATAATTACAGATGTTTATTTTTCTCATGTAATAAAAAGTATACATATTTGCTGGGTTTGGCTCAGTCACCATGTGGATGCTGATGCTCCAGCCATCATGTCTGTGGTAGGCAGAATAATGGGGGGGGGTTCCCCCAAAATATCCACATCCTAATTCCTGGAATCAGGACGTTATGTTAGTTTACATAGTGATCGGGAATTAAGTTTGCAGATAGATTTAAAGTCGCTAATCACCTGACTTTGAGGTAGAGAGGTTATCCTGGGTTATCTGGGTGGACCCACTATTACCACAAGTGGAAGAGGGAGACAGAAGAAAGTCAGCAAAATAATTCAACCCAACATTATTGGTTTTGGGTTTAGAGAACATCAGTTAAGGAACACAGTGGCCCCTAGAAGTTGTACTAGAAAAGACAAGGGAACAGATTCTCCCTAGAGCCTAGACAAGGAATACAGCCCTGCTACACCTTGATTTTTTAAACAATATATTTTTTTTAATGTATTTGAGAAAGAGAGAGAGAACATGAGTGGGGGTGGGGGGTAGAGAGCAGAGAGGAGTAGGGAGAGGGGAAGCAGACTCCTCACTGAGCAGGAAGCCTGATGCAGGACTTGATCCCAGGACCCTGAGATCATGACCTGAGCCAAAGGCAGACATCTAACAGACTGTGCCACCCAGGCACCCCTCACTTTGATTTTTTTAAAGCCTAGTTTAGACCTATTTTGGACTTCTGACCCAACTTCAGAACCATAAGATAATGTATTTGTGTTGTTTCCAGCCACTAAGTTTTTTATGGCATTGACATCCCTATACAATGTCCAAGGGAGGATTTCAAAGTGAGACAAAGGAGAAAGAGCCACATCAGTCAAATCTCTGTCTCTTTATAGAAATCCAAAAGCTTTCTCAGAAGTGCTGCCAGCAGAATTCTATTTTCTTCTCAAGACCCAGAGTCAGGCCTGGTCTCTACCCTTAACTTAAGAAAGACCAGAAGGGCAATTTTTAGCCACTCACCTTAACATTGGTGGGGAGCTAAGGAGAGGAGCTGTGAACAGCTTTTGAGAAACTGATCAATAGCGTTTCATACTTTTCTTCTGAAAACTCTGAAGGTATTACTCCACTATCTTCTCATTAATCGATACCCCTGGGAAGAAATATGAAGGGATCTTGATTTTAATGATTATTAAATATAAATCCTGTGTATGAATGTGTAAACTTATAAGGAATTCACTGGAAAACTTTCTCCAGAATGTATGTTGGCATTGATTTCTGCTTTTCAGTTTTGCTTAAAAGATCTCTAAATTTTCAGCCTGAAGATTTTTTTTTTTACTTAATTCAACTATTTAGTAAATATTTATTAAGTACTTAATATGTGCCAGATGCTAAGATGAGTTTTGTTAATTTTGCCTTTTTTCTCTGTCTTGTTTATTTGATCTTTCCCATTCTGGAATTATTGTTATTTTAAGTTTCAAATTTCCTACCGTATTTTCCAAACCTTTTACCTCCTCTGTTATTTAAAAACTAATCGATTTATGCCTCATATCTTGAGTCTTCCAGGTTCATGTTTGTTTCACTGTTTGTTTTCCCAGAGTTTTGTCATTTTTTTTCTTTCTGTATGACTAAGATTTTATTCAGGCTATTGCGTATTTCTTTCTCTTTCTTTTTCCACTCTCGTTTTAATCCAACATTTTAAAATAGTTTTTGTGTCTGCTTTTAATTCAGCAAGAATATAAGGTAAAAATATGTTCTTTAACCTCTTCTACCATTATTCCTTGTCCACTTTTCCTCAGATTTCTTAAAAGCTTTACGTTTTGTTGGTGGTGGTGTTTACTCATTCTTGATATTGACTTTTTCCTTTGTTGATGCGTAAAGGTCTGATGTGAGGGATTCCAGAATCCCGTATAAATGGAGAAACAGAGATCTATTACCTATAACAGAGCACATCTAGCAGCCCAAGAACCAGAAGATGCTCCAGCCATATCTAGAGCTGGAGGCTGGAGGCTGGAGGCTTATCTCACAGTAACACAGCTCACCTTTTCAACACTGGGGGATACAGGTGTTTTTAGAGAACACTATCCAGCACCAGAGTGAGAGGACAAAACTGCATTTGCCTGGAAGAGCAAATGAGGGGATCATCTGTTCCATATTTTGGATCATCACATCTCCTGTCTGGATCAGAAGGACAAAGATGCAGCAGACAAAGGAAGGGGCAGTATGGTGTGGAGCACTTATCAACCCTGCCCTGCCCATGGGGACTGCCCCAATTCCCATTAAAATGTAGAACATCTTCAACTCTGATTGTATGAATGACTGGAGGACTTGTTATTTTTCTTCTGAGATGATGTCATAGTTATTTTAGGGATAGGAAGCTCTTAGCATTTCCATTCACTACAGAACTTCCTAGGAATCACCTTTGAGCATTAAAAATATGTATTAACCATGATAGTCTGGGAGGAAAATACCAGCAAAGATGCCCTACAAAAAGCTTCTGTTTTTATAGACTGCAGGAAAAGATGTACATAACTGTGATCATCTTTGCTCATTTGTGGCAGAGCCTGCTGGCTGCCTGTCCAGTGTTCTTTCTCTTCTCCCTTCTCACAAACAAAACTTGAATTTTATTTGGTGCAGCATGCATTTCCCTGTCCCTTTCAGGCAGGGGTCTTCATTGCAACACAGCACTGGTCAATAACATACCAGGAGAGGGCAGTGTGTGGGGTTTCCAGAAAGGTTCTTTAAAGGGTGCTAACTCAGCCAAAGCTCTGCTCTTGGTTTTGTGGCCATCTTCTTTTTGGGGACTGAAGCTAACAGGCATTACAGCTGGAGCACTGATGACATGTGGAGAACCAGAGAACAAGGCATCACCTGAAAGATGGAATGGTGGGAACCTAAGTCTTGTTGACCTGGGGCTTTCATAGCATACCTGGATCACTGGATTTGTTTAAACCACTGCTGTACAACTCTGCTGCCATCTCATGCAGCTGAAATCAATCTCTGAGAAAACATTCTGTTATGAGAGAAGAGCCCTCCTTTTTCTCTCTGTGCACTAGTACTTCTCAATGTCTTTTGACTCTTGCTCGGTTAAAGTAATGTCAAAGTGTAAGGCTCTCATGGGGAAACTTTGAAGATCACTCACTTTACCCAGGATATCAATCACCATTGGTCTAAAATTCAGTTGCAAAACCTGTACTGTAGGAAAACCCTAGAACATCCTAGAAGTTTCTGAACGGGGGGGTGGGGGGACGCGGGGAGATTAAATTGTATAAATGGACACTTGACATTTTTATTGGGCAAATATTTGGAGACCAGACACCAGCTTTTGGGAAATAAGACTGCACTTAGAGTCCACAGGACCACGAGAGAGTTCAGGGAAGTGCCTGGTCCCCTGTGAGGTTGTATATCTAAAGCCTTATTGTAATGTCTTGGGATAAGAGATCTGGGGGCTTAGCAAATTCCTTTACTGATTTTTACTCAAATGATAATCACAGAAATGACTTATAAAGCTCTTCGTTTATAATAACATCAGCTTGCATTAGTCGTTCTAAAGGGAAATAAGGAAGAAGGAGAAATGGAGCATCCTTGGGGACTGAAAGATGTTGAAGAGAAAAGCCTGAGAAGGGGCAAACACGGAAAGGGAAAAGAGGCAGAATCCAAAGCCCCTGACAAGCCATTTGGAGTTGGAGTTCCTGGGTGGCTCAGTGGGTTAAGCCTTTGCCTTCAGCTCAGGTCATGATCCCGGGGTCCTAGGATCAAGTCCTGAATCAGGCTCTCTGCTCAGTGGGGAGCCTGCTTTCCTCTCTCTCTCTCTTTGCGTGCCTCTCTGCCTACTTGTGATCTCTCTCTCTCTCTCTCTCAAATAAATAAATAAAACCTAAAAAAAAAAAAAAAAAAGACACTGGAGTTGTGTCCTATGGAGTTCTTTTGGTTGCAAATTTACATTATAGATAGTTATGTCTCCGGGTAATGAATTCTGTGAGCCACAAACTTTATTAGATCCTGCCCCTCAGCACAGAACAAGTTTAAATACTATTATTTTTTATTCACTTATCCTAAAACACTTCTAAGTACCCAATGTGTGCCAGGCAGTGAGCAAATTACAGCAAAGATTTATGTTCAACTTTGAAAAGGGATCCATTACTTTTCTTTTTAATAGCTACGAATGGTAACATAACTTCACAAAGCATTCTGTGCTACCCACCTACCTTTAAAACTTGGTTTAACACATAGGAGACGATGATACAGGGCCTATTGTAATCACATATTTAAACCTCTTTCCTTCCAGAGTACAACGGATCTTTCTTTGAAGACTAGATGCCTCTTAAGTGTTATCAACAAAAGAAAAATACTCATTACACAAGTCTTGGACAACAAAAGCTTAATTTCATATTATAGGCACCTAATGGGCAGTGTAAACGGTGAGATATATCAGACAATAGAAAGGAAGAGATATTTTTACTATAATGTCAATATATGATGCATTGCAAATTACCCCTGGAATTTCTGGGGTTTATAAATTAACTGCTGTTTTGTGTTGCTGATACTTTTAACGTAATTTAATCATATGCTTCTTTTAAAAAAGTTTCCAATTTACCCAAAGCTCTCTGGCAGTCAAGTTGTTATTGTAACTAGGATCATGAGTTATATAATATCACATACCATGTAAATTCAGGTTTCTTCACAAAAGTGTTTCAAGGCTTTGGAGATAACTGATTTGGAAATGAAATGAAGGCAGCTCTCTACCACTGAATTTCAGAGCAAGGGGAAGAAACAAGATAGAATTAGACTCACCAGTGCAAGTGACTTATTAAAGATGCCCAAATGCAGAATCATTCAACATCATTAGGCCTGTTTATTGACTGCAGATATCCAGAGTGAACAATCCCTCTTTTAAGTGGGGACTAGTTCAGTCGCCCGTTTCCATCACTCATTCAGCCAATTCATTAAGGCCTGTTTGTTTCTCCCAGGTGCCTCCTAATGAGTTTCATTGTTTTGTTTATTGTGCTTGTTGGCTCACAGATCTCTTTCACAATTTTCCATGGTTTCTGAATGCTCCTTAAGTACCAGTTTTGATCAGCCCATTTGCAGCTAGTGCCTTACCTCGTCTTGGATAAACGAAGTAAGTGGGAAAGTACGAAGCGGCACGGTGAAATGGGGAGGGGGAAACGGCCAGAGGGAATTCCACCAGATGTCTGTGTTCCTTGAAAGAACCAGCAGGTGGTAGCAGCACTTCGTGGCAAGGCCCCAGTTTAGGGCTGTAGGACCGGAACAATAGACCCCAAATCCCGTCCTCGGCTGGAGAAGAGGTTAGGGGTGGGCGGAAACATTTTTCCTCGCGGCGCCCCCTCGGTTCCTCAAACCTTCCAGGCACCCGCTGAGTACCTCCCAACGCCTCAGATCCCCGTGGGGGAGGTTCTCCCCGGGGAGCGGGCGGAGGGAGGAGGTACCCAGAAGGGCAAGACTTGCCCGGGCAATGCAAAGCCAGGCACCTACACCTGGACTTCCCCGTCCAGACCCAGGCTTCCCAGCCCTTTGGGGAGGGTGGCGACAGAGGCCCCAACGTTGGCCAAGATCCAGGGTCACGAAGGGGCAGACGAGTTTAAGGGTTGATCAGAGACACTTTCGTAACCCAGATGCCCCCTCCCTGCTGCTTGCCCATCCCCACCCCACCCCCGTACCCTCCGAGATTTCTCAGTTTGTCTTTCCCTCCACCCCCTTCTTTTCCTTCTTTCTCTTCTTCACAGCTCACGCCCACCTTAGTTTAAACCTGAGTAGGAACTAAAACAGTGGGTTTAGTTCCTAGAGTTGAAGCAGAAAAGCAGGGGTGGGGAGAGGGCGCGGGTGTTCGGGCCGGCGACTGCGCCGCCCTGCCCTGCCCCGCCGTGCCCCGCCGTCCCCGGGCATCGGCCGCCCTCCTGGGCGCTTTCCCTCCCGGGGACCCGGGGACCCGAGCCCGCGCCCGCGCCCGGCCCAGGGGTTTGGACGCCTCGCCCCGCCGCACGGCAGCCCGCCCCCTCCAGGACCCCCGCGCGAGCCTCCCTCGGTGTCCGGGTCCCCCCGCCCCGCGCGGCCGGGAGGAGGAGGCGCCCCCGCCCCGGCGCACAGGCGGGCCCAGGGCGAGCCCCGCGCCTCCACCCCGCTCTCCCCCGCGCCGGGCGCCGCACATCGCCGCCCAGGCCGGGAGGGCGGGCTCGGCTCCCCGGAAGAGGGGAGAGGGAGGGCGTCCGCAGGGGCCGGAGAGGGGCGGGCCGGGCTGGGAGGGACGCGGAGGGGGCGGGCCGGGCTGAGCTCGCCCCTGCCGCCGCTCCAGAGCGGAGCAGCAGGCGGCGGGACCCGCGACCAAGCGCGGCGACGGCGAGCGCGACGTGGGCCCCGCACGATCCGCGGGCGCCCCGCCTTCAGAGCAGCCCCCGCCGCCAGCCACCGCCCCCCGGCCGCCCCGGAGCCCCAGAGACGCGCAGCGGCGAGAGGACCCGGGCCGCGGGGAGCCGGGTCCCCGCACCCGAGCGGAGAAACGGGCGGCTCGGCTCCATCGCGGGGCCTGGGGCGGGGGGGGGCACAGACCTGCGGAGCCTGCGGCCGGCGGAAGGTGAGCCCGGGGATGCCAGGCAGTGTGGGGGTATGTGGGAGGGGGCGGTGTGCCTGGGGACAGAGGCATCGAGGTTTGCAAAAGTAGAGGGGCCCTCCAGACTGGGCCTTTGCAGATCCTTGGGAGCCTCCCGGGGTAGTACTGAGTATCCTTCTCCAAGGCGACGGTGGGTTTGTGAGGGGTGCGAAACTGGCCAGCCTGGCTCGCCGACCTCTGGCCCACCATCATTGACACCCCCATTACCCTTGCTTCTGCGATCCCCCACTGTGTCTCCAGATATTGGGGGTCCTGATATAGGGGTCCTTGCCGAGGCCGGACTCCCAGCGTCCTGAAAAGGCTTGCCCATCCTTCTGACTCCAGGGGTATCTCTCCAATCCCGCGGAGCTGGGAGGAGCAAGGAGGTTGATCCCACACCTGCCCCCAGCTCCCCCACCCCCATTACCACCCATAAGCCTTAGAGTGGAGAGGCTTGGTTCATGCTCCCCAGCCATAACCCCCAAGTTGCAGCCAAAGTCTGCTGCTTGCTGCTGCCCCAGCTCCACTCCCCTCTCTTTACATCTGGGTACTTGGCCCTACCTGCCCTACACCCCCATCCACCAATCTTGGCCGTCTGGCATCCTCTCTCCTCCCATCCCTGGGGGAGCTGGCTGGGGCCCAGCATAGCCGATGTTGTAATGTCCCTGGCAGTGCCCATGGAGAGAAGTGGCTGGGCCTGTTCCCAATAAGTTAACCAGGGCCAGGCCCTCCCCCTGCCAGGAGAACTTGACTCAGGTTCTAGAAGGGGAGATGCTGGTTGGGTGGGAAGGAGCTGTGGCATTGTTGGCAGTGCAGGGAAATGTCCAGGTAATGGGCATTGCAGGATTGAGACCTATCATTTGTTGATGGTGCCATTCACGGGGGCCACTGGGTTCTCTCAGGGCAATGGACCTTTTTTCCTTGCAGGAAGATTAGGCTGGAGGGCTTCTGTGTACCTACCTAGTGGCCTAGAGAGGAGGGCCCCTTTGGAGTCTGTTGGTTCATTTAGGGTGCAAAAAGATGGCTGGCAGTGAGCACCGTGTCCCCAGCCTGCCTGGGAGCAACAGGCAGCAGTGATCTGAGCATGGGAAGGGCAGGAGCATTCCTCCTCGGGGCCAGGTTCTCCTGCAGCTCATCACCATCTCCTGAGCTGGGTCCTGAGTCCTGTGTCCCCATGGCACTGCCCACGAGGGGGAAGGGGGACGGCAGGGTTTGGGGTTTGGGGCAGCTTCGCGTTTCCCTTTTCTCTACTTCCCTGCTCAGCTCCCTCTCCCAGCCCAGATGTTTCTGCAGCAGCAACTCCCAGAGCAGAGAGCAGTTGACAGGCTGACTGGGGGAGAGTAGGGACAGACCCAGGGTGAGGAGAAGGGCTCCTGGATCTGCTCTGATGTGCATGCTCTCACCCTTACACACACACACACACACACACACACACACACACCCCTCCCAGCTTGCGTGCTGCTCCATACCCATCTCACCTCACACACATTCCCTTACATACTCTCACACTTGCTCCCACACGTAGTGGTCCTGGCTCTTGGGGGGTTCAACAATATTCCATTTACTTATCTCTCACGGACACGAACTGACTGTCCCAACACCCTCCCTTGTGCCCTTTTCCAAAGCCATGCACATCCCCGGTCAGTGCCCAGCCAGAGTGGCTCATTCTGAGTGGCTGCCTGCCACTCCCAGACACTGCCTGCATCTTAAAAGCCTCCCCCAGCTCCACAGCCTGGGAGTGGGAGGCACATTCGTCTGCATCTGCGTGCTCTGGGGGACATTCCTGAAGGCTGGAAGCCTCAAGGGACACAGGGCTCTCCTCTGCTAGGTAATCCACAAATTGGCTTCTGGAGCCGGGGCAGCAGGGGCGAGAAGCATCGGAGGACAGCCACCTCCTCACTGTCTGCTCTGGATGCCGCTGTAGGGCTGATGGGATCCTTTTCGAGGCGGGCGGACAGAGCTCCAAGAGACTGCGACCATATCCAAGGTGGAGATTAAAGGGTAGCAGCATTAAGCTGAGCAAGGATTATCCTGGAATTTCCTGGGCGTTTAACAGCTGCAGAACAGGACGGAGGACAGGGCCCATGGTGCTGACCCCTCCCACGCTGACCCTGTGGCTGACAGGTGTGAGGGCCAGCTTTGCGGCCACGCCACACATTAACCATGGGCCCCTTTGCCCTTGGGACCTCCCTCGCCCCACTGGGCCCTGCAGCCTGCTCTGCCTCTCTGAACGTTCCTGCCCAGGCTCACTCAGCAGCGATGCCCTGGTCAGGTGTCCCCAGCCCCCCTGGTCCCCCTTGGCCCTTTAGAGCCAAAGTCCTTTGCTTGACACTGAGTCAGAGAAGCATGATGTGATCAGTGGGGCCATTCAAACCTCTTTGAAGAGAAGCTTAAAGAAAATGCAGCGATAAAAGTTATTTTGCTCATTCATCCCCCACTCCTACTGCCTCTTTCTCTCTGCTTTCTCCTTATAGGTGAAAATTTCTGGATTGTTTTGAAATCTAGAGAGAGAAGGGAGGGTAAAATGTAAACATATGCTATGGTAGTCTCGGTTTAAAAATGTTTTCCCTTTTTTGTTGTTTAGATGATAATTAATGAGATTTTGTTTTAATTGTAAAAATAAGATATGCTCGTTGTAACAAGAAAACCCACTGAAATATAAGTAAGACAAAATTAATAATCCCTCCTCTGCCATCCTTCATTTCTCCCTCCTACAGTAACCAGTTTTAATGGCCAGTGCATTTTCGTGCCATATCTTCCTCCAAGCTGATTTGGCTTGTGTTACTTAGTTTTTTAAAAACTCATTTTGTGGATCAAGGTACACGAACTATTTAAAACCATCTCAGTTTGTTTCCAAAGTTATCATATTTAACATTTCAATTTGAAGACAGTTAATTTTTTAAATTCCTATAGATTTACTCATTTAATTTATTTTTAAGTCTTTCATTTTTATAGATAACAAAACTCAGAAGCTATGATGTATAAGCTAAGAGTCTACACATCTTTAATCTTTGCCAGTTTCTGGAAACAAAACACAATCTTGATGCCTACGGACTGTCATATTTTTATAAACCAAAGAAATGTAGCAGGCTTGTGGATGCAGTGTCTCTACCGTAGCAAAAAGATGTAAAGTGATATATGTAAGAAAGAAGCTGAGAAAAAAAATGTGAAGTCATAGAATGCAATTTTTGTCATCTGAAATTTTGTCAAATCAGTCTTCTTTTCTGAGCTCCCATTTTCCATCCACATTTCTGCTGCTTCGGGTGGCTTATATTTTTAAAACCATATACACATCTGAAATTTGAATGTTTTCCTGTTTGAGATAAGTCTTGGGCTCTTTCATGGGTGAGAGGATTTCTAAACACTGACCAATGCCTTTGGCGAGCTGGAGAAGACAGAGTGATCCAAAGCAGGCCTGTCCCCATCTGTGTTGCGGGAGGGATGCACTTGGCTGCTTCCAGGATGCGCTCCCAGACTAAGCTCAGACAGATGTCCTAGTCCTCAACCATTGCAGGCACCTTTGAAAATCAAGTTCTAAGTCCTGCTTGTTCAGTATTCCAGGCATGTGGCTGGAGCTGCGTGTTCTTGTCACTTACGTTTCTGCCTTTGAAACTTGTTTCAAAAGAATCTACGGGAGTAGGAATTAGCTGACAGCAGTTTCTACCATAGCTTAAAGTTTCGTCTTTCCTTGTTTTTATTCTTGCCTAAGAGGTACACCGGAGTTCTTTTTATATGTATTAAAAAAAAATAAAAGACTTGAACTTATCTGTTTTGTTTGATAAGCAAGAATTGACCTCACTTCCTAGTCTCACTCAACCACAGTTTTTTTCCAGTCTTCTGGATCCAAATCTAAAAGAGGTCCCTTCAAACAACAAGGAACACTTCTGGGCTCTCTTCAAGTGCTTCCACCATTTTTTAAATGAATATATTGGTTCTTGGTGAACCTTTTTTAACAATTACAGAAGTGGCAGTCCACAGGCCATGTCTCCATTTAATTCTTTTCTTCCTGATGTCTCTTGAGGACAGAAGCTGAGTGGCTTTAACATGTTCCCTAATTGCTTTTGCTCTTTTCTGGATCCTCTGGAGAGAGGCCAGCTTCATGTTGTCATTAAGATGCCTGCTGAGGCTATGCATACACGCCCTGCTGCAGCCACAAGCGACCGTGTGGCTTATATTGTCGTCATCAAAGCAAATACTCTGCCATTCCTCATCTTCTAGAATGTTCCATAGTGCACAGCTGATGGGATCTGCAGTACGTCTCTTCCCTCTTGGTTTGCTGTCTCTCCAAAAAAAAGAAAAAAAAATTCATTGAGATGCATCCGAAGTGTTTATTATTCCTTCTCCGTGATTATCTGTCTAGTTATAAGTTTAGGAAGACACAGTGCTTACAGTTTACTTTTTGTACAGATTCCAGAATCCATCCATGTTCTGACTGAAAGAGGCTATTTTAGAGAATATCTGCTAGGCAAATGATAGAATAGCTTTCATTGTTTAAAGGCATTTTGCTGGCATTTTCAGTTCTTGATAACAGCATTGCTAGAGACCCTATGGCTCTGGTCAGTCTGGTCTGCCTTGGTGTGTCAAGCATGTCTGCAAATTAAGCCACCGAGTGCTTGGGGGAAGCACCGACAACACATATTCCTTCAGGATACTTATTAAGCAGCCATTGGTGATGGAGCCAGCCCTGTTCTTCTTTGAAACATTTCATCTGTGAATGATTCTAGCAGCATTCGGGACAGTACTGGCAGAGAACCTCTGTTTCTTAGGAGTCATTTGCTGTATAGAAATGCTTCCTTTTTTCTGACTTTGAGATACAATTGTTGTATAACACTGTGATAAGCTTAAGCTGTACAACCCGGTGATTTGGAAATGCTTCTTGCTTGCCTCCATGCACTGTACGTTAAACTCTGTCTCACAAGTAGGGTTCCAGTGGCATGAAAGGTGCATTTCCGCGGCTAGTGGCCCCATGCCCATGACACCTCAGCCCACCAGCTGTAACAGCAGCGTCTTTTCATGATAACCACGTAGAGATGACCCTGAAGGCTTCATCTTGCAACAGAGCCTGGGTTACCAGGAACAATTAGATTAGCAGGCATCCAACTATGATTTTCTGATTTATCAGAGTCAAATGGTGTAGTGGTTCGGTTTCAACTTCATTGAGCAGTGTGCCGTTTTCAGGAGTGCTGCGGGTCACGTGGCCACAGCCATCGTGACAGAAACAGATTCCAGTTTCCAACTGCTGTCCTTTCTCTCTCTCAGTTTCATGTCTTTGAACAACCTACCTCTGTCTTCTCAACAGAAGTAAAAGGAATGGACGGCTCTTGCCCATGCCACTCACAGACTTTTGAGACTAATCTCTAGACCAATGAACAAAGGAAGGTCTGAGCCGGTTGTCTTCACTGTGACCCTGGAGGCAGCTGTGCCCCACAGTCATGTGCTCGTGAGCTGGAAGGGGTGCATGTCTATGGGTGGCCTTCTGAAGTTAACCAACGGGGAACATACTTGACGCTGTTCTGCATGGACTACTTTCTTTTTTTTTTTAATTTTTTTTTAAATTTATTTATTTGTTAGAGAGAGAGAGCGAGCACAGGTCGACAGAGTGGTAGGCAGAGGCAGAGGGAGAAGCAGGCTCCCCGCGGAGCAAGGAGCCCGATGCGGGACTCGATCCCAGGACGCCGGGATCATGACCTGAGCCGAAGGCAGCCGCTTAACCAACTGAGCCACCCAGGCGTCCCATGCGTGGACTACTTTCACTTGGGAAATCATTTTCATAATCAGTGCATAAGCAGTAACCCTCACTCTTTTTTCAGATTGTGCCATAATTTATTAAATATCTTACCACTGATGGACAGTTACATTCCAGTCTTCTCCCTTACAAACAATTCTGCAGCAAATATCCTTGTTTGAACATCTCTGCAAACAGACCCAGGGATGCAGTACTTGAAGGACAAACTCTTAGAGGTGAAGCTGCTAGAAAGACATCACCAGCTGTCCTTCCAAGAAGATATGCCCGTTTGAACTCACAAGCACCGTGAATATAGAGAGCCTAGCTCCCATACCTTCTTCAACCCAGTGCATTATTAATCTCAGAGGACACGACGGCACTGTTGTTTCCACATTCTGTCCTTTCATTGTGAGCAGACTAGAAGAATTTTTTCATATACACACATTATTTTTCTGTAAGCCAGAGAGGAAACGTGCCCCTTGTGGAGAGAGGACCATTGGTCACAAAATGTAGGCATGCCAGACCTACGTAGCTCTACCCTTTCTCTATGCTGGATCACTTACCAGATGGAATCTTCGTGCCTGTGCTCTTCTCACTCCTGTTCTCCCATCTCCCCTTGCATCATACCCCACAGCTCTCTTCTGTGGTCCCTCTTGCTCCACTGTATTGTCCAGAGTGTCCAGGTGTGATGTGGGTCAGAAGGTGTTGGGGAGGAGGGATCGTGTGTTCCCTGGGAAGGAGTAGCTTCTACTGTGCCTGGTTTAATGGAAGTATCTTCTGACTTCCAATACAGGCTGGCTCTAGGAGGAGGAGGGAGAGTAAATGAAGAGAAAGGATTGAAAGAGTGCCTTTCAGAAGAAAAGGGTAAGTTGGGCCCAGAACTATCCTATGCTCTAAAGGGCGGCGGGGGTGGGGGTGGGGCCTTTAAGAAATGCTCAATGATGCGTCCCCTGCAGGACGTAGGGAGGGAGTGGCCTACCATATGGCCCTCAAAGATGGTAGACTTGGCACAAGTCTGGAGAGAGTCTGCTTCTGACAGGCCCTTACCCTGTGGTTGGTGCTGGGGTGGTTTGAGAACTATCTGTGTAGCAATGTAGTTACCTGCCACCTGCCTCTTCTCCTGTGTGTCTCCCCAGGAAGCAAGCTTGGCTGCAGACCCCAGTCTTAAAAAGCAGCGGCCCTGCCAGGGAGCAGGGTGGTGGCCAGGGCAATGGTGGGAGCCCCGAAGATGCCCCATGGCTGCTGAGGGGGCTGCCCGGTCAGGGAGCAGAGTGGCGGGCATGGTGTGCAGTCTCTGGGTCCTGGTGCTGGGGTCCTCAGTTCTGGCTCTGGAAGGTAAGAGAGTGGGGAGACTGGAGAATCCCTACCAGTCAGCCTGGGTGAGGAATGGGAAAGATTCAGAAAAGGCAGAGAAGAGTGAAGACATCAAGAAAGTGAAAGGAACGGGGAAGGTTCCAGAGAAAGGCTCCTGACAGAGAGCTGTGCCCCTGCTGGCGAATTAAAAGGACCAGGGAGGGAAATTCCTGTTTCCCTCCTGGGATGGGGTGAGGGTTAGCAGTCCGAGCTGGAGGCTTTGCGGCTGAGTGCCCTCCTTCTCTCTGGGCAGAGGTTCTGCTGGACACCACTGGAGAGACGTCTGAGATTGGCTGGCTCACCTACCCGCCAGGTGGGGTGAGTGTCACCCTTTCATCCCCCACCCAGTGTGCCTCCCCCACCCCACCGGTCACATAGGATTGGGGAAGGAAGTCCTGGGTAGAGACTAACGGAGTAAGACCCCTTCCCTCCCGGAGGAGCAGGGCTGTGGGTTCTACTTACCCGGGTTTGCCAGCTAACGGTGGCTCCCCGCTCTCCCTGCAGTGGGATGAAGTGAGCGTTCTAGACGACCAGCGACGCCTGACCCGGACCTTCGAGGCATGCCACGTGGCAGGGGCTCCTCCAGGCACTGGGCAAGACAACTGGTTGCAGACGCACTTCGTGGAGCGACGCGGGGCGCAGAGGGCACACATCCGACTGCACTTCTCCGTGCGCGCATGCGCCAGCCTGGGCGTGGCCGGGGGCACCTGCCGAGAGACCTTCACCCTTTACTACCGCCAGGCAGAGGAGCCCGATGGGCCCGACAGCATTTCCACCTGGCACCTCAAACGCTGGACCAAGGTGGACACCATCGCCGCGGACGAGAGCTTCCCCGCCTCCTCGGCGTGGGCGGTAGGCCCTCGCGGGGCCGGGCATCGCACCGGGCTGCAGCTCAACGTCAAAGAGAGGAGCTTCGGCCCCCTCACCCAGCGTGGCTTCTACGTGGCCTTCCAGGACACGGGGGCCTGCCTGGCCCTCGTGGCGGTCAAGCTCTTCTCCTACACCTGCCCCTCCGTCCTCCGCGCCTTCGCCTCCTTCCCTGAGACGCAGGCCAGTGGGGCCGGGGGCGCTTCCCTGGTGGCAGCCGTGGGCACCTGTGTGGCTCACGCGGAGCCAGAGGAGGATGGAGGCGGGGGCCAGGCGGGGGGTAGCCCTCCGAGGCTGCACTGCAATGGGGAGGGCAAGTGGATGGTAGCGGTTGGGGGCTGCCGTTGCCAGCCGGGGCACCAGCCCGCCCGAGGAGACAAGGCCTGCCAAGGTGAGATTCTGTGCCTGTGCACTTGCCCTAGATCTCCCCACCTTCCCCCAACCTTGGGACACCTCTCTTGAATAACCCAAACTTGATTTTGTCCCCAAAAGGTCAGGAATAAGCTATTTTAGGAAAGGACTCTCGTTTTTCTCCAGATTTATTTTCTAAAGCGCACAAATTTGGTGTCATATGCTCATCTCAAATTTCTAGAACCTTCTGGAGACTTCCTTAGCCACTGCTAAGCATCCTAGGGCTGCAGGCCTGACAAGTGATGGAGATTAAAAGGAGTTAAACTCCTGGGTTATCTTGGAATGGGTCCTTTGTCCCTATTTGCCATCTAGTTAGGAAGGGATCATCACCAGGGCCGGTGACCAGGATGCAGGTAGGAGACGGCAGTGGAGACCAGCTAAGAGGAATCCTTCTGCTATAGGGTGGAGGGTGCAGAAGGCCTCCGGGCAGGAAGGTCGATCAAGCCAGACACCTCCATCTGGTACTTGGCCTGCCCATAGCCCCCACTGCACCTCACTTTTTCCATCAGTGGAAATGCAGTTCTACTCCAGTGGCCGTGGAAGTAATCTCTGCCTCAGGGAGGGAAAGAGGGGAGAGGAGGGTGGGGGTAGGTCCCAGGAGGTCAGGAGAAACAGCCCTGGGGAATGGAAGCCTGGGGGCATGCCTTCGTGCTTGCCTGGGGTGGGGTGGGGGCTCAGGAGGGGGTGGATGAAGTGAGCCTGTCTCTGCCCCATTCTGCCCCCTAGCCTGCCCGGAGGGGTCCTACAAGGCCTTGGCTGGGAACGCACCCTGCTTACCGTGCCCTGCCCGCAGCCATGCCCCGGATCCTGCAGCCCCTGTTTGTCCTTGCCTTGAGGGCTTCTACAGGGCCAGTTCAGACCCCCCAGAGACCCCCTGCACTGGTGAGTCCCCCACCAGCCCCAGGGGTGGAAATGGGACTGGGGGTGGGCAGAGAAGGGGAGCCTGAGGGCAACACAGTGGAGCTGGTTCCCATTTGCAGTGACTTTTCTCCTGTTCATTTTCTCCCTCCGCTCTCCTCCTTCCTGCCCTGACCCCATCCACACTGGCCCACCTCCTGCCTCTCCTCCCACCCACCTCCTCTGCTTTCTGGTCCCCACTCCCTGCTCTGGGTCTCCTCCCCTCTGGGCCACCCCCCCTCCCCTGCCTTCTTTCTTTCTCCATCATCCCCACCCCTCCTCCTTCACCTCGCCTCCCTTTCTGGCCCTTCTCGCTGCCCCCACCGGCCTCCCCAGGCCCTCCATCGGCTCCCCGGGAGCTTTGGTTCGAGGTACAAGGCTCAGTGCTCATGCTGCACTGGCGCCTGCCTCAGGAGCTGGGGGGACGAGGGGACCTGCTCTTCAATGTCGTGTGCAAGGAATGTGGAGGCCACCGGGAGCCGGGCTCGGGCACCGGGGGTGCTTGTCGCCGCTGCAGGGATGAGGTGCACTTCGACCCCCGCCAGAGGGGCCTGACTGAGAGCCGAGTGTTAGTTGGGGGGCTCCGGGCACATGTGCCCTACATCTTGGAGGTGCAGGCTGTGAACGGGGTGTCAGAGCTCAGCCCCGACCCTCCCCAAGCTGCCGCCATCAACGTCAGCACCAGCCATGCAGGTGAGCCTTCTGCTAGCTCGGCCTGATGCCTTACCTTGCCTCCTTAGAAGCCCCTCCCCTACTCATGCTGCTGGGCTCCTGGAAACCCTCCCACTAACCCCCCCCGCCCCCCCCCCCCGCCAGTTCCCTCTGCAGTCCCTGCGTTGCACCAGGTAAGCCGGGCATCCAACAGCATCACGGTGTCCTGGCCACAGCCAGACCAGACCAACGGGAACATCCTGGACTATCAGCTCCGCTACTATGACCAGGTGGGAAGGTGGGGGTTGCCCAGCAGGGCTGGTGGGAGCTCACAGTGCCCCGCAGTAGGGTTAGAGATGGGGGAGGTGGACTAGGACGGAGCGGTGCCAAGAAGCCTGAGGGTGGGACCAGGACTCAGGAGCTGCGGCTGGGTAGCAGGGAGTGACCGGCTGTCACCCCCAGGCAGAAGATGAATCCCACTCCTTCACCCTGACCAGCGAGACCAACACGGCCACCGTGACCCAGCTGAGTCCTGGCCACATCTATGGCTTCCAAGTGCGGGCACGGACTGCCGCAGGTCACGGCCCCTATGGGGGCAAGGTCTATTTCCAGACTCTGCCTCAAGGTGAGAGGAAGCCTGGATGGAGAGGGGGAAGCAGGAGGAGTCAGCGAGGAGAGGCCTGGCGGCCGTGTGGGACAGGAGGCTGTGAGCATAGTGTCATGGCTGACCACATGGCCTTTGGGTCTGTGGGTGGGCGTGAGTGGGTGCACGGGGGGTGTGTAGGCGTGTGTGCGTGTGAGGCCTTGCCCATGCGTGGTCCTGGCTGGCTGCTTCCCCAGGTGAGCTGTCCACCCAGCTTCCAGAGAGACTCTCCTTGGTAATTGGGTCCATCCTGGGGGCTTTGGCCTTCCTCCTGCTGGCGGCCATTACCGTGCTGGCTGTTGTCTTCCAGAGGTGAGCCCCTCCCTGCTGTGTCCCCACACCCTTCATCCACAGCACAACCCCACGGCCTGGCAGCCCCAGAGCCCACTGCAGAAACCACCTCCAAAGCCCACCTCCCATCACCGGGCCCCTTCCCCTGGGCCCGTGCGAGGCTGGAAGGAGGGATCCGGCGGCCCTCGCTCCACAGATCCCTGGCTGGAGAGTGGCCTGCGTGGCAAGGGAGTGTCATTTCAGGACTCTGGTTTGTCCTCAGGAAGCGACGTGGGACAGGCTACACAGAGCAACTCCAGCAGTACAGCAGTCCAGGTGTGGGGGTAGGGAGGGCTGGGGGCTGAGCACAGGAGGCAAGACGAGGTTCCCCCGTGGTCCAGGGGAACTCCTCGGCCCTGCCATTGTAAGGAAGAGGGCATGCCGGGGGCGTGTGGGCGGCCGAACCTCGTACCACACCCTCCTCATGCACCCCATTTGCCTACAGGTCTTGGGGTGAAGTATTACATCGACCCTTCCACATACGAGGACCCCTGCCAGGCCATCCGAGAGTTTACCAGGGAGGTGGATCCTGCGTATATCAAGATCGAGGAGGTCATTGGGGCAGGTGTGCAGGGGCAGAGAAAGGGGACGGGAGGGACTAGAGCCCCCACGAGCCTTCCCCAGCAGGATCTCCTCTAAACAGGGCAGGACACCGCAAGCCCGGGGTCCTCCCTCAATAGCCTTCCACCTACACCTGTTCTCCCAGGCTCCTTTGGAGAAGTACGCAGGGGCCGCCTGCAGCCCCGGGGACGGCGGGAGCAGGCCGTGGCCATCCAGGCCCTGTGGGCTGGAGGTGCCGAGAGCCTACAGATGACCTTTCTAGGCCAGGCTGCGTTGTTGGGCCAGTTCCAGCACCCCAACATCCTGCGGCTGGAGGGCGTGGTCACCAAGAGCCGGCCCCTCATGGTGCTGACGGAACTCATGGAGCTGGGCCCCCTGGACAGCTTCCTCAGGGTCAGTGTGGCCCCGGGGTGGGCGGGGCGGGGCGGCCTTGGGTCCAGGGAAGTCTGCAGTTCTCCACAGTCCCGGAGACCGGAGACGCCTCCCCTAGTCTTCATCCTTCCCAGGCCGTCTTCTGATTCCCTAAGCCCCTCCTTCCTCTCCTGCTGATGTCTGGCCCCTGGCCTATGGAGGTTCCCCACCCCGCTGCTGGCAGCTGACCTCTGCCCCCTGCCCCCAGCAGCAGCGGGAGGGCCAGTTCAGCAGCCTGCAGCTGGTGGCCATGCAGCGGGGAGTGGCCGCCGCCATGCAGTACCTGTCCAGCTTCGCCTTCGTGCACCGCGCGCTCTCTGCCCACAGCGTGCTGGTGAATAGCCACCTGGTGTGCAAAGTGGCTCGTCTTGGCCACAGTCCTCAGGTGAGAGCACGGTCTCAGGGTCTCAGCCTTTTCCGGAGGGTGCTGGCGGATGAGCTGGGACCTGGGGTGCGTACCGCCGGCGGCGTGCCCTGGGGTCAGAGGGAATGGAGCCCGTCCGCGCTCCATCCAGGAGCGCACCCTGAGCAGACCTCGGAGCACACAGGAGTTGCTCGATAAATGTGACCGCTGCTGTAATTATTGCTATTGTTGCTTCCCTTCCACCTCTCAGGGCCCAAGTTGTATGCTTCGCTGGGCAGCCCCAGAAGTTATTGCACACGGAAAACATACCACCTCCAGTGACGTCTGGAGCTTTGGGATAGTGATGTGGGAAGTGATGAGCTATGGAGAGCGGCCCTACTGGGACATGAGTGACCAGGAGGTGAGCTCTTGACCCAGACATTGTTAATTCCCCACCCCCATCCTTCCAACCCACCAGCGTCACAGGTTTGTTCATTCTTGACTTCTCTTCTCTAACCCACTGAGGTTTTAAGTTGTCTTGGCTTCCTTATTTTTAAGTTCCTTCCCCGCTCTGACTGCATGCCCCACCTGATCCCAGCCCACCCACTGACCTAACAGAATATGCCTTTCTGCCAGCAATAGCTTCCCATCACCATGTTTCTCTACTAACCCCCAGGTGCTAAATGCAATAGAGCAGGAGTTCCGGCTTCCCCCGCCTCCAGGCTGTCCTCCTGGACTACATCTGCTTATGCTAGACACTTGGCAGAAGGACCGTACCCAGCGGCCTCATTTTGACCATCTGGTGGCTGCATTTGACAAGATGATCCGAAAACCAGACACTCTGCAGGCTGATGGGGGCCCTGGGGACAGGTCTGGAGATTGGGGCTGGAGCCCGGGACAACCAGGGAGGGTATATACAAACCAGAAAGAAAACTGAGGAGAGGGGGCTAAGATAAAAGGGAGATGTTGACCTCCCCTTCCCCCACTTAGACCCTCCCAGGCCCTTCTGAACCCTGTGGCCCTGGACTTTCCTTCTCTGGACTCACCCCAGGCCTGGCTTTCGGCCATCGGACTGGAGTGCTACCAAGACAACTTCTCCAAGTTTGGTCTCTGCACGTTCAGTGATGTGGCTCAGCTCAGCCTGGAGTAAGCCGGGAGAGGCGGGGTGGGGGTTCCGCTGGGCTCCAAGCCAGGGGTCCTGCCGGGGACCTTAGAGAAGCCGGCCCAGAACTGACCCACTCCTTCCCCACCACCAGAGACCTGCCCGCCCTGGGCATCACGCTGGCTGGCCACCAGAAGAAGCTGTTGCACAATATCCAGCTCCTGCAGCAGCACCTGAGGGAGCTGGGCTCGGTGGAGGTCTGAGGCTGGGCAGGCGGCTGTGAGGGGACGATGCCTATGTCCCAGCCCCGGACACAGGTCCAAGGAACGACAAGGAACACCAGAGCCCGTCTCCATCTTGGCCTCGGCAAGAGGCGCCTGCCACACTACACCCCACCCTCTGGACGCTTCACTCCCTAGTCCTCTGCCCTCCTCCGCCCTCCCCTGCATTAAAGGGAAAGAAGAAATTTTGCAAGTTGGAGGTGTGGTGAGACCTCAGTCCGCAAGGAGGGGCTGGGAAGGCCTTGGAGGAGGAGCACGGGGCCACTGCCAGCAGGCAACACCACCCAGCTGAAGGCACAAGGGCACAGAGCAGGGAACGACTTTATTGGAAGGTAGAAGGTGGCAAGACTCAACCAGCTTCACTCCACCCCCAAAGTGGTACCTGTCCCCCCCCACTCATGCTTTCCACAAGCCTCCCTCCCAGCTGTCTGGAGCACCCTGGGAAGGGCTCTCCCCTTCCCACCGTAACACTGGGGTAGAGGCGGCAAGCCTGTCCTTAAAGTGCTTTGCTCTGACAGTGCAGAGTACTTCCGTAAGGTCGAAGAGCCACTCAGCTTGGTGCCCCCTGGCACCAGCCCTGTGCGCGGGGTGAGGCGAGGGCCACCTCCCTCCTTGGTTTCCATTCGCCCCAGAGCTGAATGAGCAGTGGGTAGTTACTCCCAGCCGGCATTCCTCATACTGCATTCTGCCTTCCCCCTGGACCTGGGAGATCAGACCTCTGGGTGTCTCAGTGTTGTCTTCGGACGCCCCCAGGAAAAGGAGAGCAGCCGAGAGGCCGAGCACGCTCAGATCTGATACTCCCAGCCTTCCCCATCTTCCAGAGCCCTGTTGCTCAGCCCCCTCAGTTCCCTCCTCAGGGTGCCTTGCCGGAGCCTCTCCCAGTTGGTGCTGCTGCGGGAGGTACTCCGAGACACGGAGGGGGTAGAGAGGGACAGGTGGGGGCCGAAGGGGTGGCCCAGATGCAGTTTTTCTGAGCCTTTGTCCAAGTCGTCGGAGCCCTGGGTGTGGAAGGCCTGCGCGTAGCGCCGCACTCGCTGCCGGTTGAGATCCTGTCGGTCCTCCACCCTGTGGAGAAGGAGGCTGTGAGGGGCAACCGGGGATGGAAGGGCGGGTCCCGGACCTGGCCTGTGTCCTATGCTCACTGCCTCCTGCCGTAACTGGCCTTTTCTTCCTGTGCAGCTGGTCCGCATCCCACCCCGGCACCCCCCGCCTTAGCAGCAGGGATCCGGTGTGGGACCCTCAGGTCAACACAGGTCAGCGGGCGAGGGAGGGGCCCAGGGAGATGGCAGCCCACATGGGGACCCTGGGAGCAGGAGGTTGTCCGAGCAGAGGGGCGCCCGGCCCCGCCTGGGTCACTCACCGCAGGAACCAGCGGTCCCCCAGCCCATACTCGCGTCCACAGATGCCCGAGCGAGGCCACAGGCAGCGAGGCAGCTTCCGCTCCAGCATCACCGTGGTGGCCACCACCTGTGTGTGGGGACAGAAGGGGCCAGCAGAGGTTGGGTGCAGACTGAGAGATAGAAGGGTGGGGAGAGGAAAGGGTGCTGGGTGGGGGAAGGACAGTTAAGCGATAGGGAACACACAGGAGCTCTTGGTCTCCAAGAAGGGACAGACGACACCCCTGAGCTGGGGGTGGGTGGTGTCAGCTGGACTGACCCACTTCTGTGGGAGAGAATCAATGGAACATGAGCCCCGCACTTCTCTGCCCCGTGACCTGACCTCCATGCTGATCCTGCGGGAGGTTGAGAGACCTCGGTCCAAGGAGACAGGGAGGAAGGCAAAGCAAAGAGAAAGGGATCCTCGGGGCCACAGGATATTTTGACCCTAACAGACATAAAGTCCATTTAAAAATGCTAATATCCTACTGAGAAATCTAATATCAATACATTTGCATGGAAAACATATTTTCCTGAGCAAACCCCATTTAGCCAATTTAGGGCCTTTTAACTGTGTTTCCTACACAGCACAGCTAAGTGCCATTCAATTTGGGGGATGTTCATTTTTAATTCTGTTGAGAGAAATGATTTTCTAAAGTATCTTTTCAAATGATTTGATTCATTTGAACGGTCTTCTGTCTCTATCACGATGATCCAACTGAAGATTACTTCTGTAACTGTGGGAAGTTTTCATAGCATTTTTTTAAAAAACCAGTCCAATTTTTCTGGGTCAGATTTTACAGACTAATTCACTAAATGTGCTTTTAGTCTCCATTAGCTTTATTTCTTGTTGGTTGATTTCTTGTGGACTCTTCTAGAAAAGCCTGAGGTTTTAATTTTCAAGAGAACTACGAAGAATTCTCTCCGGCCATCCAAGTACTGCCGCTGTAGTGCCAGTCCAGTGCTTCTGGACGCTCTGCGTTATTCTGTGTACTGTACAGTGATCGTGGAGACACATGTCGGGTCAAAATACCCTGCTTCTATGTGAGCTCACCCCAGTCCCTGGCTGGGAGGGAATGAGCTGCACGAACCCTCCCAGCCACCAGGGGGCTCACCTGCGCCCTCCAGAGCTCATCCCGCTCATGGGCCACCCGCCAGTGAGTGTCGCCCATCATGGCGATGAGGAGGTTGAGCATGAGCAGCGTGGCAATGATGGCGAAGGCGGCGTAGGTGATGCTGTACATGAAGGGCAGGTCCACGTCATAGTTGGCAGGCCCGTCGATGACCGTGAGGAAGAGCTCAAAGGTGCTGAACAGTGCCATGGGGTAGTCATAGAAGTGGCCCAGCTCGTCGGGGTCCTCTGTCTGGAAGATGATATAGAAGGCTGCTCCACCCAAGGGGATGGAGAGTTACCATGGCAACCACATACGTGACTGGACCAGGACCAGCTCTTTGCTGCCCAATTCAGTCCCACTTCCCTCATCTCCGGCATCCCCACCCGGCCCTCCGTGGCTCCATGCTTTGGGTTCTGAGATGCCCTTATTTTCTGGGTGGCTTATCCCGATCCCAGGAGCCACATCTCCATAACACTCCCGGTTTTGTCTCACCCCAAGGCGAGTTCCATCCTCAGACATTGTCTCTTGTAGGCCTTGTATCTTGGCCTTCTGTCTCACCTCCCCCAGGTTTATCCACAGCCATTCTGGGCTCTCCGGGCTCCTCCCACCTCTCCCCGCCAGGGCCCCATCCCGCACAGGTGGTTTACCTGAGGCAAAGCCCAGGATGACCACGGCCATCAGCCAGCAGAACCGCATCAGGTCGCCAAAAATCATCTGAAGGAGGAGGAAAAGGAATGGAGCTCCACAGGGGACCCCTGGACAGCTGTCCCTTGCAGCCTCTCACGTGTCTCCCCAGGAAGCCCGGCAGTTCACCCTCCAGGGGTCAGACACCACGGCTGCACACCAGATCTACTTGGCTTGTTTGGGGACAGGCCTTGAACTGAGAATGGTTTTTACATTTTTAAAGGAATGCGAAAACAAGAAGGAGGAAAAGAAAAGAATACACAGTAGAGACCCTATGTGGCTCGCCAAGCCTGCGAATCTGTTATCTGGCCCTGTATGAAAATGTCTGCAGCAGCCGCGGCTCTAGGACCTCTCTCTAGAAAGCGAGGAGGGGGAGGCACAGACCTTCTGGATCATGATGGTGAAAGGGCCCAACATCTGGAATCCTCGGGCGAAGTACATGACATTGCACCAGCCCAGCACCAGCGCGAAGGACATGGGCACCACCTCCCCGTTGGCGTTCATGAGCCGCATGACCATGGTCACCAGCACCATGCAGGCATAGGTGATGCTGGGGGGGGGGCGGGGACAGAGGGGAGTGTGAGAGGAGACTGGGATTATCCTGGGGACACAAGAGCAAGAGTGGCTGAGGGAGGCAACACCCACACACTCAGATTTGGTCTTTGCAAGTTTAATACGCAGGGCCACACTCATCACTGGAAAAGGCTCTCTGGAGTTAGTTTTCTCCAGGGATTGTCCAGGGGTCAGGATCCAGGGAGTGAGGGAAGGGCAGAGAAAGGGGGAGAGAAGGGAGACTCACATGAGGACGTGAAATGGCCCCCCAAGGATTGTCTGTCCAAAGAAGCGAGTGACCCCCACCCTGAAGATGTCTGGAATCTGGAGAGGGGCCAGGAAGACACAAAGGTACTTGTAGCCTGGGGCTTAGATTGGATCCCTGGGGCAAGCAGCCTCCTCCTAGATCCTGACCACACCTCACCTCTGCGAGGAGAATGATCACAGCTCCGATGACGGTCACCAGCTCCCCCACCAGGCGGATGTCATCCTCGGGGGTCACGTAGGCCTCCTGAGAGGGAAACATGGTCAGGACACTCAGGGTTTCCGTACATCCCCCCTGCCCACTCCTGGGCACAAGTCAGTTTCCCTGTGTAGGGTCACCATCCCTGTCAGATTCTTTTTTTTTTTTTTTAAAGATTTCATTTATTTCTTTGACAGAGAGAGAACACAAGTAGGCAGGGCAGTAGGCAGAGGGAGAGAGAAAAGCAGGCTCTCTGCTGAGCAGGGAGACTGTCCTGGGGCTTGATCCCAGGATCCCAGACCCCATGACCTGAGCCAAAGGCAGCCGCTTAACTGACTGAGTCACCCGGGCGCCCCATGTCAGATTCCTTATAACCTGTTAGGTTTGGCTATCTCTGACTCTGCTCTTTGAGCGCAGGTGTGTTTCCACCAGTGCCTGTATGTTACGTCTGCGCCTACGTATTTGAGAGCTGGGCGCGGGGAGAAATGGGGGTTGTCCAGCAGGAATGCAATGCGGGTCTGAGAAAGGGCAGAGAGCAGATCCTGTCCAGAAGCTCTGCTGCTCCTGGGGTGTCACCTGAAGCAGCTTCTGCTGTAGGAGGGTGTTGTCGCGGGGACCCGTGTGGTTATTGGTCCTGGGCTTGAGGGGGCGGTAGACGCAGCACATGGTGAAGCAGATGATGTAGAGCAGGTAGATGGCGCCCAGCACGCAGAAGTACGGCCGCCCGTATCTCTTCCACTTGAGGCTCACCAGCTCCTTCACGGGTGTCTGGTCGAGGATCTGGCGAGCCTTCAGCGGAAGAAGAACAGAGCAAGCAGCTCGGAGACCCCGACTCCACCCCGCCCCAGCTCTTTCCCACCCAACGACCCATACCTCCCGCTTCTTGGTGGTGACGATAAGTTCCAGAAGGGACTGCTCGTCCCCGGAGGAGTCGATCTCCGTGAGGTCATAGAGAGTGGAGGTCAGCGGCCCGTACGTCCACTGGATGTGCTTCCGCTTCTGCATCAGGTGCTGGAACATCTGGGGGGACACGGAGGTGAGTCAGAGGGTCAGCGTGAGGAGCGGCCACGGGAACCACACCTCCCAGAGGGCAGCGGTGGGCTCCTGGGCACTAACGGGCAGTCAGCGAGCCCCACGCCTCTGCTGCGTGAACCTCCTTTGGTTTCTGCTTCTCCCTCTTTCCCACCAACCCTCTCAAGATCGGAAAGAAGAGGACAGGTCGGCAGAGCAGCACTTGGGGTCACCAGAGCAGATATTCTAGAGTGCCCTTCTCCAAGCTCCGAATCAGGGAAGCCTGGGGCCGAGCACATAGCCACGGAGTTGGGAGTAAGGGACTGTGCCCTGTGGGGGGCTTAGGAAGAAGGGTCTTTAGAAGGAGGCCACAGGGCCCAGGGAGCGTCCCTCACCACAGTGTTGCCCTCCACGCCGGCCAGCTTGAAGGGGGTGAGGCCCTGGTGATTGGGCACGAGGTCCAGGGACTGCAGGTGGTCCCTGTGCCCATCGTAGGACAGCAGCAGGTTGTACATTTGGCAGGCAAAGGTCTTGTTGGGCTGGAGGATGAGGATGTGCAACACGGTGTTTCCTGCGGGGGACACAGGTGTCGCATGGCCATGGCACCGAAGGCCCTGCTCTTCCCTCTGCCCACCCCGAGACAGGCCTGGGGGCTGTCCAGGTCCCTGCCCTCACAGCCCCAGCATCCCACCTCCCCTCCTCACCCCAGCTCTTACCCAGGGAGTCCTGGGCGCGGATGTCAGCTCCATGCTCAATGAGCAGCCGCACGATCTCCTCACTGCCCACGCAGGCAGCAAAAGACAAAGGGTGCTCCCCTGTGGACACACAGGGCTCCGTGGCATGAGTACCCGACGGGATGGGCAGTGTCCCTGAGCTATTGCCTCCTCCCCCCACATCTGAGCTCTGGGCTTGGTGACGCTTGTCAGCAGAACCAGAGGCAGGGACGGAGCAAGCACCATGGGGAGAACTGGCTCTGGCCTTAAGCCCTGTAAGGCCTGACCCCTTCCAGCTTTCCCGGGGCTGGAGCCCTCCTCAGCCCCCCTCCCTTGGCTCTTGCCCACCTCCCCACGCCCCTTTCCTCCCAGCCCTGGCCCTGCTCCCACCAAAGTAGATGAGGTTGCGGGGGCTGCGGCGGAAAGCTGTGCCTGTCGCTCGTGCAGAGACGCTGGCGCCACGGGCAAGCAGGGCTCGCACCAAGTTCACGTTCTGATTCACGATGGCTATGTGCAGTGCAGTCTGACCTGGCCAGAGAGAGCTCTCAGTCATGGGGTCTGTCCCCAGGATCCTGCAGGGGTCTCTCCCTTATCTCCACCCTGTCCTCCTCATCGGGGCAGCCCAAGGTGTGTGTGGGGGGGAAGGGAGCCCTTGGGCTGGCAGGGTCCCCAGGGAAGCCAGCTGCTATCTTCTCTTCCTACTCTATCCCCCTTGCATTTCAGGGGGCTGGTGCTCTAATGTCGTACACTGAGTATGATGAGAAAAAAGGGAAATGGAGAGAAGCATGAAAACTAGGGGTCTCAGACTCCCTCTTTGGTTTCCCCAAATTACCCACCACAGAGACTGACTTGACATATCCAGCAGGTCACCCCCTCCCTCCATCCTGGGCCCCTCGGCCCCTCACCCTCATACAGCTTGGATGTCATGGGCTCGAAGACCAGCTCCGGGGCGGCCTCCATCAGCACGATGGCGGCCTCCAGGTTGTCATAGAGGGCTGCTATGTGCAGTGCCGTCTCCCCCATGGCTCCTGGGATTGACAGAAAGAAGAGTCATGTGGCTTCTGTGGAGCAGGGGGATGGTGACAGTAGGGACTTAGTGGCCAACAGCAGAAGGTCTGGGCTACACCGGGAATCTCGTGTGTGGGTACCGGTGCTGAAGGCTCTGCCTCTTACCTCTCTGGTGCATGTCACAGGCCTCGTACTTGAGTAGCTTGTTGAGAGCCTGCACATTGTTCTCCTTGGCAGCTAGAAGGAGAGGAGACTCCCAGATCCTATAAGGGAAAGGAACCAGAAAGGTGGCAATGGTGATCATGCCCAGTTGTGCAGTGAAGGGAGATGTCTTGGCTCCCTCATGGTGCAAGCCATGCACCTCAGCACCGTTGACCTTGATCCAGGGACGTGAGGCTATCGGGTGCCAAGCCCTGTCTGGATTTTTTCTTGACCAGTTAGTTACCCTCAAAGCAACTTTTCTCCCTTTCCATTTGTGGAGCATCAGTACTGGTTTCCTATCCCCTGGGTGCTGGGACCAGAATGTGTGTGAATGTGTTATCTGCGTATCAAGTGTGGAGGGGAGGAGTTTTACTTAAGTACTCACTCACCTCCTGACCTACTGACCTCTGGAGCAACCCTGTTAGCTTCACTAAGTGCCCTGTGATGACCCCCCAAGATAAGCCTTGTTTTCATGGACTAAGGGTACAAGGAATTCCTCCCTCATATTTGTGAAGGAAGTCAACATGCAGAGGCCAGCAGATTTCCTCCAGTGGTGTGATGCTCTCCTTTCTAGACCTTCCCGGCAGAGCCCCTTGTTGCCGGCACTTTCCTCCTGACAACAGCATCCTCAGAGCTCCATCAGAAAGCATCAGTGGATCTTTTTTTTCTGACCCTTAAGTCAGAGTATACTCTCTTCCTACTCCTATCTGCTTCTCCCTTGTATAAGGCAAAAAACAAACAAACAAACAAACAAACAAACAAACAAAACTCTAATCATCTCTGACTCACCAGATCCTCTCTTGAGCTTTATTCCTACAATGAACTAAAAACCTAGATTATAATCACAATTTAGCCCAACTAAGACCAATGGGGCCCCCTCTATTCAATTTCTCTCTTGGCCCAAGGTCATGGTCTTTCCATGGGAGCTAAATGAAATAACACCATTTAGCCATCGATGGCCCGCTATGTGGATGGGAGCTCACACACTGACGACCAGTGGCAGGAAATCAACTCCAAGAGCTGGGATGGTGCAGGGGAGGGTGGTCAGGAGAGGAGGAATGAACACAAGACTCACATCTCCCCAAACGTGGGCCCCAGCTCCCCACTCCCCATGCCATATGGACAGTCACCAGGTCGTGTCAATTCAACATTTAGTGCTCTGTCCCCACCCGATCCCAACCTCCTTGTCCCTGTCGACCCTCATCAATTCATGTCTTCATTCTCTATTCTGCCCCTCATGAGCAAAATATTCCAACTACAGTTTCCCTATGCACTCTTTACCCCCGACCCATCTTTACCCATGTTGCCCTGGTGCCCCTTCTAAGTGGCAGTACCATCACGGCTTAGAAAATCTGCCTTCAGTGCTCACAGAGAAGGAACACAGAGGTCCTTTCTAGCCTCTGTGCACCTGCCTTTCCACTCTCTCCTTCGCCATTCACTCCTTACACCTGATGTTCTGTCCGCACTGCCCCAGAACACCCTATTCTCCCGATGCCTCTGCCACACACTCCTTCCACCTGGAACCCAGGGCGTCCATCTCACCCTGTTCATTGTCTGTTCTGTGACCCTAACGCCTGGGAACGTGCTTCGCATGTGGTAGACGCTCTCCCACTAGCTGCAGAACGAATGAATTTGTAGCAGTGCCAGAAAGTAGTCTGGCCTTACTGGCTCTCCTTATAATCTCCATTGGCCACCCCCGAAGCCAACCTTAGGCAAACATATAATCTAAGTAAAAACCAGTATGCTTGATATACAAACACAGCTGCAAAGCAAATTTTCTACACCCCCTTCACCACCGCCGGCGTCTTTCCGACGATTTGCCCAAACACCTTCTTTAAAATCGTTCGAGAGCCAGCTCTATCCCCCAGCGCGCGCGCGCGCGCGCGCGCGCGCACACACACACACACACACCAGGGAGTTTTCTATGCTATCCTCTGGCCCTTTATTTTTGCATCTTTTACTGTGTTATGATTATACTGTCTCTTCCTCTATACTAGGGTTGCTTAAGGGCAGAAGTCAGTCTCTTCCTCATCTTTATATCCTTTCTCTGCCCTCCCTCAATTAGCTTCTGCCTTTATGCTCTATTTGGACTAAAGTTAATGGCAAAATTAAAAAGGGACCCAAAGGGGCTTCTTACCCAAGTGCAGAATTCTACTCCCTGCTTCCTAACATATGAGTGGGGAGGCTAGTAGGTGGCCAGCCTACAGACACCCCTTTTGGTCCCTACACAACTCTGGAGCCCACAAATGTCCCCAAAAGCCTCCACTGCTACGTGCTCTTTTTCTTGCTGCCCTTGTGACCTGGGGAACAAGGAGTTATTGTCCATCTGAGCTTGCCAAATAAAAATTCAGGATGCTCCATTAAATTTTAATTTTAGATATACAAGCAATAACTGTTTAATATAACTATGTCCCACGTGATCTGGACATACTTATAACAACAGCTGTTCATCATTTATATGAAATTCAGATTTAACTCCGTGTCCTGTACTTTATCTGGCAACCCCAGATAAAGTGAAGAATCACCTTATGACCCAACCCAGCAAAGTGTATAGAGAACTGGTCTCTTCTGGGCAGCAAAGTCCAGAATCCAGTAAAAAAGGGGGCAGTGTAGAAATGGTTCTGAGGTATCAGAGCAACTACTTGCAATGGCATCAGAGGACCACAAGGGGACAGCAGAGAAAGCCCTCTGTCAGGTTCTTGGCAGCCAGGCTGACCCCCTCCAAAACTTGACTACTCCTGGGACCCATCAAAAAGGTCAAGAGCAGACGCATCCAAAGACTCCCATGCCTGAGATACAAGTGGTTTCTACCATAGCAACCCAGCATAGAAGTTTAGATCTAGAGCAAAATCTATGCATCTTCACCAGGTCTCTGCCACACACCTCCCTAGACCAGGAAGAGGAGATACTGATAAAAATATGTTCTGGTTTGAATGGTTGAATTAGGCTCGTTCCCTTCCAGGGGAAAATTTGACTTCAGTTAGTAGAATACTTAACATTACTGCCAGACCTCTTACTCACAAAGAGTGGTTTAGAGCTGTGGCTCTTAACCAGGGGTGAGCCCCTTTCCCCGCCCCAAGGAATTTGGCAAAGTCTAGAGACATTTTTGGTTGTCACAACGGGCGTGGGGCAGAGGGGTGCTCACGGCCTCTGGTGGGGATGCTGTTAAGAGCATCTTACGCAGGTCGGCCTCCTCTAACAAAGAATTATTCTGTCCAGCATGTCCACCCTGCCAAGGTAGGGAAACTCTGAGCTGCAGGTAGAATTATTCATAAACCATCTGAGGATTCTTCACGTTAAAAAGAACGAGAAATTCTCTATGTGTTTTCTTACAAATCATTCAATATTTAACGAAGAGGAAAACAAAAAGGTAAAGCCTTTTGAGCACTCACTGATTGAGTAGCAAAAGGAAATTATGGAGGAAATCTGAAATTATAGCAGTGTGGAGGCCGTTTTCAGGAAGTAGAAAGTTTTAATTTTGCCTGACCATTAATTATCAAATTGAACCGTTTAGTTTAATGTTAGACTGGTAAAGACTGTACTGCAAACCCTTACCCATTTTTTTGACAGAACACAAATCTCTGAGGGCCTCCCCCCTGAAGTTTCCTCTGAGCCACCCCACGAGTGTCTCTCCTTTCCTTTCTCCCTGTTCCCTGCACTCCATCCTCCCCTCTCCTCCTCCTCCTTACGGATGTGTACACGGATGTGTACATGTCTATGTGCACATGAGCAACGTTTTCTATTTGGTTGCTGGAAATAAGACAGAATTCAGAGCGCCTGGAAGGAGAATTCAAATCAGAATTTTAGAGCGAGGAAGTTGCTAGACCCCTGCTCTATCTGTTCATGTCCCAGATGTAGAAAGAGGCCTGGAGTCCTGAGGTCTAAACAAATCAGAGGCAGAGCTAGGACTGGACCCCGCTCAGCCATTTCTCTGTCCCTGTTCTCTGGGTTGATTAGGCTTTCGAGAGGGCTGAGAGGCCCACGGGGCTATGTCCATGGGCATCCCCTCAGACAAGCGTGACATTTGGGAAGGGGAAGGCAAACACAATGTGGGAGCTAAGTTACAAGTTCCCGGGTGGATACACCTCTGAGAAGAGTAGGTACCCAGCCCCTCCAACTCCTGCTGGCATGGGGTGTTGCCTTTACTACCGTGGTTTTTATCACAGTAAATCTCATTTCTTAAATGTGCTTTTCAGCTTCCAAAGCAGCATCTCCCTTATTATCCTTCTTGCTCCTGACAGCCTCGTGACACAGGCTGACCGATTCATTTTTCAGAAAAGGAAACTGAGGGCACCTGGGTGGCTCAGTGGGTTAAAGCCTCTGCCTTCAGCTCAGGTCATGATCCTGGGTCCTGGGATCGAGCCCCGGCATCAGGCTCTCTGCTCAGCAGGGAGCCTGCTTTCCCCTCTCTCTCTGCCTGTTTCTCTGCCTACTTGCGATCTCTGTCTGTCAAATAAATAAATAAAACCTTTACAAAAAAAAAGAAAGAAAAGGAAACTGAGGCAGCACAACCCAATTGCTGTGAGGAGATCTTGCAGAGTTAAACGCAGAATGCTTCACCGAGAACCTAGCCTCGGGCTCTCACCACTCAATTATGTGGTTCTTCTAGTTTTATGGCTCTTTCCAATCTTTCTCAGGGGAAGGGGGTCATCCCAGAACTGTGACCACAGATGCAGGAGAGGGCAGTCCTGTGTGGGGAGAAGGCATGCACTGGCCACTCATGGGCCACTTCCCCCCACCTTGGGTTCTTGGCAACTAGATGAGGAAGCCAGAGCTCAGGGGGAAAGTGGTTATTTGCAGACTTGGAGTTGGGCCACCCTTCTCATTGCTGCAGCTCGAGCTCGTGTGCCCACAAGGACGCAACTGTGTGTGTTTACCGAGGCACGGAGTCCCGATAGACTGGAGAGCCCCAGAGCTTATCTTTCCAGACACATCACTTTACATACATGTATGTACCCAAACAGAGAAGAACTTCCAGTGATCATCACAGCCTTCTCACTATCTAGAGGGAGGGAGAAGTTTCCAGCAACGGGGGTCAGGTGTGAGCCTCTGGGAGCTAGCCAGCATACCCCACACCAGGCAGAATCAGAATACCACAGCATCCTCCTCTGTGCACCCAGGACACCTGCTTAAACCCTTCTTGGTGAGGACATCCCCCAAGTACCCCTGTCACCCAAGTAGATGCATACTGGTGTATTTTGCCCGAGAGCAGCATTGTCACGTTCATTTTCTGCAAATCTAGCAGAGTGCTTTATGCTCAAAAAGTAGTTAATACATTATATCTCAGAAAATAAGACAATTCAAGGTCCAGGGAGAGAGGAAGAAGAAACAGGAGAAAGGTAATTTCAGCTTGGATCCGACGATGTGGATTTAAGCAGAGGTGGTAGTGAGACTAAGACTCAAGACACATCTGCGAGAGAGAGAAAGGGATGCTGGGCTCCTGACCATCCTGGAGAGACCATAAAGCCTTCCCTTCTCACTGGACTGTGGTCCGCCCCCCGCCTGGGATACCCCAACCAGAGGCCCCCTGAGCTGTTGGCACAAATTCTGACTTCATCAGTTGCTCATTCTGGGCCTGCCTTGTCCCCCCAGGGGAGAACAGGCCCTGCCTCCCATATGTTTGGGGTTATAGAAGGTGAGGTAGCTACTCCTTACTTTCTTTGCTGCTTTCTGCCATCAGCCCGCCTCCTTGCCTGTTGGTACTGTCCTCACCTAGACGGCCCTCGATTTATCTAGTTGCTTGCAAATCTTCCCTAAGGCCACTCACTGCACAGCCTAGGATACTTCCCTTTCTGGCCATTTCCGTGTCCTTCCTGGGAGTGCCCACCGGGCAGGGAGTCAATACTCCAAGCTCTTGGTTGGGTGGGGGGGGGGGGGGAGAAGGCCAAGAAACTGTGGAACCAGACACAGAGATCAGGAAAGGAGGGGATCCTTCCAAGTGGCAACATCAGGCCTTCCTGGACCAAGGCTCCTGGAGGAGGCCCACTCAATGGTCTGGGGAAGGGACGGGGCAGAAAAGACGAGTGGAAGCTGCCAGCTGCGGTCCTTCACTTGGTCTTTGCCTTGTTGGCACACTAGGCAGCTCTGCCACCCCTACCAAGCCCCAGGCCTTTCTGTGCTCTGTGTCTAGCTCCCCCAGCCCCAGGGTCCTGAGTGGGAAGGGAGGAGTAGAGGGAACCAGGGATGGCCTCTTCTCCAACAACAGTGCCCTTCTGTGCTGAAAGATGTCATCAGCCAAACATGCGCTCAGCCCCCACTCTCCCAGGCCTGGGGGGAGAGAAGTGGGTGGCTGGTGGGAGAGTCGGAGAAGCCAGAGCTTGGAAAGGAGCACGCCCCCAGCCCAGAATCCTGGGGCAAAGGGAGAAGAAACACAGCCACTCCCAGTCAGGCTCAGGCAGGCCTCTCTGCTCTTGGAGATGGCGAAAGACCCTCAGATACAAAATCCTTCAAAATCCTTGGGCTCTCTTCTATGAATTGGATGTATTATCTGCCTTGTTAGGGACCCCGGGGGACACCAGGGCAGGAGCACTTCCTGCTAGCACGCCAGCTCCCAGCTCCCAGCTCCCGGAGTCTTTGGCGAGGCCCAGGCCATCTCCCCTGGAGGCAGCCTCAAGCTTTCTCCTGGCCTCTCCCTCCCGGGGGGAGGGGGAGTGGACATCAGAGTTTAGGGATGTTTCAGGGGCTGGAAGCAACAGGTGCAATATTCTTGGGGTTCAAACTTTAGAGCCTCTCACGTTGCTCAGGCCAAATGAGAGAGTGGGCGAGCACCCTGTATTGGACCCACACCCTTCCCCCAGCAGAGAGTCATGAACCCCAGGGCTGGGTCCCTGCTTTGTTCAGCTCCATGACCCCCCAGTGCCCAGCATTCAGCAGGGCCCTGGGCAATGGCTGATGACGGTGATCATGCACAGCAGTGACAACCATGGTCACACTTTGTCTCCTGTGGTTACTAATGTCTGCAGTTCCTTCCTGCCCTAGTCATTCACTCCCCGATGCGTACACGTATGCGTTGCGTGTTTCTGTAGGAGAGACTGCTCTAGGAGCTCTAGGAGCAGGGAGGAGAGAATTCGGGCACTGTCCTGACCCACCAGCTCCTCCGGGGGGGTGGGTCCATGATGCCATAATCTTTCCAAGGCCCAGCAAGGTAGCTGGCCTTTAGGGAAGTACAAGAAGCTTGCATAATTGAATAGGATCTTAAAGATAGTGGGCACCTGTGTCAGGGCCAGCCCCCTCCCCTTCCACCTGGCATCCTGGGGAGCTAGCCCCAGAGGCCAAGACCTTTGAGACAAAATAACCCCAAGGAGCCAGGCCTGGAAGCACAGTCTGTTCAAATAGTGGTGTCAAACAAAGACTGAGAGAGTGGGGGGTTGGGGGGAAGGAAGGGTAGGGGGAAGGGGAAGGAGGAAAGAAGAGGAGCTGGGAAGGGGTAAGGGGCATGTCTGGGGGTGCAGAGGAAGCAGACTGAAGCTTACCTCTTCTGCTGCTGCAGGTTCTGCTCATCTCGGCTCTGAGCCCACGACTCCTGTCTCTGGAACCATCTACAGAATTTTCTCCACAGGCAGAGAATGAGCCCCTTCTCCTTGGGCAGCGGCAACCCCATAGAGTGTAGGGCCGGCTCCTTGGGGGGCTGAGGCCAAGGCCAGACCCGGATAGGACTCAGCCTTGGGGCCACATCAGCTCCCCCAAGGGCCGGCCTGCCCTCTCCCTGGAGAGGTCCCGTCTCCTAGTCTCCTACCTCCTGGGGTGCCTGCAGAGTCTCCCTGAGGCCTGAACCAGACTGCAGAGGGCTCTGAGGTTCCGACACTTGGCAAAACTGAGACTCCCTCCGCTGGGCTGGCTCCTCCTCAGGAGCTCCTCCCGGGAGTGAGCCCAAGCTGTGCAGACACTCCCTCCCTCCTCCCAAATTACCTGAGATTTAAAGAGACAGGCCAGCAGACCTGCCTTCCAGCTGTGGCCTGGCTTAAACCCCTTCCCCGCCTGGGTCTCTCTCTCTGCCCCCAGGCCAGTCCAGGAAGGGGAGGGCTTCAAAGATTGGAGAGGCCTCCTTTGGACTTTGGGACACCTGATGACCTTTTATAGAAAGACCTGGACAGGTCAGACTAGCCTGAGAGATTGAATGTGGGCCTTGGGGATTGAGGGGCCCCCTGGGGTGTCGGGAGAGCCCACCTCTATCTCAGGGCCTTTTCTGGGCCTTTCTGTCCTGGAGATTTAGCTTTCCTTCACTCCTTCAGTTTAATGTCTAGCCTGGCCCAGAAGAGATATATAAACACTGAAAACCCAGTGTGGGCCGACAAACTTTTTCCGTAAAGGGCCAGATAGTACATGTGAATATATTAAGCTTGGCAAACCACATAGAGGCATACAGTCTCAGACACGCATGCTTTGTTTCGTTTTGTTTTGATAGCCGCTCAAAGATGTATCATCCATTCTTCGCTCCAGGGCCAAGGCATAAAGTGGAGCCGTGGGCAGGACTTGGCCCCCTGGACTTCACAGACCCCCTACCCTGGAGTTCTAGAACCCTTTCCCATCACGGCATATATGTATTGGGTTACCAAATAAAATACGGGATGTCCAATTAATTTGAATTTCAGATAAACAAAGAAGAATTTTTTTTGGTATAAATATGCCCCCAATGTTGCAGGTAGGTTCTCCGGCAAGCTCTGGGGGAGGTAGCCTCTATTCACCCCTGTTGGTTGGTGGGCCCTGCGGAATGTTCCATGTAAACTCACATCACACTTGCAAGGAAGGTATTATTGTCCACATTCTACAGATTAAAAAAAAGAAGAAGAACAAAGCCTAAAGTGGTAAAGCAAATCACCCAAGTCTCATAGCCAATTCGTGGCAGTGGCCAGATTCAACCCACTCCCACATCCCAGTGGTGGATGGAGGCCCAGGGAGGGGCTGGGGCTTGCACAGTCATGGGGAAGAAGGACGCCCGTCCTGCTCCCACCGCACAGAACTCTGACAACAGCAAGCTGTCCCGGCCAGGGCCAGCTACTTCAACCTTCCTGCCGGAATGGGACCAAAGCCTCGGCTGACACGCAGTCCCATGGCACAGCAGGGGCCTGATGGCCTGGGGCCTGGGTGTCTGGGCGTTTAGAGTCACAGGTATTTGTGGGTCACTCCCTTGCTGCAAAGTCTGTTTTTTACTACCTGTCTCTGATTCAGAGAGCTGGAGGACACAGTGAGGAGTGTATGTGTGTGTGTGTGTGTGTGTGGAATGTGCATGTGTGCGTGAGTGTGTATGAGTGGGGGAGAGGGGGAGGCTGAGGTGCAGGGTGGGATATCCCTGTGGGCAGGGTAGAGAAGTACCCTGCCAGGTACTTCCAGGTGCCTTCTAGATTCCCTGGAACCTAGAGGGAAAGCCGCACTCCCATCCCTGCCGTTGGGCTCGAGGCCAGGCCATAGAGCCCTGAGCAAACACTGCAGTTCCATTAGCTGCCTTCCCCACCCACCCAAGGGTCAGCGGGTTCGGGGGTGGGGGGAAGGCGCTGGGACCCAAACCAGGACCTTTGTGCCCATTAAACCAGTGTGTGTCTGCCTGCTGACCTGCCTACCTTCTCTTTACTGCTGGGCTCCAGGCAAAGACCCCAGTTCAGTCCCAGGTGGGAAAGGGAATAAAGCAGTGCAGTATTTGTCCTCTGGGGGAGGGAGGCTGCCTGGGGACAGTTATTACCAACCTTCCTTTCCTTCCGCCATTCCTCCAGCTGGTGCGGCCTTTGCATGGGGGGCACCATGACATATGGGAAACTGAGAACAGATTCAAAGGGCATGGAGGGCTGGGAGGGGTCGGGGCAAATGTTTGGATTCAAGCTTCTGCCAACAGTGTCCTCTCCGCTCTTGGACCCAATATCGCGTCCTTGGACAATGGGGAAGGCAGGCCTCGGATTGGGCGATGCTGCCCACGTGGGTCCTCTCACATCTGAAAGCCACATTCCCCTTTCCTCTCAGGGCTGGCTGGCTCTGAGGAGACAGGAGGATGCCCCGGTGCTCCTCCTGTCTTGAGGAGCCTTGCACGGCTCCCCAGCTCCCTCCCAGTCCATGCTGCGCAGCACCTCCTCACGTGGGAGGTCTCGGTTGCAACCCGTGATGAGTATGCAAACACAGGAGGCTACAGGCATGGGGCTGAGGGGGCAGGAGGAAGACTGGGACTCAGGGGGGTCTGGGCATGGCTGCTGAGGTCCTCAGGAGTCAGCAGAGAGGCAGTGGTCAACCAGGGTCTGACTGGGCCCCGGTGAGGGTCATGCTGGTAGGGCTGGAGGTGGCCGGCAAGATGATGTGGGTATCAGTTCATGCAGGACGGGAGGACAGCCCCGTGGGGGCCACTGACCCTGTGTGCGGCTGACTTCTGCATTTCAGGCATGGTTTTCCCGCCTGGGCCCTACTGTGGTTTTGAAACAAGCAAACTTTCCTTGTGTGTGGGTCCATGCCATGTATTGCAGGATGGTTAGCTGCCACTCACTGGGGGACAGTAGCGTCCCCTTTCTCCAGTTGTGATGACCAAAAATGTCTTCAGACATTGCCAGATGTTCCCTGGGGGACAAAATCACCCTCCACTGAGAACCACTGATTTAGGGCAAAAAAGTGTGTACATTTCTTTTTTTCTGGTTTTGTCCCTCTTTGTCTGTTCTATATTTCCCTCTGTTTTCCCTCTCTCATTGGTTCTCTCTGCAACTGTATCTGCTCCCTCGCTCTTAGACTGTGTGCTAGCACGTGTGGGGTTTGTGCATGCGTGTGAATGCATGTGTGTGTGGTACGGGGTGTGTGTGTGTTTGCGTGTATAGTATGTGTATATGATACGGGGTGTGTGTGGGGTTATGGTGTATGATGTGCTGTGTGAGGTGTGCATGTACACGTGTGGTGTGTGTGTGTGTGTGTGTGGTGGTCTGTAATGCAGGATACGTGTGTATCTGCATCCATGACTCTGAGCGATCTCTCTGGAACCCTCAGTTTCTTTCCCTTATTTTGATCTCTGCTCTTTGTTTCCTTGTCCAGCTGACCGCGTCACCCCATCCCTGCTCCCCACGCCCTTCGGGAGGCGTTTCCTTTGCTCTGCCGGTGTGGCGTGTGGTGTGCGGTGTGCGCAGGGCTGCCTACAAAGGAAAAACAGGTGAGAGGCTGGGAGGATGGAACCAGCACAGGGCAGCGAGGTCAAAACCGCTGCTCACTCAGCTTGGAGTTTGTTCCAGTCACTGGGTTCACAAGCCCTGTATGCCAGCTCATAAAGCCTGCAGGGGAGCGGGTGGTGGGTCAGCAGGTGAACATGGGTGCGCATGTGCGTACACACACACACACACACACACACACACACACACGCATGCATTGAGCACTGCCCGGGGACTCTGTGAAGGGTGGACTGCCGAGCCACCTGACTGGGAGCCAGGTGCGCTGGGCTCTCTCCGGTGCCAGATCGGGGGCTACCTGGGAGCAGTTTGTGCTTGGAAAGCCTCCAAGGTCCTTTTCAGCTCAAACATCCTGTGATTCCAAACAAAGAGGAGTCACCTGAGTTCCTTCAGCTTTCATAGGTCAGGAGGTCTACATTGTGCAGAATGGTCACATACTTTCACCCAAAATGGGACCTTCCTCCCCAGCCCCCTTTCCTGTCCTTGTTGCTAACTGTGGCTCTATCCCTTTGCCCTCATTTCCTGCACCGTCCAGTCTGTGCCGGCGTACGTGCGCACACCATGGGGGATGCTGTGCAGGAGCTCCAGCTTCTCTCTGCTTGCTTGAAGACATCTGGTCAAGGCCCAGAGGAACACGATTGGGGCACGGAGCTGATGGTAGAAATGGGGCCTGGGAGGAAGGGCAGAGGCTACGGCAAACGGCACCTTGTCGCTGGTCCCACCTCCTCGGATAGGCACATACATGGTATTCGACATGTGTTTATGCATGGAATATTTATGTCCGATGGACCAATATGTCATAGCAGGATTTTGGATTTCTCCTGGACCCTGACCCCTTTGCAGAATCTGCCTGCAGAGCATAGACGTGGGATGTAGGGGAGCATCCTTCTTGACCCATGCCCATGTCCCTCCACTGTCAGCCATTCTCCCGTGTCCTCCCGCCCCCACCAAATGGAAGACTTTTTGAGTCAGCCTTGAGAGGTCTCCCTGGGCTGGCAGCCCCTCCTTCACCTCCTCAGAGCATCTTGTCTCCTATACCCCCCATCCGGAAGGTGGAAGCTTTAGAGCGAGCCCCTCCAAGCTCTGCCCCAGCCTCCTGCTCCTTCTTCCCCAGACCCTGAGGTCTCTCCCTCCCAAACCTGGCCCCCTCTGCTCAGCCACCTGCCCCACCCTCTTTCGCCCCACCTTACCTGGAACCTAGAGGTTCCTCTCCAGCAGGTGCTAGAGCCAACCATGAAAGAGGCTGAAGGGTGTGCAGCCCCCAAAGACCTTCCCAAATGTGTCCAATGTGCCATGAGGCTGGTTTCTGGAAGAAGTGAAAGAAAGCAAGATGTGTAACCAGGATGGCTGCATTTCAACCCCCGCTGGACCAGGAATTACTATGGGACCCTGGCCAAGTCACTCACCTTTGAGTTTCCCAATCTGCAAAAATAAGGACTCTTCAGTTCTCAAGTTTTCCTGTTCCCTTCCACACTCCACTCCCCCAGACAGCCCTCCTCAGCTTCTAGGTGCAGAAAGGAGGGAGCTCAGAGCAACCTCCTACCCTTCAGGTAGAATGTGTCTGTCCTTGTCTCTGCATCACTGAGGCAGATGCTCTGCCAAGTGGAGGAGAGAGAGAGAAGGTTGGCAGGCAGGACTTGGGGCCACATGGCTTTTGATCACTCTCTACCCTTACAAACGGCAGGATCCCGAGACCTCCAAAGTTCTAAGTGGGGAGAGGTGAAAGCTCTCCGACCAGGACAATTCCTAGAGGGCTGACAGTCAGAGATGAGGCTGCAGTCAGCCACCAAGGCACGAGGGGGCTGGGTCTCCCCTCCGCTCCGCTGCACTGTGGGCAGTGTTCCTCACGCTGGGCTCAGGGTGTGTGCAGAGGGAGCTGTGGGTCCTCTCGGCCTAGAGTAAAGAGCACTGGTTTGGGGCTCAGAAGAAAGGGTCTAGCCATTATCCCAAATTGGACCACAGTGAATATCATTTTCAGTGGGGAAAAGCTGACGGCCTTCCCTTTGAGATCAGGAACACGACAAGGATGCCCACTCTCACCACTCTTGTTCAACATAGTACTGGAAGTCCTAGCAACAGCAATCAGACAACAAAAAGAAATAAAAGTTATTCAAATTGGCAAAGAAGAAGTCAAACTCTCTCTCTTTGCAGATGACATGATACTTTATATGGAAAACCCAAAAGACTCCACCCCCAAACTACTAGAACTCATACAGCAATTCAGTAATGTGGTAGGATACAAAGTCAATGTACAGAAATCAGTTGCTTTCTTATCCACTAACAATGAAAATATAGAAAGGGAAATTAGAGAATCGATTCCATTTACTATAGCACCAAGAACCAGAAGATACCTGGGAATAAACCTAACCAAAGAGGTAAAGGATCTGTCCTCGAGGAACTACAGAACACTCATGAAAGAAATTGAAGAAGACACAAAAAGATGGAAGACCATTCCATGCTCTTGGATCCGAAGAATAAACATTGTTAAAATGTCTATACTGCCTAGAGCAACCTATACTTTTAATGCCATTCCAATCAAAATTCCACCGGCATTTTTCAAAGAGCTGGAGCAAATAATCCTAAAATTTGTATGGAACCAGAAGAGACCTCGAATTGCTAAGGAAATGTTGAAAAAGAAAAAACTGGTGGCATCACGTTGCCTGATTTCAAGCTTTACTACAAAGCTGTGATCACCAAGACAGCATGGTACTGGCATAAAAACAGACACATAGACCAGTGGAACAGAGTAGAGAGCCCAGGTATCACCCGCAAGTCTATGGTCAAATAATCTTCGACAAAGCGGGAAAAAATATCCAGTGGGAAAAAGACAGTCTCTTCAATAAATGGTGCTGGAAAAATCGGGCAGTTACATATAGAAGAATGAAACTTGACCACTCTCTTACACCACACATAAAGATAAACTCAAAATGGACAAAAGACCTCAACGTGAGGCAGGAATCTATCAGAATCCTAGAGGAGAACATAGGCCTCTTCAACATGGGCTACAGCAACTTCTTTCAAGACAGGTCTCCAAAGGCAAAGGAAACAAAAGTGAATAATGAACTTTTGGGACTTCATCAAGATCAAAAGCTTCTGCACAGCCGAGGAAACAGTCAACAAAACAAAGAGGCAACCCACGGAATGGGAGAAGATATTCGCAAATGACACTACAGACAAAGGGCTGATAATCCAAGATCTATAAAGAACTCCTCAAACTCAACACTCAAAAAACAGATAATCACGTCAGAAAATTAGATGGATCATTGTTATTTAAAACCCAATCCAAAAGCCTGTGCTCAAGCTGGAAGCCATAGCCTTCCCCACGGCAGCCCTCGGTGGCTGCCCTTTATCAGCCATCTGCCCCCAGATTTGTCCCCGCCTGCACTTCTTATTCTTCCTCTGTCCCCACCCCGACAAACTCAGTGAAAGGGCAACAGGCCATGATAAGAACTCTTTCAAATTCTATTTATTTAGCTCAAGCACTCACGCAGACACCCCAGCACCTTCGTCATAAAAAACAAGCAAAATGCCAGCTTGTTCTCAGTCGGGGCAATTGTTCAATGTATCCATATAGGCACGTGCCCACCGGGAGGGGAAGGTGGGAGCAAGCAGTCTGCTTTCTCCCAAGAGCCCCGGGAGAGGACTCAAGGAGCAGCTGGGAAGGAGCAGAACAGGGGAGGCAGAAATGGGCAGGGGTTCAGGTGCAGGACGCTGGGAGGCAGACCTGGGCATGAGCTGGGGCCCCTCGTCCCAACGCTGGGCTTGGACGGACCGCAGCGAGGAGAAGGGGAGGCCTCCCCACGTGACAAGGCAGGTTCTGGGGCAGATACCTGAGCAGGGTGTGGTGGGAGGCTGGGAGCTACGTGGAAAGGCAGGGGCTCTGGGGCCAGCAGGTACAAGGAAGGGGGTGAAGCCAAACAGAGCATTCTCAGAAGGCTGTTGGGCAATCCCGGACCTACCTAGCTAGGCACCAAGGACCTGAGGTCATTGGTCAGGCACTACAACAAGAGACGCTAGGAAATTAGAAAAGACAAAGATCTTCGCTGTGGTGCCCCTCCCCCACCACCTGTGCCCATGAGGCGTGGCCTTCCCCCCCACATGGTGCCTGCAGTGTGTGGGACCCTGTGCCCGCGGCGGTGTGGCTGGTACTGGTACGTGCATGGGAGCCCTTGGTGGACACTCCTGAGAGGCATCTGCTTGCTTACAGGCCCTGGGAAATCAGCACTGCCATTCACTTGCCTTGCCCTGGGGACAGTTCACAGGCCTCCGGGTCCCCTCCCTCATCTCTCCCCCTTCTCTTGGCCTTGCTGAGGCTCCCAACTCCAAGAGCTGACTTTGATGTGTCCCCAGTCTACAGGGAAGTCCAGGACCCATGACGCAGTCAGGGCTGGGCCTAAAATCCTGACACACAGACCAGAGTACAGGAGACGTCAGAGCACGGGGCTGCTTGTCGGACTCTATGTGGAAAGTGCTAGCGTGTGATTCGAGGTTTTCGAGGGGAGCTGATGCATGTATTAAAATGCTTACTGACATAGGTTTGCAAGTGCCCTGAGCTGGCTTCACACCTGGCTGTGTTCTACCCTCGGAGTTAGCCCTTGCTGCAGGCCAGGTGTAGAGTGTGGCTCCCCTTCTACCTGGGTTCGATTTGCCTGTCTGTCCACACAGGTGAGCAAGGAAGCCATGGTGGGGTCAGGTCTTTCCAGGGGCCCAGAAGCCCGGATTATTGTTCTGCTCTGCGTTGGTGAAATCCGTGACCTCAGTCCTACAATCTCTCCAAGAATCAGCTTCCTTATCTGCAAAAGGAGGATAGAAATCGTGCCCTATATACTCTACAGCATTGCTCTCCCGGTTAGAGAAGATAACGGACGCGGAAAACTCTATGTGCCCCACTGTGTCGCATGAATGCAAGTCATTTGCTTCAACATCTTTGCTTGGGTGGGAGTATTTGAAATTGAAACATCCAGGAAGTAACTCTCTAGTAGAAACTTCAGACTCTCTTGTTTTAGGGGCCCTGAATCTTGTAGGGGAAGGAGCACGGGCCTTAAGACCAAATACATTTGGGTTCAAAGTCAGACTTTGCTAATTAATGGTGGAGCTTGGGCAAATTAGGCCACCCCTCCAAGCTTCAGTCTTCCACCCACAAAATGAGCACAATCATACTCTTGTGACCTTAGGCAAGGAGCTGCCCCTCTCTGGGCCCTAGCGGCCTGTCTGTAAGAGGCTGACAGCAGCTGGCGGACTGGCTCCTTGTGAGGAGGTAAGCCTGCATGAGGCGCCTGGCCCACAGCAAAGGCACAGTAAGAGCCTCTGTTCCTGTCCTCCATGCCTCTCTTCTGTTGCTGTTTTTGTGTCCTGAGCCCTTTCAGTAACCAGCTTACCCTCCCATGGGCAAATCCCACTCCACCCATGGGACCAGCGCAGCCCCAGCCTCAGGCTGTTGCCCCCTGCACACTGGGTTTCTGTACCGTCCCTCCCAGAGACAGTTCCATCGAACTCCCTTGCTCACCGCTGAACTGAGTAGGGATGGAATAGGGTCTGTGCCATTTCCTTTATACCAGCCCTTGGAACCATGTCAACCCTGCCCCATTTCAGCAAGAGGCCTCACGTCATCTGGCTCAGACTGCAGCTTATCCCTTGACACTTAACTCAAAATCACGTTGTCTCTTGACTTCCCTCTGCACCGCTCCTCACTCTGCTAGGGCTGGCCCTGCCTCCTCGGTGCTCTAGCTCCCTTCTTCATGCCCTGTGTGAAGGATCGGACTGCATTAACATCGTCCTCTTACCTGCTTGTCTGCCCCATCGGCAGGGCCTCACAGGAGGAAGTTAAAGCCCATCATGTCTTCTTTTTCCCCATCAGAACACCTGGTGTAGAGTATAGGTTGAATTGAGTTTATGAAGAATGATCTGTGCAGAAAAAACTGCAAGGAATTTAGTGGGTACATTTTCTTTCCTAGGCCACGGAGGCAAAGGTGGGTCAGTGTGCAAGAAGTCCAGTGTCCAGAAGGTGACAGGGAAACAAGGGAAGGTGGCAGAGGACCCTTCGTGTGTGTGTGTGTGTGTGTGTGTGTGTGTGTGTGTCCTGGGAGGAGGGGGTTGTTTGTCAATCCCCAGCCCACACACAGAGAAAATGACTTCCACCCTTGGAGGACCCATTAGCTGGGGAAAGAGGAGCCGCTGGGAAGAAGGGGAGGGTGTGGTATGTGAGCCGAAGCACCTGGGGCTACAGCCACTCCCTTGAACCCACCCTGCTATCCAGATCAACACCCTCCGCCACCCCAGCTGTCCAGGACCCCAGGGGAGGCGGTGACCCCTGACCTAAGACCTAGAGGATGCTGGGACAGAGACCGCGGAGCCCGGGAGATGTCTTCTTGTCCACCAAGTTCACAGAAGGAAGGAGAGAGAAGGTAAAGAGGCAGACACTTCCTCGTGCCTGGGCCAAGGAAGAACAATTTGCCACTGTCCTCTCTGGACCTGGTTTCTGTGGGGTGAGCAGGTGCTGGAGTCTGGGAGTTCTTGGGAAGAGAGACTAGCTCTCATCCATCTAGGAGAGATGCTCTCTGACCCAGGGTGGAGACAGTCTCTAAGGACTGGGGCAGGGGTCACCCGGAGGAGCCGCAGTCACTGATTTCTCTCTCTCTCCCTTGCCTTCTTGGATCTCTGGATCGGAAGGAGGTGCTCGGTGAAGGCTGAGGAACAGCAGAGGGAGTGAGAGCACCGGAGAAGTGGACTAGAGGAAGGCAGCGATACTGCCATGACAACTGGTAACATCAGTAAGATCTTCGTGGCCCACGTGCTGTCACGTGTGTGCTGCTATTGCTGCCACAACCCCGGCGGTGGAGAAGGCAGAAGTCATCAGCTAACACTACGGCAGAGTGGGGGAGCCGAGACGGGTTTTTGCCTGCACCTGTCATCCCTAAAGGACTCCACAGCCTGGTCAGGAAGCAGTTAGGGAAGCAGGTCCAGCAGCAGGAAGGGAATGGGCCAAAGCACGGCTGGAGGGAGAGCGGCCCTTTGAGAACCATCCCCCCGGCATGCGGGCATGCGCAGATCCCCTGTGAAGGGAGCCCTGCCCTGCCTGGGCGAGCGGGGACCCACGCTTGGTCCCTCTAGCTGCAGCCTGGCCTTGCACAAGCCTCGCTCCCTCGGGCCCCGTGGCCATAACTGCCGCCTCCTCAGTGCCAGGGTTAACAAAGAAGTGGCACAAACAAAGGCAGGTGTGTCCAGTCCTGCCCCAGGTGGCTCCTGCTTGGCTGCACCCCCCGTCCCGCCGAGACAGGGGGTCAGGTTACCCAGCTTCTCCTGTTAGTGTGACACCTGTCAAGGTGTTTCTTTCCTTGCACATTTCTCATTTTTCCTTCACTAGCCTTTAAGAATGGGTTTGGCTGGGAGAAGTAAATGATTATTGGCACCCCGTCAAGGCACTTTCTCAGCTGTACATTGAGTGATCACGGGTGCATAAGGGCCTGGTGGATGCCACAGTTTCCCCTTCCCCCAGCTCCACATCTCTGCCTGTCTCTGCCTTGGCTTGCACATAAGCTGGGAAGCGGGGTGGGGGTGGGGGGTGGACCTCCAGAGCCAGCACTTACTTCCCTCATCTCTCCCTTCCGTCCTCCCCCCTTTCTCAGTCCAGGCGCCCCAGACTTTATCTCGCATTTCTCCAGCGCAGTGCTCAGTGCCAGGGAGGGACACTGACCTCTGCCCTTGCTTCCCAAGGCCGCAGGCAGGCCATTCCTCAAGGGCTACCCTACCATTCTCGCCAGAACCCAGAAACGTGCCGGGAAAAATACTTCGTCAACAGCTAGGAGAGGACAGATTTTTCAAGTCCAGGGATGCCTGTGCCTTCCTGCCGCTGGTCTATGAGGCACCCAGGAGCAAGGATTTTCTGCATTCTGTTATTTTGAAGTAACCGGGGAGGGTGGAGACAGGAAGGGAGAATGGTATCCTTTGGGGGTACCCAAAGAATTCTTGAGGCAGGAACATCGGCATTTCTTTTGCCCCGTTCCCTGTCCCCGCCTATGGAGCCCCGTGAATAAGCCTGGCATCTGCCTGGGAACTCAAGACGTCTGCCAACTATTTTAACCCATTAGCACACAGTTCACGTGCTGCAACCGCTGTGCGCTGCAGCGACAACATCTGGGCGTGCTGCTTCTTCCTCACCTGGGCTCTGGGGGCAGGTGCAGAATCTTGTATATTGCCCTGAATGCTTCTTTCAGAGGGTACCGCATACCAGAGTTTCAGGAAGATCTGTTTCAGAGCTTTGCTGTTGGGGTTCTTCCCTCCTTCCCCTCTTCCTAATGATATTCCACACATCCTCCTCTTCCTCAGCCGCCTCCTCCTTCCCTCTCTCTTCTCTCTCTCTCTCTCTCTCACACACACACACACACACAGAAGTATATTTAACCTGAAAAAAGTTCCCAATAATCACTAACATTTGCTCTGGTTTTTATCCTTTCCAAAGTCTTTCTACCCATACTATGTGCTTATCTTTGATGACTACTACTGCATTCAAAGGCAGGTATTTCTTTTTCTTTTTCTTTTTCTTTCTTTTTTTTTTTTTTTGGTACCACCTTTGACAGGTGGAAAAAAACTCAAGTATGGCCAGTGAGAGAGCTTAGAATAAAAACTGGTCAATCATTCATAGATCTAGTTAATGAATATTTATTGCACACTACATTGTACCAGGAATTATGCCAGACACTGGGAACACAGTGATGAATAAGATAGGCACTATCTCTGTCTTTGTGGAGCTTACAGTCTACTAAAGAAGACAGACATTGAAACAAGTAAGTATGATAAGGTGCGGGATGTGTGATAAAAAAGAAAATGTAGGTAGCCTGGGAACATAGTGCAGGTAGACTTGGACCTAGCCTATAGTTCAGCACCCCCACACATGCACACAACCACCAATGTGAGACCATGAGACTGAGACAAATAAAATGACTAGAAGTCACCAAGATGGAAGGGAGAATGGATGCAGGGAGGTAGAAAGTTCCAGAAATTGTGAAGGCCAAGAAGAAGAACCCAGCACTATCCAGGAACTAAGAGAAATCCAGCTTGGTGAAATAGAGCTTGAAAGAAGAGAGGTGTGAGGAGGCTGGAGGGTTGCCCGGGGTCAGCATGAGGAGGGCTTCTAGAAGACCACACTTGGGGGCAGGACTTGTGTGTTACAAAGACCCTTCGGGCCACAGCATGGATGATGGGTTGAAGACCAAGACTGTGGGCAAAGAGAGCAGTTAGGAACCTACTCCTGGAATGCAGTGGGTTCAGAGGCAGAGACAAATGGAAGATTTTATATTGGTATGGAAGAGTCTTCAAAATGTGTAAAGTGAAAAAAGCAAAAACTTTTTCTAGCAAGTTGTACCATTATAAGCTTTTTAAAGGGGAATATATACATACATATGCTTGGATATATACAGAGTATTTTTGGAAGGATTATTAAACTTTTATTAATGAATGTCCCTGGAGAGAACACCAGAATGTGGAAAGTTTTTTTCCCCCCTGTATACCTTGTGTGCTTGTTGAATTCTGTGCTATGTCATGTATAATCTAATCAAAATTAATTCTTTTCAAAGCAGATGTTTTAGGGAACAGAATCTACAAGAATCAAGATTTATTGGCTTTGAGAGTTGACAGAAATATGTTTAAGATGGCGCCCAGTTCTGGCTTAGGCAACTTTGCCCATTATTTGGTAGGGAACTCTGGTGGAGGAGCAGGTTTGGTGAGGAAAAAAAGCTGTTCAGTTTGGGACATGTTGAGTTTGAGGTGTTTGTAAAATATCCAGGCTCAGCTGTCTAATAGATAGGCATCCAAGCTGTTCATGCCTGGAGCTTAGGAGACAGATCTGAACCAAGATAAGGAGTGGGGAGTCATGAACATGTGCGTGTTAATACAATCTACAGAAGCGGGTGAGACTGCCCAGGTGGTGAGAAAAACAGAGAGACTTGTGAACCAAAAATATTTAAGGGATTTGTAGAACAGTAGCAGCCAGCGTGGTAGGAGTGTGTGGTACTAATGTGCTGAGAGGTGGTGAGTGGTCGACTATAGTCGGAAGGCTACCAAGAGTTCAAGCAAGATTGAGACTGTTCAGTGAGCTTACCCAGAGGTAGATAACGTGAGAGATCTCGGTAGCATGAAGAGGCAAGGTCAAATCACAATGGGTTGAGAACTCAGTGTGAGGTCAGTAGACAATGGAGCCTTCTCTAAGAAGTTTGGCCCTGAATCCGGAATAGAAAAGATAAGGCAGTGGCTGGAAGGAGGGAGAAGGGTTGAGGGAGGGTGTTTGCCATTTCTTTGAAGATGGGAAAGAATAGAGCATGGTTATTTGCTGACCTCCAGAGCTAGTAGAGAGGGAGGGGGTGAGATACACAAATGAGAAGATACACAAAATAGGACCGTGACAGACACAGCAGTCTGAAGAGACAGAAAGAAAACTGAATCTGGAACTCAGATGGGAGTTTAGCTTTGCACAAGAGAGGAGGTGCTTCCATTGTAAGAAAAGTAAGAGGCATCACAACGACTGAGCACTTTTAGAAACCCTGCCACCTGTGCCCAGTGTGTAGGACTCTGTGTCTGTACATTCATGTGATCCCTCACTGTTCCACACTCATCTGTGCTTTGTATGAGTATCTTGATGAACCTGCCAGTGGTTTCACAAATCCTACTTACCTCTTTGCTATTCCAGACCACAGTTCTCCTAAAAGATATTATGGCTTTTGGGTGAAGGTGGTGATATGGCTTAGGTGAGGTGCAAAGGACTAGAGACAAGTGGGAGGCTCTCATGAGCCTGGTACTGGGTGCCCCGAACACTATCTCCCAGTTTCCTCCCTGGAGAGGGATGGCGCATCCTGCATTGTTGTTCCCACTCCACACCTCAGCACAGGGGCAGAGGGAGGTGGGGGTGGAGGATGGCTGCTACAGGAAACGTAGCCAGGAGCCTGCTACCTCCATGCACAAGGATGGTTAGCTTCTAATGAGCGACCTGAGGGACAGACTGGGTACAGTCCCATAAAAGAAATGATTGAGCTGTTCAAGCACAGAAAGGCATAATTTACCACACTTACTTAAACATACACCTGCACACAAAGAAGATACAAACACTTTAGACTGGGAGCCTCAAAAAAGCAAGGGTAAGACAATCAAAAACAACAAAAAACCAACACAATTCAAACATAGATGAGGGACTTGAATAGATATTTCTCAAAAAATAAATATAGAAAGGGCCAAAAACTTATGAAAAGATGTTCATTGTCTTTAGTCATTGGGGAAATACAAATCATAACCACAATGAGATACCAGTTCATAGCCATTCCGATGGCTACAAGAAGAAGGAGGAGGAGGAGGAGGAGGAGGAGGAGGAGGAGGAGGGGGAGGGGGAGGGAAGGAGGGGGAGGAGGAGGGGGAAGGGACAGAGAAGGAGGAGAAGGAGAAAAAGAAGAACGGTTTGGGGGGAGGAGGAGGAGGGAAAGAAGAAAAAAGAAAAACAACAAACAGTGTGGCAATTCCTCAAAAAATTAAATTATAATTACCTTAAGATCCAGCAATTCCACATCTAGCAATATACCCAAAGGAGCTGCAAGCAAGGACTTGAAAAGAATTACACACCAATGTGCATAGCAGTATTACTCACAATAGCCAGAAGGTGGAAACAACGTGCATGTCCACCAGTGGATGAATGAATAAGGAAAATGTGGTCTATCCATACAATGAAATATTATTTGGCCTTTAAAAGGAATAAAATTCCGATGCTTGCTACAACAGGGATGAATCTTGAAAATATTACGCTAAGTGAAATAAACCAGGCAGAGTAGGACTAGTGATGTGTGATTCCACTTCCGTGAGGTACCTAGAGTAGGCAAATTCATAGACACAAAGTAGAATATTGATTATCAGGGCTGTGCAGAGGGGATGGTGGGGAGTTCATGTTAAATGAATACAAGAATTCCAGTTTGGGATGATGAAATTGTCCTGTGATGAAGAGCGGCAATGGTGAGGCAACAATGTAAGTGGACTGACTGCCACTGAATTGTATCCCTGAAAGTGGTTAAAATAGTAAATTTTATGTTATGTGTATCTTCCCACAATAACATTATTAAAAATAAGACAAGAATAAAGGACATTTCTCCTTGCAATTTTCTAGTTGGGGTTTGATTGCTAGGTAAGGAGAAAGTCCTACAGGGGTACAAGAAAAAGGGAGGGGCCACAACCTCAGTGCCAAGCCTGGCTCTTCCCATGGTAAGCTTGTGGAATCAGGCAGGCTTCACAGCTTACTATGTTCTAGGGGCTGCGTGAGGCAGAAAGAAAGATGATCCACATGTTATTCTAGCATCCCTACCTCATATCTTTGATGGCCAAATCCAACTTTGCTTGAAGAGATACCATTTTTCCTCAAGATATGGAACTTCTGGGAACCCAGGAGGTATGTGGGGCAACAGATGCCCATTGCCTATCTCCAGAAATGCTGATGTGAAGGGTGAGATATGGACTTTAAGAATTATTCTGTTCACCTCCTCCCCATGATTAACAGGCATGAAAATTAGGCACTGTCCCCAGCTAGGCCCACCCGTTTGTCAGGCCAACAGTAACAAGGATCCTCATCATAAATGATAGATATTGCCCTCTCCATCCCCCTCACCAAGGTCCAGCCCAAGATTCACATGTCCCAGGGTGTTGCGACGAAGGATCTCCCAGCCCCGGTGGCTGCTGCTGTGAGATGTGGTCCGGGACAGGGAGGGGGTAGGCGGTGCCAGAGAGGCTCTGGCTAGGGTCCAACTTTCAGTCGCAGAAACAGAGGGCTGTTTCTCAGAAAGCTGCTCTTGTCCATCCTCCTTGTCTGAGCCCTTGAAAGCTTCCACGTAGCGAAGCACTCGCAAAGGATTTTGGTCATGGTGGTTCTCAACTCTGAGGAGGGCAAAGGGAAGGGTCTCAGTTGAGGTGAAGAGAGAAGGACTGTGATGAGAAGGAGAGGTAGAAAGAATGCACGGAGGAAACAGGACCAAGAGGATGGGGAAGGAAAGGACCAGAGTCCCAGGATCAAATGAATGGAAGTGCAGTAGAATGGAGGGTAAAGTGGGATAGAGACCAAAGAGGTAAGCAGTCAGGATTTGGAAAGTAGTGGGATGTGTGTGTGTGTGTGTGTGTGCATGTGTGTGTGTGTGTTTAGTAGTGAACATGAAAGAGAAAAAGGAGAGCGTGGGAAGAACCATGGTCAGGAGCTGAAGGTGGAATATGGAGAAGGTTAGCTTCAAGGCAAGAATATACCAGAAATGGGGGTCAGGTAGGAACAAAATAGAATGAGTTGGGTAGCCCATGCCCACATCTGAGCATGGACACATACACAGCCACACACACGTTACTGCCCTGATGTACTCACAACCTGGCATCAACTATTAGCGGTCTTGTCACCCTCCTCATCAGCTCCACCCACTTCCCCTAAAAAGACTAATGCAGTCTCACTTTATAGAGTGATGACATCTCCTTTTGGTCCAACTGGGGATCTCAGTAATGAAAAGATGTGTGATAAATGTGGAACTGGTCACCCTACTCCCACGGCCTCACACGTGCTGGTACTTTACATATATACACTGTCACTCACCGCAGGAACCAGCGGTCTCCCAGCCCATACTGGTGCCCGCAGATCCCAGAGCGAGGCCACAGGAACCGAGGCAGCTTCCTCTCCAGCATCACCGTGGTAGCCACCACCTGGGAGGAGTAAGAGGTAGAGGAAACTCAGAAAGAGTCATGAGGTTTCAGGGGACACTGGAGGCCACTGACATAGGTACCAAAGAAGAACCTGTCCGATGAGGATACCAGAGATTGGAGAGATGGCAGTCATTTAGCCATGCCCTAGCCTGTGCCAGGCATCATGCTACCTGCTTTACTCATCATCCATCATAAAAGGAGAGAGAGAATATTTTATGAGCGTTTTAATAAAACCATGACCCCTACATTACTATTCACATTCATAGAAAATGAGCCACTCCAAACTAATTTCATTTGCTTTTTCATAGGAAGGCCATAGACTAGCTATCTTGATTTAAATGAAATGATTAAATAGAATCTCTATGATGGTAGAGATGAAACAATGCTGCTAATGTTCAGGGAATTTACAGCAAATTAAATACCCGTATCCTACAAAAAAAAAAAAAAAAGAGTGGGTTAATGCCTGTAAACTTGGCAGGGAAAATTCTAGTGGCATATCACATATTCTGTCCTTTGACCAGCCCTCATTAATTACTTAGATGAAACATAGAAGACAAGCTTATCAAATATGCCTGTGACACAAAACTGGGAGGGATATATAATATGTGAGGTGACAGAAGCAATATAAAAATGATCTCATCAGACTGGAATGCTGGCCAAAAATCAAAAACGTGAAATTTAAGAGAACCAAATATAAGGTCCTACACATTTATGTTTAAGACCAAAGTATCTGTATAAGTACAGGAACATGGCAAAGGGGCTTCACTAATTAAGTTGCATAACGAAGATGCAAGAGTTCTAGTTGATCATGATCTTGATAAGGGCAAATTGTATATTTGCTAAAACACCTGGCTCAATTTGAGGTTCCATTTATAGTGTCCAAAGCAAGGAAAGGCATGACCCTTTTTTATACTGCATTCCTCCAATCCTATCAGGACCACTCTAGTTTTGAAAGGACCACGACTTTGGTTAGTTGAAGGCACCAGCAATCATTAAAGTAGCCCAATTCCCCATGTCATGTTCTTCCACTTGATTTTCTTAGTTGCACCAAGTTTCCTACAATCTCAGGAATTTTAATCATTTGTTCCCTTTCCCTATAGTACTCTTCTCCTTCTTTATCTTGAAAAGGACATTTATGTGTCCTGTTGTGCCATAAGTCAGCCCCTTGTTCTGGTAACAGAACCCCTTTCTCTTAGAACATTGCCCCTTTCGCCTGGGTGGCTCAGTGGGTTGAGCCGCTGCCTTCAGCTCGGGTCATGATCTCAGGGTCTTGGGATCAAGTCCCACATCGGGCTCTCTGCTCAGCAGGGAGCCTGCTTCTCTCTCTCTCTCTCTCTCTCTCTCTCTCTCTGCCTGCCTCTCTGTCTACTGTGATCTCTCTCTGTCAAAAAAAAAAAAAAAAAAAAAAAGAACATTGCCCCTTTACCACTCCGTCCATCAGTTAGGGTAGACACAGGCCTGGCTAATTAGTCTATTCTCCCCTAAACTTCAGCACCACCATCACCACTCGCCAGTCCTTGGCCTTAACCTCAAATTCAGGGATGTGCTTATGGAACTTAGACCGGATGGAACTATGTTGCAGTGAGATGGAGCTTACACTGGATTCTCATGGGACAGATGCTCTCTGAGGGGTTACATATTGTACAGCATCAGGAAGCACACAGATTACTACAGGAAAGGGGCCCTTGGAATTGTGCAGCGCAGAACATCTACTCATTCCTTTGGGAGTTTAGAGCTTCTAGAAGACATCTCACCAACATGATGGGAGAGAGTGACTTAGGAGAGTCTGGATAGGAGAGCGAAACATAGAAACTAATGTCATGTGGGAAATGGAGATACAGCTCTGGCCAGATACGCCTAGAGCTGGTTTAGTACTTTAAACTTTCCAGTTATGAGGACCAACACAGCCTCCTCCCAATGCCTTTTTTTTTTTTAAGTCTATTTGAGTTTGGTTTTCTGTCCCTGTAGCCAAGAGTCCTGAATGATACAACCCCTAACCTTCATCTCTTTCTCTCATTCTTCTTAACTGGCTAATTCTTACCCAGGTTTAGGGACTCATCTTAAATGCTACTCCATCAGAAAAGCATTTCCTAACTTTCCCATCAGACTGCTCTGTTGCATTCTGTTCTTAGCATCTTCTACTTCTCTGTGACACTTTTACTACTGTAATTGTACAGGCTTCCAGGAAGTCCATCATTTCATGGCTGTCTTCTGAAGCAGACTGTAGGCTCCATGAAGACACAGATGACATCTACTGTGTTCATGCTGGTGTCCCCAGCTCCTAGACATTTCCCAATATATAACAGGCTCTAAGTAATTATTATTAAGTGAATGGAAAGTCTGAGGGGATAAATGATGGTTGTATTCGAATGTGAATGGTGTTCATACAGAAGAGTATGTTCTGTGTTGTATGAGAAGAAAAGGCTGGGCCCAAAGAATGGAATTGTAGAAAGATGGGTTTAAACTCAATGCAACATGAACATTTCTAGTAACAAAGACTTTTGGAATAAGACTAAAGCTCTCCTCCTCCCAACCATTATCCAAAACCATATGATAATAAGGTCCTAATCAGCAGTAAAGAATATATTAAATGACCTTTTGACCAATGAATAATTTATCTCTGGTTAGGAGCTCAACCAGAGGACCACTAAAGATACTTCCAACTCTAAAACTGTATTATCCTTAATGATGTAAAGAAAAAATCACAGAGAAACAGGGAGAAAAATAGAAGATAAGGTCCAAATTAAAAACTAGAATATATAGGGGCATCTGGTTGGCTCAATCAGTAAAGCATGAGATGCAACTCTTAATCTCAGGGTTGTGAGTTTAAGCCCCATGTTGGGTATAGAGATTGTTTAAAAATTAAAAAAAAAACTTTAAAAAATAACTAATTAAAAAAATTAAAAACTAGAATATATAAGAACAAGACATTTTCTAGTTCTTACTAGACCCAAGGTTGACTATTAGACCTACTTTTCCCCTGTGACCAATACTTCAGCTCTTGGGTATTGAACCTACTCCTATCATACTATTTTCCCTCCTTTTGTCTCTTCCTCTACCAAATATATCTTTGTTGAGGTGACAACCCCACTGGATTATTCTGTGACTCTCCTAAGAGTCATCTACCATAACATATCCCACTTTGATTTTTCTCTCCATACTCTTCCCCTAGTAAGACTAACACTAATAAACTCACCTGGGCCCTCCAGAGCTCGTCCCGCTCATGGGCCACCCGCCAGTGTGTGTCACCCATCATGGCGATGAATAGGTTGAGCATAAGCAGTGTGGCGATGATGGTGAAGGCAAAGTAGACAATGCCAAACATGAAGGGCAAGTTCACTTCGTAGTTGGCAGGCCCATCAATGACGGTGAGGAAAAGCTCAAAGGTGCTGAACAGTGCCATGGGATAGTCATAGAATTGCCCCAGATTGGCTGGGTCCTCTGTCTGGAAAATGACATAGAACGCTGCTCCGCCCAGGAAGTGGGCATGGAGGTGGGGAAACAGGGAGTTATCACAATAAGTATGGGCCTAGTCATATCTCCACATACTTAAACACTTGCAGACACACAGATAAGCCCATAAATGTACATATGTGACTGTATACATGTAAGTCATATTCTACATGTGGATCTGGCAAACCCTGAGATGTCAGATGACCAAGTTCATCATTCTGGACAATTGTAATAGTCATTTAGCAAAATGTGTATATAAAGTATGGGTGTGTATTATAAATATATATATATATGTGTGTGTGTGTGTGTGTGTGTGTGTGTGTCTGTGTGTGTGTAGTGAAAAGCAGTTAGGTGACTTACTACACACGCACAAAATAAGTCACCTAACCGCTTTTCACATCTTAGAAAATAGAATATTTAAAAGATGATTTGATACAAGAATACATGGAATCTCCAACAATTTCAAAGAATTGACATATGAAATGACTAAAAGAAAAGCGCCTATAAAAAAAAATCTCAGTGGCCTTTAGATAACCATCCATCACTCTGAGATTCCCTGGGTGATCTTGGACCCTCATGGAGAAGGTTTCCCTGCTCAGGGTGTAGCCTGCTGGATAATACTGCACATCCTGTACTATGGCATTAGACCCTTTAAAAGGCTCCTGTCTGTATGGGGAACTGAACTATAAACTAAAGGATCTCAAGAATGGAAATAGGGTCTATGACAAAGCATCAAAAAGCAAGTACAACAACCGAGAAGAGATGGTTTAGGAGATTCTGGGTATAGGACATCTACAGAAAGCTACTCCGTCATCATGGCCTCATTCTGTAGACACCAAGTCATGATACCATATACTATATACAACATATGCATACTATGTTAACTACACACACATGTTGTGGGCAGTAATTTATGATGTGTGCAGATGGGGTGGAGAGTGGGGAGAAGGAATACAGAAGGAATACTCCAAATAGGCAGACTACAACAGTTTTACCCATTCATAGCTCAGATCTTGGGGTATTTTTTTGGTCTACTATTTGGTGGGAATCCCTGTTAAATGGGAATTCTTAGGACAAGAATAGTGTCCTTTGTACTAAAAGCCATGGTCTTTTAGAATTGTGTGTGGGGGATGTCTTCAAATACTGCCTAGGACATCCTCTTGTTTTATGGATGTTCAGTTGTAGACATTAGAGACTGGGTTTGAGTTGCCAATCTTACTGCTCTCCCATCCTCTTAGCACCTTTCCATAAGAACTTTCTCCTACTTGTTCACCATGCTCACCCTCCCTCTGAAGCTGGCTGTTATTTTCTGACTATGCTCCTCTCTCTACCCTGATGCTGCCCCTCTTTCCCCACCAGTGGCTTGGGCTGAGACTGAGACCCAGCTCCTTCTTTCCTCAAACTCTCTTTACAGCTTTTTTTCTTCTGTTATCCTCCCTCATTCTCAAACTTTCTAGAATCTCTTTTGGTACCTCCTCCTTGGATTCTTTCGTTTTCTCTCAATTTCAGTCACACATAGGAAGAAAAAATTATGTTTTGTGTTATTGAATTCTCTATTTCTCCTTCTGAAGTGTAAACATAGAGGAGTTAAATATTGCACTGTCTCTGTTTGCCCACATAGTTTTCTGAGATCCACAACTGGCCAGTCTTTCCTGTATAATGGCCCTCTCTCTCCAAAGCCTTTCTTTTATCGCTTCTTTAAAGGTCTTGCAGAGCAGTTAGTCAACATGAATGTTATTGGTCCATAAATTCAGAGCACATGGTTTCCCTTCTAAGTCAATCTGAGTGACCCTGATCCTATGGATATGAGTGTACTTTTTTAGTCAGTTTCTACCAGGGGAGGGGGGAGGAATCAAAACAGAGTACAAATGAGAACTGAGCAAGAGTGAGCCAACTTTCTGAAGAACTGGACCCCATGACCTAGTAGAAGAGGGGAGAGTGCTCTTACCTGAGGCAAATCCCAGAATAACCACAGCCATTAGCCAGCAGAAACGCATGAGGTCTCCAAAAATCATCTACAGGAAAGGGAAGGGAAGGGAAGGTGGAGTGGCCCTGCTCCACCTGTCTCTCTGCAGACATCCTGCTAGACTGGAGGCCCCCTAGCTTCCCCAGATTCGCTCAGAGCAGTATTTTGTTTTCCTGTTTGCTCTGACTTCCTCCCTCTGTCTAGAAATGTCCTACAGCTGAAGGCAGAGGAAGCTTTGGGGAAAGCACTGACCTTCTGGATCATGATGCTGAAGGGACCAAGCATCTGGAATCCTCGAGCGAAATACATAACACTGCACCAGCCCAGCACCAGGGCAATGGACATGGGTGCCATCTCTCCATTCATGTTGGAGAGCCGCATCACCATGGTCACCAGCACCATGCAGGCATAGATGATGCTGGGGGGGAGGTGGGGGGCAGAGAACAATGAGTGAGAGAGGAAAAATTCTTGGTCCCCTCTAGCATGGTGAAAACTTGGGGTAGTACCCCCGCAGGCTTAGTCCTTACACCCAAAACACACATACGAGCCCACTGGAGAGAAATCCCTGAAGGTGAGAGTCAACTGAGCTCTAGGTCCCAGAGAGTAAATGGGAGACCTGGAACTATTCTGGCAAGGGAAGGCAGGAGACTGAAAGGAAGGGACACTTACATGATGACATGAAACGGTCCCCCGAGGATAGTCTGTCCAAAATATCGAGAAGCACCAACCCTAAAGATGTCTGGGATCTAGGAAGAGGGAGTAAAACAAAAGGACAATGTGGACTGCAGCTCAGTCTGGGACCCCAGATGGATGGCCTCAGCTTGGACCTTGATGGTACCTCACCTCTAGGAGCAAGATGATCACAGCCCCCATGACGGTCACCAACTCCCCCACTAGACGGATTTTATCCTCCTGAGTCACATAGGCTTCCTGTGGGGGTAGTTCAGGATAAGCACTTTTTGATGGATTAAGAGTCAAATCTTTTTCCGGCAAGTGGTCTAAAGCAACTGAAGTCCATCTCAGATAAAGAAAAGCTCCCATTACCACCATCACACCTCCCAACCCCCACTATTGTATTTGTTATTGTGGCTAACTCTGTGATCGGGGCATTAGTCTGTGTATCCAAGGCTTAATATGTGTTGTACATGCTAATAATGTGAGCTATCCCCTAGCGAATCATTATAATACATATGATGAGCAGTAATTTATGATGTGTGTACCAAGGGGCTGAGATCACATTTCAGGGCATTGAGTCGAGAAAGCTAAACCAACAGGAAGAAGTATTAGTGGTTTGGGATGGTTTCAACTATGTTGAAAGTCCAGCTTTTCCAATCTCATTGTGGTCCTTGGAAGATTGATTAAACTGTAAACATATCACAGAATTCAGATTCCAGAATGGACCCAGAACCAACTAATCTTAGCAAAACCTGAATAAGCCACCGAATCTCTCTGCGTCTGAGGTTTCTCATCTGTAAAATGGAAACTTGAACGCTTCACCTTCCAGTGTTATTGTGGAGATCATATTAGGTGATCTATCGGATGTAGTTTATAAACCAGAAAGCACCGTAGATATATTAATTGTAGTTTCATTATGATTTGGCAACAGAAAAAATGTCAGAAAAAAGGGTCAGAGATACTGAATGGGTTTTAGTTTTGGAAGGGTCGAAAACTTAATTTTAGTTAAGTTTTATCCTTATCCCTATCCTTTATCCTAGCCTTATCCTGAGCAGTGGGTATAGAAGATATAGCCCTAAGGTCAAGGTAAAAGAAGACCATCCTCCTTATGTGCATGTGATTTCACAGAGAAAGTCTTACAACATTACACATATGCAGTGATAGAATTCTACAATAATGATCCTTAACTTTTTTGGGAGTTATGAGTCCATTGGAGAGTATCATTAAGACTGTGGGCACTTTTACCAGAAAAATGTGTTCGTATATATGTAATTCCCACCCCCTCCCATGAAATTGTACAAATAAATTCAACACATTCAGGTATGCCTTAAACTTCGAGGAACTCCCTTCTCTAAGGTCACCTCTCTGAGTGGTGCACCCAAGAAAAGAGTTGAGAGTCCCTGGCTCCAGTGGGAAAGTTGATGATCTAAGCTAGGAAGGATGTGATCCCTCATTAGGCGTAAGGAATGCTAATCATCTCTGCTCTGCTGATAAACTGGAACCTCTAAGCATCCCTCAGCAGGGTGCTTGGAGAATGTACTCACTGGTCTAATCAGAGGCACAGCTTTGAAATAGGAAGAGATGCTATGTGGTAGGAGGTGATCAATGATATAAAGAAGGTACCACCAGGAGCCCCATGGTTGCTCAGAAAGTGACAGCTCCAAAGCAGCCAAGAAGATAGCCTTCACGGAAGAGTAGGACCAGACTTACCAGCAGAGGATAGAAATGTTTCAGGTAAATCCAAGGGACCAAGAGAGATCAGAAAAAGAGCTGGTGTCTATGTTCCTGGTAAACAATGTGATCTAACCACCTGTGGCTAGACTTCAGTGACTTTGTTGTTTTTGTTCAGAGAATTGATATTCTCTTGACAAACTGGACAATTTCCCTTTTGTCTTGCTTCCAAGGAGGATCCGACATTGCTTGTTTGTTCTGTTCTATTTTGTTTTTGTTTTTTATACTCAGGTCTAACTGAATCCCCCCACCTCTGTCCTGAAATTCAATTCATGAGCCTTGTTCTTTTTCTTTATTTTAATGGTCCTATAGCATCTCTCTTTAATTGTAAAACATTCCAACTCCTTTTGAGGTCAGGTAGTGAGTAGGATAAATAATAAGTACATTAACTATAGAAATAAAATAACAGCATGTGTGCCAAATATGTGTCTGTACAAAAATTTTGAATTCTTTTTACAAGTTTGTATCTTGGTTAAATATGTCTGGAAAACCGCCACCAATCTTTTATTCTTGGCTCACCTAAGTAAAGGAACTGCACAAGTTGGCTCTGAGCATTTTGGGGGGAATCACAGCGCCCCTAGAGGACAGTGGGAGAGGGGCATGTGCTAGTCCCCCAGGAGATGAAAAGGTGAAACCCCCAACCCATGGAGATGGTTGGGGACAGTTTTGGTCACCACACTCTTCTTCTGGGGCTTCCCCTCACCTCCACACCTCTGCTTGTTTAACAGATTCCTTTACAAGTAGGAGTTCTGGGGTGCCTGATTTAGATGGTTAAGAGATAAACTTTTGGTTTTGGTTCAGGTCCTGATCTCAGGATGGGGAGATCAAGCCCCACTATGGGGCTTCTGTGCTCAGCAGGGAATCTGTTTGAGATTCTCTCTTTCCCTCTCCCTCTGTCCCCCACCCCAATCCTGCATTCTCTCTCTCTCTCAAATAAAACAAAAACAAACCAAGTAGGAGTTCTGCACAAGTTCACCAGTGAGTAACGGGTGTCCCAAGCTTTGTCACAGCTCCACCTGGGATCTGACTGCCCTAAAGTAGCTGCCTCCACAACTCTGTCCCCAAAGTCCTCTCCCCTAAACCAGCCCAGACAGTGCCACAGTCTCCTGTGGGCCCCCTTCCTCACTGTTGTCCAAGATCACCACACAAGACCCTCACATAGGGGTTTTATTTGTCTTTAATTGCTCTCTCTAGAAAGTAAAAAGTAATATATATGTGTGAAAATCGCAATAAGAATAATGGCAATTCATACAACTCAATAGCACAAAGTAAAAAACAATTTAATTAAAAACTGGTCAGAGGAACTTAATGAATATTTTTCCAAAAGACATATAAAGTTGCTCGACATTACCAATGACCAGGGAAATGCTAATCAAAACCAAAATGGTATTATCACCTCACACCTGATAGAATATCATAAAAAAAAAAAAAAACAAACAGGGGATAACAATTTGGTGAAGATGTGGAGAAAGGGAACTCTTATGCACTGTAGGAATACAAATTGGTACAGCCACCATGGAAAAAGTATGGAGGTTCCTCACAAAATTAAAAACATAACTGCTAATGATCCAGAAATTCCACTTCTAGGCATACACCCAGAAAAAATAAAAACAGGATCTTGAAGAGATATCTGAACTCCCATATTCGTTGTAGCAGTATTCATAGTAGCCAAGATATGGAAACAACCTAAGTGTCCATCAATGGATGAGTGGATGAAAAAAAATGGTATACATATACACAATAAAATATTATTCAGCCATAAGAAGAGAAGGAAATGCTGCCATTTGTGACAACATAGATGGATCTTAAGGGCATTATCGTAAGTAAAATAAGCCCAACACAGAAAGACAAATACTGCATGTGGTATCACTTATATGTGGAACCAAAAAAAAAAAAAAAAAGTCAAAATCCTAGAAACAGAAAATAGAAAAGTGGTTGGCAGGACTGTGGAGTGGAAGAAATAGGGAGAAGTTGGTTAAAAGGTACACACTTTTAAAGCTATAAGATGAATAAGACTTAGGAACCTAACATACACATGACTACAGTTGATTACTACACTGTATTATACAACTGAAATTGCGCCTGGGTGGCTCAGACAGTTAAGTGTCCGACTTTTGGTTTTGGCTCAGGGTCATGAGATCAAGCCCTGCATGGGGCTCTGCCTTCAGCGGGGAGTTTGCATGAGGTTCTCTCTCTCCCTCTGCCCTTCCTGCTTGCACTCTCTCTCTCTCTCTCCCTCTAAAAGAAATAAATAAATCTTTAAACAAATTTGCTAAGAGAGTAGAATTAAATTGCTCTCATCAAAAACTAACAAAGAAAATAAATATGTGAGGTGATGAGTGTGTTAATGAACTAGATGGTGGGAACCCTTTCACGTTGTACACATACTCCAAATCACTGCAATGTATACCTTCGGTATCATGCAATTTTCTTGGTCAGTTATACCTCAGTAAAGGTGAAAAAATAATGGAACCATTGGACTTTTAGAACACTTTACTTTTCTTTTGGTTTTAAGGGGGAATTCTAGTGTTTCACACTTATATATGTAAGGTCGGCTCTCAATTTGGAATAGAAAACTTTTCAAAGTTGAGATTTTCATGTTTAAAAAATGGACAGGAGCACTGAATTTTGATGAAAGACTTATTGATGTCTATTGAACTGATAATAATAATTCTCCCCTCATTAACCACCTCCATTAGTTAAGCCCTAAACTCAAGCTGGAAATGAGCTTTCCTTTGAATTTCTGAGAATTTTATTCTCTGGAGATTGAATTCAAAATTTTCTGTCTAACATGAAAAAGTACTCAATATCACTCAGCATCAGGGAAATACAAATCAAAACCACAGTAAGATACCACCTCACACCAGTCAGAATGGCTAAAATTAATAAGTCATGAAATGACAGATGTTGGCAAGGATTCAGAGAAAGGGGAACCCTCCTACATTTTCAGTGGGAATGCAAGCTGGTGCAGCCACTCCAGAAAACAGTACGGAGGTTCCTCAAAAAGTTGAAAATAGGGCTACCCTATGACCCATCAATCACACTACTGGGTATTTACTGTAAAATACAAATGTAGTGGGGTACCTGGGTGGCTCAGTGGGTTAAACTGCTGCCTTCGGCTCAGGTCATGATCCCAGGGTCCTGGGATCAAGTCCTGCATCGGGCTCTCTGCTCAGCGGGGAGCCTGCTTCTCTCTCTGCCTCTCCCTGCCACTTTGTCTGCTTGTGATCTCTCTCTCTATGACAAATAAATAAATAAAATCTTAAAAAAAAAATACAAATGTAGTGATCCGAAGGGGCATGTGCACCTGAATGTTTATAGCAGCAATGTCCACAATAGCCAAACTATGCAAAGAGCCTAAATATTCATCAACAGATGACTGGATAAAGAAGAAGAGGTATACAGATACAATGGAATACTATGCAGCCATAAAAAAGTTGAAATCTTGCGATTTGCAACACCATGGATGGAACTAGAGGGTATTATGTTAAGCGAAATAAGTCAATCAGAAAAACACAATTATCATATGATCTCTCTGATATAAGGAATTTCAGAGGCAGGGCAGGGGTTCATGGAGGGAAGGAAGGGAAAAATGAAACAAGATGGGACCAGGGAGGGAGACAAGCCAAAAGAGACTCATAATCTCAGGAAACAAGCTGAGGGTTCCTGGAGGGGAGGGCGGTGGGAGAGAGAAGACGGCTGGGTGATGGACATTGGGGAGGGTATGTGCTATGGTGAGTGTTGTGAATTGTGTAAGACTGATGATTCACAGATCTGTACCCTGGAAACAAATAATACATTGTGTGTTAATTTAAAAAAAAAAAAAAGGTTTTCTGTCTATATTGAGAGGCTGATCCACAGCTTTCGGGGTTTGTGGTCTTCATAAAATGGTTTTGGGATCAGGTCTGGTTGACAAAGTAAAGTAGAAGACATACTCATTCTTGAGGCCCTGTTCATTCAGTCTCCCAGTTCTCTCTCAAACACTACCCTTTCCCTCAATTCACAGCACTTCTCCCTTAATGCAAACCTGTGGCATCTGTCATCTGGTTTACCATGAAGCCATTTCCCTCATTTGGCCCACTCCCCACCATGCTTCTGGACCGGTCTTTCTAAAATGCAAACGTCATGACATGGCATCCCTGTTCACTATATTTTCTTGTTGCCTTAAGTCTTCAGAATAGAAGTGAAAGGGAGAGGGGTGCTGGGGTCCCTCAGTTAGTGAAGCATTGACTCTTGGTGTCGGCTCAGATCATGATCTCAGGGCTGTGGGCTCAAGCCCCACGTTGGGCTCTACACTGAGTAGGGAGTCTGTGGGAGATTCTCTTTCCCTCTGCCCCTCCCCTTGCTTGTATGCTCTCTCTCTTTCTCTCTCTCAATCCCTCTCTCAGACAGATAGATAAGTAAATAAATAAATAAATTCTTTAAAAAAAGAAATGGAGGGAAGATGTGAATGGAGGATGCTCTAAGGTCTTTATCATAGCAGAAATCCCATTGATAATGTCTAAATTTAATTAATGAATAAAGACAGAAGCATATTATTCAGCAGGGTGGCGGTAACAACAGGAATGAAAAGAGGTAAAACCTGGTTGCCTTCATGGAATAAGACATATGTCAAGAGGGGCCACCCCCCACGCTCTTCATTATGCCTGCCCTCTGATTTTTAAATCATGTGCCTATATTCCTTTAATTAGAAGTGCCACTGGGAGATGAGAATTTAAAAAAATAAGATCTGGACTACCATACGTCGTGATGTACAGAACCCTTGCTGGTCTGGTTCCTCCTCTGTGTCCCATGTTCTGTGTGATGCTCCAGCCACACTGAACTATTGGGGTTCTTGGGTGTTAATCCAGGCCTTTTTGTGGACTATGCCCTCTTCTTAAACTGCCCTCCTTCATCATAGTTCCTGGCTCACCTTAAGCCTTAAAAGTCAGGTGATAGCATTCCTCCTAGGGTTCCTCTCCTGCTACTCCACCCCAGCTCAGGGGTTCTCCCCTAGGCACCTGGCACCACTCTGCTTACAGACCTTACCCAGCACACTATAATTATCAGGGTACTCCATGCCTCACCTGTAATCTCAGAGCTCCCTAAGAACAGGAGCATCTCACTCCTTTTCAGCCACAATGCACAGCGCACCGTGTAGAGGATGCTCTATTCGTTTGAAAGAAGGAAGGAGGGAAAGGACGGGGTAAGCAGGCGGGTGCAAGCTGAGCATGCTCTGAGAGTTGCAGAAGGGAGATAAAGACGGAATCAGGAAGCGGGACTGGGGAAACCCACCTGGAAGCCAATGGGGAAAAGGTCACAAAGAATTGGGCTTTTCCAGGATTTTGAGATTTGTAGCTCAAGGTCACCTAAGAGGGCCTGGCTAATAATGCACTGAGAAAATACTCTACCCCGCTCCTCTAAAAATAAATGCCTTTCATTAATGACTGGAATTCTTTACATCATCATACGCTTGGAATTTCAGTTGTCAACAACCAAATCCCCTGAGGAGGCTGATCATTCATACTTCATGGAAGTGAGCCTAATGACCTTGCTCTCTCATTTACCAGCTGGCTGAACTCACTGCCTTGAAGGAAATGCCCAGAGTGGGTGGGCATAGCAGAGTCAGAGTCACCTGCACCATGCGGAGAAGGGCAGAGAGCGCGAGCAACCCAGAAGAAGTGGCAAGACAGCAGAAACGGTGCTCAATTTCCAGTCCTAGACCTTCTTTTCCTCCCCAAGACCCCCACTTGCAAAGGACGTTCCCAGAAAAAGTCCTGCTGGGTCGTAATGAGAGGCTACTCTGATCCTCTAGAGTGTGCAGGGGTTCCTAACCAGAGCTGTCCCTAACCCTCGGTGTCCCCCATCTAGACAGTGAGAGATGAGGTATAGCTAGACAAAGTGGAGCTTTTGGCAGGCCCCAGGGGGCCCTCAAAGCCTGGAGACATGAGTTTCTCACGCAATGGGACCACAGAGAAAGAAGACTGGGACCCAGCACATCGCTCCGGAGAGACAAATGGCCTAGCTTGGTGGTTAAAGGCGAAGTTCTTCAGTGAAGTAGACCAAAATCCTGGTCCCAGGGCTGCCCTTACCAGCTGAGTGTCTTTGCCAAAGTACTTAACCTCTCCTGACCTCAGATTCAATGTCTTTAAAATGGTGATACTTTTCCTTAGTAATTAGGGTATCTGTGTGGATTAAATGATAGAAGGCTTTGTCATCCAAAATGTGGCCCATGGAATCACAACATCAGCATCCCCCGTAGCTAGTTGGAAATCTCGGGTCCCACTGGAGCCTTATTGTCAGAATCTGCATTTTAATCAGCTCCCACAAGCACTGGTAAATGCGTGTCAAGTGCACAAAGCAAGCACTTAGCACATGTTATTTTTACCTACCAGCCTCCCTACTTCTGTTCATCTCTTTTCCTCTTTAATTTGCTGTGCTTGTCCCCAGTAAGGTGCTTAGGATTCTTGAACCATGTTGTGCAGAGCTGGCTATCCATTGGGTTTTCAAATAGCTGCGGTGTTTTGGGTTGTTCAGAGCTTGTGAGGAATAATGATGTGTAGACAAATCAATCCCACTGACCATGACAGCAGGAGGACAACTTTTTTTTTTTTTTGCCCAAAGCAAATATTTAATAAATGATTCCTGAATTATCCAGTTTGTTTGCTGCTTTTGTAGTTATTCTTAGGACACTGTTCTTTCTATATTTTAAAAATTAAAAAATTTAAAAATAACTATAGTTAATATACGGTGTTAAGTTAGTTTCAGGAGTACAATACAGTGATTCGACAACTCCATACATCACCCAGTGTCCACTGAGATAAGTAAGTGTACTCTGTATCCCTCTCACGTATTTCACCCATCCTCTCTGATAATCGTGTTTGTTTTCCATTGTTAAGAGTGGGGTTTTGTTTGTTGTTGTTGTTTGTCTCTTTTCTTTCCTTTGTTTGTTTTGTTTCTTTAAATTCCACATGTAAGTGAAATCCTATGGTATTTGTCTCCCTAACTGACTTATTTCACTTAGCATTATACTCTCTAACTCCATCCATGTCCTTGCAAATGGCAAGATTTCATTCATTTAAATGAATGGAAACCTATGAGTCATTCCCGCCACAGTCTGCTCACTTCCCTGCTTATCTAATCCATTGTGCCATCGTGATGCCAAACCCCGCCCCCAGCACATCCCGAGGCCAACCCACCATTATCTCTTGCTTGCTGAACCATAACAGCCTCTTAACTGGTCTCCCCACATCCACCCTGGTGTCCTCAAATCTACTCTCCACCTTTCAAACAGAGACATTTTTCTAAATCAAAAGTCTTGTTAAGTCCCTCCCCTATTTAAAATCCTTCTGAGCTTCCCATTACCCTTGGCATAGAAAGTAAAATCTTCAAGATGGCCTGCAAGGCCCTTCATGATTTGAGTAGGGTCTGCCTGGACAACCTCATCTGGCAGCTCCCGCCCCGCCCAGCTCCTGTGCTCTAGCTCTTCTTTTGGTTCTCAGATGTTGCCAAAGTTCTTCCTAAGGCAGGGTTTTTTTGGGTGCATGCTTACTGCCTAGGACTAACTCTGCACCTTTAACTGGTGTGCAGCTCTCGGCTTAGGTATGTCCCTCAGGGAAGCCGTTGCTGGCTTTTCAGCACGTCTAGGCCCCTCTTTTAAACTCTCATAATATCCTGTCTTTTTTCCTGTCATACGAAACCATAATGTGAATTGTAACAATCACAGGTCGTGATGAAATTTCTATTCATTCACTTAACATCAACCAGTCTGTAGACTCGAAAAGGGCAGAGATCATGTGTGTTTTGCTCAGACTGTGATAAATTCCTAATGCCTACAACAATGTCCAGGCTCTACAGGCTCTCCATGATTATTTGCTTAATGAACAAATTAGTGAAATGCTTTTGGGAAAAGGGCAGGAGAGAGATCGAAGAAGTCTTCAGGAGACAAAGAAGAATTTCAATGAGAGAGCAATGCCCTCTTGCTGAACAGCACATCAGGAAACTAAAAGATCAGAGGGATTGACTTAAGACTGGAAAGTTGTAGATGAATAGGTCTCAGAAACAGAAGCCAGTAAGTAGTTCCCAGCCGCAGGTGAATATTAGGATCACTCAAAGAGTTCTTAAAAATACCATTGACAGGGGGCCGCATCTTCACATATTCTGATTTATTAGAAAGCAATATTGTTACCATCTTCCCATTTTGGTTAAAAGCCACTGATCTAGTAAGAGGTAGGATCTATGCAAGGTTGAACAACTACTTCAGAGTTAGGACTAAAACCCAAGCCACTTGACTCCTATACTTGGTGCCTTCTGCTCACCTGGAAACTCAAGAGAACTAGCATTACAGTGTATGTCGTTCTGCCTAAACCAAGTAGACATTGAATGGAGGTAGGAAATCAACTCAATTAATAGAGTTCTTAGGAAACTCTGGAAATGCACAACTTTTATAGCTGAACAATGAGGCATCTTAGAGTGCAGTAACCCCCAAAGATATCGCTAAAACTGGACAGAGACATTCACTCCATCCTCGTTTCTGTCCACTTTTGTGTCATTTGCACCACCACATATAGACAGATAAGTTTTTCCTCTCATTTCAACTGTCCTGAGAAGGTGATGCTGGGCTGCTCTCGTGGATCCCATGAGATCCACAGGGGAAATCCGTCAGTGACTGAGAGCCCTGCGTGCACAGATTTATTAGTATAATTGGATAGTAAAGTATTCATTTGTCTAAGATAAAGCTCCATGGACTAACCAACATGTCAACAATTACACTAATCAAATCAAGACATTATTGGTGCATTTTCATTTTTCTAAGACTCTTAAGTAATGGAAAGCAAAAAAAAAAAAAAAAAGAGAGAGAGAGAGAGAGAGAGAGAATTTCCTATTATTAACAAGCCTGGTACATTGAGAAAGCAGGATCTTTCAGACCATGGTGATAAATTTAGGAGTCCCTGATATTATCCAGATGGGCTTACTAATGAGTAAGAGGACACAGATAAACCAGAAACTCAGGACACCCATCAAGGAGGAACACGAAACAATAGGGACCTACCATTGTTGGTCTTCGCTACCTGAACCCCTTACAGAAGCACTCCTAATCTCTGAGCCCCTCTCTCCCACCAAGAAAGGAACATTTGAAAATTAAGAGTCTTCCATTTGGCCTAAAGAATCTATTATCTAGGTGGAAGACAAAAGGGTAAAGATGATAAGAGTGGGGGAGGAAAGGAGAGGAAAGAAAAAAAGAGGGAGTGGGAGGTGTTCTCAGCTATAATTATGCTCCACTTAGTCCTGTGGCAAGGGGCGAGGGATCTTCTAACTAGAGACCATCTGGATCAAAGGAAGAGATTAGTCCTGTGCCAAAGAGAAAGGGGGCACATAGAGAAGACTCCAAGTAATCAATTGTTCAGCATCACACAGCTCTTAGGCCAGAATGCTATCTACATTCTAAACCCAGAAAAAATCCCCAGGTAAGCTTGGGACTAAGGAGGACTGGGAAAACAAGACATCGGAGAAATAGGGTCTAGAATGTTGGGAAAGCCCAGCTGCCCTCAACTCATTCATGTGTATACGTTTTCCCCATTTCCAGTTCCTTGCCTACCCCACTGGGCCATGTCCTCAACATCCTTATTTCTCCTTGTGTGGGTTCCATGTTGGGGCCAACCTTCATGCCCACTTTGAGATGCATGGGACACAACCTCCCCCAACGCATGGGTGCCCACTCTAACAAGGCAGCCCCACCACACTCAGGATTGTCTCCTCCAGGTAGCACACTCGACTTGGTCAGAGACTGGCTCTGGACCCATGAGGACACTGAATACATACTGAGAGGTGGTTAAGAAGCAAGAGAGATGGAGAGTCTTGCCCTCCTCTGGGGTTCAGTGAGGCTTTGCTCTGCTGCTTCTCTGTGCCTTCCACTAACCTGACTCTGAGTTTTTTCTCCTTGACTGGGCAAACAGCTTATGTTCTCCTTCTGACCCAAATGATCCCTCTTCCTAGTTAGGCTGCATCATGCCTGTGGCTGGCCCAGCCTGTGTACAACATAAGCCTCCAGTCACCTAGCGCTTACTTACCCGGAAAAATTCTTTCTTCCTCTGTCTTTTGCTTTCTGCCCATATACATGCACACACTTTTGGCTATTCCAGGTCAGCAGGACAACAATTTTGGTTACCCACGAACAGGAAACCAATCCAACGCAGCCATACTTGCTGACTGCATATGCTTGGGAGCACTAATTAGAGTCTACTCATTCTGTCACCCATGAAGGAGAGTTTGCTCCCTTCAACAGCCAACTCTCAGACCTCCTCTAGACCTCTACTGAGCCATCCTCACCTCCCTGGGTTTTTGAAAGACACTACAGAATGGCAAGCCCACAGGTGTCAACGGAACTTCAAAAATTATTCACTGCAACCTGCTACTTAATCCGGGCAGCCTTCTTCAGCAGATCGGGCAGGTGGTCAGGCAGAGAACACATTATTGTCAACTCCCTTATATTGACAGCATACAGAAGAGAACGTAGGCCAGAGGGGATGTCTGTGTTGCCCTCACACACCAGAAATGGACTCAGAAATGTGTCTGGAGCACAGTTTTCCTTCTTTTAGAACAACAAGCTTTGCAACTTATAAGGAAGTTGACAAATGTATGGTGTTCTTAATACCAAGTGTTCTTTCAGGGTTAGTGAGAAAAACTACGGCTCCTTGGACAAGTGTGCTTTTGCTTATCAGGTCACCTTTTTGGTCTCCTATCTCATGCCTAATTTGTGTCTGGGTGATCAGGAGCCTGCAGCTGCTGGAGCCCAGTGCGTAGTGCCTTTCCCAGGTTCCCCTCTGCTCTCCAGCACCAGCATCCCCTCCTACACTCCCTTCCACCCCCTTCCAAGAGGTGTCACCTGCAGTAGTTTCTGTTGGAGGACGGTATTATCCCGGGGGTCTGTGCGGTTGCCCATGCGGAACTTGAGGGGGCGGTAGATGCAGCAGGTGGTGAAGCAGATCATATACAGCGTGTACAAGGCACCCAGAATGTAGAAGTACCGCCGCCCGTATTTCTTCCACTTGAAGCTCACCAGCTGCTTCACCGGGGTCTGCTCCAGGATCTGGCGGGCCTGGCATGGAAGCAGAGTACGGATGGGGGTGGCCAGCCCAGTGAAGCAGGCAGGATTTCCCACCAGGTCCCAGAGGGCCGGGCACGAACGGCGCTATCATCTTTCATTCGGTTAGCCAGCCATTTCATTTTCAGACAACTAGTAAATTCCACTCTATGCTGAGCCTCATGTGAGTGCTACAGGGGAACTATCATCGAACTAAAACAAGGCACTCGAGCACCAGTGAATTTTGAGGGATGAGCAGTACTTAGTGGAATGAAGAGAGGGAGCTTGAGAAGACCCTTCCATGAAGTAGCAGCAGTTGCCAAGGCACGGAGGTGAGAGAGGTCATCTGCAAATGAAAGCCGGGGGTGTCTGGGGATATGAGAGCACCTGTGAGGAGTGGCAGGCAGGAGTTATAAGCGGTGACATAGATAAGAGGCAGACCATTGCACATTGTGAATGCCCTAGTCAGGAGTTTGAATGATCTTTCTAAATGCAATGGGGAGCATTGGGGGCACAAGCAAGGAAGCAGTCACATTTGCTCTGGAAGTGTTGTGGACCAGAGAGGCGCAATAGAGGCACGGGGGTTGGATGCGGCAATAATCTAAGCCCCCAGGGTGGGCTGGGACTCTGATATAAGTACATGGTAAGGGGTTAAGCACAAACGAGAGAGAGGGACAGAAGGGACAAGCCATCTGAGAGAGTCAGAAAAGTTGAATTCAAAGCAGAGCTGGAGGAATTAGCCATTAGCAAAAAGAATATCTTTTCCACTGAACCCAGAGGGAAGGAGAGGAGACGGGTATTTTCTGACATGTTTGGCAGCTCAGGGCAGGAAGTGGAAGCAGCTCCAGCCAGAGAACCTGTTTTTGCCATAATGTGGGCTTCTGGGCTTCTGGTGGAGCGAAAGGAGAGAGCTGGGAGGGGTGTAAACGGGGCTGGGAATTTTGAGGGAAGGGAAAAGTAGTTGATCAAGGCAAGAATAAAACTTGGAGAACACAGAGCTCGCTGAAACTGGGGACCTGGGATTTCTGTTAGCACAGTTCATGCAGAGGGATTGTTTTTTTTTTTTTTAATTTATTTTCTTACTTACTTATTTATTTGACATAGTGAGAGAGAGAGAGAGAGAGCATAAGTAGAGGAGTGGCAGGCAGAGCAGATCGAGAAACAGACTCCCCGCTGAACAGAGAGCCCAATGCAGGGCTCAATCCCAGGACCCTGGAATCATGACTTGAGCCAAAGCCAGATGTTTAACCAACTGAGCCACACAGGCACCACAGAGAGATTGGGGTTCTAATTCCCAAGAAATCCTGCTTGAAGTTTATTTGTTTCCAGGAATATTCTGCAAGCAAAATCACACAAACAGGCCTTTCAGGTTTTCTTCTATCTGTCACTACTAACAACTATCCAAGATTTACAGTCCTAGAGGGGTTCTTAGGATTGTCGTGTCACAGATAAACAACAGAAATTATATCTTGTCACCATTTTGGAGGTTCCTGAGGGCTTGAAGCATCTTTTCCTCTCTACGAGAGTCTTCAACAAATTTTCCTTTCCCACCTATTAACTCAATTCAGTCCTATCTGAATGGTATCGGTGTTTCCCCCTCTCTGGAAAGCTCTCTTTTTCTTCACCTTTCTGGTGATTTCAAACTCCCCCTTGAAGACTCAGCTCAAGCCCTTCCTCTGTGACATCTTCTGTGGCCCACCCAGGAAAAGTTACTTGACATCCATTTTGCTGCCATTGTGCACAATCCAGACCCCTCTAATGGCATAAGTTGTACACACTGCAGTTACTAAGGACAGTGACCAGAATTTGAGGAGCAGACTGACAGGAACTGCGATTTATTTCTGTAGTCTCAGTTCCTTCTACAGCAGCTGGGACTCAGAAGGTGCTCAATGTAGAATGAATGATAGGAAGTGACTTCCATTTGGAGAGGTCCTCGATTAAAACAATAGTATGACAAATGTAAGCAGAGAGGCTGGAGATGGGCAGAGGGAAAATGCAGTCAGTCTGGACTTTTCTCCCAAAGGTCCCATGGTTCTGTTCTCATGCCCAACTATTAAAAGGCAGGGAAGTATCTGGAGCTCAGGGTCTAAGGAAATGGACAGGCTTTGCTTGGATATTTGACAGCCCCAGGTCCACTGTGGCATCCATACCTCTCGCTTCTTGGAGGAAACCACGAGCTCGAGAAAGGACACATCCTCCCCCCAGGAGTCAATCTCCGTGAGGTCATAGAGAGTGGAGGTCAGCGGCCCGTACGTCCACTGGATGTGCTTCCGCTTCTGCATCAGGTGCTGGAACATCTGGGGGGACACAGAGGTGAGTCAGAGGGTCAGCGTGAGGAGCGGCCACGGGAACCACACCTCCCAGAGGGCAGCGGTGGGCTCCTGGGCACTAACGGGCAGTCAGCAAGCCCCACGCCTCTGCTGCGTGAACCTCCTTTGGTTTCTGCTTCTCCCTCTTTCCCACCAACCCTCTCAAGATCGGAAAGAAGAGGACAGGCCGACAGAGCAGCACTTGAGGTCACCAGAGCAGATATTCTAGAGTGCCCTTCTCCAAGCTCCGAATCAGGGAAGCCTGGGGCCGAGCATATAGCCACGGAGTTGGGAGTAAGGGACTGTGCCCTGTGGGGGGCTTAGGAAGAAGGGTCTTTAGAAGGAGGCCACAGGGCCCAGGGAGCGTCCCTCACCACAGTGTTGCCCTCCACGCCGGCCAGCTTGAAGGGGGTGAGGCCCTGGTGATTGGGCACGAGGTCCAGGGACTGCAGGTGGTCCCTGTGCCCATCGTAGGACAGCAGCAGGTTGTACATTTGGCAGGCAAAGGTCTTGTTGGGCTGGAGGATGAGGATGTGCAACACGGTGTTTCCTGCGGGGGACACAGGTGTCGCATGGCCATGGCACCGAAGGCCCTGCTCTTCCCTCTGCCCACCCCGAGACAGGCCTGGGGGCTGTCCAGGTCCCTGCCCTCACAGCCCCAGCATCCCAGCTCCCCTCCTCACCCCAGCTCTTACCCAGGGAGTCCTGGGCGCGGATGTCAGCTCCATGCTCAATGAGCAGCCGCACGATCTCCTCACTGCCCACACAGGCAGCAAAAGACAAAGGGTGCTCCCCTGTGGACACACAGGGCTCCGTGGCATGAGTACCCGACGGGATGGGCAGTGTCCCTGAGCTATTGCCTCCTCCCCCCACATCTGAGCTCTGGGCTTGGTGACGCTTGTCAGCAGAACCAGAGGCAGGGACGGAGCAAGCGCCATGGGGAGAACTGGCTCTGGTCTTAAGCCCTGTAAGGCCTGACCCCTTCCAGCTTTCCCGGGGCTGGAGCCCTCCTCAGCCCCCCTCCCTTGGCTCTTGCCCACCTCCCCACGCCCCTTTCCTCCCAGCCCTGGCCCTGCTCCCACCAAAGTAGATGAGGTTGCGGGGGCTGCGGCGGAAAGCTGTGCCTGTCGCTCGTGCAGAGACGCTGGCGCCACGGGCAAGCAGGGCTCGCACCAAGTTCACGTTCTGATTCACGATGGCTATGTGCAGTGCAGTCTGACCTGGCCAGAGAGAGCTCTCAGTCATGGGGTCTGTCCCCAGGATCCTGCAGGGACACAGCATCCCACTGGCAGACAGGAGGTCTCTGACAGGTCCTGGCATAGATTTCTGTCCTTGGCTCAGCATGGTGGCCTGGGACTGCAGGCGATTAGTCCCATAGGCTGTCTACCTCACTGTCCCCACCTCTTGATTATTGTGGGTAGGGTGTACATATGACCACTCTAATGTTGCTATGAGAAACAGAAACAGAGTTTTGTCCTTCAGGGAACATGAGAGGCATTGAAAGGAAATAAGGAATGGCTGAAGAAAGTCACGGATGCTAAAGGCCAAGACCAGGACTTCTACATTCCTTCCAACTCAAGAGCAACCTTCTTAAACCCTCCGTCTCTCCTCTTGGAGAGGCCCAGGTTAAGAGGTGACACTGGCACCTCCCATCCTGTCTCCAACTTGAATTACTATGCAGCTCCTCACCTACAAATGGCTCACACAAGGTGGGCTCCTTGACCAGCTCCGGGGCAGCCTCTACCAGCACCATGGCGGCTTCGAGATTGTCATAGAGTGCGGCTATATGCAGGGCTGTCTCCCCCAGGGCTCCTGTGGTGGAGTAAGATGGGGTGTCAGGGCCTGCTGGGGCCTCTCGAGGAAGGGGCTCCAGCTGGAGGGACTCTCCACCACCCCCCGCAGACCTCCTCAGCGTCTGGGGGTCAGGCGGGCAGGCGCTTCTGGCCCTCCTCCTGTCACACCCAAGCCACGTCCCACCTCTCTGCCGGAAGTCACAGTTTCGGTCCAGCAGAAGCTTCTTCAGGACACACAGGTCATTTTCCTTGGCTGCCTGGAGCAGCGGAAACTCTTGGATCCTGGGAGCAGGTGAACATGGGTCAGGTGGAGGCAGAATCACAGAGAGGCCAACAGCAGAGAGAGGATCAGAGATGTTTTCTACATGGAACGGACAGGAGTCAAACAAGGTGTGCAGTGACACGTTGGAAAGAGTTATTTGCTGGAGTCTAGCTGAGGGTCAGACTGGGATGAGCCTGGCTCCGGGCTTCCCCTGTGGTTTTATCATTGCCAGCTTTTCCCCAGTGTGGGGTAGAGGGAGGGGGGTGTTGCTCAAGCCTCAGGTGGGCGGGAAACTCTGTGGGGGGCAGAAGGCCTGAGCTGCTGAGCAGGGGGCCCTGGTGACACTGACAGGAAGCCATCAGGCCTGGACTGTCTGAATCCATCTAGGCTGAGTCAATATTTTCACCCCTGCTCCCAGGCCTGCTGAACCGGCTCTCCTTGGGCCAGGGGAACTTTGAGAGACCAGAGGGGCAGAGAGGCCCAGATGCGCCCGTTGCTGGGACTTGGGAAATTTACAAGCTGCCAAAATTCCAAATACCCCTCTGGGCTGCTGACATACATATCCCTGCTGTCGGTGGGGAAGGACAGACCTGGAGAGGGGTGCAGACGGTCTAGTCCTTCTGTGTTTTACCCCATTCCTGACGGAGGAGGAGCATAGCCTCAGGCTTCTCTGGGAACAGAAGCCCGAGGAGATATCGAACCTAAAGTGACTCTTGTCAATTAATCTTTGTTTCTCCCCTACCTCCACGAACCAAACGAGAGATAAAACCGAAGCCCATCCTGCTGGGCAAGCACATGTGGGCTCCCAAGGTGAACACAAGGCAGTGAGGGGCATGAGGGGGGATGAAAGTCAGACAAAGACACTGACCAGTGCTTCCCGTGATGTCCCCAAGCCCCCAGATCCTCGCATCCCATTGCCCTGTGAGCCAAAGGAAGAACTTTTTTACTTAAAGAAGCAGCTTTTTGTCTTAAGGTAGAGCTCAAGTCTGTCAGTTAGAAAAGTACTCTCAGGAGGGACCAGCAGAGTACGGGCCAGCCCCCCTCCCATCTCACCCAGTGGGAGTCCGCCCCGCTCAGGGCAACCAGGGCTAGGGTTCCAGAGTTCACCTCTTCTTCTGGGGGCAGCACACACAGCCCTAGCAGCCAGGCCTCTAGCCCACCGGAGGTCCAGAACGCGGCTCTCTCTCCAAGACCGCCCCACTCTCACCCAGAAGTTTGGAGGGAGGTGGGGAGGCCAAAGTTCCCTCACAGGGGCTGGGGTGGGGGTTGGTGAGCAAGCAGAGAGCCCTTCCCAAATGAGGACTGAGACTGTCCCCAGGGCCAGCCGCACAATTTGTGAGGCCCAGGGCAAAATGAAAATGCGGGACTCCTATGTCAAAAATGAAGCATTTTGAGTTGACAACAGCAGAGACCGCCCTTGCCGGAAGCCAGCCCTAGCGAGACCACAGACCTGCTACTGTCAGCTCACCGAATCCCTAGGCAGCTCTCTGATGGGCGACCAGTTCCCCAAATGCATTGAGGCAGAGGCCCACCTGCAGGATGGGTCCCGGCCCTGGCCACTTTTCCATGAAATGATCTGTCCCCAGGTGTACCAGCCCCACCTGACCTGAAGGCGTCCCAGGAGCAGGTACAGGCCTCATTCAATCTCTGTGTCCTCGGGATATGGCCTGGACACGGTGGTAGACTCTCAAAAGGCAGATAAGCTTGAGTTTCCCTTATCAGTTGGTCGGTTCCAGAAGTAATACAAAACAGAGCTCTCCACCCCTCTCACACAGTCAACTTTCATTCATACTAATGGGAATTCCTCACTCTTTCTCCAGGGGACAAGTCTTCCCCAACCTGTAGGATCTCATGCCTCCCCACCAGTAACTTGTTCCCTATCAGCCTGCACCTTCCTACATCCCCGGTCAGTCATTTTTGGTCCGGTCTCTTTCTCTCCACCATACCCATCCACCACCAGGCCGGCAGGTTAGAACTGCGGTGTCATTTTGTCCCAGGCTTGGAATCTACGTTGAGTCTCCTCCTGCCCTGCCCATGAAAAGACGCAGCTGGGGTTTGTAACGAGTGGGCTGGGAACAGCCCAGTGCCTGGCAATGCATTCCAGGTTGCTCCAAGGGGTAGATACACCCGAGTGGATCAGAGGGCTCTGAGGTCGGGGAGGGGTGGGAGGCAGCCTACCTCTTCTGTTGCAACATGTGGGCCTCGTCCACATGCTGATCCCAGTCCGGCTCTCTGACCAGCCAGGAGGCCAGAAGTTTCTGGAGTTGGACCCAGGGTCCCTCTGTCTTAGGTGGAGGAGCCCCCATATCTTCTCCTTTCAGGCACTGGCAGGTTAGGGAATGTGGTAAAAGGAGCCAGTCTGGGACTCCTTAACTGAGGAGGAGGCGGAGTCTGTTTGGGGTTGGGACTGAGAGAGAGTATCTCCCGTGTGACTTGTGTATGCAGCGTGCAGCTTGTGGGTGGGGTGTGTGTGTGTGTGTGTGTGTGTGTACGCATGCGCACGCCTGCACACACTGAGGGTACTCGGGGGCCTTGTCAGGAGAAAGTAGCTTCACCTGGAGGAGGAGGAGCTCTTTCTCCAGAGAACCCAAGAGCTGGGAGGGGTGAAGGGAGGAAACTCCATTCCTGGCAGTGGGCTGAGGCTGAAGCTGAGACAGGGGAAAGTGAGGGAAGGTGAGGCAGTAGAAAACAGAGGGGAAGCAAGGATGGAGCCCAGAAGGTGGGCTCTACAAGCAAGGCGAGCACTTAGTGGGATGCAGGACAGTAGGAGAGTGAAGCCCTCCAGCTCAGCAATCAGGCAGGTCCTGGTTTGAATTCAGATCAATTAGGTCAGCTTTCTGGGCCTCAGTCTTCCAATCTGTAGAATTGGGCCAATTATTGTGCCGTCTCATGGAGTCCCTTAAAGCATGATTGGAAGAGCTCAGGGACTGTTGGTTCTCCTTCCCCCAGATAGGCTCCAAGCCCTAAGGTGCTGCTTCTCTGTGTTGTGGTTTTCTCTGTCCTCAACCCTACAGCCAGCCTCCCAGGGACTTCCTGGCTACCCTCCTTTGTCTTCCCTCACAGCTTCTACCTAGTCAGGGTAGAGCCCAGAGGTAGAACCATAAGAGCTGAGCCACAGTGGTGGATGGAGAAATCTTGGGACTCTCTCCAGGAATGAGTAGGCAAGAGGACTGAAGGCAGATATCCTCTTTGTGTTGTTTTCTGATAGGATGGGTTCTATTTCTCTTCTGATTGTAAATGCATGTTATCAAATTGGAGTTCTTCAGGAGGCCAAGGAGGTACACGGGGATAGGTTGGGGGCTCTCTTTATATTCTAATGAGGAGACAGAGCACAGAGAGGGAGGGAAATGGCCCATGGCTAGTAGCAAAACTAGAACTGGCTTTAAAGTTGGAAATTTAGCTCCAAATCACCTGCCACAACTTACTGTTTCTTGGAAACCTTCTGATGTACAGATGTGGGAGATTTGGGCAGACATGGGCTGGGAACCTCCCCCTTGGGGGTCTTTAGGAGCAGGGGACCCCCCTTCTTTTAATGTGAGGTTGACAGATGGACAAAAAGACCCTTAGAGGAGAGTTGAAAGGAAGACAAATAAGGAAAGGAAGAGATGCCTGAGACAGGAAGAAGCACACTCCCACCCAGGGAGTGGGGAGGGGCCAGTCAGGATGGGGAGGCGGTCACCTTGTAGGGCAGTTTTCTGTTTTGCTGGGGGCTGGAGCTGCGTGGGATGGTAATGGCCTCTGAAGCCTTGGGACTTCCAGTCTAAGGAGATGGACGGCGCGATAAGGTTGAGGTGGGGGTTGTAGATGCGCTGATAAGCAGGGGGCTGGCAGAGAAAGGAGCACCTGCCTGCCGAGGCAACACTCAGCCCATAAAGCTAATCCTGGAGGCCGTGGGGGTGGGGAGGGGCTGGCCCGGTCAGAGCCGCACAGAGCAGGTGCAGGGGGGCTTGCCACCAAGGGCTCTGTCCTTGGGTCTGGGGTGGGGGGAAGAGGGGGCCTGGGAATGGGTCCCCACCTCTGGGTCTCCACCCTCTCACTTGCCCAGGCCCACTGCATGGGGCCACTTCTATGTGAATAGTTTTTGAAGACGCTACAATACTGTAAACATATTTTTTCTTCCATATGACTTTCTTAACAATTTTCTCTAGTGTACTTTACTATAAAAATGCAATATATAATACATATAGCATACAAAATATGTGTTAGTTGACAGTTCATGTTTTTGGTAAGGCTTGCAGTCAATATTAGACTATTAGTAGTTAAGTTTGGGGAAATCCAAAATTACACTGGGATTTTTGACCGTGTGGGGGTCAAGTCTACTGCCTAACCTTCGGGGGAGTTCCCTGCTTGTCTCTGGCTTCCTCCCTTCATTCCTCTGCCCTTCTCATATCCCCTACCACAGCCCTACTTCTCCCTCCTTTTTCCTCATGCTCCCTCACCCGTCTGTGGACACAAACACCTAGGGCCCCTCTCCGTCAGGTCACAGCTTCCCTGCAGTCTCGGGAGACTCCATGATGACCCAGAGCCCCTCATTACACTGTGAGGTCCCAGAGCCCCTTGTCCCCAAAGCAGTCAGACCTCATGTTCTGATGCGATGAGGAGGAGGAAAAGGAATCATACCTGGATTCTTTTTTCTAGGAAATACTCTTCCACTCCACATCCGTACAGCCATGTAGGGAAAGGATTTAAATACTATACTTTAAAACATTAATAGTGATTTTCACTGAATGGTGAAATTATTAGCCCTTTTTGCTTTTCCTACTTTTTAAATACTTCTGTAATAAAAAGAATTAAGTTCCTGCAGGATTTATCTCTTTCAGTCAGGGAATGGGGCTGGTGGGTGGTGAGGAAATTCGAGGAGTGGTGGTCAGTACAACCCAGTTCTTTCCACACCAGCCTGCCCCACCCCCAGCTGCTCTCCCCATCAAAACGCACAGAGCCTGAATTGGCTTCTCTTTTTGCTGGGAACCAAGAGGCTCCTCCCGGCAAAGTAACCAGATTAGTGATTTTTTTTTTCCACCCAAGCATTGTTTCCTGGACTTGAAGGTCAATGAGTGCAAGGTAGGGTTGAGCAGGGTCACTTGCTTCCTTGGATCTTTCTTCCCCACCATCAAGTGACCTCCTGTACCACTCCCCAGTCACCATGTCGCCTGGCCTGGATCAGCAGGAAGGTGGGGTCCATCTGTGGGAAGGAGTCTCCCCTCACACTCCCATGTCTGTAAATTCTCTTTTCCAGAAAGGGCACACGTTTCTGCGCATGGCCCAGCCCATGCCTTTGGTGGTTCAGATATGGGATGCATGGGCCTCAGGAGTGGCATGAGCTGGTTGTGATAGCTCAGGTGTGCCCACAATCTCCTCCCACCTGCCCCAGGACCTCTCATGTAGCTCATGGCCTTCCCTGATTTCTGGTTGTCCAAGCAGGTCTTCATCTGAACTCACAAGCTCACCCCACCTCACCCCACCCCATCTCTGCTCCAGGAAGTGTTTAGCCACAGCCCATTACTGCCAACAAGTCTGTGCTCACCAGGTTCACGGGCATGGTGGGCCTAGGGCACTGAGGCAGGTTCCTTGAGATCTGTTATTTGGGATCCTCACCTCTCTGCCACACTGGTTCTTCTCTAAAGACTCTACTTCCATCGAGCAAGGAGTTTAGAGAATGAGCCTCTAACAACTTTTTCTTTGTGTCTGAGAATTATATAAGAGGCTATAAAACTAGAGAAGGGGGGTTTAAGTCTACCAGTACAAGAGGGCAAAGACTCAAGGAGAAGAAAGTCTAGGGGAAGGTTAGGAGTGAAGGAATGGTTTCTGCTTGGGTACAGGACACCCTGTTCTGTGTCTCATATACACACACACCCCTCATGTACACTTTCCTCCCCCTCCATCTGTGCCTCTCCACCTCCCTCATGTTTGATGGGCTTGAGCTTCATGTATGGCCCAGGACTTCAGGATTCAATATTATCACATCCTCTCTGGGCCTCAGCCTCTATAAGCCACTTTCCTTGGAGAAAGGCCACATGGAAGAGAGGAAGAGGTGATGTCTAGAATGAAAAGAGGTGGTCAAGGGTCTTGCTCTGCCCCTATTGTCTGGGTGATGCGAAGGGCAAGAGTCATGTCTTTTGTGAACCTCAGTTTCCTCATCTGTATAATGGGTATGATGATCCTATGACTTTGAGTCCCACTTGTTATGAGGACCTCATGACAGAATGGATGTGAAAATACTTTGCAAACTCTTCAGTCATTTGGTTGCTCTCCACAGGATGACCCACTATGATCATCCCAGAAGCCTGTGCTATCTGCTGCTGGCTACTCACTACTCTCTTGCTTGGCAATGGAACTCTCTAATGACCTGAATGAGGGGCAGGCCCATGGCTGTGATGTCACAAAGCTCATGAAGTCAGAGGTCCTATGGAAGGGAAGGGAAGAAAACGGTGCTGGGAAGTGGTAAGGGCTGGGACAGGGACAGGGGAGGGAGGTGGGGGAGCTGGCTGGGAACTGGGGAGTAGGGAAGGCCAAAAGCAGCTGATGGGCAGGCCCATGAATTCCCTGGGCTTCCAGCTCTGCAGGGCAGCATTCCTGGCCACCATCCTGCTGCTGCTGCGGGTCAAGGGGGTGAAGCCTCAGAAAGGCAACTTGGACCCCAACGAGAAGAGTCAGAATGAGGAGATACCCTCTACAGGTAGGTAGAGGAGAGAGGATGGCATCTGGAGCTAAGGATCAGATCTCTTTGGAGTCAGTCCCCCACTACTTATCAGGCTGGAATGAAACCTGAGATAGGTTCGGGTTGTGCGAGAGTGGACTCCAGTCCCCTATTACTGTAGTGTGGAAGGGTTGGGTAAAAGGTTTAGAGCAGCGTTCTTGACCAGGGCCATATACAGGGGCACACCACAGGCTAGCCAAAAGTGCATATGTCTCGTGTTGGGGGGGGGGGCACAGACGCATTTGTCTGGGAAGAGTCTCTGGTCTCTGTCCTTCTCTAAGGCGGTCCCTCCATCTCTGAATGGTGTAATGCAATTTGGAGGAGACAGTTTGAGGTGGAAATTGAGTGTGGTTGAACATAGATGGGAAGAGACCTCTAGATGGAGCATCACCTCTTTGGTCAAGGACAGGGTCTGCACAACTGGGCTAAAGCCCCAGGCGCTAACTTCTTCCCAGATTCTCTTAACTTTGTCCCATTTCTGGCACAGGTTGGGGTCAGGGTGGGGCAGGTTAGGATTAGCTCCTTCATTGCTTTCCCCTCTCTGCTGTTCCAGATCAGGATCAAGAGTACTTTGAAGAGCACTTTGTGGCCTCCTCAGTGGGTGAGATGTGGCAGACTGTGGATATGACCCAGCAAGAAGATGACAAGACATCAGACACGGCAGCTCTTCGTGACCACCTATTGGACCTAGCCTTCTGCTTCAATCTGGCCAGCATCATGGTTTTTTTATGAGGGACGTTGAGGCTGAGGTGGTGGCCTGGTTCCTGGATGAGGACCTGGATATCTACCTCCGCTTCATGATAGCTTACTGACCCTCTCTCTCCACTGGGCTCCAGGTCACTGCTCCCAAGGGAGGCATATGCATGACTTTCTGCCTCTGGCCCGTGGCTCTTCACTAAAGGATGCAGCACCTGAGAGAGCCTGGCACTGGCCTTCCAACTACCCATCGCCACAGCCTGACTGCCTCCCCACTCTCTGAGCTCCATCTCCCAGAGCCTGAGACACCAGACCCATGCCCTTCTCTCTCCCACACCTCTCCTGACTCTGCTTGGGGCAGCACATTAGGGGAAGGGGGTAGCAGCAATAAAAGTAATAACAATAAAATCCTGAAAACACTGGGGGACAGCTTTCTGAGACTTAGTTGAAGCCCTTTTGTGTCTTACTGGTCCGTTTGATTGCTGGACCTGTGGCCCACTGACCTTCAGACCCACTAGTTCAGCAATCATTGGTTCTCTCCTTTCCTTGTGTCTGTGGAACTCTCTTGGCCTCTTCTCTTATTTTTTCTGACTTCCAGGCATAGAAGGTATCAAGAAAGAGTCATTAAGAGACAGGCAGATGCCAAGTGCCAGCTTTTATTTTTGGAATGGAAGGAGAAAGGCGATTGTCGCCTGATTCTATGGACGGAGCAGGGAGACGTTATGACACCTGATTGAAGTCTCTGTGGTAGCCAGGCTACCAGAGTTGGCAGTGGCTAGAGGGGTTCAAGAGGGTACCGTGTGGACAGTAGAAATTTTTGCCAAAAGCTGGGGTGTTGCTGAGTGGCCCGTGGACTCGAAGGGTGGGTGGGCTGTGAGGATCCTGGGGCTGCTGGGTGCCAGGCTCCCTACACATCACCTGTGGAGAAAGAGAGGTGTGTGGGGGGTAAGGAAAATGGCAGAATCATAGGGTGGATCAGGGTCAGTAGGATGAGGCAGACCAGTGCCAAGGTGGTGACTAGGGATGGCAGAGATGAGAGCAGGGATCAAGCCACACATTTGTTGGTCTCTTGATCTGGTAGGAGGCATGTGAGGGGGGGCCTGGGCTGTGCAGTCAGACCATCTGTCAATGACTGAGAGGTAGGGTTTATTGGAAAACCTCTGTGAGAGGGTCTTTCAGTATACTGAGGAATTGAGTGTAGTGTCTTGTTGAGAGAGCACATGGTACTCAGAGGGTGCTGTCAGGTGTGGAGCACACCTGGGGTGAGGTCTCCAAGAAGGACTGGGGTCTGTAGACAGTCTGTTGGAGGCTCATTTTTGAGGAGAAATGAGAGAAGAAAAAGTTGGGCTCATCTCAGAGGGATTTGGCAGTAGAGTTTTTTCTTCATTGAAGGGGGTGCCGACTTTGGTAGAAGAATTTATAGTAAAATGAAAAGATGGCCCCAAGTGGTATGTATAAAAGATGATAGTGGGGACTTCTATGGCAGAGGGTTGGGGCTGTTTGGGAGAAGGCGTTTCAGGGAGGAGCTGTTCTTTAAGCATTAGCAGTAAGATACTTCTCTGACATGGAGCGAGCCGTGGGGGGAGATGGCAGCTGTCTACCTGGGCATAGCTTCGGAAGAAGAGTTGCTGAGGACTGAGGTCCAGGTTTGGCAGGGTGGTCTCCCCATGGTGCCATAACAGCCTCTTGCTGTATGCCTGCACATAGGGGTGGGATGGGGAGTAGCCCTTAGACTCCAGAACCATGGCCATTTGGAAGTCTGATGCCCTACATACAAAACCTAAAACCAGTTTGTGGTTTTTGCCCAAGTTCTTCACAGACACACTGGTCTAAGCAAGGGAAAAAAAAATATGGATATCCTAGAAAAGAGGAATTTGTGAGGTAGGAAAGGGATCACCATCTCTTCAATGGGGATATGAAGAGTAAAAGGCTTTACAGCTATGTTTGCATGAGGGATGGTAGAAGGAATGGCTATTAACAGATCCTGGCTCCTGGGATGGGAGTTACCTGCAGTGCAATGGCCAACCCCCCAATGTCTGCAGCATTCTCCAGGAATGTCCGAGATCCATTGAAGGAGGTTCCATTGGGTAAGGGAATGGTCTCATAGTGGTGTTTCATGCAAAGCAGCGCCCCCTGTAGGGCACGGGTGTCACAGGCTGGGCAGCCCCCAGGGAGTACTGTTGAAAATGCGGCCAGGCAAAGAAATAGTGAGGCACCATGTAAGGATGAGTACAAGGTGGCTACCACAGCCTGGGCTGGCCCCCAGAAGCATTGCAAAGGATTCAGAACTGTCCCACCAGGAGCCCACCCTTTCTCCTCCCCGCGGCCTCTTTTGGGGCCTTCACCTGGGTTCCCAATGGCCCCACCTCCCAATGGCCCACTGTTACCCACAGAGCTGGTAGAAGATGTGCAACAGCTCATGGGCCATAATGCTGCCAGCAGCGCCAAAGTTCACGGCTCTGGGGAGACAGAGGTTTGTCTTACTCCCAGAGTCCTTCCAAGTTTTTGACCCCAATTCTCTGACCACAAGTCCCATCCATCATAACATCTGTCCATCACGCTTGGGAAATCCCCTGCCCACCCTCAGGGAATAGCCCCTACCTGGGGTAGCCAGGGTGGAAGAATGGAGGTTGGAGGAGTCCAGCTGGGAAGACCACCACATGGTCAGGTATTGAATAATAAGCATTGACCCCCCAGGGGGATACCTGCCACCTATGGGAAGAGCACATATGAACACCATCTCCATCATTTATGGTCCCTCCCACCAGACATGAAGTCCCTCTCAACTACTGTCACACTGTTCCTGCTTCCCCAAGCCCCCATCTTTCCTGCTAATCTTGAATTGGTATCTCTGAGATGCAGGGTCTATGTCTCCCTTGCTCTTATACCTGTGGTAGGGGAAAGACTGCAAGAAGCTCTGGACAATTCTAGCTTGGAGGGATCGGACACAGCTCAGGAAGGACTGCAGGTAGTTGGGTCCAAGCTGTATCTGGGAGGAGGCAGGAAGTGACTCGGATACACAGAGACAAATACAGATGCACACTGACGTACCCTGATGGGTACATCTGAACACAGACGGATAAGCCCCAGCATATAGACATCCATAAAACAGTGGGAGGCGGCACAATGACACTGCCACATGTCAGTGCAGACAGGCTTCACACAAATCAGAGCAGAGATAAACACGCTCAGGCAAGTCACAAGAATGCATGTGTATATGCATCCACACACACTCAGTGTGACTTGAAAAGGTTCTGTTGTTCTGCTGGCAAGACCCACAGTGTGGATATTCACCCATAAAACCCAGCCATCACCAGGGCAAGGAAGGGGTCAGTTAGGATTGCCCAGGATAAACAGATTGTCTGCCACTCAGGTGGGTCGGGGGCTGAGGACTAATGAGGAGCTGGCAAGGGCAGGGACCCACATCGTTGTATTCCTGTCTGGCCAGTGATGGCTCCAGGGCCCATTCTGGGGCCCCCATCTTCACCTGCAGTTGGGTGACCTGGGGAGAGACACAAAAGATAGAAGAAACCTAGCTAACCCAAGTCGATTAGAGAGAATATCTTGTGCTCACTGCCCTGGTCCCACCTTTTGTGCTGTCACCAGGGTATGTGTGCAGCATATTGGGGTTTACACTTGTCATGTGTCCTTGTGCCTTTGCACTCTCCTCCCACCAGTGTGATCTCTGGGTCCAATACTCAATTCCACCCCTTCTGACTCCTGTATTTCACTCTGAGCTCACCCTGTTCTGGGCCTCTTTCCGGGTCTTCTCATCCATCCAGGGAATCCTTCTGAGGCGGCTGATGAGGGCATTCTTGATCGCAGTGAATAATTCCATAGCCTGTGAAGGGGCCAGGATAGAGAAACAGAATCAGGGTCAGATTTAGTCTGGGGTTCTGCCCTCTGGCCTCTAAGAAGGGCCTTGGCTCCAAGGAGTTACCAGAGAAGGGGGAAGATCTCTGAAAGAGAAAGCAGGAAGTAATATTAACTAGGTGACTAGAAACCCAGAGCACAGAGATCTGGGGGGACAGAAAGGAGGTGCCACACACAGAAAGGAAATCTGAGAGCTGGTCACTCCTGAGGTCAATAGGGGAGAAAGTTCCTTTCCATGGGAGATCTCAGCCTTCCAGGGGAGGGAGATACCATCCTTACCCTTGGCCAGGCGATCCACTCACAAAGCAGAGGGAGGAAGAGGACCATCATTCCCTTCCCTGCTCTTCAGGTCCCTTGTCCTCACACTCTCTTAATTATGGCCGGCATTTCCTTTCTCCATCTTTCTGGGCATCTCAGCTTTCCAACAAGCTGAAGCCTTCTCAGCTTCACAACTGACTGTGTGATTACTGCTTTCCCATCCATCTACCTTCTTGTTTGTATCCTTTCTTGATAGAGGTAAATGGATGATGATATTAGAAGCCTGAGCTCAAATCCTGACTCTACTAAATGGTAGCTGATCTTGAGCAAGTTACTTAACCTCTCTGTGCTTCAGTTCTCTCCTCTCTAAAATCAGGATGATATTAGGCATTAAAGTAGTTCATGCAAAGTGCTTACAAGAGTATCAGCCACGTGGTAAGCACTCAAAGACTATTCAGTACTCATTCACTTGAACTTTTTAAGATTATATCATTCCATTTTCCTGTCGTTTCCTGTGTTGTTAAGAAATCATAGAGAAACAGGGATTCATTTAGAGGCCATGGAGTTCAATTTTCTCATTTTATGGTTGAAGAAACACAAGTGCAGCAAAGTTAGGTAACTTGTCCAAATTCCGTGCATGTTGTGTGCACTTGTATCCTGTAGTAAAACTATGCAAACCCTAGGGATGCAGCCTGGCCTCCTTTGACTTCTCTCTCATAGTGCGGTCTCTCTCTCTCTGTGACTGCCTGACTCCCTGACCATCCCCCAACCACAGAGTAGGGCACAGTCAATAGAATTAGGAGAGAATGATTGGGTAGAAAGGGGTGGGGAGACATGGGCTGGGGTAGAGCTCTCACATACAGCACTTTGGGTGCTTGGGCTGAAGGCCTCACGGACAAACAAGGCTGCCAGAGTAGGCATGAAGAAGGTTCCTGTATCCTCCACACACTTCATCCATCGAGGGCGGGAAGGCTGTGGAGACAAATCTGGAATGAATGACTCCCATCAAGCATTCTTCCTCATCCATCTCCCCGGGCCTATCTCGTCTAGACCTTTATCCACAGGGGAAGCTCTCTTTCTCTGTCTTTCTGGGTTTGTCTCACTTTGCTCTATCATCCTTTTTGGTGATACACATGGGGCTATTGCCACTTGGTAATAAAAAAGGCTATGTCCTCCAGGATTAGTCTCATGAGCCTGGATTGGGTGAAACATCCTTATTTATTGACTAACGAATTTGAAAACAAGTTTTCTCAGAGGCACCCTTATGGAGAACAGAAAGGCTCCTGGGTAGGAGAGGACTATACACCAAACCTCTCACCTCAGCAGTTCTGTTGGCCACCCAGTCCCTGCCTTCCACATGCACCATGCTGGTAGCCCAGTAAAGGCTGCCTCCCTCCCATGTTTCTTTGCTTAAAATGGAAATTGGGGAAGATAATCCCTCTTTCCTTTCTGCCACCTTCCCCAACTCTCCAAATGGTTATTGTGAACTATAAGAACTTTCTCTTAAAAAGAAGAAAATGATCAGAGTGAAAATGGGTTTTAGACACCATATTGTTTGGTAGGAGAAGGAGACAAAAGAAAAGACTAAACTGAATTCAGAAAACTAAGAAATTTTGGTCAAATCAGGGAGAAGAGGATGAGATGAAAGACATCGTCAACTTCAAAGGCAGACAGGTGGTTGTACAAAAACTCAGTAGGGGCTTGGCAACTGGGGTGTTCTTAGCATGGGGACAGAAAAATTGACCAACATAAGAAAGAGATGCCGGAAAGGTATTTGTGGGGGTGGGGATGGCTTTGAGGAGCCGACCACGAATTCGGCCTAGAGATGACATGAGACCAACTGAGAAACAAACTCAAGAGGTCAAGGGTGAGAGAGCTGGCCTAGGGGAAGGCTGAGCTGGGACTCTAAAAACAGCTAATGTGCAAATTTGGGGTAAGTAGGGATGAAGTCACAAGACTTCATTCCTGTAACTTATTTACTCCTCTCAGATCTCCTTGCAGGGAAGGTAGTTAGGTTGCCACTATGCTTTCTGGTACCAAGATTGGAGAGAGAGTTTAAGGGACTTCCCACAAGAGAGGAAACAAAAAGGGAAGGCCAGTATTGTTGTCACTGAAGAAGACACTTTAGGGTCTGCCTATTTTGACCTTCACCATTTTGAAGGTTGCTCCAGACCCAGTTACCCACATTTGTGTGTTCTTGTCCCCTCTTGTGAGGATAAGGACTCAGCCACTCTCTACAGCATATTGGCTGCAGCTCTAAAACACAAACATGCCCAGTGAAGATGAACTGAAAGAGAACCTGTATCTGACAGCCATGACTGGGTCAAGGGCAGGCTCGGCTGGCTGCCTTCAGTGACTGTCTATCCCCCACTGGCCTCCTGATGACAGGCCTGGATCTGACACTGACTTTCATCAGGCTGTTGGGGAGCATGGGGGAGGTAGTGGCCACCCCCAGGGCGGCAGCAAGCACATCAGCCTTGAGCTTGGTTGATCTGCCTGCCCTTTCCAAACCTCTTCATTCTTGAGTTGTTTCCTGATCCCTTTTGCTAATGCCTGCCCATTTTTCCGACAGCTTTTGCCTCCTCCATGCCTGTCCCCATAACCTAGGCCCAGCAGGGTCTGACCTGGTTCTTGGAGGGCATAGATGCCACCTAAGACTACCCATCACTAACCCCTGAAAAACTCTGGGATTCCTTTGGTCACAGTTGTGCTGGGTCACATCTCCCATGAGCAGGAAAATAACTTCCAGAATCTATAAATAAATGCAGGTCTTGGGGTGGAAGTTGACAGGTTATATATTCATCTACTGGGGGTTCAGAGTATCTGAGCTGTCTCTCAAGACATGGAAGGATAGAGCATACTATATATATTAAAAATAGAGAAAAAGAGGGGCACCTGGGTGGCTCATTCAGTGGTGTCTGATTCTTGATTTCAGCTCAGGTTCATGAGATCAGACTCCACCCTGGGTATGGAGCCTACTTAAAACTCTCTCTCTCCACATAGACCAGTGGAACAGAGTAGAGAACCCAGATATGGACCCTCAACTCTACGGTCAAATAATCTTCGACAAAACAGGAAAAAATATCCAGTGGAAAAAAGACAGTCTCTTCAATAAATGGTGCTGGGAAAACTGGACAGCTATATGTAGAAGAATGAAACTCAACCATTCTTACACCGCACACACAGATAAACTCAAAATGGATAAAAGACCTCAACGTGAGACAGGAATCCATCAGAATCCTAGAGGAGAACACAGGCAGTAACCTCTTTGATATCACCCACAGCAACTTCTTTCAAGATATGTCTCCACAGGCAAAGGAAACAAAAGCGAAAATGAACTTTTGGGACTTCATCAAGATCAAAAGCTTCTGCACAGCAAAGGAAACAGTCAACAAAACAAAGAGGCAACCCACGGAATGGGAGAAGATATTTGCAAATGGCAGTACAGACAAAAGGTTGATATCCAAGATCTATAAAGAACTCCTCAAACTCAACACACACAAAACAGATAATCATATCAAAAAACGGGCAGAAGATATGAACAGACACTTCTCCAATGAAGACATACAAATGGCTACCAGACACATGAAAAAATGTTCATCATCACTAGCCATCAGGGAGATTCAAATTAAAACCACATTGAGATACCATCTTACACCAGTTAGAATGGTCAACATTAGCAAGACAGGAAACAACGTGTGTTGGAGAGGATGTGGAGAAAGGGGAACCCTCTTACACTGTTGGTGGGAATGCAAGTTGGTGCAGCCACTTTGGAGAACAGTGTGGAGATTCCTCAAGAAATTAAAAATAGAGCTTCCCTATGACCCTGCAATTGCACTACTGGGTATTTACCCCAAAGATACAGATGGAGTGAAAAGAAGGGCCATCTGTACCCCAATGTTTATAGCAGCAATGGCCACGGTCGCCAAACTGTGGAAAGAACCAAGATGCCCTTCAACGGACGAATGGATAAGGAAGATGTGGTCCATTTACACTATGGAGTATTATGCCCCCATCAGAAAGGATGAATACCCAGCTTTTGTAGCAACATGGACTGGAGTGGAAGAGATTATGCTGAGTGAAATAAGTCAAGCAGAGAGAGTCAATTATCATATGGTTTCACTTATTTGTGGAGCATAACAAATAACATGGAGGACATGGGGAGATGGAGAGGAGAAGGGAGTTGAGGGAAATTGGAAGGGGAGGTGAACCATGAGAGACTATGGACTCTGAAAAACAACCTGAGGGTTTTGAAGGGGCGGGGGGGGGGTGGGAGGTTAGGGGAACCAGGTGGTGGGTATTAGGGAGGGCACGGATTGCATGGAGCACTGGGTGTGGTGCAAAAACAATGAATATTGTTATGCTGAAAAAAAAAGAAAACAACTCTCTCTCTCTCTCTCTCTCTCTCTCTCGGTTCCTATCCCTCTTCCCCTCCCCCTGACTCTCTCTCATGTGCGCTCCCTCTCTCTAAAAGAGAGAGAGAAAAAGAGAGAGAAATATAGTGGGAATAATCATTGCCAAAATAAAAAGGATGGAAGAAATACTTCAAGCTCAAGATAATGAAGCCCAGTACATTAATTTTAGGGAACAGAAGATAAGCTGCAGATATAACCTTAGAACTACAAATAATAATATTTAAGAAATAATAGAAATCAAAAGAAAATTCTAGGAATCTGAAGGGAAGCATAAATTTTCTTAATTTGTCATAGAGGGAAAGTAAATTTTAGAAATTATACACCAGCCAGGAATCCTTAATGTTAATTTCAACACCAAATTCTAGAATAAGTCATTCAGCCAATCATTTCTGAACACTTGAGAAACAGCATATAACTACTAAGGGATCACTAAAGACAAATAATGCCACAATAATAACAATTTTTCTGGTTAAAACTTCACCAAACTAGGATAACCCAGAGACCAGGAGTCACAGACTCGATAAGGGCCAGTGGTGGGGTAACTGAGATGCAGCCGGCATCAGACCCACGGGGCATAGAGGGACTAGGGTCAATGGGCAGAGCATACCCAGGCTGAATAGAGCTGCCTTACTCAGCCCCTGCCACTTGTGACCCCTGAGGAATGTTAGCTCAGGGCTACTTTAGCTTCACGCTTACCACACGAGCACTCAAAAATGCTGGAGATGTGACTACTATCGTGCCATCTCCTAATTTTTGACTGCTGGTGATTAGCTAAAAGATTGTCAAAAGCTTTAAGGCCAAGAAAACACAATGATTGTCCAGATTCATCTTCAAGGAACCACCACAATACTATCTCTGAACAGAGAATTCAGCATTTACTAAATGTGGATTATTAACCCCTGCACTTTGGTTACACAGACCATCCATGGGAGAGTAATACCTGCCTGCCCCGCTCTGCCTGCATTGCTTGGGAGATCAAATGAAGCACCACATCAAAAGCACGTTGTAAACCTTAATGTACCCCTTCACTGTGTTGCCATTGGTTTCATGGAGGCCTTTGGGTAAACCATAAACTAAGACCTTGTGAATGAGATGCAGAAATCTGTGTTGGAAGATAATATAATTGCGTGGCTTCTTAGTGGGCTGAACCATAATGAAACCTCGGTAACCAATGACTCCAAGTCCACATGAGCTTCCCTGACATCCTACCAAAAACCGCAACATGCTCCCCACCTAGCATGCCATTTTGCCCTTTCCTGATTTCTTTTTCTGTAATACTAATTGCCACCAAACATATTTTATTTCCTTAGTTTATTGTCTTTCTTCCTTCATCAGAATATCAGTGTCTGAGGGCAGGGGCTTTTGTCTTTTGCCTGTGTGGTATCCCAAGGGTGGAGAGAAGTGTCTGGCACATAGTACGTGCTCAGTAAATATTTTTGTTGTATAAATGAATGGATGAATTTATGGCTAGGTCTTCAATGACCTGACCTGCTGCTCTTCCTCCTTCGGTATTTTAATCATAGTCTAGATGAAGATACACTAAATAAAGCTGCAAATGACCAACAATGGGAAGGGAAAGGTAATACAACAGAAGACTGGAACAAAGGCTAAAATCACCTGAACAAATCAGGATGTTGGGCTGAATATAAAAAGTTTACTCCACAGGTATAAATGTGACGTTCTGCTTTTACTTCCCCAAATTCAGCTTCTCAAGTTTAATAAGAGGAGGACCTGGTTTAATGGCCATTTCATTGACCGTATATTCAAAATCACTCAACAAAATATGGCCAGTTAGTAAGACCTCATATTACTGAATTGGGATTCTATAAATTAGAATTCACTCCAAAGAATATGGTTAGAAATCTGCAATTAATGACCATTGGGTAAAATCATGAATTTTGGTCATATCAAGACCAATGGGTTGGTGATGTCTGACTCCCTTCTCCTTCTCACAGCTCACATCCATCACAGCACCTGTTGCTTACCTTCTAAATACATTCTTTTGAAACATAAAACAGATCAATCTTTCTGTAGGCCTCCATTTCATGCCGAGAAAAGCCAAATCTTTCCAGTGGCCTACTGGGCCCCCTCCATCCCTCTCTGATTTCCTCCCTTTGGCTTTTTGTGCCAGCAGCAGCAGGCAGAACCTTCCATGCATGCCTCACCATCTCTTCTCAGCCAGAACCACAGGGGGCTCCATTATGTGGCCCCAAAGCTTAGCCAGCCTGCTCCATACCTTGTCCAATGAAGTAATGTCCATTTCTTTGCCAGAAAACCCTTTCAATTCTCTAGACAACTGCCTCTGTCCTACGTCTAGCAGGGAGATCCCACTGCCAATCCAACCTTCCCTCAGGTCTCCCTTGGGAAATCTGAGGGTTTGTCACATGAGCCAGGGTCTTTCTGGAATGCAGCTACACCCATTCATTTACTCTGCGTGCAGCTGCTTTTGTGCTACAAGGGCAGAGCTGGATGGTTGCAACACAGACCGTATGGGCCACAAAACCAAAAGTATTTACTATCTTGACCTTTGTAGAAAAAAATTTCCAACCCATTTTATGTTTTCCTACCCACTGATTTCTCAATCCTACATAGTATGTAATTAAAAACATGGCCTCATGATATGGACAGGTCTGTTTTGGGGTCCGTTTCTTCATCTGACGGGCTGTGTGGTCTGGGGAAATCTACTTGCCCTTTCTAAGGACCTCAGAGCGTTTGTGAGGGTTAAATAAAATCACCCACGCTAAGTGTTCCAAGCAGTGCCTGACATACAGTAACACTCACTGTTCATTAGCTATTATTCTTATTCTACTTGTTGGTAGAACTTGACTCAGCTTTCAAGCCCAAGAACAGCTATAATCCTAATGGTATATGAGGATGGACATGATGGATATAAAGGATGTATGTAAGTATATAAAGGATGGCAACTTTAGCAATCTGTAATCCTTCTAAGTTCTTCAAGTGTGATTTCAGTATTGGCACACCTACACCCTTCAAGTACCATCAGACCACGGTTCTGGGATTGACAGAAAGCTGTTTGTTGCCAGGGACTTTGTAGCAATGTCAACTAAGAGGAGTTGGAGTTCTGTCTGCTTCATCTGTGTCAAGAGAAAGGCTGGGCAGAAGCTTCTTGGGGACTCGCCCCTCTGAGTGAAAGTCCTAAAAAGGAGTGTTTTGTCATTGTTGTTTTTGTTGCTTTGTTTTGTTTTATTCTTACCACAGTGATCAAGCACAGACCCTCAAGCTAGACTACCAGAGTTCAAATCCTAGCAGGACCAACTTACTAGCTGTAATATCTTGAGCAAGTTACTTAGATTTTGTGCCTCAATTTCCCCATCATAAAATAGGCATAAATGATATGCCTACCTCAGGAAATTCTTCAGAGAATTAAATCAGCTTATACATATCTAGAGGGCTTAGAAAAATATCTTATTCCCAATACTCGATAATGACATCACAGTCCCTATGCATTTCATACATTTCCCCTCTCTGAATTCCACAGATGCTTCAGGTCACCAAAGCAGTGAATTTCTCCAAGCCACAGAAATGGTCCACAAATTACTAAGAAAAAGAAACCCCAGTGATTTTCAAGACTACACTGAGGCCTTGATTGAGGTTGGAGCATATCTAATGTTCTAGACACCTTTGCTTGCATTTGGATGTGTCTGACCTAGGGTTCCAAAGTTCTTGGTAAAAGAGTGTCTCCACATCTTATGTGACATAGGAGACCTGGGTTTGTGTTTACGACACAGCCACCACCTCACATATATCAGGATCTGGACCACAAAGCCCATGCTGTGGCCCAGCAGATCCTACTAGACGTCAGAGATGAAATCTTTGCGAAGCACATTTGAACATCAAACACTGTAATCACCTAGATAGAGGAAAGACCACTGTTTGCTACTCATGTTTTGCATCCCAGTGAATCCTAAGCTTTAGGTCCATGTCCTCAAATCACAGAGCTTTGGATAACTAGAAAAATAGTTTAAAGGTCATGATAAAGGAAAAGCAATTGTTGATCATTTTAGAGTCTTGTGTTTGCACCTGAGTACTCTGCCAAAGGCCATGAAAATAGCCAGATGTGTGTAAATGTCTGGTACCCAGCATCTCAGTCCTCAATATAAGTACCATATGCCCAACCTGTCTGCTTCTATGGAAACACTAGACATTGAAGGGCACTGCCCTCATGCCCTCTCCCTGGGAGAGATATGCCAACATTTATCCCTTAAAATGGCAAATGTTCCTTTAGCCCCCATTATGGGAAAATTCATTCCTTTATCTCCTCACCATAGGTGGTCTTTCGGTCAGCTCCCCCAGTTTCTGGATCAATGATCTGCGTGCCTCTTGAAATTTACTGTCCAGGGCTGGAGAAAGGGTCCTCACCAGCCCCAAGATCATGTGGCTCTGCAGAAAGTCTCTGAGGAAGGAAAAGAGATGGACATATACACCCATGGCTCTGGGGGTACCTTGAGAACAGCCTCCCTTGTGTAGTCACCTTGATACTCCTGGGAGAAGGCCCTTCTCTTCTGTAGCTATAGAAAATAAAGGCTTGACCTTGGAATAAGTCAAGAAAAGCTTTCTTGGTGTGAGTTGGAGAATGGTAGTAGAAGGAACTAGATGCAGAGGTGACTTCTCAAGTTGCAGGGAGGGAAGAGTCTGAGTCAGAGGAAGACTGGACTTAAAGAATCTAACCAACAGATTCGTCTACTTCCACAACCAAGAAATCTCAGTTCACTTTACATCTGATTTGTAACCATATATAAACTTGCTCACACCCACAAGAATGGCCCTTGGCTTCCTTCACAAAGAATTTCTAGAATTTGCTGCCACTGAGTTACTATGAAGAAGGCCCTTGAGCCCAAGCCCCCAGAAGGAAGCTGCTGTCTTCAGGTAGTGGCCACCCAGGCACTGGGGATGGCAGCGCAACACAGAGCCTTACCCATAAAGGCCTCATAATCCTTCACAGCTGAGAAATGGCCTCTCCTCTAGCTTTTCCCCCCAAAGAACCCCCAGTCTTCACCTCATCCATCCACTGGCCTCATGTGCCTCTACCTCCTGCCCACACCTCTCAGCTGCAAAGACACACATGCCTTCCCTGTCCCTAGTGACTGGTCATCTAGCATCTCCTATAGCTTAGAGGCTCTTCACAGGGTGGGTTCTACTCCCAGTAAACCCTATATCTTGCTGGGCACCTGTACACCTCATTTCATGTTTTTGCTTACCTGTGACCCCAAGCTTCTCATATCTCCTGTTCCCTCCATTCCCTCTTGGGCCATCCACCCCAATTATTCTCTGCCCTTTTGTGTCCAAGGGTCCCTTCCAACTTCCTGGGAGGACCTTACCAGCATGCATTTTCCATAATCTTCTTCGTCCCTGAGGCCTCCTGGCCCTCAGACATTTTTCATTTCCCTTATACTTCCCCAATCCCACCTGAGGCAAACCTGTGTTTCGACAGCTGCTCTTCTACCAGTTGAGACATGTTTTTCAAATAGTCCAGGTCATGGACCAAGAGAAGCTGGGAGGGGCTCAACGGCATTGGCGTGAATGTTGCTTGCAAGCAGGACAACCAGTCGATGGCAGGAGCCATTTCCTTAGAGGAGGGACACAAAGGCTGAGGGGGATGGGATTGAGGGGGATGGTTCCCCTCCCTCAGGGTTTGACAGGGAGTGGGGAGGGGGATTGTTGGGGGAAGGGATGGAACCAGGAAAGTTAGGGATGAGAAGGAATTAAGGAATGAGGAGAAAAGAGATCGGGAGAACAAGAAAGTTTGGGAGAGAAGCCTTCATGCCCACCCCCCACCAGTCCCTGGTTCAAGGCACCTGCAGTTGGTCAATAGTGACCATGTGGAAGAGCTTTCCCTGTGCCCGCCGCTGCTCCAGTGGCCTCAGAAACTGAAACAGCTGCGAGGTAATGGAGATGGACAGGTAGGCATGTTCTTGCACTTTGTTTGGTTCTCCTCCCAGCAAGGTTCCCAGCTGGTTCAGGTAAGTCACGTATTCCCGCACAATCTGGGGAAGGGGCAACCTCAGTCCCAGCCATCAGAGGCCCCTGCCTTTCTCTGAGCATCAGAGGTCAGGACCTGAGCTTTGTCCATGGAGCCATCTTACCTGAGCATAGATCTTCTGTTCCTGCTCTTGCTTGAGGGGAACATCAAACTCTGGCTGGTCTATCTGGACAGAAGAGATACTGGAGAGAAGTAGGGAGCATGGAGGAAGGAGAGGACAGGTGTGGGGAGAAGGGGAATATACCACAGAAGATGGCCTCAGGACACAGAGAAGGAGCAGAGAGGACAAAGAAAGGGAGGGGTTTGGGCTAGGAAGCATGGGGGGAAAGAGTCTAGACATGGAAATGTCAAGACAGGGTGGGTATTTCAACCAGTTTAGGGGTGTTCAGCAAGAGAGAAGCATACTAATCTATGTCCTGAAGGAAGCCATCCCCTGTACTAGGGCCAGGTCTAGAGTTAAGGGAGTGTCTCAGGCACAAGATTTAAGAGGTACTGAAAATGGAATCAAGATAAATATCCGAACTGGTGTTTTTTAAATAAAAATCAATGCTAAAATCTATGCTAAGAGATCAAAACTTTGTTCATCACAGATTTTTTCCTGAAAATCTAATTTATTAATTTGATAGAGAGAAAGGGAGCACAAGCAGGGGGAGTGGGAGAGGGAGAAGCAGGTTTCCCACTGAGCAGGGAGCCTGATGCGGGGCTCGATCCCAGAACCCTGGGATCTTGACCTGAGCCAAAAGCAGACACTTAACAAGTGAGCCACCCAGGGTCCCTTTTCCTGAAAATCTAAAGTGTGTTTTTTATCCATTTTGAAGAAAAATTAAAGATTTTTTTTTAAGTCTGCAATAAGATTTTTGGTCCATTTCGTGAAGAAATAATCTCTTCAAAAAAATCCACAATGAATAAAAATTTGATATTTTGTTTATCATGGATTTTTGCATTGCTTTTGATTTTTTTTAATTATTCAAATATTTACTTCGATTGCTGTTTTGGCTAACCTCTTTGATTTTGTGCACAGGTAAGTACCTCACTTACCTCATCTGTCCTCACCTTAGTCCTGGCATGTCCTTGATTCTGTTCTGAAGACCTTTGCTCCCACACTTTGCCTTTTTTTGCTCCAACTTCAATATCCCGCTCCCACCTCGAGTTTCCCCCATCTTGAAAAATCTTTCACATGGCTCCTTTGTCACATTTTATGTCCACATTTTGAAGAACTAAAAGTCATCTCTGTCCCTGCTTCAACTCCCTTACCTTTCTCTTAAACTCTGTACAATCTGTCCATTTCCAAAACTGTTTTGATATTCTCTTCTAGAAGCTTCCCAATGGTGTCTTCTCATTCCTCATTCTCTGAGCTGAGAAATCTCTGGAATCCATGATGATCCATCCCTCCTGAGATGCTCCTCCTCTGTCCTCTGTAGCTCAGCCATGCTGGTCTGACTCCTCCTCCCTGCCCCCAGGCCCCCATGGGGGTGATCCCTCTGAAGTCAATTCTACCTATTTTTCCCCTCAGAGTCCATCTAGTCTCCAGTTGACGGTAACCATTCTCCTCCCACTCACAGCACATCAAAACTGTGGGGTCATTTTCCAGTTTCTCCATTTTCTGCATTTACATTCAGTCAGTCACCAAGTCCTCTAGAAGCACCAGGGACCATCACCACTGGGATGAAGTTGCCTAAATCTTCATGCCTGGCCTTTCCTTTCCATTTCAATTCCTCACAATCATCTTAGTTCAGAACCTACAAATTGCTCCTCTAGACTCCTCAAAATCTCTAGGCTGACCTCCGAAATCACTGCCTCTGCTTAAGTGCAATGCATAGCCCTGATATTTGGAAGGACCCAGCAGCATTTTTGTTTTGTTTTGTTTTTTCTATTAAGTCAAAGTGATCGCCTCCATCTGACTTCTGAGGCCAGGAATCATCAGGCCCAAACTCAAGTCTTCAGTCTTGCTCTTATCTATCTCCCACCACACCTCACCCCTCCCCCAAACCCTCTGTTCCACACATCAGCCTCTCACTGACCCCACAGAGGAGTCACACCATTCAGCCTCTTCCCTTAGCTCAGGACTTTCCCAAAGCCCTCCTGATGCCCTTAGCTTCACCTTCACCTATGTGATTGAACCATGCTTCAAGTCTCAGCTCACATTCCCCCCTTTTTTGAGCCATTCCTTAACCACTGCAGATTTTAACTGCTCCTTAAAGGCCACACAGGTTAAACTCCTGAGCATACCGTTTAGAACAGAAATTTAAAATGCCTCATTCTGGTTAACAACAGCTTTTCTTATATATTCATCCCCATATAATTCTGTGGAATTTGTGAGAGCAGGAGTCAAATAGATTGCATTGCCCACCACAATACTGATACCTTCAACATTTTTATTTATTTACTTGTTTAGCAAACACCTGCTGTGGGCCTCTGGCTGCCAGGGCTTCTACTAGATTCTGGGGAACAGAAATGAACAAGTTGTGGTCCTGTTTTCAGGGGCTCATGGTCTTTAACATGGTGTTCAATGATGAGAGTTTGGGAAGTGGAAGGACAAAGGGGTCTACCTAACTCATAACTAGGGTGTCAGTGAAGTCTGCCTGGAAGAAATAAAGATCAAACCCCGTGTTTTAAAAATACGTGAGTTTTGTAGGCTGAGCTTGAGGGGTTGGGGAGTAGTGTTGCAAGCAAAGGAGTCATCTATTCAAAGAATTGAGGAATAGTCCTGAAGCTGTAAGTTAGCATGGCTTGAGGTTTAAGGGGGACAAGGGATGGGGCAGGAGATAAGGCTGGAGGAGTGTATAAGGGTCAGATCATAAAAGGACTTGCAAGGCTTTGTTAAGGATTAAGAACTAGATTGTGATGACCTGTTGAGGCATTGGAGGCATGTACACAGAGACAATAGCATAATTAGCTCTTGGTTTAGAAAGGTCCCTCTAGCAAGAATGAAGAGCAGATACAAGGAGAGTGATGCTAAAGATAATGTGGTTAACTAAGAGGCTGTAGGGGCAATCCAGATAAGCAGTAAGAAGATAGGAACTATGTCTGTCTTCTCCCAACTGGCCCTACTACTCCTTTCCCTAATTTCACCTAGTGTCCCTGGCATCCCATCAATAATTTTCCCTCAAGATAGGGATTTTTCCTACATTGCACATTTGTCCTCTCTCTTCAGCCCACAAACTTCCACTAGGAGATGCTAGGCTAGAATACCAAGCGGGCCCAGGTCTTACTAAATTTTTGCCAATGCATCCCTCACCTGGATGACTGGCGAGTATGGAGGGGTGGGATGAGGTTGTAGATAGGCTCTGAAGAATGGAAAATAACCATACTGACTCATCAGAAGTCTCAGAGTTCGGTTAAAGTCTAAGGAAGTCCAATTACCGGAGATTCGCCAGCCTCCAAGCTGGGAAGCAGAGAGACAGGACTCAGTATAGGGTGATGGCCTGGGAGACCTGCCACCCCCTTCCTCAGACACCTGCTAGTTCTCATCACTACTCTGAGTGCTTGGAGCCCTTGAGGCTCCACCTCTATCCTTCTTTCTCTACCACACCCAGGGTCCTCATGCTTCCAAAGGGTATTGCTATTTCCATCTCCCTCCTGAAACTTGGAGATCCCTACGAAAGAGAACCCCCCTCCCTTTCTAGGAAAAAAAAAAGCGGGGGTCAGCCCTGAGCATACATTGGTCCTATGTGTTTTGTATCTAGAAATATTAATGCCCTGGGTCTCACCTCCTCAATGACTTGTCTGAGGGGGGCAGCCCCAACAGCTTCGATGGCATCTGTGTCCATGCAGGACCTGTAGAACTGGAAGGCTTTCTCCTCTCCAGAGCCCAGGTGCCAGGAACCTGGGGCTTCTAGAAAGGAAGCATGAGAAAATTAGAGGAGTAGAGAGCTGAGAAGGGGGTCAAGAAAGGGGACTCCCAGGGAAATGGAAGGAAGGGGAGGAACATGGGGATGTAGACAGGTGGGACGATGGGAGGGCTGGATTGCCTCGATGGGAGAGCAAGTGCAGGGAGAGGGAGTGGGGGGAAGACTGAGAAAAATAAAGGAGACACTAAAGAGAATCAGGGAGGAAAAGACACGGGAAAGAAGGAAGAGACAAGAACACCTAGGAGCACCTATGGGTACAGGAGAAAGGATGCAAAGGGAAAGCAGGAAGCAGGTGAGTGAAGAGATTAGAAAAATTTGGGAAACCAAAGAACATTGAGGGACTGGAGGGAGGGAAATCATCTGGAAAGGTTTAACAAGGAGACGAAACAGGGTCCAGGCCCTCGCTTGGGACCCCAGGAAACAAGCAAACATGTGGTAATAACCCAAAGACATATGTTTTGGAATCAGCCACTCTGTAATACCTGCTGCCTGTCCCTCAGCCCCTGACACCCTTCACTCTCTTGTGGGCAATAGCCTTCATCCTGAGCGTACATTTTCTTTTCATCTCTGGGCCTTAACTGGAAGCATGGCCCCTCTACCAAGGGAAAGCCAGCCTCCATCCATTCTCCATCAACAGGAGGGCAGAGGGATACATTCACGTGTCCCAAATTCCAGCAGATACAGCCCACGCTCCCTTGGCCAGCTTACACTGGAAATGCCTGCCTTTTGCACCCCATCTTATTCCCCATCCTCACCACCATCCTCCAACTTTCAACCTCCCAGATGGCCACAGCTCCTTTCCCAGACTTTTCCTGTCAGTCTGTCTTCTCCACACATAGCCTCTTCTTTACCCCCAGGGCTTTAGGTGGGTCCTCTCCTCTTCCAGCACATCCTTTTTACCAGTCTGGATCCATTCCCTGACACACAGACAGATACTACCCCCACCCCCCCCACACACACACTTCTCACCCCGCTGGCCACATCATCCCAACCGGCCAGCCCCAGGATCCCCTTTTTTCCAGTCAGGCTTTCACATCAAGGTCCAAGGTTCCCAAGGAGAACAGGAGATAATGGTGAGAGGGGGCCAGGAGGTGCAGGGAAGGAGAGGAAGATACTGACCACTGATGGGGCTCTAGAAGACAGGGTGGGGGTGCTGGCGACTGAGAGTGATGGACACACGAGCTTAGGTGCAGCAGGTGGTGAGGGGACGCAGGTGGGGAAGGTCCCAGGTATAGGAGAGAAATCGAACATTTAGGGGCAGTAACAAGGGGAGAGCTTGAAGAGAATGCAGTAGTCGTGGGCAAGCAGGAAAGGGAAGATGACGACGAGAGGGATGGGAGAGAAGGGGGGAGGTACTGAGGAGCAAGCTGCAGTGACAGAGAAGCCACCAGCTGTCCCACAAGCACACAGGTTTGGGACAACAAGATAGTAATAGGCTCAGAGCCACCCACTTGCCCAAAGGGCCTCACCCAGTATTCTCCGAAGTCGGCTCTTATTCTCCTCTGCAAGAGCCTGGAAAGAATAATCCGTCCCTTTGGCCTGTCCACAGGCAAAGCTGAAGAAATCGGTGCAGGGGGCCACACTGGTGTTTCCAGAGGCCAGGTAACGAGCCAGGAGATCCCAACACACAGGAGTCGTACAGGGGCCTGCGGGGAAACGCTCAGAACTGGGAGAGGGAGAGAGGGAGAGAGAAAGGGACAGGGCTCCCCCAAGGGGCTAGGTAAAGGAATGCCTGGTGAAGAAAGGGGAGAGGGACCCTGTGAGAAAGCCAAGACCAGGAGCAGATGGGAAGGAAGAAGTCTGGAAGCAGGGAGAGAGGAGTGGGTCAGGCAGGATAAGTGGTGAGTAAGTCCATGGGCACAAAGCCTCGGGGATGCCGGGCAGGCAGAGGCTGCCCCCTGATGAGGAAGGGCTGACGAGGTTGAGGGATTCCAGGATCATGCTTACGAGGGCCACAGCTCCGGAAGATGTACACCAAAAGCACAGAGAAACCAAGGAGCACACTGAAAAGCAGGCCAGCCACTAGCACCCGCTTGACCACGGACCATGGTCCACTGGGTTCGGGGGCAGTGGGCAGCCTTTCTTCTGGAGATCTCTGTACAGGCAACCAGGAAGTGAAAACCACAAGATGGAGGGCATTGGGAGAGAGGGGTTAGGAAGAGAAAGGGGAGAGGAAAGAGAAAGGAAAAGTTAGCGCCAGGCCCCTTTGTAGAGAGATAATTCTCCTCACTCTCCCTAAACCCAGCCCTATTTGGACCCCTGGGAGAGGCACAAACGAGAAATGCCACCTGTTCTGGGTAAGAACCAAGTTGGCTGTGAAGGGTTAGAGTTTGTGGGATGTCAGAGCTGGAAGGGATGTCATTCATCTGCCCCGTGAGGGTCAAGGAGGGCACTTACCTCCTGGCTCCAGGGAGGTCTCATTCCTCCTGCCCGGCTCATTCCCCCGGCCCGGGTTCTTCCCCACTCTGGTCTCCACCCTCCTGAACTGAGGAGGATGGAGGGGAGAGAAGCTATTTCAGGAAGGGGGTGCATTAAAGAGCGTTATATCAGGTCGTTTTGACACTTCCTGTCACACACGCGCTATCATCCAGGGCAGTGTTCCCAGAAGGGCTTCAGAGCGGGCCCCTCCCCTGGATGCACCCCTGCTTTCCTCCCTCTCCGGATACCTCCCACTTCTTTCCAGTTTCTGCTCTCCAAGCCTCACATTCCCTCCTCTCTCCTGGGGGGCACAGCACTCGCACACAGGGCCATCCACCCCCAACCCTGGCCATCTGACCCCAGAAGGGAACAGTTTTCTCCAGGGGACTTGCCCTCTCTCAGTCCTCTCTGGCTCGCAAAAGCTTCCTGGTTCTGCTCTAAGTGCTGAGTCTGAAAACAGATTCAGGAAATGGCCGCCTCCTACCCCCACCCCAGTTCATTTGCCCTGGAGAAGGGGAACTTCTGCCACTTGACTCTCCTGTCCCCACACTCATGCTATTGGCCTCTGGGTGGAGTCTGTTTATCAGCCCAGAGACACCCAGACCTCTCCCCCTCCTTTATCTCAGCTTCTCAGGGGGAGGCGAAGGGAGGGAGTCTTCACTCCCAAAGCAATCTTGCTCTTGGGTGGCTCCTCTTGTCCTGGTCTGTGCCTTTGCTCAAGGAGTTTTTTTTTATTTCTGGAATATTATTTCTTCACTCCTTTCTCCTATGATTGAAATCTCCTGGATCCTTCAGTTCTCAGGTAAACGCCACCTTGGCCAGGAGCTCTCACAGCTCCTGGGAATGTTTGATGGCTCTCAGGGTATGTCAGAACACTGCTGTTTGCAGGCGGAGCAGTGCACAGCCAGGAGACCCTGATCTGCTAATTATTAGCCCTGTGACAATAAACAAGCCACTTAAATTCTCAAGCAGGTAAGAAAGTTTTATCATCTAGAAAATGAGTCTAATATTTGCCTTGCCCACCTCACGGGGCCTCATACCGTCTGCAAAGAATGAGGCATGACTGAGTCATTCTGTGTTGTCTCCCACAGGTGGTTGCATCTTTATCTCCTTAGTGATTGAAAATCTTTAGTGGCAGGGACGGTGTCCCTTTTTCTTTCATGTCTACCTAAGATGGTTTATAAATATTTATAGGAATGAATTGCATTCCAAGCCAGAAACTCTCTCTCCCACATCACATTGAGGTCTTTCCGGGCAGTCACAGTGAGCTCATTTCTGAGAGACGGTATTTCACCTCTGTCCCCTGTTTTCCCATCCCAGGCAACATAGGATAGTCGCACTAACGATACCTCTGCAGTACTTCCTGCCCACATCAGTGTTGTGTTATGGTGCATTGGCTGGGATGGAGGTAAGGCTCCCCACCCATGGTTAGTGAAGTGGAAAAAACCAGCCTGCCGATGGAGTCAGGAAAGTCATGAAGAAAAGTTAGCACTTCGGGCACCACAAAAGGAGAGATTGAAGTCTTCTGAGGACAAATCTGATGTGACAAAAATAGTAGCTGTGTAAAGCTGGTGTGGTACTGGGGATCTGGATTGATGAGATGAGAGACAAGAGACACATTGGTACTTGGGTGGTACAAGAATAATGAAGTGAAGGCTTGGCCCAGGTTGATGGTAGAGGGGATGGCATGGACAGAAAAATACATGGACAGAAAAATTTTATGGGACGGAACAATGTCATGGAAGCTGATGCAGTCAGGGCGAAGGGAGTGGGTGTAACAGTCACAGGTGGGCTTCATAATTTGTTTCTGGATGACCAGGAAAACGGCAATGCCAGTGGTAGAAAGTGGAATCGTGGTTAAGGGCTGCTGTAGGAATCATCTTGAGACCAAAATGATGACTTGGGATTTTAGAGGTTTTCGGTCTGTTTGGATACAAATCAGTTGTACCTTCTTTATTACCTCCTTCTTCCCTTCCCTAGTTGATCAACCTTGAACTTCTAGCTTCCCTCACTCCATTCCCCTCCCCATTCCTTTCCTACCCAGTCAAGCCATCTGGGCTGAAGTTTCTCTAGGAAAATGGTAGTAGGGACAATTCAGATTAGATAAGAGCTGGTTGAGGCACGAGTGTGCTGTGTTACAGGAGCCCCGTGAACAGCCACTGTGGCCTGGACTTAGTGTCTCTCCTAGAAAAGCTGAGCCAACCGAGGAGATATGGCAACACGGTTGCCAGCCTGCCCCTCCCCACCCTGCTGCCTCCTGGAGGCAAAGTCGTCTCTGCTCTGGGAGCTGCCTCAGGAGCATAATCCCCTTATCTCCCACGTCCTACTGTGCAGTGAGTCATCACCACCACCACCGCCAGGCCCCAGCACCCCACACACCTCTGGAGCAGCAGTCACCATTGCTGTAGGCATCCAGAGAGCCCCAGCTAACAAGGGGAGCAAGCACGGCTCATGGAGCAGGCATATCTTGGCAGCCACCGCCTCCTGGTTGCCCTCGGTGTTCGGTGAGGTCTATTCGAATTCCAGGATCTTCTGTTTGATACCATAGTAATATCAAATAAGAATAATAATAATAATAGTATCTACTTTTTACTGAGCACTGCCTATGTGCCAGATGCTCCAATACATGCTTTGCTCACATCCATGTTTTCCATTCAGTCTTCAATTCCATGAGGAAGGTAAAAGCTCTTTTCCTTACTCTACAGATGAGAAGACGGGGATACATGGAAGTATAGTACATTTGCCCCAAGTTATAAAATCAATAACCAGCAGAGCTGGGGCCAGAGCAAAACCTTCACTGTTGAGGTCCTCAGTCATTGCATTTCTATTTTTGGAAGGCTCTTCCTCGTCAGAATCTTCTTCTGTCTAAACTCTTTCAACTATTCTTCATGGCTTGACCTTGTTATGACTGTGTTGGGGCTGTTACTCTTCAGAGCCTCAAACATCCATTTCACCTTTTGAAGATCATGTCATTATTGTTGTCCATAACCAGCTCACATCGACAGTGCTAAAAGCATCAAAATTAAAGATGGGACATTTACATACATATCATAACACTCTCAGGTATGTACATAAGTGACAATTTACCTCTCAGACTACTTGATTTCAGTGGTAACAACTAAGAAATTTCTTTCCAAGGAGCAATAAATCCCATCCAGAGTAAGCCTGAGTAAGCCTTGATGTCACAGACAATGATGAGCAGCCTGACCAGAGGAGGGAGAAACCGATCACTGGGTCAGAGTTGAGGACATTCTAACTGCTTTTTCAAAGGGAGCCACATTGAGAGTTAGGAATCACCTTTAGGAAAGAATAATGTATGGTTTTTGAAACAATTTAAGTGGCAAGTTAAATTGTCTAGATGGACTGCTTTTAATATTTTAATTTCCATATATACTTTCTCTTTTATAGATCCAAGACTAGAATACATAATGCCTATTGAATTACACTATCAAATTAATAAAACATATATATGTATATTTAAAAGATAATAGTTGGGTTGGTGTTGAACATGGTAAAAACTTGAAGGTAATGTAATGCCCCAGAGACTGAAGTTTGCATGTCAACTGTGTCTCAAAAGGAAAATCCTTGTCCTTTATTTTCTAGTATTTTTCCAAGACACCACTCCCTACTTTATATATGTGTAGCAAATCATCCCATTGTATAACTTAAACTTACACAATGTTATATGCTAATTATATCTCAATGAAGCTTGTGGAGGGTGCTGGGAGAAGATCACCCTTACCAAGGTGGGTGGACATCACCCAATTTGCCATATGCTCAAACAGAACAAAAAGATAGGGGAAGGACAAATTTGCTGCCTTTGCTTGAGCTGAGATTGGTGCTCCTTGTTCTCAGGCCTTGGACCAAAAGCACAATCATTAAAAGGAAGAACTAACAAATTGGATTTCATCAAAATTAAAAATTTTCACTGTGCAACAAATCTTGTTAAAGGAACAAAAAGAGAGACTACAGACCAGGAAAAAATATTTGCAAACTGCATATCCAACAAAGGACCAGTATCTAAAACATATATATCTTTAAAAACCTCTCAAAACTCCATATTAAAAAGGCTAACAATCTAACTAGGACCTGGGTGGTAGACTGTAAGAGGTTATTTCCAAAATGGATATAAAGATGGCAAATAAACACATTGGAAAATGTTCATCATTAGCCATTAGGGAAATGCAAATTAAAACTTGAGTGAGATCACTACTACGTATCAGAATGCATTAAAAAAATATTGTCAATCAAGTTCTATGGGGGTACTCAGAGAAATTGGATCACTCATACATTGTTTGTGGTAATTAAAATGGTACAACTGTTCTGGAAACTATTTGGCAGTTTCTTAAAAACTAAATAAGCTACTACTGTATTATCCATCAACTATACTCCTCTGAGTGTGCATCCCAAAGAAATAGTTACGTTTAAGTAAAACCATACACAAATATCTGTAGCAGCTTTATTAATAATAAACAAATTGAAAACAACTCAGACGTTCTTCAGTGGGTGGATAGTTAAACCATGGTAACTGATACCACAGAGTATTACTCAGCAATAAAAAGGAACAAAGTAGCAATTCATGTGACAACCTGGATGAATCATATGCTGTGTGGAAAAAAAGCCAATCCCCAAAGATTACATACTTAATTATTCCTTTTATTTAACAAAGTTTATGTGTCAAAATTATAGAAATGGAGAACAAATTAGTGGTTACCAGGGGATAAGGAAGGGTAGAAATAGGATGGAAGTCGGCATGGCTATAAAAGAGAAACATGGAGTCTTGTGGTGGAAATGTTCTGGATGTTAATCATATCGATATCATTTTAATGCCAATATCCTGAATGTGGGGCACCTGCCTGGTTCAGTTGGAAGAGTACGACTCTTGATCTTGATCAAACTCATGAACCCCATACTAGGTAGAGAGATACCTTAAATAAATAAATACTACAAAAAATATCCTGCTTGTGAAATTGTGCTACAATTTTGCAAGACGTTACCATTAGAGGAAATTGAGTAAAGGGTACATAGGTCTCTCATATTTCTCCTTACAACTGCCTGTGAATCTTCAAGTATCTCAAAATAAAAAAAAAATTAAAAATGATTATTAAGTTACAAGATAGGTTCTATAATTGTCCCATAGAATGAACTGGATAACGTATTAGTCTAATTCTTTATTGCAAGCAACAGAATCTATTCTGGATAATTCACTCAGTAAGGGAATCTCTTCAATGATATTTGGAATTTCACAAATTCCAATGGGATGGGCAGAGAGACAGAATCAAAGCCTTTGCAGCAAAACAAAAACAAAAACAAAACAGAACCACACCATGCTCTGGCCAACGTATGTCTCCAGCAGCCACTGCTGTGCAGACCCTGTGGCTCCCGTTGACGATGCTGGCGAACGGACAACAGAAGCTCTGGCACTACATTTGCCCCAGGTAGATCCGCACTATTTCTCCTATTTTTCACTTTGCAGCTGATGTCTGGTGCAGGTGTTTCTGATTAGTAAAACCTAGATCATAGACCGTGCCAAACTACAGGAGAGTCTGGGAGAGCACCGCCTGGCTTCTAGCCTGAAGAAGTGGGATTTATAAAATGGGAAATTCCCCAAATGTAGAACGGTGTATTGAAAAGATCTTTTGTCAGCCACAAACATGATGAATATCCACCATAAGTATAATAAGCATATTTTGCAAACAACAAATCATTTACTTTTTGAAAATTTAAAGAAACATTTAATTTTTTGTTGTTTTTTGTTTTGTTTTGTTTGTTTTAGAGGGGGGAGGCAGGACAGAGGGAGAGAGAGAATCCCGAGCAGGCTAGGCTTCTGCTGAGCCCGGAGACCAGGAGGGGCTCAATCTCATGACCCTGAGACCATGACCTCAGTCGAAATCTAGGGTCAGATGCTTAACGGACTGAGTCATCCAGACACCCTAGGTTCAGTTAGTTAAGCTTCTGATTCTTGGTGTCCACTAGGGTCTTGATCTCAGGGTCATGAGATCGAGCCCTGCCTGGGCTCCCTGCTGATGAGCAGCCTGCTGGGGAGTCCCTCTCTCCCTATACCTCTGCCCCTCCCACCACTCACACGCAAGCACTCTTGCTCGCTCTCTCTCTAAAATAAATAGATAAAGTCTTAAAAATTTTTTTTCCAAATTCTGTTGAATAGACTAGGTAGAGGAAAGAAGTATGCCTTTTTGATGACTTTCCTATTTCCCCCCTCAGCTCTTGTGATTTTCTATTTCTTGATCCAATATTGCTATATTGTATTTTTATTAAAAACATAAATTTCACTTACCTTTTTGATTGTACTAACTGTGCATAACATTTTAAAATTAGTTTTAACATTTTTCCATTGTTATATATTCTTTTTGTTTCTAATTTTATTTTATTTTGCATTCCATTTTCTTTTTTATTATAAAAAACATGTTCCTTTATAGCAAATTTGAAAATCAAAACAAAAAACAAACAAGCAAAAACACAAAAAAGAAAACAAAAATCATTTGAAACCCAGGACCTAATAATAACTCCAATGAACTCCCCAATAACCATTTCTACTCATACCCCACTGGAAATGCAGTTTAAGTGGATTGACCCCACCACCATACTTGGGGCAGGCCCCATCTGACCTAAGGCAATCAGAGTCATTTCACACCCCCACTCCCTACTGCCTCACCAATGCAATTATCTCAGTTATAATCAATCAGTGCCTGGCATCCTCCTGGCCACAGGGATTGGTTCAAGAGTGTGTACATGACCCAGGTTGGTCTAGTTTTTAAAAAGTCCGAGACTCCTGTCTGTTAGAAGAGAAGCTCCCACCCCCACCTCAACCCAGGTTTGACTAGGATAAAGGGGAAAAATTTAGCCCCAGAGCTTCTGGAAACCCGTGTGGAAGTAGAGCTTGTATTCAAGAGACGGAGTTAACAATGGGGAGAGAAAAACTATGTCCTTATCCCATCATTTGGTTCCTAAAATCAGATTCTCCTAAGTCTAGTCCCCAGTTGTCTTCTCTTCCTATTTGAACAAGATGAGATTTCCAGATTTAAGAAAATGTGTATTTTCCCTCTATCCCTGCTCTAGATCTATTTGTGTAGCTATCTCCATAAGGGGTCTCCAGGACAATTCTCTTTTGAGGACTGGAGTTTCCCAAGCAAATCCTATTTTGAAATGATTTTTTTTTTCTTACAGTGCTTTCCAGATTGTCTTGTACATTTTCTAAAACCTGTGGTCTGTAAATATATAACTGGAAGATGTCACTTGATTTTAGTCCAGCAGTTTGAGTTTTGGTGCCAGTGCTGTGTTTGGAATGTAAGGATGTTATTGGGTTTGTACTATGTATGTTTGAAAGACTGGTGGGTTATTTGATTCTGGAATGCTTAACCACTCTTGAGAAGGGTCAGAAGGGTCAGAATCACACTTGCGGTTCTCCAAAAAAAAAAAAAAAAAGAGATGATCCAGAGGCTGACTGACTATGAATGTCTGAAACTACAGGACAAGAATCCATGTCCAGGCTAATACTCTTGAGCTTACTGAAATCCACTTAAAAGTGCTGTTCCCCCTGAATGAACCTGGGGGCAGCCAATTCCCTTGAGGGCTTTCAGACTTTCAAGACACTGCCCAACTTCTCTCATAGCATTTCCATGTTCACTATAACTGGAGAAGCCATAAGATAACTCCCTAATTCTTTCTTTGATTTAAGATTCTCCCCTGAGAGGTGGATGAAAGCTAACATGCTTCATTTATACATTGAGACTCAACTGAAAAATAAAGAATCCACTCTGACTCCACCCTGGAATTAGAAAGAGAGTCTGAGTAAGGCTCTCTTCAACTTCCATTCTCCTATTTATAGATGGCAGGTAGTACTTCTAGACCATGTCTATATTTCTAGCAGACATGAATCAGTACAGATGTTCTCTACTGAGGTCATAGCTTCTCCACTTTGTGGGAAAACTCTAATTCTTAGCATGTATTGAAACTACTGTGTTCGTGGTACCTGCCTCTGACCATACATGACACATGGGAGCTTCCAGCCTCAGAAAATGCACCACTTTCTCCAAGACTTCATCTACTTCACCTTCTTGCTTAGATATTTTTGTCTGTTTTTGAGTAGATCTTAAAAAAAAAGATAATAGAGGTGGGACAGAACAAGAGTTTATGAAGTGTTCTGGCATCTGGAAGGAGAGATAGACAAAACAAGTATACAAACGAATACTGCAATTTGAGGTGGTGAGAAAAAATAAAGCAGAAACAGGGGTGGAGAGATATGGAGGGAATTGGTAATGTACACCATTTTTGATAATGTGATCTGGCATTTGTACAAAGGAATGAAGGAGTCAATCAAGTGATGTAAAGGAAGACTTTGAACTTTCCTTTATGGGTGGTGAGAAATCATTGGAAATTTTTAAAGTATTAGCCTTTCTCCTGGGGAGATGGGGTTGAAAACCAGAAAAGCTGGTTAGGAGGCAATTGGAATCATTGCAAAAATCCAGGCAAGAAATAAAAATATAAATTAAAGCAATAACAATGGAGGTGGTAAGAAGCAGCTGAATTCTACATATATTCAAAGACAATGTCAATAGAACCAGTTGCTGGATTCTGTGTGAGGTGAGATGAGATAGATGAGAGAGATGTAGCAAGCATAATGCCTAGATTTGATACCTGAAGAACTCTATGAATTCTGGTGTCATTTACTAAGGTAAAGAAAATTGAGGGAGGATGAGTGGGTACATGTAGAGAGTTCTGCCTTGGGTGTTTAAAATGAAGGATGCTTTTTAGACATTGAAGTAAAGGTGTTGAGTAAGAAATTAATATGAACATCTAAAGATTAACAGAAAGGTCAAAGATAGACATAAAAAACTGAACATTTGAATTTAAATAGATTATCTTTAAAACCAAGGGACCAGAGGAGATCATGTAGGGATGAATCTAAGAGATCAGAACATAGGCCTTTCCAACATTTGATGGCCAGAAAGAGAAGAAGCCAGGAAAAAGATTGATTTGGGGAATGTTAGGATTGTGTGTGTGTGTGTGTGTGTGTGTGTGTGTACTTTGTTGTTTTTTCTTTTTCATTGATAAATGTTGCAAATATCCAAGAGATGCATGGGAGATGTATGGGTTTCCCTTCAGATTTCCTGGTGTACTAGAATTATTCTATAACTACATCTATTAAATTATGTTTATTAGAGATTTATCAATTTTATTCTCTTCAAATAACCAGCTCTTATTTTTACATATGATTTATACCAGTTATTTTTCATGTTATTAATTTATGCTTTAATATTCTTTCCTATTTTGCTTTAGTTTAATACTTTATCTTGTTCTAGCATTTTACAATATAATAGTTTTTCCATTAACATCTCTTTTTTATTTCTTCTTATTAAAGACCTTTAAATGAGTACATTTTCTTCTAAACTCTGTCTTGGCCACATCTCAACACATTTTGTTATGCAGACTTGTGTTTTATTATTACTTAAAAATAGATTTTTATTGCATCCTTAATTTATTCCTAAGGCAATGTTTACTTATAAGAAGGTATTTTTTAAATTTATTTATTTATTTATTTGAGAGAGAGAGATAGAGAGATAGAGTGAGCACAAGAAGCAGAATCCCTGCTGAACAGGGAGCCCAATGCAGTGCTCAATCCCAGGATCCCAGGATCATGACCTGAGCCAAAGGCAGATGCTTAATCAACTGAGCCACCCAGGTGCCCCTAAAAAAGTATTTTTAATATCCCAAGAAACTAAGCAACTTACTAATATTTTTATTATTTCTTCTTTAAATGTGTTATGATTAGAGAATGTGTTGGGAGACTTCTTTCTCTTAAGTTGTGGTTGGTATTTTTAAAATACCTTTATAGCCTTTTTATGATTTTTTTTTTTTTGGTGACAGCTATACACAGTTATGGTTTTTATTTCTCTCATTAAATTTCCCCAAAATTTGTTAAAATTGCCTGAATAAAGCCCAAGGCAGCCTCTGAATGACCAACTAACACCACACAGACCAAACACTGTTCACAACAGGCAAAGAAAGTCACTGCAGATGATTGGACTGAAGTAAAAAGTGGTTCAGCCACAACAGCAGGGCACATACAACACCTGGAGACACCCTGAAGCACCAGGTTCCAGGGATCAGAGGACACTGTACTGTGGGGCACTACAGGACCTCTTCTTCATAAAGGCACTACATTCAAATCAGGAACTGTAATTGATTTTCATAACACAGAGGAACAGACATCAAGAGTTAGAAAAAATGAGGAGACAGGGGTGCCTGTGTGGCTCAGTGGGTTAAGCCTCTGCCTTTGGCTCAGGTCATGATCCCAGGGTCCTGGGATTGAGCCCCACATCAGACTCTCTGCTCAGCGGGGAGCCTGCTTCCCCCTCTCTCTCTGCCTGCTTCTCTGCCTACTTGTGATCTCTGTCTGTCAAATAAATAAATAAAATCTTTAAAAAAATGAGGAGACAGAAGAATATGTCTCAAATGAAAGAACAGGACAAAAATCACAGCAAGAGGCCTAAGTGAAATGGAGGTAAGTTATGCCTGATAGAGCATTTAAAGTAATGATCAGAAAGATAGTCACTGGACTTGAGAAAAGAGTGGAGGACATCAGTGAGACCCTCAACAAAGAGAAAAAAAATCAGAGATGAAAAACATAATAAGCAAAATTAAGTATACTCTAGATGGAATAAATAATAGATTAGAGGAAGCAGAAGAATGAATCAGTAACCTGGAGGAAATGGTAATTGAAAGTAATCAAGCCAAGCAGGTGAGAGAAAAAAATATTATGCATAATGAGAATAGACTTGGGGAACTCAGCAACACCATAAAGCACAATTACATTAACATTATAGGGATCTCAGAAGAAGAAAGAGTACAGGAGTCAGAAAATTTATCTGAAGAAGTAATAGTTGAAAACTTCCCAAATCTGGGGAAGAAAACAGGAAATTCAGATCCAGGAGGCACAGAAAGCCTCCAACAAAATCAACCCAAGGAGGTCCACACTAAGATACATAGTAATTAAAATGGCAGAGTAGTGATAAAGAGAGGGTTTTAAAGCAGCAAGACAAAAGAAAAGAGTTACATACAAGGGAAACCCCGTGAGTGTATCAGCTGATTTATCAGCAAAAACCTTGCAGGCCCAAAGGGAGTGGCATGATATATTCCAAGTACTAAGAGGAAAAAAAAAATTCTATACCCAAGAATACTCTATACAGCAAGACTATCATTCAGAATAGAAGCAGAGCTAAAGAATTTCACAGCCAAACAAAAATTAAAGGAATTTATGACCACTAAACCAGCTCTACAAGAAATGTTAAAAAGGACTCTTAGAGTGGAAAGGAAAGACAAAAAGTAAATGTAAGAAAAGTGGGAAGACTCAAATCAGTAAAAATAATTATATCTATAAAAATCAGACAGGGACTCACAAAACAAAAGGATAAAAAGTATAACATCATATACTTAGAACACTGGGGGGAAAGGAGTAAAGAATGGGTTCAAATTTAAGTGGCCATCAAATTAATATAGACTGTTATATGCAGAAAGTATTATATACAAACCTAATGGTAACCACAAATCAAAAACCTGTAAATGCTAAAAATAAAGAGAAAAGAATCCAAGTATATCATGAAAGAAAGCCAACTAATCTCGAGAGAAAAGAGCAAGGGAAGAAAGGAACAGATATGAACAGCAAAAACAATTAAAAAAAACAAGTAACAAAATGGCAATTAGTACATATCCATTAATAATTACTTTGAACGCAAATGGACTATGCGCTCCAATCAAAAGATATATGGTGACAGAATGGATAAAATAACAAGACCCATCTATATGCTGCATACAAGAAATTCATTTCAGACCTAAAGACACATACACATTGAAAGTAAAGAAATGGAGAAGCATTTACCAGGCAAATGGAAATGAAAAGAAAACAAGGGTAGCAATACTTTTATCAGACAAAATAGACTTTGAAACAAAGACTGTAAAGAAAGATAAAGAAGAACACTATATAATCATAAATAGAAAAATCCAACAAAAAGATATAACAATTGTAAATATTTATGCTCCTAACACGGGAGCATCCAAGTACATAAAGCAATTAATAACAAACATAAAAGAAGTAATCAATAGTAATACAATAATAATAGGGAACTTTAACACCCCACTTACATTGATGGATAGATCATCCACTCAGAAACAATGGCTTTGAATGACACATCAGACCAAATGGGTCTAACAGATATATTCAGAACATTCTATTTTCAGAACACATTATTTTCAAGTGCAAATGGAACATTCTTCAGAATAGATCACATTAGGCCACAAAATTTTCAACAAATTTAAAAAGACTAAGTATACCATGCATCTTTTCCAATCACAATGCTATCAAACTAAAAATCAACCACAAGAAAAACAAGTGTGGAAAGACCTCAAATACATGGAGGCTAAATAACATCCTATTAAACAATGAATGTGTCAACCAAGAAATCAAAGAGGAAATTAAAAAATACATGGAGATAAATGAAAATAAAAACATAACAGTCCCAAATCTTTGGGATGCAGCAAAAGCTGTTCTAAGAGGGAAGTTTTTAACAATATAGGCCTACCTCAAGAAACAAGAAAAACCTCAAATAAACAACTTAACCTTACACCTAAAGGAGGTAGGAAAAGAAGAACAAACAAAAACCCAAACCAATAGAAGTAACAAAATAATAAAGATTAGAGTAGAAATAAATGAAATGGAAACGAACAAACAAGAAAGCAAACGAAAACAAAATAACCCAACAGAGCAGATCAATGAAATCAGGATCTGGTTCTTTGAAATGATCAATAAAATTGATAAATCTTAAGCCAAACTCATCAAAAGAGAGAGAGAAAGGACTCAAATAAACAAAACCAGAAATGAAAGAAGAGAAATGACAACCAATGCAGGGATTGTAAGATTATGAAAAATTATATGCTAACAAACTGGACAACCTACAAGAAATGGGTGAATTATTAGAAGCATATAATTTCCCAAAACTGAATCAGGAAGAAATAGAAGATTTGAACAGACCAACTACCGTCAATGAAATTGAATAATCAAAAAACTCCCATCTAACCAAAATCCAGAACCAGGTGACTTCACAGGGGAATTCTACCAAATATTTAAAGAAGAGTTAAACACCTATTTCTCTCAAACTATTCCAAAAAGTAGAAGACGATGGAAAACTTCCAAATTCATCCTATGAGGCCAGCATTACCCTGATACTAAAACAGTACCAAAAACAGAGAACTGCAGGCCAATATCTCTGATACAAAATCCTCAAAAAAATATTAGCAAACTGAATCCAACAATACATTAAAAAAATTATCCACCATGATCAAGTGGGATTTATTCCCAGAGTGTAAGAGTTATTGACTGATTACAAATCAATCAACACGACATATCACATCAATAAAAGAAAGGATAAAAAACATATGATCATTTCAATAGATGCAGAAAAAGCATTTGACAAAGTACAACCACCATTCATGATAAAAACCTTCAACAAAGTAGGTTTAGAGGAAACATACCTCAACTAATAATGGCCGTATATGAAAACCCAAAGCTAACATCACACTCAATGGTAAAAAAAAACTAAGAGCTTTTCCCCTGTGATAAGGAGCAATCCAGGGGTGGCCAGTCTCACCACTTTTATTCAACATAGTACTGCAAGTTCTAGCCACAACAATCAGAGAAGAAAAAGGAATAAAACACATCCAGATGGGGGAAAAAAAAAAGAAGTAAATCTTTCATTATTTGCAGATAGACTCCACCAAAAAACTACTAGGACCAATAACCGAATTCAGTAAGTTTGCAAGATACAAAACCAATGTACAGAAAATCATTGCATTTCAACACAGTAAAAATGGAGCAGTAGAAAGAGAAATTAAGAAAAAAATCTCATTTACAATTGCAAAAGAATAAAATACCTGGGAATAAAGTTAACCAAGGAAGTGAAAGACCTATACTCTCAAAACTATAAAGCCTTGATGAAAGAAATTGAAGATGATACAAATAAATGGAAGGATATTCCATGCTCATGAATTGGGAGAACAAATATTGTTAAACTGTCCATACTATCCAAAGCAATCTACAGATTTAATGCAATCCCTATCAAAATACCAACAGCATTTTTCACAGAACTAGACCAAACAATTCTAAAATTTGTATGGAACCACAGAAGACCCAAAGGAATCTTGAAAAAGAAAAACAAAGCTAGAAATATCACAATTCCAGATTTCAAATTATACTACAAAGCTGTAGTAATCAAAACAGTAATCAAAAATAGACACACAGATCAAGGAAACAGAATAAAAAGCATAGAAATAAACCCATGATTATATGGCCAATTAATCTTCAATAAAGGAAGCAAGAATATGCAATGAGGAAAAGAGTCTCTTCAACAAATGATGTTGCAAAACTGGAGAGCTACGTGCAAAACAATGACATTAAGCCCCTTTCTTACACCATCCACAAAAATAAACTCAAAATGCAGTAATACCTAAACATGATACCTGCGATCATAATAATCCTAGAAGAATAGGCAGTCATTTTTCTAACAAGAGCCATAAACAACATTTTTACAACAACCAGTTTTTATAACCTAACACCAAAAAACCAAGTAATCAAATTAAAAATGGGCAAAATATGTGAAGAGATATTTCTCCAAAGAAGACATACAGATGGCCAAGGGACATGTGAACATCACATCACTCATTATCAGGGAAATGTAAATCAAAACCACAATAAAGATATCATCTCACACCTGTCAGAATGGCTATGATCAAAAACACAAGGAACAACAAGTGTTGGTGAGTAGAAAAAGGAACCTTCTGAAACTGTTGGTGGGCATGCAAACTGGTGTAGCCCATCTGGAAAACACTATAAAGGTTCCTCAAAAATTAAAAATAAAACTACCATATGATTCAGTAATTGCACTACTGGACATTTACCCAAAGAATATGAAAACACTAATTTGAAAGGATATAATATATCCCTATGTTAATTGCAACATTATTTACCATAACAAAACTATGGTAGCAGCCCAAGTGTCCATCAATAGATGACTGGATAAAAAAAAAAGATGTGGCATATATACACAATGGAATATTATTTAGCCATTAAAAAAGAATGAAATCTTGCCTATTGCAACAACATGGATAGATCTAGAGAATATAATGTTAAGCAAAATAAGCCAGTCAGAGAAAGACACATACCATGTGATTTCACTCAATATGTAAAAGAGGCAAACCAAAAAGTGGAGATCAACCAAATACCAGACTCTTAACTATAGAGCACAAGCTGGTGGCTATCAGAAGGGATGAGTGAAATAGGTGAAGGGGGTTAACTGTATGCTTATCTTGATGAGCACTGAGTAATATATAGAAATGTTGAATCACTATATTGTACACCTGAAACTAATCTAACACTCTATGTTAACTATAATGCAACTAAAATTTTAAAAATGGCCTGAATAGTTGGATTATTGTCATTAATTCATTTTATCGTGGTGATGTCAGTCCCTTCCTTTCCCCCCGCTAAGAATCACCACTATGTTTGAGGTAATCCTGACCAAGCAGAATTACATTAAGGGTCTTAGTACTACAAGTATGAGGAGTCTGTGATGAGTGCTGTTGCCCCTAATGGATTATTTGTGCTGGTTGGAAGAGGGCAGGGGCTCTTAGGTCATTGTTATCCTACCATGACATCTACACTGACAGATGCCATAGAACTGCTTTGTCCATTTCTGGTCTCGATCTCCATCAGCACTGCATCTCAACTCCACCTGACCGTCACCGTTGGCTGGGAAGCTTGATCCTGCTCCCAGAACTCTCAGCACTGGATGAAAGATGAGTCAGCCACGATTATGCACCCCAGGCTACTCTCTGGTGCTAATGTGTCCTGCGTTTGAGGCCCTATCTGGAATCTTCTCAAAGTGCTGAATTCTGCCAAAAAGAAATCCACATTTTTTTCCCTGGGATCTACCCACCTTGGGAAGTCACAATATTATTAAGTCTAATTCTGACTTCTTTCTGCCACGTCTCCAATGTTAAAGTCCTAGCATGCCTGCTACCTGAACTGGCTCAGGTACCTCATATTCTGATAATGTGCCTCTCTTACCACAAATCCAGTATTTTGTCACCTTCTCCAGGTGATCCGGGTTATCAGGGAAGCAGATGCCAAGACCACATCAACTATGCAAAGGTTTCTTAAAGAAATGCTAGGGAGACAATATGGGAAGGGAGCCAGAGAAGGCTGGGAGAGTCATCAGGTACATTGCAAGTCTGACCTGGAGTGGAGGAATGAGGAAGAAAAGGTGGGTGGAAGCATTTTAGACTGTCACAGAGTCTAAGGATGCTTGGAAAATCATTGAGGAGTCTCCAAGCTGAAGTTTCAGTCAGAGGAATCCCTTGTCCCCCAAAATGGCGGGTGGGTGCAAGAGCTTCCCACAGGGATAGATTCCACAGTCCAGGAGCTGGAGCTCTCCTCACTGTACTGGAAGGTCTGCCAGGAGAGGTCTTTTTTTTTTTTTTTTTTAAGATATTTATTTATTTATTTGACAGAGAGAGATCACAAGTAGGCAGAGAGGCAGGCAGAGAGGCAGGCAGAGAGAGAGGGGGAAGCAGGCTCTCCGCTGAGCAGAGAGCCAGATGCGGGCCTCTATCCCAGGACCCTGGGATCATGACCTGAGCCGAAGGCAGAGGCTTAACCCACTGAGCCACCCAGGCGCCCATGCGGAGAGAGTTCTGATGACTGCCATACTCTCCTTCATTACAAAGTTTTCATTAATATGTTTTAGTACCACATTGTTTGATTGAATGTAAAATTGTTAAAGTGTTCTTTTTCATTGTATCTTTTCATTATCTTAATGCAGTGACTATTATGATTAATAACTTATGCATTGTCTTCTAGTATATTGAATGTCATTTATACTTCCCCTATAATTTGGTAGTATCTTAGCTCTTCTATTTTTAAACTATAAGTTGGTTTTGCTTTCAAATATAGAATAAGACCATTTTTTGAGAGGTGAATTTTATCTTTTTAAGAATGTCTGAAATCCACTCTTTTGAATTTTCTCTTTCCTATACTTGTTCTTCTGTTTCGCTTTAACAATTATGCCTTTTTATACGTAGACTGAATTTACATGTACTATTCTTCTTAAATGGGTTACATAGCTTAATTTAACTCAACTCTACAAGGTTAATTAGTGTTTTTATCTGTATTTATATTAAACATCCAAAATAGAAACTTTGGACTCCTTTCTCCGACACAAAGTTTTACACTAATTGTTCATGTCTGAATGTGTGTTTTGTTCATTCTCTTCCTTGATTTCATATATGGCTTTGAGTCCAGCATTATATTAATCATGACATCTACCTCATAGTTGTTAGAGTTTTCAGTTAAATCTTTTCAGCATGATTTTCCCATACAGTAAGCTGTTAAAAATAACTTAAATGATTAACTTAGAGATGAGATATGTGGTCAAAAAATCTCTCTCTGGCCTTTGAACCTATAAAATAACATTCTGCCTTTTTTCCTCAAATGATTGATCACTCAACCAGAAAAAAAAAAAAGGTCTTTGGGGGAATAGATATTCTTTAAGAACTTACAAATACTTTCTTATTCAGGATCTTATGATTTAGGTTCTAAACGTTGTAGCCATCCTACTCTGTAATCTTTTGAATATTATCAGTTCCTTTTTAGATTCACATATTATCATGTCACTGCCATTGAAATGAAAGGTGGAAGCAAGTAAATCATCCATCCTTTTTTCTATTATTATCCCCTATGTTTTTGGTTGTGAAGGATAAAAACCCAACCTGAACTAACTTGGTCAGAAAAGGAGACTTATTTCTCTATGTAACTGCAAGAAAGAAAGCAGGGCAGGAGTATAACAGTGATCATTTTCTCTCCATCTTTCATCACAGCTTCTTTCTAATATTGGCTTCATGATAATATGCCAACAGTCCTCTTCCACATTGGTGGTGACAACTCCAGGGATCCATGTTCTTTAATTCCCACCACTGAAGAAGGAATGATTATCTTTCTCCTCATGTCCGGTTGAAAAATGCCAAGAAAGGGCTGTGATTGGTCTTGCCTGGGTCAGGGAGATACTTACATCATCCGTTACAATTGGGGTGAGTTGGTGGTCTTTACGTGATTGGCTCTATTTGGGGTAGGTGCTTAACTTTAGGACCATCATTTGTGGTCAGGAGCATAGCGTCGAAAAGAAAATTGCATGTCCTTTAAGCCAAATGTTTGCAAAAGGGAAAGAACATTTGCCAAGAGAGGGGGTTGCTGCCCCAGTGAAGGGAGGGAGGAGTTTTAGGCAAAGAAAACAATCCCTATTCATTACAATAACTTTTGCTGATTTGAAACCACCTATTCAAGAATTCTCTTGAAACCCAAGGCAGATTATTATACACCATTCTCAAGTCCAGCCACTTTTATTACTTCATTTTAGTCCAATTAGAATTTGACTACATCAGGTTTCATTTCATAGTCTATCCCATTAACTGAGATTTTCAGGATTAACAATATTTTTCTTTTAAATATTAAAAAATAATTCTTAAAACAACAAATATGATAGCTAATGTAAAGTAAAATGTGATTTTCTGGACTTTGCCCATTCCCCCAAATCCATGGTCATATCCTAACACACGAGTGCATGCATCCCCCCATCAACACACAGAAATTCTTTTAAGAAAAATATATAATGATGTTTTGCAACTTGCTTTTTAAATTTATTTTAAAGTACTCAATTTTAGCGGTGCCTGGGTGGCTCAGTGGGTTAAAGCCTCTGCCTTTGGCTACAGTCATGATCCCAGGGTCCTGGGATCGAGCCCTGCATCAGGCTCTCTGCTCAGCGGGGAGCCTGCTTCCTCCTCCCTCTCTCTCTGCCTGCCTCTCCTCCTACTTGTGATCTCTGTCTGTCAAATAAATAAATAAAATCTTTAAAAAAAAATAAAGTACTCAATTTTATATATCACTATATATAACATTCCCTCCTATTTAATAACAACATAATATTCCATTGTGTGGATATACATAATTTGTTTAATCAATCCCTTTTTACTGGGCATCAAATTTTCTTCTAGCTTTGTTATTTCAAAGCAAAGGATATGTACGTTTCCTACTGGAGTATACATATTCTTGTGTATATATCACTGTACCCTTGTGTATAGTATAACCAGAAAAACGATTCCTAGAAATGGATAGCTGGGTCAAAGAGTACGCCAACAATATTCTTAATCACTCCATTATAGTTAATCATTAAGTTACTGTCTCTTTCATTCTAACCTGTCCTAGATTAACAACTGCTACCATTCCTATCATTTCTTTGGCAATAGATCTTTTCCATTCTTTACATTCTGATCATGATTTTTGAAGTTATTTCATTACAGAGAAATTAGGAATTTTTTCTGGGCTCTTATGAAATTATTTTATTGTGCTAGAATATTTTTCTTGCCCCACTTTTTCATATCTACTATCAGTTTTAGATATTGATGCTTTCATTCATTGAAGTTTTGTGCCGAAATTTTACTGTGTTAGATAAAGGAATCTGTGACCAGTTAGTATGCCATTTTTAATGATGTCTCCAATTAAGCATTTTAAAAAATATATTCCAAAACACCACCTGTCTGAAATATATCATTGTCTTTTCCAGGAAGCCTAAGTTTTAAATTCTTTATCATCAAAAGTTTTTATATTTCATTTAAACATTAGGGATAAAAACAAGTCTCAACGGATCCTACTGAGGACACCTGAATGTGATTCTGGTCCCTTGAGACCACTGTTGGGACCTTGTGGTCATCGGGATATAATTTCTGAGAAGGTTTGTCCCTCGTGGATGAACCCGTATCTTGCTGTCTTCTGTCCTTGGATTGGCTCCATGTGCTTCTTCTCCCCAACATGCTTCTCCGATGTGAACTAGCACTGCTCAGTGCTTTCAGGGGCCTCCGTATCTACTTTCTGTGAGTTAACCACTTTATTAAGCTTAATATAATTGCCTTCAATAAACAAATAGATTAAAGGAAGTCTGATGAACTTCCGCTGAGTAAAATGCTTAGGCTTTATTTTGTACATGGACTTTGGGACATCTATTTTGCCTGCTTGATGGCTTATTTTGCTATTTCCTGACCCTAGCCAGATTCTGAAAAGGTGAAGTGATTCTATAGTTGAATTTTGGATGAACAAGACCTTATGGTGTATATTACTTGGCACACATAGAGAATTAAGATTATAGAGTATCCTAAGCACAGAATTTTTTTTCAAGTGCCAGAATATTAAAGAAGGATAAAACCCTACGCAAATATTAAAGCATGCAAACATAATACACTCACATGGCTTAAAATTTTAAAAATACTTTAAAACTTTTTTCTCCCCATCTGTTCCCAGCCACCTGAGTCCCCACTCCCCAACAGGCAACCCATGTTATCAATGTTTTATTGTAGTTTACAGAAGTATTTTAAGCATATATATGCAAATCTCGCAAACGCATTTTTCTTTTTTTGTACAAACAGCAGTGTATTAAACACATGTCCTACACCTGGCAAAATGTGTTGCCCATCATTATATATCCATACATACGGGATCACTCTTTTTGCTTTTCCTTTTTCAGTGGTTCCAGATTATTCTACCATATGGATGTGCCATTGTTTATTTTGCTGTTTCCCCACTGATCAATATTTAAGTTGTTTTCAATCTGTTGTTTTTACAACCAATGATGCGCTTTAATAACCAAATACGTACATCATATCTCTGTGCCAGAATATGTGAATGATAGTTCCTAGAGGAGGAATCGTTAAGGCAAAGGGTATAAAAGCACTTGTAACTTTGATAGATATTATGAAACTGCCCTTTATGCAGGTTATTTCATTTTATGCTACCTGTTTTCCCATGGTGTGTTATAAAACGTTTTGATATTTGTCAATTTAATAAGTGGGAATGCCATTTTAATGTCATTTTAAATCACATTGATCTCATGAGCGAAGATGATGATATTCACATATGTTCTTATCTTTTGCCCATCTCTTCTTTTTTATTGATTTGTAGGAGCTCTGTATACAGTAGGCAAGTCAATCTTTCATCCCAGATATATTTCTCAGTTTGTCATTTGTCTATTTACTTTGTTTTGGGTGGTATTAACCACACTGTTTTTTAAAAAGTTCTTCATAAAGTCAGACTTGTCAGTCTTTTCTTTTTTGACTTCATGTTTCCGTCATACTTAGAAAGGTCTTATTCATTCCTATATACATTCTTTTATTTCCTATTTGTTTATGGTTTAAATTAAACCTTTGACCCACTTAAAATTTATCCTGGTGTGATACAGACAGGAATGGATTCAACTTAATTTTTTCCCTAGTTGGTCACCTAGTTGTCTCCCCACATGTTGAATAATCCATTTTTCCCAAAGACAATATTTGATTATTTTAATTATAGCTATATAATCTGTTTTACAGGGTTAGTTCCTCCTTACTTTTCTCCTTCAGAATGTTTTTGGCTATATTTTCTTGCTTATTTTCCATATATAAACTTTGATCAGCTTGTCTAGCTTAAAAATGATTGATTTTTTAATTGGAATTGTATAATTTTTATGGATAAACTTAGGGGAGAATTGATATCCTTGTATTGCTGATTCCACCTTTCCATGTGTTCCTATTTCTTTTGTGTTTCTTAGGAGCATTTTGAAGTTTTCTTTATGTAGATCTTGAACTTCTTAGTTTTATTCTTAGTAATGTGTTACATTTCTTTGTTGTTGTAGCTTTTGTAAATGGGGTCCTTTTCCTCCATTACTTCTTTTTGTTGGATCTTTGTGTGTGTGTGTGAAGATTTTGATTTCTGAATATGTTTCATTACCCAGCCACATTATTGAGTTATCTTACTGTTTTTTAGTTTATTTTCTTGAGTTTTCCAGATATACAATAAAATTATTTGAAATTAAAGTTAATTTTGTCTTCTTCTCCTTTCTAATATTTTACACCTGCATTTTTTTCTCTTATCTAAGTGCACTGGCTAACATGCCAGAAGTTTTAATTCATTTACTCAGTCTTAGAGAAGTATATGCATTTAAACTGAAGATCTGTCATTTCATGAAATACTTAACCTGCAATCCATTCCTTCACCAGAACTACAGAGAAGGCTGAACTCTAGGAAGAGGGTCTGAGCAAAAGGAAAATCTGGACAAAGGAAGCCCTGCATAAACTCTGAGCCAATAAGCAAGAATCCCTTGGAACCAACTACTTTGCCTTTAGGGAGGACAGAGACATACTGATGTCTTTGCTGACCTCTTCTGGCTAATGTGAAATCAGTCAGATGGCAGATTTGATTTTTTTTCCTAAGGGTTTTCCTGGACTGTCTGCCTGAAATGGCTATGGACTCTGAAAAACAACCTGAGGGTTTTGAAGGGGCGGGGGCTGGGAGGTTGGGGGAACCAGGTGGTGGGTATTGGGGAGGTCACGTATTACATGGAGCACTGGGTGTGGTAAAAACAATGAATACTGTTACACTGAAAAGATATTTTAAAAAATGGGGGAAAAATGATTTTTCAGTATCCTGAAAGTAAATTTCATACTTTTCTTTAATCTCCCTGTCTCTTTCTTTTCTTCCCTCTCTATTATAGAACTTCCAAATCCTTAGTCCCCTTTTCCTCCTTCAGATTTTTGGCTCTTCCACACCCCTGTATCCACAGGTATTATCTGTAACTATTTCTTAACTCCAAACTCATGCAATCCTTGGATTAGGGCAGTTGGGAAGTCCATGGTCACCTTGGTTGGAGCAGTTTCTCTGGGCAATGAGGGAGGAGAATCCATCTTGCTGTGGGTAAAGAAATGAATGGAAAGTATGGAAGAAACAATAGTGCTCATATAGTTCTATTTCAGGAAACTTGGTGATAAAGGAAAGATGAGATTGAATGGTAACTGGGGCGCCTGGGTGTCTCAGTCATTAAGCATCTGCCTTCGGCTCAGGTCATGATCCCAGGGTCCTGAGATCGAGCCCCACATCAGGGTCCCTGCTCAGCGGGGAGCCTGTTTCTCCCCTCTCCCACTCCTCCTGTTTGTGTTCCCTCTCTTGCTGTGTCTCTTTCTGTCAAATAAATAAATAAAATCTTTTTTAAAAAGATTGAATGGTAACTTAATGATTAAGAAAGAATCAGAAGTATATTCATTCATTCATTCATTCATTTTCTAGGGTACGAGGTGGCCATGCAAATGCACCTCTAGTGTCTCTAATGGTGGGGATTGTAAATGGTGGGCAGCTCCAGCTGCTGTCTCTGAAATGCTTCCCTGTCTACATTGTGACCGTGCATCTCACGGCTATTCCCTGATGATGATTGTGGATGGCAGGGGCACTAAAGCAGGTCTGTTCCTGGAACATTTAGGACAGCTCGGATGGATGGTTTAGGATCAAGAACAACTCAATGGCCTTGTTGAACTTCGTGAGGGCTGTGCTACAGTGTCAGGCTCTGTCACCCAACCTTCTCACCTGCCCCCTCTCCTTCACAATGCTCATACCTGCATGACAATCTGATGGCTCTCCCTGACTCCCCTTTCTTCCTTATAGGCATTTTCCCTAAGAAATCTCTTGGGCTTCTAATTCTGTTTGGTGTCTACTTCTTGGAGGACCCAGTCTAACACAGAGTGGAATAGACTTGAGCAGGTTTGAAGGGTATGAGCAGAGGGGAAGAAGAATATTTGATTCCCCATTATCTTTCCTATAGATTCCTTTCCAGACTTTCTAGTTTCTGTCTCTATGCCAGCCACAATTCTTGCTACTTCATCACAACTTTCTCTCAATATCTTCATTCTCTCTATGGGATCCCTGACCTTGTCCCAACTCTGAACTTTCCATCTAGCTTTCAACCTAAGAAAACCAAATTCATCTAATTGGTGGACTCCAAGGTAGGCAGCATCATACCCTCCCATAGTTTTGCTTCTATTGGGGAAATGTTACTCATTTTCCGAGGGCCTTTATAATGACATATTGGAAGGGTCCTTTTTATTGCCATAGAATTTTAAAGGGCAAAGCTCAGGAAATAGGTGTTAGGGTACCACAAATTCTAAAGGAGAAGTGCCAGACACAACTCTGCAAGACTTACTAGAAATGGAATGACTTTCTAGGGTGCCAGGGTGGCTCAGTCAGTTAAGCATCTTACTCTTGGTTTCGGCTCAGGTCGTGATCTCAGGATCATGGTTTCAGTATCGTGGGATTGAGCTCTGTGTTGGGCTCCTTGCTCAGTGGGGAGTCTGCTTCTCTCCCTCTCTCTCCCTATGCCCCTAAACCCTTCTCTAAAATAAATAAACAAACAAACAAATAAGTAAATCTTTTATTAAAAAATGAAATGACCTTCATTTCACCACCAAGATAGGCTATAAAAACAAAAGACAATAGTTACTAGTGGGAAGAAACTCAGAGGGGTAGAGTTCTGAAGTGCCTGCTCTGCCCACCCCTACACACCCTAGGCAGATAAGGGCATTCTCTGAGATAAAACCGCCATATAGATTAGAAACGCAGGAGTGGTGTGTTACTTATCCCACTCCTTGGTTGGATGCAAAATCCCACAGACCCATCCTGGTGCCACTAGAGGAGCAGATGGTGACAAAGTCCAGGAAGAAATGTATACCTATCCTCAGAGTTTGAGAGTTTGAGAGAGCTTTGCCTCGTCAATGATGAAGCATGATATCAACCTCATCAATGATGAGGATGATAACAAGCCGGCCTTCCCATCACAGATACAGCAAAAGGGGCAAGTAGATACCACAGAAGGTATGGGCCATCTTGAAGTTTTCTGGTCCAAGAGGGCTACCTCCTTGAATGAGGACACCCTGGCACTGAGAGGCTCTAAGTTGAACAAGCAGAGCAGGAATTGGAGGGGGAGTCACTAAATGACATGAAATGCATGTGTTCTTTCAGGATCTCTAAGGATTCCACAAATGTACCCAGTGAGAACCCCTGCCCCACAAAGGGCATCAGCAGGTAAGGAAAAGGATGAACAGCTCCAGGCAAGCAGAAGGATTGCGGTCCCTTTCCCCTAAGCCTCCTCTTCCTGTCCTGATACCAGAAGACTCAGGGCGGGGATGGAGAATTGGAATAGACCAGCAAGGAGGAATGGGAGAGCAAACCAGTCCTGCTCTCCACCTGCAGGTCTCCAAGGTTCAGGTCAGACATGACCAGGGGAGAAGAAAACCTTTAAATGAGATGAAACATTGAAGTTCTAACATAGACTAGGATGCATGGTTTACCACCTAATAATAGGTCTTCATGAACAATATGAAGCTGTTTTTGTAAGAAAAGTGACGGGAAAATTGTAGGATCTGCCCTAAATGTCCCAAAGAAGAAGGGAAGGGAGATCTTATAGAGTGTGTTGGAAGCAAAGGTTGAAAGAGAAATAAAGCCATTTCTTATTTCTATCTCATTAAATTTAGCCCATTTAATAAGTTGGCTACATACAGTTTGAGATGTCTTTATATAAAAAGGCAGCAATTAAAAGGACCACCTTAACCGAGTTAATTGTAGTTGGACCCTTTCAAGGGAGTCCTATATCTTCTTCCTAAATCATGTCATTCTTTAGGGACAAAGATCTTCTAGTACGGGGGCTCCCTCCCATTTTGTGGACAATCTAACTGTGTGACCCTCATAGATCACTGTAACCTCTAAGACCGTGGGGCTCAGACAGGGGAATAGGCAGAATTCCCTCTTCTTTTAATCTCAAGAAGCCTTCTTTGTGACTTGTTTTTCATACTGCAAAACCAACCATATTCATTCTGAGCTGGCCAAAGCTGTGTATATTCAGGAATATGAAAAGCATACTCTTCTATTTAATTATCATGTATGATTTTAAATATTAACTAGTTACAAGAAATTAATGGTTGCTTGGCAACCAAAGAGCTGAGATTCTGAAAGGAAGTACTCTATTACTGTTCAAATAAGAACAGCAAGATTTGTGGAAACATCCTGAGTTCTGCTGAGTTCTTTATGATGGAGCCAAAACCTGGGACAGACAAAGGGGAAAACAAGGGAACACTCACATTTTATAGCTTAGTTAATTTTAGGAGAGTAGAGAGGAAGTAAATTGCATCTCATCTCCTAGCTTGGGGTAGAACTGCCCAATTTGAGAACAAGTACTAATTAGCTGAAAGTAAAGCTCAGCTGTGACTTGGCTAAAAATGGGATCTCTTGCAAAAATGTACTGTAAAACTGAGTGCGGTGAATTTGATTCACTTTGCATGTGAAAACTGGACTCATACTGACAAAACAACATGTGGGAAAAGAGTTTTAGAGCATTTCCAAAACTTTAAGTCATTTGGTTGGAGAAATGACCAGCTAGCTTGCCCATAATATATCCTGAAATAAAATCCAAACTAGAATTTTTGGCTGAGACTCTTGATGAGGGTATCTCCAGATAACATTAACTTGCCTAGCTAAGGGTTGATCTCATAACCAAGAAAAGGATCTGGAAATAAGAACAACATTTTTTAATAAAAGGAAGAAATGGGAAACAGACTCTGGATAATTTGGAAGCTTTTCAAGAGGGTTTTGGGAATCCATACAAGCTCTGGAGAAAATTTAAGCAATCATTTTAAAGCTTACATTAGTTGTCACTCAAAACTATTCAAATGGCTGAATAGTGAATTAACACATACTTTATTTTGAAAATCCTCTATACTTAACTTTTGACTGAATTGTAAATTCAATTGGAGGAAGCAAGGTAGTTTTGATTATCATGTTTAAATTAATTAACCTCTTGTGACTCTGCATTAGCCATACAAATAAAACTTCCTATGATGTTGGAGGCTTAATAAATTGATATTAACATTTGGTCATCATGCACATGGGTAATGTACTCTGGAAAGACATAGAAGATGCTGGCAAAAGAGACATGCCTTAAGGAGGGAGAACTGGATGGCTGGGGAGGGAGGGAGACTGCTTTTCACTTGCTCTTTGTTTACATTTGATTTTTACTTGCTCTCACAATTCTTTATACCATATGGATTTACTAATAATTCAACAAAGAAATACAGTTTAAAACAAATATTGAAAATTAATTTTAAATGCATGTAGTTCAAAGAAAAACAATATGATATAGTGGGAAGAATGGGATCTGGGATTATAGTCCTAAATTTGAATTCCATCTTGGCCTTTGGGTACTCAGGACAGCATGGGCAAGTTATTCAGCATCTCTGCTTCTCCTTTTTCCTTAGCCTTAACCTGGGGCAGACATTTACATGGTGGTGGTGAAGATGAGGCAGCGAAGTCCCCATGACAGATCTGCTCCATGCCGTGGACTTCACAGACTGCTGTTACATTATTAATAACACTCAATATATTGATAAAAACAATTTCATGTATACCACCCATAATCCCCACAGAGACAATAAACCCAGATAAATATGTATCTGAGAACTTGGTTTTCTCAGACATAACAATCTGGGTTTTGTAGTTCTAACTATGGCCCCAATATTCATCCCCAGGTCCTCGGGTCTTCTGGAAGGAATCAATATAATATTGAATCCCCTTCGCTTATTCTAATTTCCTCAGACCATCGTTCAATTCAGCTTTTAACAATTAGTTCGGTTCTGTTTTCCTGTTCATGGAAATAAACTCTGTTATCATGCACAGGTAGTGAGTCTCTCTGTTCGTGGATCTTCCTCAATTTTTGAAAATCTAATGTGCTTCAGAAACGTCTACTATTTTTAAGTTTTTTAAAAAAAGTCCGCTTTTTTATTTTTTCTTTTTCTTTTCTTTTTTCTTTGTATCTCTCCTCCCTCCCTCCCTTCTTTCTTTCACTCTTTCTTCCTTCCCTGCTCCGGAAAATGAGCATATGCTCTGGTTCTCACTTTTTCTTACGACATCATCCCTGGGATACAGTTTGTTGCCAAGACCGGTCTCAGGTATCACCGCTGAATTATTCAGAGCCACCGCTAGGTGGAGGTGTAGACACGTTTCTGAGAAGGGGCACACCAGTGAGACTAATTGTCTCTCTGAAGGTTCTGGCTCTGGAATTTGAACAGGGTGGGTGGTAACAGTAGTTGTTAATGAACATTAATTTACTTGAAAACATGACACAGATATAGTGAAGATACCTATAATCAAGCAGAAACTATCTCAACCAAAAGGCTTCTTATATCACCTCTAGTTTCTCTCGTCCACAGCGTTCAGATTTTAGTTAAGCGTCTGAATCTCAGCCCATTTGCCTTTCCTTTTCATTCATGCCATAACGTGCTCCTCTGGGCACCCCCATACTCACACGTCTGTATAAAGTACACAGTGCCTTTTTGCACCCTGGGAAGGACTTCAGGGTGCACACTTTGGGTGTGTTATTGGACTGTGGGTCACGTGTGACCTGAGGCAACGTGATGCAGGAGGTGAGCTGCTCAGGAGAGCCAGCACGCAGGACCTCAGTTGCAGGACCTCAGTTGCAGGACCTCAGTTGCAGGACTCTCTTAAACGGTAACAGATTATGAAAAGCCTCTACTTGACACTAGAAAGCATAAAATGGGTTGTTTTAATAATCCTTAGTGAGAAAATTCATACGAAACTGCAAAATCAGCACTGCTTCTCAATGGGTGGGCACTTCATTCATTACAGAGGCAACTGCATACATTTAAACGTAGCCCTGTCATGGATGCAGTGTGGTGGCCATGCTTGGTGTGTACACGTGTTTGCGAGCACTTTGCAATAACACCGCTTGGGAAGGGAGCACCAGGGTGGTGCTTTGGGACCAAATAGACTCGAGTTCAAATACAGCTTATGTCCATTTCAAACTGTTTCTTAACCTCTGTAGGCCTCCTACTCTTCATCTGTAAAGTGGAGAAAATAACCTTTTCTTAGCAAGGCTCTTGTGGTGAGGATTACAAATAATGTATGCACGGTCATCAGCGTGAGACCCGGAGGTGTGTTCTCAGCAATGGTGGTATTTGTTGCTAAACAGTCAATTTCACTCTTACACAGTTTTGTCCTGTCTGTGATATTTAGAGACATTCTTTATCCTTTCCTATTGGATCCCATGTTTTCTGTCCTGTTGTCGGCCAGCTGAGCTAGTTGTCCCAGAATTTTGCCTACATTTACTCTCCCCAGCTGCACCAGCCCAGCCTCTGCTCCTCACATCCAGGCTCTGCCTCCACAAGTCTTCTTTGCTTCTCTATGGAGTCATCCTTTTGAATATCAAGTCATTTCCCTGGTACCCAGTCAAGTCCCCTGCTATCTGTCTCTTTTCCTTTGCAAGTTTCACGATGTTGTCTTGATATCTAATCACCATCAACTCCATCTCCTCCATCTCTCCAATTTCCTTTTCAAAATTACACCAACACATTATACTCTTATTTTAACTCAAGGGAAAAGAATCATGATTATAAACCCCATGTACGTAAGGGATTGGCCAGTTTATCATATCACTAAATGTGGTCAACATTTTCCTAATTCTTTTGTTTGTTTGTTTTTCAATCTCCCTAACCTTCTAACACCTTACTGGGTACACCAACTTCTTTCAACATGTTTATTTGTATAATTCACCCCATAGTTCATCAAGGTCTACCAGACAGCTTACATGCTGCCTCCCTCTGCCACACACAATGTTCTAGAAGCACCACTTCTTCAACACCACCTTCTTCTCGCAAGAGGCCCCAAATCACCACAGCAACATTTTTGGTGTGGTCCCTTTTTCCCTTACTGTGGCTTGGCCCTCAAGTGTCCCACTTATAAAGAAACAGATCGCATACACCTAGAAAGAGCAGAACAACCGTCACTAGGCTTGTCAGGTGGAGGTTATCTCTGCACTGTGGTCCCTAACCTCCCCAGCCCATCATGTCAGGCCTGCTCCCTGAGAGAAGTCTCATCCTAATTTGAGTCTGTAGTCCTGCCTATAGATCAATCAATAGACCCTTTCATCTACCAACAGTCTTCTGTTTGTTTGTTTTTTCTTTCATATTTTAGCTACACTTCTGTTCCCTGGAAAATTCTTTCTAGGATTTGACCATGGATCTTTCTTGATTTCCGCTGATTTCTAAGCAACCTAAGCAATTTGCAGTGTCTGTTACCATGAACCTGCCTGTTCAGTATATACTCTGCCTTGCGCCTTTCGCTCCTCAGTCCACCTTCTGCCTTATAATCTGGCAGACCCAAGTTTAATTTCTAATATGAACACAGGCTAACTATGTGAATTTGGACAATTATTATGTAAAAGAAAAGCCTCGATAATCTCAGTTCCACCTTGGACATTGACTGAGGATTTGATATGTACCTGTTCCTTTAAATATCGTATTTTTAATTTTCTCCAACTTCCTCGGTGGCGAATCCTGTAAGATTCAGGGAGGTTGGATATCTGACCTGGGGTCCCACAACTCAGAAATGGTAGAGCAGAAACTTGAACTTAAGTCTGGTTATAAATTTCATGTTTCTCCATTAATCATCTTTCAAAGGCAACAGAGGATTCAGGAAAAGAATCTGGGGTCCTGGGAAAATTTCTCTTCTGCCTTTATAGCTTCTCTAACTGGAGCAGTTTTCTACTCACATCTTGGGGTGTTCCAGGAGGCTCTAGGAAGCTAGCTCATATGTGAAAGAGAAACAATGTAACCTGGCAGAAGCCAGTTATTTCCTAGAATCCAAACTTCTGAGGGGGAAATATATGCTTACAAGATGACCTCTGAAAGTTCTCATGGTTGATTGAACACCAGCAGTATCCACTCTGAAACATTTAACATGACTAGGAACACATGCCAAGAGATTAACCTTGATGGAAGTCAGGTCCAGTTGAAAACAAGTATAAAAACAAAGGAGAGGGGCACCTGGGTGGCGAAATCGTTAAGCGTCTGCCTTCGACTCAGGTCATGATCCCGGGGTGCCGGGATCGAACCCCACATCAGGTTCTCTGCTCAGCAGGAGGCCTGCTTCTCTCTCTCTCACTCCCTCTGCTTCTGTTCCCTCTCTCTCACTGTCTCTCTCTGACAAATAAATAAATAAAATCTTAAAAAAAAAAAAAGGGGGATTTCCCATTTTCTGCCTGATAATGCTCACTTTTCTTTTCAAGCATGAAATCAAACATGATCGGTTCTGAGAATCATTCCTCTATTTTACACCCTTCTGGCTGGGTTGGAGGCTCTCCCTCTATGCTGACATACTGCCCTGTACAGGACTCCGTGAGGGGACCCTGTCACAGTGTGCTGCTGCTTGATTCAACCCCTTCTTCCTTGCACTGTGAGCTCTGTGATGAAAGAGCCGGGACCTCAGCTCTGACTCTTCAATGCCTAGCATAGAACCTGATGCAGAATGAGAATTCATTTGCAGTTTGTGTGTGTGTGTGAAAGAGGGAGAGAGGGAGGGAAAGGTAGAGATGGAGGAGCAGAGAGAGTTTGGAAATTGGAAGGGTGGAAGAGGAGAGGAAAAGAGAATAGAGAAAGAGGGAAAATGGAAAAGAAAACAGAAGAAAAGTTAAAAATAGATGAATCCAGTGAAACCACTCAGAGATATTTGGACCCAAACTCCATTACTTACCTGGTTCCCACATGTTTCCCTAATAAGGGATGGTGCTTTACAGCCCTGAGTATAAGCTTCAATTCATACCATATCCTAAAGCTCTTATCCGAGGATTCCCCTTTCTTTAGGAATGGTTACACTAAATGGTTACAGGCTTTAGGGGCAAGTCTGGGGAAATCACACTGAATATACTTGCTATGGTATCATAGGGTCCTACCTCTGGTGCTTCACACTCTGGTGTTTCACGTTCTTTTTTCCACACCATTTTATATGATACTGGAGCTGAGAGCTGGTTCAAATCTGGAGACTGGCAAAGGGATCATGACTCCATTGGAGAAGCTGATCTAAGCCTTCACCTTCATTCTTGATTTCTTTCAGATATGTACACTAAGCAGTACTCTTGTTGGTTGCCCATGTATCTTATTCCATGAACACTGTGTTCTGTTTGCCATATCCAAAGATGCAGTTCAAACTTCTCCTGCTTGCCATTTTGACCTTGCTGCTTAATACAAGAAGTAGGTGCACTCTGCATCAGTTAAGTGCTGCATGTATCCTCTCCTATTCTGGTTTCCTGTATCCCCTTATCATTAGGGAGTCCAGTTCTATGAAAGCATCTCCTAACAACAGCCTTAACTGATGTCCTCCCTAACCATACAGTTTTATCACCATACTGAGTAGAGTGTCCCCCAAGACTCCCTCCCAAGCCATATGGTCAACTGGTGGTTTCTCAATCTTATATTATAGCCCCATGATACATTTCTATTTTTCCAAGCATTTTGATCCCTTCCTTCTGAGTCTTTGGAGTCAATTTTTGGCATTTCTACTTAATTTAATGAAGGGTGTCACTTTTTTCAAAATTCTATGAGTCAGAAAATAGCATATATTAGACCTTTTCCCCAGGACTCCTGGGAAGGTTTTAATCCTGCGTGATGGAGGAGTGGCTCCATATCAACAAACTCTCTCTTTACAGATTTAAGCTCCAATCACCCCTTTGATCCACCACCCTCTCTACTCATTCCTGGGCAGGATTTTCTAGTGCCTGCTAGTGCATGTTAGTCAGTTCTTGCAGAAACTTTGATGCGTATCGCTCTTCTGTGAGCAGTTTAAGCTCTTCCCTAGTTTATGTGAAGATTAAATCTAATTTATGAATCTGGTGGAAGTAGAAGAGATGGATACAGATCCTGAGGAAGATAGCATTGTCTTGTAAGGCCTGTGCCTTATCTGAGCTCTTATAATCCTAAAGGAAGGGTGGGAACATATCTTCCAACGGGGGAGTGCATCATTTCTGCAGATCAAGAGAGTTCAGAGGAATCTGGGTGTTCAAAGCCCTCAACTGTATCTACCTCAAAATCATCATACTTTGACTGAGGGGTCCCACTCATTTCCTATCAGGGCCTTATCTTTGGAACAGGAGAGTTGGCAAGGCTGAATGAGCCTTCTTTGAAATGACATTACTTTTATGATTAAATTCTGTATCTGTTCTTCACTCTGTCAGTCCTCTGACTATAGAGAGTGAGCGTTTCTCTAATGTTGCCAGTGAGGGCCCTGGGAGTCTCACACTTAGCTTTAAATAGAGCTGAGCCTGCCATTTTCTTTCCTCAACAATGGCACTTCACAAAATATACCAAATTCCATAGTCCTTACAGCTACTATTTTCCATGAACCTCTCAGATACTAGTCTACCAGAGTGAAAAAATCTTAACAATTGCATTTAATGTATCATTGTAATCATACCAGGGTCTATGGAAACTGTCAGTGATTGACATCTGACCAACAAGTGATCCATCTCCAGACTCCCCTCATTTGTGTCTGCTTTCAAGACCACTTTCAATACCAATTGCTTTGGACTGGGTTCCTTAGAAATAGTCTAAGACAGGGATTGCTGAGGAAGTGATTTATAGTGGGAGTGCTCTCGGGAAAGGAAGAGCAAGAGAAGCACAACAGAGCAAAGAAAAAAGGCCAATTGAAGATGTGGTCTCAACTGGGGACTAGTTCAGCCTGGTCCCATAGGAATTTTTTTTTTTTTGATGAATTTTTTTTTTTAATTTCTTTTCAGTGTAACAGAATTCATTGTTTATGCACCACACCCAGTGCACCATGCAATCCGTGCCCTCCCTAATACCCACCACCTGGTTCCCCCAACCTCCCACCCGCCACCCCTTCAAAACCCTCAAGTTGTTTTTCAGAGACCATAGTCTCTCATGGTTCACCTCCCCTTCCAATTTCCCTCAACTCCCTTCTCCTCTCCATCTACCCTTGTCCTCCATATTATTTGTTATGCTCCACAAATAAGTGAAACCATATGATACTTGACTCTCTCTGCTTGACTTATTTCACTCAGCATAATCTCTTCCAGTCCCGTCCATGTTGCTACAAAAGTTGGGTATTCATCCTTTCTGATGGGGGCATAATACTCCATAGTGTAAATGGACCACATCTTCCTTATCCATTCGTCCTTTGAAGGGCATCTTGGTTCTTTCCACAGTCTGGCGACCATGGCCATTGCTGCTATAAACATTGGGGTACAGATGGCCCTTCTTTTTACTCCATCTGTATCTTTGGGGTAAATACCCAGTAGTGCAATTGCAGGGTCATAGGGAAGCTCTATTTTTAATTTCTTGAGGAATCTCCACACTGTTCTCCAAAGTGGCTGCACCAACTGGCATTCCCACCAACAGTGTAAGAGGGTTCCCCTTTCTCCACATCCTCTCCAACACATATTGTTTCCTGTCTTGCTAATGTTGACCATTCTAACTGGTGTAAGGTGGTATCTCAATGTGGTTTTAATTTGAATCTCCCTGATGGCTAGTGATGGTGAACATTTTTTCATGTGTCTGGTAGCCATTTGTATGTCTTCATTGGAGAAGTGTCTGTTCATATCTTCTGCCCATTTTTTGATATGATTCTCTGTTTTGTGTGTGTTGAGATTGAGGAGTTCTTTATAGATCCTGGATATCAACCTTTTGTCTGTACTGCCATTTGCAAATATCTTCTCCCATTTTGTGGGTTGCCTCTTTGTTTTGTTGACTGTTTCCTTTGCTGTGCAGAAGCTTTTGATCTTGATGAAGTCCCAAAAGTTCATTTTCGCTTTTGTTTCCTTTGCCTGTGGAGACATATCTTGAAAGAAGTTGCTGTGGGTGATATCGAAGAGGTTACTGCCTATGTTCTCCTCTAGGATTCTGGTGGATTCCTGTCTCACGTTGAGGTCTTTCATCCATTTCGAGTTTATCTTTGTGTACGGTGTAAGAGAATGGTCGAGTTTCATTCTTCTACATATAGCTGTCCAATTTTCCCAGCACCATTTATTGAAGAGACTGTCTTTTTCCCACTGGATATTTTTTCCTGCTTTGTCGAAGATTATTTGACCATAGAGTTGAGGGTCCATATCTGGGTTCTCTACTCTGTTCCACTGGTCTATGTGTCTGTTTTTATGCCAGTACCATGCTGTCTTGGTGATCACAGCTTTGTAGTAAAGCTTGAAATCAGGTAACGTGATGCTGCCAGTTTTATTTTTGTTTTTCAACATTTCCTTAGCAATTCGGGGTCTCTTCTGATTCCATACAAATTTTAGGATTATTTGCTCCAGCTCTTTGAAAAATATTTGGTTGGAATGGCATTAAAAGTATAGATTGCTCTGGGCAGTATAGACATTTTAAAAATGTTTATTCTTCTAATCCAAGAGCATGGAATGGTCTTCCATCTTTTTGTGTCTTCTTCAATTTCTTTCATGAGTGTTCTGTAGTTCCTCGAGGACAGATCCTTTACCTCTTTGGTTAGGTTTATTGCCAGGTATCTTATGGATCTTGGTGCTATAGTAAATGTAATCAATTCTCTAATTTCCCTTTCTGTATTTTCATTGTTAGTGTATAAGAAAGCCACTGATTTCTGTACATTGACTTTGTATCCTGCCACGTTGCTGAATTGTTGTATGAGTTCTAGTAGTTTGGAGGTGGAGTCTTTTGGGTTTTCCATATAAAGAATCATGTCATCTGCGAAGAGAGAGAGTTTGACTTCTTCCTTGCCAATTTGGATACCTTTTACTTCTCTTTGTTGTCTGATTGCTGTAGCTAGGACTTCTAATACTATGTTGAACAAGAGTGGTGAGGGTGGGCATCCTTGTCGTGTTCCTGATCTCAATGGGAAGGCTGCAAGTTTTTTCCCATTGAGGATGATATTTGCTGTGGGTCTTTCATAGATAGATTTTATGAAGTTCAGGAATGTTCCATCCATTCCTATACTTTGAAGCATTTTAATCAGGAATGGATGCTGGATTTTGTCAAATGCTTTTTCTGCATCAATTGAGAGGACCATGTGGTTCTTCTCTCTTCTCTTATTGATTTGTTCTATCACATTGACTGATTTGTGAATGTTGAACCACCCTTGTAACCCAGGGATGAATCCCACCTGGTCATGGTGGATAATCTTTTTAATGTACTGCTGGATCCTGCTTGCTAGGATCTTGTTGAGAATCTTAGCATCCATATTCATCAATGATATTGGTCTGAAATTCTCCTTTTTGGTAGGGTCTTTACCTGGTTTGGGGATCAGGGTAATGCTGGCTTCATAAAAAGAGTCTGGAAGTTTTCCTTTTGCTTCAATTTTTTGAAACAGCTTCAGGAGAATAGGTGTTATTTCTTCTTTGAAAGTTTGGCAGAATTCCCCAGGGAATCCATCAGGTCCTGGGCTCTTGTTTTTTGGGAGGTTTTTGATCACTGCTTCAATCTCGTTACTAGATATCAGTCTATTCAGGTTGTCGATTTCTTCCTGGTTAAATTTTGGGAGTTTATAGTTTTCCAGGAATGCATCCATTTCATGTAGGCTGCTTAGCTTATTGGCATATAACTGTTGATAATAACTTCTGATGATTGTTTCTACTTCCTTGGTGTTAGTTGTGATCTCTCCCTTTTCATTCATAATTTTATTAATTTGAGCTTTCTCTCTTTCCTTTTGGATTAATGTGGCCAATGGTTTATTGATCTTATTGATTCTTTCAAAAAACCAGCTTCTAGTTTCATTGATATGTTCTACTGTAACTCTAGTTTCTATCTCATTAATCTCTGTTCTAATCTTGATTATTTCCCTTCTTTTGTGTGGAGTTGGCTTAATTTGTTGTTGATTCTCCAGTTCTTTAAGGTGTAGAGACAGCTGATGTATTCTGGATTTTTCAATTTTTTTGAGGGAGGCTTGGATGGCTATGTATTTCCCCGTTAGAACCACCTTTGCTGTATCCCATAGGTTTTGGGCCGAAGTGTCTTCCTTCTTATTGGTTTCCATGAATTGTTTAAGTTCTTCTTTGATCTCCTGGTTGATCCAAACATTCTTAAGCAAGGTGGTCTTTAGCTTCCAGGTGTTTGAGTTCCTTCTGAACTTTTCCTTGTGGTTGAGCTCCAGTTTCAAAGCATTGTGATCTGAGAATATGCAGGGAATAATCTCAGTCTTTTGGTATCAGTTAAGCCCTCATTTTTGACCCAGTATGTGGTCTATTCTGGAGAATGTTCCAAGTGCACTTGAGAAGAATGAGAATGTTGTTTTAGGGTGGGATGTTCTGTATATATCTATGAGGTCCATCTGGTCCAATGTGTCATTCAATGCTCTTGTTTCTTTATTGATTTTCTGCTTGGATGATCTGTCTATTACTGAGAGAGGCATGTTAAGATCTCCTACTATTAATGTATTCATATCAATATGACTCTTTATCTTGATTAATAGTTTTCTTATGTAATTGGCTGCTCCCATATTGGGGACATAGATATTTACAATTGTTAGATCATCTTGGTGGATAGTCCCTTTAAGAATTATGTAGTGTCCTCCTGTATCTCTGACTACAGTCTTTAGTTTAAAATCTAATTTATCTGATATGAGAATCGCTACCCTGGCCTTCTTTTGAGGCCCATTGGCATGAAAGATGCTTCTCCATCCCTTCACTTTCAGTCTGGGTGTATCCTTAGGTTCAAAATGGGTCTCTTGTAGACAACATATGGATGGGTCCTGTCATTTTATTCAACCTGCAAACCTGTGTCATTTTATGGGCGCATTTAGGCCATTCACATTGAGAGTGATTATTGATAGATACATTTTTATTGACATTGTGTTACCTTTGAAGTCTTTCTTTTTGTTGGTTGTCTCCATATTTCTGTTCAATGATATTCTTAGGATTTTTCCTCTTTTATAGAACCCCCCTTAATATTTCCTGCAGTGTTGGCTTGGTGGTCGCATACTCTTTTAAGCCTTGCCAGTCTTGGAAACTCTTTATCTCTCCATCCATTTTGAATGTCAGTCTTGTTGGATAAAGTATTCTTGGCTGCATGTTCTTCTCATTTAGTGCCCTGAATATATCTTGCCAGCCCTTTCTGGCTTGCCAGGTTTCTGTGGACAGGCCTGATGTTATTCTGATGGGCTTTCCTCTGTATGTAAGAAGCTTCTTTGTCCTAGCTGTTTCAAGAGAGCCTGTCTACAATTATGATTCCTCATTCTTACTATCAGGTGTCTCGAGGACTTTCAAGATTCTATAATCTTGGGGGGAGACCGTTCTGCCTCTAGTTCATGAACGCTGGTTCCATTCGCGAGATTGGGAAAATTTTCATGGAGAATTTGTTCCCCTATATATTCTAGACTTCTTTCTTTCTCCTCCCCTTCGGGGATTCTGATAATTCTGATGTTTTAACGTTTCATGGCATCATTTATTTCCCTAACTCTGTTTTCATGGCTTCTAAGCTGTTTGTTCCAGGCTTCCTCCTGATCCTTTCTCTCTGTCTGTTTGCCTTCCAGATCACTAATTCTATCTTCTGTCTCAGTTACCCTAGCTTTTAGAGAATTTAGATCAGATTGGAAGTCATTGAGAACATTGTGAACATCATCCCTGGTGGCTTTCAGTTCTGCCCTAATCAATTCCATTTTGTCATCCATGGCTTTCTCCAACTTAGCTAGTGCCTGGATAATTGTTAGCCTGAATGCCCTTTCCAACATATTGTCTATGTTAATAGCCATTATCTCTGTTGCAGAAGGCCCAGCGTCTGAAATTTTCTTCTGTTGGGCATTCCTCCTCCTAGTCATTTTGGTGAGAGATGGCTGAACGGATGTAGCTGAATGTATCAACCGTGGTGCAGTCAAGGTGCACCCTGGAACACTTCTGAGCAATCAAGAGCCCCCAGCCAAATGAAAGAAAAAAGAAAGAGAGGAAAAAGTAAAAAAAAAAAAAAAATAGAGAGAGAGACAGGAAAAAAAAAAAAGGAAAGATAAAATAAAAGAGAAGGCCCAGCCCAAATGTGTCCCAAGGTAAGATTTATGAAGTATACAAACAAAAACAGACAAACAAAAAGACTGATAAAAGTAGATGACAAGAGAAAAATATATATATATATATATATAAAAGCGAAACAAAAAAAGAACCTCGTCAAAAAGAACCCCAAGTATAAGATTTATATACTACCAGGACAAACACAAATGCACAGAAACACTGCCCACTGGCAGCTTCTGCCCCCATAGAGATCAAGGTGTGTATAATTCTAATCTCAGGCTGGTTTCATGGGTGATCAGAGTTCTTTGGTAGGTAATCAGCTCGCTTTAGGGTACAGGTTGAAACAGTGCCTCCTCCTAGTTCCCCGCCATCTTGTCTCCCCTCCCATAGGACTTTTGACAAGAAATTGCTCCATAGAGTTGGTCTCATGTTGAGACAAATCTAATGGCTTTTTGTATCTCTCTGTCAGTCAGTTTTTCTCTAGAGAAGGATAGGTTATAAACTTCCTGCATGAGGGGGCTCCTGTCAAGCCAAGGGCAATTCTCTGAAGTAGGAGCAGTTGGCTGCAGGCAACTCTCACAGTAGCTGGGGGACAAGTTCAGTGAGCTGGTAGAGGAGATGCTGAGAAGGGGGTGCCAACACTCCCACTTCCACAACAACTTCCCAAAAGTCACTTAAGAGAAGACATATTTTTTTAATATCTAGTGAGAGACAGATCTCATATACAAATGGAATTGTCTTAAGTAACTAGAAAGAAGATTCCAACAACAAGCAAATTTCAAGGAAGTTATAGATAAATTATTTAATTGCTTGCATGTGTAAGGTTAGAGACAGATTAATCTTTATAAAGTTAGAACAGTTTTTGTTGTCTTCAGCACAGTTGTTAACACCCTATTCTTAAAAGTAAGTTTTTTTTTTAAAGTTTAATCCCACTCCCTTATTTCTAGAAAAGCGGTGAAGAAAACAGACTTAAAACCCGGTCAGTTTTCAAAGAATGGTATCTAGTGTTAAGCATATGGAAAAAAAAAATGTCTGGAAGTCTAGGGAAATAAAGAGCACATTGGTATAAATGGATAATTTTGTGGGAAACCTTGTTTTAAAGCATGCACACTTGAGGCCTTGAGCTTAACAGAAAATAAATTTGGGGGAAAGGGTACTGAAAAAATGTTTCACCAAAGCTAGACTGTCTCAGCATACTGAGGACAATGGCCAGGACATAGGAGATTATCCCTCATACAAATATACCTATGGCTAGAGCAAGGAAAGGTAAACAATGTCAAAAACAGTTGTAATAGTACTGTGAAGATTTTAAAACATTTCACAAATATAAAGTATCAAAGTGATTACTGTATTCTGTTAAACCCAATAATGTACGTATCCAGTCTAGATACTTTAAGATCAAGACACAGCAGCCCAACACTAAAGGAATTTGAAGCATCTGGTTCACTAAAGGCAACAAAATACCCCCAATCCAGCTCAACTTCCTCATCATGTTAACTGAACCCCTCAAACTTACAACTGGACCAAAGAAGAGGGTTGTCTATTTCAGGCATAAATACTATTTACCTCAAACTCAACTGTTCTACATATAGTGTATAGCATTTAATTTAAAAACATATGAGACACATACAGACAGAGGACCCATTTTTTTTTCCAGAGGACCCATTTTTAAGAGAAAAAGTCACATAACTAAACTCAGAGCAGATCCATGTATTGGAACTATCAAGAAGAGATCTTAAAACAACTATGATTAACAGGGGGACTCTGCAGACTGACTGGCTAGGGAAACCAGCACAATTTGTGGGAATTATAATTTAAAAAACCATGTAAAGTCCCTGGAAATTGTACTAAAGGCATATATCAGATGAAGAAATGTTTCTTCAAGAGAATCTGGCCAGAACAACAAGAGTCTGTGGCACTTGAACTATGACCCAACACCTTCTTCCCCCTTCCCAATTCAGTATGATGGAAACATCACTCCAGGCAGGTATAGCCAAGAACAGTGGGCTCCCTTACCCCCAGCTTCAAGTTAAAGGCTATGACATTTTCCCAAAAGAGGCAGCGGTCTGCCTCTTCCTGCCCCACAACTACATGTTGCAGATGCAAATTACTAGGACAGTGCAGAAAATTGGTTTGGGATGACCTGCTTTACTCAGTTTCCGTTCATAGATCAGAGGCTCTACCTCAGGAGCAGCACATTGAGAATATGAGGGCTCCAATCACCTTTCCACAAGCTCACTCATAAGACAGAGTTTCCAAAGCAGGTAAGGCAAGCCAAGAAGTTCAACAACTATTGCTATTGCCCAGCACCCTACAACTAAAGCAGGTGTATCACTTAGAAAGGATTGCACCACTGTCCACAATCCCAGTTACACAGTCATGGCTCAGATATTTTTCCCAGGAGAGAGCCAGCTCTGAAGGTATTTGAAACAGTGTGAGGAAGTTCAAACCTAAGCGTTCTTTCAAAAAAATTAAACGTCTGGGGCGCCTGGGTGGCTCAGTGGGTTAGGCCGCTGCCTTCGGCTCGGGTCATGATCTCGGGGTCCTGGGATCGAGTCCCACATCGGGCTCTCTGCTCAGCAGGGAGCCTGCTTCCCTCTCTCTCTCTCTGCCTGCCTCTCTGTCTACTGTGATCTCTCTCTGTCAGATAAATAAATAAAATCTTTAAAAAAAAAAAAAAAAATTAAACGTCTTAGTGGTGAGCAAAGGAGGAGTCTGGTAACTTCATAAGGGATACAAAGAAAAGTATAGGGAAGTTATTTTAACAGAGAGAAACAGAGAAAGAGACAGCTAAGGAATGTCTTCCTAGGGTCAGAATAAATGTCAAGCTCTGACCTCAAAAATTACCTGTGTAAAGGAATCCTAAGTTAATTGGATCAGACTATGAAGCAATTTATGCCCCAGGACGTTGTCAAAGACAATAGAAGAATTAGGCAGCAATCAGTAGAGCCCTATAACTGGGTGTGATCATGGAAAGAGACAGACAAAGAGAATACTGTTAAAACCACTGTTTCATCAGGGGACTGTGTATATGCTTAAGACTGTGGCCTCTAAGGAGTGACACCAGAGGGTACACATTGCCAGGGAAATGGACTTTATTAAAATAGTCCAGCAGGACACTAAACAAATGTTACCATATAATATCTAAAATGTCTAAAATGTCTAGTTTTCAATGAAAAATTACAAGACATACAAAGAAACAATAAAGTATGACACATACACTACAGGAAAAGCACACAACAGAATCTGCTTATAGAGGGGACAGATATCACATTTAACAGTCATAGACTTCAAAGTAGCCATTATAAATATGAAAGTAGCCATTTAAATATGTTCAAGAACCAAAGGGAAAAATGGTTTAAAAAAAGTAAAGGAAGATATGTTGACAAAATCTCTCCACATACAGGATATCAACAAAGAGATCGAAACTTAAAAAAAAAAAAAATCAAATGGAAAATCAAGAATTGAGAAGTATAAGTGAAATTAAAAACTCAGCAGAAGAGCTCAACGGTATGTTTTTAACTCATAGAAAAAAAATAATGATGAAAAATGAACAAAACCTCAGAGAAATATGGGACTCCATTAAGTTTACTGGTATATATATAATGAGAGCACTAGAAGCATAGAAGAGATACAAAGGATAGTAAAAAAAAATATTTAAAGAAATGATAGTTAAATATTTTCTAAATTTAATACCATTAACATACACATCCAAAAAAGTCAATGAAATCCAAGTAAAATAAATTCAAAGAAATTCACAAACTAAAAGATAGTGATACATTTTTCTAACACAAAGAAAAAAAATTCAAAGCAGCAAGAGAAAAACTTTTCATGTCCAAGAGGACCCAATAAGGTTAACTGCTGACTTCTCATTGAAACATTTAAGACCAGAAGGCAATGGGATGCTATATTCAGGGTGCTGCATGACCACATATATATATGGTCAATAACTATGTTGTACACCTGAAATTAATATAACATTGTGTGTAAACTAAAATAATGAATAAATAAATAAGCAAATAAATGCTTAGTTGGTCAAGAATCTCATATCCACAAAACTATCCTTCAACAACGAAAGTAAAAGGAAGACATTGCCAGATAAACTAAAACAGATTTTATGGCTAGCAGACCCTTCTTACAAGAAACATTGAAGAACGGCTCCTGGATGACTCAGTTGGTTGAATGACTGACTCTTGATTTTGGCTTAGGATGTGATCTCAGGGTCCTGGGATCAAGCCCTGCCTTGGCCTCCACACTCAGTGGGGAGTCTGCTTGAGATTCTGTCTCTCTCTCTCCCCCACTGTCCCTTCCCTCAACATTCTCTAAAATAAATAAAATAAATCTTGAAAGAAAGAAAGATGAAGAAAACTCTTCCAATCAAAAACAAATGATCTCATGCAGTAATTAGAATCCATACATATGCAAAGAAACAGTACTGGTAAAGATAATTCTGTAATGACAAAAGACAGTATAAGTGTATATTTCTTCCCCTGCCTTCTACTAAATGATTTAAAAAGCAACAGTATAAAACAAAAGGACATATTTGTACCATTGAATGTGTAATATAAAGACATGTAAAATATTTGCCAATAACAGCATGAAGGAGATGGGCAGAGGCAGAGCTATTTTGGAGAAAGAAAATGACAACAAGTGGCAACTTGAATCAGAGGAAAAAATGAAGAGTACTAGAAAAGGTAAATAAGGTTAATATAACAAATGATGTAAATATATACTAGTTCTCCATTTTTCTCCCAGGTTCTTTAAAATATATATATATAAAGTAAAACATTTAAAAAATAAAAATATATAAAGTAATAATTACAACAACATATTGCTAAGTTTTCAACTATACAGACACATGTAGTAACAGTAAGAGAAGGAGGAAGGGAAGAGAGCTACATAGGAGTAATATTTCCATAGCTAACTGGCATTGTTAGTATAAATCTGAAGTCAATTCTAAGTTAAGATGAATATGGTGAACCATAGAGCATTACCTTAAAAAAAAAAACACAATTTAAAATTTTTTTAAAGTTTAAAAAGAAAACTGTCAATAAAGATAAAAATAAAAAGCTTTTGCACAGTGAGGAAAACCATAAACAAATTTTAAAGGCAACCTACTGAATGGGAGAAGATAGTTGAAAATGATGTATCTGATAAGGGGCTAATATCTAAAATATATTAAAAAAAATAGCTCAACACCAAAAAATCCAAATAATCTAATTTAAAAATGGACAAAGAACCTGAATAGACATTTTTCCAAAGAAGACATTCAGATGGCCAACAGACACATGAAATAATGCTTCACATCACTAATTATCCAGGAAATGCAAATCAAAACCACAATGAGATATCACCTTATACCTGTCAGCATAACTAAAATAAAAAAAATACAAGAAATAGCAAGTGTTGGCAAGGACATGAAGAAAAAGGGATGCTTGTGCACAATTGGTGAGAATGTAAACTGGTATAACTGCTGTAAAAAACAGTATGGAGTTTCCTCAAAAATTATAAGTAGAAATACAATATAATCCAGTAATTTCACTACTGGGTATTTACCCAAAGAAAATGAAAACACTGGGGGGCCTGGGTGGCTCAGTTGGTTAAGCCTCTGCCTTCAGCTCAGGTCATGATCTCAGGGTCCTGGGATCAAGTCCCTCATCAGGCTCCCTGCTCACTGGGGAGTCTTCTTCTCCCTCTGATCCCCCCCCCACACACACACAACACATGGTCATGCTCTTGCTCACTTGCTCTCTCTCTCTCAAATGAATAAATTTAAAAATGTTAAAAAAAAAAAGAAAATGACAACACTAATTAGAAAAGATATATGCATCCTTATATTTATTGCCTCATTATTTGTAATAGCCAAGATATAGAAGCAACTCAAGAGTCCATCCATAAATGAATGGATAAAGATGTGGTATATATATAATGGAATATTAGTCATAAAAAATGCACTCCTGGGGCACCTGGGTGGCTCAGTGGGTTAAAGCCTCTGCCTTCGGCTCAGGTCATGATCCCAGGGTCCTGGGATCGAGCCCCGCATCGGGCTCTCTGCTCAGCAGGGAGCCTGCTTCCTCCTCTCTCTCTGCCTGCCTCTTCATCTGCTTGTGATCTCTCTCTGTCAAATAAATAAATAAAATCCTAAAAAAAAAAAAAAAAAAATTAAAAAAAAATGCACTCTTGCCATTTGAGACAGCATTGGTGGATCTAGAAACTAATACACTAAGGGAAGTAAGTCAGACACAGAAAGACATATACCATATAATTTTGTGGAGCCTAAAATATAAAACAAATGAACAAACAAAAAAAAAAAGTAAAACAAACCAAAAAAACTCATCACCATAGAACAAATGTGTTTGCCAAAGGAGAGATGTGTGGAGGGAGGGTGAAATAGATAACCAGGATTAAAAAGTACAAACTTTCAGTTATGAAATAAATTAGTCATGGAGATGAAAAGCACAGCATAAGGAATAGTCAATAATATTGTAATAATATTGTATGTTAACTACACTTATTGTGGTAAGCACTAAGTAATGTATAGAATGGTTGAATCAATACACTGTACATCTGAAAGTAATATATCATTGTATGTTAATTATACTTCAATTTAAAAATAAAGCATATTATAATCCAAATACATAAATAAATAAAATGATGTACTAGTAAAGATTCACTGAATGTAAAAATAATATAACTATGATTAATATGTGAAATAATGTAGTGGAAAAGGTGGCCAATGTGTATAAATGATGAGAAATTTCAGCAGAGAAATAAAAACTATAAGAAAGAACCAAATGAAGGTATTATAGATTAAAAAAAAAAAAAAATCACAAGAGGGAAAAAGAATTCCTTTCATAAGCTTATCAGTAGACTCAAAAAAGCTAAAGAAAGAATCAACAGACATGAGAATAGGCCATATCATATATGTAAGGTATATTTCATAAGTGTGCTATCATCTAATTACTTGGGTCATAATATTTTGTATTCCCACCAAAAATGTATGGAAGTTCCTATTCTCAAGCATTTATATCAACACTTAGTATTCTTAGAGTTTTTCTTTCTTCCAATTAGATGGAAGTGATATGGTTGATGACTGAGTAAATTTTGGCAAATTTTGGTTACTTAAACTCCTTAGGCCTTCATTTTCTCATCTATTAAGTGAACATAATACTACTTACCTCACAAGTTATTGCTAGGATTGAATAAAAATATGCAGAAACTACCAGGTACTTAGTATGCAATCAATACTTCATTCTTTCAATATATATGATTCCAGAGTATTCAACACAGTTTCTTATATAGTATATATTCAATACAGAAAAATCAATCAAATGATATAAAAGTTATATTCTGTGTCTCTATTGAAAGAAGTTCCTCATCTTCATGGAACAAAATAACAAGGAAGTTAAGAACAAAATTTGGAATTACACAAACCTGTGTCAAATTGTGTTTCTGTTTATTTTTTGAAAACTCTTTGTCAATATCAATAAAACACTGGAGATATTCCAATTTGGAAAAAAGAAACTAAATATTCTGGTGGCTATGCAATAGAAATAAAAGTTTTAATTACATACCACTCCTTTTTCCTTATCTCCTAGTAGAAACACTAGTATAAAATAAATTTCATATTTTGATTTATATAATATATACCATTATTTATGCATCATTAATGTTGGTTATTAAGGAAATACCTGTATGACCTAAAACAGAAAAAGGGAATGTCTTCTCAGAGATATGTAATAGATACTAACTTGGTAAACATTTTTTTGTCAACAAGGAACTTTTCCAGAAGAGACACTATTAGGACCTTTCCCAGTTGAAAGTAGCATCATCTCTAACTTCGTTTTAGTTTTCACTATGAACATGTAACTAACATCACAAAGCATATGTTATGAGGCCAATGTGTAAGTCAAATAAAACTGTAATACATTCACTTGACATACATCAAAATATACATTGGACTTATTTTGAGTATGGATAACTCCATGTAAACAAGAAGTTCAAATAAATGTCTATAATTAATATTTGTTTTTGCATACCTGAACTGATTTTATATATATATTCGGTTGTGAGGAGTAATAAGGCAAGAGGCTATTGAGGTTTCTTGACTACATAGCAGAGAAGGGGAGGTGTGAGGCATCTCAATACATTTTTTTTTTAAGATTTTATTTATTTATTTGACAGACAGAGATCGCAAGCAGGCTGAGAGGCAGGCAGTGGGGGCGGGGGGTGGGAAGCAGGCTCCCTGCTGAGCAGAGAACCTGATGCAGGGCGTGATCCCAGGACCCTGGGATCATGACCTGAGCCAAAGGCAGAGACTCTAACCCACTGTGCCACCCAGGCGCCCCTGAATTCATTTTTGTGTAGGAGATACCTGCACCTTAAGAAATGAGAGCCTCCAGTGTGAACATGGAGTAGACACCCACGTTGAAAATAAGCTTGGATTACAGAGCAGGAGCACAGTGACAGTTTTCAAGACTAAAGGTCTCTGTTCCCTCAAAATCCATATATTGGAATCCTGACACCCACTGCAGCTGCACTGGGAGATGGGGACCCTTAGGAGGTAAATATATTTGAAAAGAAGTCATTAAGTGGGGCCTGATCACATGAGATTTTGTTCCCTATAAGAAAGGACACCAGATCTCACTTGCTCTCTCACCCCAAACACACAAGGAAACACCAGTTAAGGGCACAGAAAGAAGCTCTCTTCTCAGGAAGAGAGCACTCACCAGACACTGAATTGTCATGAACCTTAATCTTGGACTTCAGAGTCTCTAAAACTATGAGAAATAAATTTCTCTTGTATAAGCCACCAAATGTATAGTGTATTACTATGGCAACCCAAGAAGACTAACACAGATAATAACTTTCCTTTTTCAAAATCAAAGGCCAAGCAGAAGAACATCGTCTTTGGTATAGGAGATGTTTAATGCCCCATCACTAGTTTCTTGACCAGGAAATCTCCTTTTCTTCTCATAGGCAAGGTCATTCAGAGAGGCAGTTTAGAACACCGCATCCCTGAGATGCTGGAGGGGAATGGAAATGCTGCTGGAGGAGAAGGGGAAGAAGAGGAAAGTATTGCCAGTGGGTGGTCAGAGCTTCATTGGAGGGGAAAGGGAAAAAAGGGAAAGGGAAAGAAGGAGAAAGAACAGAAGAGCTCAGGACAAAGGGAGAGAACAAAAAGAAAGAAGATAGTTGGTAGATGAACAAAGGGTTATCAGGACAGGGTGCAAGAGGCGTGGGGAATGACAGGTTGAAAAAACAAAGAAACCATACCTGAGAACAGGGAGGCTCTTTTATGTCCTCCTACTTTGCCTCTATCAGCCCAAAGACAACATACACTGTGCAAAGCCTTGTGTAGATTAGAAAAGGCATCCTCTCTGGAGTACTTAAGGAGAAACATGGTATTTTTCTAGGGAGAGCAGACCACAGGAAATGAGCCTGGGGTGGAGAATCCCTTTGTGTCAGTCTTCAGCACTTTCTCCAGCCAAGGCAGTCCCATCACAACCCACTGGTTGGCTAGCAGAGCTTGGGCTGGGTTTTGTGCCCCTTGCAGTGACATCAACTAGATCATACTTAGTGATCTTCCCGGTCCTCTCCAAATGGAAGGCATCTTCACTTAAGACCTTTTGGCATCCTATGGACTGCCATCACCCACTGCTGGGAGGCTCAATTATCTCCACCCAATTCAGGGCTGCCAGGAGATGTTACCATTTCATCAATACCGTCCCTCAACGTCCTTCCTCTAACCTTGCAAACTACCTACAACTGCATTGCCATGAAACCATGACCTGGAATTCGTAAAGAACTGCCAGTTAGGAGGGTAGCTGCTCACTCCTTTGATGCTCCCCACAGAGAAGATCTATGGCAAGGTACTGAGACACTTGGATTTGGGAGACAAAGAACCAAAGGCATCATGAAGGCTGAAGGCTGGGTCTGGGAGCAGTCTCAAAGACATATTTAAGACACTGATTTAAGCAGCTATACAACACAGGATGCTCTCTCTAGACTGAAGTCATTTAATTCATATTTGTCTCAATCCCCACATACGCCAAAAGAGTTCATATCTTCGCATCACCAAGACTTACTAAAAGAAAAGTATCCCAATCCCCTTATCACCACTCCACATTGGTGCTGTGGCAAAAGGTATATAACATTGTATTTACTTTACAGTAGCAATGGGGCCAAGATAACATGATAATCCAGAAGAGGATTGGTACTCTGATTATTCCAGACTGTCATCCATAACTTCTTAACATCTCCTTCCTCCCTCAGGAAATACATTTTCTGAAACAGATTATAGGCAAACTAACGGAGTTATAGGAGGCTACAAAAATATTACGTGATTCCTTTGTCCACTTCCTCCCACTTCCTAAGGATATGTTCGCATAGTTCAATAGTGGAATCATGAGAAATCATCTGAGGAATGAGATTCTAGTGTGCAGAGAGTTGGTTTCAGTTTTCTCTGCTTTGTATTCTCCTATGGCCTAATTGAGAGTTGTGCATAGTTTTTGATTTTGAAAAGATGGTAATGATAACAGAGGAACTAGGGTTTCCCAGGATAGTGAATAATCCAGTGAAGATGCTTCCACACAAAACTTATGTACAGAGATTTAATCCTTGACCAGTGGACAGCACCGATTCATTTGATCCTGAAGGGCCTCTTTGACTTTGTCATTCCTGAGGGTGAAGATGAAAGGGTTCAGGAAAGGGGTCAACACAGAAATCAACAGGGAAACTATCTTATTGTATTCTGCCGCCTGTGTTTGCTTGGGTTTCACAAACAGGAACAAACAGCTGCCATAGCCTATCACAACAAAGGTAAAATGAGAGGCACAAGTAGAGAAGGCTTTCCTCCGGCCCGAGGCTGTGGGGATCTTGAGGATGGTAGAGATGATGTAGGTGTAGGAGACAATTGTTGGGGCCAGAGAGCCAATGATAATGACAACAGCCATTAAGAAAAGAACAAACTCTGTGAAAAGAGTGTCATCGCAGGACAATTTGAGCAGCTGCCCCCGATCACAGAAAAAATGGTCTAACAGATTCGACTTACAGAAGGTAAACTGGAATGTGGCATAGACAGGCCATATTTCAGAAAGGAACCCAAACATCCATGACACAATGACCACCCAGATGCAGGTGCGGCTGTTCATAATGATGTTGTACCTCAGAGGGTTACAGACAGCCACATAACGGTCCACAGCCATCACTCCCAGTAATGCAAATTCTGTGGTCCCCACAGCAAGGTACAGGAAGAGCTGGGTAACACATGCAGCCAGAGATATTGTCTGCATCCCAGGGAGCAGCAAACCCCAAAGCATCATGGGCACAATAATAGTTGTAACAAAGATCTCCAAGGCAGAGAGATGACCAAGGAAGAAATACATGGGAGACTGCAGGCGTTTATCAACACACACAATCACAATGATGACTGTGTTTCCCATTAATGTCATTAAGTAGAACAAAAAGAATACAGCAAAAAGAAAGTGGTGTAGTTCTTGGGACCCAGGGAATCCTAGAAGGTAGAACTCGGTGGCACTAGACAGATTGCTCATCATTTAGTCCTTGTTTCTGCTCCTTGTAAAACCTAGAGATCAAAGACTGGTAACATGGCTCCACATGGCCCTGCTCTCAAAAGAGAAAGGAGACAGGTTAGGATGACAAACTATTTCCAACAGAAGATCAAGTAACATGACCCTATTGCTCCCACTCTGCACAAGGCCACACCTGAAGGTGGAGACATGTAATCTACCTCAAGACTTCCTGTATTGTATTGATAAGGCAAAGACTTCTTCATCACTATTGGGCATAGGAAAACTTTCCATCTTTTTATACCACGGGATGTGCCTTCTCTCAAATGACAGAGGATAAGTCTATTTAAACTGGCAAGCTTTGAATATGAGTTGATCAGCCTCTCCAGTCCTGTAATGTCCACTTCTTATTGTGGACATGTGGCATGATGATATAATGGTGTTCTCAATGATGTCCAAAACACGGAACATCAAACCCTATGCTGCGTCCTTACTGGTACTGTATAGACCCATCTTGGGGCAGTAGAAAAATAGAATAACATCTAAGACCAACTTCCCCGCTTTCCCCAGATTTTAAACCTCCATTGTACAGAGCATCAGTGATCTATAAATGAGAACTCTAGAGCTTGAGATAATGTCCCAGGACAGAATCATTCTTCCCTAACTCCATGTGCCCTGCAAAGTTTTTCAAGGAAATAAAAGTGGCACCTGGCACTGACAACAATAGATCGGAGGCCAGTAACCCCTTAAGATATCTGAATTTCTACCTCCCATTTTATCCATCCCATTACTCAAATGTCATCTCCTCAAGGGACTCTTGCCAGTTATCCTACCCCAACTAGGAATGATTTGCTCATTTTTGGACTTTAGCATTTCTTAGTAGCACTTATTATTACCTGATATGATATGTGTACTTACTTCATTCCTTCACATAACATGAAGCAAATGCAGCAGTGACTACAACAAACAAAAATGCCTGCCCTGTGGTACTTATATTCAAGGGGAAGGTGGATGTTAGACCATATACAAGATAAGTAACTGAGATTATGGTGTTAGTTCATTAATCATGCTGAAGTAAATGCAAAGCAAGGAAGATGGACAGGAAATTTAATTATGTTTATTAAATTGTTCATCTGTGACACTAGAATAGAAACTCTATGAGAGCAGGGACATGTTTATATAGATGATATTGTTGAGCTATAAAGTAGTGTTGATAAATTGTTGGTACACGATGGATGAATGGATCAGTGGAATTAAATAGTACTAGTTCCTCTTTGAATAGTTGAGCCATACCTTTTGGAGCCTACTCTTCTTGGTTTCCCTTCATGGCTCACATTACAATTTTCCCTTCCTCACTTCCATTACTCCTACAACTTCCTCTAAGTCTCTGTGGGCCTTTTAAGAATGGGAAAACAGGTCAAGGACAGAATTGTTGGGAAGCTCAGTGACCTATATTTCTACAATGTGTGCATAATGAGCACTAAGTGAAAAAACAGAAGAAACTCGACATTCTCAAGCAGCAGTGTCTATTGTTTCTATGGGACAGAGATCTGTTCTCAACTGTGCATGGGGGATTTGAAGAAGAGCCTCATCCATTCTTCAGATTCTAAGCCTCCTTGTTGTAGGAGGCTGCTAAGCCTTGAACTCCCACCCTGGTCTTCTTTGACTTTTTTCTTCCTAGAGGAAAACACTGAGAAGGCACTCACCTCCATAGAGGGGCCTCTCTCTCCACCACTTCTCAGGTTCTCCAGGGCTTGGCTAAGGATAACTACTGTCTAGCTACTGCTGAGCCACACACAGGGGCCTGGACAACTTGTTCAGAAACAGCTTAGGAATAAGTCCATAAGTAACAGTTTTGTGAAGAGCTGAGGGTCTCTTTCTCTCTTTCCCTCCCACTACCCTCCTTCCCAAGGGGACTTAGTCACTGAGGTACCTCTTCTTAATTAGCTCAGGTTCAGAGCATCCCTAAGCAATCAGTCTGGGGAGAACAGAACAAACTTTCAGCTATTCCCATTTTTGACCAATTAAGTGTCGGAACTTTCTAAACTTTTTGCTTAATGAGAAAACATGAAATGTTGCCAATCAGACACTTTCAGCAACAAGACTGTCTTGACAAGACCCTCAAGTCTAGGTTATGAAAAGACATCTCGGGCACTAAGCATACATATATCACCCCTTCTGCCCTGTATCCTAGACTCTTCCCTGATTCTCTTAGCTACTCAGAGGGACAATATCATCCCCCAACCTGCCAGTAGGACACATTACAATTGACCTCTAAAATGTGCACCAATATCCAAAAGGCATGCATATTGGTCTCAGTCAAAGCTTTAACTTCACCAGAAATCCTCTATAAAACCTGTCTCCTCCTTTGCTAATTTTAGAGAGAGACTTCTGATCCTAATGCTGTGTACTCTCCATGAAAAGGGAAGAGGTTCTGCTTCCAAATCCCACTCCATTCTCTGCTATCATCTCGGGTTTCCACCCTTCTGGACATATGTGCATCTGTATGCATTCTAGCAAGACTCCACCAGCCATTTACTTCTATGGTGTGTCCCTGATTGCCAGCTGGCACTTCAAAGTGGGGACAGCATAAGGACAGCTAATGTAGGCAGTTATATTTACAACCTAGAACAACTGACAAATGTAAATTGTAAGTCTGCTTTATGTTAGAGTGAGACAGAAAAAGTGACAGTCGCAAAACATTTATCTGGATTTGGGATTTCATTTGTAATATGCTTGTTAACTCTGAGAATGTCAATAGGTACAAAGGGTATAAAGTGGGAATAATCTTCCCTCCCATTCCTCACATTGTCCAAGCACAACCATATTGCCATACAATATTAGAAAAAAAATTATAAGTATGATCTACATATTCTCTACAGAAAATGCTGTGAAAATTTATTTTAAAACCTTTTCTCTCTCACTTGATAATATATAAAAGATAGTGTCCCATATCAACACATGACATCACTTCTTTTTTTTTTTTTTGGAGTAGCATTCCATTACATGGATACCCCATTCTGGATCACTGTTGTTGTTTTCATTTTACTATGAAAAATGATGCTTTAAATATGCTTAGAGATGTGTAAGTCCATACACATTGACATTCCTTAACTAAATCTCTAGATTTACACTGCTAGGTTAAAAGACAGATATATTGAAGGTATTGGTTTCCATTAACAGCAAATTATACTCCAAAAACTTTGGATTGATTTGCACTACCTCTAACACTGTACGATAAGAGCACTCTTGATTTCCTGATGTACTACAAACCTAAGACTAATTCAGAATTCGTTTTACATTGAAGAGAACCTTAAAAGAGATAAAATTAAGATACCTTAAAAGAGAAATCAAAGGAAAACCTGTTCAAGTGGAAAATGTTTTGAAAGATAAAAATTACCAAAACTGTGCAAGAGCTTTTTATCTTGATGAAGTCCCAATAGTTCTCTTTTGTCCTTGCTTCTCTTGGCCTTTGGCAATGTTTCTAGGAAGAAGTTGCTGCGGCTGAGGTCAAAGAGGCTGCCGCCTGTGTTCTCCTCAAGGATTTTGATGGATTCCTGTCTCACATTGAGGTCTTTCATCCATTCTGACTCTATTGTTGTGTGTGGTGTAAGGAAATGGTCCAGTTTCATTCTTCTGCATGTGTCTATCCAGTTTTCCCAACACTATTTGTTGAAGAGACTGCCTTTTTTCCATTGGACATTCTCTCCTGCTTTGTCAAAGGTTAGCTGACCATAGAGTTGAGGGTCCATTTCTGGGCTCTCTATTCTGTTCCATTGATCTATGTGTCTGTTTTTGTGCTAGTACCGTATGTCTTGATGATATAGCTCTGTAATAGAGCTTGACGTCCTGAATTCTCATGCCTTCAGCTTTGGTTTTCTTTTTCAACATTTCTTTGGCTATTCAGGGTCTTTTCTGGTTCCAAATAAACCTTAGGATTATTTGTTCCAGCTCTGTGAAAACAGTTGATGGTATTTTTATATGGATTGCATTGAATGTAGATTACTCTAGGTGGCAGAGACATTTTAACAATATTTGTTCTTCCAACCCATGAGCATGGAACATTTTTCCACTTCTTTGTGTCTTTGTACATAAATATTTTATTCTTATGAAGTCAAATGTAGTCTTTTAGTGTCCTGAGATTTGTGTTTTCCTTAGAAAAGTCTATGGCCATAATAGAAGGTAACAAAAAAGGAATGAAGAAAAATGAGGAGAGCCACAGAGAAATACGAGAGTCTACTGTGTGCACTAAATACAAGCAATGGGAACACCAGAATAGGAGAGACAAAGGAGAGTAATAAATATTCAAAGAAATGATGATTAAAAACTTTCCAAATTTGATGAAAAACATTAATTTATGCATCCAGGCAAGTTGATGAACTCCAAGTAAAATGAATGCAAAAAGACATGTCACAGTGGCCAGGCTGGGGCAGAGAAGGTGGGTGCCCTTTGGGCAAGCAGACTCGAGGAATGGGGATGCGCCCCCTTGAGTCCCCTCCAGCTTAGTGTTTGAGCTGCATGGCACAAGTTAGGGGGCCTTGGGTGTGACCCCCTTTGGGGAGGCCCTTCCTGCAGACCCTCCTTGCCCAGCCTGGAGTGCTACTTTGGTGATGGGGGTTGTGGGGTAGGGTGGGGTGGCATTGGGACCTCATCCAGGAACTTTGCTTTCCTAGCCTTAGTCCCTTCATTGGGAAAATTGGCCCAAGTGATGTGCCCCTTTAGGAATTTTTGTTAAAATAGGCTAGGTGGTACTGGACCTTCTCATTTGCAACAATGTACTTGCTAGTTAAACAGCTATGGCAGGCAGGAAGACAGTACACTTCAACCAAAGTAAAATAATTATGAATTCTTGTTGAAATATTTATGGATGAAATAAGAGGATGCCCAGGATGTGTTTCAAAATAAGCCTTCCATCCACCCAGGATGGAAGAAGAGAGGAAGCAAGATTGCTATGAGTTTTTTGTAGTTGGCTAATGTGCTGTTTTGTCTATTTTGTATATATTTGTAATTTAGCATTAAAATTTAAATGAAAAGAAAATTAATGCAAAGAGATCCACACACAAATATATAATAGTAAAATTGCTGGAAAACAAGAAAAAGATCTTCCAAGCAACCAGAAAAAAAATGACTTCTCACATACAAGAGGACCCAATTAAGATTCACAGGTGACTTCTCATGGAAACAGGTAAGACAAGAAAGCAATGGGATGACATATTTAAGTGATGAAAGAATAAGACATGGTCAATCAAAAATCTTCTATCCAACCAAATTATCTTTCAAAAATGAAAGCAAAAGAAAGACTCCCAGAAAAACTCAGAGAATTTGTTGCTAAAAGAATCTTCTTACAAGAAATACCAAAGAAATTTCTTCTTACTAAAAGTAAATGATCCCAGGAAGTAATTAGGATCCACACATACACACACACACACACACACACTCACACAAAGAAACAGCACTGAATAAAGTAATTCTGTAATTATAAAGAATGCTATAAGTGCATAATTCCCTCTCTTCTATTAATTAATTTTGAAATCACTGTATAAAACAATAAGTGTATAATCATATTGTTGAGTGGATAACGTAGAGAAATGTACTATATTTTTCAATGATAGCATAAAGATGATGGGTAGGAGCAAAGCTGTTTTGGAGAAAGGAAGTGACATCAGTTGCCAATTAAAATGTGAGAAACAATTGAATAGAATGAGAAAAGATAAATAAGGTTAATTTAATAAATGCTATGAATATATACTTGTTCTCCTTTCTTCCCTCATTTTCTTTAAAAGACACATGAAGTAATAATTGTAACATTATATTGTTAAGTTTATAACTATAGAAACATAATATGTACAATAATAGCACAAAAGGGAGGAAGTGAAGAGTTGCACTGTTAGTATAAACCTAACGTCATTTCCAGGTAAAGTTGGATGTGGCAAGTCCTAGAACATGTACTAAAAAAATAGTTTAAAAAAACGAAAGAACCAAAATATTTAAAATGTTACTAGAAAATATTAACTTAATGCAAAAATAATATAACTATGTGAAATTCAGTAAAAAAGGTGCATAGCATTTATACACAAGGCCAAAACTTTAGCCGAAAGATAAAAACTATAAAAGAGAATTAAATGAAAGCACAAATTTTTTTTTTTTTTTTTTTTTTAGTTATTTATTGGACAGACAGATCACAAGTAGGCAGAGAGACAGGCAGAGAGAGAGAGAGGAGGAAACAGGCTCCCTGCTGAGCAGAGAGCCCTATGTGGGGCTCGATCCCAGAACCCTGGGATCATGACCCGAGCCGAAGGCAGAGGCTTTAACCCACTGAGCCACCCAGGTGCCCCGAAAGCACAAATTTTTTAAAAATTGCATGAATGATAGGGAATTCATTTCATAAGCTCATCAGTAGACTTAATACAGATGAAGAAAGAATCGACAGACTTGAGAATAGACCCTATTGTGTGTGTGTGTGTGTGTGTATACATATGTTTATATACATATATGCATATATGTCACTAAGTTTTTACTAGTTACTAGGACCATAATATTTTATGTTCTCATCATAAATGAATAAAAGCTTTTATTCTCCAACATTCACATAAAGACTTAATATTCCTAGAGTTTTACTTTTTTCTAATCTAATGGAAGTGATGTAATTGATGGCTAAGTAAACTTTGGCAAGTTGCTTAATGTCTTTTATAGCTTCTATATTCTCATCTGTTAAATGAACATAGTACTACTTACCTCAGAGGTTATTGCCCATATTGAATAAAATATACAGAAATTATAAATTTGCAATCAATACTCTTTCCTTCCATTTATATGACACCAAAACATTCAGCAACATTTCTTATGCAGTATATACTTAACATGTAAGTATCAATCAAAAGGTATAAAAGTCATAGTTAGCATGTTTACTGAAAAAAGTTCCTAATAGCCTTGGAACAAAATAACAAAGAAGTGAAGAGCAAAATTTGGAACCACATGAACATGTGTCAAATTGCATTTCTGTTCAGTTTTGAAAATTATTATCAACTAAAAAAAACAAAAGAGGTATTTGATTAGGAATGAAAAAAACAAATATTTGTGGTGACTATGCAAAAGAAATACAAGTTTTAATTACATACCACCGCCTTCTTTTTCCTTATCTTCTAATAAGGAACATTAGTTCATATTAGAAAATTTCATATTTTAATTTGTATCATACACACCAATACTTATGCAACATTTAGTAGGATTATAAAGAAATACCTGTAAGAAATTAAACAGAAAAACTGAATGTCATCTCAGATACACATAACAGATACTATATGGGATCAGCATTTACTTTTACCAAGGAACATTTCCAGAACAAGAGAATACTAAAAACATTCCCAGTAAAAGTACTATTCCCTCTAGTTTTTTGTTGTTTTGTTTTAATATGAGCATAGCACTAAGAATACAAAGTATATGTTAAGAGGCAAACATTCAAATTAAGTAAAAATTTGCAACATACCTTACCTGAGATACCTCAAATTATACATTAGACTTACTTTGAGTATCCTAATTACATGTGAATTAGGAGTTCAAATAAAGCTCTATAACCAGCATTTAGCTTTCTTTTTGTATACATTTTTTAGTTTTTATTTAAATTCCAGGTAGTTAACGTACAGTATTATATTAGTTTCAGGTGTACAATATGATGATTCAACACTTCCATACAACACCACTTCCATACAACATAAAACATGATGTGGTGATCATCTCAAGGGCACTCCTTAATCCCCATCACCTATTTAACCCACCCCCCACCCACCTCCCCTGTGGTAACCATCAGTTTGTTCTTTACAGTTAAAAGTCTGTGTCTTGGTTTGCTTCTCTCTCTCCTTTTTTCCCCTTTACTTGTTTGTTTTGATTCTTAAATTCCACATACGAGTGAAATCACATGGTATTTGCCTTTCTCGGACTGACTTATTTCGTTTAGCAGAATACTGTCTAGCTCCATCCATGTCGTAGCAAATGGCAAGATTTCATTCTTTTTTGTGGCTGAAAAATTCTCTGTATCATTGAACATCAGAGAAACACAAATCAAAACTACAACGAGATACCCCCTCACACCTGTCAGAATGGCTAAAATCGACAGCATGAGAAACAACAGGTATTAGCAAAGATGTGGACAAAGGGGAACCCTCTTGCACTGTTGGTGGGAATGCAAACCGCTCTAGCCACTCTGGAAAACAGTATGGAGGTTCCTCAAAAACTTGAAAATAGAACTACCCTACAACCCAGCAACTGCATTACTAAGAATGCATCCAAAGAATACAAAAATACAAAATACAAAATACAAAAATACTAATTCAAAGGACTACATGCACCCTGATGCTTATAGCAGCATTATCTACCATAGTCAAAATATGGAAAGAGCCCAAGTGTTCATTGACTGATGAAGGCATAAAGAAGATATGGTGAATTTTATATATATATAAATATATAATATATAATATATATATACGCACACACACACACACATACACACACACACGTATATGCATATGTATGTATGTATATATACATATATGTATATATATTATATTTATATATGTATACGTATATATACGTATACATGTATACATATTATACATATATACGTATATATGTATATATACATATATACACATAATATATATGTATTTATATATGTATATATACATAATATATATTATATTACACACATACATATTATATATACATATTATATATGTATGTATATAATATGTATTATATGTACATACATATTATATACATACATAATATATATTATATATATTATATATTACATACATACATATTATATACATACATAAATACTAGTAACAGTCCATTATATAGATACACACACACATATATACATATATACATACATATACATATATATACACATATATATACATATATGTGTATACATATATGTGTGTGTATATATATACACAGATCATATCAATACAGATATCTAAACATAAATACTAGTTACAGTCCATTATATATATATACATATATATACATGTATATATACATACACATACACATATATATACACATACACATATATATACATATATATATATAATGAACTGTTACTAGTATTCATGTTTAGATATCTGTATTGATTTTCCATGTACTTAGCTGTGAAGAGTAGAGATGAAAATAAATAGAGCAAAAGGGATTGAGATTTTGTAGTGTATATAGTAGTAAGGAGATAGTATGAGGCATCTCAATTCATTTTGGAGTAAGAGACACCTGCATGCTCTTAAATTAAAGCCTTAATGGACAGACATATCTGTCTCCTATCTCCCAGGGTGAACATGATATAGGCATTCTGGTTGAGAATTATGGACTAAAGGTTTGTGTCCCCTCAAAACCCATACGTAGAGGGAAATTGGAAGGGGAGGTGAACCTGAGAGACTATGGACTCTGAAAAACAACCTGAGGGTTTTGAAGGGGTGGGGGGTGGGAGGTTGGGGGGACCAGGTGGTGGGTATTAGGGAGGGCACAGATTGCATGGAGCACTGGGTGTGGTGAAAAAACAATGAATACTGTTACGCTGAAAATAAATAAAAAATTAAAAAAAAAAAAAAACATACATAGAAACCCTGACACCCACTGCAGATGATTTGGGTGATGGAGACTATTGGGAACTTATTAAGTTGAAATGAGGTCATTACTTAGGGCCCTCATCACATAACAAGTGTCCTTCTGAGAAAAGTCACCAGACTGTGCTACCTCTCTTTCCCAAATACCCACCAATGAAAGGCCAGTTGAGGACATGGACACAAGGTCGCTATCTACAAGCCAGAGAGTTGTCACCAAAAATTAAATTAGCCTGAACCTTGAACATAGACTTTTCTGTCTCCAGAACTATGAGAAATAAATTTCTCTTGTGTAAGCCACCAAATGTATAGTGTATTATTATGGCAACCCCAAAAGACTAACACAGATAGTAACTTTCCTTCTCTCAAAATCAAAGACCAAGCAGAAGAAAATTGTCTTTGGTATAAGAGATGTTTAATGCCCCATCAATAGTTTCTTGACCAGGAAATCTCCTTTTCTTCTCATAGGCAAGGTCATTCAGAGAGGCAGTTTAGAACACTGCATCCCTGAGATGCAGGAGGGGAATGGAAATGCTGCTGGAGGAGAAGGGGAAGAAGAGGAAAGCATTACCAGTGGGTGGAGCTTGATTTGAGGGGAAAGGGAAAGAAGGAGAAAGAACAGAAGAGCTCAGGACAAAGGGAGAGAACAAAAAGAAAGAAGATAGTTGGTAGATGAACAAAGGGTGATCAGGGCAGGGTGCAAGAGGCGTGGGGAATGACAGGTTGAAAAAACAAAGAAACCATACCTGAGGACAGGGAGGCTCTTTTATGTCCTCCTACTTTGCCTCTACCAGCCCAGAGACAACATACACTGTGCAAAGCCTTGTGTAGATTAGAAAAGGCATCCTCTCTGGAGTACTTAAGGAGAAACATGGTATTTTTCTAGGGAGAGCAGACCACAGGAAATGAGCCTGGGGTGGAGAATCCCTTTGTGTCAGTCTTCAGCACTTTCTCCAGCCAAGGCAGTCCCATCACAACCCACTGGTTGGCTAGCAGAGCTTGGGCTGGGTTTTGTGCCCCTTGCAGTGACATCAACTAGATCATACTTAGTGATCTTCCCGGTCCTCTCCAAATGGAAGGCATCTTCACTTAAGACCTTTTGGCATCCTATGGACTGCCATCACCCACTGCTGGGAGGCTCAATTATCTCCACCCAATTCAGGGCTGCCAGGAGATGTTACCATTTCATCAACACCGTCCCTCAACGTCCTTCCTCTAACCTTGCAAACTACCTACAACTGCATTGCCATGAAACCATGACCTGGAATTCGTAAAGAACTGCCAGTTAGGAGGGTAGCTGCTCACTCCTTTGATGCTCCCCACAGAGAAGATCTATGGCAAGGTACTGAGACACTTGGATTTGGGAGACAAAGAACCAAAGGCATCATGAAGGCTGAAGGCTGGGTCTGGGAGCAGTCTCAAAGACATATTTAAGACACTGATTTAAGCAGCTATACAACACAGGATGCTCTCTCTAGACTGAAGTCATTTAATTCTTATTTGTCTCAATCCCCACATATGCCAAAAGAGTTCATATCTTCGCATCACCAAGACTTACTAAAAGAAAAGTATCCCAATCCCCTTATCACCACTCCACATTGGTGCTGTGGCAAAAGGTATATAACATTGTATTTAGTTTACAGTAGTAATGGGACCAAGATAACATGATAGACCACAAGAGAAGAGGAGAATCATAGAATATTTAAAGTGCGTACAGTCAGGGGTGCCTGCTTGGCTCAGTGGGTTAAACCTCATCCTTCAGCTCAGTCCATGGTCTCAGGGTCCTGGGATGGAGCCCTGCATCAGGTTCTCTGCTAAGCAGGGAACCTGCTTCTCCCTCTCTCTCTGCCTGCCTCTCTTACTACCTGTGATCTCTGTCTGTCAAATAAATAAATAAAATCTTCCAAAGACTTATTAAAAGAAAAATAAAGTGCTTACAGTCATATCGCCAAGAAATTGCATAAAAATGATGAAAAGCCCCACAATAGTTGACAAAGAAACAAAATAAGCATCTCTCCCCTGGTACTCTGATTATGCCAGATGACTCCCCTCTCCTTCCTTCCACTTCCTTCACCCCTAGGAAATACATCTTCAATAAGATTATAGGCAAATTAACAGAGCTATGGAAAGCTACAAAAATATGTGTATTTTGGGGTGCCTGGGTGGCTCAGTGGGTTAAAGCCTCTGCCTTTGTCTCAGATCATGATCCCGGGGTACTGGGATCAAGCCCCACATGGGGCTCTCTGCTCAGCAGGGAGCCTGCTTCCTCCTCTCTCTCTCTCTCTGCCTGCCTTAAAAAAAATGTGTATTTCTTTTCTCTAATCCTCCAATTTCCCAAGGATATGCTTCCACAGTTCAGTAGTGGAATCATCAGACACAGGAATGGGATTCTAGTGGGCAGAGAACAGGTTTCCGTTTTCTCTGCCTTGTCTCCTGCCATGGCCTGATTGGGAATTGTACGCTACTGAGCCTTGGAAAGGTGATGATGGTAAGAGAGCAGCTAGGGTTTTCTAGGTTGCTGAATAATCTATAGAGGATATTACTACCCAAAACGTAGGCAGAGAGGTCTAGTCTTTGAGGAGCTGACTGCAGCGTTTCATACAATCCCGAAGGGCCTCTTTGACTTTGTCATTCCTGAGGGTGAAGATGAAAGGGTTCAGGAAAGGGGTCAACACAGAAATCAACAGGGAAACTATCTTATTGTATTCTGCCGCCTGTGTTTGCTTGGGCTTCACATAGAGGAACAAGCAGCTGCCATAGCCTATCACAACAAAGGTAAAATGAGAGGCACAAGTAGAGAAGGCTTTCCTCCGGCCCGAGGCTGTGGGGATCTTGAGGATGGTAGAGATGATGTAGGTGTAGGAGACAACTGTTGGGGCCAGAGAGCCAATGATAATGACAACAGCCATTAAGAAAAGAACAAACTCTGTGAAAAGAGTGTCATCGCAGGACAATTTGAGCAGCTGCCCCCGCTCACAGAAAAAATGGTCTAACAGATTCGACTTGCAGAAGGTAAACTGGAATGTGGCATAGACAGGCCATATTTCAGAAAGGAACCCAAACATCCATGACACAATGACCACCCAGATGCAGGTGCGGCTGTTCATAATGATGTTGTACCTCAGAGGGTTACAGACAGCCACGTAACGGTCCACAGCCATGGCTCCCAGTAATGCAAACTCTGTGGTTCCCACAGCAAGGTACAGGAAGAGCTGAGTGACACATGCAGCTAGAGATATTGTCTGCATCCCAGGGAGCAGCAAACCCCAAAGCATCATGGGCACGATGATCGATGTGATCAGGATCTCCATGGCAGAGAGATGACCAAGGAAGAAATACATGGGAGACTGCAGGCGTTTATCAACACACACAATCACAATGATGACTGTGTTTCCCATTAATGTCACTAAGTAGAACAAAAAGAATACAGCAAAAAGAAAATGGTGTAGTTCTTGGGACCCAGGGAATCCTAGAAGGTAGAACTCGGTGGCACTAGACAGATTGCTCATCATTTAGTCCTTGTTTCTGCTCCTTGTAAAACCTAGAGATCAAAGACTGGTAACATGGCTCCACATGGCCCTGCTCTCAAAAGAGAAAGAAGACAGGTTAGGATGACAAACTATTTCCAACAGAAGATCAAGCAACATGACCCTACTGCTCCCATTCTGCACAAGGCCACATCTGAATGTGGGCACATGCAATCTACTTCAAGACTTTCTGTCTTTTTTTTTTTTAAAGATTCTATTTATTTATTTGACAGACATAGATCATAAGCAGGCAGAGAGGCAGGCAGAGAGGGGAAAGGGGGAAGCAGGCTCACCGCCAAGCAGAGAGCCCGATGCGGGGCTCGATCCCAGGATCCTGAGATCATGACCCGAGCCAAAAACAGAGGCCTTAACCCACTGAGCCACCCAGGTGCCCCAAGACTTCCTGTCTTGATAAGGCAAAGACTTCATCACTATTGGGGATAAGAAAACTTTCCATCGTTTTACACCACTGGATGTGCCTTCTCTCAGGGGACAGAGGATAAGTCTATTTAAACTGGCAAGCTTTGAATATGAGTTGATCAGCCTCTCCAGTCCTGTATTGTTTACTTCTTATTGTGGACATGTGGCATGATGACATAATGGTGTTCTCGATGATGTCCAAAACATAGAACATCGAACCCTATGCCGCATCCTTACTGGTACTGTATAGACCCATCTTGGGGCAGTAGAAAAATGGCACAATGTGTAGCACCAACTTCCCTGCTTTCCCCAGATTTTAAACCTCCATTGTACGGAACATCAGTGATCTACAAATGAGAACTCTGGAGCTTGAGATAATGTCCCAGGACAGAATCATTCTTCTCTAACTCCACGTACCAAGTTTTTCAAGGAAATAAGAGTGGCACCTGACACTGACAACAATAGATCTGAGGCCAGTAACCCCTTAGGATGCCTGAATTTCTACCTCTCACTTTAGCCATCCCATTACTCAAATGTCATCTCCTTAAGGGACTCTCGCCAGTTATCCTACCCCAACTAGGAATGATTTGCTCATTTTTGGACTTTAGCATTTCTTAGTAGCACTTATTATTACCTGATATGATATGTGTACTTACTTCATTCCTTCACATAACATGAAGCAAATGCAGCAGTGACTACAACAAACAAAAGTCCCTATGCTGCGGTGCTTATATTCAAGGGGAAGGTGGATGTTAGACCATATACAAGATAAGTAACTGAGATTATGGTGTTAGTTCCTTAATCATGCTGAAGTAAATGCAAAGCAAGGAAGATGGACAGGAAATTTAATTATGTTTATTCATTGTTCATCTGTGACACTAGAATAGAAACTCTATGAGAACAGGGACATGTTTATACAGATGTTATTGTTGAGCTATAATATAGTGCTAATAAACTGTTGATACATGATGGATGAATGGATGTGTGATATTTGATTAAATAGTACTTGTTCCTCACCTGAAAGTTGAGTGATACCCTTTGGAGCCTACTCTTCTTGGTTTCCCTCCATGGTTCACAGTACCATTTTCCCTTCCTCACTTCCTTTACTCCTACAACCTCCTCTAAGTCTCTGTGGGCCTTTTAAGAATGGGAAAACAGGTCAAGGACAGAATTGTTGGGACAGCTCAGTGACCTATATTTCTACAATGTCTGCATAATGAGCACAGGTGAAAAAATATAGAAGAATCTTTACTGCTTTCAAGGATCAATATCTGTTCTCAATATTGGGACGGAAAAGAACTAAATCTGCTCTCCGTTGTGCGTGGAAATGTTGGAAATGAGCCTGTCCCCCTTGCTGATCCTCTCATCCACCCCCCAGGCTCTATGCTTCCTTATTCTTGTAGGTAATATAGCCCAGAACTCTCACTCTGATGTTCTTTGATGATCTTCCCTGGTAGAAAACAACCCTGAGAAGGCACTCACCTCCATGGAGGGGCCTCTCCACCACTTCTCAGTCTCCCCAGGCCTCGGCTAAAGGTAAGTCCTGTCTACCTACTGCTCAGCCATGCATCGGGCTGAGCAACTTCATCAGGAGGAGCCTAGGAAAAAGTCCAGAAATAACAGTGTTGCAGGGGAGCTGAGGGTCTCTTTCTCTCTCTCTACTTCACTCCTGCTACCCTCCTTCCCAGAGGGACTTAGTCACTGAGGTTCCTCTTCTTAATTAGTCCAGGTTCAGGGCATCCCTAAGCGATCAGTCTGGGGAGAACAGAACAAACTTTTAGTTATTCCCATTTTTGACCAATTAAGTGTCAGAACTTTCTAAACTTTTTGCTTAATGAGAAAACATGAAATATCACCAATCAGAGGCTTTCAATAACAAGACTGTCTTCTCAAGGGCTCAAGCCTAGGTTTTGGAAAGATACCTCAGACACTAACCAGATCCCTCCCTCAACCCTATATCTTAGACTCTTCTCTGATACTCTAGCTACTCAGAGAAAAAAATCATCCCCTACGCCCAATAGGAGACATTACAATTGACCTCTAAAATGTACACCAATATCAAAAAGCATGCATACTGGACTCAGTCAAAGCCTTAACTTCACCAGAAATCCCCTAAAAACCTGTTTCCTCCTTTGCTAATTTTAGAGAGGGACTTCTGATCCTAACCCTGAGGAACCTCCAGAAAATGGGAGAGGTTCTTCCTCCCAATCCCAGTCCATTCGCTGCTATTGTCTCAAGTTTCCACTCTTCTGGACATATGTGCATCTGTATGCATTCCAGCAAGACTCCACCAGCCATTTATTTCTATGGCAATCTCTGATTGCCAGCTGGGCACTTCAAAGTGGGGACAGCATAAGGACAGCTAATGTAGGCAGTTATATTTACAACCTAGAACAACTAACAGATGTAAATTGTAAGTCTGCTTTATGCTAGAGGGAGACAGAAAATGTGATAGTTACAAAACATTTATCTGAATTTGGGATTTCATTTATAATATGCTTGTTAAATCTGAGAATGCCAATAGATGCAAATGGGTATAAAGTGGGAATAATCTTCCTTCCCATTCCTCATATTGCCAAGCCCAACCAGACTGCCATATAATCTTAGAGAAATTTCCCAAGCATGTATATTTGTACATTCATTATAGGAAATGCTGTGGATATGTGTTCTATGACATTTTCTCTTCGACTTAACAATATATAAAATATATTCTCAAAATAATCTCCTGGTTATACAGTACATCCATGACAAAGGGGGCAAGAATAAACAATGGAAAAAGAAACTCTCTTCTATAAATGATGCTGGGGAAACTGGACAGTTCATGTGAAAAAATGAAACGACTACTTTCTTACACCATACACAAAAAATAATTTCAAAATTAACTTAACACAAAATCTGAGACCTGAAGCCATAAAACTCCTAGAAGAAAATATAGGCAGTAAAAAATATAGGCAGTGGCTCAGTCATTAAGCAGCTGCTTTCAGCTCAGGTCATGATCCCAAGGTCCTGGGGTCGATCCTGGCTTCAGGCTCCCTGCTCTTTGGGAAGCCTGCTTCTCCCTCTCCCACTCCCTCTGCTTGTGTTCCCTCTCTTGCTGTCTCTCTCTGGCAAATAAATGAATAAAATTTAAACAAAATAAAAGAAAATATAGGCAGTAATCTCTCTGACATCAGTCTTAGCAACATTTTTCCAGACATGGCTCCTCAGGAAAGAAAAACAAAAGCAAAAATAAACTATTAGGACTACACCAAAATAAAAAGTGTTTGTACAGTGAAGGAAACCATTTACCAAATGAAAAGGTATCCTACTGAATGAAAGAAGATATTTGCTAATGATATACTTGATAAAGGGTTAATATCAAAATATATAAAGAACTTATACACATTAACACCAAAAGCTCCCAAATCATCCAATTTTGAGGTGGGCAGAGGACCCAAATAGATATTTTTCAAAAGAAGACATACAAATGGCCCACAGACACATGAAAATTTACTCAGCATCAACAGACATGAAAAATTACTCAGCATGAAAAATTACTCCTAGCTGTCAGGAGACGCAAATCAAAACCACAAGGAGATGTCCCCTCACCTGTCAGAGTGGCTAGAATAAAACAAACAAGAAAACAAACAAGAAATACCAAGTTCTGGCAAGCATGTGGAGAAAATAGAACCCTAGTGCACTATTGGTGGGAATTTAAATTGGTATAGCTGCTGTGGTAAACAGTATGGAGGTTCCTCAAAAAATTAAAAATAGAAATACCATGTGATCCCGTAATCCCATTACTAGATATTTCCCCAAAGAAAACAAAGACACTAATTCAAAAAAAAATACATGCACCCCCATGTTTCTTGCAGCATTTCAACAATAGCCAAGATATGGAACCTATCTAAGTGTCCATCAATAGAAGAATGGATAATGTTGTACACACACACACACACACTGGAATAGTACTGGCCATAAAAAAAGAATGAGATCTTGCCATTTGTGACAACATGGATGGACCCAGAAGGTATTATGCTAAGTGAAATAAGTCAGACAGAGAAAGACAAATACCATATCATTTTACTGGTATGTGGAATTAAAAAACAAAACAAATAGAACAAACAACAAATGTTGAAACCGATGCATAAATACAGAGAACAAACCAGTGGTTTCCAGAGGGGTGGGGGATGGAGGATGGACAAAATGGGTGAAAGGGAGTAGGAGGTACAGGCTTTCAGTTATGGACTAAGTCATGGGGATGCAAGGTACATCACAGCAAACATAATCAATGGTATTGTAATAGTGTTGCATGATGACAGGTGGTAGCTACACTTGTGGTGAGCATAGCATAATGTATATAGTTGAAAGCACTACGCTGTAGCCCTGAAACTAATGTAACAATGTGTTCAATTAAATCTCAATAAAATAAAACAAAAATATACAATTAAACCAAATTTTTTTAAAAAAATAATTCCTCATATCAACACATTTTTCCTTCCTGTTTTGGTGGCATAGTATTCCATTATATAAATATCCCATTCTTTATTACCTAGATCCTTTGATCAATTTTTCCTATTGTTTACCTTTTCACTATGAAAAAAAGTTATAAATATTCTTAGAAGTTTCTAAGTCTGTAGATATTATTATTTCTGGTACAGAACCCTAGAGTTAGAATTTTCAAGTCAAAAGGTAAATACAATGTACCTATTGTTTTTACTGACACCAAATTATACTTCAAAGGTTTTGGATTGATTTGCACAATTTCTAAGACTGTATGATAGGAGTACTCTTGATTTCCTCATCTACTATCATCCAAATTTATAATCAAAAGTTCATTTACTTTTAAATTGAAGAGAACAAAATGAAGATATCTTAAAAGAGAAATCAATTGGAAAACTAGTGAAATGGAAAATCTTTTAAAAGATAAGAATTAACCAAAACTGACTCAAAAAGACATTAAACACTGATAATTCCTAAATATGTTAAATAAATTGAATACATAATTAAAAATCTTCCCGCCTGGAGACCTATAGGTTCAGATTACTTTACTAGTACATGTTACCAAATATTTAAGGAAGTAATAATACCAATTCTACACAAAATCTTGAAAATTATGGAGAAGGGAACACTGCCGAACTCATCTTACTAAGCTAGAATTATCTTAATACCAAAGGCATCACAAGAAAATAAATCTGAAAACCAAATCTCCAGTGAACATAGATGCAAAAATCCTTAATGAAATATTAGAAAATCAAATCCAGCAATATCTAAAAATGATAGCATACTATAGCAAAGTCATGGCTTTACTCCAAAAATGCCAATATTACTTAACATTTGGAGATTAATCAATATAATTTCCCATGTTAATGGAAGTAAAGAGAAAAACCACAGGATCATTTCAATAGGAGCATAAAAAGTATTTGACAAAAATCAACATCCATTGATTTAAAAACCTGAGCTAACTAGACACAAAAAAATCTTCCTTAACCTATAAATAGAACCTAACATAAAACCTAGTACTGACATAAAATTCAGGAATGAAAGACTCAAAGTTTTCCCCTTAGGGAAGATGGGGAAGAAGGCAAGGATATCTGTTCTCACTTCTACTCAACATTGTACTTAGCTAATGAAATAAATCAAGATAATGAAATTAAAAGCATACAGTTAGAAAATAAAAAAAAAATTATCTATTTACATATTACATAATCCTGTATGTAAAAAATCCTAAGAAATCCACAAAGAGTACTAGAACTAAGAAGTGATTATCAAAGTCACAGGACAAAAGCTAAATATACAAAAATCTGTTCTATTGCTATATTCTAGCAAGAACACTGGAAATGGAAATAAAATCTATAATATACAATAAAATCCAAAAACATGAAAAACTAAGGGATATATTTTATAAACTATGTGCAAGAGTTAGGGCTGTAAAATGTTGCTGAGAGAAATTAAAGAAGACCTAAATAGATGAAGAAGTATTCTATTTTCATGAATCAGAAGGCCCAATTTTGTTAGAAAGCCAGTTCTTAGTCTAAAGATTCCACACAATTTTAATCAAAATCTGAGGAGCTTTTTTTTTTTAACTTTGAAATGCTGACTCTAAGATTTATATGCAAATACAAAGGATCTAGAATAGTCAAATAATGTTTAAAAAGAACAAAGCTGGGGGCCTCACAAACCTTATTTAAAGACTTGCCATAAAGCCTACTACAATTGAGAGTGTGTTACTGACATACTATCATGTAGATCAGTGGATATATACACCAAAGAAATAGAACAGAGAATTCAGACACAGACCCAAACATGTATCTTCAATTGATTTTAATAGTATTTAGTAGTGTTGAGGGAGTAGCAATATGCTTTCTATCATCATCACCCATTTCTGTCCAGAATGACCTAAAAACTTCTTTGCAATCAAAGCTTTGTCCTGAAAACTCAGTTCTAGACTCAGGTCCTACAGAAAGATTGCCAGGCCAACTCTGTCTGGCTCTTGTGGGACTTAAACACTTGGGACCCATTTGCACTGTCTTCATGGGAAAGCTTTTGCTTCATATTCCTTGTTATTATTTGTCTGTGGGTGGGGCTAAGTTGGGTGACATCCACAAAGTCTGAACTTCTCTGAGGAGAAGGACTGTCACTCAGAGTTAACTAGGGAGCTTCATTCTCTATTATATTGCCTTCATCCCTAAGGTGTACATCTTCTCACAAAAGTCAGAGGCAGGCCCTTTAGGCTGCCCATTTCCCAGGATGTTTCTATCAGGGGCCCTGCCTCTAAGAGGAAGATATCTCTTCTTAAGCTTACTGTTTTGATTCTCCAACTTCTACGGATGACACTGGAGAATTCAGACAAGAGGGTGATGTGGTCCAATGCCTACGTTCCCTACTTCTGATCTCAAACCCTGGATCTGGGAGTGAGACAAAATCTCCAAATGAAAACTGTATCTAACCCTGACCATCTACTCAGTCTGCCATAATTTCAGTCCAGGAAGGGTCAGAGAGTATACACTGCCATGGAACCAGCTTAAGTCATCTGCTGCTAGGTCTCTATCTTATTCTTCATTCAGATCTTTTACTTCCTCAGAACATAAGACTGCTCATCATTCTAAGGAATAACATCGGTGCCTTAGAATCCCCGGAGGACTCCTTGTTTTCCCATCATTCCACTGAAGAACACTCTGCTGGAGTCCGTTTCCCATCCAGCATAAGCTTGCCTCTAAATCACATGAAGAAACCAGGAGCTTGGACGTGTGGTGGGTAGAGAGAACCAAGAACACTCATCCTTGGGAGAGAAGGGGTGAAGACAGCAACTTTCGCCTCTGGTCTCCAGAAGAACTTCTTTTCCATGTTCCTGCCCCTCATCAGTATTGCTGCCCTGGTCTTTGTGGTGATACAGGGTAAGGCTTTAATTAAGAAATTAGCATAGGGTTGGAGATATTGTAGCTTGAGGTGTCTGTCATTCATCTAGCAGTGCTATTCCAGTTGTACAAAAGTCCCTTTCCACTCCTGCCAGCTGTAAGATACCACCCAAGAGCAGAGAACCACATTCTCATGTCCTTCATGTTACAGAATGAACTGATTAGGCAGAAATCTCAACATGAATTTCTTAATGTGAACAGCTTGAGAAGAAGACACTTAGAGGCTAAGGTGAGTGGTTTAGGCTTACATATGGCTTGAGCTCCTGTACAGCACAGACAGAGACTGCATTTGAATTTATCAGTGCTGGGTGTAGATTTTAGACCTACTCTTATGGGTTATCAGTAGGATGGATAGAAGCTAATGGAAGGACAAATCTTCTTTAAACTGGAATACCACTGCTAGTTCAAGTCACGGCATTAGATAAAGATTTTATAGGGCCAGAGAGAGAGCCAGAGCATAACTATATACAGCTTTGCTCCTTCCATTTCTGATATTCATATTATAGTGTTTATTTCCTTTGACAATTAGAAGTTTTTGAAATTATCCTTTCAGTAAACTTAAATTCTAAGGCAGCATAAAGTTGTGGAAATATTTGCACACACATAAACACACATATTTACACACTCCACATGTTGGCCCTGAAGAAGTGTGGAGCAATGATGGGCCAGAAAAATTTGAGGCCATTGGCAGCCATAGGATAACAATAACAATGACAACAGTTGTTTGTGGAGCACTTGGTATGTGCCAGTCACTTACTAAATTGTTCACCCATTTAATCTTTGCAATAACCCTAGAGGCCAGTGCCATCATTATCTTCATCTTACTGAGTAAAGTGAGGTTCAGAGAGCATGTTATAAAGAGCAGATTAATTTCCACAAGTAAGTTTCAGAACAGTATTCAAACACAGGGTCATAGCGTATGCCCCAAACCACCGTGAAAGAATGACATGAGTCTGGAGGGGAGGCACTCCCCTGGAGGGGAGACACTGTGGCAACAAAGCAACACGATGAGGTAGGATGCTAACAACCTTCTAGTCACTGGCAGGGTAGCCACCTGGTTCTGCGGCTTATCTCCATGACCCTGTGTATCTTTTCAACTCTCCATCTTGGCAAGCTTATATTAGAGACCCTATCCAAGGAAGCTACTTTATTAACTCAAAACTCTGATTTTCTATTAATTTCATGATCATAGCTAGAGAAATGTGAATGAGTGAAGGTCCTCAATAGAGAGACAGCCCAGAAAATCTTGAAGGGACCCTTCAAAAGGAATCTTGTTACACAGTCTCTGAGTCATAACTAGTCGCCCCCAGCACCAACATTTAGCCAAGAGTTACAATAATTCTCTTTCTCCCCATGTTTCCTCTCCTCCTTATGCTTTTCTTTTTCTCCCTCTCACACATCTGGTCTTCCTCTCTTAATTCTGTGTTCTTCTTTTGTTTCCTTCTTTCCTATTCCTGAAATGTTGCTGTCTGCTACTCTGCAGTAGCAGAGTACTTAATCCTTAATCCACTCCTGTCTCCCTCCTTATCAGTGGCTTTCCGTGCTCTAATTCTATGACCCCCTACCCGCCCCATCTATGATTCTCTCATATTCCCATGTAGTTTTCTCTCTTTCTGTTTATCACTGGCCACTGACTTTGTCTTGCTCTCCTGGTTCTCTTTCTGTCTCTGTTTCATGGTCAATGATATTCTCTCTCTCCTCTTTCTCCCCTTCTCTCTTTATCTCTCTGTCTTGCTATCTCTGCCTCTGCATCTCTGTCTTTTGTTTCCTTTCTATGCAGGGACTCAGCTCCTGGATCATGGCAAATCTGAGCCACCCTTCTGAATTTGTCCTCTTGGGCTTCTCCTCTTTTGGTGAGCTGCAGGTTCTGCTGTATGGGCCCTTCCTCATGCTTTATCTTCTTGCCTTCATGGGAAATACTGTCATCATAGTCACAGTCATAGCCAACACCCACCTACATACTCCTATGTACTTCTTTCTGGGTAATTTTTCCCTGTTGGAGATCTTGGTGACCATGACTGCAGTGCCCAGGATGCTCTCAGACCTGCTGGTCACCCACAAAGTCATTTCCTTCACTGGTTGCATGGTCCAGTTCTACTTCTACTTTTCCCTAGGTTCCACCTCCTTCCTCATCCTGTCAGACATGGCCCTTGACCGCTTTGTGGCCATCTGCCACCCACTGCACTATGACACTTTGATGAGCTGGGCTGTGTGTGTCAGACTGGCAGGGGCTGCCTGGGCAGCTCCCTTCCTAGTCATGGTGCCCACTGTCCTCTCCCGGGCTTATCTCAATTATTGCCATGGCAACATCATTAACCACTTCTTCTGTGACAACGTACCTCTGCTGCAGCTGTCCTGCTCAGACACCAGTCTGCTGGAATTCTGGGATTTCATGATGGCCTTAGCCTTTGTCCTCAGTTCCTTCCTGGTGACCCTCATCTCCTATGGCTATATTGTAACCACTGTGCTGAGGATCCCATCCGCTACCGGCCGTCAGAAGGCTTTCTCTACATGTGGGTCCCACCTCACTCTGGTCTTCATTGGTTACAGCAGCACCATCTTCCTTTATGTCAGGCCTGGCAAAGCACACTCTGTGGAAATCAACAAGACCGTAGCCTTGGTGACATCAGTCCTCACCCCCTTTCTCAGTCCCTTTATCCTTACCCTCCGCAATGAGACAGTCAAGGCCGTGCTACGAGGGCAGATGCAGAGGTTTAAAGGCCTCCACAAGGCACTATGATGCGACTGAGGAACCTGGCCAACTTCAGTCAAGCAGGTCTATGCAGAGAGGAGGCAGAGCACCAGACTGAAGACCACTGCTGAATTTCTTTAGGTCGTTTTCTCTGTGGAAACATGCAAGCATAGTAACTACAGTGAGTCCTCAGTGCTCAGTGTCTGGCTCTCACAGGCCACCATGAAAGTGCTCCCCATACCCACTGACAGCTACAAGAACTCTGAAAGTAGCCCAGAGTCTGGGGAGCCAGAAGTAAGACTTTCAGTACAAGGAAGTACATGGGCTTTCCATTCAAGGACAGCAGCCAGGAAGTGTTTTCTGATCAAGAGGAGATACTACCCAGCGCAGGGGTATATATATATATATATATATATATATGTGTGTGTGTGTGTGTGTGTGTGTGTGTGTGCATGTGTATGTGTGTATAAAATTCCTGAAAGTTTTGGGATGAAACCTCAGCTCCAATGCCTCTCCCTCCCAACTATAATCTGAAATTTTAAAAGCCCTACAGTTGGGGCGTCAGGGTGGCTCAGATGCCGCAGCATTGACTCTTGGTTTTGGCTCTGGGTCATGATCTCATGGGTCCTGAGATTGAGCCCTGCCTGAGGCTCCGTGCTCAGCAGGGAGTCTGCTTCAAGATTCTCTCCCTCTGCCCCTCCCCCCTTTTCTTTCTATAATAAATAAATAAATCTTTTTTAAAAGCCCTCCTTGGGGCACCTGGGTGGCTCAGTTGGTTGGGCAACTGCCTTTAGCTCCGGTCGTGATCCCAGAGTCCTGAGATCGAGTCCCACATCAGGCTCCCAGATCCATGGGGAGTCTGCTTCTCCCTCTGACCTCCCCTCTCATGCTCTCTCACTCTGTCTCTCTCTCAAATAGATAAATAAAATTGAAAATAAATAAATAAATAAATAGCCCTCCTGTTACTTTGACCTCAGACTCATGGTTTTTTCTTAGCTTTCACCTATCCTGGATTTTCTTTAAAAGAAAAAAAAAAAGATTTTGTTTATTTATTTGAGTGAGAGAATGAGAGAGAGAGAGTAAGAGCATGAGTCAGGGGAGGGAGAGGGAGAAGAAAACTCCCCTGCTGAGCAGGGAGCTCAATGCAGGGCTCAATCTTAGGACCCTGGGATCATGACCTGAGCTGAAGGCAGATGCTTAACTGATTGAGCCACCCAGTTGCCCCAATCCTGGATTTTCTAAAGCACCCCCCATTGAAAATATTCTCCTAAGGAGTGCCTGGGTGGCTCAGTCAGTTAAGCCTCTGATTCTTGATCTCAGCTCAGGTCAGGGTTGTGAATGCAAGCTCCATGTTAAGCTCCAAGCTGGTTGTGGAGACTACTTTAAATATATATATATAGTTCCAAATTGTTTTTGCGAATACACTTTAATTTAGCAAATTCATTTCCCAGTAAACTACAGTGACTTCACTCATCAAGGGAGTAATCTTAGCCCCACTTTAAGTACTTTAAGTACTCCTAGCCCCACCTTACTTTAAGACAACAAAAATACTAATTTACCACAAGTGCCAATTTTTTCACAAGTCTACTATATGGAAATAAACAAGGCAGGAAACTGTAGGCTCATTTGGTGGATACAGATTGTCTGACTTTGGAGACGTGGATCACTTAGTGGTCCATTGGTTCTCATTATGTACTTCTAGTATTACCTCAGGCTAACCCCTTCTCAAGAGAGGTACTCCTTTCTCTGACTTTCTGAAAAGTTCATTTCTTTCTTGCCAAGGTGCCCCTTACCCAAATCAGAGGTTGTCTTTAGGTTCTTAGTTTCAGCTTTTGGTTTCAAGTCTTGTTTCCTCCAAGGACACATCACAGCAATGACTCTGATGTTGTTTCCTGTTGCTGTTGTTCTAACTGATTTATTTTCTCCAATTATCCTCTGCTCACCACCTCAAAGAGTACATATTTGTAGAATAAATAGCAGGAGGATGAAGAAGGTAAAAATCATTTTACTGAGTGCCTGGTTGGCTCAGTTGGTTAAGCAACCGCCTTTGGCTCAGGTCATGGTCCTGGGATGGAGGCCCACATTGGGCCCTTTGCTCTCCAAGGAGTCTGCTTCTCCCGCTGGCCTCTCTCCTGTCATGCTCTCTCTCTCAAATAAATAAATAAAATCTTAAAAAAAAGATTAAAAAAATAATAATTTTACTGATAATAATTTACCTTTACATATACATGTACATATATCCATGGACCACTAAGTAAGCCACAACTCCAAAGCTAGACACTTACATATACATGTATACTATATATATATATATAATATATATGTAAAATATAAATAATACATATACATATATATAATTCAGTTAAATAAAGATGCACTGATCACTCACTATGACAATGTACTCTGCTTAGTGTTGGCCATTAAAGATCAAAGAAATGTGGACTCTAACTTTAAAGATTTCTCCATCTGTGAGACAGGAAAAGCTATAATGAATTCAGCTTATTTTGATAAGGGGTTATTCTACTTTTAACAAGTACCATGATTCCCCAGAAGGGGAATGCTAATTCCTGGGCCGCAGCCAGGCAGTGTTTCTGATTCACTTAGGAATAGGGGAAATACAGTTGAGAAAAAGAAAGGGAATTGGTCAAAATGATGGCAGAAATGACAATAGAATCTGGTTCTTCAAATTTCTTTTCCATCTTCAGAAATTCTTCTTCCAGCTTGATCAAAGTTGGATTAATTAAAAGTTGGAATCTCTAGAATCTGAAGCCACTCTGTGTAGACTCCTCCAGCCTCTTACTCACTGTAAATCCATCCAGTTCCCATCAGCTGTATACACTTGAAATTGCAATAATTCTAGTAACTCCTTCATAACAAGTTGCATGTTTAATATCCATCGCTTGAAAGAAGCATACTGTCAGAAAGCAATTATAGCTTCAGTGTCATTTTTAAAGGTTTGTGTTTCATTTATCATAACAGTATCCACAAACATTTAAAAGATAGCAAATAGCACTTGTACATGCAAGAAATATCTTTATTCAGTCCATACATAATGTTAATTGCCTTGTAGATTCACACTTCGTTTGCTACACAAGTTTCCCCAGTCCTACCCACTTGCTATCTGAAAGTTCAGCATTCCTATGAAAACTTTCTTAAGTAGAACTGGCATAAAGCAAAGAAACAACTACCATTAATTTGCATGAAAATTTTTTGAGCATTCCCAGATGCAAAAAAAAAAAGTAATAATCTCTTAGGCTTTTCTGATATCTTAGGACACATCTTGCTAACAGATGCACAAAATAAATTGAGATAAAGCACAGATGCTCCCTCACTTTAAGTCTCTGGCAGCTCGATACCGAGCTGCTGGATGTGGTTTCTGGGGAAGGAGCTTGATGGCGCCACGCTCACTGCTTGCAGTGTTTGCTATGCTGTATGTAACAGCTCGCTGCAAAACAAATGCTGAATGCTAGTTTTGCTTTTCACCTTTTCCCATAAAAGTGACAATACTCTTCCAATTCCTTCAAGTTAGTGAAAACAGGTACCAACGTAGGTCTTTTGTAAATGCGAAGTGATGCAACACAAACTCGCAAGAAAGCAGGGGATGCTTGTAATGCCATGTTTCCCAGGAGGTGGGAACAACTGAATCTGTTGTTAGTCTACATAAGGTCATTTGATAGAAGGTCATTTGACAGAAGGCAACAGGCTTCCCACTCCACAGAAGTAGCTTTCAAGGAACATAATTGCAGAGAGGTAGGAGGACAAGACTGTAACACCCAGAAATGATTTAAATATAGGCGGAATCAGTGGCAGGATTCCATGACTACAATGCCTGCCCTACCCTAAGGAACCTACCATTTGTCTGGCATTCCAGCCCCAGAAATATCATGTTCTAGTAAGCAACCATTAGAAATAACAGGGTTCTGAATGGCTAATGTAAGAAGCTGTTGTCATACGTGTAAAATCCAGTGGAAGCCAAAAAACAGATTTATTTCTTCCATTTGGCAGGACAAGGGAGCAAGAAATTTAAAGTATGGAAATTCTGATGAGGCAAGATAAAGGAATTGAATCATTTTTCAAATAAAAGTCAGGCTTGGGTCCTGCAGTGCTCCAGATAGCATGAAGGCCTTGCATACATTAAATTTTAGAAGTTTGGTACAGTGTAAAACCCTGTAAGGTCAAGTTAGAAAATTTCAGTGCTGCCTGTAAAAGACCATGTTCACATCAATCCAGTTCACCATTTCTTTAAGCGTTCCATTTCCTAATGTAAATACGTTCCTTGCAATAATGCCTCACAGATACTGAAGAAAGGAGGCAGTGACCCAGGGGTACGCGGGTAACTGTTTAACCATGTCTCTACTTGGAGCATTTACTGACCTCCAGCATCTGCCAATTTCTCTGGTGTCTATTTTGCCACCATCCAGTCCAGTCCATGCTAACATGATACAAACAACCTCAGTAGCACAGATCAAAGTAAAATGTAGTGAAATAATTAGGAGTTTTGAATTTTTATTACCTTTGGTTTTAACATAATCTGCTTAATTATAAGTTTCTACTTTTTAATTTTTAATAATGTTCTATTACATTCCCGAAAAGTTAACAATCAGTTCTTAAGAAGGCTCCAGAGTATCACTGTAGCATTCCACCTTTTGTGTTCCCCTAGTTCCTGTTCCCCATTCAACCCAGCACCTTTGTCATTCTCCTTCCCTTGAGTCAGATGCGTGCCAAGTCCTATAGACGCAAATTTCATGGACTTGCCCTTTAGCAGAACTATTCCTAAGCTCTTTCTGAACTTACTTAGGTCATGTTCAAAATTGTAAGCAATAAAATTCCAGCACTGAAAGGACATAGGAACTTTTGTGCATACAGTATAATTGCCCTAGCATGCAAAGTTTTCCACATCACTGCCCACTGTACCCACTCCCAAGCTTGTTGTAAAAACAGTTGTGTCCTGTGATTTCAGTGAGTGTAGCATCCTTCAGAGGACACTTAAAATTCCCCCAAAGACTTGGATCTGATTTGTGACAATATCTGTGATCTCCCTTGTGCTTTCATTGCCCATACAATATGACATTTTTATGTCTATCTTATTTTACATATCAGTTGTTTCTCTCTGGAATTCACATTTCCCATTCTCTCTACTCTCTATACTTCAAAGCTTAACTCAAATGATACCATGTTTGAGAATACTTCCAATTTAGCCAAAGAAAATCAGGCATTCCCTCTCTGTATTGCCAAAGTGCTTTGCATATTTTAGTCATGAGCACAAAGTTTTGTTTTCCCACAAGAAATTCTGAGCTCCTCAAGTTAGGTACCATCCTAGAAACTGGTTCTTCAAGTTGGTACCTCAAGTTAGGTACCATACGTAGCTTTGTATCTCCTTTGCCTAGAACATAGTAGGTGTTCAACAAATGCTGGTTGTCTTTAGTAATGAGGTTTGCAGATGAATTTGGAATATCAGCCAACACTGTAATCTTAAACACAGAATGCCATCTCGTCCATAGTAACAGAAGTGGAGCAAACAAAGCATGACGCCACTGCACTCTATCCCAGTTAGTTGTTGAAACTAGTCCACAACCAGTTCTAAAGCCCACATAACAACAGGCACCGGAGGAAGCAATGTGCATGGTGAGAGGTCGAGGCATAGTTCCATGGTGACATCTCACTCAAATATTTTCTAGGGGAATATGTCACCATCTTCACTTACTTGCTAGTCTGCCTATTAGTTCAAAATTGCAGAATTTGGATAATAGGCAAATGTGAAGAGTCCACTGAGGCTGGACATAGGGCTTCAGCTTAAAATTGAGACCACCACAACAAAGAAAGAGGCTGCCTCACCGCTGAGAGTGCACAATCCCTAGACTTGGTTCCAGCAGGGCCTCCCTGTCAACCTGAGAAGTGTGCTACAGAGGGGATGCCTACACCCTGAGGACTGGTGGCCTGGGTGGCCCGTGCACTCCCTTGAAATTCCAAAAGGCAATGATTTGTCACATCCCGACTCTAAACCTGGGGAGATGTGACTACACCCACTTTGACTTAGAACATGTATCCCCAGATTCATTCCAGCAAGATGGAAAATTTGTCTTCAGTATTTTCTGGGTTTTGTCTATCTACGAACTTCATTTGACATTATGCACATCCAGGGTCCCTGTCATATTAAGATGAATGTATGGAACCAAAACATCTCCAAGGTCACGTCCCCACAGGATTCTCACAGCAAATCAGAGGCTGTACCATTGGCCTAAGTCTCTGGAAGTTTAAAGTCAGATGAGGATGAAAATCTTAGGGCCTAAATCCTGGTTACGGTCTCCAAAAATAGACCCTGGGATCAAAGTTCTCAAGGAAGAGGGGCTCCTACAGTGCACTTAACAGTGCTGACAGTAAGGCAAGAACTTTCTTACACAATTTCCTGACTTCTACCAGCAGACTGTCTAGATCAGTGCTCCTCGAATATTAATGGGCATGTGAATCATCCAGGGGTCCTGTGAAAATATAGATTTTGATGCAGCAGGTCTGGGGGGGGGCCCGAGATTCTGTATTTTGTATTAGCAGAGATGCCAAAGCTGTGCCAAGACCTCTCTTGGGGGAGCTGGAGGCCACAGGCAAGTTCGTCGGGAATGTCATGCCTGTGTGATGCTGTGTGATGGGGTGACTACTGTGGAGGCCCGAGACCATCTATGCCTTCCCAACCAGACCAGAGATCTCACTGCTAAGACAATGCAATGAAAAAAAGTCAATAGATGGCTGCAGACTGTTGATTATGTTTAATTTTTTAAGGGAATGTGCAGAAATGAGAGAGTAGCAGCAGGAAGGAGTCTCTCAGGAGGAACATCTGAGTGGATTCGTGTGCTGATTATTTTAGGAGAAGCTGAAAGAAACTGTTTGCATATCAGAAGGAGATAATTGCTTCCCATTTAGTTCTTCAGTTTCTCACAAAGTTTGCAAGGAGAGTAAGTAATTGGTCCCTTGAGAGGTGGAGGAGGAAAAGTCCTCAGGATAAAAAACTGTTTTCCTTTTGGAACACTGAAAAAAAAAATTAAATTTAAAAAAAAGAAAAACTGTTTTCCCTGCTGGCCTTATGGCAGAATCAAAAGTATCTTCCCCCTTCTGGAGAGTTCTACAAATGAGAATGTGTCCAATAGTAGTTAAAAAAACAAAAACAAAAACAAAAAAAAACCTTAATTGGAGGTTAAACTCCCTGACATAACCAGAGATGTATGCCTCTGGGCAGCACACCCCGAATGTTTCCCCCCGCCGACACACACCCCTTTCTTCACAGCTATGGCTCTATGGGGTGGCCCCAAACTAGCCTGTTCACACTGTAGGTAAGGACCAGGACCTCTGCCCTAGATATCCTGTGGGCAGGGCTAGCTTCAGAAGTAGGAAGAATAATTCTCTGCATATTTTGTGCTCAATATCATCTTCCTTGTGGTCTCTGTAACATTTTAGATAACCCATTTTTGAAACTGTTTCCACCCTCGAATACCAGAACCTCCAAGTAGTCCAGCAGTTCTGACTTTTCCTTGTCTGGCTCCTGGTCTTTCTAAATATGGATGCCATCACATTTCTCTTCTTGTTCTTCTTTTATCTATTCTCTCCTTCAGAAATCTCATTTCTTCCCTAACTAGAGAAATCTTGAAAATGTAAGTGAATCTCAAATCTGCATTCTTGTTCTCAATCCACGACTCTGGTTGCCTACTGACCACCACAACATACTCACCATGTGTAAAAAAAATACACATAACCTTCCCCTTCCCCAAAGCCAACATCATGTTCATGGTTCCCCAATTCCCCAGTCACCCAGGCTTGTCACCTGGAAGGGATCAATAGTTTTTCGGCTTTTCCCTTCTTTCTTCTAAAACACTTGAACCACCATCCTTAGAAATATTTTTTAAACCACACACCTTTATTTTTTCCATAGACCCCAAGCTCAAAAATTTGTCTTCTCTTAATCATTGCAACAACATTCTTTTCTTTGGTGGGGAGGGCCAGAAGGACAGAGAGAGACCATATTAAACAAGCTCCATGCCCAACACAAAACCCGACACAGAGCTCAATATCACAACCTTGAGATCACGGCCTGAGCTAAAATCAAGAGTCAGATGCTCAACCAACTGAACCAACCAGGCACCCAGCAACAGCATTCTCAATGGCTTTCATGTTTGTAGCTTTCTATATATCCAACCTATGCATACAATACTGTTATATTTATGTTTCTAAGGTGTTATATCCACAGGCTGTTTTTTTAATAATCTGATCTAATAATTAGATTATTAGATTAGATCTAATTAGATTTAATAATCTAATAATTTCATTTATACACTACTCTCAAAATCAATTAATCAAACTAGCTAGCCATCTACCGCCATACAGAAAAAGGCTACCAGGATATATTTTAAATTAATAACAGTGGCTATCTTGAATGTGGATTATAGGCAGTTCAATGTATATCTATATTTATATAAATCTTTATTTTGTTTGTTTTCCAAATTCTTTTCCTTTAAATGTGTATTTCTTCAATGGCTGGGGGGAGGGGACTTCTTCAAACACCAACAACATCTATTCCTTCTCTTGTCTGCTAAGTCAAGAACATACTCCCCCTGGCATTCCCAGCCTTGCACAGCTTTACCCACCTACCCCTCCAGCCTTACCCTCACCTCTTTCTTGTCATATACTTCATGCTGTCACCAGACTGGACCAACTGCTATTCTCCAAATGTTAATTCCACCTTGCTTTGACAAAATTTTCCTTATGGTTCTCTATGCTTGGAATACTCCATCCTGCCTTCTTTGCCTGACAAATTCTTGCCTACCCCCTTCAGGAACTATTTCAAATGTCCCTCCTTTATAAAGCTTCATCCCCCATTCAGATGTGAACTCATTCTTCCTGGAATTCCCAACTGGGGAAGTTAGCATGTCTGCCTTGCATTTTAGTTAGTCTTGTGCCAGCCTTATTCCAAACACTTTTTTCTTAGTGGCAGGGTTTTCTTTTCATCTTTACAGCCCTCACAATACCTAAAAACATCTTACACAATGTAAGTACTTAGTAACTTTCAGTTAAACAAATGAATGAGTAAATCTATTATGTTTCATTCCTAGTCCTGGGAAGAAAAGTTTGCCTAATGGAAACACATTTTCTTTAAATGCTTGTTTGTCTGTGTGCATTGTGGGCTTTAATAAGGTAATGAGGCAATCATAACCTGACAATTTCTTTTCAGAAAAGTAAGATGAAACCAGATGTGTTTCAAAATCCAATCCCAGAGGGTCTGGACAGCACCCTCTAATCAAATACAGTACTGTTTCTGTAGCAAAATATGTGAATATTCACACCTAATGGAACAGACAGAGGCTATAAGTAGCCCTACATTGGTAAGTTCAGATCAGATTTAGCTGCCTAGTTATTTCAACACAAAATTAGAAAAGAACTCTCAGTTGTCAAAGCATTTTTGATACAGCCTTGTGGATATGGAGTGGTGAATGGGGAGACCTCACTCACTGAGTGCCACCATGCATGGTTTCTGGGCTTTAACAAGGATGTGAGATGGTGATGCTCTCCCCATCCCGGGGGATTAAAAACGGAGGCTCGGGATATTTAAAGATCTCAATGCCAAGTCACACAGTTCATAAATGTACATCTGGGATTTGAATCCAGGGTTTTCATACCCATTTTTTAGAGTAACTACAATACCAAATATACAGAATCTTCAAAATTCTCAAACACAGTGCCATACCAGTTTCTGGACACAGGATCCAAAATGTATTGCTTGGGTCTGCAAATAGAGAAAACATTTAATAAATGGTAAATTAAGAAATGTATTAAAGACTAAATTTCCATAATCAGCTGTTGATTACTGGCAATGAGTTAGAGGCAGGGAGGGTGTCCCTTTCCTTACAGAAAGGATCTAACCTGGGTCTCTAATATCAGAGGACCAGTTAGAGGTTCAGCCCTCAGTCCTCCATGTCTTCTGGGGATGGAGAGTAAGAGGGGAGGGCAGGCCCTCAGGAGGCTGCTACTCCTCCACTACCACTTCCCTGGATGTGATCTCTTCCTATGTGGCCCCACATTGATGTGTATCAGATTCTGTGGGTGTCATAAATGCCTGAGCAAGAATGAGAAATTCAGGAGGAGTCAAGATGGCGGAGAAGTAGCAGGCTGAGACGACATCAGGTAGCAGGAGATCAGCTAGATGGCTTATCTAACCATTGCGAACACCTACAAATCCAACGGGAAATCGAAGAGAAGAAGAGCAACAATTCTAGAAACAGAGAATCGATCACTTTCTGAAAGGTAGGACCTGCGGAGAAGTGAATCCAAAGCGATGGGAAGATAGACCCCGGGGGGAGGGGCCGGCTCCTGGGAAGCGGTGGAGCGACGGAGCACAAAATCGGGACTTTTAAAAGTCGGCTCCATTGGGAGACACCGCTCCAGAGGCTAAACCGGGGGGAAACCCAGGCAGGGTCAGCATAACCCCAGGTCTCGCGGGGTCACAGAAGGACTGGGGGTGTGTGAGTGCTGCAGAGCTCGCAGGTTTTAGAGCGGGGAAGCTGGCTACAGCGACAAAGCCGAGGAGTGAGCTCTCAGCCCGGGGTTACCTTGTGCCGGTCGCAGGCTGGGTGGGCTCGGACCGCGGGCGGAGGGCACAGAGACAGAAGTGACCTGGCGCTTTTCTCCAGCTCCAGCAATTGACTGCTTTCCTCGAGGCGTGACCGCAGGCCAGGGAGGCGGGGCGGTTGGGCGCTTTTCTCTAAGGGCGCACTTAGGAGCAGAACCCCAAGCTCTCGGCTCCTCCGGGCCGGAGATTGGGAGGCCGCCATCTTCATCCCCATCCTCCGGAACTCTACGGAAAGCGCTCAGGGAACAAAAGCTCCCGAAAGCAAACCCGAGCGGATTACTTAGCCCGGCCCCTGGCAAGGGCGGTGCAATTCCGCCTGCGGCAAAGACACTTGAGAATCACTACAACAGACCCCTCCCCCAGAAGATCAACAAGAAACCCAGCCAAGACCAACTTCGCTCACCAAGAACAGCGGAATTCCACAGCAGGAGAAAGCAAATCTTATCTGGACAAAATGACAAGGCGGAAAAACTCACCTCAAAAAAAAGAACAAGAGGCCGTACCGAAGGCTGGAGACCTAATCAATATAGACATTGGTAACATGACAGATCTAGAGTTCAGAATGACAATTCTCAAGGTTCTAGCCGGGCTCGAAAAAGGCATAGAAGATATTAGAGAAACCCTCTCCGGAGAGATAAAAGCCCTTTCTGGAGAAATAAAAGAACTAAAATCTAACCAAGTTGAAATCAAAAAAGCTATTAATGAGGTGCAATCAAAAAATGGAAGCTCTCACTGCTAGGATAAATGAGGCAGAAGAAATAATTAGTGACATAGAAGACCAAATGACAGAGAATAAAGAAGCTGAGCAAAAGAGAGACAAACAAATACTGGACCACGAGGAGAGAATTCGAGAGATAAGCGACGCCATAAGATGACACAACATTAGAATAATTGGGATTCCAGAAGAAGAAGAAAGAGAGAGGGGAGCAGAAGGTATATTGGAGACAATTATTGGAGAGAATTTCCCTAATATGGCAAAGGGAACAAACATCGAAATCCAGGAGATGCTAAGAACGCCCCTCAAAATCGATAAAAATAGGTCCACACCTCGTCACCTGATAGTAAAATTTACAAGTCTTAGCGACAAAGAGAAAATCCTGAAAGCAGCCCGGGAAAAGAAGTCTGTAACATACAAGGGTAAAAACATTAGATTGGCAGCAGACCTATCCACAGAGACCTGGCAGGCCAGAAAGAACTGGCATGATATATTCAGAGCACTAAATGAGAAAAACATGCAGCCAAGAATACTATATCCGGCTAGGCTATCATTGAAAATAGAAGGAGAGAGAAAGAGCTTCCAGGACAAACAAAAGCTGAAAGAATTTGCAAACACCAAACCAGCTCTACAGGAAATATTGAAAGGGGTCCTCTAAGCAAAGAGAGACCCTAAAAGTAGTAGATCAGAAAGAAACAGAGACAATATACAGTAACAGTCACCTTACAGGCAATACAATGGCACTAAATTCATATCTCTCAATAGTTACCCTGAATGTTAATGGGCTCAATGCCCCAATCAAAAGACACAGGGTGGGGCACCTGAGTGGCTCAGTGGGTTAAAGCCTCTGCCTTCGGCTCAGGTCAGGATCCCAGGGTCCTGGGATCCAGCCCCGCATCGGGCTCTCTGCTCAGCGGGGAGCCTGCTTCCTCCTCTCTCTCCGCCTGCCTCTCTGCCTACTTGTGATCTCTGTCTGTCAAATAAATAAATAAAATCTTAAAAAAAAAAAAAAAGACACAGGGTATCGGAATGGATAAAAAAACAAAACCCATCAATATGCTGCCTACAAGAAACTCATTTTAGACCCGAAGACACCTCCAGATTTAAAGTGAGGGGGTGGAAAACAATGTACCATGCTAATGGACATCAGAAGAAAGGTGGGGTGGCAATCCTTATATCAGATCAATTAGATTTTAAGCCAAAGACTATAATAAGAGATGAGGAAGGACACTATATCATACTCAAAGGGTCTGTCCAACAAGAAGACCTAACAATCTTAAATATCTATGCCCCTAACATGGGAGCAGCCAACTATATAAACCAATTAATAACAAAATCAAAGAAATACATCGACAGTAATACAATAATAGCAGGGGACTTTAACACTCCCCTCACTGAAATGGACAGATCATCTAAGCAAAAGATCAATAAGGAAATAAAGGCCTTAAATGACACACTGGACCAGATGGACATCACAGATATATTCAGAACATTCCATCCCAAAGCAACTGAATATACATTCTTCTCTAGTGCACATGGAACATTCTCCAGAATAGACCACATCCTGGGTCATAAATCAGATCTCAATCGGTACCAAAAGATTGAGATCATTCCCTGCATATTTTCAGACCACAATGCTCTGAAGCTAGAACTCAATCACAAGAGGAAATTTGGAAAGAACGCAAATACATGGAGACTAAACAGCATCCTTCTAAAAAATGAAGGGGTCAACCAGGAAATTAAAGAAGAATCGAAAAAATTCATGGAAACAAATGATAATGAAAACACAACAGTTCAAAATCTGTGGGACACAACAAAGGCAGTCCTGAGAGGAAAATATATAGCAGTGCAAGCCTTTCTCAAGAAACAAGAAAGGTCTCAAATACACAACCTAACCCTACACCTAAAGGAGCTGGAGAGAGAACAACAAAGAAAGCCTAAACCCAGCAGGAGAAGAGAAATCATAAAGATCAGAGCAGAAATCAATGAAATAGAAACTAAAAAAACAATAGAACAAATCAACAAAACTAGGAGCTGGTTCTTTGAAAGAATTAATAACATTGATAAGCCCCTGGCCAGACTTATCAAAAAGAAAAGAGAAAGGACCCAAATAAATAAAATCATGAATGAAAGAGGAGAGATCACAACCAACACCAAAGAAATACAAACAATTATAAGAACATACTACGAGCAACTCTACGCCAACAAATTTGACAATCTGGAAGAAATGGATACATTTCTAGAGACGTATAAACTACCACAATTGTACCAGGAAGAAATAGATAACCTGAACAGACCCATAACCAGTAAGGAGATTGAAACAGTCATCAAAAATCTCCAAACAAACAGAAGTCCAGGACCAGACGGTTTCCCAGGGGAATTCTACCAAACATTTAAAGAAGAATTAATTCCTATTCTCCGGAAACTGTTCCAAAAAACAGAAATGGAAGGAAAACTTCCAAACTCATTCTATGAGGTCAGCATCACCTTGATCCCAAAACCAGACAAGGATCCCACCAAAAAAGAGAATTACAGACCAATATCTTTGATGAACACAGATGCGAAAATTCTCACCAAAATACTAGCCAATAGGATCCAACAGTACATTAAAAGGATTATTCACCACGACCAAGTGGGATTTATTCCAGGGCTGCAAGGTTGGTTCAACATCCGCAAATCCATCAATGTGATACAATACATTAATAAAAGAAAGAATAAGAACCATATGATACTCTCAATAGATGCTGAAAAAGCATTTGACAAAATGCAGCACCCCTTCTTGATTAAAATTCTTCAAAATGTAGGGATAGAAGGCACATACCTCAATATTATCAAAGCCATCTATGAAAAACCCACCGCAAATATCATTCTCAATGGAGAAAAACTGAAAGCTTTTCCGCTAAGGTCAGGAACACGGCAGGGATGTCCGTTATCACCACTGCTGTTCAACATAGTACTAGAAGTCCTAGCCTCAGCAATCAGACAACAAAAAGAAATTAAAGGCATCCAAATTGGCAAAGAAGAAGTCAAACTCTCACTCTTTGCAGATGATATGATACTATATGTGGAAAACCCAAAAGCCTCCACTCCAAAACTGCTAGAACTTATACAGGAATTCAGTAAAGTGTCAGGATATAAAGTCAATGCACAGGAATCAGTCGCATTTCTTTACACTAACAATAAGACAGAAGAAAGAGAAATTGAGGAGTCAGTCCCATTTACAATCGCACCCAAAACCATAAGATACCTAGGAATAAATCTAACCAAAGAGGCAAAGAATCTATACTCAGAAAACTATAAAGTCCTCATGAAAGAAATTGAGGAAGACACAAAGAAATGGAAAAATATTCCATGCTCATGGATTGGAAGAACAAATATTGTGAAAATGTCTATTCTACCTAAAGCAATCTACACATTTAATGCAATCCCTATCAAAATCCCACCCATTTTTTTTAAAGAAATAGAACAAATAATCCTAAAATTCATATGGAACCAGAAAAGACCTCGAATAGCCAAAGGAATATTGAAAAAGAAAGCCAAAGTCGGTGGCATCACAATTCCAGACTTCAAGCTCTATTACAAAGCTGTCATCATCAAGACAGTATGGTACTGGCACAAAAACAGACATATAGACCAATGGAACAGAATAGAGAGCCCAGAAATAGACCCTCAATTCTATGGTCAACTAATCTTCGACAAAGCAGGAAAGAATATCCAATGGAAAAAAGACAGCCTCTTCAACAAATGGTGCTGGGAAAATTGGACAGCCACATGCAGAAAAATGAAATTGGACCATTTCCTTACACCACACACGAAAATAGACTCAAAATGGATGAAGGACCTCAATGTGAGAAAGGAATCTATCAAAATCCTTGAGGAGAACGCAGGCAGCAACCTCTTTGACCTCAACCGCAGCAACTTCTTCCTAGGAACATCGCCAAAGGCAACAGAAGCAAGGGCAAAAATGAACTACTGGGATTTCATCGAGATCAAAAGCTTTTGCACAGCAAAGGAAACAGTGAACAAAACCAAAAGACAACTGACAGAATGGGAGAAGATATTTGCAAATGACATATCAGATAAAGGGCTAGTATCCAAAATCTATAAAGAGCTTATCAAACTCAATACCCAAAGAACAAATAATCCAGTCAAGAAATGGGCAGAGGACATGAACAGACATTTCTGCAAAGAAGACATCCAGATGGCCAACAGACACATGAAAAAATGCTCCACATCACTCGGTATCAGGGAAATACAAATCAAAACCACAATGAGATACCACCTCACACCAGTCAGAATGGCTAAAATTAACAAGTCAAGAAATGACAGATGCTGGGGAGGATGCGGAGAGAGGGGAACCCTCCTACACTGCTGGTGGGAATGCAAGCTGGTGCAACCACTCTGGAAAACAGTGTGGAGGTTCCTCAAAAAACTGAAAATAGAGCTACCCTACGATCCAGCAATTGCACTCCTGGGTATATATCCTAAAGATACAAACGTGGTGCTCTGAAGGGGCACGTGCACCCGAATGTTTATAGCAGCAATGTCCACAATAGCCAAACTGTGGAAAGAGCCTAGATGTCCATCAACAGATGAATGGATAAAGAAGAAGTGGTATATATACACAATGGAATACTATGCAGCCATCAAAAGACATGAAATCTTGCCATTTGCGACGACGTGGATGGAACTAGAGGGTATCATGCTTAGCGAAATAAGTCAATCGGAGAGAGACAACTATCATATGATCTCTTTGATATAAGGAGGTGGAGATGCAATGTAGGGGGGGTTGGGGGGAGGTAGGAAAAGAAAAAATGAAAAGATGGCATTGGGAGGGAGACAAACCATAAAAGACTCAATCTCAAGAAACAGACTGAGGGTTGCGGGGGGGAGGGGGGACGGGAGAGGGTGGTGGGGGGAAATGGACATTGGGGAGGGTATGGGCTATGATGAGTGCTGTGAAATGTGTAAACCTAGCGATTCACAGACCTGTACCCCTGGGGATAAAAATACATTATATGTTTATTAAAATAAAAAAAATTAAAAAAAAAAAAGAATGAGAAATTCAATCCATGGGCCTATTCGGGTTTATTCACCATCACAGCCACCTGAAAAGCAACATATTTCTTACCTGACAGACCTCTGTGACATAGCATCCAGAAGTTCCACCGTCTAAAACACTCAGAGTCCTGGAATCAGAGGAGCAAGCGTTGATTTCGGGTGACTCCGGAGTCAGGAGCAGCAATCTCTGCTCTACGGCTCGTCAGCTGACGTACTTTGCAAATGGGCTTCCATCAAGCACCCATTATGACACGCTCCCCCCAACCCATTTTGCCTTCCTCCCCCCAACCTCTCTCCAGCCTACTAGACATTTCACTTTAGACTTTTCTCTCCCTATTCAAGATCTTGCCTCCCTCTTCCCTCAGCTTGGATGACTGGTGCCCTCCTATTTGTCCATCATGCACTACCATCCTTTCATGTTGCTTCCAGACTCTGGGACACCACTTCCCCATTCCAAACTCAGCCATCTCATCCACAGCCCAGGACAGACCCCCTGGAGTATGTGTTTGTACTGATGTACTATTGAATAATTTTACAACCCCAGTTTTTATTTGCCAAAACTGATTGTTTAACACAAGCAAAAATTAACACAGGTAAAGTTCAACACAAATGTACAACTAGCTTTCCTCTGATCTTCTGCAGAGCAGATTTTCCTCAGTGCAGCCTCTGCAGTACCCCTCGGAGCCTCCTGCTTCCTCCCTCGCTACAGAACACATCCTCTCTCAGGCTCAGGGGTCCTGCATCTCCCTGGGGTAGGAAAATTCAGTTTCTCCAATTAGGAGACAACACGTTGCCCCCATCAAAACAGGCCAAGGGCAGCCTTAGCTATTAAAGGTAGACTGGCCAACATTTTGGTTGGCCATTCAGCACATGCTTTGGACTGGGCTACACATGATCTGTACTTGATAGTTTAGACTCCCTGGTGTGTTCTCAATTTCCTTCACACATTCCTGGTAAAGACCCTCTATGGTAAGAGATCTTGTTCATCTCTAGGTTCTGTTATTCAGATCTCTGTTACAGTGTCAACTAGCAGGGAGCTCACCTGTCTCCATATAACAGCCCTGTAGAGACTTGGAACCCTTTCAAAAGCCCCCTCCTTGTTATGCATCTTACTGTCTCAACACATCAACCCTCTCAATTCCTCTGACTAAATTATCCCTATTCTTTTTGACTTCTGAAACAACTTCCCCACGCTAGAAATAACTCTTTTTTTAATAGTCGGGAATGCAGAAGGGTTAGCAAAACATCACCATGATAATTTGTAGGAGTGTTTGTTCACCAGTGTCCTGGGACATGCCGACCTTCTCAAGTGAATGAAAGAGCAGGAGCCAGAGATGGGACAGAGCGGTGAGCAGGGAAAGTAACTGAGTATCCCCTTATGGTCCACAGGCCACCTGCAAGGGCAGGTGACAGAGAGAGGACACAGAGTAAATAGCACACTAGGGAAAGAAGACCAGTGAGCAGCAAGAATTTAAGGCTCAAAAAGAAGACAGAGATACACCAAGAAGGAACCTAGAGAGAGCTTCTCTTGAACCTGGGTCTCTTAGGGAGGGGCAGAAGGAGTTGAGTGGGATAGAAGACCCCTAGGTCTTTCCCAAGAGGGAGAACAGAATGGGACCAATGTAGGGAAAGAAGTCCTGTCAAGAGATGTTTTGCTGCACCTATACAGAATATAGCACAATATATACTGTGCTATATTCCAATAGCACAGTAAGTGAGAGAACGCAGGCAACTCAAATCATTCATCCATTCACTCATTCATTCAGGAAAATACGATTCACAGTGCCAGATACCGTTGGTGTTTAAGGGATACAGTGGTCAACAAAATAGTTCCATATGTTACAGCCACGTTGGAAAGGGTAAATAAGTATAAAATGGCAAACCATGACAAATGCTGTGAAGACAATAAAAGGGCTATGAAAGAAACTGAGGGGAAAGTAGGGAACTTACCAACTATAGGTCCCATCCTGCCCCCCAGGTGCTGCACTCAGGAGGAGTGAGTGGCACCCAGTGGACAACAAGGCAAGTATAATGTATTGAATGGAGCCAAGATGTCCCTCCCAAACTCCTTGAAGGCACAGTCTCCAAACCTGGGACCTCTGGGCAGTCCACAGTAAACAAAGATAACACAACACCAGGATAGAGACACTCCACCCTACCTGGGCCCCTCTGTGTATCCCCTTCCTCCTGCTCTTTAGGTACTACCCAAAGCCTCCAGTTCTGCTCAGTACTGATGGTGTGCTGCGGCAGGGTTGAATAGGAGCATGGCAGTGGTTCTCAAGGAGCAGCTGTCTCCACTGAGGACTTTGGGCACATCCCAGCACCATACTCAAGTTTGAGAAATGTGAGCTCCAGATTGAGGCAGGCAACTGTGAGTTCACAGGGGCCTCCTGGGGACCCGGACTGCTTTCTCTCACTCTCTCCTGTCTCCTGTCAGCACAGAGCTCAGTGAGCCCCATCAGCCCTGGGATCTGGGCTCTAGGGTGAGGAGAAGAGAGAGTGAGGGCAAGGATCGGGGCACCAGTTGCTTTAGATACAGACAGTGCAGGAGGAAAACAGTGAGCTAAGGACTCTCCTTATCTCTGGTCACCCCAGAGGGAAAAACGGGTCCAAAACAGAGGGAAGCTGACATAGTGAAAACATTTAGAAAATAGGAATCACCAGAACCTGAGCATCAATATATGGGGTGGGATTCTCTTTCCTGCCTAAGAATGATCTCAGAGCATCTTCTCTCAGGGCCTCAGTCTGCCCATGCATAGCAGGGGACTTGAAATCTAAATGTTCACTCCTGAGTTGGTTATGAGAGGAGAGGAACCCATTGAAGAAAGAATCATGGCCATGGTTAACAGAGAAAGATAGTAACTGAAACTGAAATGAAAAATTGAGGACAAATTTGCAATTATGAAATGGTAATTATATATATGCTCACACACGTGCTATTTGTAATTTTGTATATATATATGTAGAATTATGTATATTGTATATATATATTATATATATAATATACTATATATATAGTATATATATGTAGAATTATGAAGAAATGAAAAAAATGGCAATGAAACACTTAATAGAGTTATGATTCCATTGTTGTGAATACCAAAGCTAAAGGGATTGTGTATCTCTTTATCAGCAAGATCAGCTTCCCTGACTTCTCCACCAACCCAAAAATATGCATCACCTTCAGGTCCTTAAGGACTCAGGAAATTACACAGTGCTTTTCCCTTGACCCTTGCTCTCTCTCATAGCAATAACATCTTTATCACATTCTTCCTACAGGCATTGTATAGTTTGATTTTTGTCATCAGCTCTGTGAGTAGCTGTTATTGGAATCTTCATTTCCCTGCTGATGGTACAGAACAAGCCTTTACTCTAGGACATATACCTAAAGTTAGTGGTGACTGGGTTTGAACCCCAAATTGCAGAGAATGGGTGATCTTTGATTTGTGTACTTTAGACTTTTATAACACATGACCTTGTGCATGTTCTATGCTGATATACCTAATTCACCTTTCACACTGTCAAATTCATATATCTGCTCATCTATGATATTTTAAGTATCCTATAGAGCATCCCATGCCACCTAACAATTCAGTTTTATCTGTGCTAATATTGTTTTTAATGAAAAATAATAAAAAGTGAAAAAGGAAAACTGAAAAGTAATGATGCCTGTGTTTTTCTTAAAAATTATGTCTCATAAAGGTAATCAAACAAAACAAAATTGGTTATCATTAGGCATAGTAAGAATAGGGCATCTTGGGGTGCCTGGGTTGCTCAGTGGGTTAAGTCTCTGCCTTCAGCTCAGTTCATGATCTCATGGTCCTGAGATCAAGCCCTGCATCAGGCTCTCTGCTCAGCAGGGAGCCTGCTTCCCCCTCTCTTTCTTCCTGCTGCTCTGCCTACTTGTGATCTTTCTCTCTCTCTCTGTCAAATAAATAAATAAAATCTTAAAAAAAAAAAAAAGAACGTGGCAACTTTTACCCCAATCCATAGTTCACTGATCATAAGCTGGCTGATTGTATGTTCAAATATAAGAGAAAATAACAAAGTTAAATAATGTTTTTGAAATCCTGAGGTACATTATCTAAACCAGAATAGATCAGCTAGAAATAGTTTCAGAGCAGAGAGTATCTTTTTTAGGTGAATTTATCAATAGAAGCAGGAAGGGAAGAAGACATCACACTAAAAATGTGCTGAGATGAGCACAGGAAAAACCAAAACCATGAGTTTTATTGGAGATATATACTGTGTGTGTATAGTTTCTTAAAACTGAAATCAAATGTGTATTAAGTTAAAAAAAAGGGGGGGCTCTCCAAAAACCATGGTAAAGGGTAACCAGATGCATTTTTTCATTTAACGAAGAGGTATCAAACCACAGCCATATACCAAGAACTATTTTAGGTACCCCAAATAGAGCACTGAACAAGACATAGCAGCTTTTGAGAAGAATAGTCCACCTACTCCTTACCTTCCAAAGTGTTAGAAATCAGAAGCATAACTAAGAGAAGCAGGAGAGTACATTTTCCCAAGTCCATGCAACAAAAGGGGAGTCTAGTAAGATTTATAAGAAGGAAATCTATGGACAGGATGGCTAGTGAGGCCATGATGACAAGAGGACATATGGTACAGAATGAAGGCAAGATCAAGAGACATGCCCATAGGAAGGCTTCTCTATACTTGCCACCTCTCAACCAAAGACTGTAGGCCACCATCAACTCTACCATGAGTACTGGAGATAACCACTAAGAACTCATTTATGGATGTCCTACTCCATTTCATCACAACAACAGAATGGGGTTTTATTTGTGGTCTTTTTTTTTTTTTTTTAATAAACTCTACACCCACATGGGACCCAAACTCATGACCCTGAGATCAAGAGCATGCTCTATCCACTGTACTCGCCAGATGCCCCACAGAGTATATTTTAAATCCTGGTATTTAAGCTGTACTGAATTTAACATTTTCTCTTTCTCCAATTTTCCACAAATTCTTTCCTGTGGATATAGTTCTGTTATTCCAGGACTCCTTGAACTTTCTTAGCAAAATCAAAGAGAAATCTCCTGTTTTTCCATTACTAAGTTTTACATATATCCAAAAAACACATTATGGCTTCACCTAGATATCATATCCTACACACATACAATGACATGGCTTTGAATTGCAGATAATAATAAACTCACTGATTTTTCACTAGGAATCCTGCTTTGGAGCCTGCTGTTGATAATCAGAATTCCCTGCCAGGTTTCCCATGCTCCTTGCCTTTTCCTCTTCATTCTCCATCCTCTATGCAAAACTCTTCTGCTTTCCCTTTGCTTTCTCTTCTTTTGGTCCCCTCATCCTTCTTTTTGCTCTTTTAACTCCCCATCATCTGATATAGGATAGACCTTCCCACCCTTGGGCTGCCTGGGTGGCTCAGTTGGTTAAGCTTCCAACTCTTGGTTTTGGCTCAGATCATGATCTCAGGGTCATGAGATTGAGCCCCAGGTTGGACTCTCCAGCACAGAGTCTGCTTGAGAGTCTCTTCCCCTCCCTCTGCCCCACCCCCTGCTCATGTTCTCACTCTCTCTCTAAAATAAATAAATAAATCTACTTTGAAAACAATGTGGAAATTCCTCAAAAAATTAAAAATAGAGCTACTCTATGACCCTGCAATTGCACTACTGGGTATTTACCCCAAAGATACAGATGCAGTGAAAAGAAGGGCCATATGGATCCCAATGTTCATAGCAGCAATGGCCATAATCACCAAACTGTGGAAAGAGCCAAGATGCTCTTCAAAAGACAAATGGATAAAGGAGATATGGTCCATACATACAATGGAATATTATGCAGCCATCAGAAAGGATGAATACCCAACTTTTGTATCAACATGGATGGGACTGGAGGAAATTATGCTGAGTGAAATAAATCAAGCAGAGAAAGTCAATTATCATATGGTTTCACTTACTTGTGGAGCATAGGAATAACTTGAAGGACATTAGGAGAAGGAAAGGAAAAATGAATTGGGGTAAATTGGAGGGGGAGAAAAACCATGAGAGACTGTGGACTCTGAGAAACAAACTGAGAATTTTTGAGGATGAGGGTGGGGGGATGAGTGATCCCGGTGGTGGGTATTAAGGAGGGCACGTATTGCGTGGAACACTGGGTGTGGTGCATAAAGAAAGAATCTTGAAACATTGAAAAAACTTTTTAAAAAAATTTTAAAAACTTGTATATTATTTTCAGGAGTGCTATGAAACAAATAAATAAATAAGTAAATCTTAAAAAAAAAAATAGATCTTCTCATCCAAAGGTCTATCTTACAGAGTATGTTCCCCATATATCTATAAGACAAATATACCAAGCTTGGTGAATTTCTATTTACATAACAAATTTACATAAGAATTTTTTGGGAAAAAATACAGCAGAACATCCATCTCAAAGATTGATCCTGAGATAGAGTCCCATGAACATATGTCTAAGCTCTAAAGGAAAGGATATGAAAGTAGAATTAAAAGGAAATATGACAGACATGCTTCTCTGAGATATCTGCCACTCTCTTTTTCTAAGTTTCTCATCCTTTTCCCCAGCTTATGGGGCATTTTTTTGTGTGATGGAGCTGGAAATATCTGGTTAAGTTCATGTTAAATATGGTGAGAGGCACAACCAACATCACTTTAATGTTCAAATGATGAAGTGCAACAAAAATGGGAAGGGGTTTTGAACCTCCAAATCATTTGTAAGCAGTTTTGTAACATATTTTACTTGTATCTAGAAGTTGTGAATGAGCCATCTGAAACTAAAGAAATGACTGTAGAGAGATTGAGGTGACATGGAGAAATTGGGGGCATGGGGACTGTTTTATGGAACTGGATTTAGAAAGTCATCACAAAGAACACGGGAAGAGCTGAGTGAAGTAGAGTTGCTGTGCTAATCATCCTGCAAGAAAAACACCAGACAGGTTGGAAGAAGAAATGGGGAAAAACCACCAGAGAGATTCTGGTGTGTGGTGACTAAGGTAGGGTGCTTGGCAAACAGAACATGAATAACTGCTCAGAGTGCCCAGAATCTGGTGAGACACTGCTCAAAAGTCTGAGGAAAAATCTGAGGACAGAGTCTATGGATAAATTTACAGCTCTGGCAGAAACACATATTTTCCTCATAGATTTGAGAGGAGGAGACAGTGAGGGAAAGAGAGTGAAAGCAATAGAGAGAAACTACATGAGCAGGTAAAGGGGCTTTTCCTGAGTGTGAGGGTGAGATGTCCAAACTAGAAAAAAATAATGACCCCAATGCTGCTAAAGGAAGAATGAATGCAGGGAGTCCACCAGTGACTATCTACCTCTGCAAGCTTGTACTTAGCAAAAAGAGGCACCTGTAATTTATCTCAACTGTATGTAAACTCTGCCTACATTTTCCTTATGCTGTTTTGCCTGTGAGCAGATTCTGAGCTTGTACTTCCTGGGGGCTGGTAGATATTTGGATAAACTGTAGATAAGAGAAACAGAAAACTGCAGGACCTTGTTGTAGCAAAGAAAATCACCCTTCTGATGTCTTCCCCCTTTCTACTGTATAGGCAATAGAAAACGTCCCAGAGCCAATAGCGTGAAAAATCTGCTGGAAGAGAATCTTGTATGTGGGGTTGGTTGAGGATGGTTTGGTTAGACTCTGGCCTACTTGGAGGGGAGTACTTGGTAGGTGGGTGAATGTCACTGTAATGTTACCTCAGGAATTTCAGAAAGCTGGGGATCGTGAAGATGGGACCATGAATGGGTACAGTTTTTATGCTCTGATTCTCATGGTGATAATTCCTCTGCATTCTTGAGGACTCAGAACCTAAAGAAATAACTGGAAGCAGTGATCTTCTCTGAGCTGCAACACACTTTTCCACATTCCCTCCTTCGAAAATAATAGTCCTTCCCCAATATCCACTCTTTTATCTCTGCATCTGTGTACACACACACACACACACACACACACATTCCTATTTTCTCCCTGGGACCCTGGATCTTTCACCTATAGTAGTTGGTTTGAGTCCAAGGCTGAGACATCAGATGTCCTTCCTCCGCTGTTGTCTAGGTAACCTCAAGTACATGGCAGCATCGCCAGCTCAAAACTGATCTGGGTTCCTTATTAGCCCTCAATCAAATTCACAAATCTCACAGTGGCAGAAGCTCTGTTACATCTGCCCCCTGACCAGCTCCTGATTCAACAACATCCCTCACCTGTGTTCCCACACACCAACAGAATCTCCCTTCTTTTTTTTTTTTTTTTTTTTTTTAACCTTCTTGGGGTAATGATTTTTTTTTATTTTTTTTATTATTATTTTTTATTATAAACATATAATGTATTTTTGTCCCCAGGGGTACAGGTCTGTGAATCGCCAGGTTTACACACTTCACAGCACTCACCATTCTCCCTTCTTATATAAGGAAATTAGTTACCCTCTTCATCATGCTTGACAGCTTCCCTCTCCTGGGATCCACTGCTCAGTCATTTGCTCTTCCAGGAATGTTGTACCCTGTCCTCCTGCACCTCACATCCTACTGCACATAAAAAACTCACCAGTCTCTCTCCATTACCACAAAATCCTAACTGCTAATGTCATTTCATTTTGATCTTCCATTTAGCACTTGGAACTTAGATTCCACAAAAGTTAAACCCACTTTAATATCTTACAGAGATTGGGAGGAAAGGAAAAAATGCAATTAGCAGGAAATTATAAATTGATGAGAATTAAAGGAGCTGGTATGCTGTTGTTCTTAGATATCCAGAAAATTAAATTACCCTGTAATGAAAATAAAGTTCTCATTAAAAATTTCCTCATCCCAAGCAATCCACAGAACCTCCTAGAGAGGCAAGCCTCTGAAGTTTCTCAGTTATTGGCCCCTGGTACAATTTCTAAAGGAGTGAAGCAACATTATCACCATATATTAAAGCCTTACAGTGAAATTGCTGTGCAGGAGCTCTGCTTTCCCAAAAGGGTGCTAAACACTTATCACAGCAAAATTATGTGTGTTTGACTGTACCTTCCTGGCAAATAATTGAACATTATGTAGGAAATACATTTAGAAATAAATAGGAAGTTCAGGAATTCAAGACAATAGCAGCTTTGGTTCAGAAAATTAAGGTTCAAACAATAAAATTATAAGTTACAGGATAAGAAGACTATGATGGGAGCAAAATTCGCAAATGTCTTATAAATAGAAAGGGCCTGTTGATTTAGTCCCTCCCTAACACATCTACCATCCTCATGTAGGAGCTGAAATCAAAGATTATCTAGTAGTTACCTTTCCAGTCACCTATTTTCTCCTTCTACAGAGAAGCTACATATAAATAATTGCCTCCCAAATCCCTACCTTCCCTCTCATCTCTTATAGTCCTTAGGCATTTTTTGTCACATTCACATCTAGTTCTTTTGCCCCAAACTTCTGAGCTTTGATAGCACTCTTTCTCTGCCTCCTTTCTATTTGTCTAAAACCACACAAATCAAGACCAAGGTGTCTTAAAATGGTGGTAGTTAATATGTTAACAAAAAAAAAAAAAAGAAAGAAAGAAAGAAAGAAAGAAAATTTCTTTTTTTAAATGTTTAAAAAATTTTATTGTGTTTTGTTAGTCACCATACAATACATCATTAATTTTTGATGCAGTGTCCCAAGATTCATTATTTACATATAATACTCAGTGCTCCATGCAATACATGCCCTCCTAAATACCCACCACCGGGCTCCCCCATCCCCTCCCTTCCCCCTTCCCTCTAAAACCCTCAGTTTGTTTCTTGGAGTCCACAGTCTCTCATTGTTCATTTCCCCCTCTGATTTCCCCACCTTCACTTTTCCTTTCCTTCTCCTAATGTCCTCCATGTTATTCCTTATGTTCCACAAGTAAGTGAAACCGTATGATAATTGACTTTCTCTTCCTGACTTATTTCACTCAGCTTAATCCAATTTCTTTCAGAAATCATTTGTGCTTTTTCTGATTACTGGAAGATAGAAATAAGCATGACCTGTTATCCATCTGCCCAAAGAAAATGACAGTTACCATTTTGGAAAATCATAGGTTTTGATTCAAAATGGAAATGACAAAGAATCTGAGGATTCATCCTTTTCCCCCTTGGACATGGGCAGAAGGTCCCTGCAGAAAAATTTCCCAGGAAATTTCCCATTTCTGTCTTCATTCTCTGTTTATTAATGAACTTTTTCCAAAGCATCAACTTTCAACATAGGAAATATTTTCTAGATTCAATTTATTATTCTTCAGTTTTGTTTAATGACAAATGTTGTATTAAAAATAGAATATGCTGGGACGCCTGGGTGGCTCAGTTGGTTGAGCGGCTGCCTTCGGCTCAGGTCATGATCCCGGCGTCCTGGGATCGAGTCCCACATCGGGCTCCTTGCTCTGCAGGGAGCCTGCTTCTCCCTCTGCCACTCTGTCTGCCTGTGCTCGCACTCTCTCTCTCTCTCTCTCTCTCTCTGACAAATAAATAAATAAAATCTTTAAAAAAAAAAAAAAAATAGAATATGCTTTCAGTTCAATTTTAGGTTTACCTAGTAGCTAGACAGTTTTGGAAACTTCACCCCATTCTTCTCTGGGGATGTGTGGTTTAAATTCAAAAAACAAATGAACATTTTTTAGCAAATGTTTTCCTTTCATATAATTTGCACTGCCTGTTTATTATTCCTCATTCTTTGATAATGTATTTCACATTTCTTTGCCAAAAGCCATTTAAGGTTTGACTAGGCAAGCAACTCAAAAGACATCAGTGTAAAGAAGTAGAATTGAAATTCTACCATAGTCCCTATAGTTCACAGATTAAATCTCATAAACTCCCTCATCTTTCTGGCTACTGTCTCTGGATAAAAGTATGCATCCACAGGTGCCACACCCTCAAGCTTCAGTCTTCCTCATAAACCCTTGTTGTACTACTGCTCCACAGGTGCCTATTTAGGATAATAAATTGGGAGTTAAGGAAAGGTAGAAGAGGACATGATCTGAATGGCCTAGCTAATCTGTAGCAGGACTAGAATGGTAAATTCTATGGACTAGAATCTATAGTTTGACTATCGACTTTCTGAATACTTAATGACAACAAAGAAAGCAAATCACTGGAGTGGAGTTTAAGTAGAAGTAAATGGAGTAGAGGTCAAGAGTGGCCAAGGTGTTTAATGGTTTCTCCACACAGACACAGAAGTTACCTGGAGCGATGACGTAAGCTATAGTGAAAAAGATCATTCTCAGCTAGATGCCAAAGCCTTCAGTGAGTGAAGTGGTTTGTTCAGGAAAGAAACTGGTCACAGGGAGAAGGAATAGTAGAGCAGGATATAATCAAAGACATTAACCCCAAAGTAGCAAAGATAACTGAGGTCTAAAAGACTTAGTATAGACATCATCTTTTCCAAGAAGCCGGCCTGACTCTTCCTCTATCAATTTTTATTAAATCAATCCTGGAATGTTTCTATGGCACTCTGTGCAAATTTCTATGGTATCATATACCAAGTGGTATCTATTAGTTTACATCTCTTTTAGACTATGAGCTTCCCCGGTGCCTGGTGCACAGAGGGGCCAAATAAAAATTTGTTCAACTGAACTCTATTAGATTCTATTACCTCCATTCAGTGTGATTTATTTTTATTATTTTCTCATCACCCTAAACTATGCCAAATGTTCAACAAATCAGAATTAATAGTGATACTGGATTTAACATATCAGCTCCTTTTCACTGTATATGTTAAAAAGAATGCATGAATGTTGAAGTCAGAGAGTCTTAAGTGAGACCAAATTCTGACTTCACAGTTTATTCAAACTCTTTGGACCTCCACTCCTGTAAAACTGAAGATAATAAACACCTCACAAAAGATGTTGTATAAATTAAAAGTGATATGCACTGTAATATGTATACAATTGCCTAACAAGGTGCATATTAGAATTCTCTCTCTCTCTCTCTCTCTCTCACACACACACACACACACACACACATCTTTCTCTCTCACATGCACAGATATGCACACACTCTTCTCTCTGACTTGAATTCGGACATAATCATATGACTAGCTTTGACCAGTCACATATGAATGGTCATGAGTCAATTGCAATGGAAGCATTTGAGAGACTCCATGTTCTACTCTTCTACCACATTGACTAAGGAGGCATGTAACTGGATGGAGATGCACATGAAAGGCTCCTAAACTGTTAGCCAGAGCCATGTAGAAGATAGCTAATCTGGGCTTACAGAGAACTTTGTATAGGTGAGAAACTTTTGGTATGTTTATCCATTCATATTTTTATGATGTTTGTTACTATAACATCACTAACCTTGTATCTTCATACTTTGCATTCTCAGAAAGAAGATATATCCTCCTGGGCAAATAATTCTGTGTTACTGCTTCAGGATGAACACTAGAAAAGAGCTACCAGAAGGGTCTTCTGTTGATGCATATGGTGTCAACTGTACCTCTAAATACAATCTTATTTTTTTTCAAAGCCCTCCAGAGATGCTAATGGAAATGAGGCAGTGTTATGGAATACTATTCTATTAATAAACTAGATTTAGTTTCCTTTTTCTATAAGCAAGAACAAGAACTGGTGCTAGCTCCTTGAACAAAACAAACAAACCTGGAAAACACTGTCGAAGAACCAAATGGACATTTTAGAAATAAAAATAGACTTAGTTATCTCCAAATAAAATGCTATTTCTTTCTGTTCATTATTTTTAATTAATAATGTTGCTTAAATAATTTAGTAATATTTATAGATACCTTTATTTCATTAAATACCTTTTATTTAGTGAAGTAATTTTTATTTATCTAACAAATAGCTTTTTAGGAATAAAAAAATTAAAGAAACCAAAATAAAAAGCTCAGCAGATGAGATTATGTGGCAGAATGGAGGAGACAGAGGAAAGAAGCAGTGAGCTGAATATAGAACAATAAAGAAAACTGAGAGAAAAAAATAAACAGATATGAGACACAGCTAAAGCAGTGTTGAGAGGAAAATTTATAGCACTAAAAACAAATCCATTAGGTAAGAGGAAAAGTCTTAAATCAATAATCTAAGCTCCTACCTAAAGAATCCAGAAAAGAAAAAGGTAAAATAAATTAAAAGGAAATAATAAATCAAGACTAGAAATTGTTAAAATTAAAAACAGAAAGCAATAGAAAAAAAAGGAATGAAATGAAGATCTGTTTTCTTTGAAAACATCAGTAAATTGGCAAATTTCTAACAATGTGAATGAGAGAAAAGAGAGACATGAATTACCAACATTAGGAATGAAAAAAGATATACCACTATAGACACTATGTCAAAGGGTAATAAGAAAACAGTAGGAACATCTCTACACACATAAATTTGACAACTTATAACCCCCCCCAAAACACTTCCTCCAAAGACACAAACTAGCACAACTTACCCAAAATGAAATAGGTAATTTTAATACCCCATTACTATTAAGAAAGGTGAAGTTATTTTAAAACTCTCTAAAATGGGACATCTGGGTGGCTCAGTGGGTTAAGCCTCTTCCTTCGGCTCAAGTCATTATCTCAGGGACTAAGATCCAGCCCTGTATTGGGCTTTCTGCTCAGCAGGGAGCCTACTTCCCCCTCTCTCTCCGCCTGCCTCTCTGCCTACTTGTGATCTCTCTCTGTCAAATAAATAAATAGAATCTTGAAAAAAAAAAAAACCCACAACTCTCTAAAAAGAACTCTTCAGGCCCAGTAGTTTAACCAGATAATTCTACCAAATATTTAAAGAAAAAAAATAATGTTAGTTCCACATAATCTCTTTCAGAAAATAGATTGAAAGGGGATTTTTCTCAGTGCATTCTATGAGGCTATTGTTATCAGAGCTTACCATGGACTTTGCATAGGTGAGAAAATATGAGTATATAAATATACCAAAACATATCACAACCAGATAAAGACAGTGCAAAACAGAAAATTACAAACCAATGTCTTTGAATATACACACAGAAATTCTTAAATAAAACAAGCAGAATTTAGCAATATGTAAAAAGAATTATCATCATCACCAAGTGGGGATTATTCCAGCAATACGGAGCTCATTCAATATGCAAAAATCAATCAGTGCAATCTACCACATTAACAAGTAAAAGAAGATAAATCACATTATCATACTAATCAGTGCAAAAAAAGATTTTGACAAATTTAACATTCATTTAAATAAAAACTCTCAGAAAAATGGAAATCAAGGACAACTACTTCAACTTGATAAAGAGTACTTTAAAAAAAAAAAATCCTACAAGGGTACCTGGGTGGCTCAGTCAGTTGAGTGGCTGCCTTTGGCTCAGGTCATGATCTCAGGGTCTTGGGATCAAGCCCCGCATCAGGCTTTCTGCTCAGTGGAGAGCCCACTTCTCTCTCTCTCCCTCTGCTGCTCCCCCTGCTTGTGCTCCCTGTGTCAGATAAATAAATAAAATATATTTTTTAAACATCCTACAGCTAGCATTACATTTACTGGTGGAAGATTGAATGCTGTGCCCTTAAGATTGGTAACAAGGTAAGCCTATCTGGTCTCATCACTTATTCAACATAGCACTAGGAGTTATAAACCAATACAAAAAGGCAATAAAAGAAATGTATATTAGGAAAGAGCCAATGAAAAGTGTTCATATATAATTTCTTTAAGAATTAAAATATATAAGTATAAACCGAACAATGTATATGCAGGATTTGTATGCTGAAAACTACACATCAATGAAAAGAACCAAAAAGATCTAAACAAATAAAAAGACACACCATGTTCATGGATGGGAAGTCTCAATACAACAAAGATGTCAATTCTTTCTAAATTTATATATAGGTTTAACACAACAAGATTGAAGCAGTGATCAAAAACCTCCCAAAAAACAAGAGCCCAGGACCTGACAGATTCCCTGGGGAATTCTACCAAACTTTCAAAGAAGAAATAACACCTATTCTCCTGAAGCTGTTTCAAAAAATTGAAGCAGAAGGAAAACTTCCAGACTCTTTTTATGAAGCCAGCATTACCCTGATCCCCAAACCAGGCAAAGACCACACCAAAAAGGAGAATTTCAGACCAATATCACTGATGAATATGGATGCTAAGATTCTCAACAAGATCCTGGCAAATAGGATCCAACAGCACATTAAAAAGATTATCCACCAGGGCGCCTGGGTGACTCAGTGGGTTAAAGCCTCTGCCTTCGGCTCGGGTCATGATCCCAGGGTCCTGGGATCAAGCCCCACATCGGGCTCTCTGCTCAGCAGGGAACCTGCTTCCTCCTTTCTCCTCTGCCTGCCTCTCTGCCTAATTGTGATGTCTGTCAAATAAATAAATAAATAAATCTTTAAAAAAAAAAATGAAAGATTATCCACCATGACCAGGTGGGATTCATCTCTGGGTTACAAGGATGGTTCAACATTCCCAAATCAATCAATGTGATAGAACAAATCAATAAGAGAAGAGAGAAGAACCACATGGTCCTCTCAATTGATGCAGAAAAAGCACTTGACAAAATCCAGCATCCATTCCTAATTAAAATGCTTCAAAGTATAGGGATAGTGGGAACATTCCTGAACTTCATAAAATTTATCTATGAAAGACCCACAGCAAATATCATCCTCAATAGGAAAAGGCTTGCAGCCTTCCCGTTGAGATCAGGAACACGACAAGGATGCCCACTCTCACCACTCTTGTTCAACATAGTATTAGAAGTCCTAGCAACAGCCATCAGACAACAAAGAGAAATAAAAGGTATCCAAATTGGCAATGAAGAAGTCAAACTCTCTCTCTTCGTAGATGACATGATTCTTTATATGGAAAACCCCAAAGACTCCACCCCCAAACTACTAGAACTCATACAGCAATTCAGTAATGTGGCAGGATACAAAGTCAATGTACAGAAATCAGTGGCTTTCTTATACACTAACAATGAAAATACAGAAAGAGAAATTAGAGAATCGATTCCATTTACTATAGCACCAAGAACCATAAGATACCTGGCAATAAACCTAACCAAAGAGGTAAAGGATCTGTCCTCGAGGAACTACAGAACACTCATGAAAGAAATTGAAGAAGACACAAAAAGATGGAAGACCATTCCATGCTCTTGGATTAGAAGAATAAACATTGTTAAAATGTCTATACCTAGATTGCCTAGAGCAATCTATAATTTTAATGCCATTCCGATCAAAATTCCACCAGTATTTTTCAAAGAGCTGGAGCAAATAATCCTAAAATTTGTATGGAATCAGAAGAGACCCCGAATTGCTAAGGAAATGTTGAAAAACAAAAATAAAACTGGCAGCATCACGTTGCCTGATTTCAAGCTTTACTACAAAGCTGTGATCACCAAGACAGCATGGTACTGGCATAAAAACAGACACATAGACAAGTGGAACAGAGTAGAAAGCCCAGATATGGACCCTCAACTCTATGGTCAAATAATCTTCGACAAAGCAGGAAAAAATATCCAGTGGGAAAAAGACAGTCTCTTCAATAAATGGTGCTGGGAAAATTGGACAGCTATATGTAGAAAAATGAAACTCGACCATTCTCTTATACCGTACACAAAGATAAACTCGAAATGGATGAAAGACCTCAATGTGAGACAGGAATCCACCAGAATCCTAGAGGAGAACATAGGCAGTAACCTCTTTGATATCACCCACAGCAACTTCTTTCAAGTAATGTCTCCAAAGGCAAAGGAAACAAAAGTGAAAATGAACTTTTGGGACTTCATCAAGATCAAAAGCTTCTGCACAGCAAAGGAAACAGTCAACAAAACAAAGAGGCAACCCACGGAATGGGAGAAGATATTTGCAAATGACAGTACAGACAAAAGGTTGATATCCAGGATCTATAAAGAACTCCTCAATCTCAACACACACAAAACAGAGAATCATATCAAAAAATGGGCAGAAGATATGAACAGACACTTCTCCAATGAAGACATACAAATGGCTACCAGACACATGAAAAAATGTTCATCATCATTAGCCATCAGGGAGATTCAAATTAAAACCACATTGAGATACCACCTTACACCCGTTAGAATGGCCAACATTAGCAAGACAGGAAACAACGTGTGTTGGAGAGGATGTGGAGAAAGGGGAACCCTCTTACACTGTTGGTGGGAATGCCAGTTGGTGCAGCCACTTTGGAGAACAGTGTGGAGATTCCTCAAGAAATTAAAAATAGAGCTTCCCTATGACCCTGCAATTGCACTACTGGGTATTTACCCCAAAGATACAGATGGAGTGAAAAGAAGGGCCATCTGTACCCCAATGTTGATAGCAGCAATGCCCACGGTCGCCAAACTGTGGAAAGAACCAAGATGCCCTTCAAAGGACGAATGGATAAGGAAGATGTGGTCCATTTACACTATGGAGTATTATGCCCCCATCAGAAAGGATGAATACCCAACTTTTGTAGCAACATGGACTGGAGTGGAAGAGATTATGCTGAGTGAAATAAGTCAAGCAGAGAGAGTCAAGTATCATATGGTTTCACTTATTTGTGGAGCATAACAAATAACATGGAGGACATGGGGAGATGGAGAGGAGAAGGGAGTTGAGAGAAATTGGAAGGGGAGGTGAACCATGAGAGACTATGGACTCTGAAAAACAACCTGAGGGTTTTGAAGGGGCGGCGGGATGGGACATTGGGGGAACCAGGTGGTGGGTATTAGGGAGGGCACGGATTGCATGGAACACTGGGTGTGGTGCAAAAACAATGAATACTGTTATGCTGAAAAGAAATAAAATAAAATAAAATACAGATGTGAAACTAAAAAAAAAAAGAAGAATTCAAGGGTTTTTTTTCCCATGATCTTTTAGTCTATCAAAGTTAAATTTTTTTAATTTCATTTTTTTCTTATTTGATTTTTTTATTTTTCCCCTTTCCTATTTTAACATTTTTTAACTATTTTACCTTGTCAATACCTTTTTAAAAACCTTTCTTAATTCTCATTGTTATACTCATGTTTTATCTCTTCATTGTATTTAATCTTATTTCTTGTATACATATAGGTTTTTTTTTTTTTAATTTTGGGATACACTTTCTTCAAATAGATCAAAATATACCCTAAATCTAGCACATAGCTTTGTTCTAGTCTCCACCTGTCACATTCTTTCTTCTTTTTTTTTCTTTTTTCAACCAACTTCTTATTAATTCCATTTTTAGAATCTTTTTTTAATTTTCATCTTTACAGTCATATTCCATCCCTTCATCATGTTTACCCTTATTTTTATATATATATAAGTATTCCTTTCTTTTAAAAATTTGGGAGGTAGTTTCTTCTAAAGAGCAAAATACACCCAAAATCAAGTGTGTGTGGCTCTGTTATATTCACCAGTCTTATGTATGTATGTATGTATGTATATGTATATGTATGTATGTATATGTATATGTATGTATATATGCATACATGTTTATGTATGTGTGTATAAATACATGTATATGTGTGTGTGTGTATACACAACACATTTCTTCTTCTTCTTCTTCTTCTTTTTCTTCTTCTTGTTCTTCTCTTCCCCCTTTCTTCTCCCCCCAGTTTTAGGTCTCTTCTGATTTGGTCAGTGTATATTTTCCTGGGGTTGTTGCTACCCTTTTAGTATTTTGTTCTCTCATTCATCTATTCTTATCTGGATAAAATGACAAGGTGGAAAAATTCACCACAGAAAAAAAAAAAAAAAGAAGAACAAGAGGCAGTACTGATGGCTAGGGACCTAAGCAATATGGATGTTAGTAATATGTCAGAACTAGAGTTCAGAATAATGATTATCAAGGTGCTAGATGGACTCGAATAAAGCTTGGAAGATATTAGAGAATACCTTTCTGGAGAAATAAAATCCCATATTGGAGAAATAAAAGAACCAAAATCTAACCAAGTTGAAATCAAAAGAACTATTAATGAGGTGCCATTAAAAATGGAGGTTCCTACTGCTAGGATAAAGGAGGCAGAAGAGAGAATTAGTGATATAGAAGACCAAATGATAGAGAATAAAGAAGCTGAACAAAAGAGAGATGGACAACTACGGGACTACAAGGGGATAATTTGAGAGATAAGTGATACCACAAGATGAAAGAATATTAGAATAATTGGGATCCCAGAAGAAGAAAGACAGAGAGGGGAAGAAGGTATATTGGAACAAATTATAGCAGAGAATTTCCCTAATTTGGCAAAGGGAACTAGCATCAAAATCCAGGAGGCACAGAGAACCCCCCTCAAAATCAATAAAAATAGGTCCACACCCCATCATCTAATAGTAAAATGTACAAGTCTCAGTGACAAAGAGAAAATCCTGAAAGCAGCCCAGGACAAGAGGTCTGTAACATACAATGCTAGAAATAGTAGATTGGCAACAAACTTATTCACAGATACCTGGAAGGCCAGAAAGAACTGGCACAATATATTCAGAGCACTAAATGAGAAAAACATACAGTCAAGAATACTATATCCAGCTAGGCTGTCACTGAAAATAGAAAGAGAGATAAAAAGCTTCCAGGACAAACAAAAACTAAAAGAATTTGTAAACACCAGACCAGCCTGACAGGAATTCTTGAAAGGGGTCCTCTAAGCAAGGAGAGACTAAAAGTAACAGACCAGAAAGGAATAGAGACAATATACAGTAACAGTCACCTTACAGGCAATACAATGGCACTAAATTCATATATTTCAATAGTTACCCTGAATGTAAATGGGCTAAATGCCACAATCAAAAGACACAGGGTATCAGAATGGATAAAAAAACAAAACCCATCAATATGCTGTCTACAAGAAATTCATTTTAGACCCAAAGACACCTCAGATTTAAAGTGAAGGGGTGGGAAACAATTTACCATGCTAATGGACATCAAATGAAAGCTGGGTTGTCAATCCTTATATCAGATCAATTAGATTTTAAGCCAAAGACTATAATAAGAGATGAGGAAGGACACTACTTCATACTCAAAGGGTCTATCCAAGAAGATCTAACAATTTTAAATATCTATGCCCCTAACATGGGAGCAGCTAACTCTATAAACCAATTAATAACAAAATCAAAGAAACACATCGACAATAATACAATAATAGCAGGGGGCTTTAACATCCCCCTCACTGAAATGGACAGATCATCTAAGCAAAAGATCAACAAGAAAATAAAGGCCTTAAATGACACACTGGACCAGATGGACATCACAGATTTATTCAGAACATTCCATCCCAAAGCAACAGAATACACATTCTTCTCTAGTGCACATGGAACATTCTCCAGAATAGATCACATCCTGGGTCACAAATCAGGTCTCAACCAATACCAAAAGATTGGGATCATTCCCTGCATATTTTCAGACCAGGATGCTCTGAAACTAGAACTCAATCAGAAGAGGAAAGCTGGAAAGGCCCAAATACATGGAGGCTAAAGAGCATCCTATTAAAGAATGAAGGGGTCAAACAGGAAATTAAAGAAGAATGTTAAAAATTCATGGAAACAAATGAAAATGAAAACACAACTGTTCAAAATCTTTGGGACACAGCAAAGGCGGTCCTCAGGGGAAAGTATATAGCAATGCAAGCCTTTCTCAACAAACAAGAAAAGTCTCAAGTATACAACCTAAACCTACACTAAAGGAGCTGGAGAAAGAACAGCAAAGAAAGAGTAAACCCAGCAGAAGAAAAATAATAAAGATCAGAGTAGAAATCAATGAAATAGAAACCAAAAGAACAGTAGAACAAATCAACGAAACTAGGAGCTTGTTCTTTGAAAGAATTAGTAAGATTGATAAACTGGCCAGACTTATCAAAAAGAAAAGAGAAAGGACCCAAATAAACGAAATCATGAATGAAAGAGATCATAACCAACACCGAAGAAATACAATTACAAGAACATATTATGAGCAACTATACACCAGCAAATTTGACAATCTAGAAGAAATGGATGCATTCCTAGAGACATATAAACTACCAAAACCACACCAGAAAGAAACAGAAAACCTGAACAGACCCATAACCAATAAGGACATTGAAGCCATCATCAAAAAGCTCCCAAAAAACAAGAGCTCAGGGCCAGATGTTTTCCCATGGGAATTCTACCAAACTTTTAAAGAAGAACTAATACCTATTCTCCTGAAACTGTTCCAAAAGAACAGAAATGGAAGAAAAACTTCCAAATTCATTTTATGAGGCCAGTATTACCCTGATCCCAAAACCAGACAATGACCCCATCAAAAAGGAGAATTACAGAGGAATATCCTTGATGAACACAGATGCAAAAATTCTCACCAAAATACTAGCCAATAGGATCCAATGGTACATTAAAAGGATTATTCACCATAACCCAGTGGGATTTATTCCTGGCCTGCAAGCTTGGTTCACCATCTGCAAATCAATCAATGTGATACAATACATTAATAAAAGAAAGAACAATATGATACTCTCAATAGATACTGAAAAGCATTTGACAAAGTACAACATCCTTTCTTGACCAAAACTCTTCACAGTGTAGGCATAGAGGGTACATACCTCTATATCATCAAAGTCATCTATTAAAAACCCACAGTGAGTGTCATCCTCAATGGGGAAAAACTGAGAGCTTTTCTGCTAAGGTCAGGAACACAGCAGGGATGTCCACTATCACCACTGCTATTCAACATAGTACTAGAAGTCCTAGCCTCAGCAATCAGACAACAAAAAGAAAGAAAAGGCATCCAAATTGGCAAAGAAGTCAAACTCACTCTTTGCAGATGATATGATACTTTATGTAGAAAACTCAAAAGATTCCACTCCAAAACTGCTAGAACTCATACAGGAATCCAGTAAAGTGTTAGGATATAAAATTAATGCAGAGAAATCAGTTGCATTTCTATACACCAGCAGCAAGACAGAAGAAAGAGAAATTAAGGAGTCAATTCCATTTATAACTGCACCCAAAAACATAAGATACCTAGGAATAAACCTAACCAAAGGGGCAAAGAATCTATACTCAGAAAACTATAAAGTACTCATGAAAGAAACTGAGGAAGACACAAAGAAATGGAAAAACATTCCATGCTCATGGATTGGAAGAACAAATATTGTGAAAATGCCTATGCTACCTAAAGCATTCTACACATTTAAAGTAATTCTTATCAAAATAACATCCATTTTTTTCAACAAATGGAACAAATAATCCTAAAATTTATATGGAACCAGAAAAGACCCCAAATAGCCAGAGGAATGTTGAAAAAGGAAAACCAAAGTTGGTCGCATCACAATTCCAGACTTAAAGCTCTATTACAAAGCTGTCATCATCAAGACAGTACAATACCGGCACAAAAACAGACACATAGATCAATGGAACAGAATAGAGTATCCAGAAAAGGACCTCCAACTCTATGGTCAACTAATCTTCAACAAAGCAGGAAAGAATGTCCAATGGAAAAAAGACAGTCTCTTCAACAAGTGGTGTTGGGAAAATTGGACACCCATATGCAGAAGAATGAAACTGGACAATTTCCTTACACCACACACAAAAATAGACTCGAAATGGATAAAATGCCTCAATGTGAGACAGGATCCATGAAAATCCTAGAGGAGAACACAGGCAGCAACCTCTTCAACCTCAGCCACAGCATGTACTTCCTAGAAACATCGCCAAAGGCAAGGGAAGCAAGTGCAAAAATGAACTATTGGGACTTCATCAAGATCAAAAGCTTCTGCACAACAAAGGAAACAGTTAATAAAACCAAAAGGCAATTGACAGAATGGGAGAAGATATTTGCAAATGACATATCAAATAAAGGGATAAAATCTATAAAGAACTTATCAAACTCAACACCCAAGGAACAAATAATCCAATCAAGAAATGGGCAGATGACATGGACAGACATTTCCGCAAAGAAGACATCCAGATGGCCAACAGACACATGAAAAAGTGCTCCACATTACTCAGCATCAGGGAAATACAAGTCAAAACCACAGTGAGATACCACCTCACACCAGTCAGAATGGCTAAAATTAACAAGTCAGGGAATGACAGATATTGGCAAGGATGCGGAGAGAGGGGAACCCCCCTACACTCTTGGTGGGAATGCCAGCTGGTGCAGCCACTCTGGAAAACAGTATGGAGGTTCCTCAAAAAGTTGAAAATAGAGCTACCCTGTGACCCAGGAATTGTGCTACTGGTTATTTACCCTAAAGATACAAATGTAGTGATCTGAAGGGGCACATGCACCTGAATGTTTATAGCAGCAATGTCCACAATAGCCAAACTATAGAAAGAACCTAGATGTCCATCAACAGATGAATGGATAAAGAAGATGGAGTGTGTGTATATATATATATATATATATATATATATATATACATACAATGGAATACTATGCAGTCATCAAATGAAATGTATGTATATATATATATACATACAATGGAATACTATGCAGTCATCAAATGAAACAAAATCTTGCCATTTGCAATGACATGGTTGGAACTATAGGTTATTAAGCTGAGCGAAATAATTCAATCAGAGAAAGACAATTATCATATGATCTCTATGATAGGAGGAATTTGAGAGGCAGGGAGGGGGGGTTATTGGGGGTAGGGAGGGAAAAAATGAAACAAGAAGGGATCAGGAGGGAGACAAACAATAAGAGACTCCTAATCTCATGAAACAAACTGGGGGTTGCTGGGGGGGGTGGAGTAGGGATAGGGTGGCTTGGTTATGGATATTGGGGAGAGTATGTGCTATTGTGAGTGCTTTGAAATGTGTAAGCCTGATGATTCACAGACCTGTACCCCTGGGGCAAATAATACATTATATGTTAATTAAAAAAAGATATATCCCCCAAAAAAAAAATTTAAAAGGGGAACACAGGCAATAACCTCTCAGAGTAATTATTGATAGGTATGCATTTAGTTCCATTGTATTACCTGTAAAGTCATTATTCCTGTAGATTGTCTCTGTTCCTTTCTAGTCTTCATTGCTTTTGGTCTCTCTTTCCTGCTCACAGTGTCCCTTTAGTATTTCTTGCAGAACTGGTTTGGTGTTCATGAACTCCTTTAGTTTTGCTTGTCTTGGAAGCTCTTTGTCTCCCCTTCTGTTCTGAATGATGGCCTTGCTGGATAATGTATTCTTGGCTGCATACTTTTCCTATTTAGCACACTGCACATATCATATCACTTTCTTCTGACCTGCCAAGTTTCTGTGAACAAATCGTGGACTTCTAAAACCTCAGAATTTGCACTCCACCATTTGTAAAAACATGCAATAGTCAGTTCCTCTTGATTCCCCCCAGGCAATGGTTTTGGGAATGTGTTTTTCTTGTGTGAACCCAAGGTCCTGCTCTCTCTCCCCTTCTTTCTTTCTCTCTCTGTCCTCTCTCTGTGAAAAGGGCTCCCTCTCCTCCAGGGCCCACAGCTTCTCTCTCCCTCAATTCGTGTCACTGCACCTCATATCTGCCGCATTGTCTCCCTCTAATTGTGTAGACTCTTCTCTTAATCCTCAGATCAATTTCTTAGGTGTTCAAAATAATTTTATGCTGATTTATCTGTGTTTGAGGGATGAGGCAAGCCCAGGGTCCCCCTATGACTCTGCCATCTTTGCAGTTTGTCTCTAATCTTATTATTCTATGTCTTAGTTCCCTTTTAAATTTTCTGTGATGTTTAAAGACAGAAGGAGAGAATTTCCTGCTAAGGGTTTTTAGTAGATATTTTAAGTGAGAAGTTACTGTAATATTTGCCTGGAAGCTTCCAATCTAGAATTCAAGAAAGATTTTTAAGTTTATCAACCCTTTTCTGAGTGTATGAGGAAACAGAAATTTCTACAAACTCAGGCCCACCTGATCTTTCAGAATGTATTCAATTAACAAGCTTTATTCACAACTGACATATCTCAAAATCTACATTAGACACTGGTGAAAAAAATAAGTCAGACACAACTTCTATCCTCCAAGAGCTCAAAATCTAGTAGAGGAGACAAGTATACAAAAAATTATAACTCAATGTGGAAAGAAATAAATAAAGATATGAGCAAAATCCAATGTGAATAAATTGAGCAAAGTGTGGATTATAGCTTGTTCTGGTGAACCAAGTAGGAAGGACATTAAAACTGTTCTTTAAAAAAGAAGTAGGCATTTGAGTGACAGAGAGGACAAGGAAATACACTCAAGACAGAGAGGTACATGCGAGGCTTGAAGACATGAGAGGAAACAACATCTTTCTCATTTAAGATTCTAAATCAGAGCTCTAGTTAGGATTCTTCTGGTTGCAATGCAATCTAGGAAAATGTCTCAGCAAGGTAAGTAATCAAGGCATCAGTGAGGACTGGCCGCCCTCTGCTGCCTGTGTGCCCCCCACCCCCATCATCTTTTTGCTTCCCCAGATGCTCTTTCATCCTCTTCTCTCTCCTAATTAACTTCCTCTGAGTCTCCACTACCTGATAAATCTGTGATGATAATGACCCTATGACCCAACTTATCCTGAACTTCCAAGTCAGGCATCCACCACTGCTTTTGTGTTCACCTTCAAATTCCTGAGAGAGAATATCTAATCAGCCCAGCTTAATTTTCAGACATGTCTACTGAACACCACAAAAACATCACCTGGTGAGCAGTTAACCCAGCATCTCATATCAACAAAGGAAACAGTCTCTCTTCCGATTCCTCTTTCAATATCAAGTGCCTGGCTGAATATTCTGGGTTCATGTTTCCAAAGTGAGGGGCTCCATAATTTAGGTATTATGCAAACTTGGATGCATATTACAACTACTTCTAAGACATATTTAAAAATTCTGATGCCAGGACACCATCCTCAGAAATTCTGATATAATTGGTTGGACTGGGGTGAGGCTCCCCAAGTGATCTCATTGTGCACCCACATCAAGAACCATGAAGACCTGCTTTTAGTGAATTGCAGGAGAACTGATGCGTGGCTCCCTCAGCCAGTTACTGATGGCATCCTTTCAGCTTTGGTCATCAGCCGTAGCCACAGATACGGAGGCTGTCTGACAACATTCAGAAAACCCTCCATATTGTAGGCATATGTTGCCAAAAACAGAAGGTATTGCCTCAAAGGAAGGAAGTGGCTTATTCCCACATACCTGTATTTCTCCCTTCAGAAATGTAGAATTCCATTTAACAGAATAGGGAATGGGCTAATGGAGAAAGTAGGACAGTGTATAATAAGCTAAATTCTCACTGTTAACTGGTGGTAACACTAGCTATATGGTTTACGCAGTGATCCTGATGCAGCTGACTTTGACAAATAACACCCTTCCTCCACACCACCTCACCTCCATGTGTATTTCTCCCCATTTGGTTCAGAGCCAGTTCCTCCAATATCCTGTGAGGGGCATGTCCTTACCTCACTCAGCCCCTAACAAGGTCATAAGATCAAAAAGACAGTCATTTTGCCACATAAATCATCTGCCTGCTTGGAAAAATACCAGAAGGGATATATTCTTGGGGTGCCTCCCTCAGGAGTTTAGAAAAACAGTTTCTTCTTCAATAGCGAGTGGGATGACTCAGTCCTGCTGAGGCTATTTCATGACCAGCAATCACAATGTTAATATTCTGTCCCTAAGATTCATGTCTCCTGAATCATCCAAAAACAACACTGCTGGACTAGCCCAGTGTCAGAAGTGATTTAGCCAAAGGTTTCCTGGCATGGACCAGCGGTTAGATATTTATCCTGGGCTTGGACTGCCAAGGGCATCATATAAGAATGAGGCAAAGTACACAGTTCTGGAGATGGACATTTGGAGCCCATATGTTGGAGCTCACAGACCCACAGAAAGATACTGAATTATATTAGAAATACCAACACAGTGATACATGTGCAAGCACATAAGACTGTGGTTTCCAGCACTGGGCTGACATGAAGTACGAGCATATGTAATTTAAACATCATTCCCCACCCAATGCCCATGACTCATTATCAATACTTACACAAATTTATGTCTGAGGAGAATATTGTGAGCAGCTAAATCTACTTCTCCTTTCACACCTCCTTAGATATCACGCTTACATCCAGTGATATGGTGCTTTTGCCTGTAGAAAAGGAAGTGTACTTCCTTCAGGAGATGAGCTAGCCAGTTCCACTGCTCTTCTCCCTACCTAGTGGAAGAGGGGAAGCTCCCTTCTTGGCATTGGAGAAGCCCAAAGGTAAACACACACAGTGAAGGCAGGAAGTAAGGCTCAGACATTGTGATGATGAGAGTATTTTTTTCTCAAATTCTCATCTCTGATGTTACAGAAACACCAGTCTCTCTGGAAGGCTGAGGATACTAGTTCAACACACCTCTCTCCCTTTCACCCTTGCCTACTTATTGCTCTACCTGCCAAGGTCATCTTGGCATCTCACTCAACACACTGCTTCCAAGAACTGGTGGTTGCTGCAGTTATGACAGGCATGCTATCCTGTCCTCTCCTTTCACTCCTCTCCAAGGTCCCCCAGAGATCAAGGAAGTTTACCTGACCAGGCAGTCACATGTCCATGCCTGCATGTTACCGTTGAGAGATAGCCAAGATAATTCCAGGAATTGGACTTGAACAGTATCCTAAGATAACATTTCTTTTTCCCCAGAGCCTGGGTAAGGGTTTTAATTTGGGACAGGCTGCCTCAAGTTAGGATTCACTCTGTGTCTTCTGCTTTCCACCTTCTACAACTGGTTGCCTACAGTTTACCTGAGGTCCAGACTGGAGGGAGAGATAATCAGGTCTCAATTCAGCTCAACTCTTCACAGTCAGCCCAACCAGTCCTGAATGTAAGAAGTTGTGCCTTCCATAATTCAGGTCTCAAAGTTTTCAATGTTAGAGCTCCTTTTGTTCTCCCAGATCTTCCACTCATATTCATCTATTTCATAAAGGATTTTGAGTTCTATTCTGTGCCAGAAACTGGAGAGAGAAAGGAAAATACAGCACAGAACCTGACCTCAAGGATCTCAAAGTATAATGTGAAGCTCTGAGCTCATATTCTAATAAGTATAGTTTGGATTATTTTTTCATTGTAAGTATTCATTTTCTTTAATCACATCAATCTCATCAATTACTTTTCTTTGTATTCATTAATATTAAAAATTGTTCTTGTAGTTACTTACCTGCATCACTTTATTCACTATTTGGATAGAATAGCCAGTTCAGAGTGAAGAAAAAAGTTGCAGAACTTCAGGATGGAGTTTGGAGTTCTCCAGAAATAAAATGTTTCCGTGTACTATATGATACCTGACATGTAAAAATATGTGAAAGGAATTTAAAATAGGTATATAGAAGTTTGTGCATATGGAAAAACATTGCTTTTATTTTTTTTAAATACAGAATCATAAAAAGAAATAAAATCATACTTAAATCCACAGTAAGTGAAAATTTCATAATAATGATATAGTCACTGATCAGTGATTTAATTAAAATAGTTCTAATTGAGGGGTGGATGAGAAAGAGAAGTGGGATCTGAAAGAGTTAAATCAATATCCACCATCACAGAAAGTGGCTAAAAAAAATCTAAAGTTGATAAGTCAATCACTAGCAGTATAAACTTATCATTAAGAGGTGTGAAAATAACTACCAGAAAAGTTTAAAGTGGCTTTCCATAAAATAGGACTGGATAAATGGGAGAAAAAAAGGTAGTGACTTACAGTTTTTCAATACAAGCCTTTCAGCATAATTTGCTTTTGCAAAACATGTGTATATTTTATTTTGATTTATTTTTATTTTACTTTTTATTTACTTTTTTATTTATTTGAGAGAGAGAGAGAGAGAGAGCACAAGTGGAATGGAGGATCAGAGGGAAAGGGAGAAGCAGACTCCCCATGAGCAGGGAGCCCGATGTGGGGCTCAATCCCAGGACCCTGAGATCATGATCTGAGCTGAAGGCAGATGCTTAACTGACTGAGCCACCCAGGCAACCTGTTTTACTTTATTTAAAAAAATATTTTTGTTATCTTACCTTTCAGGAGACTATTCTAACTATGCTTAACTCTGACATGCTACTGAAGTACAGGGTGTTTATAAGAATCAAAATCTGAGCAATCAGTATTGAGCTCAAGCGACTTAGCCAATCATTAGTTCCTGATTAAAGAATCCAAGATCAAGAAAAGGACGGAAAATTATATACTATTCCTGCCAAGTTGATAGAACAAAAAAACCATGATACACAGTAGAATAACAACACCCACAGACTGCCTGTTCCTCACTCAATATATTAAAAACCCAGTTTTGACTAATTTCAAAGAAGAAACTGTCAAAGAGGGTTTTTTAGAAACATTTTAATTTTTTTTAAGATTTTATTTATTTATTTGACAGAGTGAGAGAGAGAACACAAGTAGGCAGAACGGCAGGCAGAGGGAGAGGGAGAAGCAGGCTCCCTGCTGAGCAGGAACCCAATGTGGGGCTCAAGCCCAAGACCCTGGGATCATGACCAGAGTCAAAGGCAGACACTCAACCAACTGAGCCACCCAGACACCTCTCCGTCATAGAGTTTAAATGGAATGTCCAGCAACACATCATAGTAGGTTTCTTCACCCTGAGTGACTGGTGTGAACCCGAATCAGCCTGTTATGATCTGGGCCCAGTTCACTTTTTAATATTTGCTCCCAGTGTTTTCATTCAGAAACCTTATGCTCTATCCACACTGCTCTTCTCACTCTATTCAAGATATGTTATCTTTTTTTTTCTTCTGTCCCCAGAGCCTTTGATCTCATCTTTATCTATCTTGCAACCTAGATCTGGGCCACTCTCTCCACCTCTCTGAATCCTACCCATTTCTCAATACTCAGCAGATCAACTTCTTATTACACACATGTGATATGCAAAGCACTGCTAGGAACTGTAGAAGTTAGTCCCTTGACAGCTTTGTGTTTCATTAGAATATGAATGCAAGTAAGCAGATAACTATAATATAAGGTAAAGTGAAGTAGATGCCATAAAAAAGGTATTTAAAATGTGTATCATGACTTCAATTTAGAAGAATTAGAATATATTTCATGCAGCAGAAAGTAATTGAAGCACACCTCAAGGAATGCAGGTGACAAGCGAATGGAAATAGGAACTGTTCAAAAGGCACAGTGGAAGGTTAGAAGTATGAGCAAAGCTTAATTAGCAGAGCATCTTAAGGGATTGGTGAAAAGCCCATGAAGAAGTAGGGTCTATTTTGGAGTCGTAGGAAGTTAATCTATAAATGCAAGTTGGTGACATGGTAGAAGGCCTTGAATGTCAGGGTGGAATTTTTGCTTGCCCCAGTCGGTAAGACAGCTGTGTAGGTTTTGAGAAATGAAGTGGCCCAGAGTACTCCTTTATAAGGATTAATTTAGCAGTAGTTTTTAAGATAATTTAAATTGGAGGAAATAGAACACAGAGACAGCAATTAGGTGCTATTCTAGTTAATTATAGTAAAAATTTTTGAGGATGTGAACTATTGTGGTCAAGAAGGAAATAAAGAAGGATGGGTAGGGATGGGGTAGAGGAACACCTCTAAGTCACTTGATGGCTGGTCGGCCCATCTTTCCATTTGGCTTGCTCCATACAAAGAAGACTACTTTTCACACCTGATGGACTGGGGAAATGGCGGTAGCAATGGGAAGAAAATGATTATTTGAGTAGCATATGTTTTGGATACACTAAGTTAAAGTGTTAGCAGCATGTCCAGATGGAAGTGAATAACAGGCAACTGGAATGAGAATCAGGAGATGGACATTGAAATATTTCAGCACCAAAGTAATACTTGAAGCAGGGGGAGATGTGTAAACAGAGAATTTATCCATAAATAATAACTTTTAGAAGCCTTTGTTTATGGGGGTGGGGTAAAGAGACAGATAAGAGGAGAAGGGCCTTATAACAAAATGATCCCTCTCTTTTTGCTATGGCATTTTTGTTATTTGTTTGTTTTTGTTTCACTGATTTATTTCATAGAGAGAAGAAAGTAAAAAGGTGGGTCAATTTTGCCATCTTGAGCTGCAAGTCCATAATAGCAAAGATTCCAACGGAGATTTAAAGGATTGTATCTCAAAGGAAGAGAGTAATTCTGGAGTGGATTACTTAAGTACTTGCTTGGAACTGTCCTATTCCCAGTCCAATCGAGGCTTCTGGAAATTATTCTGAAACCTGAAGAACATGACAATCTGGAAGCTGATGATCTGGAAGAAGGGGAATGTGGGTGGTCACCATCTGATTTGCCAAGAACCAAGGGGTTTCCCAGCACACAAGACTTTCAAGTGTTGAAATAGAAAGTTCTAGGCAAACCAGGGTAAGTTGGACCCACCCAAAGGGATGGAATGAAGAAAGTGGGCAGAAATGCCATAGGTCTCATCTTGATTATTTCTTGAAGTTCTCTCAAAATGTGTCCAGGGCTGGGAAGCAGAAATTTATAGGTAAAGTTAGTACAACCCAGATGACTGAAGCTCCTGGTTGACTGTAGGGGATGTGGGGAGTTTGGGGGGTGTTTCTATCAACAACTATTCATCAATAGAACCAGAGCCCCAAGACCTAAACAGAAAGTGTCTAGGGTCCAATCTCTGCAGATACCACAAAGCAGAAGAGAGGATAAGAGGGCAGGACTTGGATCAGGGCAGTGCTAGGCTGGCAAACAAAGTCAGCAACAATTTTTTCACGGAATTGAAGGGTTTGATATGGCAAGCAAGTGAAGGCAGGTGGATTAAATCAACCTCTGATACAAGGACATTATTTAGGCTATAAAACCAGGAAGAACAGCCCATGTCCTGTCCTGGCAACATATTCATGACAAGTGCGATTTTGCAGATCCTGTTGACTTTCCTAAGAAGCAGATTCTGTCTAAAGGGTGCTTGGAAAGGTTAAGAGGACGTGTTGGGAAGCCCTGTCAAGTGCACTAAAGACACTCACAAACACACTCTTCCTCCTTTCCATCCCTTCAGAAACCCCAGAAGATTCAGGACCAGTATAAGCATCCTTCTGTGCTTGGCTGAGCTACCAGGTTAGTTACTGGTCCTGAATTCTAGGAGCAGAGGCTGACCACAAAGATTAAACTGTAATTTTAAATTGTGAGGGGCAGCACAACAGAATGAGAAGGGGATGGCTTTTGCAAACAGAGAAACCTAGACATTGATTTAGTCTGGTCACTTACTTCCTGCAAATTAACTTCTAATGTTGGTTTAATAGACGGTATCACACAAGGGATTTTGTGAGACAGGGACACAACCATATGAAAATGCCACTTGGCATTTGCCAGTACATGAGAAAAGGAACATCCCTTCTTCCCTCACAGAGTGACCCAACTCCCTATGTGTGTATGTGTATGACTGTGTGTATGTGTGGATGTGTGTGTGACCCTATGTGTGTATAAATGTGTGTGTGTGACTGTGTGTGTGACTGTGTATGTAACTGTGTATATGTGTGGCTGTGTGTGTGTGTGTGTATCTTCAGGTGACCCTCTAGCTTAGAATCTTATCCAGGAATAGAAGCCCTCTTCCTCATCCTTCCTCGGGATCTATATTCTAACTGGATGTTGTAGCTCCGATTCCAAAGCCAGACAGGCTTGTCTTCTCCATTTGCTCGCAGACTTCCAGCTCAAACACACACCAGTGGCTTCCATCTCATTGTAAAAAGGGGGCTGGAGCTTCTTTCTTTCTAATTCTGGAGGGACGTGAAGCTATCTCTACCTCTGAGATATTCTATTCCAAAGTCCTCTCTGCCAGTATTAGAAAATTGAGTCAGAAATGTTCCCCTCCCCTGATCCCAGAGACTCAGTCCCTGTGATGAAAACCAGCTACAGTCCCTCCTTCCTCCAACCACTCCCAGCTATCTCTCAGTCCTCACCTCTGTCCCCTATTTTCACTTTGCTCCATACACAATGAGTTCATCAGGAACCATGAAAGACCCCAGGGAAAGACGCCCTCAGTAGAGGAGCAGCATATTTCTGGAAATGTTTGAAGAATCCTTTAAAAATGTAAGTTTGCAGGGGCATCTGGGTGGCTCAGTAGGTTGAGCATCTGCCGTCAGCTCAGGTCGTGATCCCAGGGTCCTGGGATTGGCTGGCATTGGGCTTCCTGCTTGGCAGGCAGCTTCTCCCTCTCTTTCTTGTGCTTTCTCTTGCTATCTCTCTCTCTCTCTCTTTCTTTCTCAAATAAATAAATAAAATCTTTTTTTTTTTTTTAATGTAAGCTTACAGCATACATCTGTGAAAGGGAATTAACTTCCAGGCCTTCCAGAAAGGAGTCTAGAATTAGAGAACTTCATTTTTCCACTTCCTCTCTTTCTCCTGGCCCTCTGGCCTCTTCTTTGCCGAGCAAGAGGAAATGGTTAAGAAGTAATTAAAGAACCATCTAATTTGTGGGTTTCTGGAGAGTTAAACCTTTGCTCCAAAGTTAGTGACCCAAGATGCCTGAAAAGAGCCAGGCTCTAGAAGGGAATTGGGAGGAAGGCGTGGGCATGAAATAAATAAGGCCCCTGTCAAAGGTGCCAAGCCAGCCCCATGAACAAGATTAATGGAAGGTTCTGTTCTGCTGGGCTGGACTGGCTGGAAAGGCAGGAAAATTATGGCTTTCCTGAGTATTCCACATTTGCACTGGACAATCTCTCTTAGACCTCAATATGTTTTCACTGCTGTCCTCCTTTAGTGTGAAGAAATGTAGGAAGACCGATTCCCAGCCAAGGTGGATCTGAGCTGCTTTCAGCAAACACCACCAGGAGATGTCAAAAAGCTGCCAGGTTACACTGAAATGTAAAGATTTGCCTATTCTTTCTCCTAAACTGAGAAAGTTTTTTCCAAGTTTTCAAGAAATTTAAATTTTGAAAAGAGTTATTCACTCATTTATTCTTTTGGCAAATGTTTATTGATCATCTATGTTTGAGAGTTACTGCTCTATGCCTTCTGGATAAGCAGGAAATGGGTGATGGGAATTCTTTGCCCCTTGAGATGTACATCCTATTGGAGGTACAGGCAAATCATAAAGAAATATATTGCAAAATATAACTTATAACTGGGTTGTAAGTGCTATGGAGAAAAATGAAACAAGGCAAAAGGATGAAAAGAGTTTGAGGGTGATCACTTAAAAAGGAAGAGCTCCTTGAAAAGGAAGCATTTGAGCAGAGTGAACCTGACATTCATGTGTGTACAGAAGAGGTTGCCAAGCAGAGGGAACTCCACGTACAACGCCTGAGGCAGAAGTTTGCTTTGGTTTAAACAAGAGCAAGAAGACCAAGGCAAGTAGAGCAGAATAGGGAGAAAAATAATAGAAAATGAAATCAGAAAATTGTGTAGGGCTTCCTAGACCATGACTGGGGAGGGGCAATGAATTTATTCTACATATAAGGGAAAGCTATTAGGGAAGGCTTTGTTTTGTTTTGGAGGGGAGTACAAAAGCTGTTTTATTTTTTTAAAGGATCGCACTCTCACTGCTATCTGTAGAATAGATTATGTAAGGGCATAAGCAGAAGCAAGAACAATTAGGAAATGTTGCAGCAGTCCTGGTGACAGGTGTATGGGACCTGACTAAGGGGGTGGAACTGGGGATGGGAAATGAGATGGCATTATAGGTACTTGTATGGTAAGACTATAGGATTTGCTTGGGAGATTGGGTGTGGGTTGCAAGGGAGACTCCATAGTTTTGATTTAGCATCTGGGTACTTGGGGATGCCATTTACTAAAATGTGTGCAATGTTGTGGGAGAAGTTTGGGAATGTGGATAATCAAAAATTTTGACCTGAATGTGTTAAATCTGTGATGCTTTATGAAATCCCATGAAGCTTTTATGTAGGTTGTTAAATGAACATGTCTGGAATTCAGGGGAAATGTCAGGGTGGAGATACAATTTGGGAGTCATTTCCAGAGAAAAGCCATTATGATAGATCATCCTAGCGAGTGAGGGTCATCCAACAGTTAGAGACTGAGGACCAGGAGGACCTTTAAAGGAGACACGATTATTATATTCAAACAAAGAATAAAAGTCAGAACACAATCCATGACACAATATAATGTAACAGGAAAAAAGATGCTATTTCTAGTTTGAGTTAATCACCCTTGGTGTTGGTAAGAATGTGGAGTAATTGGCAATGTCACACACTGCTTGAGAAAGTGCCATTTTGGAAAAAGCTGTTTGAAACTAGAACTTTTTAACCTAGTAATTCCACTTCCAGGATTAATGATGTACTTATTCTTTTATTCATCTACTATTTATTGAGACTCTTTCTCTCCAGGCTGTGTTCTAGACACTGAGAATACAGTAATGAAATAAATAAATACACACACACACACACACACACACATCCACCCTCACAGGGCTTATATTCAAGTGAGGATCTCATTACAGTATTCTTTGAAAGAATTCTAATTGAAGATAACAAAATGTTTAAATAAGGGATTGGTTAAGTAAATAATTTCTGTTCATACAATATATGTTAGGTAGCCTTTAAAATATGCAGAAGAAATCTAATTATAGTGGCAAATATTTATAGGCTACTATGTAGTAAATGATGATATTGTGAACAAGATATACACTATGGATTCATTTATAAGTCATATGTCTCATGTGTGTGCACACATATACAGGAGCATACATGTGCCAGGACCATTCACTGAAATACTGGCTTGAGGGTTTTTGTTGTTGCTATTGCTGCTATAGGAATAAGTGGGAGATAGATATCTTTCCCTCCCCATCCTAATATGTGGTGGTGCACAGAGCCTAAGCTCCACAGTTTACATTATCTCTTAGGAATTTGACAGATCAGGGCATAAGAGCGATTGTATAGGCCCAAAGGAGGCTGGTGTAAGGATGGGAGTGACATAATAGGAATCTAAGTTCATGATCAAAATGGAAGTTTTCCAACTCTAGAAGATAGGGCTGTTCCAGATGTATTTGATTTTGACAAATAAAAATATTCTCTCATATTTTTATGAAAATTATAAATTTATAATTCTATAAATCTTATAAATTTATAATTATATTTTGGTCAATAAAAATAAGAAAGAAAAATATCTGAAAGCTGTACTAGAGTGATAACAGTAGTAAAATTATGATTGACTTTTATTTTCTTCCATTACATTTTTTTTTACAGTGAGCATTTATAATTTTGTATTTCAAATACAGCAAGACCACAGAAGAAAGAGGTGTCACCTTGGTTAAGACCATCAGGGAAAACTCTTTGGAGAAAATGGGACTTGAGCATTAGAGTCCTATGGATAGAAATAGGGATGAGTGAATACTCCAGTGACAGGCAACACATTCACAGATGCAGTAGGTCACAAGGGATATGTTCAGGACATTATAGAAGTTTGGTTTGTTTGTAACATACATTCTGTATATGGCATATGCACAGCCTGTTTCTAACATCCAAGGTTGTTGCCTGACGGTGGGGTCTATGTGCAAGTTAGTGGGAGAAAGCATATAAAAATGCTTCCCTTATTACCCCCCCTACGTCTCTCAGTCTTGTTTCTATATGGTTTCATTCCTTCAAAATCATGCAATAATAAGGTTCAACTATTTCCTTAACAAACAATATACTTATTTAAAATATAAGTAAAATCATTTAAATTTTAAAATGCCAAAGCCCTGCATACCCAGAGATTTTGATTTGGTATTTCTAAGATGGGGTTATTATTTTTGTTTTTACTTTTTGTCTGATTAAGCAGTTCTTCTTTACATAGGGATTTGAGACTCCATGCTCTACTCCTCATTAGAGCTTCAGCCTGAATTCATAACTAAAAACTCTTTAAAACCCACTTCAGTGCAGTATTACAATATCTTTAGGCTTGTTTTAGAGCATGTTGTAAAATGTTCATCTTCCTGGCTATCTTTTCAGTCTTCAGGTTTCACTTAAACCACTGCTCCCCAAGAACATGGCTTTCAATCATAATCTATATATTTTAGGATCTCTCTTATCACTGATGGTATCTCAGAATCTCCTATAAGGCTTTATAAAAATACCAAATTCCTACGTCATTTTATCAAATTCCTGAATCAAAATCTTTGGGTATGGAGCCCAGCAATCTGTTTTATTTTTATAGCTATACCAGAGATTTGGATGCAACCAGCCCAACACTTCCCTTCTGGCCATAGAGTTCACCAGCTTCTCCTTTGGTCTACCAAGAGTCTGCTGAACTTAGGTTCTTCCGGGCCCTAGCCATTCAGACTTCTTCCTTCCTGTTCTGACCTATTTATACCTCAACCTTGTGCTCTAGGCTCTCCCACTTAGGTACTCTCCAGGTTCCCATCCCCATGGATAATGTAGCTCTGAAGTTCATTCATGAAGGAATGAACAAGATACCTTTGTATAACTTAAAGTGAGGAATACAGTTTTTTCAACCTTGGGCACTAAAACCTGTGCTAACTGGTTGATTAAAAATGTTCCTATAGAATAACATCTTTAGTAACATCAACTTTGAAGTATCATATGTCTTGGAGATGATGAAAAAAACAAATATTTGAGAGGAAAGTGGACACTGACAAATGATACATTTAAGTATAATGGCCCAGAGAGTGGGAAATGTTAGTGAGTCACAAAAACATGGCATCTCTGACAAGGAGCAGCACAGGCTTATGTTAATTCTTCTGACTCCTGCATCACTAATTCAACAGCAACAGCACAGGAATGGGAGCTATCATTACCCCAAGGGCAGGTCAAGATTTTAAATCATCCTGACCTGAAATGCAACATGTGGCAGTTTAAATTCCTTCTTAATAATTCAAGAGGGAACAGGTAACATACTCAATCCATGGAGTGAGACAGTACCCTATTCTCACACAGTACCAGACATGGAGTCCTGAAAGGCCAGTGTCATGCTCAGGAAGTTATAAATCCTTGAAGCAAACCAGAGCCTGGACTTAGTCAATAACCAGGCGGAATGTATTAGTCTGTGAGGGTCAGGTGCATTGAGAATGACAGTTTACTCTCTTCTAAGAAATCTGCAACAAAAAATCTTCCAGATTCTTGTAAAATATTCATAGAAGCACAATTTTTGCTGACAAATAACCAAATAGTCTCAATTTCATTATCAAGGGACATTGCTGTATTATTCAGGCCTAGAAACTCCTTCCCAGCTGGGATTCTGTAACACCAGCTCCTATTAAATATTTGACCAAACACCCAAATTTGAGAAAGGCTCTAAGAAACCATTTGCCATAATAAGTATTCTGGTTCCAACTTCAGATAAATTACCCCCATATATATTTCATCATGAAACTTAGGGTACATCCATGTGATGAAACTACATGCTTCCGTCAAAAACAGTACTAAGTGTCATTTTTGAAAAGAAATTAGTGCAGAATCACACTGTTAGTTAGAGGCAGAACTGGGCTTTAAATTCAAGTCTATCTGATTTTAAGACCTGTGTTCTTGACTACTCTGCTAATTTGCCTACTTCCAAATGAGTAAGAACTTAAAATAACATGGAAAAGACTTATTTAGGTATTTTTTCATATTGGGTATATGTAAATGGGAAATAAGTTTATGCTAATGGCCTCATTATCATTAGTCCTTAGGTAAATACGAATACAAACTACAATAAGATTCAATTGCACACATTCCAGAAAAACTGACAACAAAAAAGACAAAACAGAGTGTTGGTGAGGATGTGGAGCAACTGGACTTTATACACATTGGTGGTGAGGTGAATATTGGAAGACCATCATTCAACATATCAACTTACAGGATGCAGTTAAAGCTTTGCTTTGAAACAAATTTATAGCTTAAATATGTATAGTACAAAAGAAGAAAATGAAAATCAATCAAGCATACATCCCAAGATATTAGGAAAAAATAGCAAATTAAACATAAAGTAGTAAGAAATAGATGAAAAAGATAAAAACATAAAGTAAAAATAATCTGTAGTGTTGAGTTTTTTAAGACTAATAAAGTTGATAAATACCTGGCAAGACTAATTTTTTAAAAGATTTATTTATTTTATTCAAGAGAGAGAGAGGGCAAGCACAGGGGGGAGGGGCAGAGGGAGAGAGAAACCTAAGCAGACTTCACAGTGAGCACAGAGCCTACCAAGAGACTCGATCCCACAACCCTGAGATCACAAGTTGAGCCAAAACCAAGACTTTTTGACTTTTAAAATACTCATGAAATACACAAGCTGGTTTTTGAATACACGTGAAATGCAAAGGGTCAAGAAGAGGGCAAGATAAGAAAATCTTGAGGACAAATCAATTGGAAAGAATTACTGGGGTGGATGTCATGAGTGACTCTTTTTTGTTTGTTTGTTTTGAGGTGTTTTTTTTTTCTTGAATATATTTGGTTATTTATTTATTTTAAGTAAATGTTTAATTTTTTCTTTTTTCTTTTTTTCTTTACAGTGTGGTTTTTGACACTTTTTTTTAAGTAGGCTTCAACATGGGACTCAAACTCACAACCCTGCGATCAAGAGTCACACACTATACCAAATGAGCCAGTCAGATTACTCAGATGAGTAATTTTTCTAACATTGTAGTCATTTAAAAAGTGTGAAATTGACATGATGAAAACAAATAGAACAATGATAAAATATATATACCTAGGCGCCTGGGTGGCTTAGTCAGTTAAGCAACTGATTCTTAAATTTTTACTTAGATCATGATCTCGGCATTGTGAGATCAAGCCCCACTTTGGGCTCTGCACTAGGTATTTAGCCTGCTTAAGATTCTCTCTCTCCCACTTCGTCTGCCACTCCTCCCTCTCTAAAATAAAAATATATACTTAAATATATAAAAATATATATATATATAATATATATATACTTAATTTGCAATGAAGTCACAAAACTATAAGAAAAATATGGTTTTTTTCAACAACAGTACAGAGATAATTGAATATCCATATGGAAAAATTTAATTTTATTCCCTTCTCATATTGAATACAAAAAGCCATCCATAAGTAGATAGTAGATTTAATATCTAATGACAAACAACAACAACAATAAAAACCTTCTAGAAGATAAAATGAGTATTTTCATGAACTTGGAATAGAGAAAACATTAACCATAACGGAAAATATGGGTACATGTAAACATTAAAATTATGAACTTCTGTTCCTCAAAAGACATTATTAAAAGAATAAAGGCAATATATCCAATCAATAAGAAAATACAAGCAATCCAGTTGAAAAATGGGCAAGACCCTTGTGCAGGTACCTTACAAAAAGGAATATACAATATCCAGAAAATATATGGTAATCACAAAAAAGTCAAAGTAAAATCACAATAAGTTCCACTGCACATCCATTAGAATAGCCAGTAAGATTAAAATGATTAACAATATCCAATATTGTTGCGGTTGTAGTGAAAGGGAAATTCTTACACCCTGTTGATGTGCTGTGGTATAACAACTTTGGGAAAAATTTTGGTATTATCTACTAATAACAAACATGTGCATATTAAATCTCTGTTGATTCTCCTTCCCTTAAACGTAAAATGCTGTTACATTAGGAGACAGCAAACTGCTTAAAAACTTAGACTCTGGGAGCACCTGAATGGCTCAGTCAGTTGAACATCTGGCTCCTGATTTTGGCTCAGGTCATGGTCTTGGGGTCATGAGATCAAGTCCTACATGAGGCTCCATGCTCAATGTGCAGTTGGCTTAAAATTCTCCCTCTCCCTCTTCCTTAGCCCCTCCCCCTGCTCACACTCTCTCTCTAAAATAAATTTTGTAAGAACTCTTAAAAAATAAAACCAGACTCTAGTATCAGACTACTTGATTTTGAACCCTAACTCTGCCAGTTACTAACTTTGCAACCTTCAGCAATTTCCTTTATCCTTCTAGACCTCAAATTCTTCATCCTTAAAGTGAGGGTAATATTTGAGTTATATGATCATTTTGGGGCACTTGGATGGTTCAGTTGGTTGTGCAAGTGTCTGTCTTGATTTCGGCTCAGGTCATGATCTCAGGGTCTTGAGTCCAAGCCCCAAATAAGGTTCCATGCCAGGCATGGAGACTGCTTAAGATTCTCTCTCTGCCATTCCCTCTGCCCCTCTCTGTCACACACACACACACACACACACACACACACACAGCTATATGATAATTTTAAGGAATAGGTGAATTAATATGTTAAGCACTTAGAATAGATTCTGACTTATTGTAAGCACTGTATAAATATTTGTTCTTATTGTTGTTTTTGGCATTTGAAGAAACTGTATACAATAACTCTAGGGTATGTGATTCTCATGAAAGTAGGAGAAACAAGGAGCAGAGCTCTACTTCTGAGGTCTTGTACAGTGGGAGGGAGGTCATATGTCAAAAGTACTCAGTGTAGGGCGCCTGGGTGGCTCAGTGGGTTAAAGCCTCTGCCTTCAGCTCAGGTCATGATCTCAGGGTCCTGGGATCGAGCCCCACATCAGGCTCTCTGCTCAGCAGGGAGCCTGCTTTCCCCTCTCTCTCTGCCTGCCTCTCTACCTACTTGTGATCTCTGTCAAATAAATAAAATCTTTAAAAAAAAAAAAAAAGTACTCAGTGTAGGGATGCTGGGTGGCTCAGTTGGTTAAGCATCCGCCTTCAGCTCAGGTCATGATCCCAGGGTCCTGGGATCAAGCCCTGCCTTGGGCTCCCTGTTCAGCAGGGAAACTGTTTCTCCTTCTCCCTCTGCTGCTCCCCCTACTTGTGTTCTCTCTCTCTCTCTGTCAAATAAATAAATAAATAAAATTATTTAAAAATAAATAAAAAATTTAAATTTTTTTAAAAAGTACCCAGTGTATAAAAAACTATTGATATTGGGAGAAACACCATGGTGGAGGGTATAGCATACTAACAAGAGACACAGGAGAAATCTCTAGCAGCTACCTTTAAGAGGAAAATGTGGGGAGAAGAAAGACATTAAGAAAGTGGAATGCAATGTGTAAAACTTCTCCATACCCCCAAAAGTATAACTAGAGTATAGAGCTTTAATATTATTTAAAACTTCTAAATCAAATTTTATCATTTTTAGGTATGTTTGCTTGGATGCTTTGTAAAATCTATGGACAGACAGCAACATGTTTAGCAACTGCCAGCTCCATTTAGGTTAAACCTGTAAAATACTTAGTAGTCCCGAATAAACTGAAACTAATACTATAATTCTGATCACAGCCTATTAAATGTGTTATTTTGACTGCCCCCCATTATATTCTAATTCCCTTCTATATGCTCATCACCTTAAACCTCTCTGTAAAGGTAGGTGCTCAATCAATATTTGTAGAATAGATTATCTGAAAGAACTAGGTAGATGATGGGTAAAGAGATGAATTCATAAAAGAAAGGATGAATGCTGAGATTGTTCACATCAACTTTATGGGGAAACATCCTAGAATGATCAGCCATGGAAGATAAATGTTTGCTTATAGTAGGCCTTGTATTTTTCTTCTTTGGGACTATTAGTGTTTGGGCATGCCTCATTGGGTCCTTGTCCTCGTTGGTAGGCAGTGGAGTAGTTAAAAGCTCAGGTACTAGAGGCAGACTGCTTGCATTCAAATTCTGGTTCATCCAAAGATGCATGCATGGTAAAGTTAGTGATGTGAGCCTCAGGGCCCCTTACTTACAACCTCTTCCAAAGTCCTATATCTGTTTTTCATATTTGAAAATATGCATTTTATTTCTGAAAGAGGTTACCACTACTATAAAACAAAACTCTGAGACGCCACAAAACATGGATCCAAACTTGGCTCTACCAGTTACTGGCTATGGGACTTGGGCTCAGGGTATTTTTCTGCTGTGTGCCTCCATTTCTCCATTTGTAAAATGAAATAAAGCTGTCAATCTACTCCATAACATTGTTTTGAAAATCGAGTAAGTATGTGTAAAACGTTTAACACAGTGTCATGCACATAGTATATATTCACTGTGCTTTGGCTTCTTTAACTCCCTTTTTGGTCATTCCTTCCTCTTTTGTGAGCCCTGTCAGGTCTAGGGTCACCTTCTTCTTTGCAAATTTAGCCTGTGGCAGGCTTCTCTTTAATCCTTAATCCCTTCCCTTTGTACCTGTACATTCCTTTCTATGAGCCTCTTCAGTTGTTTATAATCTGATTTTATCTATTTGTTTTTTGAAACCTACTAAACCTGTTCATTACTTAAAGGACATAGCAATTGCGGTTTCATTTTCTTCCCCTGGAAGCCATCTGCTAGATTAGTTTTCTAAACAACACCATGGAGAAGAAAATATTATCCTCAAACTTTTGTCATAAATAACATTCTGAAAACTTTCTAACATACCATCTATAGAACTGCAGCAGTTACTTAGATCCTATCTTCTCTCTGAAATTTTGATCTTTTCAGATATATTCAACTCCATGAATACTGACATCTATGAGTCAACTGTGGAACAGACTTAGGACACATGGACTTTTGCAGGTGGACTTGCCTAGTTCCTAAAACCAAGCTAAAACCAAGGTTTGCTTGATACTGTTCGTCTCCATCCAGATCTTTAATACAGTGTGGGTAGCAATTGAAAAAATTATGTTGCAGTGACTTATTGGCTTATTAGCCCTTAAGCCATATCAGTTTCTAGAATAAATATCTATTTCTGATTCAGCCAAAAATTGTTTAACCAATATATGCAAGCATTTATACCAGGATAAAATACTTGGGATTCCTATAATCAAATATACATGATGGAATGAAAGATTAAAAATATGGTTATTCCTACTAGCCTGTAAAGCATCCTCACCGTTTTCCATTATTCTATGGATATCACTTCCCATGATATCCCTGACCAATATGTGACCATCACTTAAAAAAACAATTATTTTTAAACTAATATACATGTAAATATCACCATGCAATGTCTCTCAAAATTATGTTCCATAGGCAATAATCTGTCTTGTATGTCAGGAATCTATTGCCTACTGAAGCAACACTGAGACATCTTGAAGCTCAGCAAAAATTATGTCAAGAATTTAGTACAACATGCCCAGCTGCCTTATTTTCTCTACTCCCCACCTGCCCTTTCCATCTAAACTGTTTGCTATATCATGGGTTTAGGACGTGATTTCACCCCCAAGTTTCAAATATACTTACAGCCAATATGGGTTCCAACCTTTCCAACATTTAGTGTCCCTTCTCAAACACCAGCTAAATTAGGATTATCAAATAGAACCAAAAAATGTGTGTTTGTGTGTGTGTGTGTGTACGTGTGTATGTTCATGTTATAGCCCCTGAAGTTAAGGACTCAACAATCACACACATATTTGTGCCACCCAGTTTTATGGTCTTAATTTTCCAGCATTCAGAGCAGCCCATTTCTAGTTTTCTCTCCTGTCATGATTGGTGGTGGCCCCTAGGAGAATCCTAATCACACTAGCAGCCCTGTGAAATTTTCTGAAGAATGTCTCCTCTTAAACTTACTATCAGGGGATCAAGCAAATGTGTCCTACAGTTGTGAACTGAAATCTACCACAGCTGGGTTCTCTACTTCTAGAGACTAGAGAAGCAGACTGTTTTTAAGGCTACATACAGCAGGCATATGATTATGGGGGAAAAGAAAACATTTCTGTAAGCTAGGAAAGAACTGCTATGTCTTTTGAGGTCCTGGCTATTCTGAGAATCTCTGGTATATTAAGTAAATGAGGAAGGATAATCTAACTCCTCACCTGGACTTGAACACTATAGCTGAATGTTGACTTTTTCAATGGAAAAACAAACTTTAGCTCAACAAGGAAAGAGCATGAGTGGGAAGGATAATTGGGTAATTGACCACATACATCCGCTTGGCAACTCTTCCGCTTCCTTGATCTGCATATAAGGAGTATGCTGGCCACCTGGGACAGTACTTCTCTAGGACATCATATTCTGTCTCCTCCAACATGCACCTTCTCCAGCTCCTGTTGAGAGCCGGCCCTGGCGTCTTGGTCCTTGTTCTCTGTCTACAGCTGGGGACCAACAAAGCTCAGGAAGACACGTGAGCCAAGTCTTTTTCTTCCTCACAAAAATCCCTTCAGGGAGGGCTTCTATCCTAGCCTGGAAATCTATCCCTGAAAACTTTTCAACTTCCCAGATCTCTCATCCCGGGGATGCTTATAAACCCCAGGTCAAGTCTCACTTCTCTCCTCTTAGGAAATCCCATCAGCTCCCCTCTATTTCCACTGGATGCTTCTAGGTTGTCCATGGAAATATGGCACTCAGTGTGCATAAAGGCTTTTATTAACAGTCAGTCTTGCTCTGTGACTCTGATCTACATCCTATCTATAGACTACACCTTTGTTAGATTTCTGCTCAGTAAACTTTATGTTCTCACAACTTGTCTCCTAGAACAGTAGGTTTAGCAGGTCTGTGATAGCTTTACACAATTTTGGCAGGATTGGTGAAAGGATCAGAAGCCTTGATCATTGATCCTTGACCCCAAAATCTGAAGTTGAGCTAGCCCAGAAGCTTAGACATTCTTCCTACTCTGAAGCCCAAAGACAAAAGCAAGGGCACACCCACCCACCACCCACCACCCACAGTAGGCCCTAGGAGCACAGGTTCAGCAGCCAAATCACTGAGGGTACATATTTGAAGGAAGCAGGAAAATCAGGCAAATGAAGCAGGAAATGCAGCCAGGGTCTGGGAGAAGCAGGGACACTCACAAATCTAGAGGGTTTTCTTCACAGGAATATGGTTCTGAGTGCTGGGTTTTTGGATTGCGATTCTGATGATACATTCTGTGACATGACCAGATATACTGTCTTGGAGTAAACCATTCAGAGTTTTGACAAGTTGCTATAGTGGAGGCCATTGTCCTAAGAAACACTGAGTAGGGGGAGGTTCAGATACAGATGTCACCCCATGTAGTTCTGAGATGGGACAGCAAAACACTGAAATAAGCTATAGTAATTAGAGTGATCAGCCATCCCCATTTGCCCAGGAATTTCTTGGTGTTAACACTGAAAGACCCTCACCCCAGGAAGTTCCTCACTACCAGGCAAGCTGATCTGATCACTCACTCTGGCTAAGCTGGTCATTTTATCAATCCCAAATTCATTTGCATATGAGAGGAATTTTGGAGACACTTAATTCTTCACACCCTTTTCTGTGCACTTAGCACTAGAGCAACTGGTACAAGAAATGGAATATCTCCAAAATCTGAGATGCTTTACTCTAGGAAAATGGGACCCTGAAGCATTGTAGCAAAAAACCTGAATTTCCTCCTGTCCCACCCAAAACCAAAAGAGCTCAACCAAGAGTTTCTGGGAGACAGAAAGTAAGTCTCCTAGTCCAGAACCCAGTTCTCCCTGATGGAAAAATCCTTGACTTCTCTCTGCCTCCATTTCCTTTTCCCATCAAATTGTGGTATGTGGCTTGAAAGTAGGGTATCATCTAAAGTTCCCAAATATGGTCATGTGTCCAAATTCACTGCAGAGCTAAAGAAATACAAATTCCTAGACCCAGGAACTAAAGAAGGAGGATCTCAAGGATGACTCTAAAAATTCTCCCAGTGCATTAAGATGTTTATGGTTTAGTATGATTCTGTTGATATGGAATATTCTACTAACGATAACTTGAGCCCTCCCACATAGTGGACAATCAACAGAACCTGGAGGATTTTATTAAGAAATGGCATGTGATATTGTACTTTTATTCTTTTTTAACTTATTTTTTGTCAGTGGAAAGAACAACGATGCTCAGTTTTAAATAAAGCATCAAAATTGCTTTATTAAACAAAACGGGGTCTGTAGAAAACAACCAAACCAAACAAGGATCAAAGATTCCCAAGGGTTCTGATGCTCAGCAAATTATTCATATGTCATCATCCCCTTCCCTTGCACCTTCCCTGTTCCCTCTGTTCTGCTCATTGTGCCCTCTCTCGTGGACAGGTCTCTGATTTCTGCCCTGCTTCTCTCTTCCCAAAACTAGTCGAAAAGTGATAAACATGCAATTGGAGATGCCCTCAAAAGCAAAAGAAAATGAAGAAGTCACTCTGAAGCTTAAAGTTGAAACAGATTTAAGAGAATGTGTGGTGGTAAGTAGAGACCTGGGGAAGTAAACTCATAAAACTCTGACTCCTTAGTTATGAGTACAATTGGATTAATCTCTCACTTTACCGTTGCATATCATACCTAATAAAATGCTGAATAGCAATCCTCATGCTCCCAGTTCTCATATGTGTTATGCTACTTGAGCCTCAGAACAATCATCAGACCTTGGGGCAGATTACTATTCTCATTTTACAGATGAAGGAACCTGATCCAGACAGGTGTAGGAAGAATGAGAAGGAAAGAAGGAATGGGTAGTGAGAAAAGCACAGCTAAATGGAAGAAGAGAGAAAAAGTGTAAGGGCTGGGGGAGAAGAGGTAAGAGCTCCTCTAAGGTCCTGGACATGATTATTTGAGATGAAGGGTGAGATGGGGGTTCTTACAAGAAACACTGCAACCCCATCCAGTGGATTGAGGCAGGTGAACAGAAGAGCTATGTCGCAGAGAACACACAGGGTATGATTCCCTCCTCTGCGGTAAGCTCTGAGAAAAGGCTGTGTTCATTGTCCCTCCCTCTGCCCTTTTGCTCTACCATCAGAAGTTCACTCTTGTTCCAGCCTCCTTTCCCCAACAAAGAGCCCAAACTCTCCTCCCTATTTTCTCCAATTCAGCAGTTGTGGGAGGGAGTTCCAATCCCTTCACTAGATCAGAGGTTCTCAAAAGGAAATGCATGTAAGACTCACCTGTGCATTATCACTCCTGTTTGGCTGCTCTGGGCCATCAGGAAAAGGAGTCTGTGCAGGTTTAACCCATAGGGGCTCTTCCCCAGGAAAGAGTGTGTCTTTTCCTCCCTGCTGGCAGACTTCTCACATGTTGTCACACACACACGCAATCTGCCCCTTGATAGCTACCACTGTTCTAGGGCCAAGATCCAGACGTCTCCCCACTGACTCCTTCCAGAAGGGCACTCTCTCAGGCAGCACAAGCATTTTCTCATGACAGGAGTTTCCTAACTCAAATTAGATTTATGTATGATGATTAAATCGGAAACAAAATTGGGAGCATGAAGACTGTTATTCATTAGAATACATTCTAGAAATGGCCCCATACCTGTAAGAGAAAGACTTCTGATCACTGAGCAAAGAACAACACAAATGCTTTGTCAAATTTGTCTGTTTACAGTTCAAGAATATGAACCTTGTATATTAATAGCGGGTAGGAGGGAAACCACATCATAATTTTTCAATTTTGTTTTATCATAACCACAGATGACAAAAGGAATGAGAATGTGTGCATAGAAGTCTTATGATAATGGTAGTTTCTGGTGATGATAGATAATGAAGTCTGTTTCTACCCCTGAGAAAGTGTTTAATCACATGTGAAATACTTTTGTGCTACTGTAACTTTAAGGACTATGTTTCTTTTTTTTTAAGATTTTATTTATTTATTTGACAGACAGAGATCACAAGTAGGCAGAGAGGCAGGCAGAGAGAGAGAGGGAAGCAGGCTCCCTGCTGAGCAGAGAGCCCGATGCGGGGCTCGATCCCAGAACCCTGAGATCATGACCTGAGCCGAAGGCAGAGGCTTTAACCCACTGAGCCACCCAGGTGCCCCAAGGACTATGTTTCAAGAACAATTCTAATACAATAAAGTAAGGCAATCTTTTCAAAACCTACCCAAGTACAAGGAATCGTATAAAATAAATGATATTGTAAATTAGACAGAATTTATGGGAAATTTTCTTAGTTCTGGCCAACCAATTTTTATTTGTAGCTTCTAATATTAAAAATATACATGGTTACAAAAACACCATATTTTTAAATTTTTAGGAAAATATAATTTTTATATGTGTAAAGATTCTAGTATCCAATCTCAATTTTCTAACAATTATAATGCTTTTGCAAATAAATTTTTGATCAAGTGAAGTATTAGAATCACAGATTTAAAATTAAAATCGATTAGACACACCTGGGTGGTTAAGCAGTTAACCAGTTAACCAGTCAGTTAAGCATCTGCTTTTGGCTCAGGTCATGATCTTGGGGTCCTGAGATCAAGCCCTGGGTCAGGCTCCCTGCTCAGCAGGAAGTTTGCCTCTCTCTCTCCCTCTGCCCCTCCCCCTGCTCCTGCACACAATCAATCTCTCTCTCTCTCTCTCAAATAAATAAATAAAATCTTTTTTAAAAATTTTGTATTTGTGGGGTGCCTGGGTGGCTCAGTGGGTTAAGGCCTCTGCCTTCAGCTCAGGTCATGATACCAGGGTCCTGGGATAGAGCCCCGCAACGGGCTCTCTGCTTGGCAGGGACCCTGCTTCCTCCTCTCTCTCCACCTGCCTCTCTGCCTACTTATGATCTCTGCCTGTCAAATAAAATCTTAAAAAAAAAAATTTTTTTGTATTTGTAATTGAAAGAGAACTTGTGACAAACCACAAGGCTTAAACATTTGTGGCATGGACCATTTTGCTGGTCTCATGAAGTCTAGGGAACTCTCATCAGAAAATTGTTTTTAAAAGTGTTCCTAAAATGCATTGGATTACACAGGAAAACTGCCATATGGAAAAATAGTGATAGGATTATCATGCCTAGCATAGAGTCTACTTAAAAGTTTAAAAAAAAATTTTTTTGAAACAGTACTATTTATATTTCTTTATCAACATATTAGCCAAAAAGTCAATACATTTAAAATAAAGACAAGTTAAATTTTATTTTGTAAAAACTATCTATGGGATGGCTCTTGTTGCTCAGCTTG